>NC_052146.1:293853336-295134616 GCF_902713615.1 Scyliorhinus canicula
CCCCCCGGGTCATTGATCCCTCCACCAAGGGGAAAAGTTTCTTCCTGTCTACCTATGCCCTTCATAATTTTATATATCTCAATCATCTCCTCCCTCAGTCTCCTCTGCCCCAAGGAAAACAACCCAGCCTATCCAATCTCTCTTCACAGCTAAAACTCTCCAGCCCAGGCAACATCCTGGCAAATCTCCTCTGCACCCTTTCCAGTGCTATCACATCCCTCCTATAATGTGGATTCCAGAACTGCACACAATACTCTAAGCTGTGGCCTAACCAGCGTTTTACACAGTTCCAGAGTAACCTCCCTGCGCTTAAACTCTACACCTCGGCTAATAGAGGCAAGTTTACCATATGTCTTCTTAACCACTGCATCTACCCTGCTCTTAAAGGACCTTAAAGGACAAGTGTACATGCACACCAAGTCACGGGAGCCCAGAGATGTCTGAATGCCGGAGAATTCAGACGGCAGAACCTCCTCGCTTTCAAGTGAGCAAGTTGAGCTGATGACTCCGTCAGCCTTCCTATGTTACAGCAGGTTGGACCACTGCTTTGAAGCTGTTTGAAGCGGTCTTTCAGGGGAAAGGCATATCTTGTGAATATTTGGTGCATTGCTGTATTGCAGAATCACAGATACAGCACAGGAGGGCATTCAGCCCTCCATGTCTGTCCTGTCCCTTTAATTCAAGCAAAATACTGCGGATGCTGGAAATCGGAAACAAAAACGGAAAATGCAGGAAAATCTCAGCGGGTCTGGCAGCATCTGTGGAGAGAGCGCGAGAGAGTCAGAGTTAACGATTGGTGTCCGTATGACTCCAACTGAAGCAGAGTCATAAGAACTAGGAGCAGGAGTAGGCCATCTGGCCCCTCGAGCCTGCTCCGCCATTCAATGAGATCATGGCTGATCTTTTGTGGACTCAGCTCCACTTTCCGGCCCGAACACCATAACCCTTAATCCCTTTTTTCTTCAAAAAACTATCTACCTTTACCTTAAAAACATTTAATGAAGGAGCCTCAATTGTTTCACTGGGCAAGGAATTCCATAGATTCACAACCCTTTGGGTGAAGAAGTTCCTCCTAACTCAGTCCTAAATCTACTTCCCCTTATTTTGAGGCTATGCCCCCTAGTTCTGCTTTCATCCGCCAGTGGACACAAAACGTAGATGAAGTCTGAACGATAGGCTTTAATACACAAGAAGTGTACCCGGCAGCAGGCGTACAGAAGAAAGGCCGACTGCCGGGAAGCACGGATTCTTATATCCCGCCTCATAGGCGGAGCTACCTACCTCTCAGCCAATCGGCTGAGAGGCACATGACTTACCTGGGCCAATGGGCAGCGAGTCCTCTGCACCAATGGCAGCTCACACTTCCAGGTACCTTAATACCCCTAGTCATACTACCACACCGCCATTTTGGTTTCGGTCATGTTGGTGTCACAGATTAGCATCTGCCTTCCACCAACATTTCTTTTTGGGTGGAAAGAGCAATGCAGTAATGACCAGATTTGCTTTTTTTGTTGTGATGATGATAGAGGGACAAATATTAATGGCCAGGACCCCGGCGATACCTCCCCTGCTCTTCACCAGAATACTTGTGGAATGTTTTACAACCACCCAAGCAAGCGGGACTTTGCTCGAATGTATTTTCTGCAATATGGCACCTCCAACCGTGCAGTGCTCCCTCCGTACTGCCCTGGAGTGACATCCTCCATTACTGTACTCAAGCTCTGGAGTGGGACGTGAATCTAAATGTTTTGCTGCAGTTTTACAGGGCATTGATGAGATCGTATGAGTAGTACAGTTTACAGCATTGCTCTCCTTACTTAAGAAAGGGTATCAGAAGCAGTTCAGAGAAGGTTCATTTGATTGGATCCGGGGATGAAGGGCTTATCTTGTGAGGAAAGGTTGGGCATGTTGGAGTTTAGAAGAATGAGAGATGATCTTATTGAAACATAAGATCCAGAGGGGACTTAACAAGGTGGATGCTGAACGTGTGTTTCTCCTTGTGGGAGCGACTAAAATTCAGGGACACTGTTTTAAAAATCAAGGAGCATCCCATTTACGACATAGGAACATAGGAATTAGGAGCAGAAGTAGGCAATTTCGCCCTTTGAGCCGGCTCCGCCGTTCAATCAGATCGTGGCTGATCTCGTCCTGGTCCCACCTCCCCACCTGTTGCCTAAATCCCTTTAACCCATTTTCTTAATCAGAAAAAGACAGAGATGAAGAAAATAAATCATTTTTCTGAGGGTCATTAGTCTGCGGGACTCTCTTCCCCAGAGAGCAGTGGGGGGTTGGGTCATTCAATAATCTTAAGGCAGGGGTATATAGATTCTTGATTATCAAGGGAGCCAAAAGGTTTAGGGGGTAACAGGATAGTAGAGTTGAGGGCACAATCAAATCAACCGCGATCTTATCACATGGCGGAGCAGGTTCGAGGGGCCGAATGGCCTACTCCTGCTCCTACTTTGCATGTTCCTGCATAATCTGAGGGCCGTCAGCCCACTCCTGTCGACATCTGCATCCACTGGCACTATTCCAGAGAGGAACAGGGGAGTCACCCCGGTGTCCTGGCCAATATTTATCCCTCAGCCAACATCACTGGAAGCAGAATAATCTAATCATTACCATGTTTCTGTTTGTGGGAGCTTGCCATGCTCAAATTGGCTGCTGTGTTTATTACGTTACAGCAATGATTACATTTCAAGTGTACTTCATTGGCTGCAAAGCGCTCCAGGGCGTCCTGTGGTTGTAAACGTCACGATATAAATGAAAACCTTTCCTTACCTGCGTACGAAGGTAGGAGATAGGAGCAGGAGTAGGCCACTCGGCCCCTCGAGCCTGCTCCACCATTTCATAAGGTCATGGCTGAACTGTTTGTGTTTCGAGTTCTACATTCCCATCTACGCGAGATAATCTTTGATTCCCTTGCCCAATAAGAATCTATCTACCTTCGCCTTCAAAATATTCAGTGGCCCTGCCTCCACCGTCTTCTGAGGCAGAGTTCCAAAATCTCACAACCCTCAGGGCGTAAATTTCTCCTCATCTCTGTCATAAAAGGGTGACTCCTAATTTTAAAGCAGAGCCCCCTCGTTCTGGATTCACCCACAAGAGGAAACGTCCTTTCCACGTCCATCTTGTCAAGACCGTGGAAGGGCGTGTCTCAAAATGGAGAAAGGTGACTAGTGGTGTTCCATAGGGATCCGTGCTCGGATATACATAAATGATCTGGAGGAACGTATAGGTGGTCTGATTAGCAAGTTTGCAGATGATACTAAAATTGGTGGAGTTGCAGATAGCAAGGAGGACTGTCAGAGAATACAACAAAATATAGATGGATTGGAGAGTTAGGCAGAGAAATGGCAGGTGGAGTTCAATCCAGGCAAATGCGAGGTGGTGCATTTTGGAAGATCTAATTCAAGAGCGGACTATATGATCAATGGAAGAGTCCTGGGGATAATTGATGTACAGAGAGATCTGGGAGTCCATTGTACCCTGAAGGTGGCAACGCAGGTCAATAGAGTGGTCAAGAAGGCATACAGCATGTTTGCCTTCATTGGACGGGGTATTGAGTACAAGAGTCGGCCGGTCATGTTACAGTTGTATAGGACTTTGGTTCGGCCACATTTGGAATACTGCGTGCAGTTCTGGTCGCCACATTACCAGAAGGATGTGGATGCTTTGGAGAGGGTGCAGAAGAGGTTCACCAGGATGTTGCCTGGTATGGAGGGTGCTAGCTATGAAGAAAGGTTGAGTAGATTAGGATTGTTTTCGTTGGAAAGATGGAGGTTGAGGGGGGACCTGATTGAGGTCTACAAAATTATGAGAGGTATGGACAGGGTGGATAGCAACAAGCTTTTTCCAAGAGTGGGGGTGTCAATTACAAGGTGTCACGATTTCAAGGTGAGAGGGGAAAAGTTTAACGGAGATGTGCATGGAAAGTTTTTTACGCAGAGGGTGGTGGGTGCCTGGAACGCTTTGCCAGCAGAGGTGGTAGAGGTGGGCACGATAGCATCATTTAAGATGCATCTGGACAGGTATATGAATGGGCGGGGAACAGAGGGAAGTAGATCCTTGGAAAATAGGCAACAGGTTTAGATAAAGGATCTGGATCGGCACAGGCTGGGAGGGCCGAAGGGCCTGTTCCTGTGCTGTAATTTTCTTTGTTCTTTGTTCTTATCAATCAAGTCACCCCCTCACTCTTCTGACCTCCAGTAGAAACAAGCTCAGTCTGTCCAATCTACCCTCATAAGACAACCGACTCATTCCAGTTATCAATCTAGCGAACCTCCTCTGAACTTTCGCCAACGCATTTACACCCTTCCTTAAATAAGGAGGCAGAAACTGCGCACAATATTCAAGATGTGGTCTCACCAATGTCCTGTATAACTGAAGTATAACATCCTCGCTCTTTTGCTCAACTCTTCTCACAACAAAGGTTAACCTTCCTTCATCCCTTTATCTCCTTGTACACTCAGGAAACCACTCTTTTACTGGTTCGAGGTCCGTGTGAGATGGGGGCGGAGGAAGGGAGCCTTTAAAATCTAGAGGAATTAAACTACACATTTGAACTGCAGATGCATTGTAGATATCCTCCCCCCCCCCCTCCCCCAGCCCCACGCCACCACAAACACACATACATAGCTGGTGAACAGTATAATCTGTATAATCAAGTAAGGTGGGATCTCCCTGCTTCAATAAAGTCCATCCTGAATATCCTTGTTTGAAGAGTGCAACTTTGATCTGGACAGTAGGGGGCACTCTCACCCAGCGCTGCCCGGAAGGAGAATTCCCGGTGAACAGGCCTGTTTGATGCAACAGTAACTGGAACCAGGGTTGCCAACTCCTCCAGGATCGCCCTGGAATCTCCAGGAATTTGTCTTCAAGCAAAGACACTGTTGCAGAAAGAAAACACAAATGTATGTGGGGTTTTAAAAAAAACATTTGATGTTCATTTTTAAAAAAAATACTGGAGACAGTAGTTAAGAGCAGGAAGATGTTTGGCTGGACAAAGCTGTTGAAGGTGATGGACTGGAATCTCCTGGAATAGGCCCAACTTGGGTTGGTAACCCTAACTGGAACTCACCCTGAGTTGTAGGAGCTTCTTTCTGGGCTACAGAGGATTTGTTTGCTTTACAAGTGCAGGAGAAGATCTTCATGAGGCTGACTGAGGTGTCAGTCAACTTATGAAATAAAGTTTGCAAACACTGCTTGACATGGCCGATCGTGCACGAGCTTCACTCTGGGTGCATGAAGCAGTAGGGGGAGGGGCCACCGAGTGGGGAATTTGCAATAGGGTGGGAATAAATCCTGCTAAAAAGTTAAATAGGAATTGCAACACAGAAAGAAGCCATTTGGACCAACTGGCCAATGCCAGCCTTTACGCCCCACGCAAGCCTCCTTTCACACTGACTGCATTCAGTCCTATCAACATGAGTCAGCCATGGCTAAGTTGGCCGCACTCTGAATCACAAAGTTTTGGGTTCAAGTCCCACTCCAGGATTTGAGGGGGTGGGGGGGGGGGGGGGGGGGGGGGGGGGAGTAGTGGTGTTGTCACTGAATTCGTAACCCCACAACCTAGTGCAGTATTCTGGGGACCTAATCCGGGGTTCTAATCCCACCATGGTAGGTTGTGAAAGTCAGTAAAGATCTAGAATTATAAGTCTAGCAATGACCATGAAGCCATTGCCGCTTGTCGCAATGACCCAACTGGTTCACTCACGCCTACAGTAAAATGGTTGACTCTTCACTGCTCTGTGAAATGGCCACGTTCACTGGCAATTAGGGATGGGCAACGCATCCATCCTGGCCTCTCTGGTGTCTCTCCCACATCCCCGTGGAAGGATAAGAAAAAATACTCCGGTGCAGGACCGAGGAATTGCGGCACTGTCGGAGGCACCGTCTTTCGGTGCAGTTGCTGAACCGAGATCCCGTCTCTGCCGCTCGGGTGGGTGTAAAGGATCCCAGGACACCAGTTTGAAGAAGAACAGGGGGTTAGGGGGCGGGGAGGAGGGGGGTGCTGTTATCCCCAGTGTCCTGGACACTATTTATTCCTCCACCAGCATCACAAGAAAAAAAATCTCCCCGTGATCACACTGCTGTTTATGGGACCTTGCTGTGCACAAATTAGCTGTCATCTTTCCTACGTTGCAACAGTGTTTGCGCTTTGAAAATATTTCAATGGCCGCAAAGTGCTAAAATTAAAAGCGTTAAATGCAAGTCTGTCTTGTATTTCGTTCTGTTCCTTTGTCCGGTCCTCATGCGTTTGCCTCCCTTCCCGTTTGGTGCATCACCAGGTCCATTCGCAAAAACGATAATCTCATTTCCCCCGTAGCAGAACAGACAAAAGGTGGGGAGGGGGCTCGGATCCTCACCTGAAGGTGTCCGCTCGGCGTTGCGTTGCCACGCGCAGCTCCCTCTCTCTCTCCCGCAGGAGAGCCACGAGCACCTTGAAATGCCTTTACCTGCCGCTGCAGTAAGTGAAGCAATCTGTTATCTGCACCAGCTCATTTTTCATTTGCCGTTCCACTGAGCTGAGGAGTGGAAGTGTTGGAGGACTGGCAACACACACGATCACAGCCGCTGCGTGCAGGAAGTGGACCGTAGCAGCTTGCCGAGCCTGCAGATCATTAACAAAGGTGCTGGCAACGCTGTGTTTATATTTTTTTTTAAAGAAAACAAGATGAGAAATCCAGAGCAGTGAACCAGCGTGCCCCTGAAAGTGTGCATTTCCCCGGCGACCGTCGTTAACTTGCCGATCCAGCCTTCTGCCCATCCGATGCGATTTCCAAAGAGGCAGCGCTATCAAATTGATGACCGCATAGTTGGGCGCCTTTGCTCCAAGGAAGCCGAGACTCGAGGAAGTAATAAACAGAAATAGAAAGGCAGAAAATGGTGGAAATCCTCAGCTAGTCGGGAGGCACCTGTGGAGAGGGAAACAGTTATTGGGCGGGATTCTCGTCCCGCCGCACCAGATTTACGGGCCACACAGTGGTTAGCACAGTTGCTTCACAGCTCCAGGGTCTCGGGTTCAATTCCCGGCTTGGGTCACTGTCTGTGCGGAGTCTGCACGTTCTCCCCATGTCTGCGTGGGTTCTCCCCGTGTGTGCGTGGGTTTCCTCCGGGTGCTCCGGTTTCCTCCCACAGTCCTCAGATGTGCAGGTTAGGTGGATTGGCCACGCTAAATTGCCCTTAGTGTCCACAAAAGGTTAGGTGGGGTTACGGGGATAGGGTGGAAGTGTGGGCTTAAGTAAGGTGCTTTTTCCAAGAGCCGGTGCAGACTCGATGGGCTGAATGGCCTTTTTCGGCACTGTAAATTCTATAATTTCTAGTGCGGCGCACCCCTGGGACTCTCCACCTCGCCAACCAGACCAATGTGGTTTCCCACTGTGGGCAGCCCCACACCGTCAGGAAATCCCCAGGCACAACGGAGAATCGCGACAGCGGAGACTACAGCCCCTTGTCTCGGGTCAACAGCCAATCATCCGGAAACTGCTGGAGATGAACAGCTTCTCAGAAAGTGCAGAGCCAGGGGCAAGTGGGATTGGGCTGATGACGATGGATAAATGGGGAAAAGAAGCGTTTAATCGGGATTTATTGCAATAATTATTCATCTGAAATTATGTATGTTAATGGGTTGTACTGTTCCCATATTTTGGTGTTCAGCTGGAATATCATGTACAGTTCTGTAGGAAGGATGTGAACACACTGGGGGGAGTGCGGAAGAGGTTTATAAGAATAGTTCCAGTCATTAGAAACTTCAGTTGCGAGGATGGATTGGAGAGGTTGGGAATGTTCTACTTTGAAAGGAGAAGGCTAAGAGGAGATTTGATAGAGATGTTCAAAATTACGAAGAGGCTGGACAGAGTAGATAGGGAGAAGCTATTCCGGCTCGTAAAAGGATCAAGAACGAGAGGGCACAGATCTCAAATTATTTACAAGAGAAGCAAATGTCAGGTGGTGTCCTGAGAAGGTGGTGCCCTGGCACTGCTGATGCCACCTGGGACTGGCACCCTGGCAGTGCCACCTGGGTGCTAGATTGACACAACCAAGGCCCCAAGCTAGCATTTTTTGTGTGCGCTTGATCGGGCTGGGGTTGCCTGTCATGGGTGTTGTTGGGGGATGGCATCCTGGTCTCTTGCTACAATGGGGAGTTCTGGCGAGTAGAGCTCCTCGTTGTAAACAACCAGGGCTATGTACGGCCTCAGCTGCGCGCTCCCCATTTAGGCTCCTTATTCAAAGTGAGTCGCGTTGAATAGCCATTGTGTTTCTCGGCACTGCGAGTACCGGGAAACACATAGTTAAATAAAAAAAGAAAAAAAGATTAGGTTGGGTTACGGGGATATGGTGAAGGTTTGGGCTTAAGTAAGGGCCAGTACAGACTCGATGGGCCAAATGGCCTCCTCCTGCACTATGTATCCATGTATCTATGATGTCACTACACATCACGTGACGCATAACCAGTAGGAATGTATTCCCTGACACATAACACCCCTCCCCCCTTTACTTCATTAGTGCAACACCAACAATTGATCTCCTGATGTATTATTTCAATACATATATACAATTCAATAAGTCTCTGTGGTGACGTCTATTCCTTTTTGGTAGAATTGGGTGTTCTTGAACTTGGCTACTTGCCACTTTGGAAGGGTCCTCATTCTTTTCCGTAGATGGTACTTCTTGAGTAGTTATTCAAGTATCTGTCCATATAGGCTTTGCAAAATCCTCAGAAACAGAATCTGAATTTGTCACTGTCTCTGGTCTCTGATCCAAGGTATAGCTCTCCAGATCTTCTAAAGGTGAACTTCTGGCGAGGTTTCTCCAAACTCACTTTGCGCAGTAAGTAACTGATCAACCAAACTCTTTTGTCATCCGTCTGTACGGTGTATGATATCGGACCTGTCTTTGCTCGGACCATAGCTGGTGCCCATTTCTCATTGGTGATGTAGCTCCGAGCTAATTCTCTCTCCCCGGTTGATTTTCTCCCTCCGAACAATTTGTGTTGTTGTCGTTTGACAACCTCTGAAGTATCAGGTGGAGTTAACAAATCAAACCGTGTTCATAGTTCCCTCTTGAACAGCTGCATTGAACTCTGCGTGGTAGCGTGTACAGTGTTCCGATAAGACATTAGAAATTTATTTACTCTTCTTGGTAATGATCCCATGTTCTTTGATGTTCTGTTTTAATGATTGCACAAAACGTTTGGCCAATCCATTCGTTGCTGGATGATATGGAGCTGACTTGATATTGTCATGAGAATGTCACTTTAAGAAATGTCTGTCTGCTCATGTTACTGCAGTGATGTCAGAGTGTGGGTGGAGCTGAGCTCTGGTTCTGCTTTTTAGTTTCACTTTGAGAAAAGTTTGGGTGTGTCGGTGTTTTTTTTGGTTTCGTTTTTTTCAGTGTTGGAGCTGAAGCCAGACAAAGCAGGTTTACTGCTGTTCTCTCTGCCATGGAAAGACTATCTCTTGATCATTTGGTGAATTCAGAATTATAAATGTTCTCAGTAGTGAATGCACCTGATGTTCTTCTGTTAAAAGGTGTTTCTTTTGTCTTCTGGATGTTGTTTGTGAAGTTATTAAGGATTACTTAGTGTTGTATTCTTTGGGGGTTGTATTTGAATTAATGGTTGCTGAGATGTTCACTGTATGTTTTAAAAAGGTTAACTTGAGTTCATAGAATAAACATTGTTTTGCTTTTAAAACGTACTTTTCCATTTCTGCTGTACCACACCTGTAGAGTGGGCCGTGTGCTCCCCATACCACAATCTATTAAAAGTTGTGGGTCAGGTGAACTCTATGATACACTTTAGGGTTCTCTAAACCCTGGCCCATAACAATTTGGTGTATATCCCTTTCAGGTAGTCCTTAAATTCCTTCAAAGTAAACTGCGTGCCATTATCAGTGACAATCTGTTAGAAACCTTGCAGATATTTCATCTAGTTTCTCAATGGTCTGCTCATTCAGCGTTAACTTCATTATCGCAACTTCTGGCTGTTTCGAGTGCGTGTGCACAATCACTAAGAACATGCGACCCTCCAGTGGACCAGCATCATCGATGTGTATTCTCTGCAATGGCTGAGTCGGCCATTCCCACAGATGGAATGGTTGGAATGGTAGAGTGTTCCTTAGTTTTGACCAAGATTGGCATTGCCCAAATTTCTCTTCAATTTAATCCTGGCCTTCAAAAATAACTGCACGTTAATACCTTCACCTTACCACACCAGGATGTCCCTCATACAGTTGGCGAAGGACTCTGCTACGTAAGCATGGAGGAATAATCACACAGATTCCCCTCAAGAGAACTCCATTGTGCACTGTCAACTCAAGTTTCTGGTGATGTCGGACTTGATTTTTCCTATGGATGTCTGACAGCGAACCTTTTTGGACCAGGTTCATCATTTTCCCCATCACTGGATCGGATCTTGTATATCTTTGAACTTGAGATGAAGTCACAGGTACAATATCTAGGAGCTGCCAAAGAAGGTCTAACTTTTTACCACCCAAAGATTGTAGTTAACGGTCGATGCTGTGTCGGCAGGGTAAAATGATGCTCATAAAGGTAATTGTGGAATCTTCTTACACCAAAAATGATGCTCAAAGCTTCCTTTTCCAGCTGCGCGTAATTCATTTCTGCGCGAGCAAGAGTCCGTGAAGCAACTGGCTGCCGGTCGTTCCCCTCCTGACGACATCATGTATGAGACGACTGCACCAACCCCATAGGGTTAGGCATCGCAAGCTAATTATAACTTATGATGAACCAGCATCTCCGACCTCCGGAGGGGAACTGAAAGGGTGTCTCTCCTTGAGGGAAAGTCAAGAATTAGGGGGCACAGTTTAAAAATAAGGCTCGTTGGTCAGTAGAATTCTTTTCCCCAGAGGGCGGTGGAGGGCTGGGCCAATGGATATTTCAAGGCTGAATTGGTTAGATTCTTGATTGACAGGGTTATCGGCGGTTAGGCAGACAAGCGGAGTTGAGGTCACAATCAGATCAGCCACGATCTTATCAAATGGCAGAGCAGGTTCGAGGGGCCGAATGGCCTACTCTTGCTCCTAATTCATATGCTTGGATGTAAACATTAAGGACCATGGGTTCTGTCCTTTCAACCTTGCAGTAAATGGGAGAAAAACATATTTAAAACTGATAGAAGGAAGATGCTTTTGAGCCAACGGACTAAACATTTAAATGTTGTCTTCAATAAGGGGTCAAATATTAGGCATGTTGCGGGTTGTAAGTAGATGCACATCTGGGGGTATTAAAGCAGCTGATAGGTGAAATTTGACAGTCTACGTGGCATTTCTAGCCTTGAGATCCCTTATGTGCTTGGTCGCAATGGCACTCAAGCTGCTAGAAGCTGTTCTCTTACATGTCGGTGATCTTCCAGAGTGTACCTGTGAGAGTATGACACCGTGATATATAACTGAATGTTCTGTCAATCCTAGCCTTCAATGCTTTGGACATTAAGGGGCAATTTAGCATGGCCAATCCACCTAACCTGCACACCTTAGGACTGTGGGAGGAAACCGGAGCACCCGGAGGAAACCCATGCAGAAATGGGGAGAAAATGCAGACTCCACACAGACAGTGAGCCGGGGCTGGAATTGAACCCGGGTCCCTGATGCTGTGAGGCAGCAGTGCTAACCACTGTGCCACACTGCTGCACATAGGCCGCATAAATAGAACAAGTGACACAGCCTGAAGTTTAGCTCCATAGGACTACATTGGGAGTGAAGGTTGAGAGGGGATTTGAAAGAGGTGTTCAAAATCATAAGGAGCATAAGTGGGCCATTGAGCCCCTCGAGCCTGCCTGCTCCACCATCCAATAAGATTGTGGCGGATTTGATTATGGCCTTAACACCACTTTCCTGTCTGCTCCTCATAATCCTTGACTCCCATGTTTATCAAAAGTCTAACTCTGCCTTGAATATATTGCCTGACCCAGTCTCCACTGCTCTCTGGGGAGGAGAATTTCTCGGACTAATGACCCTCTGAGAGAAAAAAATTCTCCTCATCTCTATCTTGAGAAGATCTCTTGTTCCAGTTCCCGTCTCTCCCACAAGTGGCAAAACCCCAGCGTCAATTGTATCAAATGCCCCTCGGGATCTTATAGGTTTCAGTAAGGTCACCTCACAATTTCAGTGAGATCATGAAGTGCCTGGACAGAGTAGAAAGAGAGATACACTGTTCCCATTGGCTGATGGGTCAAGGACAGCACGGTAGCACAAATGGATAGCACTGTGGCTTCACAGCGCCAGGGTCCCAGGTTGGATTCCCCGCTGGGTTACTGTCTGTGCGGAGTCTGCACGTTCTCCCCGTGTCTGCGTGGGTTTCCTCCGGGTGCTTCGGTTTCCTCCCACAGTCCAAAGACGTGCAGGTTAGGTGGATTGACCATGCTAAATTGCCCTTAGTGACTAAAAAGCTGAGGTGGGGTTATTGGGTTGCGGAGATAGGGTGGAAGTGAAGGCTTAAGTGGGTCGGTGCAGACTTGATGGGCCGAATGGCGTCCTTCTGCACTGTGTATTCTATGTTCTAAGGACCAGACAACACGGTTCGAAGGTGATTTGCAAAATAAACAAAAACATCCTGGGGGAAGATGTTTATTTACGCAGCGAGTGGTTAGGACAGTAGCATAGTGGTTAGCACAATTGCTTCACAGCTCCAGGGTCCCAGGTTCGATTCCCGGCTGGGTCACTGTCTGTGCGGAGTCTGCATGTTCTCCCCATGTCTGCTCCGGTTTCCTCCGGGTGCTCCGGTTTCCTCCCACAGTCCAAAGGTGTGCAGGTTAGGTGGATTGGCCATGATAAATTGCCCTTAGTGTCCAAAATTGCCCTTGGTGTTGGGTGGGGTTACTGGGTTATGGGGATAGGGTGGAGGTGTGGGCTTATGTCGGGTGCTCTTTCAAAGAGCCGGTGCAGTCTCGATGGGCCGAATAGCCTCCTTCTGCACTGTAAATTCTATAATTCTATGATTATGTGGTGGAAGCAGATGCAATGGGGGTTTATAAAAGGAAATTGGATAAAACAGTCAAAAGAAAAATAGTTGTGGGGACAGGGCAGGGGAGTCGGACTTGCTGCATTGCCGTGGCAGAGAGCCGGCATGGGCTCGTTGGGTTGAATGGCCTCCTTCTGTGCTGCTACTCCAGGGACAGGCAACATCACAGAAGTGGAGGGAAGCAGTTTTGAGAATGAATTGAATGTGACGGGAGGGAGCTGACGCTGAGCCTCAGCTCGGTTCCAAGCCCTAAATTCCCAGTTATTTAAATAGCAACGTTAACCCGTTCGGAAACAAATGGCTCAGATCAGAGAACATTCGCTGAAGATTCAACTCCAATTATCTTAAAAATCGGAGTCCTCGGGTAACTGACCTACCTGCTGGTGGAAGCATTTCAATTTTTATAATTGCCACTATGCTTAAATCTCCAATTAGCTCAATGACAATTTTATGCATTGGAGTAATTGTACAAGGAAAACAAACAAACACAAATCAGCTGAATTGCTGCCAGCTGCAGTAATATGCTGACATGCAGCAGTCCCATCACTTCTCTCCAAGTGTTATTGCCTTCAGAAAATAATTAGGAAACCGTCCTTAATATCTAATTGCGTGTCCAATTCTGACCTCCTGTATATTGCCAATTTTTATCCTTCCGTTATTGGCAGCCGTGCCGTGAGCTGTCTGAGCGCTAAACTCCGAAATCTCTTCCTTGTACCACTCTCTCCTGCTTTAAGGTACCTCCTAAAGCATAGCCATTTGACCCAGCCCATGGCCACGGGCCCTGCTACCTCCTGGTGAGCTCGGTTTCAAATTGTGCCTTGGGACATTGTGCTGCATTAAAGGTGTTATCATAGAATTTACAGTGCAAAAGGAGGCCATTCGGCCCATCGAGTCTGCACCGACCCTTGGAAAGAGCACCCTACCTCAGCCCACACCTCAACCCTATCCCCACACCTCCACCCTATCCCCGTAACCCCACCTAACTTTTTTTTTTGGACAAGAAGGGCAAATTAGCATGGCCAATCCACCTAACCTGCACATCTTTGGACTGTGGGAGGAAACCGGAGCACCCGGAGGAAACCCACTGGGGTTTGGCTTGATGGACCGTGTGGTCTGGTACTGGTCCTGTTTGTTCTTGCACAGTGCTGTGGGAATGCTGCCTATTTTGGCACGGCAAGTGGTTGCCTATGATTCTTTATCAGCATGTTATCAATAAAAATCAACCCATTTCTATTCAGTGGGATTGAAGAGAGTGCTGTGTAAAACCCTGCAGCAAGGATGGCCAGTCAGTTTTTCTTTCCTTGCGCATTTTTACAACTCGGCTCCTTGATTGACAGAGAAGTTTATTGGGGCATCGTAAAATAATAATACTAATCTTTATTAGTGTCACAAGTAGGCTTACATTGACACTGCAATGGAGTTACTGTGAAAGTCCCCAAGTCGCCACATTCCAGCGTCTGTTCGGGTACACGGATGGAGAATTCTGAATGTCCAATTCCCCTAATAAGCACGTCTTTCAGGAATTGTGGGAGGAAACCGGAGCACCCGGAGAAAACCCACGCAGACACGGGAGGATGTGCGAATTCCGCACAGACAGTGATCCAGCGGGGAATTGAACCTGGGACCCTGGAGCTGTGAAGCAACAGTGCTAACCATTGTGCTAACGTGCCAGCCCTAATGTGCTATATAACTGCCATTTTCCTTTCCTTCCCTCCTTCCTGTCCGTCCTCCTTTCCGTCCTTCCTTCCTTACCATTCTTGGGATCGTGAACTGTTAATCAACAAAATGGGTGCGGCTCCCCACTCCCCCCACAGCCCAGGAGGAAGTGGGCAGCCTATTTTTAGGCCCCCCCCCCCCCCATCTCGTCAGGAGCATCCTGAAGAGGACGGCTCAGTCACGGAAACTGCTTCCCAAGGACATCTCTTTCCCAACGGCCTTCATGCATCTGTCCCATCTCAGCAGATTCTTGACTAGGGACCTCCCAGGTTCACAGTCTTGCCCCGGTCTCCAATCCTCCATCGCCACAGACCCTGGCAAATGGACCGTGGAAGCCATGCATGTGACTTTGTTTAATGCAGAGACTTGTCATTCTCCCTGCGATCTTGATTGGCTGCTGGTCAGATTTCGGTGTCAGGCCACGGAGGCCCTCATCCTGCGTCATAACCGGCAAGTCATTCTTCACCTGTTCTGCAGCTGTGAACCTTTTGGACTGTACTTTGTATGGCACCTTCCTCCTACCACGCCACAGACCTTGCTGCCATGGGTGGCCCTACCAGGAGCAACGACTTGCTGGTGGAATCGCTCAACGGATCGTGGAGAGCACGCAAGCCCCTTCATCACGTCAAAACCTGTCGCGATTGGTTGTATGTTGATTTTAGCTGGCTTAAGGGAATCCCTACTGCCCGACCTGCTTCCATTCTCATACCTTTGCTAATCCATAGCAAAATACAGTGGCCGGAGATATAAAAAGCTGATCTGTAACTCAATCACCAACGAGAACACATTCAAAGAGATTACATCAGTCAACATTGGCCGTGTACCTCCATTGCTCAGCGTGGACCTGACACAAGAGCTTTGAGAAGTTTATTGTGAATACACAAGGAAAGTGACTAACCCTGGGAGTCAAGCAGTGTATGTTGCCATTCTAATAATTGATGCTCTGCTTAAGAATTACTTTGTCAAAATTAAAATGGTAGAACTGGAGTGATTGTACAAGGAACAGCAAACAAGAATACATCAATTGAATAGCTGCCAGCTGCTGTCATACATAACCAATCAGCTGCCATATAATTTCTCTGCGAGTGCAAATACGGTTGCTTAGGAAACGGTCTGTAAAATCCCCAAAAAATCAACTAGTAACTGATGGCTTTGAACGAAGGCAAGGAACTCAAAATAAAGCCAATGAAATTGGCAATCCTGGGCCACTTTAGGTTGAAAAGGAAGAAATGGATTGACTTACCGGAGCGAAGGGAAAGTGATTTGATGGCTGGCAGATTGCACACGATGGAAAGAGCAAAATGTATGAAGGATCAGACGAAAGCTGTGAAGAATATTCACCGGTCCGACCAGGATTTCCTGTACCTCTGCAATTCGCTGTGGAAGCTATGGATTGGATTTATTTCTCGGACTGGGAACCCAATGTTGGAGAGATTCCGGGTCACAAAGTCGCATTGCCACGCTGTTAAAAGAAAAGGCTAGTCAGTGGCCAGTGGGTGGGCTCGTTATCCAATTAAGGATGGTGGGCGGGCTTCCAATGTAGGCCAATGGGAGGCCTTGCAGCAGTGGCAGCAGGCCGATGCAGATCAGGGGGAGCAAAGGAGTTTCAGCACAGAGGTGCCCTCAAAAGCCCACTGGGGTGATGACCCACACCAATCCCCTTACCACCCTTCAGTTCCGCCACTCGGCCTACCGTGGGGAGGCCTCTTTCAGCCACCTGCCAACTGGAAAGCCTTAGTCTGCACCGGGGGATTAGGCCGCTTAATCACATTTAGCATTACAACCGCCAACCTGGCCTTCCCAAAAGTGGTTAGGGTGCGGGACCATGCTGGCACGCCAGCTGAGGGCAAAATAATTACAGGATTGCCTGTCTCTGACTTCAGCTCATTGGGCATTGGGAATTCTTCCCATTTCTCTCCTAAGGTGTGATTCAGTGCTGCACTTTTGATTACTTGGTATTTTAATAATTTCTGCTCCTCTGTTTCTGCTATCTATGCGTTGAGCTCTTTCCTCAGTTTCTGTTGAAAAACCATTCAGTGAATCCTGTGAACAGTGATGCATTTGCACTATTTTAACCTTCATAGCAAGAGGCTCATTGTGATACTGGCCTGGAGAATCCCCACTGTTATATTTTCACCTGTCTGTTTTTATAGATGGGCGTCGCTGGCCAGCATTTCTTGCCCATCCCTAATTGCCCTCCAGGAGGTGGAGGTGAGCTGCCTTCTTGAATCACTGCAGTCCATGTGGTGTAGGTACACCCACAGTGCTGTTAGGGAGGGAGTTACAGGATTCTGACCCAGCGACAGTGAAGGAACGGCGGTATATTTCCAAGTCAGGGTGGTGAGTGACTTGGAGGGGAACATGCAGGTGGTGGGGTTCCCAGGTATCTGCTGCTCTTGTCCTTCTGGATAGTTGTGGTCATGGGTTTTGAAGGAACCCTGGTGAGTTCCTGCAGTGAATCTTGTAGATGGTACACACGGCTGCCACTGTGTGTCGGTGGTGGAGGGAGTGAATATTTGTGGAAGGGGTGCCAAATCAAGCGGGCTGCTTTGCCTTGATGGTGCCAAGCTTCTTGAGTGTTGTTGGAGCTGATACAGGCAAGTGGAGAATATTCCATTACACTCCTGACTTATGCCTAGTAGGTGGTGGACAGACATTGGGGAGTCAGGTGAGTTACCCACTGCAGAATTCCCAGTCTCTGACTTGCTCTTGTAGCCACAGTATTTACATGGCTAGTCCAGTTCAGTTTCTGGTCAATAGAAACCCCCAGGATGTTGGTATTGGGGGATTCAGTGATCCTAATGACATTGAATGTCAAGGGGAGACAGTTATCGCCTGGCACTTATATGGCATGAGTATTACTTACCACTTGTCAGCCCAAGCCTGGATATTGTCCAGGTCTTGCTGCATTTGGACATGGACTGCTTGAGTATCTAAAGAGTCGTGAAAGGTGCTGAACATTGTGCAGTAATCAGCAAACATCCTCACTTCTGACCTTATGATGGAAGGGAGGTCATCGATGAAGCAGCTGAAGATGGTTGGACCTAGGACACTACCCTGAGGAACTCCTGCAGTGATGTCCAGGAGCGGAGATGATTGACCTCCAACCACCACAACCATCTCCTTGAACCATTCCTCCCACCCTCTGTTCCAGTTTTGGTGGAATTAGGCCAGCCTTTCCATACTTCCTGGTTCAGGACCCCTTGGAGGGGTCTTCATCATCTGGATTCAGGGATTTTTCGGGAAGTAAGTTCAGAAGGTCTTTCCCATGCTGCTGCCGCCCCCCCGCCCCACCCTCCAGCCGCTCTACATAGTTCCTCATTCCCTCCCTGCCAACTCATTCTCCTTCCATACTCAATCTCCGAGCATGCACACAACCATTCAGCTTTAAATAACAATTTCAAATGTGGGACTGCTGAAAAGAAAATTCAAAAGTTTTATTTGAAAATAAATCTGCTGGTCCTGAAACCTTTTAGAACATTAAAGAGACAATAACAGAGGCTTCAGTTAGTTCATACCTCTTAATTCCTGCCCAAATAAACATTGAGACATTGCCAAAAGAGATCACACAAAGCAAACAACTTATTACAATCACTGTAAGATGTCAATCAAACAAAGTAAATAATTCACCTCACTTATCAAACAGATTTCCTGCTGAGGTAATGCTTTTTATTGGTCTGGCTCTTGGCCAAGGTTGCATGATAAAGGCAGATGGAAACCCATTAGTTGGATTGATGGGCCCACTCCTGTACAGACTGGAATTTACCAGTTGGCAGACTGACTCTGAACAGTGGCACTAATAGGCAGACTAGAGCTTCTGAATCATCATCAATTCTAAAAATGAACCTTTAATATGACTCCCAAAAACTGCTTTTATGTGTCCTGTTAGAGCAGATGGGTCTTTTTATCCCTGGTTTGTAGCCGTTTACTTTGGAGTATTGGTCTTTGTTGTGGAACACCTTTAATTGGATGTGGTTATGTTTTCTGTGTGCATTAGTAGAGGGCAAATGTTGCCTTGATGCTTATTTGTCGTAAGCACAAGGAGAAGAAAAACACACCAGTCTTTTAGTTCACAGGTGGCCTTTAGTGTTTTGTTAAGGGAATTCAGTTGCAAAATGGTTGACAGAGAATGTGCTTGTGAGGGCAGTCTGGATTAATTGCTGGTACTCTTTCTGTTTGACCAGGAACAATGCTGAGTGGCGTCTGAAAGATTGATGCTCAACAAAATGTTCCCAAAGTTGAATAGAACAAAGACACTAGTCCGTGATGTATGGAAGGAACCACACAGTACCTTTAATGGACGATTGTGGAATTTAACAACTTAAGCTGTCTGAAAGGTTATAACCTTTTTAACGCACGATATGCTCTGGGGACAAGAAAGTACTGATAGAACGGATTTATTAATGAACATTATCGATCTTCCATTTGGACAGTGACACATTCGTACAGGTGTTTGAATCAATAGAAAGCAGCAGTGCATGGATCCGCTTTGTAATCTACAAAGGGACATTTTTCAGTCAAGAGCAAACGGGACTGAGCTTAGCAATGGCCTGGTCACCATATGCACATATTGAAGTTGTTGGGAACTTGCTACCTGGGACATTTGTGGGCATAAACCCCAATCTAAAGACCCAACAACGCAGCTCACGGTGGCACGGTAGCACAGTGATTAGCACTGTTGCTTCACAGTGCCAGGGTCCCAGGTTCGATTCCCGGCTTGGGTCACTGTCTGTGGGGAGTCTGCACATTCTCCTCGTGTCTGCGTGGGTTTCCTCCGGGTGCTCCGGTTTCCTCCCACAAGTCCCGAAAAACGTTAGGTGAATTGGACATTGAGAATTCTCCCTCAGTGTATCTGAGTGTGGCGACTAGGGGCTTTTCACAGTAACGTCATTGCAGTGTTAATGTAAGCCTACTTGTGACACTAATAAAGATTCTAAAAAAAAAAAACTGGTCTCTTGACTGCTAACAAATGGCAGTGTCCGGATCTGGGAAGGATACAAATGAATCGGACGGAGCTCTTCAGCGTTTAATAAAGAAACACATGGCCAAGTCTACTTGACGAAAAAGACGGTGGGTTCGGGATCCAGTGAAATTTGTGAATGAGCAAAAAAAGAAATAGTGTTAAAGCATTCAGGAGTTAGTGAAACAGGTACCAGAAAAGAAACCTTTTGGGGACATGAATTGCTGCGGTGTTCGGGTAGCCACGTCAACCTTGTCCTTTCGTAGAAAGGCCTCCACGAATGCCGGTGAACAAAGGTCTTCTTTTCTCCCTTCACACAAGAAAGGAACAAATGGAAGCAGAGAGCAAGAAGCCTCATTTGGAATTATACTTTGTGTGAAGGAAAATAACCTTCAGTTTGAAAAGCTGCAGTGATCATTTGAGACTGCGGGAGTGACTGACGAGCGGAATGAAGGATTGAGTCTCCACACAGTTGAATATATTTTAATTTATTTCTGACTTTTATTTTGTTTTAAAAGAGCTGCCTGAGCTTCAGTATATAAATAATTGCCTGTACTTATCTAGCTCCTTGACCCTGTTGTGATATATTTTATGACTAAATATATTGCAACAGAATTAAAACCGCTTTGGCACATCAAGCACATCTTCAGCGGAAAACTACTGTCCCTTGTCTGTATCTAACTGCCTCTTGAATTATTCCAGAGTCTGTGTATCTATTGTTTTAGCAGGGAGACCATCCCGGGCTTTGATAACTCTGTTGAGTGAAAGTGCACATTCTGAATTCTGCACCTCGGGATATGTCCTGCAGCCCCATGTTTCCTCTGAGCAATCCTGGATAATGTGGGTAAATACACTGTCCTTCACACTGGGAAACGGGGTAAAAATAATCCAGCAACGGATTGCTACTTAAATGGATATACTTGTCCCCGTGTCTGCGTGGGTTTCCTCCAGGTGCTCCCGTTTCCTCCCACAGTCCAAAGACGTGCAGGTTAGGTGGACTGGCCATGCTAAATTGCCCCTAGATGGGGTTACGGGGATAGAGTGGGGGATTGGGCTGAGGTAGGGGGCTCTTTCAGTGGCCGGTGCAGACTCGATGGGCCGAATGGCCTCGTTCTGTTCAGTAGTGATTCTATGATTGTATTCTATGACAGAAAGTAATGTGTGTGGAAAGTGAAGCTTTTTGCCCCCAGCTAGGTGATGTACACACCTAGGAATTTGAAGCTGTTAACCTTCTCCACCTCGGCGCCATTGGTGCAGACAGGAGTGTATGCAATACTTTGCATCCTGAAGTCGCTGGCTAGACCAGCATTTATTGCCCATCCCTAGTTGGCCTTGAGAAGGTGGTGGCAAGTTGACTTCTTGAACCTCTGCAGTCCCTGAGGTGTAGGTACACCCACCGTGCTGTTAGGGAGGGAGTTCCAGGAATTTTGACCCAGCGACAGTGAAGGAACGGCGATGTATTTCCAAGTCAGGATTGGGAGTGACTTGGAGGGGAACCTCCAGGTGGCGGTGTTCCCTCGTATCTGCTGCCTTTCTCCGTCCAGATGGTGTGGTTGTGGGTTTCGAAGGTGATGTCAAAGGAACCTTGCCGAGTTGCTGTAGTGTGTCTTGTAGATGGCTGTTACTGTACATTGGTGGGAAGGGTTTGAATGTTTGTGGAAGGGGTGCCAATCAAGTGGGCTGCTTTGTCCTGGATGGTGTCGAGCTGCACTCATCCAGGCAAGTGGAGAGTTTTCCATTACACTCCTGACTTGTGCCGTGTAGATGGTGGACAGGCTTTTGGGAATCAGGAAGTGAGTTACTC
The DNA here is from genome assembly GCF_902713615.1 of Scyliorhinus canicula. NCBI lineage: Eukaryota > Metazoa > Chordata > Chondrichthyes > Carcharhiniformes > Scyliorhinidae > Scyliorhinus > Scyliorhinus canicula. The sequence goes on from NC_052146.1 coordinate 293,874,801, forward strand.
GCCACAGGACTCCTAGCCTTTGACCTGTCCTGGTAGCCACAGTATTTATGTGGCGAGTTCAGTTCAGTTTCTAGTCAATGATAACCCCCAGGATGATGATTGTGGGGGTTCAGCGATGGTAATGCCATTTAACGTCAAGGGGTGTTTATTAGATTCTCTCTTGTAGGAGATGATCATTACCTGGCATGTCACTTTTCAGCGCAAGCCTTGATATTGTCCAGGTCTTGCTCATCGATGCCAGTGTTGTAGCTCTACTGGAATAGCTTGGCTAAGGACACGGCAAGTTCTGGAGCACACGTCTTCAGGACTATCACCAGAATATTGTCAGGCCTCATATTGTTTGCAGTATCCAGTGCCTTCAGCCGTTTCTTGACATCATATGGAGTGAATCAAATTGGCTGAAGACTGACATCTGTGATGCTGGGGACCTCCGGAGAAGACCGAGATGGATCATCCATCCGGCATATTTGGCTGAAGATTGTAGTAAATACCGCAGCTTTATGTTTTGCACTGGAGGATGAGGATATTTGTGGAGCCTCCTCCCCCAATGAGTTATTTAATTGCCTACCATCATGGCGATTTGAGCAGTAACTTCATTGCAGTGTTAACGTAAGCTTACTTGTGACACTAATAAAGATTATTATTATTACTATTCATGGCTGGATGTGGCAGGAGTGCAGAGTTTAGATCTGGTGCGTTCGTTGTGCAATCGCTTAGCCATGTCTATCACTTGCTTCTTATGCTGTTTGGCACACAAGTAGTCCTGTGTTGTAGCTGCACCAGGTTGACACCTCATGTTTCGGTATGCCTGGTGTTGCTCCTGGCTCTCCTACACGCTTCGTTGAACCAGGGTTGATCCCCTGGCTTGGTGGTAATGGTAGAGTGGGGAATATGCCGGGCCAAGAGGTTGAAGATTGTGGTTGAATACAATTCTGTGGCTGCTGATGACCCAACAGCGCCGCATAGGTACCCAGTCTTGAGTTGCTAGATCTGTTTGAAGTCTGTCTCATTTAGCACGGTGGCAGTGCCACACAATACGATGGAAGGTATCCTCAATGAGAAGATGGGACTTTATCTCCACAAGGACAGTGCGGTGGTCACGTCTATCGATACTGTCATGGACAGATGCATCTGCAGTAGACAGGTCGGTGAGGATGAGGTCAAGTATGTTTTTCCCCTTCATTCCCTCATCATCTGCCACAGTCCCAGTCCAGCAGCTATGTCCTTTAACATAGAATTTCCAGTGCAGAAGGAGGCCATTCAGCCCATCGGGTCTGCACCAGCTCTTGGAAAGAGCACCCTACCCAAGGTCCACACCTTCACCCTATACCCATAACCCAGTAACCCCACCCAACACTAAGGGTAATTTATCATGGCCAATCCACCTAACCTGCACATCTTTGGACTGTGGGAGGAAACCGGAGCACCCGGAAGAAACCCACGCAGACACGGGGAAGATGTGCCGACTCCGCACAGACAGTGACCCAAGCCGGGAATCGAACCTGGGACCCTGGAGCTGTGCAGCAATTGTGCTATCCACAATGCTACCGTGCTGCCGACAGGACACAGACCTGCCAGCTCAGTCTGTGGTGGTGCTAACAAACCAATCTTCCTAATGAGTTCCTGTCTTTGCTTTTGCCAACTGGCCAGCATTAAATAAAGGAAAGACTTGCATTTAAATGACGCCTTTCACGTCCTCAGAGTGTCAGAAAATGCTGCACAGCTAAAACGATTGGCTACAGTTGTAAAAACTGCAGCCATCTGTTTGCGCACAGCAAATTGCCACAAACCGCAGGGTGATAACAATCCACTAACCTAATTTGATGACGTTTGCTGAGGGAATGAATAATGGCCAGGACTCTGGGGCGAGCTGGCCTGCTCGTGTTCAGTTTTTTTTTATGTCTCCCGGAGAGGGCAAACTGGGCCTCGGTTTGATCTCACATCTGATGAAAGTTGGCGGTGCAAAGGTGCAGCGCTCCCTCAATGCTGCGTTGAGTGGCCAGCCTACATTTTATGGCTGGGTTTCTGAATTGGGATTTGACCTTGGTGGTGAATGTGATTCACACCGGATTATAATCTGTATATACATGTGCCTATATTGTAAGTGCAGTTGCACTACCTGACCACCAGGGGGAGTAGCTCTGGGAATGCTCGAGAATTGTACTGGGCTTCTCCCTTGGCTCCACCCAGGACTCCTCCCTCTGGAGCTGCTGTATAAAGATCAGTGCCACAGGGTCAGCCGGCCAGTTCACCGAATGTTCAATGGTTAACAGGCTGGCTCTGTTGTGAGTATATTAAAACCGTTATTCTAATCCTACAAGCACGTGTCCGTAGAATTGTTGGTTCCAACAAGCTTCATCAACCCCCCTAACTGAGAGGCAAGACTGAGCCACGGCTGGGACATTTTGTAAATCCAGCGGCGCTGGGGAGGGTGGGTAAGGTGTGTGTGGTGAGGGAGCACATTTCTGGAGGCCCGGAGGAGAACATTGGTACCTGGTGTTAGACACTGGACAGGCAGCCTCCTTTCCGTCTCTGAGCCATTCCCTTAAACCCAGGACCTGCAAACACGCTGGGGCAGCCACCAGTCCGACTCTGGGAGCGGTAGCACCGCTCCAAATTCAATAACTCAAGGGATTAGCCAAGATTACGTGGGTTGAGAACTTAATCTCTTTCTTTCCCACCTTGCTCCCCCCCCCCCTCCACAGACTCAAATTATAAGCTCAGTAAAACAAAGTTGCTGAAATTATCATGCTTGGCATTTCTTTTCCAGGTTAATGTCATTTCTTTTGTTGCATGTAATTAATTTATGCTTGATAAATTAACTCTGGAGGGAGATGTTAGTAAAATGTTTCCAATAATAGACGTCGCTGTGTGAAACAGATGGCGCAGCCCAAAGCTGCTAAATCTCTCTCGGCTCTTTTATCCGGGGGGGGGGGGGGGGGGGGGGGGGGGGCGCCATTCTGCCCCTCGAGCCTGTTCCGCCTTTCGGTTAGGTAATGGCTGATCTGATTGTAACCTCAACTCCACATTCCAGCCTTTCCCAGATACCTTTCAAATCCCGTGTTAATCAAGAATCTATCTTACTTCTGCTTCACAAATATTCAAACACTCTGCTTCGACTGCCTTTTGAGGAAGAGAGTTTCAGAGACTCCCAACCCTCTGAGAGCAAACCCCTCATCTCTGCCTGAAATTAGCGCCTCCTTATTTGTAAACAGTAAACTTACTGTGTTGTACTGTTTTATGATCCTGCACACGATGTAACAAGCAGTCTTTTCCCTCTCCAGAATTCTGGGGGGTTACCATTGACCAAAAACTGTACTAGACTAGCCATAGCCATACTGTGGCTACCAGGGCAGGTCAGAACTTAGGAATCCTGGGGCGGGTAACTCACCTCCTGACTTCCCAAAGCATGTCCGCCATCTACAAGGCACAAGTCAGGAGTGATGTGGAGATGCCGGCGTTGGACTGGGGTGAGCACAGTAAGAAGTCTTACAATACCAGGTTAAAGTCCAACATGTTTGTTTCAAACACTAGCTTTCGGAGCACTGCTCCTTCCTCACCTGAGGAAGGAGCAGTGCTCCGAAAGCTAGTGTTTGAAACAAACATGTTGGACTTTAACCTGGTATTGTAAGACTTCTTACAAGTCAGGAGTGCAATGGAATACTCTCCACTTGCTTGGATCAGTGCGGCTCCAACAACGCTCAGGATGCTTGACAGGGTGGCACGTTGGCACAGTGGGTAACGCTGCCACCTCACAGCTCCAGGGTCCCGGGTTCGATTCCCGGCTCTGGTGACTGTGAGGAGTTTGCATTTTCTTCCCGCGTCTGCGTGGGTTTCCACCGGGTGCTCTGGTTTCCACCCACAGTCCAAAGATGTGCAGGTTAGTTAGATTGGCCATGCTAAATTGCCCCTGTTTGTGAGGGGCAGGGATCTCCAGTAAATGAGTATGAGCCTCATAGTTTTGCGGTAACCCACAACAACAAAAATTTGCCTTAATAAAGCATTTGTGGGAGCTTGCTGTGCACATATTTTTTTACTGTGTTTCCAACATGACTACACTTAAGAAGCACTTCATTGGCTGGAAACCATTTTGTGAAGTCCTGAGGTTGTGAAAGGCGCTATGCAAATGGAAGATTGTCTTCTTATCACCAGATGAGCACTGATATCTGCTGTTTGAGCACTGTAATTGGAGACTGGAACCAGCATGAGACAACTCATATTAAAAATTCATTTGTAGGATATGGACTTCAATGGTTAGGCCAGCATTTATTTCCCATCCTTAGTTGCCCTTCAGAAGGTGGTGGTGAACTGCCTTCTTGAACTGCTGCAGCCCCTGGGGTGTAGGTATAACTACTGTGCTGTTAGGGAGGGAGTTCCAGGATGTTGCCCCAGCGACAGTGAAGGAGCGGCGATATATTTCCAAGTCAGGGTGGTGAGTGACTTGGAGGGGAACCTCCAGGTGGTGGGGTTCCCAGGTACCTGCTGCTCTGTCCTCCTAGATGGTAGTGATCGTGGGTTTGGAAGGTGTTGTCGAAGGAACCTTGATGAGTTACTTGGTGAGTTACTGCAGTGCACTTTGTGGATGGTACACACGGCTGCCACTGTTTGTCAGTGGTGGAGGGTTTGAATGTATGTGGAACGGGGAGCAATCAAGTGGGCTGCTTTGTCCTAGATGGTGTCGAGCCTCTTGAGTGTTGTTGGAGCTGCACTCATCCAGACTAATGGAGAGTATTCCATTACACTCCTGACTTATGCCGTGTAGATGGTGGACAGGCTTTGGGTGAGTTACTCGCCGTAGGATTCCTAGCCTTTGACCTGCCCCAGTAGCCACAGTATTAATATTAATCATTACAGCCAACCTGTCCACACCTTCATCAATTAAATTGGCAAATGAACCTAGTAGGCCGAGGAGAAGCCTTTTCAGGTAGTGAGTGAATTAGAGGAACACAGCTATCACAGAGGAATGTGAGAGTCAAGGATGTCACAGAGTTAGAGTTAGAGAGGGGCAAAGCCTCAGAGGAATTTGAAAACAAGGGTGGGAATTTTAAAAACAGGACACTGATTGACTGGGAGTCAACGTGGTTTGGCCAGCCCACGGGTGACAGGGGACCTTGCTGAGAGTGAGGACAGTGATAGCAGAGTTTTTGGATGGCCGCAAGTTTACCAAGAGTAGAATGTGGGAAACCTTCCGGGTGGGAATGGAATAGTCGAGTCTTGAGGAAATGAAGGCATGAACGAAGGTTTCAGCAGCTGATGCGCTGGAGACCAGGATGAAGTTAGGCATTGTTATGGAGGTGGAAATAAGTGGTCTTAGTGGTGGCACAATTTCCTCTTATTCTTTCACAGAACTTTGGCCTTGCTGGCTGGGCCAGCATTTAATGCCCATCCCTAATTGCCCATGAGAAGATGGTGCTGAGTCGGACCGCTGCAGTCCATGTGGTGAGGGTGTACACCCACAGTGGTTGGAAGAGCATCACGGGGTCAACTATGACACCAAGATTGTAATCAGACCAGTTTAGTCTCAGACTGTCGTAAGGGAGACGGCTGGAATCAGTAGCTAGGGAATGGATTTGGGAATGAGGGCTGAAAACAAAGGTTCAGTCTTCCCAATATTTAATTGGTAGAAATTTCTGCTCATTCAGTGGCTGTGCCATTGCGGAGGCCTGAGGTTCCGGACACTGCGCTGGCTCTTGATCCTGCTTCCTCCTTTGGGACACTCCTTAAAGCCTAACCCTTTGACCAAGACCTTTGGCTATCTGACCGAATGTGTACTTATGTTGCTTGGGGTCATACTTTGTTTTACGATGCCCCTGCGAAGCTCCTTGGGACATTTTGTTAGGTTAAAGGTGCGATATAAATGTAAGTTGTTGTTATGATTTGGAATGCACAGTCTGAAAGGGTGGTGGGATCACATTGAGCAATAACTTTCAAAGGGGAGGTGGATAGATATTGGAGGAGAAGAAAGATTGTCGGGCCAAAAGCATTGGTCAGAATTGGATAGCGATATCAAAGAGCTGGCACTGACACAAAGGGCTGAATGGCCTCCTCTTAACTTGCACCAATGCTGCAGCTTCAGATGTGCTGCTTTGTGGACCTGAAGTCGCCCAGTCGCCATGGGAGCTGATGTCTGGTTAATGCGCCCACGCTAACTCGAGCAGAAAACGTGATTATTGATTGCAGAATAATGAATGGACCTCTTGGATTTTGGCAAAGTTGTCTGCACACCAATTACCCGCTTCTTTGCACCTCCCTGCGATACTGCAACTGCAGGCAGACGATGGAGAGGCCAACTAATGAGAGGGCTGAGGATCGGACGTCAATCCGATGAAAATCTTTTGCGGAGCATTGATGCTAATTTACGTGGCAACTGTGGGAACCAGGTCAGTGTCAATGTGCCTGGTGCCGCCATTGCAGGGAGTGGAGTATTTACCGAAGGGGTTTAAGACTGAGGCTTATTCACTCAGCCGCTTTGGGGAGCTAATTGTGGGCGAGGCGGGGTCCATGCCTAATTAACAGGCAGTTTGAAGATTTGGGATTTATTCTTGTGCAAAGCGATTTAACTGTACTCGACAGTGAAATGGCAGAGCATTACCTAATTGAAGAGACACCGATCAGTGATAGATGGCTAACTCAGTACATGCCAGATGTGAGAGGATTAATGTCACACAAAATTGTATTCAGTTTGTCATTATACTCGGAACAAATCTGCAGCCTTGTTTCTCTTTGAAACACAATTAGGAGAAAATAGACCTACACACACTACCCGCCTGCATGTGTTGACTTATATTAAGACATAGCGATCCAGTGGTTGATGCACTATAACAATATATTTTATCGTTAGGTGCTGGGCCCCTGATTAAACATCAACTGCCGCCCAGCTTTTTCTCGAAGTCTTCTGGTCTATAAAGCATTACAAAGTAGAAGCTCGCAGAATCCCTACAGTGCAGAAGTAGACCATTCGGCCCATCGGGTCTGCATCGACCCTTCGACAAGAGCACTCTACTGCCCCATCTACCCCGCCCTAACCCCGTAACATCATAACCTAACCTGCACACATACCTGGATACTAAGGGGCAATTTAACCTGGCCAATCGCCTAACCTGCACATCTTTGGACTGTGGGGGGGGACCCGGAGGATCCACGGGGAGAAAGTGCAAATTCCGCACAATTACCCAAGGTAGGAATCGAACCCGGGTCCCTGGCGCTGTGAGGCAGCAATGCTTACTACTGTGCCACCGAGCAGCCCCTGTAGTTACAATCCAGCAACAGACCACCCGACCTAACATGTGTGTGTTGGCATTCTGTCATTTCTGTCAGTGAGTAAGCAATTTAACTTGGACAATTGAGCTTTGGGTGACATTGGTTTTCAAATACTGCCTCCTCTGGAAAGAAACTGCTATCCATCATTAAATTTATCAAATCTGAAATGCTGCTTTCCAACAGAGGTAAACAATTCCTTGTTAAAGCTGACCTGTGGACAACTATTTTCTTGGGAATTTTGTTCCATGTACTGACCATGTTATAGGAGTAAGATTTTCCTGATCCTTAACTTTGCAAAGTTATTATTTGCTTCCTCTCATCCCATTCCTCATTGTCCAAAACGCAGAGCCTGTTTGATTATCTCCTGGGATTTTCCAGAGAGGAGCCGGCTATGGGTACAGTGGAGTAGAGGAGGGTCAGGGAGAGACCCTATACAACAAGGTAGAAGCGAAAGGGTTGAAGACCAGGTGAACGTCAAGACGTCGTTGGGGGAAGAAAATCAGATTTTAGAACAGAAAGGGAGTCTTAAACTTGACCAAAAGAGGAAGGGCAAAATGACAGCTAACGGGGTGGTGAAAATGGTGGCGCAGAATAATGATGGGAAACCTGGGGCCCGGGGACCACCTGCGGCCCACGAGACATCTGGTCGACCGTTGCCCACGCTCGGGGCTTCCACATTCTGCTGATTTCCACCCGCGTAGTTTTTTTCCTCCTGGTGTGACTGAAATGAATGGCATGTAAAGCAAGGGCAAGTGAAGTGAGGAGCGAGCTGATTGCTCACAACACTGACTATGTCCAAAGGGTATTTTTTTTTGTTTTAAGGGAATAGTGTAGGTGGGCTTTAGAGGGGTTTCACAGGTCGGCGCAACATCGAGGGCCGAAGGGCCTGAGCGGCGCTGTAATGATCTATGTTCTATGTTTTTATTGAAGATGACAGTTCTATTATATAAATGATTCAGCATTTTCTGTAACCCGTTATGAAATATTCAGCTCGTATGAAATGTAATTAATCTTATTCATGGCATCGTGGTTATTGAACAAGCCCAACTTCAATCTTACGGCCCACTGAGATGAAGGATGGCCACTCTTGCGGCCCATTCACCAGTCTCGGTTGTCCATCACTGGCACAGAATGTCGCTCTGGGGAAACTTGTTTGATCTTGGGCTGGCCTGTCAACCTCACATTTTATCTGCCGCTAAAACCGTCCACGACCTCTGCAATACTGCTCAGCTCTGCCCCCACCTCAAACCATCAGCCGCTGAAATTCTAACCATACCTTTGTCACCCAGCCATGTTTTGCTTCCCACCCTGCAACCTGCAAGGGATTGGGGAAGGGGAAGAGGTGAATGGGGAAACAGAGACACTCTCCTCCAGCGTGGCGTCCATTTGGTGCAGGAAGTGGAAACTTGGTAGCAGGGGAAAGGATTCTTGGAAACTGTTGATGAGGGATTGATAATCAAGGACTGGGGGCCAACTGGTGGTCAGAGAGTTCAAGTGCAGACACGGGATCGAAATTGTCCTTGATGCAGACTTCTGGATACTGGCTGGAGATCGACAAACCCCAGGCTTGCCCTGACAGAGAATGTCGGGGCTCTGTGGGCAGTAGTGGGGCCTGGCAGGGTCTGGGGGTCTGTGACCCCCCCCCCTGGCATCCTGAGGAAGTCCAAGGACAGTCTTGGTGAAGAAACAGAGTAGCAGCAATGGGTCTTCCAGAAAGACTCAACATAGCCTTCCCATGCCAACATGCGGCAGCAGGCAGAAATTTCTTTGGGCACGTTGTTGGTAAGAACATGCAAAGAGGAGTCGGCCATTTAGCTTTTGTTTTCATAGGATGTGGGGGTCATTTGTTGACCATCCCTAATTGCGATAGGCCAGACCAGGTAAGGACGGCAGATTTCCCTAAAGCACATTAGTGAACCAGATGGGTTTTTACCACAACCCGACAATGGTTTCATGGTCACGTTTTTTTATTGTATTCAAATGTCATCATCTGCCGTGGTGGGATTTGAGCCTGGGTCCCCGGAGCATTACTCTGGGTCTCTGGAATACGGGTACAGTGACAATACCACTAGGCCATCGCCTTCACATGCCTTTTCTCTATATGCATTCTTAGCTAACAAAACGCTCTGAAATTTAAGTGTAACAATTGACGAGCATCAATTGCCATTTGCAGAAGAGTACTGCAAACACAGACCTCACATTTTGCTGAGAGAGGGAGGTTGCCCATGGCTTTGTTTGTACCATTGGATCATCACTGTAGCAGCAATGAAATGAAAGTCGCCACAGTGTCAGAGGGTTATTGGCTGCGATCCCTTTAGAGAGAGAGAGAGAGAGAGAGAGGGGGAGAGCTGACTGCTGGTGATTTAACCTGAGGATCACCACACCTCAGGCAAGGTTGAGAAGGAGGGGCCTTCGTCAATAACCTCAGCCGGTACGTGGATTGAACCTGTCGCGTCGCTCCACATGACTGATGCGCCATCAATGAACACAAGATGAGTAGTGAACGTAACTGAGGCTTCAATAAGCGAAACAGAAAGCCTCCTGGCCTCTGATCCCGAACTGGGGCAGGGGAGGAGGTCAGCCACCTTTATACCGAGCCCGGGGGGGGGAGGCGGAGCCATCAGGCAGTGGTTTACCACATTACATGTAATACAGTCGCAGTTTACCACAATACCTATAATATACTACAGTGGTTTACCACAATGTTGAAGCAGCCGACTGAGCTAAAGCGACTCTAGCAGAACAGGGGTTATGATACAATTCAGCCAAACGGGTGGCAGCAAGTTTTCCATCTTGTGTGCAGCTGAGTTTGTGGAGAGAGAAACGGAAAATGATAGCTCCAGGGGCAGAGTGGATGTTGGATATTTAAATCCCCCCACGCCTTTCGGGACACCCTGATGTTGAGGTGTGTAGGGACTGCTTATGAATGCATCTTGAAGCCATACTGAAGTAAAGACTCCTCGGTCTTTATGGAAAAAATGAAATGAAAATCGCTTATTGTCACGAGTAGGCTTCAGTGAAGTTACTGTGAAAAGCCTCTAGTCGCCACATTCTGGCACCTGTTTGGGGAGGCTGGTACGGGAATTGAACCGTGCTGCTGGCCTGCCTTGGTCTGCTTTCAAAGCCAGCGATTTAGCCCAGTGTGCTAAACCAGCCCTTAACGAAACACCTCCACTTTCACTGTTTAACCTGGGGCCGTGCAGCCACATCCTCAGGTGTGAAGACATTTATTTCCGCATCAATTGCTTCTTGAGATTACAGAGAATCAAAGGAAAAGCCATGTCTGCTGTACCTAAACCAGTTACTTTGCTTGGTTTCAACAACTGAAGCAAGTTACCCGTTAAACTCCCTGTCTCCAGGAAATATAATAATGTTTTTTCATCACAGCAGAATTCTTTTGGGGATCCGGCTGGTGAACTGGATTCTCCTCAAGGCCAGACTTGTTAACACGGGGCATCTGAATCAAAGCACAACGCTCCAAATGACATCTTAGCAGGAATACCATTGAAACATGTATCTATAATTTAAACTCGCCCTGTTGCTCTCGGCTGCTATTACATAAATGACTTTGGCAGCAAATAGTTTGCCTGTCCTGTGTGCTTTGGGTTGGTTTATGTCAGTTATGTGGCTCAGTTGGTAGCACTCTCACCTCTGAAACACAAGGGGCGCGATTCTCTAAAAATATGGCTCTGTCCCCACGCCAGCGTGAAAACCGGCGCCAACGATTCCGGCATCAACGGCCCCCGAAAGTGAGGAATTCTCACTTTCTAGGGGGCTAGGTTGCCGCCGGAGTCGTCCAGCCGGCGGGGAACAGCCCGTGTAAATCCACGCATGCGCAGAATGGCTGGCGTATTTCCGCGCATGCGCGGGGGGTTCCCTTCTCCGCGCCGGCCCCCGGGCTATATGGCGGAGCCCTGCAGGGGCCCGGCGCGTATTAAAGTAGGCCCCCACGGAACCAGCCTGCCCGCCGATCTCTAGGCCCCGATCGTGGGCCAGGCCACCGTGCCCCCCCCCCCCCCCCCCCCAAGGACTGCCCCCGCACACTCACTTGCCAGGTCCCGCCGTGTGGGAGGTAAGTAATCCACGCCGGTGGGACTCGGCCAAACCCATCGGCCACTCGGCCCATCGGGGCCCGGAGAATGGCCGGGCGGGCCGATGTCAACGGTCCCCGACTGGCGTGGCGCCAATCCTGCGGACGCCGGAGAATGGGGAAGCCGGTGGTGGGGCGCGATTTTCATCCCCCCCCCCCTGGGGATTCTCCGACCTGGCGCTGGGTCGGAGAATCCTGGCCAAGGTTCTGGGTTCAAGTCCCACACCGGGGCTTCTGAGCACACAGCCCAGGATGTCACTCCAGTGCAGTACTGAGGGGGTGTTGCACTGTCGGAGGTGCCATCTTTCAGGTGAGATGTTAAACTGAGGCCCCGTATGTGCCTGTTTGGTATTAATGTTGGAATTGTGCTGCATTAGAATAGACGCATTAAGTTTACAATAAAGGGCAGCTGCCAACAATTGGGGAAAGACTGGGGAATCATTATAAGAGTATAAAAATCCTTTCACACGAGGTGCTCGTGGGGAGAGGAGGCGTCTGTGTCTTTACTCTGCTGTTTTGGGAATAAACCTGGATTAAAGGGCGACATGGTGGCGCAGTGGTTAGCACTGCTGTCTCATGGTGCTGAGGACTGGGGTTCGATCCAGCCCCAGCTCACTGTCTGTGTGGAGTTTGTACATTCTCCCTGTGCCTGCGTGTGTCTCACCCCCACAAGCCAAAAGATGTGCAGGATAGACGGATTGGCCATGCTAAATTGCCCCTTCATTGGAAAAAAAAGAATTGTACACTCTAAATTTATTTTAAATAAATAAATTAAAATAAACTTGGATTAAGAATCATCTTTCCCTCAACATTTGTACAGTGACTTTAATATTTGGTGGATCCCATGGCACTATTATAAGGAGTGGGGGAATTATCCCCACTGTCCTGGTCAATATTCACCACTCGATCAACATCATGAAAAGCAGACTGTCCCGTAGTTATCATGTTGCTGTTTGTGGGAGCTTGCTGTGCCCAAATTGGCTGCCCAGTTTCCTACATTACAGCAGTGACTACAACGCAAAAGTACTTCATTGGCCGTAAAGTGCTTTGAGTTGCCTGGCCTTTGTGAGAAATGCTATAGAAACGCAAGTGTTTCTTACAAGAGGGAAAGATACGTGCGCGGGTTTGCCAAGTTGTGAGCTGGGGTGGCGAGGGGACGAGAACAGCATCAGAGTTTACCCTGGGCTCCAGATTCTTACGGTGTTACGGGGTAGCTGTCACATCATGTGCACTTCCACTGTGATTAGAAATGTCGGCAAATCTTTAAACAAGACAGAAGAGTTAAAGTGTCTGTAGCGAATTCCCCACTGTAAGCCTTTCTGACTGTCTGTCTAGATAGGCGGACTGATATTAGTTCTGGGCCTCGCATGCTTCACTGCACAACATGACATCCTTCAAACGGCACGTTGAAAATTGTAGCCAAGACATGTGACTAAATCCTCATGATGAGAACCATGTCTTGAGAATTTTTACAAGAATGTAAGATCTCGGCATCAATAATCAGTGATCCATGAAGCAAAGACACGTAGTGTTTCCATCCCAAAGCGTGCTGTACAGTAATTACCAGCATGGGGGCAGGGGGGCGGGGGTAGAAATAAGAACGAGGTGGATGTACAAAACGTCCTTGGAGACATCAGTTTGTTTCATTCTAGTCCAAATGATTGACAATGTAAAACACACATAAATCCTGGCAAATTGCAAAATTCTGCCCTCAAACACTGTTGCCGAGGATTACAGTAGATCCCGTGTTAAAGTCGTAAGCAAAGCCTTGAGAACATTGTGACCGAGCATAATTGCAATTCAGATATTGAGATGTCGAAATTTAATTAGTCGCTTAATAGAAATATGACAAAGTGCTTTCTTGCATATTAAAAAGTGCCAACACCAGGTCTACTAGTGTTAAAATCGTTATCTACGGCTGGAATAGATGGAGCGTTTGATGTCCGCACAGTGGAAGGACTTTAATAGGACCACCCACGCGACAACTAAATGGCTTCACTATCTCGTCTTTTTGTTCAAGAAATTTCAGTGAGATATAAAAGGGACAAACTGGCGCCCGAGCTATTGTCCCAACTAAGTAAATTATTCTGTCACCCTTTGAAGGCAGATGAGGAGGTGCACCCGGGGAGGGAACGAGCTTCGGGTATACCAGGACCTAGGAGCGGACCTGGCGAAGAGGAGAGCCGGGTTTAATCGGGTAAAGGCTGCCTATTTAAAAAGGGAGTAAATTTCGGGATGCTGTACCCAGCCCGCCTCTGGGTGACGTTTAACAGCCGAGACAATTATTTCGGGACACCAGAGCAGGCGATGGAATTTTTGAGAGATAATGGATTGGCGGGAGAAGGAGGGCATTGAACTGTGGAGGAGGCATGAGGAGATGTTTGCTTGTTTTGTCTTTTTCCTTTGTTGGTTGTTGGAGAACTTTTCTCCTTTGAGATGCTATGTTGGGTTCGATGGCGGGATGTTGGGCGGAGGGCTGTTGGGCGGGCGGAGGGCTGTTGGGCGGAGGGCTGTTGGGCGGAGGGCTGTTGGGCGGAGGGATGTTGGGCGGAGGGATGTTGGGCGGAGGGATGTTGGGCGGAGGGCGGGATGTTGGGCGGAGGGATGTTGGGCGGAGGGCTGGATGTTGGGCGGCGGGATGTTGGGCGGAGGGCTGTTGGGCGGAGGGATGTTGGGCGGAGGGATGTGGGCGGAGGGATGTTGGGCGGAGGGATGTTGGGCGGAGGGATGTTGGGCGGAGGGATGTTGGGCGGAGGGATGTTGGGCGGTGGGACGTTGGGCGGTGGGACGTTGGGCGGAGGGATGTTGGGCGGAGGGACGTTGGGCGGAGGGATGTTGGGCGGAAGAATGTTGGGCGGAGGGCGGGATGTTTGGCGGGATGTTGGGCGGAGGGATGTTTGGCGGAGAGATGTAGGGCGGAGGGATGTTGGGCGGAGGGATGTTGGGCGGAGGGATGTTGGGCGGGATGTTGGGCGGAGGGATGTTGGGCGGAAGAATGTTGGGCGGAGGGCGGGATGTTTGGCGGGATGTTGGGCGGAGGGATGTTGGGCGGAGGGATGTTGGCGGAGGGATGTTGGGCGGAGGGATGTTGGGCGGAGGTATGTTGGGCGGAGGGATGTTGGGCGGAGGGACGTTGGGCGGTGGGACGTTGGGCGGAGGGATGTTGGGCGGAGGGACGTTGGGCGGAGGGACGTTGGGCGGAAGAATGTTGGGCGGAGGGCGGGATGTTTGGCGGGATGTTGGGCGGAGGGATGTTGGGCGGAGGGATGTTGGGCGGAGGGATGTTTGGCGGCGGGATGTTGGGCGGAGGGATGTTTGGCGGAGAGATGTTGGGCGGAGGGATGTTGGGCGGAGGGATGTTGGGCGGGATGTTGGGCGGAGGGATGTTGGGCGGAAGAATGTTGGGCGGAGGGCGGGATGTTTGGCGGGATGTTGGGCGGAGGGATGTTGGGCGGAGGGATGTTGGGCGGAGTGATGTTGGGTGGAGGGATGTTGGGCGGAGGTATGTTGGGCGGAGGGATGTTGGGCGGAGGGATGTTGGGCGGAGGGATGTTGGGCGGAGGGATGTTGGGCGATGGGATGTTGGGCGGAGGGATGTTGGGCGGAGGGACGTTGGGCGGAGGGATGTTGGGCGGAGGGCGGGATGTTGGGCGGAGCGATGTTGGGCGGAGGGATGTTGGGCGGAGGGATGTTGGGCGGAGGGATGTTGGGCGGAGGGATGTTGGGCGGAGGGATGTTGGGCGGAGGGATGTTGGGCGGAGGGATGTTGGGCGGCGGGATGTTGGGCGGAGGGAAGTTGGGCGGAGGGAAGTTGGGCGGAGGGATGTTGGGCGGAGGGATGTTGGGCGGAGGGATGCTGGGCGGAGGGATGCTGGGCGGAGGGATGATGGGCGGCGGGATGTTGGGCGGAGGGATGTTGGGCGGAGGGCGGAGGGATGTTGGGCGGAGGGATGTTGGGCGGAGGGATGTTGGGCGGAGGGATGTTGGGCGGAGGGATGCTGGGCGGAGGGATGCTGGGCGGAGGGATGATGGGCGGCGGGATGTTGGGCGGAGGGATGTTGGGCGGAGGGATGTTGGGCGGAGGGATGTTGGGCGGAGTGATGTTGGGCGGAGTGATGTTGGGCGGCGGGATGTTGGGCGGAGGGATGTTGGGCGGAGGGATGTTGGGCGGAGGGATGTTGGGCGGAGGGATGTTGGGCGGAGGGATGTTGGGTGATGGGATGTTGGGCGGAGATATGTTGGGCGGAGGGATGTTGGGCGGAGGGATATTTGGCGGCGGGATGTTGGGCGGAGGGATGTTGGGCGGCGGGATGTTGGGCGGAGGGATGTTGGGCGGAGGGATGTTGGGCGGAGGGATGTTGGGCGGAGGGATGTTGGGCGGAGGTATGTTGGGCGGAGGGATGTTGGGCGGCGGGATGTTGGGCGTAGGTATGTTGGGCGGAGGGATGTTGGGCGGAGTGATGTTGGGCGGCGGGATGTTGGGCGGCGGGATGTTGGGCGGAGGGCGGGATGTTGGGCGGAGGGATGTTGGACGGAGGGTTGTTTGGCGGCGGAATGTTGGGCGGAGGGATGTTGGGCGGCGGGATGTTGGGCGGCGGGATGTTCGGCGGAGGGATGTTGGGCGGAGGGATATTTGGCGGCGGGATGTTGGGCGGAGGGACGTTGGGCGGAGGGACGTTGGGCGGCGGGACGTTGGGCGGAGGGACGTTGGGCGGAGGGACGTTGGGCGGAGGGACGTTGGGCGGAGGGACGTTGGGCGGAGGAACGCTGGGCGGAGGGATGCTGGGCGGAGGGATTTTTGGCGGCGGGATGTTGGGCGGAGGGATGTTGGGCGGAGGGATGTTGGGCGGAGGGATGTTGGGCGGAGGGATGTTGGGCGGAGGGTGGGATGTTGGGCGGAGGGATGTTGGACGGAGGGATGTTGGGCGGAGGGTGGGATGTTGGGCGGAGGGATGTTGGGCGGCGGGATGTTGGGCGGAGGGCGGGATGTTGGGCGGAGGGCGGGATGTTGGGCGGAGGGCGGGATGTTGGGCGGCGGGATGTTGGGCGGCGGGATGTTGGGCGGAGGGATGTTGGGCGGAGGGATGTTGGGCGGAGGGATATTTGGCGGCGGGATGTTGGGCGGAGGGACGTTGGGCGGAGGGACGTTGGGCGGCGGGACGTTGGGCGGCGGGACGTTGGGCGGAGGGACGTTGGGCGGAGGGACGTTGGGCGGCGGGACGTTGGGCGGAGGGACGTTGGGCGGAGGGACGTTGGGCGGAGGGACGTTGGGCGGAGGGACGTTGGGCGGAGGGACGTTGGGCGGAGGGACGTTGGGCGGAGGGACGTTGGGCGGAGGGACGTTGGGCGGAGGGACGTTGGGCGGAGGGATGTTGGGCGGAGGGATGTTGGGCGGAGGGATGTTGGGCGGAGGGATGTTGGGCGGAGGGCGGGATGTTGGGCGGAGGGCGGGATGTTGGGCGGAGGGCGGGATGTTGGGCGGAGGGCGGGATGTTGGGCGGAGGGATGTTGGGCGGCGGGATGTTGGGCGGCGGGATGTTGGGCGGAGGTATGTTGGGCGGAGGTATGTTGGGCGGAGGGATGTTGGGCGGAGGGATGTTGGGCGGAGGGATGTTGGGCGGAGGGATGTTGGGCGGAGGGATGTTGGGCGATGGGATGTTGGGCGGAGGGATGTTGGGCGGCGGGATGTTGGGCGGCGGGATGTTGGGCGGAGGGATGTTGGGCGGAGGGATATTTGGCGGCGGGACGTTGGGCGGAGGGACGTTGGGCGGAGGGACGTTGGGCGGCGGGACGTTGGGCGGCGGGACGTTGGGCGGAGGGACGTTGGGCGGCGGGACGTTGGGCGGAGGGACGTTGGGCGGAGGGACGCTGGGCGGAGGGACGCTGGGCGGAGGGACGCTGGGCGGAGGGACGTTGGGCGGAGGGACGTTGGGCGGAGGGACGTTGGGCGGAGGGACGTTGGGCGGAGGGACGTTGGGCGGAGGGACGTTGGGCGGAGGGATGTTGGGCGGAGGGATGTTGGGCGGTGGGATGTTGGGCGGAGGTATGTTGGGCGGAGGGATGTTCGGCGGAGGGATGTTGGGCGGAGGGTGGGATGTTGGGCGGAGGGATGTTGGACGGAGGGATGTTGGGCGGCGGGATGTTGGGCGGAGGGATGTTGGGCGGAGGGCGGGATGTTGGGCGTAGGGATGTTGGGCGGAGGGATGTTGGGCGTAGGGATGTTGGGCGTAGGGATGTTGGGCGTAGGGATGTTGGGCGGAGGGATGTTGGGCGGAGGGATGTTGGGCGGAGGGATGTTGGGCGGAGGGATGTTGGGCGGAGGGATGTTGGGCGGAGGGTGGGACGTTAGGCGGAGGGATGTTGGACGGAGGGATGTTGGGCGGAGGGATGTTGGGCGGAGGGCGGGATGTTGGGCGGAGGGCGGGATGTTGGGCGGAGGGATGTTGGGCGTAGGGATGTTGGGCGTAGGGATGTTGGGCGGAGGGATGTTGGGCGGAGGGATGTTGGGCGGCGGGATGTTGGGCGGAGGGATGTTGGGCGGAGGGATGTTGGGCGGAGGGATGTTGGGCGGAGGGATGTTGGGCGGAGGGATGTTGGGCGGCGGGATGTTGGGCGGCGGGATGTTGGGCGGAGGGATGTTGGGCGACGGGATGTTGGGCGGAGGGATGTTGGGCGGAGGGATGTTGGGCGGCGGGATGTTGGGCGGCGGGATGTTGGGCGGAGGGATGTTGGGCGGCGGGATGTTGGGCGGAGGGATGTTGGGCGGAGGGCTGTTGGGCGGAGGGATGTTGGGCGGCGGGATGTTGGGCGGAGGGATGTTGGGCGGAGGGATGTTGGGCGGCGGGATGTTGGGCGGCGGGATGTTGGGCGGCGGGATGTTGGGCGGAGGGATGTTGGGCGGCGGGATGTTGGGCGGCGGGATGTTGGGCGGAGGGATGTTGGGCGGCGGGATGTTGGGCGGAGGGATGTTGGGCGGAGGGATGTTGGGCGGAGGGATGTTGGGCGGCGGGATGACTGGCGGCGGGATGTCGGGCGGAGGGATGTTGGGCGTAGGGATGTTGGGCGTAGGGATGTTGGGCGGAGGGATGTTGGGCGGCGGGATGTTGGGCGGAGGGATGTTTGGCGGCGGGATGTTGGGCGGAGGGATGTTGGGCGGCGGGATGTTGGGCGGAGGGATGTTGGGCGGCGGGATGTTGGGCGGCGGGATGTTGGGCGGCGGGATGTTGGGCGGAGGGATGTTGGGCGGAGGGATGTTGGGCGGAGGGATGTTGGGCGGAGGGTTGTTTGGCGGCGGAATGTTGGGCGGAGGGATGTTGGGCGGCGGGATGTTGGGCGGCGGGATGTTGGGCGGAGGGATGTTGGGCGGAGGGTTGTTTGGCGGCGGAATGTTGGGCGGAGGGATGTTGGGCCGCAGGATGTTGGGCGGAGGGATGTTGGGCGGAGGGATGTTGGGCGGAGGGATGTTGGGCGGAGGGATGTTGGGCGGAGGGATGTTGGGCGGAGGGATGTTGGGCGGAGGGATGTTGGGAGGAGGGATGTTGGGCCGCAGGATGTTGGGCGGAGGGATGTTGGGCGGAGGGATGTTGGGCGGCGGGATGTTGGGCGGAGGGATGTTGGGCGGAGGGATGTTGGGCGGAGGGATGTTGGGCGGAGGGATGTTGGGCGGAGGGATGTTGGGAGGAGGGATGTTGGGCGTTGGGCGGAGGGATGTTGGGCGGAGGGACGTTGGGCGGAGGGACGTTGGGCGGCGGGACGTTGGGCGGCGGGACGTTGGGCGGCGGGATGTTGGGCGGCGGGATATTGGGCGGCGGGATGTTGGTCGGCGGGATGTTGGTCGGCGGGATGTTGGGCAGTGGGATGTTTGGGGAGCGTTGAGGGCGAGTGCATCTTGTTTCTTATTTGATTGTTGTGTTATGGAGGTGTGCGAGGCGGGGGGAGGGGTATCAGTGGGGGGGGGGGCTGTGTAGGACACTCAGGAGCCTTGGGCTAGCTGGGTGGGCTAGTTAACAGGAGCACAGTGTGGGGGGGTTGGCCAGGTAGTTTGGGTAGTAGAGGGGGCTGGGATTGTTGTTTGGTTCGGGGGGTGGGCTGCTGACAGAGGTGTGGCTGGTGTGGCAAGAAAAGCAGTGGTGATGGTGGGGACTGGCCCAAGAAAGGATATGGTTGATTGGCAGGGGAGGGGGGTGGAGCAGGTTACCCCCTGACCAGGTTGGTCACATGGAATGTGAGAGGGGTGAAGGGCCAGTCAAAGGTCACATGTGTTCGCGCACTTGAGGAGCTTGAAGGCGGGCGGTGGCCTTTTTGCAAGAAACACATGAAGATCAGGGATCGTACAAGGTTACGGAAAGGGTGGGTAGGGCAACTCTTTCCTTCGGGGTTGGATATGAAGATGAGTGGGTGGCGGTGTTGGTAAGTAAGTGGGTGGTGTTTGAGGTGGGGTACATTGTGGCAGATTTGAGAGGGAGGTTTGTGATGGTGAGTGGGAAGCTGGAGGGATGCCGGTAGTTTTGGTTAATGTTTATGCCCCAAACTGGGACGATGTGGAGTTTATGAGGCGGGTGCTGGGGAAGATCCCGGACCTGGACTCGCACCAGTTGATTATTGCGGGGGGTGGACAGATCGAGCCCGAGATCGGGGAGGGTTTCAGCGGTAGTGAAGGAGCTGAAGGGGTTCATGGAGCACTGCGGAGGGTCGACTCGTGGAGGTTTCGGAGGCTGAGGGCGAAAGAGTTCTCATACTTCTCCCATGTGCACAGAGTGTACTCCTGGATTGATTTTTTTCGTGGTGAGCAAGACGCTGTTGGCAGGGGTCGTCGACTAGGGATACTCGGCGATCGTACTTTCAGACCACGCGCCACATTGGGTGAACTTGCAACTGGTCCGGTGTAGTGTGTGTGGGGGGGGGGGGGGGGGGGGGGGTTACCTGCAGTGGAGGTTGGACGTAGGGCTGTTAGCAGATGAGGAGGCATGTGAGTGGGCGGGGATGAAATTAAATGAAAATCGCTTATTGTCACGAGTAGGCTTCAAATGAAGTTACTGTGAAAAGCCCCTAGTCGCCATATTCTGGCACCTGTTCGGGGAGGCCGTTACGGGAATCGAACCGTGCTGCAGGTTTGCCTTGGTCTGCTTTCAAAGCCAGCTATTTAACCCTGTGCTAAACCAGCCCCAGGTGAGGTCTCGGCCGCCACGCTGTGGGAGACACGCAAGGCAGTGGTTAGGGGTGGCAGTTCATATCGATCTGGGCGCATAGGGAGAAGGAGGAGTGAGCAGAGACGGTAAGGTTGGTGGACAAGATTCTGCGGGTGGATAGGAGATATTCGGAGGCCCCGGAGGCAGGATTGTTGAAGGAGAGTCAGAAGCTTCAGATGGAGTTCAGGCTGATGTCCACGGGGAAGACAGCAGGGCAGACCCGGAGGGCCAGAGGGGTAGTGTATGAGTACGAGGAGAAGGCTAGTAGGATGCTGGCCCAGCAACTTAGGATGGGAGATCGGAAGGATGAAAGACAGGAGGAGAACAATGGTACTGTTCCCGGTGGGGGTGAATGGGTTATTCGAGGAGTTTTACAGGAGGCTTTGTGAATCGGAGCACCCTGCCAGAGGGGGAGGGGGGTGGGGGGGGGAGTTGCAGTGGTTCCTGAATGGGTTGAAGTTCCCCAAGGTGGAGGAGGAACTGGTAGAGGAGCTAGGGCCCCCATTGGACCGGTGGAGGTGATGGAGATCATTGGGCGAAGCAGGCAGGGAAGGCCCCGAGCCCAGATGGGCTCCCTGTAGAATTATATGAGACGTTTGGGGGATACCTGGGGCCTCTGCTGCTGAGGGCGTACAATGAGGTGAGGTAAAAGGGAGAACCCCCGCCTACATTATCGCAGGTGTCCATATTCCCAATACTGAAGAAGGATAAGGATCCGGAGCAGTGTGGGTCCTATCACCAGATTATTGCTATTAAATGTGGACGCTAGTTGCTGGTAAAGGTCCTGGCTTCGTGAATCAAGACTGTGGGCCGGGCCTGATAGGGGAAGATCAGACGGGTTTGTAAAGAGGAGGTAATTGTCGGTGAACGTTCGGAGATTACTAACCGTGATAATGATGCCCGCGAAGGGACAGGAAGTAGAGGTGGCAGTGGCAATGGATGCAGGGAAAGCTTTTGCTCGGGTGGAGTGGGAGCATCTGTGGGAGGTGTTGGGACGGTTTGGGTTCTGGCAGGGGTTTGTGAACTGGGTTTAGCTGCTGTGGGCGTGGTAGTGAGCATGTGGACGAATCAGGTGAGCTTGGGTACTTCGGGCTGCACCGTGGGACAAGGCGGGGGTGCCCACTCTTCCCATTGCTTGTTGCCTTGGCAATAGAGCCACTGGCAATGGCACTTCGAACGTTGAGGAGTTGGAGAGGGATTGTGCAGGGGTGGGGGTTGAGCACAGGGTTTAATTGTTCACGCACGACCTGTTGTTCTATATTTTGGACCCACTGGGATGTATCTGGGAAATCATGAGTATTCTGGAGGAGTTTGACAGGTTTTCCGGATATAAGTTAAACATGGGGAAGAGTGACGTGTTCCCGATCGAGTTCAGGAGGCAGGAGAGGAGGTTGGTGTGTTGTTCCTCGTGTCTTAATAAAGCTCGTAGTCTCAAAGTTGGAGAAGATGCTTTATTGTGAATTTTTTCTCTCTTCAGAGCTTAACTTACGGCTACCTCAAATGCTGCCTGCCTGTGTCTGTGTCCTGCTACGAGTTCTGCCTTCCGTGAAGTGTGTCGTCACTTCCTGTCCCTGTGTATCTATAGCTCTCCCGTGCTCCCTCTAGTGCTTGCTCAGTTGTATTGCATCTACTCAGATCTACAATCACCACAGTTGGGAGAGCTGCCGTTCAAGGTGGTGGGGGTGAGCTTCAGATACTTGGGCATCCAGGTGGCGTGCGGATGGGAGCAGCTCCATAAGTTGAATTTGGCTCGGTTGGTGGAACAAATGAAGGGGGATTTTAAGAGGTGGAATGTGCTGCCACTGTCGCTGGCGGAGCGGGTGCAGACAGTGAAAATGACGGTGCTGCCAACACTCCTATTTGTCTTTCAGAACCTCCCGATCTTCATCCCAAAATCATTCTTGAAGAAAGCCAATGCTTTGATCTTGGGGTTTGTGTGGACGGGGAAAGCCCCACGGGTTAAGAAGATGCTGTTGAAATGGGAGCGAGCAAACATCTCTGTGGTGAGGAAGTGGGTAATGGGGATGGGGTCGGTGTGGGGTGGTTGGAGGCGGTTTCTTGCAGGGGTACGAGTCTAGAGGCATTGTTGACGGCTCTCGTTCTTTTTCGTTCTCGCCAGCCAAGTACTCCACGACCCCAGTGGTGGGGTGGCAGCCCTGCGGCTATGGGGGCAGTGGTGTGGTGGCAGCCCTGCGGATATGGGGGCAGTGGTGGGGTGGCGGTGGTGGCAGCCCTGCGGCTATGGGGGCAGTGGTGGGGTGGCAGCCCTGCGGGTATGGGGGCAGTGGTGGCAGCTCTGAGGTTGGAAGGTGCCTCGGTGTGGACACCGAGTTGCGCTAATCACAGGTTCACACCGGTCGGGTTGGACATGAGGGAAGCAAGGTTTCCGAGCGACAGGCAGGGATCGAGCGGTTTGGGGACCTGCTTGTGGGGGGCAGCTTTGCGATCTGCGATGATCTGGAGGAGGACTATGAGCTGCCCAACGGGAACGGGTTTAGATACAGGTTTGAGATTTTGTGAGGAAGCAGGCGGCGGCCTTTCCCAGTTTGCTGCCCTGGTATTGCAGGATAAGGTGTTAGCGAGGGAAGGGTTGGATGAGGGTCAGGTGTCCGAGATTTATAAGGAGCTAATAGTCTGGCAGGGAGCCCAGATAGGAGAAGTCAAACGGAAATGGGAGGTGGAACTGCGGGGGGGGGGGGGGGGGGGGAATGGAGTCCGGGTGTAGGAGGGGGCCCTGAGGAGGGCAGATGCGTCCTCATCGTGTGCGAGGGTCAGCCTTATCCAGTTTAAGGTAGTTCATAGGGTGCACATGACGGCGGCTAGATTGTTTTGTGAGTTTTTGAGTGACAACGGCAACCCCTGTTCTTGGCTCTCTCCAGTTGGTATTCACACTTGATTCTAAGGAAGCACTTTGAGAGCTAACGCCAGGTTGTGACCAGGTGAGGAGTACGAATGGGATTGATGAAGGGCGGGAAGCGATGGGAAAATGAATGACTGGTAGATTTTGGTGGTGCTAATTATAAGGCATTGAACGTTCTAAGAGGAAACATGCAGATGCTGAACATGTGTTTGTTAAAAACACTGGAATTTGGCGGTTATTGACCATTTGATTAGCTGAACGGTATCAAAAGAGCAAACCTGAAATAGTTGAATGTGACCCCCTCATAAGAGCAGCCAATTAGTGTGAAAATAAGTTATCCTAATTTCATAACGACTATAGAACTCCTTTTTTTATAGGTGAGGTTTTTGCTTTTGGAGGTCTGACTGACGGGGGTATCTATTTTCCAGACATACTTTTGTATCGTGTAGTGGTTTAGGTTTGTTCCATCAACAAAAGATGTAGAAAATTCAGTGTGTTTGCAAAAAAGTACGATTTCTACATCGTTCTCCCTCCCCTTCTCGCCCAATACAGGCTACTGGCTGAACTGTGGTTGGAGCTTCACAGGGATGGGTAGAGGATAGACCTTAAATCTATGCTTGGAAGAAGCATTCCATACAAAGGCGGAAGTGAGAATCATTATTGGATGTGCATCTGGAATAGGATGTGAATAATGGAATTTCGACTGTGCGGGGGTGGGGGTGCGTACCAGGTCAGGTTGACGAGGTGGTGAAGAAAGCATATGAAATGCTTTACTTTATTGGGCGAGGTATTGAATACAAAAGTAGGGATGGAATGATGCCACTGTGCAAAATGCTGGTTCGGTCATTTTGTGTGCATACGAAGGGAGATTGGAAAGCCAGGGATTGGGAGCAGAGGATGCAAAAGAGTGATCTAATTGAGGTGTACAAAACGATGAGGGGCCGAGACAGGGTAGACAAGAATGGCCTGTTTCCCCCTCTGCTGAGGGATCAATTACCAGGGGGCATACATTTAAGTTGATTGGTGGAAGGGTTAGAGGGGACATGAGGAAAAGCCTTTTCACCCAGAGGGTGGTGGCCGTCTGGAATTCGCTGCCTAAGTTGGTGGTTGAGGCTGAAACGCACAACCCCTTTAAAAGGCACCTGGATCTGCACATGAAATGCAGTAACCTGTAAGGCCATGTCCCACAGCCTTAAAATTAGATTTGTTTTTGACTGGCAGAGAGACGATGGGCTGAATGGTCTCTTTCTGCACCGTAACCTTTCTATGGTTCTGTAGGTGGCCAAAAAATAAAGAAAGATTGACTTGCATTTATCGAGTGCTTTTCACGACCTGAGGATATCCCAGAGCGTTTTGTCTGTGCTGTACTGTTCTATGTTCTATGTTTCCCAACCAATGGAGATCTTGACTGGGAGTTGGGGGGCTCCGATGGCTTTTTCCATGGCAGCAGTTTGGCCAATCTGAATCGACTTGTCAACCAATCAGCACCCTTTCCTCCAGGCGTATAAGTTGCCGTGATGGTTTGAAATTTGGTATTCTTTAGTTTCATTTTTTTCCAATTAAGGGGCAATTTAGAGTGGCCAATCCACCTAGCCTGCACATCTTTGGGTTGTGGGAGGGGCGAGACCCACGCGGACTCGAGGAGAATGTGCAGACTCCACACGGACAGCGACCCGGGGCCGGGATCAAACCCGGGTCCTCAGCGCCGTGCTAATCACTGCGGCACCGTACCGCCAAGTGACATTTGGTATTCTTGCATTTGTCCAGATGTGGGCAAGAGGAAAAGCTTCGGCAACCTGTATCTCTGTTCATGAATACCCAGCGAAAGGCAGTCAACGGCTATTCTGCATTTCCAAGAGCAGGGGGCTGGTCACTTTTGAAGACAACTATACCGTCGGATAAAAAGCACGCGGTCCGTCACATCAAGGGACGGAAAATCTCACTTTCTGGTTTGGTGGAACTGGGGAGCGAAAAAATAAAAATCAGCAAACAGCAACCTGGAATATGTGTATTTGATAAATTGAAAGCAAGAGCCGGTTTATCAAATACTGCCAGATTGAAACTAGACTATACGACCATACTAACCTTTTCATTAATAAGTTGCCATTAAATCTGGTCATTTCTGTCCATGTCTGCTCTGGAAATGAAAACCCATTTCAGTTTACAAGGCTGGTGGTATATCTTAGTCTGCGGGGGGGCACAAAGAGAAAGTTGATTTGGAGAGTGGTGCATTCAACATATTCCGGAGCAGATTTATAAAGTTTTATAGCATTGGTTTGGGGCCTATATGTGTAAAGTCGTGGCTTTAATTGAATTAATTAATGTGGAGATTGACTCCAGAGTTTTCTCTTAATACAAGAATAAGTAATGAACTGTTTTTATTGATAGTTGCCCTGGAGCCTTCCTGTTTAATTAAAAATATATGGAATTGCCAGGATTTCAAAGCATTAATAACTAGTTTAAGAAGCACAGAAGCAAACAGATGGAATACTCCATTCTCTTTTGTCAGGGCCCTCAGCTTCTCCCTGGATTGTGGAATAACTGTGGCTAAGAGGGCAAATGTTGACTTGTTCAAACCCTTCTCTTAGTATTAGGTGACTGCTTCCCCCCTCCTCTGGGTGGGGGCTAATTTATTTTTTCACGGGTTGTGGGCTTCCTTGGCAAGGCCAACGTTCGTTGCCCATCCCTAATTGCCTCTGAACTGGGTGGCTTGTTCAGCCATTTCAGAGGTCAGTTCGGGGTCGTAGAATCATAGAATTTACAGTGCAGAAGGAGGCCATTCGGCCCATCGAGTCTGCACCGGCTCTTGGAAAGAGCACCCCACCCAAGCCCACACCTCCACCCTATCCCCATAACCCAGCAACCCCACCCAAGACTAAGAGCAATTTTGGACACGAAGGGCAATTTAGCATGGCCAATCCACCTAACATGCACATCTTTGGACTGTGAGAGGAAACCGGAGCAAACCCACGCAGATACGGGGAGAACGTGCAGACTCCGCACAGACAGTGACCCAAGCCGGAAATCGAACTTGGGACCCAGGAGCTGTGAAGCAATTGTGCTAACCGCTATGCTACTGTGCTGCCTGCATTGTCAACCGAATTGCTGCGGATCTGGAGTCGCATGTTGGCCAGACCAGGTAAGGATGGCAGATTTCCTTCCGCATTCCAACAGGCTGAGGAGTCTGGTACATCAGGATGGTCTATCTATCTCTGTCACAGTGCAGCCAGAAATGTGCCAGCTCTTGTGAAAGGTGCATCCTCCACTAACCAATGGGAAAATCTGTAGGAGATCCATTCAGACATCAGAAGAAGGAAGATTTGATCTTTTGAGGATGAGATTACGCTTCATTATTGAAGATGCATCTTAGATATTGGCTAAAATTATTTTTCAGCGGCCGTTAAGTCAAACGACATCATGGAGAGCTATGCGGTAATGAATGCAAAGGGCTGGAATGTTCTGGAAATCTGCGCTGAGGTGACGACAGATCAACAACATGTGCCAAAGTTCAAACATTAAAGCCATAGGAAGTAAAAAGGATTGGCTATTGGCTATTCCAGCAATGCCCAAATCCCCCAAAATGAGCAAATTTTGTGCCCAAATGAATAATAATAATCGCTTATTGTCACAAGTAGGCTTCAGTGAAGTTACTGTGAAAAGCCCCTAGTCGTCACATTCCTGCGCCTGTTTGGGGAGGCCGGTACTGGAATTGAACCCCCGCTGCTGGCATTGTTCTGCATTACAAGCCAGCTGTTTAGCCCACTGTGCTAAACCAGCCCCTATTTGTTGGGACTTTTGCGCCAGTCCTTCAAAAGCTCTTCCATTGCGCTGCCTGCAATGGTAGTCAACAGCGACGGTGAATTGCATTGATTCGCGCTATGCTGAGTGACTGCCAGAGGAACTTCGCTGCCATCACTCTTCACCGAGGAAACCATCGACCACCTCTGTGAACTCCTCCATGCAGACCTGAAGCCATGTTCTACCTCCTTGGGCCTTGTCCACAGGAATACATTTTGTGTCTCTTCCTGCACACTCAGCATATTTTACTAACACTAACTGTGCATATTAGACCATGGATACGCTTGTGCTTGTGCTCTTTGTGGACAGTTAAGTGTAAAATCGCTGAGAGTTGATCTTACAGATGTCGACAAGATCATTAGGAGCTTTTAGTTTAATTTGAGAGGGCAGGTTCATATCAGAGAAGAAACTTTTCAGGCAGGTATTCAGGTATCCCGTATGAACAGAGAGTGATCAACATGTTAATTGATTATGCAAATAATGTAGTGAAGACAAAAAAACATTGCTTCATAAGATGCTGAGATGAGACAAGTATCTTTCTAAATCGGCGTGTTAAATTGGGTTGAGCAGCCCTACCTCATCTATAATTATGATAAGATCGTCTGACTTTTGCCGTTTCCCTCTACAATGGTTGTATTAAGATTCCTGCTGGGAGAAGGCTGACTGAATAATGAATATGTTTCATGGTAAATGCTTCCCTGGGTGGACTGAATATATCATACTGGATCCTAAAGAACTGCTCAATGTCAGGTTAATAGGTGACAATTTGCCTCGTTGTGCTACGGTTAATGTGTTCTCCTGGGGGCGTGAAACATGCACACTAATGAAGCAGAGGTTTTGGCAGAGGGGTGAAGGAGCACTGACACATAGAAAGATAGAAAATAGTAGCAGAAGGAGGCTGTTCGGCCCTTCTGCGCCATTCATTATGATCATGGCTGATCATCCAACTCAGTAACCTGCCCGCTTCCCCCCCTATATCCTTTGATCCCTTTAGCCCCCAGAGCCGTATCTAACTCCTACTTGAAAACGTACAGGGCGGGATTCTCCAACCCCCCGCCGGACCGGAGAATCCCCGGGGGGGTGGCGCGTATACTGTATTCTCCGGCGCCGTTTTTCGGGCGAGGGCAGGATTCACGCCATGCCGGTCGGGGGCCGTTGGTAGCACCCCCGCCCGAACAGTTATCCGGGCCCCGATGGGCTGAGCGACCGTCTGTTTTTGGCCAGTCCTGCCGGCGTGAATCACTCAACTCGCTTACCGGCGAGACCTGGCAGGTAGGTCGGCGGGGGCGGGTCCTCGGGAGGGCACAGGGGGATCTGACCCCGGGGTGGCCTGGTCCGCGATTGGGGTCTACCGCTCTGTGGGCGGGCCTGTTCCATGGGGGCACTTCTTCCTTCCTTCCCTGTGGGGCTCCGCCATGGCATGCACCAAAAGATGGTGGCCGGTCTGCGCATGCGCGGAACCACACCGGGAATAAAAATGGGTTTGAGACTTTTCTGATTGTAGAAATTGTAATGTTTTGGCAACAGGCCCACACTAAGCTCTTCTGCTCAGCTATCCGTGCAATAAGCAACACTCTAAAACTGGAAGAGGAAAGAAAATCTCCCATTTGACCGAATCCGACTTTGCTCTCGTTTTCCCATAACCTAGGTTCCTGAGGTACATGGGGCCTAACGCCTCTGGCTGTCTCTGTTTGTGCAGTAGTCTGGGAATTACATTTGATGGAGCATTGCTTTGTCACCTGTTTGACTGGTTTGTAATAAATGCCTTTGCCTTGCAATGTCAGTACCAATGACGGCTGACAGATACCTGGTAGATGCATCCAAGAGGAATCTCGAGGACAGATTCGTCATGACCGCCCACTTGGAGTTTGTTTGGATTCGACTGCCTGTGGAGGGAAGGAGTCTATAAGATGTGGCTCTCTTGAGTACATGCGTATGTGCCTGTATCCCACCAAATATTCAAGATGCTCATCCATCCCAGAAAGGTGTCAATCTCAAATTGAGCATGATGGCGCTGTGGTAATGTCACTGAGCCAGTAACCCAGAAGCCCCGGCTCATGTTCTAGAGATTCAGGTTCAAATCCCACTGTGGCAACTGGTGAAATTTAAAATCAATTCATAAATCTGGAATATAAATTAACGCTGGCCAGGAAGCCATCACCGATTGTTGCAAAAAACTCATGAATTGGGAAGGAAACCTGTCCCGTTCCCTACACGTAACCCCAGACTCACGGGGTTGTGGCTAAGTTTTTACTGACCTCGGAAAAAGGTGTTTCTTATGCTCTCAGCAAGCCAATTAGCTGGGGCAATTAGGGATGGGCAACAAATGCTGGCCTTGCTGGCGACACCTACTGTAATAGCCCACACGGGGCCAATGGGGTGGGATGATTATCTTCCCCATGGTCCTTGCCGCGTACGAGCTCCCACGCTAGGGGCGGGGAATCTCTACTCACCTTTGTATAAAAGGTGGGCCAGTAAGGCACCAAACGGGCAGGAACACGGTAAGGATCTACCAGGTAGTGTATATATTGTGCTGTAAATAAAGCTGCTTTTCTTTATTTTATTCGGTGTGGACTCCCTGTGTCCTTAATAAACCCACATTTCATGAAAGGGTAATAAAAGAAGCTGTCTAAGGACCATAGATAATCAGTTTGCCCAATAACTCCTCTCGATTTACTGTCCGTTTGCTCACTCTTGGGCTCACCTGGCTAAATCGCTGGCTTTGAAAGCAGACCAAGGCAGGCCAGAAGCACGGTTCGATTCCCGTACCAGCCTCCCCGGACAGGCGCCGGAATGTGGCAACTAGGGGCTTTTCACAGTAACTTCATTGAAGCCTACTCGTGACAATAGGCGATTTTCTTTTCTTTTTTTCTTTAGAGTACCCAATTATTTTTTTTCCAATTAAGGGGCAATTTAGCATGGCCAATCCACCTACCCTGCACATCTTTAGGTTGTGGGGGTGAAACCCACGCAGACACGGGGAGAATGTGCAAACTCCACACGGACAGTGACCCAGAGCTGGGATTGAAACCGGGCCCTCAGCACCGTAAGCAGTAGTGCTAACCACTACTCCCACCATGCCGCCCAGCGTAGCAGTGTCTCGAAAGATAGGAGCACTGGAACAGAAGAAGGATATTCAGTCTCTCGAGACTGTTCCATTACTCAGTTGGGTTATGGCTTTGATGTATCGTTGAACTCTCCGTATATTGTGTTAACCTCATGTCCTTTCATAAACTTTCCCGATAAAAATCTTCCCATAGCAGTCTTGAAATGTTCAGCTGACCTGACCGACTTCCACAGAGTTTCTTGAGGTGATTGAGTTCCAGTTTTCCTCACATCTTCGTATGAACAAGATTTTGGGGGTATTAGATCCCTGGGGAACACGTTTGTCATTAGGGTTATGAGACTGTGATGTTAATGGTTGCCCATCATTCCCAGAATTTAATTCAGCAAGGGAGGTGTAATAATTACTTCAGCCTTAATTCTGGACTGAAGGCAAATTTGTTTCATCTTGGCTTCATGGGGAGATGGTGATGGGGTATTGGTAATGTCTCTGGACTAGCAATCCAGAGGCCCAGGCTAATGTTCTGGGGACACTGTTTAAAATCTCACCGTGGCAGTATTAATTAATCTGGAATTATGAAGCTAGTCTCAATAAAGGTGGGCATGAAGCTATCACCGCTTGTTGGAAGAACCCAACTGGTTTTCTGATGTCCTTTCGGGAAGGAAATCAACCACTCTTACCCGGTCCTACCTACGTGTGACTCAAGGCCCAAAGCAATGTGGCTAACTCTTCACCGATCTCTGAGCAAGCCACTCAGTTCAAGGGTAATTACGGATGGGCAATAGATGCTGGCCTTGCCAGCGATGCCCACATCCCGTGAAAGAATGAGAAGAATTGGTATTTGCTCTCCTCTCTGACTCGGATGTGCGTTCAAGCCTCACTCTAGGATGTAAGCGCATAATCTAGGCTTCCACTCCTCAACACTGAGAGTGTTCTGCACTGCGGAAGGTGTCACTCGTCAGGTAAGACTTTAAACCAAGGGACCTGATTGTTTGGCCCAATGGTTGAGGCGAATGTTAAAAGATCTCACAGCACCGCTCAAAGCGGGATGGGAATTCTCTTCGGGAGAAACAAGCCAGCCTTTCCCTCCGGACCCGAGGTTGAGTTCAGCAGCTTTTCTCCTCCAACTCAAACTCCTTTCTGAAAATATCCCAGACAAGAATTGCCTCAATGCTAACCACACCCCCTCCTCCCCAAACCTGGTCATTTGTCTTTTGTTCTTAAAGTTGCTACTTTTTGTTGCAATCTCTTACAGAGTCTCCTTCCTTTCAGTTCTGATGAAGAGCCAAAGGACTCGAAGCGTTAACTCTGTTTCTCTCCAAATGGATGCTGCCAGACCTGCTGAGTTTTCCCAGCATCCTTTGTTCTTGCTTCAGATTCAGGATCCGCAGTATTTTGCTTATTTTTGTGGCAATTCTCCTGTTATCGGGCCAACATGCCAATCGCACATAATCCACTTAAATGTGAAACACTTCAAGATGTTTCCGATACAACGAGTTTCTCTTTCCTTGCATGGCCCAGAGTCCTTTCAGGCGCCTCTCTCTCTCTCTGCGTATATATAAAAAAATGTACTGAACCATTATTCTGTGAAACTTAAAAAGTCTGGCTCAATTAACTACGGATGCTGTCCTTTGACTGCTAAATTCATGATGAGGTTTTGTACTTGAGGAACTGTAAAATTAAATCCCAAAGCAATTTGTTTCTACACCATTTCACAGCATAACCGAGCCAGCACTTCCTCACTCTATTGAGAATACGGAGTTAATGTGAGAACATTTCAGCTTCTTGCAGTCTAATCCCTCTTTGAAGGGCATTTATCAATTACCAGCCCCAAACGGAAAGGCAGAATGAAACTGAGTTAGCACACTTCCACAATTTCCTTCGCTTTATATATTCCCCTCAGCTTGTTGCCGCTCAGCGAGGATTCTGCTACAATACCCCGGCTCTGAGGGAAGGGTAAAATTGTTAATGTGTTTGGCCGAGTCACAGTCCTGGAAATAGTGTTTCTGTTGCAGCGTAATTATGGAACCATTTCAGAATGGAACGGATCCTTCGCAAACTGTGTGAAGTCTCCAGAGAGAACCAAGTGTTGATGTCAGATTCAGCTCTCTGAATATATTACCGTTCAGAATAAATCTGCACAGCAATGGGAGAGATTATTTTAATATGCAAACCAGTGGTCAAAGTGTAGCCAATCCTTTCTATTCTAATTTTTCTTTTCTCAGCGTTTGGTTCCTATCCAGCCCATCTGCAGCAGGTATATTTATTGTAGTACGTGGACCTGTGGCTGGATCAGGCCAATAGTGACAGGAAGCACATTTACTAAATGTAATGGCCATGGATAACGCAACTTAAAGTTCAAATTGGTGACCACTTGAGCGAGACTGCTCCTTCTCCTCACTGCGCTGAAATCCAGGGGTTAATGCCAGCCAGGAGGCCTGGGGACAGAGGGAGACCGGAGCTGAGAGATGGTTGGGGGATTCAGGAGGCTGAGGACAGGTCTCCGATCGTAAGAGTTCCAGAGTCTCCTTCCCACTCAAATTTAAGGAAATATCCCCTTTGTCCAACGAAGAGTGAAGAGGGCCAAAAGGAGGCTAAAATTTGGAAGCTTTTAAAGTGGGTGACCGTAGGCCGTGATCAGAAAACAGCCAGTAGGGTAAAGGGTTAGGATTCAAATGGGGTTAGAAGCTGGAGACTGGCTTGAAGGGGCTGAATTGCCTACTTTCTGTTCCTAATTCCTATATTCCTATGTCTAACAGATCCATGCTGACTATTCCTGACTAGTCCATGCCTTTCTATGTGACAGTTAATCATATTATTGATTCGTAGATTGATTCTACGAATTTGCCCACCACCAACGTAAAACTAACTGGCCTATAATTCTTTGGCATTTCTTTCAAAACTATTTTTAAATAATGGAACCACGTTTGCATTTCTCCAGTCTTCTGGTACCTCCCCTGTATCTAGTGAGGATTGGAAAATCATCCTCAGAGCATCTGCTATCTCCACCCTGACCTCCTTCAGTAGCCTCAGAAACAATCCATCTGGCCCTGGAGACTTATCAACTTTCAAGGATTCCAGCCTCTCTCTTAATGATTATCCCTTCCCACACATGGCAGTGGCCCGGATGAGCAAGTTTTTGGGGGTAGAGGATAGGTGTGCGAGGTGCGCAGGAGGTCCAGCAAATCATGTCCACATGTGTGGGCATGCCCGAAGCTTGGAGGGTTCTGGCAGGTTTTCGCTCAGGCAATGTCCACGGTATTCAAAACACGGGTGGTGCTGAGTCCGGAGGTGGCGATCTTTGGAGTGTCGGAAGAGCCGGGAGTTCAGGGGGCGAAAGAGGCTGACGTCTTAACCTTTGCCTCCCTGGTAGCCCGGAGACAGATTTCATTAATGTGGAGGGACTCAAAGCCCCTGAGTGTTAAAGCACCTGGGTTAGTGACATGGCTGGGTTTCTCAGTCTCGAGAAGATAAAGTTCGTCTTAAGAGGCTCAATGGTCGGGTTCAGCCGGAGGTGGCAGCCGTTCGTCGACTTTCTCGGGGAAAATTAAAATGTCAGCAGATGCAGAATTCTAAAGGGGAAATGGGGAAGAGGGCCAGACTGTTGTTTTATGGTTGGGGTGTGTGAAGATTGTGATGGGGGTGGAAATGTTTATTGTACCATGTTTATATCATTGTTATTTTTATTATTAGAAAAACTTGTAAATACCCTAATAAAAATATATATTTTTTAAATGATTATCCCGTCCAATATCTGTGTTCCACGTGAACTACTATAGCTGCATCATCCATTTCCTTTGTAATCACGGAGACAAGATATTAAATTAAAACCCTTCCCACAGCCTCTGCATCTACACACAAATTCCCTTCTTCATCTCTGATGGGTCCCACTTTCTCTTTAACTAACCTTTTACGATTAATATATTGGTAAAACATCTTTTCTTTAACTTTACTTGCTGATCTTTTTTCATGCCCTCTCTTTGCCAGCAGTGTTATGTAAAAGAAAATACTGTGGGTGCTGGAAATTCTAAATAAAAAGTGAAAGTGCAGTAACAAGTCTGCCAACACAGGTGGAGAAAGAAACCGAATTAACATTTTGAGTCCGTCTGACTCTCCTTCAGAACTGAAGAGAGGGGGAAATGTGATGGATTTTATACTGTTGAAGAGAGGGGGAAATGTGATGGATTTTATACTGTTGAAGAGAGGGGGAAATGTGATGGATTTAATACTGTTGAAGAGAGGGGGAAATGTGATGGATTCTATACTGTTGAAGTGAGGGGGAAATGTGATGGATTTTATACTGTTGAAGAGAGGGGGAAATGTGATGGATTCTATACTGTTGAAGAGAGGGAGTGGAGCAAGTAGAGTAAAAGAGAAGCTCAAAGATAGGTGGGAGCTCAGGAAAGATTTGGCAAAGATATCATGGACACAAGACGAAGGGAGTGTTAATGACACTGTTAAAGACTAAAGCAGGTGGTAATAGTGGCAGAAAGGTCAGGTAGGAGAATGTGCCGATAGCAAAACAAAGGTCAGCGTTCTGAAAGCAAAACATAAGAGCAAGTTACAGACTGACCTTATGGATGGGAGGGGGTTAGGGGAAAAAAATCAAAATGCAGAACAGAGTTTATAGTCTGAATTTGTTAAGTCCAGAAGGTTGTAAAGTGCCTAAAGTGTTCCAGCGAAGCCCAACGCAAACTGGAGCGATAGCATCTCGTTTTGGTAGGTTTCAGTGCATCCATCCCATTTCATGCATTATTCCAGGATGGCCAATTTTATTTATAGAGAAATACAGCACAGAACAGGCCCTTCGGCCCACGATGTTGTGCCGAACTTTTGTCCTAGGTTAATCATAGAATTTTGGACAATTTTTCATGGCCAATCCACCCAACCTGCACATCTTTGGACTGTGGGAGGAAACCGGAGTACCCGGAGGAAACCCACGCAGTCACGGGGAGGATGTGCAGACTCCACACAGACAGTGACCCAAGTCGAAATCGAACTTGGGACCCTGGAGCTGTGAAGCAATTGCGCTATCCACAATGCTACCGTGCTGCCCTTAAGAAGTTAACCTACACTCCATTATTCTACCCTAATCCAAGTACCTATCCAATAGCCGCTTGAAGGTCCATAAATTTTCCGACTCAACTACTACCACAGGCAGTGCATTCCATGCCCCCACTACTCTCTGGGTAAAGAACCTACCTCTGACATCCCCTCTATATCTTCCACCATTTATCTTAAATTTATATCCCCTTGTAATGGTGTGTTCCACCCGGGGAAAAAGTCTCTGACTGTCTACTCTATCTATTCCCTTGATCATCTTATAAACCTCTATCAAGTCGCCCCTCATCCTTCTCCGTTCTAATGAGAAAAGGCCTAGCACCCTCAACCTTTCCTCGTATGACCTACTCTCCATTCCAGGCAACATCCTGGTAAATCTCCTTTGCACCTTTTCCAAAGCTTCCACATCCTTCCTAAAATGAGGTGACCAGAACTGCACACAGTACTCCAAATGTGGCCTGACCAAGGTTTTGTACAGCTGCATCATCACCTCACGGCTCTTAAATTCAATCCCTCTGCTAATGAACGCTAGCACACCATAGGCCTTCTTCACAGCTCTATCCACTTGAGTGGCAACTTTCAAAGAACTATGAACATAGACCCCAAGATCTCTCTGCTCCTCCACATTGCCAAGAACCCTACCATTAACCCTGTATTCCGCATTCAGATTTGTCCTTCCAAAATGGACAACCTCACACTTGTCAGGGTTAAACTCCATCTGTCACTTCTCAGCCCAGCTCTGCATTCTATCTATGTCTCTTTGAAGCCGACAACAGCCCTCCTCACTATCCACAACTCCACCAATCTTCGTATCATCTGCAAATTTACTGACCCACCCTTCAACTCCCTCATCCAAGTCGTTAATGAAAATCACAAACAGCAGAGGACCAAGAACTGATCCCTGCGGTACGCCACTGATAACTGGGCTCCAGGCTGAATATTTGCCATCCACCACAACTCTCTGTCTTCTATCGGTTAGCCAGTTTGTTATCCAACTGGCCAAATTTCCCACTATCCCATGCCTCCTTACTTTCTGCATAAGCCTACCATGGCCAGACTTTATGGTGGACCTGCAGGGAATTACTCACCCCAGGACTCGGCCAGTCAGCGTCACTCTACTCAGTCCCCTGTACCCATTAGGCCTGTGAACTTCAGTCATCGTCCAGCTGGTGCAGTGATTTCCAAACCTCCTAACCAACATCCAGCTGGACATTTGCAAGTAGAGGTTAGCCGGGTGACAGCTTCACAAAAAAACAAAAATCCCCATTGCAACATCAGTTCCGAAAGAGGAGGGGCCCAATGCCAGTTCGCGTGATTCTGGGTGGGCCGTTCGCTCACCATTTACCGCGCAGTTGGCATTAGTGATGTTAGCTGTGCTGTTACAGGGAGGTGTTGAGTAAAAACAAGAGACTTGCATTTATATAGTGCCTTTCACGACCTCGGGATGTCCCAAAGAACATACGAGCATGTGCATTAGGAGCAGGAATAGGCTGTTCAGCCCCTTGAGCCTGCCCCATTATCCAATGGGATCGTGACTGACCTGATTGCTTTACAGCCAAATATGTACTTTTGCATTGGAGGAAACACAGCAACCAATTTGCTCACAGTAAGCTCCTCCGCACAGCAATGTGATAATGACAACATGATCTGCTTTTTCTATTGAGGAACAAATAATGACCCAGGACATGGGGGAGGAATGTTCCTCCCTTTCTTTGGAGGGGAGGGGGGGATGGAGATGGTCAAATAGACACGATGCAGAAAATCCCTCACAGTAACAATTCCTCCTTTAACTCTGCAATCAGTAAATCCCGATGTACCCAGTCAGTGCCATAACACAAGCTTGCTTGAGAGTGAGTAGGACAGAGAACATCGCGGAATAGTAACCTTCAATTGACAGCTGCTATTCTTGACTTCAGATTTCTGGCAAGAGAAATATGTGCATTCAATAGTGTAACGTCTTTAATTACATTTAAATTCAGATTGGTAATTCATGTTAAAATAAAATGCTTCTCCAACCGGGGTTGGAAGTGGAGGCAGATGGTGTAGCCTTTGCCTCGTTGATCGCCTAAAGGCGGATCATGTTGGGATGGAGATCAACCTTTCCACCCTGTGCCCTGGCATGGTGGGAAGACCTGCTGGAATTCTTGATGCTTGAAAAGGTCAAATTTGAACTGAGGGGAAGGATGGCGGGGTTCTACAATTCATGGGCGTTATTCATTATGCACTTTCGAGAATTGGATCACATCGAACATGGGGGGGGGGGGGCAGCACAATGGCGCAGTGGTTAGCGGTTAGCACTGCTGCCTCACGGCACCAAGGTCCCAGGTTCGATCCCGGCTCTGGGTCACTGTCCGTGTGGAGATTGTGAATTCTCCCCGTGTCTGCGTGGGTTTTTGCCCCCACAACCCAAAGGTGTGCAGGGTAGGTGAATTGGCCACTCTAAATTTTGTCCCTTAATTGGAAAAAAATGAATTGGGTACTCTAAATTTATTTTAAAAAAGAATTAGAACATTGCTGGGGGGGGGGGGGGGGGGGGGTTGGGGGGGGGGGGGGTTGGGGGGAGGGGTGCTCTCTGCCTAAATGGTGACTATGGGTGATTCCTGATTCCTTTTTGTTATTTGTTTATGTTGACATGCGGGCTGCTGTTTGGTGGGAGGATGGGATTGTTGTTATTGGTATGGGGATTGACATTGTATTTGTTACTGATTATTGTTTATTGTTGGCGGGTGTACATTTGGGAGAAAATGTGAGAAAGGAGAATTAAAATATTTTAAAAGATAAACAAAATGGGTCCTGTACTGTCAAAGGATTCACAACAATTAAGAAACCTTCCCAACATAAACTTGTCCCGTGACCATCGACAGCAGCGATCATCGAGGGTGTGTTTTGTCTTGGGCATACAGCCTATTTCTAAAACCTCCTCCAGCCCGGCAGCCCTCTGAGACCCACCCCGAGCCCCTCGAATTCTGACCTCTTGCCTCTCTTTCCTCACCCACCCCGATTTCTCTTTTTTTTAAATATAACTGTAGAGTGTCCAATTCTTTTTTTCCAATTTAGGGGGCAATTTAGCGTGGCCAATCCACCTACCCTGCACATCTTTGCATTGTGGGGGCAATACCCACGCAGACACGGGGAGAATGTGCAAACTCCACACGGACAGTGACCCAGAGCCGGGATCGAACCTGGGACCTCGGCGCCGTGAGGCAGCAGTGCTAACCCACTGCGCCACCGTGCTGCCCTCTTGATTTCTTTTTTGGACGACTCCAGCATTAGCAGCCGTGCCTTCAGCTGCCTTGGTCCCGAGCTGTCAAATTACACTCCTTAAACTTCTTCGCCTCGCGCGCCCCCCCCCCCCCCCCCCCCCCCCCCCCCCCCCCGTCTCAAATCTTAACTCCTGGGCCAAGCTTTTGGTTACCTATCCTCAGGTCTCCTTACATGCAGATCTTGTTTGATAATGTGCCTTCGGGCGTTTTAACAGGTTAAAGATGTTACCTAAATGCAGGTTGTTGTTGTTCCTGGCAGAGTGGTGTGAGCTCTTGAATGAAGTGAGAAAAGCAGCCAGGTACACTGCCTTATATAGAGCTGACTGAGAACATGTGAATAGATTTTTTTGTGTTGTTTCTGTTAAAATAATTGCCACGAGGTGAAGTGATGGAACAAATAACTATTACCTCAACCCGATTTTTTTTAAAAAAAGCTTTGGTGAGAGAAACAGTCCAACAAACCCGAGCAGCATGGTGGCACACTGCTGCCTCGCAGAGCCAGGGTCCCAGGTTCGATTCCCCGCTGGGTCACTGTCTGTGCGGAGTCTGCACGTTCTCCCCGTGTGTGCGTGGGTTTCCTCCGGGTGCTCCGGTTTCCTCCCACAGTCCAAAGATGTGCAGGTTAGGTGGATTGGCCATGGAGGTGGAGTTTGGGGCCCCATGACCTCCCTCTTTCTGGGAGCCCTATGCCATGCCCTGTCTGCTGGTGACGTGGCGGCCCGCACCCAATGATATCGAGCCCCGCCCCCTATGGCACTGAGCCCCGTCCCCAATTACATCAAGCTCCACCCAGAATGATGTCAATGCCTTGACCCCGCCCACCTTCAGCTCACACTACACACGGCACTGCCTCCACCCTTGATGACCGTGTGTGGTCCTGGCTGGCTGCCTGGCTGGATCTCTGGCCTGGCCTCTGCTCACTCTCACCCTCACTGCCCGGTCCAGGCTTTGTTGGCCTCTGGCTCTGGTCGAGTCTACCCACTCTCCTTTCATGGGCATAGCCCTCCCTCTGACCCTGACCCTTGGCCGTGCCATGGTGGCAATGCCATGGTGCCCACGTTTCAAGTCGAGGGCCAGGGGGCCGCCCTGCCCTATCCCTGACCACCCATGGGGGTCTCCAATGGCTGTGGGGATGCCCCAGGTGCCGTTCCTCCTGGTCCATGTTTGTGTGACTGGGGTCTCCCTGGGGAGGCCGCTAGATGCCAGGAGGCTGGCAGATCCCGTGGGATCGCACTTACGTGGGTTCAAAGCCCACTTAGGTGTGTGAGCCTTGGTCCTTGCCATTGTGGGCGGGTCCTGATTGTGACACCTCATGGGATCTGGTTAAATCCCACGAGGCATGGTGTCTGTCAGGAAGCCGACGGGGGGGGTCTCTCCTGGCAGCGACCGACCGCGTCGCGCTCCCATTCGGGCCGGTACATCGCACTCCAGCTTCTCTCCCACACATCATTTTGATCTGGTGATCCAGGGTCTGGAAGCCCAGTAAAAGCACACAAGGTTTGACAGTTCATGGGGAAAATACTCGTTGAGGAGTCTGAAATATTTTGACAAGATAAGCCTGCCTGTTTTCTCACCTTCAAAGATCACTATTAAGTTATGTGCTGTAATGTAAAGGCATTTTTAACCTTGAATTGGCAGCAGTGGGAGATATCCTACTGCCAGCATCAATTTGCCAGATAAACAGTCATTAAAAAGTTGGCTCAGAACTGAGATTTCCTCCTCTACAAACGCGGTCACAGCTGACTGATTTAACCATTTCACAACTGCCATCGCCAACTTCCATTAAATCATGCCTTGAACATAGAAACCCACCCTAAGGTGGCTTCACGGGGTAATCAGGCAAAGGTTGGCTGCCCCACCAAAGGAGGAGATACTGTGTGTGTTAAAGGAGAAAGGAGAGAATGAGCGAGATAAGGAGTTCAGGAAGAGAATTCCTGAGCCGAGGAGCTGGAAGACGGAATGCGTGGCCGGTGGGGCGATGGGAGCGGGGATTGGAGTCGCTGGAAATGCTCAGGTCGGGCAGCATCACTGGAGGGAGAAACCCAGTTAACGTTTCAGATCGATGACCCTTCCTCACGACCGCGTACTGTATCGGAGGAGGGCAGTTACATTTGAGGGTCATGAGGCTGGAGGAGGTTTCAGAGGTGGAGCGGAAAGAAGCCCGGGGAAGAGTTGAATATCAGGATGAGAATATTTAATATTGAGGCGTTGCCGAACCCGGGGACAGGGCAGGTCTGTGAGCGGGTGGAAGGTATATTTCAGCAGGAGCAAGTTTTGGATACCGAAATTTTGGATGGGCCGAGGATTGCGCATTTGGTAACCCAACTGAACGTTTGGAATAATAGCTTCTGGAAGGGACAAATGCATGGATGAGGGTTTTTCACAACTTTTTTTTTCTGTAGATAAATTACTTGGATGTTGGAATATGGATTAAAATATCAAAATGTACCAATGATATCAAACAGTGAGGGGGATAAGAATCTGCTGCGACTGGATGTGGATTGTCTAGCAGAATGGGTAACACGTGGCTGATGGAATTTGATGCAGAGAATTGTGAGGTGATGCATTTTGTCATATGGGGATGTGAGGAGGCGATGTAACTTAATTCTAAGCAGTGTGCAGAAACACGGGGAGTTGGGCGGAATTATGTACGTCGATCTTTGGTGGTGGGACATATTGAGAAGAGTGGTCAGCAAAGCAAATCATAGAATCCCTACAGTGCAGAAGGAGGCCATTCAGCCCATCGAGTCTGCACCGACCCTCCAAAGGTGCACCCCACCCAGGCCCACCCACCCACCCCATCCCCGTAACCTCATTTAACCTTTGGATGCTAAGGGGCAATTTACCGTGGCCAATCCACCTAACCTGCGGGAGGAAACCGGAGCACCTGGAGGAAACCCACGCAGACATGGGGAGAACGTGCAGACTCCGCACAGACAGTCAGCGGAGGCCGGAATTGAACCCAGGTCCCTGGCACTATGAGACAGCAGTGCTAACCACTGTGCCGCCCTGAAGATGGGACCTTAGCCTTCCTAAAAGGAGCATTGAATACAAAAGTAGGGAAGTTATGTTGTAATTTTTATAAAGCTATGGAGTATTGTGTCCAGTTTTGGTCACCACACTTTAGGAAGGATATGAAGATCTGGGAGATTGTGGGAAGATTCGATAAGTGTGGACAAGATTATAACAGGTAAACAAGGAAACACTGTTCCCATTAGCTGATGGTGGAAGGACTAGAGGACACAGATTTAAGATTTGGACAAGCGATATGGGGGAGGGGAGGTGGTGTGAGGACCAACATTTTTTACTCAGTGAGTGGTAATGATCTGAGACTCACTGCCCATGAGGTTGGTAGATACGGAGCTGATTGATGAATCATAGAAATTCTACAGTACATGAGGCCATTTGGCCCGTCAAGTCTGCCCCGACCCTCTGAAAGAGCACCCTACCCCTACCTGGGTCCACTCCTTGTACTATCCGCCGAACCCCACCTAACCTGCCCATCTTGTCAAAACTAAGGGGCAATTTTAGCAAGGCCTCTCCACCTAACCTGCACATCTTTGGACTGCAGGAGGAAACCGGAGCACCCGGAGGAAACCCATGCAGACACGGGAAGAACGTGCAAACTCCACACAATCACCCAAGGTCGGAATGGAACCTGGGTCCATGGTGCTCTGAGGCAGCAGTGCTAACCACAGTGCCGTGCCACTGTGCCGCGATGATTTCAGAAGGAAATTGGATGGGCATTAGCGTTATGGGCCAGGGTTTAGAGAGCCGCAAAGTGTGTCATGGAGTTCACCTGACCCACAACTTTGAATAGATTGTGGTTATGGGGAGCATACGGCCCTTCTCTGCAGGTGTGATGCAACAGAAATCTACAGTACTTTTAAATTAAAACACTGTTTATTTATGAAACCAGTTAACACTTTATAAATCCACGGTAAACATCTTAACAACTATCAACACCAATAAATCCCCAAAGAATACAGTACTCTATAAGTAACTCTTAATCTTTCCTTGCAACATCCATAAGACAAAAAGACCCCTTTTTACAGAAAGACATCAGGTTTAACTTCACTACTGAGAACAGTTACCACTTTGAAATCACCAAATGAACATTCATAAGCTTGCAGAGATTCATACACATCTTGCTGTGATTGCAGCTTCTCTAAATCTAAAACATAACTAAACACACCCTGTAGCTGCGAGCCCAAAGCGAAAGTAAAAGCAGACAGACAGCCCAGCTCCCTGATCGATGATAAACACCCATTTCTTAAAGGTACATCCACCACAGCTATTTTATAACCTCCCATTTCTTAAAAGTACTCTCAAATGACATTAGAATGAAATAAAGTCGCAGGGTCCCATAGAGCGGGTGAATGGAACTGACTAGATTGATCGACAGAGAGCTGGCATGGAGTCAATGAGTTGAATGGCCTCCTTCTGCAGTGTAAATGACTCCCAAGAGATAATAAGAAGAATAGAAAGAAATGGATGATGTGAATGTGATCATTATTGCTATTTGTGGGGGCTTGCTGTGTGTGGTGCCTACATTACAACAGTGACTACACTTCTAAGGTTCTTAATTGGTTACATTCTGGGCGAGATTCTCTGTCAGCCCACGCCGAAATCGGGAAAGGCGATTGGCGGAGAATCGGTTTTGATGCCAAGATAGTGGCCGCACCAGATTCACGGCAAATCGCAATTCTCCGGTGCCTTGACAGTGGCGTCAATGCATTCTACTCTGCGCATACAGTAAATGCCATTTGTAATTCATTAACGGGACTGACCTGGTATTCTCCGGGGCCTCCGCGATGCTCCGGTGGGGCGAGGTTCACTTGTGCTTTCAAAAATCGTGAAACAGGCGCCGTGGCTGCTGAGGGGTTTGGAAAGTTTCCAACATCGCCATAGTTTGCCTACAGTTGTGCCAGTGGCCGGGGGGGGGGGGGGGTTCGTCCAGTGCCGGGGTGAGTAGCGGGGGTGGCCATGAGGTGGACCATGGTGGTCGAGGTGGACAGGTACGGAATGCTATTGTCGCAGCCTGCAACTGAATTCCACAAATTCCAACACTTAGTCTCAGGAACGGAGAATCCGGCAGCCTGAGTTTGTGAATGCGATAAAAATGCTTGATTAACTCGGGTCTGTCAGCATCTGCGGAGAGAAGAGTAATGTTTCGAGTCAAATATACAAGTTCTGTTTCCTTCAGCTGAGCAGAGGATGAAGTGAAATATGTTTTAAATGTCACATCAACCTGGGCCTGCTTGGTGCCTGCACACTGGTGTACTGTAGCCTCGCCTCACTAAAGGATCACGATTCATTGCAAACTGCCCCGCCCCAGGAATCAGCCTATTGAATCTTCATGAAACTCCCTCCCTGGGCTGGGGTCTCACATCTATATTATCTTGACCACACCTTGCTCAATCATGACCTGTGACAAGAGAAGGAAAAGAGCAGCAATCTCATCACCTTTGGGGTCCCTGTACTACATTGTCCTGCTTTGGACAAAAATTCCTTCATGATTGCTGGGTGAGTGCCCTGGGAGACCCTACTCAACGTCGTTTTGGGAGCAAGATGGGCAAAAAGCCCTTCCAAGTGACAGATCCACCACCATGTCAGGGCAATGAGGGGTTCCT
The DNA here is from genome assembly GCF_902713615.1 of Scyliorhinus canicula. Taxonomy (NCBI): domain Eukaryota; kingdom Metazoa; phylum Chordata; class Chondrichthyes; order Carcharhiniformes; family Scyliorhinidae; genus Scyliorhinus; species Scyliorhinus canicula. The sequence goes on from NC_052146.1 coordinate 293,919,018, forward strand.
CATTTATTGCCCATCCTCAATTGCCCTTGAAGGGACCAATGTGGTTGTTAAGAGTCAACCACATTGCTGTGGATCTGGAGTCACGTGGAGACCAGACAAGGATGTCAGATTCCTTCCCTAAAGGATGCTCGTCAACCAGATGGGTTTTTAACAAGAATCAACAATGGTTGCATGGTCGCCATCAGACTTTTAGTTCCAGATTTTTAAAAGATTTAATTCAAATTTCACCATCTGCCACGGTGGGATTCGAACCTTGAGTCCCTGGATCACTAGTCCAGGGACAACACCACTCGGTCATTGCCTCCCCTTGAAGCATGTTGATTGAATTTTGGACACTAAGGGGCAATTTAGCATGGCCAATCCACCCAACCTGCACATCTTTGGACTGTGGGAGGAAACCGGAGCACCCGGAGGAAACCCACGCACACACGGGGAGGATGTGCAGACTCAGCACAGACAGCGACCCAAGCCGGAATCGAACCTGGGACCCTGGAGCTGTGAAGCAATTGTGCTATCCACAATGCTACCGTGCTGCCCTTAAGAACAAATTAATCTACACTCCATTATTCTACCCTAATCCATGTACCTATCCAATAGCCGCTTGAAGGTCCCTAACGTTTCCGACTCAACTACTTCCACAGGTAGTGTATTCCATGCCCCCACTACTCTCTGGGTAAAGAACCTACCTCTGACATCCCCTCTATATCTTCCACCATTTATCTTAAATTTATGTCCCGTTGTAATGGTGTGTTCCACCCGGGGAAAAAGTCTCTGACTGTCTACTCTATCTATTCCCCTGATCATTTTATAAACCTCTATCAAGTCGCCCCTCATCCTTCTCCGTTCTAATGAGAAAAGGCCTAGCACCCTCAACCTTTCCTCGTAAGACCTACTCTTCATTCCAGGCAACATCCTGGTAAATCTCCTTTGCGCCTTTTCCAAAGCTTCCACATCCTTCCTAAAATGAGGTCACCAGAACTGCACACAGTACTCCAAATGTGGCCTGACCAAGGTTTTGTACAGCTGCATCATCACCTCACGGCTCTTAAATTCAATCCCTCTGCTAATGAACGCTAGCACACCATAGGCCTTCTTCACAGTTCTATCCACTATGATTAACATAGGGCAAAGGTTCGGCACAACATCGTGGGCCAAAGGGCCTGTTCTATGCTGTATTTCTCAATGATATTGGACAGGACACCAGGGATAACTACTCATCTTTGACAACCCCCCCCCCCCCCCCACCGAGCAGTGCAGAAGGAGGCCATTCGGCCCATCAAGTCTGGACCGACCCATTAAGCCCTCACTTCCACCCTTTCCTCGTAACCCAATAACCCCATCTAACCTTTTTGGTCACTAAGGGCAATTTAGCTCGGCCAATAGCATAGCTGATTCGATGGGCCGAATGGCCCAATTCTGCTCCCATGTCTTATGGTCTCATCTGAAAAGGCGCCACCTCCGATAGTGCCAGCGCTCCCTCAGCACGGTACCGGAGTATCGGTGCTGACGTCAGTGCTCAAATCCTGGAGGAGAGGGTCTTGAACCGGGAACCGTGTGGCTCAGGGGCCAGAGTGCTATTAGCTGAGCCACAGCTGTCAAAGAAGTGATGGAGAGGGGAATTGAGAAAGTATTTTAAATGCCGCTATTAATACTGTCGACACCAGCTCCTTTATAAAACGTCTCTTATTTGGTGCCATCAATTGGCCTCCCTTTCAGTAAATTGAAATATGAACTGGTTAAAATGATACAGAAAATGCTTACACTGCATTGTGCAACACTGCAGTCCTTCATCCAATCATGTCCGAGCACAGAATTAGGTATTGATTTTAAAGCTTATGATTTATATGGACCAAAATAAATATCAAAAGAAACAACCGTTCACACTCGAATCTCTTGGTGATTTTATTCAATTTAGATCAAATGGAAACAGATTCCATTTGGCAGCTGTGTGCAGGAGCTGGGCTGCCAAATAGAGGAATTAAACGATTTTGTGCCTGAACTGCATCATGTTCGGCCGATGGGGTTAGTGCAGTGTGCGCATGACAAGGGGGCAGACCCTCCAGTGTTTGACGCACATTGCGAATTGTTACGTTTTGACTCCAGGAATGCCGGTCGATGCTGAAAGGACTTCCAGTCTCTTCCCGGGAGCGTTAATCAGACCTGCGGGGCTGAATGTGCTCTTGCTGTATCTTTGCCTTTCTGAGTTGAGCCTGTTTTGAGTGGGGGAAGGGGGGGGGGGGCGGGGGGAGGAACAGGCAGCCTGTGTTTATTGGTAATGTCGTGTTGTTCACCCTGGGGTAACACGGGCTGCACACGATGCAGTTAACTGATCGGGTATACACCAAATGTGGGCGTTGGTTCAATATAAGATTTATTGAACTTCAGTAACTAAGCACACAGCTGCCTGTGGGTTAACTCTGTACTACTCTAAGTAAACTAACATTAACTATTTAGACCAGGCTAGCTCTGATCCACGTGTAGAAGGTGTTGAATTATTTGTACACCCTGACTGTCACTACAGTTGTCACCAGTGGAAAGAGGCGGAGTGCTGATGCCTCGTGTGTTTTATAGTTGGAAGCCCCCATCTGTCTGGTGATTGGCTGTGTTCTGTCCTGTATGTTGATTGGCTCACCTGGGTGTCTGTTACTGCCTGTTTTTACCTCATGATGTGCATGGGTGCATATTATGACAGGTAACCCGGTGAATTGTTCCTTCTCTGGCTTTAATAGCTTGATGAGATTTCACACGTCTTTGGCAGATTTAACGGTAAGACAGTGGGATATTTACTTGAAATGGGAAGTAAAATTGCAGAGTGAACGGGCGGTGAGACCCATCAGGTAGCCCGTGTAAGGAGCCAGCATTGGGACGGTGGGCCAAATGGCCTCCTTCTGTTCTCTGTACGATCGCATCGTACCTTCTACTCCAACTGACAGTCAACCGTGGCCACGCCACGAGGATAAGTGACTGAGGCAGTTATATCACGCCGCCACTCAGCCCCTCGGGTCCAATGTCCAATTAGATCATCGTGGCCGATCTGTGACTTGTCTCCGGTTACCCAGCACCCACCCCTGCTGTCGCTTCAGCCAAGTTGAGGAAGACAAGGCAATAAACTGGGCGTAGCCAGATTATTAAGAGCTGGAGGGTGGAAGCTAACATTCCGAGTCAGTGCGTTCCTTCATCAGAAAGGATCTAAGGGCGTCAGAGGAATGGTGTGTGGAGCCTGAGACTTGAGGGGCTGGCGAGAGTGCAGTGGGTTAATGTTAAAAGAAAGGACAATGAGATTTGTTTTAAAGAAAGTAATTGCCCAAGTCTCCTCTCTGTGAGCCTCTACACATGTAACCTGCAGCATGTAGTGGATCAATGAGAAACTGCATTTGTTCCTGTGTTATCTCTCGACTCTCTCCTAGTGTTCGCCCTCCAGTTCTTAATGCTGTCGGGAAGCACACTCTATTATCATCCACTTTATTGTCCTCTCTTATTACCTCGTCTTCTCCCTTCGGCCACCTTCAGTTGAAGGGAACAGCGACACAATAGTTGGAGCATAGCCTGCCATTTTATTTTGTCCCTTATTGTCGTCTTTCAGTCACTTAGGTAGGATCGAGCTTGCATTCTTTCCCGCCAAGTTGCTGATGTTTGGTGCACTGTGTGTTTTTACCAGGCTTGCGATGGATACCAGGCATCAATGTCGCTCCCCACCTCCGGAACTCAGAGGGAACATTGCCTGGCCTGCCCCCAGCTCCGGAACTCACAGGGAACATTGCCTGGCCTGCCCCCAGCTGTCCAGCATTTGTATGATGCCGTTTCTAAGCTCCATGAGCACCAAACTAAGCGTTTAAGGGCCTCTTCCAGCTGGGAAGGCCAGTGGAGGGCAGCATGGTAGCACAGTGGTTAGCACTGTTGCTTCACAGGTCCAGGGTCCCAGGTTCGATTCCCGGCTTGGGTCACTGTCTGTGCGGAGTCTGCACGTTCTCCCCGTGTCTGTGTGGGTTTCCTCCGGGTGCTCCGGTTTCCTCCCACTAGTCCCGAAAGACGTGCTGTTAGGTGAATTGGACATTCTGAATTCTCCCTCAGTGTACCCGAGCAGACGCCGGAGTGTGAAGACTAGGGGCTTTTCACAGTAACAGTGCTAATGTATGCCTACTTGTGACAATAAAGGTTATTATTATAAGTGGTCATTTGAAGCCTTCAATTAGTCTAGAACAGGAAACTGCCCCGCCCCACCACCAATGTGACTCTCCAGATCAGTGTTCTTCAAACATTTTTTCCGGGGACCCATTTTTACCAACCCGGCCGACCTGCGTGACCCACCATTTTCTCTCACCTTGTTTGCTGCTGACGAAAATGGAGGAAATGGTTTTGGGTCCCTTTGGCCCTCGTACTCGCTCCTCCAATGGAACCTGTTGGATGAAGGTGAAGCATTCCGGTGTCTGAAAGTATGGAGTCTCCATCTGTCCAAAGTTCTGCATTTTTTTCCTGTAAAATTGTATCAAATAAAACTCCCTGCCCGAACTTGTAAAAAAAAATGAAATGAGTAAAATAAATGGGAAAAATGAATAAAACCCCCCGAACTTGTAAAAATAAAATGAATGAAATAAATGAATAAAAACCACTACAGAACTTGTAAAACAAAAAGCTGCAACTGTTTAAAAGAATAGTGGCCGCACTGCGCGCATGCGTGCCCGATCATCGTGCGCGCATGCACAATGCGGCCAATTTTTTTTAAAAACATGTTCGCGGCCGTTTGTGACACCCGCCCGCAACGCGCCCCCGATTTTGAAGAACACTGCTCCAGGGGGCCCACCCTTAGCACAGGTTGGCACTGCCTGGTTGGCACAGTGCCAACCTGGCAATGCCAACCTGATTCTGGGGGCATGTCTCTCTCCCCCGGGGGCTATACCTACCTCTGCTCCCCGGAGGGATCCCTTCGACTGAATTGTGTTTTTAAAAAGCTGTTGTAAATTCCCATCAGCGAGGTATGAATATTTAGTGAAGGGGGGAATCATGTAGTGGGGGATGCTGGGTAATGATATTCATAAAATTCATTCAAATCCATTAAAATGAAGTCCATGCCCTTTGTGGGCGTGAACCTCATGACATCACCAACGAGGGACGGGGCAAATCGGGAAAAGTGATCTGTCTGGAGGAATACGTCTTTGCCGATCCTCTCTGGATTCTCCGCCCGGATGATGGTGATCGCGGGCTGACAATCGCTCGCCGCCATTACAGAAGAAGACAAAGGAGATGTGGGGGCCCCGGCTTCCCTGAGCCTCCGCAGCGCAATCACGCTCAGCGCGGGGACAGAGAATGGGGCGTCAGACCCACGAACAGGTCCACCGCCTTCCCGCGATTCGGCAGGGACCAGAAAATTGCCCCCAATTGCGTGCGCGGTCGACGCAGCGCCGGTCGGGGGCCATTGAAAGAGGCTCCCGCGGCGATTCTCCGTCAACAACTGGCTGAGGTCCCGCCGGTGTGGTTCGCTCATGGTTCCACCCGGCGGGAGTTCGGAATGACGGCTCCAGACACAGTCCACAGCCGCCCTGGTGACGGGCGGGGCGGGGGGGGGGGGGGGGGATCCGTTACCGGGGGGGGGCTCCAGGACGGCCAGGCTCGTGATCGGGCACACGCGATCTGGAGGGGACGGGGGGGGCTATATTGTTGGGGCCGGCCCGCTGTGTGGGTCTGGTCTGCCATGTTGCACGGGGCCGCCGCCGGAAGTGCAGGGCCTGCCTGTAGCACTCCGGGGCCCTGCTGGACCCCTTCAAAACGAAGAATCACTCTGGACTTGCTCCAGGAAAGGGGACATAGCCCCATTACGAGAGAATTCCGCCCGGAGTCTCTCTGCTATCCTGGTCAGCAACTGTTTGTCAGGCAAAATGACTAAAACGCAAGAACTGGACATTTTCAGATTGATATTTGTGGCATCTTGATTTCTGTAAACAATCTGTCTGATTCCCTACCTGACATTAGTGACTACATTTCAGCAGTTTTTTAAAATATAAATTTAGAGTACCCAATTCATTTTTTTCCAATTAAGGGGCAATTTAGCGTGGCCAATCCACCTACCCTGCACATCTTTGCATTGTGGGGGCGAAACCCATGCAAACACGGGGAGAATGTGCAAACTCCACACGGACAGTGACCCAGACCCGGGATCGAGCCTGGGACCTCAGCGCCGTGAGGCAGTAGTGCTAACCACTGCGCCGCCGTGATGCCCATTTCAGCAGTGTTTGATTGGCTGCACAATGCTTTCGGTAGTCCAGTGGTTGTGAAGTGCAAGTCTTTCTATTCTTTGTCAAACGCTCCGGACTGATTTATTGGATTATGTGCAATCTCAAAATTAGGGCTATACCCACAAATCACTGCATTTCAAAAGCAATGAATTATGTGCGATGTGTCCATGTGATAAGGTGCTGCACAAATGTTTCATCATCAAGAATGATTATTTCTGACTGTTTTCCATGGCAGAGCAATTTTCAATACTTTAAACTAACACATCGCGCAATGCGTAGTCAGCAGATAACCTCTTTTCAATCACCTCTGGCAGACTGATATCATTCTGAGTACAGATTGTTACGACACCCTGGGCTGGTGCGCAGTCAATGACAGCTCCACCAGACCTGGAGTCACAACACAAGTGAATTAACCAATAATTCTTTTTAAAAAAAAATAAATGTAGAGTAACCAATTCATTTTTTCCAAATAAGGGGCAATTTAGAGTGGCCAATTCACCTACCCTGCACATCTTTTGGGTTGTGGGGGGCGAAACCCACGCAAACACGGGGAGAATGTGCAAACTCCACACGGACAGTGACCCAGAGCCGGGATCGAACCTGGGACCTCGGCGCCGTGAGGCAACAGGGCTAACCCGCTGAGCCACCGTGCTGCCCATCTTAACCAATAATCCTTAGAAAAATACCCAAACTCTTTGGCCCTTGGCTGTCCAATAATCACAGTCACCAGGTTTGTAATTTTATGCACAATTACTGATTATTCATAAGAGCTACAATGAAATCTGCAGCAAATACAACTGGTTAATTATTATCTAATTCCCAATCCCCCTACTTTAAATTGCCCCCTCCCACCCTCTATACACAGACACAGACAAGACAAACAAACACAGCAAGGGGGAAACCATAAATAAAAGAGAAAAAGAGTCTTTGTTTCAAATGGGCATTTCCAGTGCACTGCTCTTATTCAAACCTTGCTTCCAGTTTGCGGTTTTTACTGTAGATTCATTCAGGCCTCTGTAGTTTTAGGAATACAGCATTCACAGTGTTTCTGGAGAGAGAGAGCGAGGGGGAGTCCTGGTCTTTCGTTGCAGCGTGTTATGGTTTTCATGCAGATTCATTGATTCAGGTTCTCTGCAGCGTCAGGAATACAGCACTTACAGCCTTTGTGGAGAGAGAGGGAAAAGCATTTCCTTGTCTTTCTGTGTCCAGGAGTCAGAACTAGGAACAGGAGTAGGCCATCTGGCCCCTCGAGCCTGCTCCGCCATTCAATGAGATCATGGCTGATCTTTTGTGGACTCAGCTCCACTTTCCGGCCCGAACACCATAACCCTTAATCCCTTTATTCTTCAAAAAACTATCTATCTTTATATTAAAAACATTTCATGAAGGAGCCTCTACTGCTTCACTGGGCAAGGAATTCCATAGATTCACAACCCTTTGGGTGAAGAAGTTCCTCCTACACTCAGTCCGAAATCTACTTCCCCTTATTTTGAGATTATGCCCCCTAGTTCAGCTTTCACCCTCCAGTGGAAACAACTTGCCCACATCTATCCTATCTATTCTCTTCATAATTTTATATGTTTCTATAAGATCCCCCCTCATCCTTCTAAATTCCAATGAGTACAGTCCCAGTCTACTCAACCTCTCCTCGTAATCCAACCCCTGAAACTCCTTGGGACTCTGAGAACCATTCCACTGGGACATGATCCAATCACCACCTGTTACCGGGCAGAGTACGGCCTTTTGGGCCAATTCATTGGCCTCCCCAACCAATCAATCAAACCGAGTCCCATCCCATTTCTCACCCTGCTACCAAAATATCTAAAGTTCCTGTTCAAAATAGCAGAAGCCAGCAGAGTACTCTCTCTTATAACTTCTGAATTCCCCATTCTCTCTGCTGAGTGGCTTAAAGATACAAGTTCATAGATCAAAATTGATAATGGCAAAGTAAAGGGAAGGGAAAATAAGGGAAGAAACAGGAAGGACCCTGATAAGATCGAATATCATCATCCGTAAAACCGAACACATCCAAACAACACACTTTTTTTTAACCTCATTGACCTTTTGCACAGGAAGTCCCTGACCACAGCCAATACGAACCTCGCCAGCCAAACACGATCTTAAGCACAAATCTAGTTGTTTGTCTGCACTGTATAACCTGTAATTTTTGCCTCCAATGTTTACCTTGCTAACCTTCACCGATAAGCAGAATCACAGATGGCAGAGTGGGTGAGAAGTTATTACAGATGCCCTATGCTTAATATTCAGTGATAGATCTTACCTTTCTAGCCATTTTATTTACTTTAGACCAATGTTTCCCAGAGTGGGTTCCACTCTGAGGAGAGAGAAATGTATTTGTGTGAGAGGGAGAGGCGAGTGTGTGTGAGAGAGAGACAAGTGTCTGAGAGAGAGAGAGAGGTGAGTGTGTGTGAGAGAAGCATGAGTGTACGTGTGAAAGAGAGAGGCGAGTGTGAGAGAAAGGCAAGTGTGTGTGTGAGAGAGAGGCGAGTGTGTGTGAGAGAGAGGCAAGTGTGTGTGAGAGAGAGGCACAAGTGTGTGTGTGAGAGAGGTGAGTGTGTGTGAGAGAGGTCAGTGTGTGTGTGTGAAAGAGAGATGCGAGTGTGTGTGTGAGAGAGGCGAGTGTGTGTGTGAAAGGCGAGAGTGTGTGTGAGAGAGGCGAGTGTGTGTGAGAGAGGTGAGTGTGTGTGAGAGAGAGGCGAGTGTGTGAAAAAGAGAGAGGCGAGTGTGTGTGTGTGAGAGAGAGAGAGGCGAGTGTATGTGTGAAAGGCGAGAGTGTGTGAGAGAAAGGCGAGTGTGTGAGAGAGAGAGGCGAGTGTGTGTGAGAGAGAGTGTGTGTGAGAGAGAAGCGACTGTGTGAGAGAGAAGCGACTGTGTGAGAGAGAAGCGAGTGTGTGAGAGAGAAGCGAGTGTGTGAGAGAGAGAGGCGAGTGTGTGAGAGACAGGCGAGTGTGTGAGAGAGAGAGGCGTGTGTGAGAGAGAGAGGCATGTGTGTGTGTGAGAGAGAAGCGAGTTTGTGTGAGAGAGAAGCGAGTGTGTGTGTGAGAGAGAAGCGAGTGTGTGAGAGAGACAAGTGTGTGTGTGAGAGAGAGAGAGGCGAGTGTATGTGTGAAAGGCGAGAGTGTGTGAGAGAAAGGCGAGTGTGTGAGAGAGAGAGGTGAGTGTGTGTGAGAGAGAGGCGATTGTGTGTGTGTGAGAGAGACGAGTGTGTGTGAGAGAGTGGCGAGTGTGAGAGAGAGGTGAGTGTGTGTGAGAGAGAGGGGCGAGTGTGTATGAGAGGTGAGTGTGTGTGAGAGAGAAGCGAGTGCGTGTGAGAGAGAGAGGCGAGTGTGTGTGTGTGTGAGAGAGGTGAGTGTGTGAGAGAGAGAGAGGTGAGTGTGTGAGACAGAGAGGCGAGTGTGTGTGAGAGAGAGGCGAGTGTGTGTGAGAGAGAGGCGAGTGTGTGTGTGTGAGAGAGACGAGTGTGTGTGAGAGAGAGGTGAGTGTGTGTGAGAGAGAGGGGCGAGTGTGTATGAGAGGTGAGTGTGTGTGAGAGAGAAGCGAGTGTGTGAGAGAGAGGCGAGTGTGTGTGAGAGAGAGGCGAGTGTGTGAGAGAGAGGCGAGTGTGTGTGAGAGAGAAGCGAGTGTGTGTGTGAGAGAAGCGAGTGTGTGAGAGAGACGAGTGTGTGTGTGTGAGAGAGAGAGGCGAGTGTATGTGTGAAAGGCGAGAGTGTGTGAGAGAAAGGCGAGTGTGTGAGAGAGAGTGTGTGTGAGAGAGAAGCGAGTGTGTGTGAGAGAGAAGCGAGTGTGTGAGAGAGAGGTGAGTGTGTGAGAGAGAGGCGAGTGTGTGTGAGAGGGAGGCGAGTGGGTGTGTGAGAGAGAGGCGAGTGTGTGAGAGGCGTGTGTGTGTGAGAGAGAAGCGAGTTTGTGTGAGAGAGAAGCGAGTGTGTGTGTGAGAGAGAAGCGAGTGTGTGAGAGAGACGAGTGTGTGTGAGAGAGAGAGGCGAGTGTATGTGTGAAAGGTGAGAGTGTGTGAGAGAAAGGCGAGTGTGTGAGAGAGAGAGGCGAGTGTGTGTGAGAGTGTGTGTGAGAGAGAGTGTGTGTGAGAGAGAAGCGAGTGTGTGAGAGAGAAGCGAGTGTGTGAGAGAGAGGTGAGTGTGTGTGAGAGAGAGAGAGGCGTGTGTGTGAGAGGGAGGCGAGTGTGTGTGTGAGAGAGAGGCGAGTGTGAGAGGGAGGCGAGTGTGAGAGAGTGGTGAGTGTGTGTGAGAGAGAAGCGAGTGTGTTAGAGAGGCGAGTGTGTGAGAAGGAGGCGAGTGTGTGTGTGTGAGAGAGAGGCGAGTGTGTGAGAGAGTGGCGAGTGTGTGTGAGAGAGAGAGGCGAGTGTGTGAGAGAGAGGTGAGTGTGTGTGTGTGAGAGAGAGGTGAGTGTGTGTGTGTGAGAGAGAGGCGAGTGTGTGAGAGGGAGGCGAGTGTGTGAGAGAGTGGCAAGTGTGTGTGAGAGAGAGGGGCGACTGTGAGAGAGAGAGGGGGTGAGTGTGAGAGAGAGAGAGGCGAGTGTGTGTGTGTGAGAGAGGTGAGTGTGTGAGAGAGAGAGAGGTGAGTGTGTGAGAGAGAGGCGAGTGCGTGTGAGACAGAGAGGCGAGTGTGTGTGAGAGAGAGGCGAGTGTGTGTGTGTGAGAGAGACGAGTGCGTGTGAGAGAGAGAGAGGGGCGAGTGTGTGTGAGAGAGTGGCGAGTGTGTGAGAGAGAGATGAGTGTGTGTGAGAGAGAGGGGCGAGTGTGTATGAGAGGTGAGTTTGTGTGAGAGAGAGGTGAGTGTGTGTGAGAGGGGGCGAGTGTGTGTGTGAGAGAGAGAGGCGAGTGTTTGTGAGAGGGGCGAGTGTGTGTGAGAGAGAGAGGTGAGAGAGAGAGGCAAGTGTGTGTGAGAGAGAGAGACGAGTGTGTGTGTGAGAGAGATAGAGACGAGTGTGAGTGAGAGAGAAAGGCAAGCATGTGAAAGAGGCAAGTGTGTGTGTGTGATAGGTGAGTGTGTGTGTGAGAGAGAGGTGAGTGTGTGAGAGAGAGACAGGAGTGTGTGTGAGAGAGAGGCGAGCGTGTGAAAGGCAAGTGTGTGTGTGTGAGAGAGAAGAGTGTGTGTGAGAGAGAGAGGGGCGAGTGTGTGAGAGAGAGGTGAGTGTGTGAGAGAGAGGGGCGAGTGTGTATGAGAGGTGAGTGTGTGTGAGAGGGGGCGAGTGTGTGTGTGAGAGAGAGAGGCGAGTGTTTGTGAGAGGGGCGAGTGTGTGTGAGAGAGAGAGGCGAGTGTGTGTGTGAGAGAGAGAGGCGAGTGTGTGTGTGTGAGAGAGACGAGTGCGTGTGTGAGAGAGAGAGGCAAGTGTGTGTGAGAGAGAGAGACGAGTGTGTGTGTGAGAGAGAGAGGCGAGTGTTTGTGAGAGGGGCGAGTGTGTGTGAGAGAGAGAGGCAAGCATGTGAAAGAGGCAAGTGTGTGTGTGTGATAGGTGAGTGTGTGTGTGAGAGAAAGACAGGAGTGTGTATGAGAGAGAGGCGAGCGTGTGAAAGGCAAGTGTGTGTGTGTGATAGGTGAGTGGGTGTGTGTGAGAGAGAGGCAACTGTGTGTGTGTGTGAGAGAGGCGTGTGTGTGTGTGTGTAAGACAGACGCCTTGTCATGTAGGAAAACAGGTGCCAGTTTTTACAGAGCAAGATGGTGTAAACTGAATTGAGGAAATGTTCAGGCAATGTCCCAGTAATGTGTCTCCAGAGAGAGACTCGTCTTCAATTCTTGCAGGAAACTTTCTGATTAAATGTCATAAACAAAGATCAACCTGTCTTTTTTTTCCTTCATGCATTTGAAGTGTGTTCTGTCTTTCTATAATAACACAAAGCTGCAAATTACGGACGGTGTCCATTCCTTCAACATAATATGTCTTGATCTTTGGCAAAGGTTCACTGACTGACAGAAGGAAATCAAAACAAATGCGCACTGCAGTCATTTAAAAACAACCCCCCCCCCCCCCCCCCCCTCCAAAACTGTATAAACCCGTGATTTACGGGGAGCTAAACCTGTGCTCTCCGGTGGTCCTGCCTGACTTCCCCCAGTCCGTGTTGGTAATGTATTATCCCCTTATCGATTATTAATGTCACTGTACGCACTGCCCTGTGGAGGTTGACCACATTAATGGCGTGGCGAGGGCTCCCTCCCCTATCAACGGACAGCAACAAATCGCCCTCTGCCACAAATGTGCAAATAAACTGGAACCAGTTCTCAAAGTAGGAGGTAGTGGCAGCCCACCCACAAGCAAGGTCAGGGGCCAGCATTGACCTTGCATATTATACTGTCGCAAAAGCAACAACAACTTGCATTGATGTCGCACCTTTAACATACTAAAATGTCCCCAGACACTTTTGCAGGAACGTAATCAGGCAAGAACTGTCGCTACGGCATCGATGGAGATATAAATAGTGGAGGGTAGAGTGTTTGGAGACGCGGAAGAGCTTAATAAAGAGGTCGCAGAGCTTGGGGCCAGCAGTGAAGAGGGCAGATAAGAGGACAAGAGTTGGAGGGATTCTCGGAGAGCCATGGAACTGGAGGAGGTCACAGGGGTATTAGGAGGAGTGGGGCCCTGGAAGGATTTGATCGCAAGAATGTGAATTTTAATTATTGAGGAGCTCTGGTTCGAGGGTAAAGGTAGGTGGGCGAGCAGAGGGACGATTGCTGAATGTAGTGGCATGAGGTGGGCAGCACAGCATCGCAATAGGCTGACGTTTACAGGAGGAAGCTGGTGAGAGGAGCAATGGAACAGTCAGGATTGGAGTTAGCAGACATGGATAATAGGCAGCCGGCGTGGGGGCTGCATTGGGTGCTGGAGGTAGAAGCAGGTGGTCTTGGTGCCGGAGGTGATCTGGAGTCAGGAACTATTCTTGGGATCAAATAGGACACGGAGGCTGCAAAGTGATGGCTTCGGCCAGCGGCCAGCGAGAGGGATGGTATCAGTGGTGAGGTGCGTGAAGTCGATGGCTTTCCAACATTTCATGGCCAGTATTGGCTCATTCCGAAGGTGATGTTGGACAAACGGTCCGACAACCGTCAGAGGGGGGATGGGGGTGGTGTAGAGCTGGATGTGGCCAATGTACACGTGGAGCCTGACTTTGTCCGATGTCGCTGAGGGACAGTATGCAGGAGGGGGACAGGGAGACACAGTGGATCCTTGGGGAATCCAAATGTAACGTTACTAAGTGATGAAGAGCAAACAGCACAAATGCCCAAACCTGTCTTTTCCCTTCCCAGCATTTTCAGGGTGTTTTATTTTCAGCTCTTTATTTTCTGTTTGGTTTATATCCCCTATTATTTTATTATTCTGTCAGTTACTCAGGTCTGTACACTCTTCTCTGCTCTACCTGTTCCCTAGACATCTAACAGATATACAACCAAGTAAGAATGGCTCGACGGTTTCCCTCTGTGACCATTGCAATCTGCTTTTCTCATTTCCTCTCTTCAGTTGACTAATCCTCCAGTGTCCTCTGCATCGAACCCAGCTCCTTTCTTTCCTGGTTTCTTATATTGCCTGTTGTACGTTCTGCTTTGCTTTTTCTCTCCTCTGTTGTAAATGAACCTTCGCTCCTCATCCTCACACACGACCCGGCCTCTTTTAATTTATGTTATCAGCCGTTTGCTAAAACCTCCTGATAAATCTCTCTATCCCTCCCCCTCGGGGGAGTTCAGCAATTATATTTGCGCTGTAGGAATTTGTTTCTTCCCTGTTGTGTTGCGATTTTCTCCGGCCCTCGTCAGCCCCGTTCATGAAGAGCATACTGTCGATGTGAGAGGTTTATTCCGGGTTTTTTTTTAAGCGATGATATGGAGTTCAGACCCAGAGGGGATTCGTTCTTATCTTTCAACGAGATACACCCTGGGAAACCCATTTCAAAGCAGCATCTTCCTCATTAGATGCTTAGTTGTGTTTATGGGCCCAAGAAACAAGCTCCCTGGGGTTACCCAGTCCTCCGTCCAGCAGCTCCTCGGCAGCGGCTCCGAGGGATTGGTGTGACTGGAGTAACGTTGCTGCCTGTAAGCGCTGGTGTATACTTTCCCAGACTGGAACGCCCCAATTCCATCACAATCTGAAGTGATTCTATGAATGGAGCCGCTCTCAAAGTTTGGATGTTTTTGAGAGAGGCAGAAGTACCATTCCGTCTGCCGGTCTTTCTTTAGAAAATATTTTTCTTTACGTTTACACTTTTTGCCAGCACGGTGGCGCAGTGGGTTAGCCCTGCAGCCTCATGGCGCCAAGGTCCCAGGTTCGATCCCCTCTCTGGGTCACTGTCCGTGTGGAGTTTGCACATTCTCCCAGTGCTTGCGTGGGTTTTGCCCCCACAGCCCAAAGATGTGCAGGGTAGGTGGATTGGCCACGCTAAACTGCCCCTTAATTGGAAAAAATTAATTGGGTACTCTAAATGGTAAAAGAAAAGTTTTTTAAAAACGTTTACGCTTTTACTCCGGACATAAAGATGGATGAGACGGTTACAGTCTTCCCCCCCCCCCCCCCCCACTTCCCCTCTTCCAGGTCTTATCCTCAGCACGTTGTTTCACAGTGGGTGGTTGTTTGGTGCATGTCGGTGGGCAGTGCCCCCCCCCCCCCCCCCCCCCCCGCCCCACTCATCGCTCACCCTCCCTTCCCTTCTTTTCCGCTCTTCCCCTCCTCTTGTCTGCTTGTATTTTAGGAGTTATTTTACGTGTGGCATTGTGTTGGACCCACTGTTCCCCATGTGGGTCTCCACCTGGCCTCCCCCTTCGTCTTTCCTCTGGTCTCTTCCCCCCCCCCCCTTGTCTCCCCCCCCCCCCTGGCTCCCCCCCCCTTGTCTCCCCCCTTGCCCCCCCTTGTCCTCCCCCCTTGTCTCCCCCCCTTGTCTCCCCCCCCTTGTCCCCCCCTTGTGTCCCCCCCTTGTCTCCCCCCTTGCCCCCCCTTGTCCTCCCCCCTTGTCCTCCCCCCTTGTCCTCCCCCCTTGTCCGTCCCCCCCTTGTCCGTCCCCCCCCTTGTCCGTCCCCCCCCTTGTCCCCCCCCCTTGTCCCCCCCCCCCCGTCTCCCCCCCCCCCTTGTCCCCCCCCCCTTGTGGTTAAGGCTAAGTGAGAGGAAGAGTTGATGGTGACGCTGGAGGAGGGACTGTGGTGTGAGGCGCTGAGGAGGGTAAATGCTTCGACTTTGTGTGCCAGGCGAGGGCTGATACAGCTGAAGGTGGTGTACAGGATGCACCTTACAAAGTCGAGGATGAGAGTTCTTTGGAGGGGTGGGGGTTGTCTGTGAACGATGTGGGTGGTGTTCTGCAAATTATGTACATATAGCTGGGGCCTGTCAGAAGCTGGAAAGGTTTTGGAGGATGGTGTTCAGCACCATTTTGGGGGTTTTGCATCTCGATGTGGAGCCCGGTCCCCGAGAAGCCATATTCGCGGTGTCGGACCAGCCGGAGCTCCAGGCACGTGCGGGGGCAGATGTTTTATCCTTCGCCTCACTGATCGCTCGTAGGCGGGTCACGTTGAGGTGGAGGTCGGCTTCTCCACAATGTGCCTCGGCGTGGTTGGCGGGAGCTGCTGGAGTTTTCAGCCCGAGAAAAGGTGAAATTTTCTCTAAGGGTGGCGAGTGATGGGTTCTACAAAAGTTGGGGTTTGTTCATTTTGCATTTTGGAGAGTAGGTTACCGTGGACTGCTGAGGGACGGGTGAGGGAGGAGGGAGGAGGAGGTGTGGGTGGGGGGTTTAATGTGTTGTGTGGGGTTGTTACTGTTGTAAAATGTAAAAATGTTGGGGGTGATTCTCTAATATTGGAGTCCAAGTGTTCGCGCCGTTGTGAACACTGTCGTGTTTCACGACGGCGCGAAATGGGCCCCGGTACGACCGACTCTGGCCCCCAGAGGGGGCCAGCATGGCGCTGGAGTGGTCCATGCCGCTCCAGCCTCCTTTCGGGGTGCCAAATGGGCGCAGTGCCAACCCGCGCATGACCGTTCACGCAGAGTTCCCGCAGGCAGCGACCAGGGGTGAACGGCGCCGGTGGGACTCTGCCGTATCAACGCGGCCGCTCAGCCCATCCGGGCTGGAGAATCAGTGGCCCCGCCGATTCCAGCGGCGCCAAACGCGCCGGCGCAAATGGTGCCAATTCTCCGCACCTCGGAAAATCGCGCGTCATGGCGCGGTTGCGGCGATTCTCCGGCCCGGCGCTGGGCTCGGAGAATCGTCCCCGTTGAAAATTTTGAGTAAAAATACTTTCAAAAAAACGATTTGGACTTTGGAATCAAAGGTATAACTTTCCAATTTGCGGATGGCACCAAGATGGAGGAGACAGTCAATACGGAGGATGATGACAGGGGGACATTAATAAACTTGCAGAATGGGCACATAATTGGCAAAAGAAGATCAACACAGATATACCTGAAATGGTACAATTTGGTAGAAAGAGGAGATAGGTCATTTATTACTTGAAAGATTCAATTCTTGATGGGGTAGATGCACAAAGGGATTGGAGTACAAACACACCAATCACACAGTTGTGCTGCAGATTAGCAAGGCCATTAAAAGAAAGCAAACCAAACTGGAGGTCTTATTTCTGGATAGAATTGAAAAGTAGGGAAATTCTGTTAAACCCATATCAAGCCTTGATGAGACCACACTTAGAGTTTTGGTCACCTCTGGAGAGGATGGAGGGAGGATTTACAAGGATGATAGCAGAAATGCCTGTGCAGACATATCAGGAGAGAATCAAAAGGCTCTTTGCTCTTGAAAAGGGAAGGCCGAGGGGTAGCTCAATGGAGACCATTAAAACTCTGAAAGATATTGGTAGCGTGAATAGGGAGAGAATGTTCCCTCTCGTGAGGAGGAGCACAACTAGAGGCCTCAATACAGGATTGTCACCAAGAAATCCAACAGGGAACTCAGAAAAATCTTCTTTATCCAAAGAGTGGGGAGAATGTGGCAGTCACAATCATGGGGGGGGCTGATTTAGGCGAATTATATAGATGGGCGGCACGGTAGCACAGTGGTTAGCACTGTTGCTTCATAGCTACAGGGTCCCAGGTTAAATTCCCGCTTGGGTCACTGTCTGTGTGGATTGGACATTCTGAATTCTACTTCAGTGTACCCGAACAGGCACCGGGATGTGGCGACTAGGGGCTTTTCACAGTAACTTCATTGCAGTGTTAATTTATGCCTACTTGTGACAATAAGGATTATTATTACCGTTAGATGTATTTGTGGAGAAACTAAACAAGAATATGAAGGAGAAGGACGTAGGTGGTTACAACGGGAAGTTTGGATGTGAGAAGATGGGAGGAAGCTTGGGTGGAGCATGAAAACCAGCACGGAATGGTTTGGCTGAATGGCATGTTTCTAGGCGTCTATCCCATATAATTCTACATGTACATTTCATAGAACATAGAACAGTACAGCACAGAACAGGCCCTTCGGCCCTTGATGTTGTGCCGAGCAATGATCACCCTACTTAAACCCACGTAACCCGTATACCCGTAACCCAACAATCCCCCCCATTAACCTTACACTACGGGCAATTTAGCATGGCCAATCCAACTAACCCGCACATCTTTGGACTGTGGGAGGAAACCGGAGCACCCAGAGGAAACCCACGCACACACGGGGAGGACGTGCAGACTCCACACAGACAGTGACCCAGCCGGGAATCGAACCTGGGACCCTGGAGCTGTGAAGCATTGATCCTAACCACCATGCTACCGTGAGGCCCCATGCTACCGTGAGGCCCCTGTTTCCTGTGGAGTTTTACGTGTACTTCATGCTTTCATATATGGAGCCTCAAAAATCAAGAGACTTTCTACTGTGAAACTGCATGAGAAATTGCAAACACCATCTTGCTCCTGCAAGACAACAGCTAAAAGCAATTACATCTATAAATAACACCTAGACAACCGTCTCCCCCACTCCCCGCAGTCGGCTAAGTGCCGGGTGCTGACCAGGCTTCAGCGGTTCGAGGTGCTTTTTCCATCTGCTGTACATCACCTTCCTTGGAATTCATCTGCCTTGTTCGGTCTGCAATGACTCGACCTTACCTCTGGGGAATGGGAGTGGGTCACATCTCCCTTTGTAACAAATCACCAGTCCTTGGCGCTGCACCAACCAAGGGCCGAGCGTGCGGCAGACCGATGACAGACGCGTCTGCTGAGCTGTCCGAGGCAATTTGGGCAGTAGAAGTAGATCGCTGGGGTGCCTGGCGGAGGGAGCTTGAGCTCGCTGGCGTGGTGAGCTGGTGATACAGTCTTGCGGTTTAGGAGAGTGACATTTACAGCTCAGCAAAGTGCCAGATAAAAGATGGGGGTTGTTAATAACCCCTGATGCACTGCCACTTGTGTGTCCTGCAATTAGTCAGGAGTTACAACTCGTCGCTATCAATCAGAAGTGACACCTTCAGTAACGCGATCAGTTAATTTTTCTTTTCCCGCATTCCTCGGCCTTCTTAATCCAGGGTGGATTTTGTTCGAGCAGAGGCTGATTTAGCCTTTATGATGATGACGGCTGCTTATTAAATGTTTTGTGATCGTCTAGTAAAAATGTAACCATAAATTCTGTTGTTAATTTGTTCCACATTAGCTTTTCTGTACACAACACGTTTTAGGAATAACATGACCAAAATATAACAATGCCCAGAGGGGGAGAGCAGCAAAGCAGATCTTCTTCAAGTAGGGAATGTCTACAACTGGCTTGTGTCTTATCTTCTCCTCTTTATTTGTATAGATTATGCATTACACAGCCGAATGTTGGATTGTCTTTTATATTGGGCTAGTTTCCCACCATCAGTGGTTAGTGTTTACTTTTCATTTTACTGCAAAGTGGCTTTTATTCCCATTCTTTCTGTTCCATTCCTTCCCGTCATCATTCTCTGTCGTGGAGAGGTTCCACATCTGGATCCTTTACGCCTGACGTCCATAGTCAACAACAATAAACGTCCCAAAGTGCTTCATGGGGGCATTAATTAGAAAAAATAACAAATTGGACACTTAACAACGGAAGGAAATAATTAGTGGGGCTGGGACAGGCACCAAATGTTTGACCAAAGCGGTGGAATTGAAGGAGGATGGGGTGCTGGAGAGGTGGTAAGATGTTGGGCAGGAACCTCAGCGTGTGTGCTATGAAGGGGGTTGAAGGCACAGCGACCCCCAAACCTCCAGTTTGCATCCCTCCTTTAAAGCATTCTCAAAATGCTTGAGCACGGTAGCACAGTGGTTAGCACAGTTGCTTCACAGCTCCAGGGTCCCAGGTTCGATTCCCAGCTTGTGTCACTGTTCCCCCTGTGCTAGAGTTTGCACGTTCCCCCTGTGCCTGCGTGGGTTTTCTCCAGGTGCTCCGGTTTCCTCCTACAGTCCAAAGATGTGCAGGTTAGGTGGATTGGCAGTGCTAAACTGCCCTCAGTGTCCAAAAGGGTTGGGTGGACTCCACACAGATGCTCACCCAAGGTCGGAATCGAACCCGGGTCCCTGACACTGTGAGCAGCGGTGCTAACCACTGTGCCACCCTGTGTGCCTTAGTTGAGGTCTCCGGTCCAGTGACGTAACCACAATGCCACTGAGCTTTGAGAACGCAGCTGCCACTGGGCCACCAGCCTCATGGTCCCGGGGAGCGATCCTCCATCTACAGTGCCCATAATGCGGTGCTCAGCGCTGCTCTGCTTTCTCCATTCCGTGGAGAGCTGAAGAAGCTGACGTGCGCTGGAATAATAATCCGGAGTTCGTTGCATTGAACGCTCAATAATTCCTTTGTGCTGCTCTGAGCTGCAGGAGTTAGGCTCCAGGACTCGAGATATTTGGATTGAATGTTTCCTTCGATAAAGCTGCGGGGGGAGGGGTAAAATTTGTAAGAGATTTATGGGCTATTGCCTGGAATGATTTTTCCTCAAGATGTGGGTGGGCAGCATGGTGGCACAGTGGTTAGCATTGCTGCCTCATGGCGCCGAGGTCCCAGGTTCGATCCCAGCCCTGGGTCACTGTCCGTGTGGTGTTTGCACATTCTCCCCGTGTTTGCGTGGGTTTCACCCCCACAACCCAAAGATGTGCAGGGTAGGTGGATTGGCCACACTAAATTGCCCCTTAATTGGAAAAAATTAATTGGGTACTCTAAATTTTTTTAAAAAAGATGTGGGTATCATGCTGGGCCGTCCCCAGACCGTGTGGACGGGGGGGGGGAGAGAAACCGGGACCGTTTCTCAGGAAGGTGCGGAGCCAGTTGTACTTTGTCCCTCTGGATGTAACTTGCTGCTATCATTGTTTGAACTGCGATACATTTCAAAATGACAAAGCCAGCAGAACAATTTTACATCACTCCATTTCAGAATAAAACTCTATAACCTCATCCTTGATAAACGGGTGGAAAGGAAAGTGACTTTATGACAACATTAGTCAGTCCATAAAGTCTATAATTATTTCTTTGAGTAATCCAAAGTATCTTTATGATTTCTTTAATAAAATGGTTGAGAATATCGGTAGTATGTCCGTAGTATGTCCACACATTACTGATGTCCAGCTGTGTCTCAAGTCAGGCTTGCTGGACACTCAATGTCTCAAAATTAATTTGTTGTGAAGTAGAGCATATTGGCGGTGCCTGTATATATGGACTTTATATTCCAGCAAACTCCATTCGCAGAGAAAGATTACAGTTTTCATCGTATCTGTTAATTGTTGGTTTCTTACATTTCCTTCTTCATTTGTTATTATGGGATAAAATGATCAAAGATCTGCCGGTTCCTCTAGTTTGCCTTGCACCATTCTGGCAGTCACAAAATACAATGATGATGGAGCTGCTGATTAATCATATCGCAGTAATTAATCTCCAAACACTTAATCTGCAACAGGCCCAGACGTGGCACGAGGAAAGTCCCTATTTTCCAAGGACAGCAGGAGCAGTATTAAAATAATACTGCGGATGCTGGAATCTGAAACGAAAGGGAAAATGCTGGAAACGCTCAGCAAGTCTGGCAGCATCTCACTCCACAGTATAAATATTTCCCACTATCTCTGTCTGTTAGCTTTGACAAAGAGTCATCGGACTCGAAACGTCAGCTCTTTTCTCTCCCTACAGATGCTGCCAGACTTGCTGAGATTTTCCAGCATTTTCCCTTTCGTAGGAGCAGCATTAAACCGGCCGTCGTCGGTATAAAAACAGCAGGGACTTTGTTGAGACGATCATGAGGAAGTCGCACAGCTTTCAATTCTCTCTCTGCCTAAACTTCCCCCAACGCAAAGACTAATCTCGGCCATCTCCTCTTGATAGCTCACTTTCAATTTGTAAACGGTTTCATTGAGCTAGGTGATTCTTCTTGGGCCTGTTGCTTGACTTTGAGGAATTTTGTTTTGCCAGAGGCCGGGGCTGTGACAATTTCAGGCAGCTGTAAAATGCAAAAACCTGAGAGATTTGTTCAAATCTTAGAGGGTTTCTTTCACCTCTCAAAGACTTCAGTCCTCGACATCTGATGGACGCTGTCGACCTCAACTAGATAATAGCAGCTCATTGCAAAGGAAGCTGAGCAAATGTAGACAGGGAGGGAATTTTACAGCACCCGGCTTGTTACCCACATTTGTTGGATTGCAGGAAAGGGGATTCCTTGTGAGGAACGGCTTGCTTGTGGGTGGTTGTCATCTTTCTTGGGAGGGCTGGTGTTTTTCCATTCATGGGATATGGGCCAGCATTTATTGCCCATCCCCTGAACTCAGAAGAGTCAAACACATTGCTGTGGATCTGGAGTCGTGTGCAGGCCAGGCCAGGTAAAGACGGCAGATTTCCTCTCACAGGGCCAGGGGTCCGCGTTCGATTCCGACCTTGGGCGACTGTGTGGAGCTTGCACATTCTCCCCGTGTCTGAGTGGGTTTCCTCCGGGTGCTCCTGTTTCCTCCCACAGTCCAAAGATGTGCAGGTTAGGTGGATTGGCCGTGCTAAATTGTCCCTTAGTGCCCAAAGGTTGGATTATGGGGATAGGGTGGTGAAGTGGGCCCAGGTGGGGTGCACGTTCAGAGGAATGGTGCAGATCTCCTTCTGCACTGTAGGGAATCTCTGAAAGGACGATAGCGAACCAGAAGGGTTTTGACAACAATCGACAATGTTTTGATGGTCATCTGCGTGGTGGGATTTGAACCCAGATCCCCAGAGCATTACTAGCCCGGTGACAATAACACTACGCTACTGCCGCGTCTCTTCAAGGAGAGATTTAAAGAAAAAAAAAACTCTCAGTTCATCAACTCAAGAGTTACTTTTATGAAATAGTTCATGAAGCTGTTATCATTTAGGAAATACATGACAGCCAATTTCCACGCAGTGTAAATGGCAATGAATTGAAATGAGAATTGGCGTTGAAAGGACACCGATTTTGGGAGGAGTGAAAAGCGGGGGGAGAAAATTTTCACAAACTGAGGGGTGTGGAAATGTTCTTTTTGACTTATGTTTTTGTTCAATTGAAAATGTTTGGAATAAAATACATTTTAAACTGGAATAAAATACGTGTAAGCTGTTCTTGTTAGGTTTGAAGTTTAAAAGTTTAAATATTGGTTTTCTTTTGTTATAATAAAGTTTTGTTTGTAAAAATGAAAAAGAAATAGAAAGGGCGCCGATTTTAAGGTAAACGGCAAATGAACAAAAATGCCATGTGAGGAACGCAGGGAGTGCTGTGGATCTGCCTGAGAGTGTGCTGGAGGCAGATTCAATCCTGGCTTTCAAAAGGGAATCGGATTGTTATCAGAAGAGAGAGAATCTGCAGAGCTATAGGGGAAGTGGGAGGGCTGAACTGCCCCTGCAGAGACCAGCACAGACACAATGGGCTGGATTCTCCAGTCTCGTTCCTGGCAGGACCCGCCCCGGTTCCTCACTGGCCAGATTTTGGGCACCGAGTATTAAAACTCACCTGCAGAGGCGGGGGGGGGGGGGGGGGGGGGGGGGGGGGATCAACAGAATTGAAGGCTATCCTCCATGTGATAAAGATTCTCGGTGACAGATTAGCAAATAACACAATTGGCAAAGATTTTGGAATTCTGTCCCGATCTCTTGGTAGCTCAGTCGGTAGAGCATCAGATTTTTAATCTGAGGGTCCAGGGTTCAAGTCCCTGTCAGGGCATTGATTTTGTCTGCGGGTCGGTGTTAGCTCAGTTGGCTGGACAGCTAATTTGTGATGCAAAAGCAATGCCTACCGAGAGGGTTCAATTCCTGTAAAGGGCAGCACGGTAGCATTGTGGATAGCACAATTGCTTCACAGCTCCAGGGTCCCAGGTTCGATTCCGGCTTGGGTCACTATCTGTCTGCACATCCTCCCCGTGTGTGCGTGGGTTTCCTCCGGGTGCTCCGGTTTCCTCCCACAGTCCAAAGGTAGGTGGTTTGGCCATGATAAATTGCCCTTAGTGTCCAAAATTGCTCTTAGTGTTGGGTGGGATTACTGGGTTATGGGGATAGGGTGGGGGTGTTGACCTTGGGTAGGGTGCTCTTTCCAGGAGCCGGTGTAGACTCGATGGGCCGAATGGCCTCCTTCTGCACTGTAAATTCTATGATAATCTCAACCTTGCGTTCCCATCTTCCACTCCCCATTGGGCGTCATGCTATAGAAGGATGTGAACGCATTGGAGAGAGTGCAGAAGATGTTTGCAAAAAGGTTTCAGAGAAACATCAGGTTTGAGGATAGGTTGGAGAGGCTGAAATTTCCCGTCCGTCCCTGTTGGCAGGATCGGGGTCTTCCAGTGGTTAGGACTATTGTCCTTGGAGAGAAGAATGGTAAGAGGGATTGAGCATTTTTAGCGAGGGAGAGAGGCTGGATAAGCTCGGGTTGCTTTTCTTTTGAAGCAGAGAAGGCTGAGGGTGAGGGGGGGGGGGCTGAATGAGGGGTATAAGATTATGAGGGGTATGGACAGGGTGGATAGGAAGCAGCTGTTCCCATGAGTTGACGGGTCAATAACGTGGCCGCATAAGGTGAGTGGCAGGAGGTTTAGGGGGGATTTGAGGAAAACATATTTCACCCAGAGGGTGGTCAAAGTCTGGAAGGGTAGCTGAGGCAGGAAATGTCACAATCTTTCAAAAGTATTTGAATGAGCATTGGAAATGTCATAACGTTCGAGGCTATGGGCCATGTGCTGGGAAGTGGGATTAGTATCGAGAGTTCTTTTTTATTTGTTGGTGCACGCTTGATGGGCCGAAGGGCCTCTTCTGTACTGTATGACTCTATGAGATTTGATAGAGATGTTCAAAATCACGAGGGGGGGTGGGCAGAGTACATCGGGAGAAACCGTTCCCGCTCAAAAAAGGCTCAACAACGAGAGGGCACAGAGTTAATGTGATTTGCAAAAGAAGCCAGTGTGATGTGCGGAAAAAAACTTTTTCACACAGAGAGTGGTTCGAGTCTGGAATGAACGACCTGGAAATGTGATGGAGGCAGGTTCAATCGAGGCATTCAGAAGAGCATTGGATGATTGTTTGAACAGAAACAACGTGCAGGGGTATGGGGAAAGGGCAGAGGAATTGTAC
Source organism: Scyliorhinus canicula (assembly GCF_902713615.1). NCBI lineage: Eukaryota > Metazoa > Chordata > Chondrichthyes > Carcharhiniformes > Scyliorhinidae > Scyliorhinus > Scyliorhinus canicula. The sequence goes on from NC_052146.1 coordinate 293,943,738, forward strand.
TAAGTCACAAAACTTAGGAGAGCCAATGCAGACATGATTGGCCAAATGGCCGCAAAGAACACAGAAAATGACAGCACAGGAAAGGCCCTTCGGCCCTCTAAGCCTGCACCAACCATGCCGCCCGTCTGAACTAGGGGCAGCATGGTAGCACAGTGGTTAGTACTGTGGCTTCACAGCGCCAGGGTCCCAGGTTCGATTCCCCACTGGGTCACTGTCTGTGCGGAGTCTGCACTTTCACCCCGTGTCTGCGTGGGTTTCCTCCGGGTGCTCTGGTTTCCTCCCACAGTCCAAAGATGTGCAGGTTAGGTGGATTGGCCATGATAAATTGCCCTTCGTGACCAAAAAGGTTTGGTGGGGTTACAGGGTTACCGAGTTATGAGGGTGGGGTGGAGGTGTGGGCTTACGTGGGATGCTCTTTCCAAGGGCCAGTGCAGGCTCGATGGGCCGAATAGCCTCCTTCTACACTGTAAATTCGATGATTCTGAAAAACTCCAACCCTTCCGGGGTCCGTATCCCTCTATTCCCATCCGATTCATATATTTGGCAAGACGCCCTTTGAAAATCGTTATCGAATCTGCTTCCACTACCTCCCCCGGCAGAGAGTTCCAGGCACCCACTGCCCCCTGTAAAAATAAAACTTGTCTCGTATATCTCCTTTAAACTTTGCCCCTCGCACCTTAAAACTATGTCCCCTAGGAATTGACTCTTCCACCCAGGGGAAAAACCTTCAGACTATCCACTCTGTCCATGCCCCTCATAATCTTGGGCAGCACAGCAGCACAAGTGGATAGCACTGTGGCTTCACAGCGCCAGGGTCCCAGGTTCAATTCCCCACTGGGTCACTATCTGTGCGGAGTCTGCACTTTCTCCCCATGTCTGCGTGGGTTTCCTCTGGGTGCTCCGGTTTCCTCCCACAGTCCAAAGACATACAGGTTAGGTGGATTGGCTATGATAAATTGCCCTTAGTGTCCAAAATGGTTAGGACGGGTTATTGGGTTACGGGGATAGGGTGGAAGTGAGGGCTTAAGTGGATTGGTGCAGGCTAGATGGGCCGAATGGCCTCCTTCTGCACTGTATGTTCTATGAATCTATGAATCTTGTAGACTTCTCAACCTTTGTCATTCCAGTGAGAACAAACCCGAGTTTACCAACCTCTCTTCTTCGCTAATGCCCTCCATACCAGGCAACATCCTGGTAATTCCTTTCTGTACCCTCTCCAAAGCCTCCACATCCTCCTGGTAGTGTAGTGACCAAGTGCGGCCTGGCTAAGATTCTAGAAAGCTGCAACAAGACTTGCCAATTTTTAAACACAATGCCCCGGCCGATGAAGGCAAACATGCCGTCTGCCCCCTTGACTACCTTCTAGCCACTTTCAGTCACCTGTCCACCCAGATCCCTCAGCCTATCAATACTCTCAAGAGTTCCGCCACTTACTGTATATTTCCCATCTGTGTTAGGCCTCTGTAATGAACTCCAATTGGCTTTATTGGTTGGCCAATTGGAGTATGAGCTCCCTCAATGATAGCTCATTGAGGGGCCCATATAATCACCTGTGTAGGCTTTGTGAGCAGTCTTAAGTTGACTGGACTGCTAGCAGCACTGTTTGTAGCTGCTCCTGTAATATCGTTATTGTAAATAAATATTGGTGTGGTGACGGAACTCCAGCCTCCCGTGGATTACTACAGTGGCGACGAGGTAAACTACGAATTTTGCGGAGACCAGCTGCCGCAATCGGAGGGTAAGCCTTGCCATTTTTTTTAAAAATGCCGTTTTTTGGGAGGTTAGAGGCATTCGACCCGGCTATTGAGGACTGGTCCCAGTATGTGGAGAGAATGTGTTACTTCTTCCGGGCAAATGATATACTGACGGACGAAAGGAGACGGCTTATCCTGCTGTCGGCGTGCGGACCCTCCGCTTTCGCCATTATACGTAGTCTGACTTATCCCGATGCGCCGGACACAAAAACTTCCAAGAAGTAACGGAATTGGTGAAAGAGCACTACGACCCAAAACCACCCCTCATTTTGCGTAGGTACAGATTCTACACAGCGAAGCGGGAAGACAGGGAGTCAGTTACGAATTTCTTGACCTGCCTGAGAAGGCTGGCGGAAAAATGTGAGTTCGGCCCGACGCTAAATGAAATGCTTCGGGACCGGTTAGTGTGTGGTATAAACGACCTCACAATACAGAAACGCCTGTTGGCGGAAACGGAGCTAGACTGCAGGCAGGCGTTACAGCTCGCACTGTCCCTAGAAAAGGCAGCAAGTGGGGTGCAGGAACTACAGGGCACGCCAATGGAGGTAGATACCTGTGAGAGGGACTACCACAACGGGTCCTGCTACCAGATAGCCGCAAAGGAAAACTCCCGAAAATTCCCCAAAGCCTGCCAGGACTAACTGGAGACAGAGGAAAGTTCCGGCTGAGGCTCCCCCAACAGAGAAGGACCGTTTCTGGCACCAGACAGAGTGGGGTAACAACGACAGAAACCCTAGAAGGAGGTGGCAAAAGAGGAATAGCAGGTGGGGACGCAGGGAAGTACACAACCTAGACACCCCATCCTTCTCCGAAGGGGAACAATTATATAATATTACAACGAAGAAAGAAGAACGGCCAATAACCTATGCTTCGAGGACCTTGGCGATGGCTGAGAGGAAGTACGCCCAAATCGAAAAGGAAGGACTGGCGGTGATATTTTCAGTAAAGGAATTTCACCAGTATCTGTACGGGCGGAAATTCACCATAGTGATGGACCATAAGCCGGTATTAGGGTTATTAAAAGAAGACAAGTCAATACCCCTGATTGCATCAGCTAGAATCCAACGCTGGGCGTTGCTACTGGCGGCATATAGATACGTTCTGGAGCACAGACCGGGAACGTGAGTAGCACATGCAGATGCTTTGAGCAGACTTCCCCTCCCGGACACTCCGCCGCAAATACCAAAAGTAGAGGAGACAGTAATGACTCTAAATGTTTTGGACACCCTAACAGTAGACGCACAACATATTCGGTTGTGGACGCAAAAAGACCCAGTTTTAGCCAAGATGAAGCATTTACTGCTAACAGGGGAACTGGAAAGACCAGTGGAGCCCCAGATGCACCCATACTGGAGCAGAAGGGACCAAATAACCATAGAAGACGGTATCCTATTATGGGGAGCCCGGGTAATCGTCCCAGCTCAGGGCTGTCAGGCAATCTTAACTGAGTTACATCACGGACACCCAGGGGTGTCTAAAATGAAGATGCTAGCTCGAAGCTACGTTTGGTGGCCAGGTTTGGACACATGATGTGGAGATGCCGGCGTTGGACTGGGGTGAGCACAGTATGAAGTCTTACAACACCAGGTTAAAGTCCAACAGGTTTGTTTCAAACACGAGCTTTCGGAGCACTGCTCCTTCCTCAGGTTTGGACACAGACATAGCAGCCTTGGTACGTCGGTGCCAGGAGTGCCAACAGGGGCAAAGAGTGCCACCAGTGGCGCCATTGCACCCGTGGGAATGGCCAGGCAGACCGTGGACCCGCCTGCATATTGACCACGCTGGCCCTTTCATGGGCTCAATGTTTTTGGTGATAGTGGACGCCCACTCCAAATGGTTGGATGTCCACCGGGTAAACACGGCAAGCACAGCATCGACAATTGAAAAGCTCAGGGCCTCGTTTGCAACACATGGACTTCCGGAGGTATTGGTGTCGGACAACGGAACGGCATTCACAAGTGGGGAATTTGGAAAATTCCTGAAGGAAAACGGAGTCCGTCACATCAAAACGGCCCCTTACCATCCAACGGCCTGGCAGAGAGAGCGGTCCAGACACTTAAAGCGGGACTCAAGAAGCAGCCGGCAGCGTCAATAGACACAAAGCTCTCCCGCTGGCTGTTTGATTACAGGACCACACCGCATTCCACAACGGGCATACCGCCAGCTGAACTCTTAATGGGAAGGCGGCTGCGAACGAGGCTGAGTCTCCTTTTCCCAAATTTAACGGGGAAAGTGGAGAAACAACAGGAGGCCCAACGCAGGGGGCATGATGATGGTTGGCAGCAGAGACATTTCCAGGTGGGGGCACCGGTTTGGGTCAAGAATTATGGGAATGGACCAACGTGGGACAAAGGCACGGTAGAGTCCCAAACAGGGCCCATATCCTATGAGGTTTCAATAGGAGGTAAGGTGCTGAAGAAACACCTAGACCAAATAAGGGCAGCAGAACCACACCTGGAGGCAGGCGAAGAAGGTCCGCCTCAAGCTGGGATAGCCCAGACGGAAAGGATACCCACACCCCAGCCCCGAGCAATTTCTCCAGACCCCGTCATCAGAGTCGGAGATGGACACACTCGACGAGGCCGCCGCGACACCTCTCCCCGAGGAGGAGGAAGAACAACTTCCAAGGAGGTCATCAAGGAAAAGATGGGCACCTATAAGGTACACCCCGCCCACTTCGGAGAACGACCCGGTGGACGACACAGAGGTGACAGACCCAGACATGAGGAGCAGGAAGAAGCTCAGAGGAATGCCAGCTGGCAGGAATTCCTCAGACCTTGGGGGGGAGGGGTGTACTGAACTCCAATTGGCTTTATTGGTTGGCCAATTGGAGTATGAGCTCCCTCAATGATAGCTCATTGAGGGGGCCCATATAATCACCTGAGTAGGCTTTGTGAGCAGTCTTAAGTTGACTGGACTGCTAGCAGCACTGTTTGTAACAGCTCCTGTAATATTGTTATTGTAAATAAATATTGGTGTGGTGACAGAACTCCTACCTCCCGTGGATTACTACAGCCTCCTTCTGCACCGTAACGATTCTGTGATTTCCATGCCTAAATGAACATCTCTGCCCACGTTGGCCTGTGCATGAGAGTCCAGTGCAAAACCTTCACAACCTGTTGTCCATTGGAAACTGATTCCTCTTTCACCCTTTTGTAAATGGTCCATGGTGACAAATTTGTGACAAAACTGTCTTCATTAGAAGGTAGATTGATTTTTTTTTTAAACTCTGCTATTGTGTGTCTAACAGCCAAGGGCAGAGCGATCTACGGCTACAGATGTCTTGGCCTGTGTATTGTTTGACCATCCATATGTATAACTTCACATTGATATTCGTGGTGCATCCTCTCTGTTACGGAGCAATAGCTAGCACCTGCACTTAATTCTCATTTAAATGTCACTCAGCTGCAGGTGCCTTGTGCATGCCAAGTGTGGGATGACCTGGGATGTGTATTATACAATGATGGGACACGGGGGTGTACAAATTGGAAAGTGTCGAGAGGAACGGTTTGCTTCTTGACTAGTAATCCAGAGATCTCGATGAATGATCCAGAGACAAGAGTTAAAATCCTACCACGGTTACCAGGCACTGTAAAGTCAGTTCATTAAACCTGGGATAAAGAGAGAATAGTCGGAATGGTGACTATGAACTACCGGCTTGTGATTTTAAAAACCCGTCTGGTTCACTAATGGCCTTTAGCGAAGGAAATCTGCCACCTTACCCAATTATACTCGAATCCAGAAACATATCAATGTGTTTAATCCTAACCAGCCTCTGAAATAGCCCAACAAGCATTAGAATCATAGAATCCTCACAGTGCAGAAGGAGGCCAATTGGCCCATTGGGTCTGTACTGATCCTCCAAAAGAGCACCCCGCCCAGGCCCAGTCCCCCACCCTATCTCCGCAGATCCACCAAACCCTCAGACACTAAGGGGTAATTTATCATGGCCAATCCACCTAACCTGCACACCTTTGGACTGTGGGAGGAAACCGGAGCACCCGGAGGAAACCCACGCACACACGGGGAGAAAGTGCAAACTCCACACAGACAGTCACCCGAAGCCGGAATTGAACCTGGATCCCTGGCGCTGTGAGGCAGCAGTGCTGACCAATGTGCCACCATGCTGCCCAATTGGCCATATTAAATCCCTGAGCCACACCACAGGCTGCATGCAGTGGGATTTGTTGAGGTTCATCCGTGAAGCTCTGTGACGCAGGACTCTGCACTCTGCGTTTCGTGGGTCGCACCAACGAGCTAAACATCAGGCACTGCCAGGGTGCCAGGCTGGCACTGCCAGGGTACCCAGGTGACACCAGCCGTGCCAGGGCACCATCTTACCCAAAGGGCATGCAGCTGGGGGCCACCGATTCCCTTGGCAGACCCCCACGGGTGCTGTCCCGATGGGGACCAGTGCTGAACAGCGCTCCCCCAAGGTCCCCAAGGTGACGGGATTGAATCCCAAAGCCTCAGGTACCTCGGGAATCTGCACATTAGAGTCAGGCTTACTGCCTTGCTCAAATATGCAGGCTTGCCAAAAGGTGATCCCGCCAATTGTGGGTGGGATTCACATCACAACGTCTTGCGAGATTGCCTTGAATCTCGTGAGGCATTGTGAGCTGGGTAGATCCCAGGAGTGGGGTCTCCCGGCTTTGAACAGCCATGCTGCACCACGGCGAGCTGCTTTTCCAGCCCAGTGTGGCCGGAGGATCGCGCCCATCACCTGCGGCCTGAGGATCATCAACTCGGTGGAAGCCGCTCTCTGGGCTTCTTGAAACTTGCTGGTCTTCCAGGGCAAAAGCACCTACAATGACTGAATGTTGCATACAGGTGCTTTCCAAGGCTCTGGGTGCACTAAAAGCTCAGGGCAGCCAAGGCAAAAACTCAACCAGAAATGGTCCCTCCCTGAGGCTCTCCCACCAACGTAAAGCCAAGGAGCTGGAAACTGTGCAAAACTTATTGTAAATATAACCTGTGGCATAGTGAGGTACCTCAAAGTGCCACATAGTCAATGGAAAAATACTGATCTGGGTTTGAATTTAACTAACAATGCAAATTGAACGTTACGTACATAGGAACAGAAAGTAGACCATTCAGCCCCTTTCAGCCTGTCCTGCCATTCAATGAGATCATGGATCTATGCCCTAACTTCATATACTTTTATCACATGTCCCTTAATATCTTTGCTCAACGAAGTCTGTATCTCAGATTTATAATCAGCAACCTTTCTTGCTTCAACTGCTGTTTGTGGGAGAGAGTTCCAAACCTCTACCATCCTTTGAGTGAAGAAGTTCTTCCTAACATCGCTCCTGGAGGCCCAGTCCTCGATTTTAGACTGTGCTCCCTAGTTTTAGAACCTATAGTTTATCTTTATCCACCCTGTCTTTCCCTGTGAATATCCTGAACACTTCATTCGAATCATCTCTTAACCTTCTAAATTTTGGAAGAAAGTATATTTTTGGAAAGAAGAGACGGCAGCACTGTGGGGGTTCCTACGCCACAGGGACTGCAGCGGCTCAACGCCACGTTCTCAAGGGCAATTAGGGATGGGCAACAAACAAAGGCTGACCAGTGATGGTCGAATCGCACAAATTCCAGCAGCAAGACTCCTTTTTTTTAAAAACAACAAAGCCCTCCAGTGCTTCAGCAAATGTCAAATTATTCTAACAATGCTTCTGGGAAGTAACCAGGTCAAATTATCACCTTTCTGTTCCATCGCCACCCAATTCAATTGATTTGTTAAACGCACAGGCACTTAGCTCTGACACCTGCTTCAACAGCTCCCCGTGACTCTTGAAAGATCATGAAAGAAATAATGAGAGTGCCACTTATTTCATTTATAAATGTTACGCATAAATGCAGTGTGCATTTGTAAAGTGTAACTTGTCGCCGGGGAGGGGTTTGACGGGGGAGGGGCTGCGGGCCGAGTTATTGCCCTGTGTGGCCAGTTCAGCGAGGAGCCTGTTGGGAGTGTTAGATTCAGCGCGGTGTGCGCGCTCCGCCTTACCAAAGCACCCGGCGCAGGCTTCGAGACTCCAAAGCTCATTAGCCATTCCGAATAGCAGATTAAGTTGGCACAATCAAAACAGGCCAATTATAACATAACATTTCGCCCTCGCTGAAGTGGATTGATTAGGTCTCAGCGCAGAGCGAGAGTTGTTGTTTGGAGAGGGCACGGGACAAAAAAGGAACGCTCGCCCGATATCCAATTTAGTGCTGAAATATCCTCCTCGAGTTGCCGCTGGAAAGGTACAGGGCATGCTAATCACAGTTTTCATTGATGAGAGGGAATTAATGACAGCCACCATAATGAATTTTAAATAGTAGAAACTCTGACCGTTTTCAGGGGTCTAATTAGTCACTGAAACAGATATTTACTGTCACTGGATTGTTTCCATGTTCGTGTGTTTTCTTGCACTGCATAATTTGGTTCAGCGCTGTAACATGGTTGCTGAACTAGGAATCATCTCGATATATAATTCAAGTGATAATAGTATAGGTACTTTCAGCTTTTACAGAGCACTACTGGTGACACCGATTAACAATGTATTCCTTTTCTTCTATGGTCTGCGTTCATATGCAAAGTGGCTCCAGTTTCCTTCACCTTGACGCTGGAGAAGGCCAAGTCGGCAAGTTAATTCAGACCTGCAACTTGTCAACTGCAGTCACGCTGAGAAGAATCAAGGATGTTCGAACAATGTCCATTGAATCCCTGTCCCTCTGTGTGCGCCATACAGAAACCTACCAAAATCAGTTTTGGTTCTTCCTCCCAAGTGAAAAAGGTTTTGCGGTGAGCAGCAAAGGCTTGGTGTTTAATGTAAAATGTGTACAGGAAACATAGGGTTGAAATTCTGGTGTTTTGTTTTCAAAGACTTTCATTTCCACAGCATCTTTCACAACCACAGCCAGTGAAGTACATGCTCATAGGACTGAGTTTAGGAGGAACTTCTTCACCCAAAGGGTTGTGAATCTATGGAATTCCTTGATCGGTGAAGCAGTTGAGGCTCCTTCATTACATGTTTTTAAGGTAAAGATAGATAGTTTTTTGAAGAATAAAGGGATTAAGGGTTATGGTGTTCGGGCCGGAAAGTGGAGCTGAGTCCACAAAAGATCAGCCATGATCTAATTGAATGGCGGAGCAGGCTCGAGGGGCCAGATGGCCTACTCCTGCTCCTAGTTCTTATGTTCTTATGATTAGAATCATAGAATCTCTACATTGCAGAAGGCCATTCAGCCCATCGAGCCTGCGCCGATCCTCTGAAGGAGCATCCTATCTAGGCACCTAATAGGAACATAAGAACTAGGAGCAGGAGTAGGCCATATGGCCCCTCGAGCCTGCTCCGCCATTCAATGAGATCATGGCTGATCTTATGTGGACTCAGCTCCACTTTCCGGCCTGAACACCAAAACCCTTAATCCCTTTATTCTTCAAAAAACTATCTATTTTTATCTTAAAAACATTTAATGAAGGAGCCTCAACTGCTTCACTGGGCAAGGAATTCCATAGATTCACAACCCTTTGGGTGAAGAAGTTCCTCCTAAACTCAGTCCTAAATCTACTTCCCCTTATTTTGAGGCTATGCCCCCTAGTTCTGCTGTCACCCGCCAGTGGAAACAACCTGCCCGCATCTATCCTATCTATTCCCTTCATAATTTTATATGTTTATAAGATCCCCCCTCATCCTTCTAAATTCCAACGAGTACAGTCCCAGTCTACTCAACCTCTCCTCGTAATCCAACCCCTTCAGCTCTGGGATTAACCTAGTGAATCTCCTCTGCACACACTCCAGCGCCAGTACATCCTTTTTCAGGTAAGCAGACCAAAACTGAACACAATACTCCAGGTGTGACCTCACTAACACCTTATACAATTGCAGCATAAACTCCCTAGTCTTATCTCCACCCCTCTAGCAATGAAGGACAAAATTCCATTTGCTTACTTAATCACCTGTTGCACCTGTAAACCAACTTTTTGCGACTCATGCACTAGCACACCCAGGTCTCTCTGCACAGCAGCATGTTTTAATATTTTATCATTTAAATAATAATCCCTTTTGCTGTTATTCCTACCAAAATGGATAACCTCACATTTTTCAACATTGTATTCCATCTGCCAGACCCTAGCCCATTCACTTAACCTATCCAAATCCCTCTGCAGACTTCCGGTATCATCTGCACTTTTTGCTTTACCACTCAGCTTAGTGTCGTCTGCAAACTTGGACACATTGCCCTTGGTCCCCAACTCCAAATCATCTATGTAAATTGCGAACAATTGTGGGCCCAACACAGATCCCTGAGGGACACCACTAGCTACTGATTGCCAACCAGAGAAACACCCATTAATCCCCACTCTTTGCTTTCTATTAATTAACCAATCCTCTATCCATGCTACTATTTTGTCCTTAACGCCATGCATCTTTATCTTATGCAGCAACCTTTTGTGTGGCACCTTGTCAAAGGCTTTCTGGAAATCCAGATATACCACATCCAATTTATCATGGTCAATCCACCTAACCTGCACATCTTTGGAATCATAAAATCCTGACAATGCAGAAAGAGGCCATTCAGCCCATTGAGTCTGCACTGACCCTCTGAAAGAGCTCCCACCCAAGCTCACTCCCCCGCCCAATCCCAATATCCCCTTAACCTAATCTACACATCTTTTTGGACACTAAGGGACAATTTAGAATTGCCAAAAACCTAACCTGCACATCTTTGGACTGTGGGAGGAAACCCACGCACACACGGGGAGAACGTGCAAACTCCACACAGTCACCCAAGGCCGGAATCAAACCTGGGTCCTTGGAGCTGGGAGGCAGCAATGCTAATCATTGTGCTACCGTGCCGCCCAATAGGAAATATGGCAGCCAGTTGGTTGCACAGCAAGCTCCCATAAACAGTAATAGCATAATGGTAAAATGGTCCATTTCAAGATGAGATCGAGGAAACACGGTTTAAAATAAGGGGGCTCCCAGTTAAGGCTAGATGAAGAAATATTTGCTCTCAGCGGGTTTTGAATCTTTGGTACTCTCTTCCCCAGACAGTGGTGGAGACAGGGGCAATGAATGTTTATAAGGCAGAGGTAGATAGATTCTTGACTATCAAGGAAGTCAAAGGTTATCAAGGGTAGGCGGAACGTGGAGTAAAGTTGACAATCAGATCAGCCATGATCTTACTGCACAGTAAGAAGTCTTACAACACCAGGTTAAAGTCCAACAGGTTAAAGTCCATCACTAGCTTTAGGAGCACTGCTCCTTCCTCAGGTGAATGAAGAGGTATGTTCCAGAAACATATATATAGACAAAGTCAAAGATGCAACACAATACCTTGAGCATTTGCAGGTAATTAAGTCTTTACAGATCCAGAGATAGGGGTAACCCCAGGTTAAAGAGGTGTGAATTGTCTCAAGCCAGAACAGTTGGTAGGATTTCATAAACCCAGGCCAGATGTTGGGGGTGAATGTAATGGGACATGAATCTAAGGTCCCGGTTGAGCCCGCATTCACGTGTGCGGAACTTGTCTATAAGTTTCTGCTCGGCGATTTTGCGTTGTCGCGCGTCCTGAAGGCCGCCTTGGAGAACGCTTACCCGGAGATCAGAGGCTGAATACCCTTGACTGCTGAAGTGTTCCCTGACTGGAAGGGAAGACTGCATGGTCTCACCAATGTACCACGCTTCGGGACATCCTTTCCTGCAGCGTATGAGGTAGACAACGTTGGCCGAGTCGCAGGAGTATGTACCGCGTACCTGGTGGGTGGTATTCTCACGTGTAATGGTGGTACCCATGTCGATGATCTGGCACGTCTCGCAGAGATTGCCATGGGAGGTTTGTGTGGTGTCGTGGTCGCTGTTCTGAAGGCTGGGTAGGTTGCTGCAAACAATGGTTTGTTTGAGATTGCGCGGTTGATTGAAGGCAAGGAATAGGGGTGAGGGGATGACCTTGGCAAGACATCGATGATGTGTTGAAGGCTGCGAAGAAGATGTCGTTGTTTCTCCGCTCTGGGGAAGTACTGGACGACGAAGGGTACTCTGTCGGTTGTGACCCGTGTTTGTCTTCTGAGGAGGTCGGTGCGGTTTTTTGCTGTGGCACGTTGGAACTGTCGATCGATGAGTCGAGTGCCATATCCTGTTCGTACAAGGGCATCTTTCAGCGTCTGTAGTTGTCTGTTACGCTCCTCCTCATCTGAGCAAATCCATATTGTGATCTTATTGGATAACTGAGCAGGCTCAGGCTCGAGGGGCTGAACAGAATCACTACAGTGCAAAAAGAGGCCATTCGGCCCCTTGAATCTGTATCAAATCAACTTAGGCCCATCCCATCTCCGTAACTCCACCTTTTGGACACTAAAAGGCAATTTTAGCAAGGTCAATCCACCTAACCCGCACATCTTTGGACTGTGGGAAGAAACCGGAGCACCCACGCAGACAGAGGGAGAATGTGGAAACTCCACACAGACGGTTGCCCGAGGTCAGAATTGAACCCTGTGCCACCATGCCACCCATGGCCAACTTTTGTTTTATTCATACATGGGACGTGGCAATGCAGGCCGTGCCAGTATTTATTGCCCATCCCTAACTGCCCTCGAGGGTGCAGTTAAGAGTCAACCACATTGTTGTGGGTCTGGAGTCACATATAGGCCAGATCGGGTAAGCATGGTAGATTTCCTTCCCTAAAGCTCATTAGTGAAGCAGATAGGTTTCTGCGACAATCGACAATGGTTTCACTATTAAACTATTAATTCCAGATTTTAATTGAATTTAAATTCCATCACCTGCCGTGGTGGGATTCGAACCTGCATCCCCAGATCATTATCCTGGGACTCTGGATTACTAGTCCAGTGACAATACCACTGTACCACCACCTCCCCTATTGCTCCTAGTTCATTTTGTGTGTGTTTAGTGATGCTGTTCATGGGAAAAATATTGGTCAGGACACTGGGGGGGGGGGGGGGGGAGAGAGCTCCCTTGCTCTTCTTCAAATAGAGCCACGGGATCTATTAGAACATACAGTGCAGAAGGAGGCCATTCGGCCAATTGAGTCTGCACCAACCCACTTGAGCCCTCACTTCCACCCTATCCCCGTAACCCAATAATCCCTCCTAACCTTTTTGGACACTAAGGGCAATTTATCATGGCCAATCCACCTGACCTGCACGTCTTTGGACTGTGGGAGGAAACCGGAGCACCCGGAGGAAACCCACGCAGACATGGGGAGAACGTGCAAATTGGAAGCCTGCACCTTGGACAAACACTCCATCACTGAGGCATTGTAGCCCAAAGCTCAACTTTTTTTTTTGTTTTGTTTGTTATAAATTTAGAATACCCAAGTCATTTTTTCCAATTAAGGGGCAATTTAGCGTGTTCAATTCACCTACCCTGCACATCTTTGGGTTGTGAGGGCAGAACCCACAGAGACACGGGGAGAATGTGCAAATTCCACACAGACAGTAACCCAGAGCCGGGATCGAACCTGTGACCTCGGTGTCGTGAGACTGCAGGGTTAACCCACTGCACCACCGTGCTGCCCATCTGAGCCTTGACTTTGTGCACTAGTCTCTGGAGTGAGACTTGAGCCCACAACCATCGGACGCGGGGAGCGAGAGAGCAGCCAACAGAAAACAGGCTAACTTAAATCCTTCGGTGTGCCTGCCATTTTCTAGTGTTCCTGAGGGTTCCCCAAATATCTGTAAGTGACGGGTCCGATTCACTGAGCCCAGTTTTGCACTGATGGGCGATCTAACTATCTTCGGACACCATCGCACTGCGCAATGTACTGGGGAGCAGAAGTGACTGTTTTGGTGCATTTGAACTGCTCCTATTATCTTGCTCTGCACATCCAGGGTCCCAGTAGAATTTCCCTTTGCAAAGCTCTGCAGGGTTAAAGAAGAAGCAAATGAAAGCACCAGGTATCTTCAAAGCCATGTGAAACGTCACTGAAGGTCAAACAAACACGACCAACAATTCTCCCCCCCCCCCCCCCCCCCCAACCCCAGTACCACAAGCTACAGGGGGGAAAGAAAATAATAATTTGCGAGGTGAAAAGAACGTGGAGCGGATGGCAAAACAAAATAATTAATATTTGGACTCCTGGGAATGACGTCAAGCTGATGAGGTCCCTCGTACGTGACAATGAAGCAGGTTCGAACCGATCGGTCGTCCTCGTTTTGGACAAGGGGCTAGAGAGGCAGTGCTGAAGTGATAACATATAGAAGGGAATATCTTAGATTAAATTCAAACCAACACCCCTGGTAAGAAGCTGTTTTGGCTTCTAAAATAAACGCTCTCTTATATTGAAAGGCCAAGAGGGAGATTTCCGCAGCAGACTGGAGGTTTGTTCAGAGCCTATCCTTCAGGGAATATCGTGACACCCTCTGAGGTTTCAGTCGGAACCTAAATTTACTCTTGCAAAAGGAAATAATCATGTAGTTGGCTGCGTGTACCCAAGCTATGGAATCCTAGGGTGAAACGGCACAGAAGGAGGCCAATCGGGCCATTGTGTCACTGCTACCCCTTGGGAAAGAGCAATCCAATCAGTCCCACTCCCGAATCTTTCTCCATGGTCCAAAAAAGTTCCCTTTTAAGTATTATGTTTACGTTCAAGTATTCAAGTACTACCCTTTAGATCATTGTCGAGAGGCCAGTTTAATAATTATACTTCTTGGCTGTACATATTTCCATATGTGTTCCAGACTGCAACAGTGCAGTGCTGTTGCTGAGCTTAAAGGGAAAACAAACCATCGCCTCCAGGCACTTCTATTACAGATTCCGTTCTGACCTTTCTGGGGTATTGATTCACCCAGACTCCCGCCCTGCAGTCTGTCGCACTCTCTGACCGTCTTTGGGAGGCTGGGATTCCTGAACGACTGGCGGGAGATTCCCGCTGCCCCGCACAGGGCTGCCTTCCGAGGTCTCTGGCGACCATCACACCGTCATTGAATTAATCGACAACTGTGGGAAGTCAGAACTGTGGCGTTCAGAATCCCGCCTGAATCTCACCTGCACGGCATCCGGCAGCGAGCAGCTGTTTCTGGTCCTCCGGAGCTTAAAAACCCCAAATTCCATCCATCGTGCGGTTTCCATGGCGATCTTTGTCACGCAAGGTCAGGCTTGACCAGTGATCGATTATCCTTTGAGCTGACAGTCCCGAGGGAGTAAGGGCGAGATGCCCTGGTCCCCGGTTTCAGCTGTAGCTTGATATAATCACCCAGTTGACAGCTGCCTAGTGAATGGGGATGCTCATTTGCAACTCACTTAGACCCCAAGGCATTTGGAGTACAGGCCAAAACAGGCTGCAATTGCACAGCCTGTACCAGCCCTCCCGTACCAGCCTCCCCGAACAGGCGCTGGAATGTGGCGATGAGGGGCTTTTCACAGTAACTTCATTTGAAGCCTACTTGTCACAATAAGCGATTTTCATTTCAGCTGCCATATACACCTCCTCTGGGACCATCGGCTGCTCAATCCGTCACATTGTTCCCGAATCCCGCAGTCTGATTTTCAGCCGTGCCCTGTGAGCGGTGACCCTCCAGCAAAGGAGGATGAGCGGGCCCACATAGACAGGACGGGCCGAATGGCTCCACGTTGCTCTGCGACTCTGTAAATCGCAGAGCTGCACTTTCCTGTTTAAAACGTGAGGTGTTTCAATTGCGAGAGCACGCTGGCCCTCTCTTTCTCAGTGACTGAAGAGGGCTCCCAACAAAAAGGCTGCTCCAAGTGAGAGAGATAGCGAGCAGTAATGCGCTGTTGAGGGCGATGAGACAGGATAATGCCATAATTGCTTTGAGAAAAAGGAAGAACATGGCCTGTGCTGGTGCTTTAATGTCAAAATGATAAACTACGGCATTGTAGTAATAAGAAAAAGCCGCTGAAGCCCTCGCCTCCAGAACACGCAGTGAAAAATGTTGTCGAGTGAAGGAGCCCAGCTCAGCATTCTTGGACTGACACTGATTTAGTGGAGTTTATCCCAG
Organism: Scyliorhinus canicula; assembly: GCF_902713615.1. Taxonomy (NCBI): domain Eukaryota; kingdom Metazoa; phylum Chordata; class Chondrichthyes; order Carcharhiniformes; family Scyliorhinidae; genus Scyliorhinus; species Scyliorhinus canicula. Next base: position 293,959,458 of record NC_052146.1, read on the forward strand.
GGTCAGTAATATGACTGTTTGTGCGGAGTTTGCACGTTCTCCCCATGTCTGAGTGGGTTTCCTCCGGGTGCTCCGGTTTCGTCCCACAGTCCAAAGATGTGCAGGTTAGGTGGATCGGCCATGCTAAATTGCCCTTGGTGACCAAAAAAGGTTAGGGGGGGTTATTGGGTTACGGGGATAGGGTGGAAGTGTGGGCTTAAATGGGTCGGTGAAGACTCGATGGGCTGAATGGCCTCCTTCTGCACTGGATGTTCTATGTTTTAATATCCACAAACTACAAGGGGCTGTGAGATTCAGCTGGCTTCTTTTTTTGGAGGCTTGACTAAGGATTTGGGATTTTGTGGTCAGAATGTGGAATGTTTCACGATTGTCCGTATCGAGTGGTTATTTTGAGAATCAATCAGATTAATATTGACCAGGGCACGATAAGGTAATGACAACATGGTGCTGAAGTGGCAAGGGATGTGGAGATCTGTTTTTTAATGATTATAAAGGGCCTGCATTTATATAGCACCTGTCATGATTTCAGGATGCTCTTCTGCAGTGTAGCCGTTCCAGGGAATTCTCTGGTGTTTAGAAGAATTAGAGGTGATCTCAGTGGAACATACAAAATTCTTGCGAGGCTCGACGAGGTAGATGTAGGAAGGAAGTCTTGCCCGATTGGGATGGGGATGACGGTGGGGAGAAATCTACAATCAGGGGACACGGTCTCGGAACAAGAGGTAAGCCCTTTAGGATTGAGGTAAGGAAGAATCTCTTCACTTAGAGAATGGTGACTCTTTGGAATTCACTACCGAGAGGGGTGTGGGGGCTCAGTTATTGGGTATGTTTAAGTACAGAGATCAATAGCTTTCTAAATAGTAAAGACATAAAGGTATATGGGGGATAGTGCTCAGCCATGATGAGGCAGCATGGTGGCACAATGGTAGCACCGCTGCCTCACAGCGCCAGGGACCCGGGTACGATTCCGACTTTGGTTAACTGTCAGTGCGGAGTTTGCACTTTCTCCCCGTGTCTGCGTGGGTTTCCTCTGGGTGCTCCGGTTTCTTCCCACAGTCCAAAGATGTGCAGGTTAGGTGGGTTGGCCATGATAAATTACCCCTTAGTGTCCAAAGATGCGCAAGTTAACTGGGGTTAGTGGGATAGGGCAGAGGAGTGGGCCTGGGTAGGGTGTTCTTTCGGAGGGTCGGTGCAGATTCGATGGGCCGAATGGCCTCCTTCTGCACTGGAGGGATTCTAATTGAATGGCAGAGCAGTCCCGAGGCGTCAAATTTCCTACGGTCCTACATGGGTGGAATGTACTGGGATGCAGATGAGAGCCCAACTGGAATCATCTCCCCAACCCCGTCCAATCATCCACACCGCCAGCATGTTTTCAAACCAGTCCAGGACATCTCTGGGTCAAAGCAGAATGCTGATGTCGGACTTAACTGCAAGAAGCCCTGGTACAGCTGGCAGAGGTCAGAGGGAAGATGGAGGCCTCCAGCGACTGGAACCTGGTACACCGCGTGCAGCAGTGGGTGGGTGAAGCATCTACACTGTGGATCTTCTAACTTCAGGACCTTCCAAGAGATGAATCTTCTCCATCCAACGTTGGCTAGGATGATGTCCCGGTGTCATTTCAAGTATGATGCCTGGATATGATGGCGGGTACGATCTGTCCCGTCCCGCCGTGCAAAATGTCAGGAAATCCCCCCCCACTCTACATAATGAATTAGGCCAGCATCGTGCCATATGCAACATGCCTCAGTGACTACCGGCCGGTGGTCCTGACATCAACCGTAATGAAGTGCTTCAAGGGGTTGGTCATGAAGCGCATCAACTCCATACTCCCAGAACACCTAGATCCACTGCAATCCGCAGACCGCCGGAACCGGTACACAGCAGACGCTATCTCCCTGGCCCTGTGCTCATCCCGAGAGCATCTTGACAAGGACTCCTACATTAAACTCCTATTTATTGACTACAACACCATAATCCCAGCCAAGCTCATATCAAAGCTTCAAAACCTTGGACTTGGCTTCTCACTCTGTAACTGGTTCCTCGACTTTCTGACCCACAGACCACAATCAGTGAGGATAAAGAACAACACCTCCTCCACAATAGTCCTTAATACCGGGGCCCTGCAGGGCTGCGCACTTAGCCCCCTACTATACTCCCTGTACACACACGACTGCGTGGCAAAACTTGGTTCAAACTCCATCTACATGTTTGCTGATGACACGACCATAGTGGGCTGGATCTCGATTAACGACGAGTCAGAATACAGGAGGGAGATAGAGAACCTAGTGGAGTGATGCAGCAACAACAATCTCTCCCTCAATGCCAGCAAAACTAAAGAGCTGGTCATTGACTTCAGGAAGCAAAGTACTGTACACACCCCTGTCAGCATCAGCAGGGTCCAGGTGGAGATGGTTAGCAGCTTCAAATTTCTAGGTGTGCACATCACCTAAAATCTGTCCTGGTCCACTCACGTCGACGCTACCACCAAGAAAGCACAACAACGCCTATACTTCCTCAGAAAACTAAGGAAATTCGGCATGTCCGCATTAACTCTTACCAACTTTTACAGATGCACCATAGAAAGCATCCTACTTGGTATGGCAACTGCTCGGCCCAAGACCGCAAGGAAATTCAGAGAGTCGAGAACACAGCCCAGTCCATCACACAAACCTGCCTCCCATCCATTGACTCCATTTACACCTCCCGCTGCCTGGGGAAAGCGGGAAGCATAATCAAAGACCCCTCCCACCCGGCTTAATCACTCTTCCAACTTCTTCCATCGGACATGAGATACAAAAGTCTGAGAACACTCACGAACAGACTCAAAAACAGCTTCTTCCCCGCTGTTACCAGACTCCTAAATGATCCTCTTATGGACTGACCTGATTAATACTACACTCCTGTATGCTTCACCCGATGCCGGTGTCTATGTATTTACATTGTGGACCTTGTGTTGCCCTATTATGTCTTTTCTTTTTATTTTATTTTCATGTACTAAATGATCTGTTTGAGCTGCTCGCAGAAAAATACTTTTCACTGTACCTCGGTACACGTGACAATAAACAAATAAACAAATCCAATACAGCATGAATTGCCACTGACCTCTGCAGTGGGGAAACACTCCCGGTTCCCATACTCACCATGGACCTAGTCCTAGAATGGAGAATTCTGCCCAGTGTTCCTGTACCCCATTGTTACAGATGGTGGTTTTGTTACATAGTGGTAGGGAATGGCGAGCAACAGGTGGATTGGATTTTACAATCTTCATGACTGACTTGGAGCTCAGACACACTCGGTGGGGGGAATGATAAATGAAAAACACCTCAATGAATCCCAGCCCATCTGTCATCCCAGTTGGAGTGCTAACAGTGGGTTTTCAGGACCATTTCTCAGGGTAGCACATGATGGAGCCAACAAGAGATCTGGTCATGTGCAACAAGACAGGATTAATTACTGACCTCATCGTGAAGGAGCCTCTGGGTAGCAGTGACCATAACACAATTCAATTTCGCACTCAGTTTGAGGGTGAGAAGAGTGGATCTATGACCGGTGTTTTGAAATTAAATGAGCTCAATTATGAGGGTGTGAAGACAGAGTTGGCATGTGAGCTGACAGATTAGGTTAAGGGGTAGGTCAATAGAGATGCAGTGGCAATCATTTAGGGAGATATTTCAGAACACTCAGCAAAGTTGCAATCAAGTGAGAAAGAAAGACTCCAAGAGAAGAATGGACCTTCCATGGCAAAGTAAGAAAGTTAAAGACAGTAACAAATTGAAAGAAAAAGGCACACAATTCTACAAAGATTGGTGGTCGATGAGAAGTTTGGACAAAATATTTAAAAAGCAAAAAGTAACTAGCAAAATAATAAAGGAAAAATTTGAGTCTGAAAGAAAGCCATCTAGAAATATAAAAATAGACAGAATTTTTACAGGTGTTTCAAAAGGAAAAGAGTGGAGAGTGGGCGCGATTCCCTGGCCGCGTTGCGCGCGTGCGAGAGCACAATGCATCTGAGAATCCCGGGAGATCCTTCGCGGGCTTCCCGGCAGCCTCCGCGTCTCACAGGATTCACCCACGTCCAGAGAGGCATCGGATTCGGAACTCCGTCCTAATGGGGCAGGATCAAAGGGAGCTCCCAGAAGTAGGTCTTAAACCTATTTAAGACTTACTCACCCGGGATACACCTTGCTCTGGCCTCCCCTGGATGGCACCTTGCTCTGGCCTCCCCTGGATGGCACCTTGCTCTGGCCTCCCCTGGATGGCACCTTGCTCTGGCCTCCCCTGGATGGCACCTTGCTCTGGCCTCCCCTGGATGGCACCTTGCTCTGGCCTCCCCTGGGTGGCACCTTGCTCTGGCCTCCCCTGGGTGGCACCTTGCTCCGGCCTCCCCAGGGTGGCACCTTGCTCTGGCCTCCCCTGGGTGGCACCTTGCTCTGGCCTCCACCAGGGTGGCACCTTGCTCTGGCCTCCCCTGGGTGGCACCTTGCTCTGGCCTCCCCTGGGTGGCACCTTGCTCTGGCCTCCCCTGGGTGGCACCTTGCTCTGGCCTCCCCTGGGTGGCACCTTGCTCTGGCCTCCCCTGGGTGGCACCTTGCTCTGGCATCCCCGGGTGGCATCTTGCTCTGGCCTCCCCTGGGTGGCACCTTGCTCCGGCCTCCCCAGGGTGGCTGCAGCCTGGCGCCAATCAATGCTGGTCCACAAGAATGTGGACCAGGCAGAAAGGTACCCAGGGGAGTCTCCCAAATCTTTGGAGACCCATGGGTGGTCAGGGGTAGTGTAGGGTGGGCCCTGGCCCTTCCCCTAAAACATAGGCACCTCTGCACTGCCACCCTGGAACTGCCAGGGAGCCCGGGTGGCACTGCCAAGCTGGCTGGAGCACCTCCCGGGTGGCAGTACATAGGTGTGCAGGTGCTAGTGTGGCAGTGCCAAGGGTCAGGACCTGAGGGGGGGCTATGCCCGTGAAAGTAAGGTGGAAGAGCGGTTTGAATGGTGGGGTTGCGCAGGGCAGGTAGGTAGGAGCCTTTGGGAGATTTGGCGGGTGGCGGGTCCTGGAATGGAGAGGGTGCTGCTAGGGGACCTGGGGGTCCAGAAGGGGGGAACGGGTGCCCAGGAACCACACAGCAGGGTGTCCTCACTTGGAGAGTGTGGAGTGGTGCCCATGTGTATGGGGGGTGACATTGCCCATGGGTGGGGAGTGTGGGGGACCCACAAGCTCACTTAGAGATTGAGGCAACCTTTCAAAATAGCGGCCCAATCTCTGAGGGAGGAATTCTCTTGCCACGGACCTCCTGACAGCCACTGCGCCTCACGGGATTCACCGTCGTGGGACGTCAGAGTCGGAACTCCGCCCAAAATAGGATAAAATGACGCTCGCGGATGTAGGTAGTAAACCTACTTGCGGCCTAGCTGCCGGGATCCACTGGCCTCCATCGATTCTCCGGCCTCCCCAGGGAGACTGCAGCCGGGCGCCAATCAGTGCTGGTCTACACAGACGTGGACAAGGCAGAACAGCACCCGCGGGGCCACCAGGCCATCAGGGACCCCTGGGTTGTCAGGGCCAGTGCAGGGTGGCTCCATGGCCCTCCCTCTGGAATGTGGGCACCTTGGCACTGCCCAGCTGGCACCTTGGCTATGCCCTGGCACTGTAAGGTGCCTGGATGGCACTGCCAAGCCAGCAGGAGCACTGCCTGGGTACCAGGGTGGCAGTGCAAGAATGCCCAGGTGACAGGGTGGCACTGCCACGGGTCAGGGGCCGAGGGGGACCATTCCCACGAAATGAGGGTGGAGGGAGGTTTGAAGGGTGGGGTGTGCAGGATAGGTAAGTAGGAGCCTCTGGGAGGTTGGAGGAGGATGAACAGGCAGGGGTCCTGGAAGGGAGAGGGTGCTGGAAGGGGTCCTGCGGGGGCCTGAAGAGGGGGACCCCTCGGGACCCCATAGCAGGGTATCCTCACTTCGTGGGTGTGGGGTAGTATCCATGTGTGTGGGGCGTGACGTTGCGGGGAACCCACAAGCTCACTTAGAGATGGGGGCACACTTTCAAGCTGGCTGCCCAATATCTGAGTTCAGCTTCCCAGCGCTGAAGAAAATTCTAGGGGTGGGCCAAACCGGTGAGAATCTCCTCAAGGTCCAAAAAAGTGACTAAGTGTCATTGAGCAGCGATGGGGAACTCGCCGGCAGAGCTGGCGGGAAACTCCCTAAAACATCCACCACAAATAAACTTAGAACGTTTTTGGCAGAATTGCGCCCAAAGTGAGCGTTGGTCCCTTAGAGAGTGAGAGTGGGGAATTGGCAATGGCAAATAAGGAAATGGCAGATTAATCGATCTGCATCTCTCTTTGCTGTAGTTTACAAATAACATCCCAGAAATACTTGTGAATCAGCAGGTGAAAGGCAGGCAGGAATTTAAAACAGTTACAATAATCAGGGAGAGGGTACTGAGACCATTATTGGAACTGAAGGGCAGCACGGTGGTGAAGTGGTTAGCCCTGTTACCTATGGCGCGGAGGACCCGGGTTCGATCCCGGCTCTGGGTCACTGTCCGTGTGGAGTTTGCACATTCTCCCCGTGTTTGCGTGGGTTTCGCCCCCACAACCCAAAGATGTGCAGGTTAGGTGGATTGGCCACGCTAAATTGCCCCTTAATTGGAAAAAATGAATTGGGTACTCTAATTTTAAAAAAACAAACAAAAAAATTATTGGAACTAAAAACTGCCAAGTCCCCAGGCCTGATGGACTTCATTCTCGGGTCTTGAAAAGATTTGGCTGCTGAGATAGTGGATGCTTTGGTCTTAGTTTTCCAATGTTCCCTAGATTAAGGAAAGGTTCCATCAGATTGGGAAATGTCGATAGTAACTCCTCTATTCAAGATAAGGATAATAATCTTTATTGTCACAAGTAGGCTTCCATTAACACTGCAGTGAAGTTACTGTGAAAAGCCCCTAGTCGCCACATTCCGGCACCTGTTCAGATACACTGAGGGAGAATTTAGAATGTCCAAATTACCTAACAGCACGTCTTTCGGGACTTGTTGGAGGAAACCGGAGCACCTGGAAGAAACCCACGCAGACACAGGGAGAACGTGCAGACTCCACACAGTGACCCAAGCCGGGAATAGAACCTGGGACCCTGGCGCTTTGAAGCAACAGTGCTAACCACTGTGCTACCATGCAGCCCTACCGTGCAGAAGGGAGGGAAAGCAAGAAACTATAGGCCAGTTATCTTGACAATTATCATCAGGAAATTGCTGGAATCTATTATGAAGGAGGTTATAGCCGAACATTTAGAAAATCTCAATGTAGCCAAGCAGAGTCAACATGCTTTGTGAAAGGAAAATCATGTTTGCCAAATTTATTAGAATTCTTTAAGGAAGTAACAAGCAATGTTGATAAAGGGGAACCTGTGGATGTACTATACTTAGATTTGCAGAAGGCATTCGACAAGGTGCCACATCAAAGTTAACTACATAAAATAAGAGGCCACGGTCCTTAGGGGTAACGTATTAGCATTGATAGAAAATTGGTTAGCTAATGGGAAATAGCGAGTAGGCATAAATGGGTCATTTTCAGGTTGGCAAGACATAACGAGTGGAGTGCCACAGGGACCAGTGGTGGGACCTCGCCTATTGATAATTTATATCAATGACTCGGATGATGAGTCCAAATATATGGTTGTTAAATTTGCTGATGACACAAAGATGGTTAGGCAAGTATGTTGTGAAGAGGACATAAGGAGTCTGCAAAGGGATATCGGTTGATTAAATGAGTGATCACAAATTTGGGAAATAGAGTATGTTGTGGAAAAATGTGAACCTGTCCACTTTGGCAGGAAGAATAAGAATACAGCATATTATTTAAATAGAGAGAGATAGCAAACCTCTATGGAAGGAATTGGGTGTCCTGTTAGTGTGCAGGTGATTAGGTAGGCAAATTGAATGTTGTTGTTTATCGCTCGGGGAATCTCATATAAAAGTAGGGGTGTTCTGCTGCAGTTGTACAGGGCGCTGGTGAGTAATCTGCAGTAATGTGTTCAGTTTTGACCTCCTAATTTAAGGAAGGGGGCAGCACGGTAGCATAGTGGTTAGCATAAATGCTTCACAGCTCCAGGATCCCAGGTTCGATTCCCGGCTGGGTCACTGTCTGTGCGGAGTCTGCACGTCCTCCCCGTGTGTGCGTGGGTTTCCTCCGGGTGCTCCGGTTTCCTCCCACAGTCCAAAGATGTGCGGGTTAGGTTAGGTGGATTGGCCATGCTAAATTGTCCGTAGTGTCCTAAAAAGTAAGGTTCGGGGGGGGGGGGGGGTTGTTGGGTTACAGGTATAGGGTGGATACGTGGGTTTGAGTGGGGTGATCATTGCTCGGCACAACATCGAGGGCCGAAGGGCCTGTTCTGTGCTATACTGTTCTATGTTCTATGTTCAATGTTCTAAGTATATAACTGCATTAGAAGCAGTTCAGAGAAGGTTCACTCAATGCGGTCCGGAACGCAGGTACAGTGAACACCGTTTTCATGTCATTAGCTGGCCCGGCCCAGTGTTCTCCGGGGCCTCCACCTCCGATGGGCGCGGTTCACTTTTCCTTTTAAAAATTGTGAAACCGGCGTCCTGGCTGCGTAGGGAGAGAGAGGGTGTGGAAACTGTCCAACATCGTCATAGTTTGCTGATAGTTGTGCCGCTGGCTGGGGGGGGGGCTTCTGCCAGGGCCGGGGGGAATAGCGGGGGGTGGCCAGCAGGTGGGCTGTGTGGTCGGGGTGGATGGGCATGGACACCATTGCCACAGCTGGAAAGGCAGCCATGCAGCTGCGCACACTGCCAACAGCCCACTGTGAACTTAGGGCCACGGGCCCCAGACCACTCCCCCTAGGTGCCCTCTGGCTCCAGCCAACCAGTGCCATCTTATTGGCTGGGGTGAGTGTGCGTGGGGAGTGTAATGTGTATGTGCGGCTGCATCTTGTCAGCCTCCCAGGTGTCAATCTGGACCCGGCGAATCCCGCATTATTTTTCATTGGAATCGATTGTGTTCCACGTGGCGATGGTGCTATCCCCTCCACAGTCGCTGAATCGGTCCAGGTTCAGCGGCAGTTTTGCTGCCGTGAAAGTCCACGAATCCTGCCCCAAGGTCAACACTTAGTCCCGGGAACGGAGAATCCAGCCCAAGGTGGAGATAAAGAACAAAGAATAAAGAAAATTACAGCACAGGAACAGACCCTTCGGCCCTCCCAGCCTGCGGTGATCCAGATCCTTTATCTAAACCCGACGCCTATTTTCCAAGGATCTACTTCCCTCTGTTCCCCGCCTGTTCATATATAATGATGCGATCGTGCCCGCCTCTACCACCTCCGCTGGCAAAGCGTTCCAGGCACCCACCACCCTCTGCGTAAAAAACTTTCCACACACATCTCCTTTGAACTTTCCTCCTCTCACCTTGAAATCGTGACCCCTTGTAATTGGCACCTCCACTCTTGGAAAAAGCTTGTTGCTATCCACCCTGTCCATACCTCTCATAATTTTGTAGACCTCAATAAGGTCCCCCCTCAACCTCCGTCTTTCCAACGAAAACAATCCTAATCTACTCAACCTTTCTTCATAGCTAGCACCCTCCATACCAGGCAACATCCTGGTGAACCTCCTCTGCACCCTCTCTAAAGCATCCACATCCTTCTGGTAATGCTGTGACCAGAACTGCACACAGTATTCCAAATGTGGCCTAACCAAAGTCCTATACAACTGTAACATGACCTTCCGACTCTCATACTCAATACCCTGTCCGATGAAGGCAAGCATGCTGTATGCCTTCTTGACGAGTCTATAATCGGTATTGTGCCAAATCTGCTTCCCTTCAGTTTAAGTCATTCCCAGTTGCTTCAGGAAAATTCTTAATGTTATTGACTCCAGCTGCCCAGTGAGAAGCCGAAAGAAAGGAAAGAACTTAAGCGTTTGCTGTTAGTTCATGTCGAATATATTCTTTTAAACTGAGGTTAGCTCACACCCACTGGGGAAGACACCAAACCCAATATTTTGACTGATTCCTCCATGTCCCACCCAATCCAATATACTTACTGTACGCTGAAAAAGCAAATGGAACGAGGATTTCTGGAACCTAATGTTGTGCTGAGCGATGCCTTGATCTTCAGGTGAAAAACCTGTTTGGGCGGTGTTAATTATAATTGCATCTTTCACACTGAACCAACGCTCTGAAGTCATGCTGTAAATAATGGAAATTGATTGGTGTTCCGGGTGGGGACGGGGTTAACTGAAGGTCTAAAGAGTCCCAGCACTTTATTAGCCCATCAATTCCTTTAACGTCATGTCAACTGCCCCAGGTTCAAGATGTCCCTGGGTGATGTTGAAAGAATGGGTTATCATTCTGGGCAAGGCCATTGGATGAGGCCAACAAATGGACCTACGGATACGGCAAATTTCCCAATTTAACCAACTCCAATGGCTTTTTCTGCGTGTGGTATTCAGAAGAGAGAGGACCAACTATACATTTCAAACCAAGGTCACCAAATCATTGAGAAGCAGGTTATGAATCTCAAACTGATGTGGCTAGTTTTAGTTTTAAAGATTTTGACAGTTCTGTTAATAGTTGTGTATTCTACCTCTCCCCGCCCCCCGACTCCTTCATATTCATTGTCTGCCCAAGGTTATACAATCGACAGCCAATGATAAGGTGGGTGAGATTTACTGGCATCTGAAATGCTGCTCTGACCCTCTGCTCCTGTACTTGGAAGTTGCATGGAAGCAGTCCAGGGATGGCTTCTCCGTCTCCAACCCGCTACCACCGCCCCCCCCCCCCCCCCCCCCCCAATTTTTATTTTGTTCCCTTTCCTGATGTCGCTCTGCATCATCAACTGAGCTCAGAAATTAGGTGGGATTCAGGGAACAGAATCTTAGTCCCCTATCATTAGGATTCATGTTGGCAATCTAGCTCCTTATCAAGCACATCCCTGAACCCCAACTAATTCCTGAACTCAGTTGACGATGCAAGGAACATCAAGCACATCCCGCCTTTAGAGGGCGATAGGTACAGGAGGTAGCTGACCCTCCCCGAGGTCTGTACTGGCAATCTGAAGCATGAGTGACTGGTTCAAAGAAGGAAAATGTAGCAACTGATTGTCGCCATGGTCCAATCTCACACTGGACACATCAATATGGTCCGTGTGTCCTTTCTCAATCTCGTTGCTCTGTGTGGGACCTTGCTGTGACAGATTTAGGTTATTCTGGACCTGAAAATACTTTATTATTAACCTATGATTTAGGTTAACCCACCAAAAGAGGGAAATCCGTTTCTCTGCTAAGACTGAAAATAGATCTCATGAAGGGAGATGGCTTTTCGGGGTCTCAGACAGATAACAGGATCGCAGTTACTTTTTATGGGAAAAGTTCAGATGCGTCACTCGTAACTAAATCGTTACCTCTGTCGTCGTGGGTCCTCGTCATTTAAGACTTCCAAAATGAGTGTCTAGGATTTTAAACTTTGAGAGTATTGTCTACACAGTATAATTTTTAATAAAAGTATTTTGATTGTAAAATACTCTCAATTGATACATACAGAATTGCAGAGTTAAAAAATATAAATTGATTAACAGTCTGTTATCTGTTAATAATATAAAACGTTAACAGTCCTTTGTTATCTGCTAACACACTAACTTCTCTTAAGAGAATGAGATAACTAAAATATGGAAAATCCTAAAGTATCTCCTATCAATTTCTAATACATTCCTAAGACGTTTAACAGAAACATACTTCCAAAACCATGATGGTCCTTGTTTGATAAGGCAAGCTTGAAGAACAGAGCCTTGACCCACAGTCCCGCAGGGGAGTGATGAGGTACCTCTGCCATAATGCCCCTCTTTTTATACATAAAATCTTCTAATCGGTCAAGGACTGTCTCTGTTGTCTTATCACTTATTGTTGGCTAATTGCCGATAGCCAAATGGCTAATTTGATGTATTATCATCAGTATATGTTTAATGATCTTAGTGTCTGCGTGAATGTCAGGTGTCTTAAAATATATTGGCAAAGGGGGGCTCGTATAGAGATCTGTCCCTTTTCAATGTTGCCATGTTTCTTAGATATATAGATTGTCAAACAGAGACTTATTTGAGGGTGTTATTCTAAGTGTCAAGAGTTATATAGTTAAGGAAAGATTTGTCGTATTGTTTATCTGAAGAATATTCCTGTCCTCATGGTTTGAATAATTATAGTTGTAGGGGAGTGATTTAGAGAATTTACGGTGTGTCAATGCAAGGATTTCCTTATCTTGTATTTGTTTGGAATGTCCTAATGATCCTTGAAGTCAGCTAGGAGTTTCTCCCAGCAAATGGTGACTTCTGGACGACATTTAGCTGAAGTGGTTTTATTCCACTTTGAATTAAAATACAGGTCGTATTAATTTCTGTTGCCTTATTTCAAACCAAATTCTGCGGCGAACGTGATATCCATCAGATTGCCAGATAGATTGAAAAAGTTGTATTGTCTCCTTTGGAGAAGAGAGATTTAATTGAGGTTTTCAAAATCATGAGTATGGTGGAATCCCGTCTGAGTTCTACAGGCCTTGAAAGTTCAACCAAAATGGCCCGCAGAAATGGCCGATCAGCATCATTCTCTTCGAGTGCCCTGTTCGGCTACAAGGCTGCTTGTGAGGAAAACACTATGAATACACGACATTTCCTCCCCCCTTTTTCAATCAAAGGTCTCTGACACAATAAACAGATAACGTTAACAATTAATTAACATGAACAATCAATCAACAGCATGGTAGCATGGTGGTTAGCATAAATGCTTCACAGCTCCAGGGTCCCAGGTTCGATTCCCGGCTGGGTCACTGTCTGTGTGGAGTCTGCACGTCCTCCCCGTGTGTGCGTGGGTTTCCTCCGGGTGCTCCGGTTTCCTCCCACAGTCCAAAGATGTGCGGGTTAGGTGGATTGGCTATGCTAAATTGCCCTTAGTGTCCTAAAGAATAAGGTTAATGGGGGGGGGGGGTTTGTTGGGTTACTGGTATAGGGTGGATACGTTGACTTGAGTAGGGTGACCATTGCTCGGCACAATATCGAGGGCCGAAGGGCCTGTTCTGTGCTGTACTGTTCTATGTTCTATGTTCTATAACAGTCAATGCGTCAGACGTTTCGGAGGTTGTTGTTCGCTGTGTGGTTATTGGCAAACCGCAGGCGCCTGCTTTTTAGTATTTTCTGCAACCTCTGGTGTCTTTGGCTTGACGTCAGCATCGCCAGTGGCTACCTTATCAGGAGTCGATGTTGTGATCTGAGGTCACTCGGTGTTTGATTCGCAGTTGAGGTGCTGTTTTTCCCAGTTGATTCAGTTAGTGTCAGGTTCTTGGGAAACCCCAGGTCGTCTCTTGGTACAGCAGGAATTGGACTCTTGGTTCTGCCTCTGACTGATTGGTTGTTGTCTCCGAACGTTGATCTGCATGCCTTCTCCAGGTTACATTGTCTCTGGTTTTGTATGGCGTAGGAGACCAGTCCTGTCTGTGCTAAGGTGGTGGCAGAAATCCACTTTCCATTTATGGTAAAATTTCTTGCCAGAACTTATTTACCCCGGTGAAAAACGCAGTGGTTCACCTTGTTTTCCTGCCAAATGACCTGATCCGGCTGCCTTTTCTCAACAATTAATTTTGTCTTGGGTGGTTTTCACAAATCGAATGCTGTGCGTAGTTGATGTTTAACCATTATCGACGCTGGAGTAACTTGGGTTGTTAAGTACACAGTATTCCTGTACGTGAGCAGGAATTAACTCAAACATTTAGACGATGAATCTTGTTCTCTAGACACCTTTAATGAATGCCTCAACATCTGTGCAAAACGTTCTGCCGGTCCCTTTGTAGTAGGGTGGTGATAAGGAGCGGATCGGATGTGTTAAATTCCGTCCTCCTTCAAGTAGTTCATAAACTCTTGAGATATGAACTGCGGTCCATTATTGTTCACCAGTTGTTCAGGTTAATCGAATCTGCTGAAGATTTCACCCAATCTCTCAATTGTTTTCTCCAACGACGTTGACTTCATGGTGGCAACTTCAGGCCATTTCAAGTGAGCATCAACTAGAGTGAGAAACATGCACCCTTCAAACGGTCCAGCATAATCAACATGTACCCGTTGCCAGGCCTCTTTTGGCAATTCCCATGGGTGCAACGGGGCTAATGTTAGCAGGCGAACAAATTCCCGCCTTCTCCTTGATTTCGGCATCCAGCCTTGGCCACCAAAATTAGCTCCAGGCTATCTCCTTCATCCTTGCAATACCACAGTGGCCTTCATGTAATTGGTTTAATACACATTTTCTTAATAATGGTGGAATGGTGACTGTAATTCCCCCAGAGGGGGCAACCTGCCTGTACGGATAACTTAAATCTTCAGGTGAAATATGGCTTTAAATCATGAATTGCTCCTGAAGTCTTGCCTCAAGTCTTGCACCATGTCCATAACCTCTGACTGTACTGGGTCAGTTCCGGTATGCTTCTTCACCAGCCCTGCAGTTTTCTGCAGAAGCAGAAAATGTTTCCACACGAACTGCGCATCGAAAAATGATTTGGTAAGGGTAGTCAGGAGAGTCCATCTGTGTGTCCATGAAGGGCTGACTGATGATAATTAACCGTGTATGTGTGTGCTGACAAGAGCAATGCCCACCTCTGCGTTCTGCTTGCTGCCAGTGATGTCCAAAATCGTTGAAGTATGAGGTCCAAAAATCGTTGTTCATGGACGATGGTCCATCGATAAAGTGAATTTCCTCCCGTACAGCAATTGGTAGAACCGTTTTATTCCAAAAGCGATTCCTCGGGCTTCTTTCACGATCTGCGCATAATTGCTTTCAGCTTTGTTCAATGTACTGGATGCGAAGGCTGCGGCTTCTCTTCACCTGTGGATTTTTGGGTAGCCTGATTCGGAATCTGTTGTGAGATTTACCTCGGCACAAATTAATCGGAGCTTTTCCAGAGTTGACCTGACGAACAGTCAGCAGCCTTTTCCCTGCCGTATAAATTGTTGTGACTTATTCAAATTAGTCATTCTTGCGTTTGTCCTGCTGACTGCCAGACAAAAAGCTTCGGCAACATGTCTCTCTTTTCAGCAAGATTCTAGTTCTGTATTACCGAGCGACTCTTCTATCAGATGTCTTTTGGAGCTTTAAGTACATTTAGTGTTGTAGGGTTTCCCACAGTTGGCGTGTGTTGATACTACCTCAAACAAAGCAAGATGTAAATAACCTCCTCCCTCTAAACACATGGTGGCTGCAAGTGCAAAATATATTCTTCAATCTGGAATGGCCGCGGCGCAGGTTAATCTGTGTATCATTACTGAATGAAACCTTGGCAGGTGATAGGTCTACTGTGGGCGGCACGGTAGCACTGTGGTTAGCACTGTTGCTTCACAGCGCAAGGGGTCCGGGTTCTATTCCTGGCTTGGGTCACTGTCTGTGTGCAGTCTGCTCGTTCTCCCCGTGTCTGTGTGGGATTCCTCCGGGTGCTCCGGTTCCCTCCCCACAAGTCCCGAAAGATGTGCTTGTTAGGTGAATTGCATATTCAGAATTCTCCCGCTGTGTACCCGAACAGGCGCAAAAATGTGGCATTTTGGGATTTATCGGGATTTTTCACAATAACTTCATTGCACTGTTAATGTAAGCCTACTTGTGACAATAAAGATTATTATTAGTTGAGCTCCTTTTACATTGCATTGCAGGCAAAAATGAGCCTCCACTTGGCGCTTGCACAGTTAAATCCGGCTCGCTCATCCTGCGCTCAGAATCAAACTTATCCTTCTGAGCGATCAGCACGTCTAATCAGCATAAGAGCAGTTTCCATACGGCCTGTTTCAAAACTGTTCCTAAGCCTTTCCAAGGGTATTTTTATCCTATTTAAACAGCTGAATTGTTCTGTGGTATGGTCAGATTAGTTTTAATGTTGTTTAATTAGGTGGTATTAGGTTTTTAAAAGAAAAAACTATTATACATCTCTCCTTATCAAATCCTCAGGACATCCCAAAAGCAGTTCACCAAACTGGTGATGTTTTTGCAGAGAATCTGCTGCCGTTATGTTGGTAAATATGAGTGAATTTTGCACACAGCGGGACAACAACGAGGTGAATGACCCACTACTCTGTTTTGTATTTTTTATAATGTCAGCTGAGGGGGGGAATGTTAGCCAGGAGAACTTCCGCCACAAGATTGTCTTCATTCACATGAACCAAAGGATGAGGATTTGACTTGCTGCTGCATCAGCAGGTTGGCCTCTCGGCCGATGCAGGATTAATTGGAAGAAGGTTAGCTTAATTTAGCGTTTTTCACAACCACCAGGTGTCTCACAGCACTTTACAACCAATGAAAAACTTTTTGAAGCGTAGTCACTGTTGCCATGTAGGAGAAACTGCAGCCAATTTGTGCACAGCAAGATCCCAAAAACAGCAATGCGATGGTGACTAGATAATCTCTTGAGGGTGTTGCCTGTTTATCTCTGCTTTGTCTTTTCTGTGGCTCTGTTCCAATTATGGCAATCAGTGAATTTGCCCTTCTTTCTATATTGTCTATGTCCGAATGCTCAGAGTCGCCAGGTATCAAATGACACCACCCCAAGTTTCAACCGGCTATCGATCAAAGAGCTAAACACCAGTTAGTTAGTTCAAGGTCAAGGTACTTTCTTTACGCACAATTAGTCATGCAACCTGAACACTACTAGTTAACTACACCTATCAACTGAGACAACCTGTACTTAACTTTGTGCACCCGGCTTAGGCCAGAGAAACAGTGGCCGCTGTTCGATTCTGGATCTCTCTGGTTCGAAAGAGTAACTGCTGCTCAGCTGGGCTCATCCGTCTGGTAGCGGGCGTTGAACTTGGACTCGCTTCTGGTGTTGCTACGATTGGCGATGATCGTGACCGGGGTAACAAGGCCAAGAGAGGATGAACATATGGCGAACTCTTCTTCTTATACTCAGAGGGTTTTGGCGCTCTTTTGGGCCGTCCTTCGATTTGGGCCTTACTAATTGGGTGATCCCTCATCACTCCGTTCGATTCCTTAGCCAATAAGTGGGTGGGGATCTGGTTGGCTGGGCGTGTTCCAAGCGGTCACTGACCCCATTGTTTGTGTTTCCCTTGAACAGGGAGTGGCGCCGGAATGTCTGGGACTGTACCGGTCGCTCGAGTACCAGTCCTTTGTTTTGGTGAAGATGGGCCATCAAATGCTAATCATCCCCATCAAAATGCTAATTGGACGGAGTTTCGATACCGTCTGGACCCCTTGCTGACAAAAGGGCAGCAGGGTAGCATGGTGGTTAGCATAAATGCTTCACAGCTCCAGGGTCCCAAGTTCGATTCCCGGCTGGGTCACTGTCTGTGTGGAGTCTGCACGTCCTCCCCCTGTGTGCGTGGATTTCCTCTGGGTGCTCCGGTTTCCTCCCACAGTCCAAAGATGTGCGGGTTAGGTGGATTGGCCATGCTAAATTGACCGTAGTGTCCTAAAAAATAAGGTTAAGGGGGGGTTGTTGGGTTACGGGTATAGGGTGGATACGTGGGTTTGAGTAGGGTGATCATGGCTCGGCACAACATTGAGGGCCGAAGGGCCTGTTCTGTGCTGTACTGTTCTATGTTCTAAATATGCATTTCAGGCCCTGAGCCTGCCTGAGTCTTGGCTTGTCCATTTTACCCACTAGGCTTTGCGAGTTTCTCTGTACCTAGTTGGAAGTGGCCATCCCAGATGGCTACAAGGGATTACTATTTGCCAGGACAACAGGGATAACGCCCCCCTGCTCTGTATCAAAATAGTGCCCATTGGAGCCTTTCACAACCCCCCCCCCTTCCCCCCCCCCAAAATCAGGCAAAGGGGTCTCAGTTTAATGTCGAAACTAAGTGGCACTATCTCCGACAGCGCAGCCCTCCCTCAGTTACTGCACTGGAGTATAGAACATAGAACATGCAGTGCAGAAGGAGGACATTCGGCCCATCGAGTCTGCACCAACCCACTTAAGCCCTCACTTCCACCCTATCCCCACAACCCAATAACCCCTCCTAACCTTTTTTTTCACTAAGGGCAATTTATCATGGCCAATCCACCTAACCTGCACGTCTTTGGACTGTAGGAGGAAAGCGGATCACCCACACAGACACGGGGAGAACGAGTGACAGATTGGATTTTTTGTGGGGGCTCAAGCCCTGAAGTGGGAGTTCTTGAACCCAGAACCTTGTGACTCCAGAGGCGAGAGTGCTGCCAACTGAGCCATGGCAAAAAGCAGCTCGAGGGGAGCTGGAACTCCCCAGGGTGACGTGTTACTAAGGGAATCAGGCCACAGGGAAAAGGCTCAAAAGGGGGCGGAATTGCATATACTCCGATGAAAAATCTCAAAGATCTAGGTGATCATAGAATGGTACAGAAGGAGGCCATTCACCTGTCTTGTCTGTATTGTCTTTCTGGAAGAGTAACTTACCTAATTCTACTTGCCCTCCTTTTCCCCACAGCCCTGCAAACCTTTTCTCTTCAGGTGTAATGATGTACTTTCAGAGACATCATTAATAGAACAAAAAGGGATTTGTTTACAATTCAGCGACAGGAATCATAATCTTTATTAGTGTCACAAGTAGGTTTACATTAACACCGCAATGAAGTTACTGTGAAAAACCTCTAGTCGCCACACTCAGGCGCCTGTTCGGGTACACAGGGAGAAATCAGAATGTCCAATTCACCTAATAAGTACGTCTTTCGGGACTTGTGGGAGGAAACTGGGGTACCCGGGGCAAACCCACGCAGACACGGGGAGAATGTGCAGACTCCGCACAGACAGCGACCCAAGCCGGGAATCAAACCCAGGTCCTTGGCACTGTGAAGCAACAGTGCTAGTTACTGTGCTGGAATCACTACAGTGCAGAAAGGGGCCATTTGGCCCATCGATTCTGCACCAACCCTTCGAATGAGCACTCTACCCATGTCCATTCCCTCTTTCCCCATTATCCCATAGCCTAATCTGCACCTGCCTGGACACTAAGGGGCAATTCACCATGGTCAATCCTGCACAACTTTGGACTGTGGGAGGAAACCGGAGTGCCCCGAAGAAACCCAAGCGACATGGGGAGAATGTACAAACTCCACACAGACAGTCACACGAGGTTGGAATTGAACCCGGGTCCCTGGAGTTGGGAGTAAGCAGTGCTAACCACTGTGCCACCATGCTGCCCACATTGGCCACATGCCTGCTGCTAATTCCAAAGTACCTCTGCACGAGAAGAACTCCTCCCCCCTGGGCTGATTCCCCCGCACTGAGTCCCAATTGGTCACCCAGACCAGGTGATCCTCACGGGCTGGTTTAGCTCAGTGGGCTCGACAGCTGGTTTGTAATGCCGAACAAGGCCAGCAGCGCGGATTCAATTCCCATACCAGCTTACCCGAACAGGTGCCGGAATGTGGCATCTAGGGGCCTTTCACAATGTGGTAGGCTATATTAGGGGTATCGCGGTACCTAGGTGGGATGTATCTTATACTGTAGTATGAGTGGTAGAACCTGCCTGCTGGTTCCGCCCAGCAGGCGGAGCATAAGAGTCTGTGTTTCACCCACAGCAGTCATTCTGTACCGGAGCTGCTGAGGTAACTACCTGTTCATTAAAGCCTTTTGCGCATCACACAGTAACTTCATACTTGTGACAATAAAAGATTATAGGGTCTGGTTTAGCACAGTAGGCTAAACAGTTGGCTTGAAATGCAGAACAATGCCAGCAGCGCGGGTTCAATTCCTGTACTGGCCTCCCCAAACAGGCGCCGGAATGTGGCGACGAGGGGCTTTTCACAGTAACTTCATTGAAGCCTACTTGTGACAATAAGCGATTATTGTTATTATTATTGCGCTGTGTTGCACTTAAAGGGACAATCACCACAAGGTACTCATCTAATTCCCTTTTGGAAGCCACTATTAAATCTGCCTCCATCACAGCCTTGGGCAGTGAATTGAAGAGCCTGACCACTCATTGCGTCACAAAGGTTTAACCTGGTTGTCTCTGAATGCTTCTGTCATTCATCTTAAATCTGTGTCCTCGGTTCTCGACTCTTTCGCCAACGAGAGCAGCTTCTCTCTGTGAACTCAGTCCAGACCTGACATGACTTTGAACACCTCTATCAAATCTCCTTTTAATCCTCTCTTCTCCAAGTTAAAGCAGCCCCATCTTCGTCAATTTATCCTCATAATGGAAGTCTCATCCCAAGAACTGCAGCATAAGAGTCCTTGGCGTAATAAAAGTTACTGTGGGACTAGAAACACACTGTCCACAGTGTGATGTAAAGAGGCACTTGACCTGAGACCAGAGTCTGTTGTGGACTGGACTGAGACTTGTGTGGATGCAAGCATGGAGTTAGCTCACAGCTTGAGCTATGTTTGCACATAGTTATGTGTGAAGGCAGCTGAAGTGAAGACACAGTGATATCACCTGGAAGAAGCTCCATTGCAGAATTGGAAGCAGAAAGGCAGAAGATCTCCACTGTGCAGCTGAGGACACCACAGGATCTCGAGGAGCTTTATTGTTAATGCTCACAGAGTGTGGAGTCAACAGGCCTACCGGGCTGAGCAAAATATTCAGTCCTAAGCCAGGACGAGTTTAAGAAGCTTCAGTACTGTACAAATATCAGAGCAGCCCGTCTCTGAAAGCGCTCCTGCCAGCCCGGTGCCATGCCACATGGTGGCAGTGTGATGGAAGGAGACACATGACCTGAGAATAGGGTGTGGACTAGACAGAGACTTGAGTAGAGACAAGCATGGAGTTAGCTCACAGCTTAGGCTATGCCCTGTACATATGTATATAGGTACGTTTTATAAATAAACAGTTCATTTTCAATCATATAAAACTCAGAACTTCTTTGTGAGGCCAAATGAACAGGTATACAATATACAACAGGAACCATTTTGTAAGTTGTGGCCTTGATGGTTGTTAATAAACAGATTTAGAATATTTTTTCAACTCATTTCTTGCAAGAATATTCCACACTTCAAATTTTGTGTCTCTAGACAGTAATGAACATTTGTACTTAGTCTGCACCCTCTGGGCCTTGGTCCCGCACGCAGAGAGCATCAGAATCCTTGGTGTGAGAACAGAGACACCTTGTAATATAAATACCAAACTGCTGAGGGGCTGATGGCCACCTTGCAGGAGGAGATAAGATATGCCCTCCACTGTAATGGGGCAGTATTGCCAGCAACCTGTTGCCGTGCAGGAACTCTGTTGGTTAATTGAAGAGGCAGTCCTCGGCATTTATTAACAACACAATTGGTTCCTGAAAATCCGCTTTGTAAGTCGAAATGTCGTTCGTTGGAACCGGTTTTCCCATAGGAATAAGTGAGGGATCAGTTCCTGAATCAAGGCGCGATACCGTATTTTCACTGAATGGTGAACACTTTGTGAGATCTTGCTCCAGTGTGATTGCCTCACAGCAGAGTATTTCCCAACAAGAGCAGACTCGATTGGTCAAATGGCCTATTTCTGCCCCCATGTCTCATGGTCTTATAACAGCTATTATATAGTCGCCTTCAAAGTCACATCTGCACTGTATCTGAGGAGCAATTTGTCCTTCCTGAGGTTGTGAAAGGAAGGCATTTGGTAAAGACCTCAAAGTTGGGTGGTGTGGTCTGTTGTCATAAAGTTAAAACCGGTGTTGCAAAGTCGAAACAGGGTGTCAAACTATAAACGTTGCAAATGCAGTTCGTCATAATTCATACATCGTAAAGCCCAGGACTGCTTGTGTAGATAATGGAGGTTCCATTTTAATCTTAGACAATAAGATGTAGGAGCAGAAGTAGGCCACTTGACCTACTCTGCCATTCAGTGAGATCATGGCCGATCTGATATAATCTTCAACTTCACTTTCCCGCATACATCTTTTAAAAAAAATTTAGAGTATCCAATTATTTTTTTACAATTAAGGGGCATTTTAGCATGGCCAATCCACCTACCCTGCACATCTTTGGGTTGTGGGGGTGAAACCCACGCAGACACGGGGAGAATGTGCAAACTCCACACGGACAGTGACCCAGAGCCGGGATCGAACCCGGGACCTCGGCACCGTGAGGCAGCAGTGCTAACCACTGCGCCACCGTGCTGCCCTCTTTCCCCCATATCTTTTGATTGCCTTACTGATTAAAAATCTGTCTATCTCAGTCTTGAAGATACTTACTGACCAGCCTCTACAGCTCTCAGAGGTGAAGAATTCCACAGATTCACTACCCTCTGAGAGAAGAAATTGCTCCTCATTTCTGCCTTAAATAGGTGACCCCTCACTCTGAGGTTATGCCCTCTTGTCCGAGACTCTCTGACAAGAGGAAACATCTTGGGCACGATTTTCCCACTGTGTTGCACCTGGTGCCAATCCCATTGTGCTGGGTGCATAGCGGGAGAGGCTAAAAATGTGTTTCCTGCCGGGCTTAGCAGGTTGGGTGCATCGCGCGTGTGATCCAGATAACGACATCAATGGCTCAATCAAGTTGGCACTATGAGCCAGTTCAATCGTGCACAATAGTTCTACCAATTGAACCAAGCCTGACACACATTAATTAATCCAGCGATGGATACATGATCTGGTTTTTGGAAACTTGGGGAGAGAAGGATTTGTACAATGATAGGATTCGTAATTTTACCAACTGATGTCACAGAGCATTTATTAATTATTTGCTTCACAATACTTAATTGCCTTCAGGCTGTAGTACAAGGGCCAGGCATATATAAGATTAATAATAACAATAATAATCTTTAAGAGTGTCTCAAGTAGGCTCACATTAACACTGAAATGAAGTTACTGTGAAACGTCCCTAGTCGCCACACTCCGGCGCCTGTTCGGGTACACAGAGGGAGAATTCAGAATGTCCAATTCACCGAGCACGCCGTTTGGCACTTGTGGGAGGAAACCGGAGCGCCCGAAGGGAACCCACGCAGACACGGGGAGAACGTGCAGACTCCGCACAGACATTGACCCAAGCTGGGAATCGAA
The DNA here is from genome assembly GCF_902713615.1 of Scyliorhinus canicula. Classification (NCBI taxonomy): domain Eukaryota; kingdom Metazoa; phylum Chordata; class Chondrichthyes; order Carcharhiniformes; family Scyliorhinidae; genus Scyliorhinus; species Scyliorhinus canicula. The sequence goes on from NC_052146.1 coordinate 293,982,405, forward strand.
CCCGGGGCCCTGGAGCTGTGAAGCAACAGTGCTAACCACTGTGCTACCGTGGACTGAGTACAGCACCACCCACACGGTGATGTGAGAAGGCACAATGACCCTGACCCAGGGTCTGGGAGTGTGATGTTGAACATGGACAAAGGCGGAAGCACGGAGACTGCCCTTAGCCCGTCACCATGTGAAAATAGTTCTGGTGCTTAACAAAGACTTACACTAACAGTTAACCTACCGAAAACTGCACAGATTGTATAAAACATGCTGATCTATAACCAACACCCTCCCAAAATGGGGGCAGCCATGGATAAAAACCCAGACCCTCGTTAAAATGCACAGACAAACCTAAATCCTGGAGGACAGAGTCCAACAAAGCAATGCTTAAAATTGGAATTGTTAATTTTGTTGGGGTATTAATACCGGATGTTGTCTTGTGTTGGAAGTAAAGCCTATTTTTAAGAGTGACCTATAGGCACGTCAATTTGCTAACTTTGAATTCTTGTTCCTCGAGCTACTATTACTGTAAATATTGTAGAACATACTTGAATCTGCAGATTTTAACTTGCAGCACCACTGAGGTGTGATACTTGCCAATATTAGGAGGTTGGTTGTGCGGTGGCCCTGTGAAATTTATTAATTTCAGAAGGTTTACCTTACAGGGCTTCATGTGCCCCTGAGCCACTGAAGTAGATAGCTAATCTTGTTCTCTAATTGATTTCTAACCTTAACTCTTACCCATGTCAATTGTCCGCTTGCGAAGGAAACTACACTGAGTGGTGCAGGCAACCCAACTAACGTTGGGTCAGCTGCGGTAACAGAACAACATGAATATTGGAAATGCTCCACAGGTCTGGCAGCATCTGTGGAGAGAGAGAAAAACAGAGTGAATGTTTCTGCCTCACTTGTCCTATGGAAGGTGATCCATCTCACTTGAAACCCCAACTCTGGCCGGGATTTTCCGTTTCGAAAAATTTGACGGACGAACTAAAAGTCTAACATTGATTCTGGGCAGCGGCTGGGCTGGCTCACCTGTTGAGTACTTCTCACATTTTCCTGTTGGAGTTGTCAGATTTAATCTATTTCTAACTCGACTTATGGCAGCACGGTAGCATTGTGGATAGCACAATTGCTTCACAGCTCCAGGGTCCCAGGTTCGATTCCGGCTTGGGTCACTGTCAGTGCGGAGTCTACACATCCTCCCCGTATCTGCGTGGGTTTCCTCCGGGTGCTCCGGTTTCCTCCCACAGTCCAAAGATGTGCAGGTTAGGTGGATTGGCCATGATAAATTGCCCTTAGTGTCCAAAATTGCCCTTCTGTTGGGTGGAGTTACTGGGTTATGGGGATAGGGTGGAGGTGTTGACCTTGGGTAGGGTGCTCTTTCCAAGAGCCGGTGCAGACTTGATGGGCCGAATGGCCTTCTTCTACACTGTAAATTCTGTAATTACGAAAAATTATAATTACCTACAAGTATGGAACCTCTTGCCGATAGATGGTCAACTATACGACCCTGAGCTTCCAGATTATAGGCAGGCCGGCTCTAAAGGGTGAGGGAGTCACCTTTGTGGATATTGTTGCTTTTATATTGAGGGATGACTGCAGAAAGATTGATGCCATCAACAGTGTTGCTGACGTTGTCAGTAATGTGTCCAGCTTCTCGTCAGAAATTCCTTTCTCACGCGAGCGGTTCAAGCGATGTTTCTTATCGTCCAAATATCCCCAGCTGCAGAACGATATTAATTAATAGATTGCAGGACTATGTCTGAAGGTTAAATGCCGGTATTGACCACCTGGGTCAAAAGGCTGGTTTGTGTCCTTGTGGGGAGGTCACCATATGTGTGTGGTTCAGTGTGGGAGGGGGGGGGGGGGGGGGTCAGTGTGTGTGTGTGTGGAGGGTCTATGTGTGTGTGGTTGTATATGTGTCTATGTATGTGTTAGTCTATGCCTGTATGTGTATGGGTGTGTCTGTGCATGTGTGTGTCTGTCCACGTGTGTCTGTCCATGTGTGTGCCTGTCCATGTGAATGGGACAGTCAAAAGGGCCCGTGTGTTCGTGCACTTGAGGCAACTGAAGGCGGACGTGGCCATGTTGCAGGAGACACATCTGAAGGTGGGGAATCAGATTAGGGTAAGGAAGGGATGGGTTGGACAGGTGTTCCATTCGGGGTTAGACTTTAAAACGAGGTGGGGGGGGGGGCGATCTTGGTTAATAAGCCGGTGGCATTCGAGGCGGGGAATATAGAAGCGGACCCGGGGGTTATGGTTAGTGGGAAGCTGGAGGGAATGGCCGTGGTATTGGTAAGTATATATGCCCCGAACTGGGATGATGTTGAGTTTGTGAGACGGGTACTGGGGAAGATCCCAGACCTTGATTCACATCGACTGATTATGGGGGGAGATTTCAATACGGTCCTGGATCCATGGTTGGACCAGTCGAGTTCTAGGTCTGGGAAGGTATCAGTTATGACAAAGGAGCTTCAGGAGTTCATGGAGCACATGGGAAGCCGAGGAATAAGGAGTATTCGTTCTACTCCCATGTGCATAAGGTGTATTCACGGATTGACTTTTTCGTTATGGACAAGACACGGCAGGCTGAGGTAGTAGATACTGAATATTCCCGCACTGGCTGGACTTGCAAGTTAGCAAGGGAAAGGCCCACAATGGAGGTTGGATGTTGGGCTGCTAGTGGAGAAGGAGGCATGTGAACGGGTGAGAAGGGCCATTCGGGGATACATAGGGATCAATGATACGGGTGAGGTGTCAGCGGGGGGGGTGGTTTGGGACGCACTGAAGGCAGTTATCGGGGGGGGGAGGGGAGGATTCATCTCAATTCGGGCCCATAAGGAGAAGGCTGTGCGGTCGGAGTTGGATAGACTGGTAGGCAAAATTTTACAGGTGGACTGGAGGTATGCGGATGTCGGGCTTCAGAAAGAGCATCAGAGACTGCAGGTAGAATTTGGGCTCCTATCCACAGGTAAGGCGGAGGGACAGCTGAGGAGGGTAAAGGGGCGGTTCATTAATATGGGGAGAAAGCTCGCAGAATGCTGGCGCACCAGCTGAGGAAACGGGAGTCAGCAAGAGTGATTGGGAAAGTGAGGGATACAGGGGGAAAGATGGTTCTGGATCCAGCGGAACTGAATGATTTGTGTCGGGAGTCAGTAAATTGTATAAATTGGAACCCCCAGCTGGGGAGGAGGAGATGGAGCGCTTTCTGAGGGGGCTGGAGTTCCCGAGGATAGATGAGGAGTTGGTGGAGGATCTGGGAGCCCCAATCAAGCTTGGGGAGGTTACAGAAGGGTTGGGAACGGTGCAATCGGGCAAAGCCACGGGACCAGACGGATACCCGGTTGAGTTCTACAGAAAGTTTTCCGGGCTGTTGGGGCCGCTCCTGGTAAAGACTTTTAATGAGTCAAAGGAGCTGGGAGTGCTTCCCCCAACGTTACCGCAGGCATCGATTTCCATTATTTTGAAACGGGATAAAGATCCGGAGAGCTGTATCTCGTATAGACCAATCTCTCTGTTAAATGTGGATGCGGAATTGCTGGCAAAGATCTTGGCCACATGTATGGAGGACTGTGTTCCGGGGGTAATAGGGGAGGACCAGACGGGATTTTTCAAGGGACGACACCTGACGTCCAACATTAGGCGGCTCCTTAACGTAATAATGATGCCTGCGGAGGGGTGTGAGGTCGAGATGGTGGTGGCCATGGATGCAGAAAAGGCCTTTGATCGGGTGGAGTGGAAATATTTATGGGAGGTCCCAGGAAGGTTTGGGTTTGAGCAGGGATTTGTGGATTGGGTCGGGCACCGGTGGCAAATGTAAAGACAAACTGGGTACGATCGGGATATTTTAGCCTGTGTCGGGGGATGAGACAGGGATGTCCACTCTCCCCACTACTGTTTGCCCTGGCCGTAGAGCCTTTGGCAATGGCGCTGTGAGCATCGAATATTTGGCGGGGGATAGTGAGAGGGAGGGGTGGAACATAGGGTTTCACTCTGTGCGAACGATCTGCCCCGGGGGTGAAGAAGATCCTTCTTGCACGGGGAGGGTGGTTTGGCCCTACCGAACTTTATTATCTATTACTGGGCAGCTAATATATCGATGGTTAGGAAGTGGGTCGTGGGTTAAGGGTCGGTGTGGGAGCGAGTGGAGGCGGCATCTTGCAAGGGCATGAATCTGAAGGCTTTGTTAACGGCGCCTCTGCTGTTCTCGCCAGCTCGGTACTCCACAAGCCCAGTGGTTGAGCCTGAGGAAGGAGCAGTGCTCCGAAAGCTAGTGTTTGAAACAAATCTGTTGGACTTTAACCTGGTGTTGTAAGACTTCTTACTGTGCTCACCGCACACCAACGCCGGCATCTCCACACGTGTTTGTGGCAGCCCTGAGAGTGTGGGGACAATGGAGGCAGCACATGGGACTGGAGGGGGTGTCGGTGCGGTCACCGATCTGTGACAACCACCGGTTCGCTCCGGGGTGGGTTGAATGGAGGCTTTAGGAGGTGGCAGCAGGCAGGGGTTGAGAGATTTGGAGATATCTTCATTGAGGATATTTTCCTGAGCTTGGAGGAGCTAGAGGAGGAGTTTGAGTTGCCAGGGGGGAATGGGTTCCGGTACTTACAAATGCGGGATTTTGTCCGGAGGCAGGGTCCAAGCTCCCCTCACCTCTCTGGATAAGGTGATGTCAAAAACAGGGGTCGGGGAGGGGAGGATCTCTGAAATATATGGATGAACTGATGGAGTGGGAAGGGGTTTCAATAGGGGAGGTGAAGAGGAAGTGGGAGGACGAGCTGGGAGGAGATTTGAAAGTTGGGCTATGGGAGAAGGCCCTGAAGAGAGTCAATGAATCCTCGTCGTGTGCCAGGCTTAGCCTGATCCAGTTCAAGGTGGTCCACAGGGCTCAGATGACTATGGCCGTGATGAGCAGGTTTTTTGAGGAGGTGGAGGACAGGCGTAGGAGGTGTAGGGGCAGTCCTGCGAACTAGTGCACATATTTTGGGCGTGTCCAAGGCTGAGGGGATTTTGGCAGGGATTTTCAGATGTCATATCAGGTCCTGGAAGGGAGGGTGACTCCGAATCCAGAGGTGACAATATTTGGAGTGTCGGAAGATCCGGGAGCCCAGGGGGAGACAGGCCAATGCTTTGGCCTTTGCCTCCCTGGTGCCGCGGAGACGGAGTTTGCTGGGATGGAGGGACTCGGAGCCTCCAAAGGGGGGGGGGGGTTGGGTCAGTGCATGGCAGGGTTTCTTAGGTCAGAGAAAATTAAGTTCGACTTAAGGGGTTCACTACAGGGGTTCGCTTGGAGGTGGCAGCCGTTCAGCGACTTCTTCAAGGAAAATTGACCATCAGCAGGGGGGGTGGGGGCAGAGGTGGATGGGAGGGGGGGGGGGAAGAGGAGGCATGGCAGTGAGGAATAGGGGTAGAAAATCTAATGAAGGTAGAACTGTGGGATGGAGTAGGTATCATGGACCATGACAGTTAGGGGTATGCTTTGTGGGGGGGTGGGGGTATGATATTGTGGGGTTTTTGTGTGTGTTGGATCTCTTTGTTTAAAATGTTAAAATTATAAATGCCTTAATAAAATAATTTCTAAAAAGGAAACACTGCAATGAAGATACTGTGAAAATCCCCTAGTCGCCACATTCCGGTGTCTGTTCGGGTACACTGAGGGAGAATTCAGAATGGCCAATTCACCTAACAAGCACATCACTCGGGACTAACAGTCAAACACCTTCATATAAAAACAAAATACCGCGGATGCTGGAAATCTGAAATAAAAACAGGAAACGTGAGAAAAACTCAGCAGGTCTGGCGAAGTCTGTGGAGAGAGAAACGGTTAATGTTTCAGGCCGTTGGCCTTTTCATTCTGTGGTGGAATTAATAGACTTTGCAAAACAGGATGACTTTGAGCTATCATGAGAGGAGTGCGTAGTTTGTCTTCTGATATGTAAACTGTGCAGAAAATGCTCGACAGTAATGATGCAGCTATGAGCGATTAAAGTAACTTTACGAGCTGGTGTAATAAAAACAGGGAGAGGCATTATTACTTATGGAAAGATAAGAGTTGATTAGGCCTGTTCTTCAAAGATATTGGAAACTGTTAAGTCAGGAAGTCTCGTACTGAGGGAAGTAACTAAGTAAACAGCTACAGTGGTTCACATGAATAGACTGTCAGCAAAGGTTTTATGAGTAGATCTGTCTTATCTCAGATATTTTACCTTTGAGGTAGGAAAAAGGTTGTGTATAAAAGAGCAAGGTTTTCAAATTTCCTCAGAGGATTCGAATAATACAGAAACTGAAAGCACATTGGACAGAATTTAGTCAGACATTGACCCGGGTCCTTGGCGCTGTGAGGCAGCAGTGCTAACCACTGTACCACAGTGCCACTCCTTTCACCCCTTTGTTAATCAAGAACCTATCTAGATCTGCCTTAAAAACATTTAAAGGGGCAGCACGGTAGCGCAGTGGTTAGCACTGCTGCCTCACGGCGCGAGGACCCGGATTCGATCACGGCCCCGGGTCACTGTCCGTGTGGAGTTTGCACATTCTCCCCGTGTCTGCGTGGGTGTCACACCCACAGCCCAAACATGTGCAAGGTAGGTGGATTGGCCACGCTAAATTGGCCCTTAATTGGAAAAAAGAATTGGGTACTGTAAATTTATAAAAAACATTCAAAGACTCTGCTTTCACTGCCGTTTGAGGGAGAGTTCCAGAGACTCTCAACCCTCTGAGGCAAAAAATTCTCCTCATCCCGGTCATAAACAAGCGACCCCTTATTTTAAATAATGAACCCCCCAGTTCTAGATTCTCCCAACAAGGGGAAACATTCGTTCCACATCCACACTTGTCCAGGGCAGCACGGTAGCACAGTGGCTAGCACTGTCGCTTCACAGCTCCAGGGTCCCGGGTTCGATTCCCACTTGGGTCACTGTCTGTGCGGGGTTTGCGCGTTCACACTGTGTCTGGGTGCATTTCCTCCGGGTACTCCGGTTTCCTCCCACAAGTCCCGAAAGACGTGCTTTTCGGTAATTTGGACATCCTGAATTCTCCCTCTGTGTACCCGAACAGGCGCCGGAATGTGGCGGCTAGGGGCTTTTCACAGTAACTTCATTGCAGTGTTAATGTAAGCCTACTTGTGACAATAAAGATTATTATTATTATTAAACTTCTTCTCCTCCCTCTCTCTGTCTGTCCTCCTTTAGGAGGCTTCAAAAAACCAACCTCTTTGGTTGTGGCACAGTATGAATGTTTTCTTTGAAAACATCACCATGAAGCCGCTTAGCATAGTTATCTATGGTAAAGGCACTGCATAAATACTATTTGTTGTTGTCGAGGTTATCTTCCAATTTTTCTGGGATCCCCCACCAGAGAAATATTCTCCCCTGTCTAACATAACAGCAGACCCTTTAGTTAGCAAATTAACGCATAGCAGTTTACAGTGGAAGAGGCTGTTGCTCTGATTAAGGGTTGCATCTGTAACGAATGCCTCGCTCCCAGGGTGCTCATTAACCGGCTTGTCCTCAAACTGCAGTCTTGTCCGACTGAGGAAGCAACACGATAATTTTGCCTCCTTTCATTCTTCAGCGAGGTGGATGCATGAATGCGGCCGAACGCAAACCAGCTCTTCGAGTGCGCCAATCACACAATCATTCCTCCGAGGCTGAAGGGGCTGAATTAAACCGGCACGATTTGAAAGATGTGATTGAATGCAAGACCCGCAAAGCATAAACATCATTTTCCACGGTTAATTGAACATGGACTATTAGTAGAAAACAGTTGTTTGAGAATTGTTAATCCCTGAACGAGGGCCACCTGATTCAGTAAGGACCCTTAAAATTGATGCGAGCCCTCAGAGGAGGTGGCTGGGAGACGGCACAGTGCATTTGTGTGGCTGGTCTTGTGCGGGTTCCATGTCGAGTGTTTGTACTGATAATGAACCTGTCCATTATGTAAATGAATTGGTAGTCAGAGCACATCAGGTTTTTGTGAGATTATGCCGCTTTGGCAGTACGTTAAGTTTTTGTACTGATTGATGCCAGAGCTGAAAGATTGAGGCATTAACATCTACCATGCCAGTCTCGATACGAAGGGACTGCAAAGGTGGCTTGAATTCAACACTGGGAGCTTGACAGAAGATATCTTGGTTTAATTTACTTCCTGGAGAAGAATGCTGCTAACCGGGCTGGGAAACACTACTCTGATGCAGGAGTGCTTTATTGCCTCCTAATGGCTGTTTTCTGATTGGGGAAGAGGGAAAGAGAGAGAATTAATCCTGAATACAAGCAGCAGCCAATGATCACGAACTTGAGAAGAGCTGGACTCTTCATTGGGTCTGCCAAGGTATGAAGGGGGTGGGCGGCATATTGGGTAGATCCTGTTATAACTTTGAACCAGGTGTTGTCCGAGTGAATGGACGTCTTTAGTACGTAGAATGTACGCCTTGGCTCCGTGGGCAACACTCTTGTCTCTGACTCAAAAGATTGAGGGTTCAAGCCCCATTTCAGAGATCCACCCCTCCCAACATCCCCGCCTAACCTGCACATCCCTGGACACTATGGGGCAACTTAGCATGGCCAATCCACCTAACCTGCACATCCCTGGACACTATGGGGCAACTTAGCATGGCCAATCCACCTAACCTGCACATCCCTGGACACTATGGGGCAACTTAGCATGGCCAATCCACCTAACCTGCACATCCCTGGACACTATGGGGCAACTTAGCATGGCCAATCCACCTAACCTGCACATCCCTGGACACTATGGGGCAACTTAGCATAGCCAATCCACCTAACCTGCACATCCCTGGACACTATGGGGCAACTTAGCATGGCCAATCCACCTAACCTGCACATCCCTGGACACTATGGGGCAACTTAGCATGGCCAATCCACCTAACCTGCACATCCCTGGACACTATGGGGCAACTTAGCATGGCCAATCCACCTAACCTGCACATCCCTGGACACTATGGGGCAACTTAGCATGGCCAATCCACCTAACCTGCACATCCCTGGACACTATGGGGCAACTTAGCATGGCCAATCCACCTAACCTGCACATCCCTGGACACTATGGGGCAACTTAGCATGGCCAATCCACCTAACCTGCACATCCCTGGACACTATGGGGCAACTTAGCATGGCCAATCCACCTAACCTGCACATCCCTGGACACTATGGGGCAACTTAGCATGGCCAATCCACCTAACCTGCACATCCCTGGACACTATGGGGCAACTTAGCATGGCCAATCCACCTAACCTGCACATCCCTGGACACTATGGGGCAACTTAGCATGGCCAATCCACCTAACCTGCACATCCCTGGACACTATGGGGCAACTTAGCATGGCCAATCCACCTAACCTGCACATCCCTGGACACTATGGGGCAACTTAGCCTGGCCAATCCACTAACCTGCACATCCCTGGAAACTATGGGGCAACTTAGCATGGCCAATCCACCTAACCTGCACATCCCTGGACACTATGGGGCAACTTAGCATGGCCAATCCACCTAACCTGCACATCCCTGGACACTATGGGGCAACTTAGCATGGCCAATCCACCTAACCTGCACATCCCTGGACACTATGGGGCAACTTAGCATGGCCAATCCACCTAACCTGCACACCCCTGGACACTATGGGGCAACTTAGCATGGCCAATCCACCTAACCTGCACATCCCTGGACACTATGGGGCAACTTAGCATGGCCAATCCACCTAACCTGCACATCCCTGGACACTATGGGGCAACTTAGCATGGCCAATCCACCTAACCTGCACATCCCTGGACACTATGGGGCAACTTAGCATGGCCAATCCACCTAACCTGCACATCCCTGGACACTATGGGGCAACTTAGCATGGCCAATCCACCTAACCTGCACATCCCTGGACACTATGGGGCAACTTAGCATGGCCAATCCACCTAACCTGCACATCCCTGGACACTATGGGGCAACTTAGCATGGCCAATCCACCTAACCTGCACATCCCTGGACACTATGGGGCAACTTAGCATGGCCAATCCACCTAACCTGCACACCCCTGGACACTATGGGGCAACTTAGCATGGCCAATCCACCTAACCTGCACATCTTTGGGTAACATCAATCAATGACCGCCTGTCACGTCTTGTGTGAAGATCAAAGGCCATCAGTATTATTGATCAATGGAATCCAATCACGATTCAGGACAATCTTCTTTCTCCAAAGGCTGGTTAGAATGAGGGAACCAGCTTACACGGGGGGGGGGGGGGTGCGAGAACGCGAGAGCAGATGAGACGGGCAACATTCAATGAGAAGCCGGGTGAGCTAATTAGAGACAAAGGAACAGGAGTCATTGCTGGCAACGTGAGATGGAGGGTTGGGAGGAGAGTCATGTGATGCATGAACACCAGCATGGAGCAGTTGGGCCGAATGGCCCGTTTCTGTGACGTCTCTCCTAAGTAAAGACACTAAGCTGTTCCAGTTGCAGACTAAATGAGGCAGACCAGCCGGCTGCTTCCAGCCGTATAAAATCTGTCTGGGACCGAACGCCTTACCCACACCCACCAGATTTGTTTACTTTGCTGAAATCTCAACTAATTCAATCAGAAAGCCGACCTGTCCAGGGCACACAATCCTTGCAGGAGCCCCTTGTCTGTCTTCTCTTACCTGCCCTTTAATATTTGGAGTTGCAGCTTAGTTCTGTCTTTGTTCCCCCTCCAGCTGTTTTAATTGAATAATGTTTTGTGGTGGCTTCTGGCACAGGCACAGGCAGTGTTTATGAGGAACAATGGTGCCCATTCTCAGCTATTGCGTATATAAAACCTCCACAGTAATTGCTCTGTTAAGTCTGGTTATACTGCGGCGTTAATTGGCAATTGAGTAAGTGAAGTGGATGAGCGAGATTCACGGTACCCTCTCTTTCACCAGCAAAGCCCTGTAACTGACCACATCAGAACTTGTTATAAGTGTGTGGTGCAGTGGGTTATGAGATCATGGAACTTTACAACACAGATGGAGACCATTCAGCCCCTCCTACCTGTGCTGGTTCATTGAAAAGGGGCATTCAATTGGCCCCCACTCCCCTGACTCTTACCCCAAGGCTCTGCAAACGCTTCCTTTTGAAGTATTTATCCCATCCCCTTTTGAGTGGGGTGGTCCTTCGGAGGGTCACTGCAGACTCGATGGGCCAAATGGCCTGCTCCTGCACTGTAGGGATTCTATGAAAGTTACTGTTGAATCTGCTTCCGCCGCCCTTTCAAATAGAATTTACAGGGGCTGTTTAGCTCACTGGGCTAAATCGCTGGCTTTGAAAGCAGACCAAGGCAAGCCAGCAGCACGGTTCGATTCCCGTAACAGCCTCCCCGAACAGGCGCCGGAATGTGGCGACTAGGAGCTTTTCACAGTAACTTCATTTGAAGCCTACTCGTGACAATAAGCGATTTTCATTTCATTTTCAGTGCAGAAGGAGGCCAATCGGCCCATCGAGTCTGCACCAGCTCTCGGAAAGAGGACCCTACTTAAGCCCACACCTCCACCTTATCCCCGGAACCCAGTAACCCCTAACCCCACCCAACCAGACAGAGCCAAGAATTCCAAGAGCAGTTTTGTTTTGTGATTGGGAGCCTGATGCCGGGTCCTGACCCCACGGCGCTCCGGATCCTGAGGCCAGGCATGGTACTCAGAAGGCTGGCCAATGATTGGCCAGGGTGCATGCTCGCAGTCCAATAAAGGACAGTGGGTGGGCAAACTCTTGAGACTGGAGAAGCCAATCAGCAGTCTCCCATCCCGGAGACGACACCAGGCCGCACCATCCGAGCTGAGAGCTGCCGAGACAGGTGAGTAGAGGGAGGGTCCCTCAAAGATGGAGGAGCCTTCTGGAGACTTTTTAATCAATGTGGAGTTTGAACTGGCTACAGCTGTCAGATCACTACTTTGGAAGCGGAAGTCAAGGGATCTTTTACACTACACTGAGCTGTGTAACTGACACCCGAGTGCTCGCTTGTAAAACTATGCCTTAAATAAGAAGCATTCCACTGCTCATGAGTTACGTCTCTTATAACAAAAGTCTTTAGTACTGCTGAAAAGAGACATGTAGTCGAAGCTTTTTGGCTCGCACTCAGCAGGGCACTTATCAAGAACCAAAAATACATTCTGCCTATCGTAAAAATGAGTGATGTGGTATATGAATTTCAGTGCTAGTGTGATGCCAGGTATGCAGGCTGCACATCTCAGTGACTGCTATTTAGCCCACTGTAATGTCGAAACGCAGAAGGCATTTTCACGCTGCAATGAGGTAGCAGTCAGGTGGCCTTGAGCGATTATTATTGGAGAGTTCACTTGGGCAAGGGGGGGGGGATCCTCCTGCTCCTCGACTGGGATCCTTTGCATCCAGCTGAGGGAACAGACAGGAGCCTTGGGCCCCGATGTCTCATCTAAATGGTGCAGCACTGCCTCAGTGCCACACTGTCAAATCAAAACTATTGCTCTGCATTGCTCCACGACGTCTGGGCGCAGGGGATGGAAAAGACAGGCATTTATCTAGCACTTCCCACCCATCTCAAAGCGCGTCACAGCCCAATGAGGTACTTTCTGAAGTGCAGTCGCTGTTGTAATGTTGGAAACGCGGCAGCCAATTATACGCACAGTACGAGCCCACATATGGCAATGTGACAAAGGTGGGATCATCTGATTTTTGTGATGTTGATTGAGGGATAAATATTGGCCAGGACCCTGGAGGTAACTCCCCTGCTCTTCCTCAGAACTGTAGGATCTTTGACATCCAGGCTAATGGTGCCTCGATTAACGTTTAATTATTGGAAGTTATGATGATTGGGATGCAGACCCAGTCAAACGGGGATGGAGCAAAATCAGCCGGCACGGTACTGTTCCCAGATGAGAACCAGGGATAAAGATTGGGAGAGTTTGACGTTTGCCATTTGGCTGGCTGGGAAAAGCGAGTCAGACCTGTGGAAACAGGAATCCGTGTCTAAATTCTGACAAAAGTGGCTTTTACTTGACACTGATGGTTTTTCACACCAAGACAACAGATGGAAAGAATCCCTTCACTTCCGTTTACACTTCTGGTGAGCAGAGGACAATTGATGCCAGTACAAGCCACGAAGCCGGGTTGTTTATTGGATCTAGTCTGACAACGCTATTTAATGGACTGCATCCAGTGGCCATGTGTCTGTCTGATCCTCTTGTTTTAGCACCGTGAGCTCCAGCTTGCAGCCCTGCTAACTAATCTGATTCATTTTCTGAACACATTCCTGCTGCACATTCTCCTGTCTCAGCAGCTAACACTCTCTGAGTCAGAGGCTGTGGGTTCAAAGCCCATTCCAGAGGGCTGACTCCACAGTCTGGAGGCTGATGCTCCGGGGAGCGCGGTACTGAGGGAGGACTGCACAGCCGGGAGTGCGGTACTGAGGGAGTGCAGCACAGTCAGGAGAGCGGTACTGAGGAATGCTGCACAGTCAGGAGAGCGGTACTGAGGGAATGCTGCACAGCCGGGAGAGCGGTACTGAGGGAGGACTGCACAGCCGGGAGTGCGGTACTGAGGGAATGCTGCACAGTCAGGAGAGCGGTACTGAGGGAGTGCAGTACAGTCAGGAGAGCGGTACTGAGGGAGGGCTGTACAGCCGGGAGAGCGGTACTGAGGGAGCGCAGTACAGTCAGGAGAGCGGTACTGAGTGAGAGCTGCACAGTCAGGAGAGCTGTACTGAGGGAGGGCTGCACAGACACGGGAGTGCGGTACTGAGGTAGCGCAGCACAGTCAGGAGAGCGGTACTGAGGGAATGCTGCACAGCCGGGAGTGCGGTACTGAGGGAATGCTGCACAGCCGGGAGTGCGGTACTGAGGGAATGCTGCACAGTCGGAGAGCGGTACTGAGGGAGTGCGGCACAGCCGGGAGAGCGGTACTGAGGGAATGCTGCACAGTCAGGAGAGCGTAACTGAGGGAGGGCTGTACAGTCGGGAATGCAGTACTGAGGGAGGGCTGCACAGTCGGAGTGCGGTACTGAGGGAATGCTGTACAGTCGGGAGAGCGGTACTGAGGGGTTCTGCACAGCCGGGAGAGCGTACTGAGGGAATGCTGCACAGCCGGAGTGCGGTACTGAGGGAGTGCAGCACAGTCAGGAGAGCGGTACTGAGGGAGTGCAGTACAGTCAGGAGAGCGGTACTGAGGGAGTGCTGCACAGTCAGGAGAGCGGTACTGAGGGAGTGCAGCACAGTCAGGAGAGCGGTACTGAGGGAGTGCTGCACAGTCAGGAGAGCGGTACTGAGGGAATGCTGCACAGCCGGGAGAGCGGTACTGAGGGAATGCTGCACAGCCGGGAGTGCGGTACTGAGGGAATGCTGCACAGTCGGGAGAGCGTACTGAGGGAGTGCTGCACAGTCAGGAGAGCGGTACTGAGGAATGCTGCACAGCCGGGAGTGCGGTACTGAGGGAATGCTGCACAGTCAGGAGAGCGGTACTGAGGGAGGGCTGCAGCCGGGAGAGCGGTACTGAGGGAATGCTGCACAGTCAGGAGAGCGGTACTGAGGGAATGCTGTACAGTCGGGAGCGGTACTGAGGGTGCTGCACAGCCGGGAGAGCGGTACTGAGGAATGCTGCACAGCCGGAGTGCGGTACTGAGGGAGTGCTGCACAGTCCAGGAGAGCGGTACTGAGGGAGTGCTGCACAGTCAGGAGAGCGTACTGATGGAGTGCTGCACAGCCGGGAGAGCGGTACTGAGGGGAATGCTGCACAGCCGGGAGTGCGGTACTGAGGGAGTGCTGCACAGTCAGGAGAGCGGTACTGAGGGGAGTGCTGCACAGTACAGGAGAGCGGTACTGAGGGAGGCTGCACAGCCGTGAGAGCGGTGCTGAGGGAGTGCTGCAGAGCCGGGAGAGCGGTACTGAGGGAATGCTGCACAGTCAGGAGTGCGGTACTGAGGGAATGCTGCACAGCCGGGAGAGCGGTGCTGAGGGAGTGCTGCACAGCCGGGGAGAGCGGTACTGAGGGAATGCTGCACAGTCAAGGAGTGCGGTACTGAGGGAATGCTCGCACAGTGCCGGGAGTCGCGGTACTGAAGGGAGTGCAGCACAGTCATGAGAGCGGTACTGAGGGAGGGCTGCACAGCTGGGAGGGGCGGTACTGAGGGAATGCTGCACAGCCGGGAGTGCGGTACTGAGGGAGTGCTGCACAGTCAGGAGTGCGGTACTGAGGGAGTGCAGTACAGTCAGGAGAGCGGTACTGAGGGAATGCTGCACAGTCAGGAGAGCGGTACTGAGGGAGGCTGCACAGCCGGGCGTGCGGTACTGAGGGAGTGCTGCACAGTCAGGAGAGCGGTACTGAGGGATTGCTGCACAGCCGGGGAGCGGTACTGAGGGAATGCTGCACAGTCGGAGTGCGGTACTGAGGGAATGCTGCACAGTCAGGAGTGCGGTACTGAGGGAATGCTGCACAGCCGGAGTGCGGTACTGAGGGAGTGCAGCACAGTCAGGAGAGCGGTACTGAGGGAGTGCAGTACAGTCAGGAGCGGTACTGAGGGAATGCTGCACAGCCGGGAGAGCGGTACTGAGGAGTGCAGTACAGTCAGGAGTGCGGTACTGAGGTGCTGCACAGCCGGGAGAGCGTACTGAGGGAGGGCTGCACATTCAGGAGTGCGGTACTGAGGGAATGCTGCACAGCCGGGAGAGCGGTACTGAGGGAATGCTGCACAGCCGGGAAGCGGTACTGAGGGAATGCTGCACAGTCGGGAGAGCGGTACTGAGGGAATGCTGCACAGTCAGGAGAGCGGTACTGAGGGAGTGCTGCACAGTCAGGAGAGCGGTACTGTGTAGCGCAGCACAGCCGGGAGTGCGGTACTGAGGGAATGCTGCACAGCCGGAGAGCGGTACTGAGGAATGCTGCACAGCCGGGAGAGCGGTACTGAGGGAATGCTGCACAGCCGGGAGAGCGGTACTGAGGGAATGCTGCACAGTCGGGAGAGCGGTACTGAGGGAATGCTGCACAGTCAGAGAGCGGTACTGAGGGAGTGCTGCACAGTCAGAGAGCGGTACTGAGGGAATGCTGCACAGTCGGGAATGCGGTACTGAGGAATGCTGCACAGCCGGGAGAATGGTACTGAGGGAATGCACAGTCAGGAGAGCGGTACTGAGGGTGCTGCACAGCCGAGAGCGGTACTGAGGGAGTGCTGCACAGCCGGGAGAGCGGTACTGAGGAGTGCTGCACAGCCGGGAGAGCGGTACTGAGGGAATGCTGCACAGCCGGAGAGCGGTACTGAGGGAATGCTGCACAGTCGGGAGAGCGGTACTGAGGGAGGGCTGCACAGTCGGGAGAGCGGTACTGAGGAGGACTGCACAGTCGGAGAGCGGTACTGAGGGAATGCTGCACAGCCGGAGAGCGGTACTGAGGGAGGGCTGCACACCCGGGAGAGCGGTACTGAGGGAGGGCTGCACAGCCGGAGTGCGGTACTGAGGGAGGGCTGCACAGTCAGGAGAGCGGTACTGAGGGAGGCTGCACAGCCGGAGAGCGTACTGAGGGAATGCTGCACAGCCGGGAGCGGTGCTGAGGGAATGCTGCACAGTCAGGAGTGCGGTACTGAGGGAGGGCTGCACAGCCGGAGAGCGGTGCTGAGGGAGTGCTGCACAGTCAGGAGAGTGGTACTGAGGGAATGCTGCACAGTCAGATGCGGTACTGAGGGAGTGCTGCACAGTCGGGAGAGCGTACTGAGGGAATGCTGCACAGCCGGGAGAGTGGTACTGAGGGAATGCTGCACAGTCAGGAGAGCGGTACTGAGGGAATGCTGCACAGTCAGAGTGCGGTACTGAGGGAATGCTGCACAGCCGAGAGCGGTACTGAGGGAATGCTGCACAGCCGGAGAGCGTACTGAGGGAATGCTGCACAGCCGGGAGAGCGGTACTGAGGGAGTGCTGCACAGCCGGGAGAGCGTACTGAGGAAGCTGCACAGTCGGGAGAGCGGTACTGAGGGACTGCTGCACAGCCGGGAGAGCGGTACTGAGGAATGCTGCACAGCCGGGAGAGCGGTACTGAGGGAATGCTGCACAGTCGGAGAGCGGTACTGAGGGAATGCTGCACAGTCAGGAGTGCGGTACTGAGGGAATGCTGCACAGCCGGGAGAGCGGTACTGAGGAATGCTGCACAGTTAGGAGAGCGGTACTGAGGGAGTGCTGCACGGTCAGGAGAGCGGTACTGAGGGAATGCTGCACATTCGGGAATGCGGTACTGAGGGAATGCTGCACAGCCGGGAGAATGGTACTGAGCGAATGCTGCACAGTCAGGAGAGCGGTACTGAGGGAGTGCTGCACAGCCGGAGAGCGGTACTGAGGGAATGCTGCGCAGTCGGAGAGCGGTACTGAGGGAATGCTGCACAGCCGGAGAGCGGTACTGAGGGAATGCTGCACAGTCGGGAGAGCGGTACTGAGGGAGGACTGCACAGCCGGGAGTGCGGTACTGAGGAGGGCTGCGCAGCCGGGAGAGCGGTACTGAGGGAATGCTGCACAGCCTGAAGCGGTACTGAGGGAATGCTGCACAGCCGGGAGCGGTGCTGAGGGAGTGCTGCACAGCCGGGAGCGTACTGAGGAATGCTGCACAGTCAGGAGTGCGGTACTGAGGAATGCTGCACAGCCGGGAGAGCGGTACTGAGGGATGCAGTACAGTCAGGATGCGGTACTGAGGGAATGCTGCACAGCTGGAGGGCGTACTGAGGGAGGGCTGCACAGTCAGGAGAGCGGTACTGAGGAATGCTGCACAGTCAGAGAGCGGTACTGAGGGAGGGCTGCACAGTCAGGAGAGCGTACTGAGGAGGGCTGCACATTCAGGAGTGCGTACTGAGGGAATGCTGCACAGTCGGGAGAGCGGTACTGAGGGAATGCTGCACAGCCGGAGAGCGTACTGTGGTAGCGCAGCACAGCCGGGAGTGCGGTACTGGGGAATGCTGCACAGCCGGAGAGCGGTACTGAGGAATGCTGCACAGCCGGGAGAGCGTACTGAGGAATGCTGCACAGTCGGAGAGCGGTACTGAAGGAATGCTGCACATCGGAGAGCGGTACTGAGGGATGCTGCACAGTCAGGAGAGCGGTACTGAGGGAATGCTGCACAGTCGGGAATGCGGTACTGAGGGAATGCTGCACAGCCGGGAGAACTGGTACTGAGGGAATGCTGCACAGTCAGGAGAGCGGTACTGAGGGAGTGCTGCACAGCCGGGAGAGCGGTACTGAGGGAATGCTGCACAGCCGGGAGAGCGTTACTGAGGGAGGGCTGCACAGTCGTGAGAGCGGTACTGAGGGAATGCTGCACAGTTGGGAGAGCGTACTGAGGTAGGACTCCACAGCCGGGAGCGGTACTGAGGAATGCTGCACAGTCAGGAGAGCGGTACTGAGGGAATGCTGCACAGCCGGGAGAGCGGTACTGAGGGAATGCTGCACAGCCGGAGAGCGGTACTGAGGGAATGCTGCACAGTCAGGAGTGCGGTACTGAGGGAGGCTGCACAGCCGGGAGTGCGTACTGGGAGGGCTGCACAGCCGGGAGTGCGGTACTGAGGGAATGCTGTACAGTCAGGAGTGCGGTACTGAGGGAGGGCTGCACAGTCAGGATAGCGGTACTGAGGGAATGCTGTACAGTCAGGAGTGCGGTACTGAGGGAGGGCTGCACAGCCGGATAGCGGTGCTGAGGGAATGCTGCACAGTCAGGAGCGGTACTGAGGGAGGGCTGCACAGCCGGGAGCGGTACTGAGGGAATGCTGCACAGCCGGAGCGGTACTGAGGGAATGCTGCACAGTCAGGAGAGCGTACTGAGGGAGTGCTGCACAGCCGGGAAGCGGTACTGAGGGATGCTGCACAGCCGGAGAGCGGTACTGAGGGAATGCTGCACAGTCAGGAGAGCGGTACTGAGGGAATGCTGCACAGTCAGGAGAGCGGTACTGAGGGAGGGCTGCACAGCCGGGAGTGCGGTACTGAGGGAATGCTGCACAGCCGGAGTGCGGTACTGAGGGAATGCTGCACAGCCGGGAGAGCGTACTGAGGGAGTGCTGCACAGCCGGGAGAGCGGTACTGATGATGCGCACAGCCGGGAGAGCGGTACTGAGGAGTGCAGCACAGTCAGGAGAGCGGTACTGAGGGAGGGCTGTACAGCCGGGAGAGCGTACTGAGGACTGCGCACAGCCGGAGAGCGGTACTGAGGGAGTGCAGCACAGTCAGGAGCGGTACTGAGGGAGTGCAGCACAGTCAGGAGAGCGGTACTGAGGAGGACTGCACAGCCGGAGTGCGGTACTGAGGGAGGGCTGCACAGTCAGGAGAGCGTACTGAGGGAGGGCTGCACAGCCGGAGAGCGGTACTGAGGGAATGCTGCACAGCCGGAAGAGCGTACTGAGGGAATGCTGCACAGTCGGGAGAGCGGTACTGAGGGAATGCTGCACAGTCAGGAGAGCGGTACTGAGGGAGTGCTGCACGGTCAGGAGAGCGGTACTGAGGAATGCTGCACAGTCGGGAATGCGGTACTGAGGAATGCTGCACAGTCGGAGAGCGGTACTGAGGGAATGCTGCACAGTCGGAGAGCGTACTGAGGGAGGACTGCACAGCCGGGAGAGCGGTACTGAGGGAATGCTGCACAGCCGGGAGAGCGGTACTGAGGGAATGCTGCACAGTCAGGAGAGCGGTACTGAGGGAGGGTTGCACAGTCGGGAGTGAGGTACTGAGGGAATGCTGCACAGCCGGGAGTGCGTACTGAGGGAGGGCTGCACAGCCGGGAGAGCGGTTACTGAGGGAATGCTGCACAGCGGGGGAGCGGTACTGAGGGAATGCTGCACAGTCAGGAGAGCGGTAGTGAGGGAGGGTTGCACAGTCGGGAGTGAGGTACTGAGGGAATGCTGCACAGCCGGGAGCGGAACTGAGGGAGGGCTGCACAGCCGGGAGAGCGGTACTGAGGGAGGGCTGCACAGTCAGGAGTGCGGTACTGAAATGCTGTACAGCCGAGAGCGGTACTGAGGGAATGCTGCACTCAGAGAGCGGTACTGAGGGAATGCTGCACAGTCGGAATGCGTACTGAGGGAGGGCTGCACAGTCGGGAGAGCGGTACTGAGGAATGCTGCACAGCCGGGAGAGCGGTACTGAGGGAGGGTTGCACAGTCGGGAGTGAGGTACTGAGGGAATGCTGCACAGCCGGGAGCGGAACTGAGGAGGGCTGCACAGCCGGGAGAGCGGTACTGAGGGTGCTGCACGGTCAGGAGAGCGGTACTGAGGGAATGCTGCACAGTCGGGAATGCGGTACTGAGGGAATGCTGCACAGCCGGGAGAATGGTACTGAGGGAATGCTGCACAGTCAGGAGAGCGGTACTGAGGGAATGCTGCACAGCCGGGAGAGCGGTACTGAGGGAATGCTGCACAGTCGGGAGAGCGGTACTGAGGGAATGCTGCACAGTCGGGAGAGCGGTACTGAGGGAGTGCTGCACAGCCGGGAGAGCGGTACTGAGGGAATGCTGCACAGCCGGGAGAGCGGTACTGAGGGAGGGCTGCACAGCCGGGAGAGCGGTACTGAGGGAATGCTGCACAGTCAGGAGAGCGGTACTGAGGGAGACAGCACAGCCGGGAGAGCGGTACTGAGGGAATGCTGCACAGCCGGGAGAGCGGTACTGAGGGAGGGCTGCACAGCCGGGAGTGCGGTACTGAGGAATGCTGCACAGTCAGGAGAGCGGTACTGAGGGAATGCTGCACAGTCGGGAATGCGGTACTGAGGGAGGGCTGCACAGTCGGGAGAGCGGTACTGAGGGAGGGCTGCACAGCCGGGAGAGCGGTACTGAGGGAATGCTGCACAGTCGGAGTGCGGTGCTGAGGGAATGCTGCACAGTCGGGAGAGCGGTACTGAGGGAATGCTGCACAGTCAGGAGTGCGGTACTGAGGGAATGCTGCACAGCCGGGAGAGCGATCTGAGGGAATGCTGCACAGTCAGGAGAGCGGTACTGAGGAGGGCAGCACAGTCAGGAGTGCGGTACTGAGGGAATGCTGCACAGTCGGGAGAGCGGTACTGAGGGAAGGCTGCACAGTCAGGAGTTATTGCTCGGCCGGTTGCTCTTTGTGGTTAACTATGTAGGAAACGCAGCAACCAGTTTTGCACACGCTGAGGTTTTACAGAGAGCAATGTGGTGACAACAAGATATCACTTTAGGTGTTGGCTGAGGGATGATGTTGTCCAGGACTCAGTGGTAAGGCCCCGTTCCTACTTGAAGATAATTCCCCCGTTCTTACTCGAAGGTGGCAACTCCCTGATCTCATTGAAGATCCCGCTGTTTTTAGGAGAAGATAACTCCTTCTTCTCATTGAGGGACTTTTAGCTCCCACCTGAGAGAGCAGGTGTGGCGTGACTTTTTCCATGCAAATATCCCCATACGCTCTACTGTCGTGCAAGTTCCCTCATGGTGGGGGGCGACGTGGCGTAGTGCAGCCTTTCTTGACAGGCCCACCGTGCAGCGTTCCCTCAGGGGGGCGCTGTGACAGTGCAGCGTTCCCTCAGCTGGGCGCTGTGTAAGTGCAGCGTTCTCTCAGCGGGGCGCTGTGTCAGTGCAGCGTTCCCTCAGCGGGGCGCTGTGTCAGTGCAGCGTTCCCTCAGCGGTGCGCTGTGACAGTGCAGCGTTCCCTCAGCGGGGCGCTGTGTCAGTGCAGCGTTCCCTCAGCGGGGCGCTGTGTCAGTGCAGCGTTCCCTCAGCGGTGCGCTGTGACAGTGCAGCGTTCCCTCAGCGGGGCGCTGTGTCAGTGCAGCGTTCCCTCAGCGGGGCGCTGTGTCAGTGCAGCGTTCCCTCAGCGGGGCGCTGTGTCAGTGCAGCGTTCCCTCAGCGGGGCGCTGTGACAGTGCAGCGTTCCCTCAGCGGGGCGCTGTGTCAGTGCAGCGTCCCCTCAGCGGTGCGCTGTGTCAGTGCAGCGTTCCCTCAGCGGGGCGCTGTGACAGTGCAGCGTTCCCTCAGCGGGGCGCTGTGTCAGTGCAGCGTTCCCTCAGCGGTGCGCTGTGTCAGTGCAGCGTTCCCTCAGCGGGGCGCTGTGACAGTGCAGCGTTCCCTCAGCGGGGCGCTGTGACAGTGCAGCGTTCCCTCAGCGGGGCGCTGTGTCAGTGCAGCGTTCCCTCAGCGGGGCGCTGTGACAGTGCAGCGTTCCCTCAGCGGGGCGCTGTGTCAGTGCAGCGTTCCCTCAGCGGTGCGCTGTGTCACTGCAGCGTTCCCTCAGCGGTGTGCTGTGTCAGTGCAGCGTTCCCTCAGCGGTGCGCTGTGACAGTGCAGCGTTCCCTCAGCGGTGTGCTGTGTCAGTGCAGCGTTCCCTCAGCGGGGCGCTGTGTCAGTGCAGCGTTCCCTCAGCGGTGTGCTGTGTCAGTGCAGCGTTCCCTCAGCGGGGCGCTGTGACAGTGCAGCGTTCCCTCAGCGGTGCGCTGTGACAGTGCAGCGTTTCCCTCAGCGGGGCGCTGTGACAGTGCAGCGTTCCCTCAGCGGGGCGCTGTGTCAGTGCAGCGTTCCCTCAGCGGGGCGCTGTGTCAGTGCAGCGTTCCCTCAGCGGGGCGCTGTGACAGTGCAGCGTTCCCTCAGCGGGGCGCTGTGTCAGTGCAGCGTTCCCTCAGCGGTGCGCTGTGTCAGTGCAGCGTT
Organism: Scyliorhinus canicula; assembly: GCF_902713615.1. Classification (NCBI taxonomy): domain Eukaryota; kingdom Metazoa; phylum Chordata; class Chondrichthyes; order Carcharhiniformes; family Scyliorhinidae; genus Scyliorhinus; species Scyliorhinus canicula. Next base: position 294,005,006 of record NC_052146.1, read on the forward strand.
CCCTCAGCGGGGCGCTGTGTCAGTGCAGCGTTCCCTCAGCGGGGCGCTGTGACAGTGCAGCGTTCCCTCAGCGGGGCGCTGTGACAGTGCAGCGTTCCCTCAGCGGTGCGCTGTGACAGTGCAGCGTTCCCTCAGCGGTGCGCTGTGTCAGTGCAGCGTTCCCTCAGCGGTGCGCTGTGTCAGTGCAGCGTTCCCTCAGCGGGGCGCTGTGACAGCGCAGCGTTCCCTCAGCGGTGCGCTGTGACAGTGCAGCGTTCCCTCAGCGGTGCGCTGTGTCAGTGCAGCGTTCCCTCAGCGGTGCGCTGTGTCAGTGCAGCGTTCCCTCAGCGGGGCGCTGAGTCCGTGCAGCGTTCCCTCAGCGGGGCGCTGTGACAGTGCAGCGTTCCCTCAGCGGGGCGCTGTGTCAGTGCAGCGTTCCCTCAGCGGGGCGCTGTGTCCGTGCAGCGTTCCCTCAGCGGGGCGCTGTGACAGTGCAGCGTTCCCTCAGCGGGGCGCTGTGTCAGTGCAGCGTTCCCTCAGCGGGGCGCTGTGTCAGTGCAGCGTTCCCTCAGCGGGGCGCTGTGACAGTGCAGCGTTCCCTCAGCGGTGCGCTGTGTCAGTGCAGCGTTCCCTCAGCGGTGCGCTGTGTCAGTGCAGCGTTCCCTCAGCGGTGCGCTGTGACAGTGCAGCGTTCCCTCAGCGGTGCGCTGTGTCAGTGCAGCGTTCCCTCAGCGGTGCGCTGTGTCAGTGCAGCGTTCCCTCAGCGGTGCGCTGTGTCAGTGCAGCGTTCCCTCAGCGGTGCGCTGTGTCAGTGCAGCGTTCCCTCAGCGGTGCGCTGTGTCAGTGCAGCGTTCCCTCAGCGGGGCGCTGTGTCAGTGCAGCGTTCCCTCAGCGGGTCGCTGTGACAGTGCAGCGTTCCCTCAGCGGTGCGCTGTGTCAGTGCAGCGTTCCCTCAGCGGGGCGCTGTGTCAGTGCAGCGTTCCCTCAGCGGGGCGCTGTGACAGTGCAGCGTTCCCTCAGCGGTGCGCTGTGACTGCAGCGTTCCCTCAGCGGTGCGCTGTGACTGCAGCGTTCCCTCAGCGGTGCAGCGTTCCCTCAGCGGTGCGCTGTGTCAGTGCAGCGTTCCCTCAGCGGTGCGCTGTGACTGCAGCGTTCCCTCAGCGGTGCAGCGTTCCCTCAGCGGTGCGCTGTGTCAGTGCAGCGTTCCCTCAGCGGGGCGCTGTGACAGTGCAGCGTTCCCTCAGCGGTGCAGCGTTCCCTCAGCGGGGCGCTGTGACAGTGCAGCGTTCCCTCAGCGGGGCGCTGTGTCAGTGCAGCGTTCCCTCAGCAGTGCGCTGTGACAGTGCAGCGTTCCCTCAGCGGTGCGCTGTGTCAGTGCAGCGTTCCCTCAGCGGTGCGCTGTGTCAGTGCAGCGTTCCCTCAGCGGCGCGCTGTGACAGTGCAGCGTTCCCTCAGCGGTACGCTGTGTCAGTGCAGCGTTCCCTCAGCGGTGCAGCGTTCCCTCAGCGGTGCGCTGTGTCAGTGCAGCGTTCCCTCAGCGGTGCGCTGTGACAGTGCAGCGTTCCCTCAGCGGTGCGCTGTGACAGTGCAGCGTTCCCTCAGCGGGGCGCTGTGTCAGTGCAGCGTTCCCTCAGCGGGGCGCTGTGTCAGTGCAGCGTTCCCTCAGCGGGGCGCTGTGTCAGTGCAGCGTTCCCTCAGCGGGGCGCTGTGTCAGTGCAGCGTTCCCTCAGCGGGGCGCTGTGTCAGTGCAGCGTTCCCTCAGCGGTGCGCTGTGACAGTGCAGCGTTCCCTCAGCGGTGCGCTGTGTCAGTGCAGCGTTCCCTCAGCGGTGCGCTGTGACAGTGCAGCGTTCCCTCAGCGGGGCGCTGTGACAGTGCAGCGTTCCCTCAGCGGTGCGCTGTGACAGTGCAGCGTTCCCTCAGCGGGGCGCTGTGACAGTGCAGCGTTCCCTCAGCGGGGCGCTGTGTCAGTGCAGCGTTCCCTCAGCGGGGCGCTGTGTCAGTGCAGCGTTCCCTCAGCGGGGCGCTGTGACAGTGCAGCGTTCCCTCAGCGGTGCGCTGTGTCAGTGCAGCGTTCCCTCAGCGGTGCAGCGTTCCCTCAGCGGGGCGCTGTGTCAGTGCAGCGTTCCCTCAGCGGGGCGCTGTGACAGTGCAGCGTTCCCTCAGCGGTGCGCTGTGTCAGTGCAGCGTTCCCTCAGCGGTGCAGCGTTCCCTCAGCGGGGCGCTGTGACAGTGCAGCGTTCCCTCAGCGGGGCGCTGTGACAGTGCAGCGTTCCCTCAGCGGGGCGCTGTGACAGTGCAGCGTTCCCTCAGCGGTGCGCTGTGTCAGTGCAGCGTTCCCTCAGCGGTGCGCTGTGTCAGTGCAGCGTTCCCTCAGCGGTGCAGCGTTCCCTCAGCGGTGCGCTGTGACAGTGCAGCGTTCCCTCAGCGGGGCGCTGTGACAGTGCAGCGTTCCCTCAGCGGTGCGCTGTGACAGTGCAGCGTTCCCTCAGCGGGGCGCTGTGACAGTGCAGCGTTCCCTCAGCGGGGCGCTGTGACAGTGCAGCGTTCCCTCAGCGGGGCGCTGTGTCAGTGCAGCGTTCCCTCAGCGGTGCGCTGTGACAGTGCAGCGTTCCCTCAGCGGTGCGCTGTGACCGTGCAGCGTTCCCTCAGCGGGGCGCTGTGTCACTGCAGCGTTCCCTCAGCGGGGCGCTGTGACAGTGCAGCGTTCCCTCAGCGGGGCGCTGTGACAGTGCAGCGTTCCCTCAGCGGGGCGCTGTGACCGTGCAGCGTTCCCTCAGCGGTGCGCTGTGTCAGTGCAGCGTTCCCTCAGCGGGGCGCTGTGTCAGTGCAGCGTTCCCTCAGCGGGGCGCTGTGACAGTGCAGCGTTCCCTCAGCGGGGCGCTGTGTCAGTGCAGCGTTCCCTCAGCGGGGCGCTGTGTCAGTGCAGCGTTCCCTCAGCGGGGCGCTGTGTCAGTGCAGCGTTCCCTCAGCGGTGCGCTGTGTCAGTGCAGCGTTCCCTCAGCGGGGCGCTGTGACAGTGCAGCGTTCCCTCAGCGGGGCGCTGTGACAGTGCAGCGTTCCCTCAGCGGGGCGCTGTGTCAGTGCAGCGTTCCCTCAGCGGGGCGCTGTGACAGTGCAGCGTTCCCTCAGCGGGGCGCTGTGTCAGTGCAGCGTTCCCTCAGCGGTGCGCTGTGACAGTGCAGCGTTCCCTCAGCGGGGCGCTGTGTCAGTGCAGCGTTCCCTCAGCGGGACGCTGTGACAGTGCAGCGTTCCCTCAGCGGGGCGCTGTGACAGTGCAGCGTTCCCTCAGCGGGGCGCTGTGACAGTGCAGCGTTCCCTCAGCGGTGCGCTGTGACAGTGCAGCGTTCCCTCAGCGGGGCGCTGTGACAGTGCAGCGTTCCCTCAGCGGTGCGCTGTGACAGTGCAGCGTTCCCTCAGCGGGGCGCTGTGTCAGTGCAGCGTTCCCTCAGCGGGGCGCTGTGTCAGTGCAGCGTTCCCTCAGCGGGGCGCTGTGTCAGTGCAGCGTTCCCTCAGCGGTGCGCTGTGACAGTGCAGCGTCCCTCAGCGGGGCGCTGTGTCAGTGCAGCGTTCCCTCAGCGGTGCGTTGTGTCAGTGCAGCGTTCCCTCAGCGGGGCGCTGTGTCAGTGCAGCGTTCCCTCAGCGGGGCGCTGTGTCAGTGCAGCGTTCCCTCAGCGGTGCGCTGTGACAGTGCAGCGTTCCCTCAGCGGGGCGCTGTGACAGTGCAGCGTTCCCTCAGCGGGGCGCTGTGACAGTGCAGCGTTCCCTCAGCGGGGCGCTGTGTCAGTGCAGCGTTCCCTCAGCGGTGCGCTGTGACAGTGCAGCGTTCCCTCAGCGGGGCGCTGTGACAGTGCAGCATTCCCTCAGCGGGGCGCTGTGACAGTGCAGCGTTCCCTCAGCGGGGCGCTGTGTCAGTGCAGCGTTCCCTCAGCGGTGCGCTGTGTCAGTGCAGCGTTCCCTCAGCGGGGCGCTGTGACAGTGCAGCGTTCCCTCAGCGGTGCGCTGTGACAGTGCAGCGTTCCCTCAGCGGGGCGCTGTGACAGTGCAGCGTTCCCTCAGCGGTGCGCTGTGTCAGTGCAGCGTTCCCTCAGCGGGGCGCTGTGACAGTGCAGCGTTCCCTCAGCGGGGCGCTGTGACAGTGCAGCGTTCCCTCAGCGGTGCGCTGTGTCAGTGCAGCGTTCCCTCAGCGGGGCGCTGTGACAGTGCAGCGTTCCCTCAGCGGGGCGCTGTGACAGTGCAGCGTTCCCTCAGCGGTGCGCTGTGTCAGTGCAGCGTTCCCTCAGCGGTGCGCTGTGACAGTGCAGCGTTCCCTCAGCGGGGCGCTGTGTCAGTGCAGCGTTCCCTCAGCGGTGCGCTGTGTCAGTGCAGCGTTCCCTCAGCGGGGCGCTGTGACAGTGCAGCGTTCCCTCAGCGGGGCGCTGTGTCAGTGCAGCGTTCCCTCAGCGGTGCGCTGTGTCAGTGCAGCGTTCCCTCAGCGGGGCGCTGTGACAGTGCAGCGTTCCCTCAGCGGTGCGCTGTGACAGTGCAGCGTTCCCTCAGCGGTGCGCTGTGACAGTGCAGCGTTCCCTCAGCGGGGCGCTGTGACAGCGCAGCGTTCCCTCAGCGGTGCGCTGTGACAGTGCAGCGTTCAGTCAGCTGTGCGCTGTGACAGTGCAGCGTTCCCTCAGCGGTGCGCTGTGACAGTGCAGCGTTCCCTCAGCGGGGCGCTGTGACAGTGCAGCGTTCCCTCAGCGGGGCGCTGTGTCAGTGCAGCGTTCCCTCAGCGGTGCGCTGTGTCAGTGCAGCGTTCCCTCAGCGGTGCGCTGTGTCAGTGCAGCGTTCCCTCAGCGGGGCGCTGTGACAGTGCAGCGTTCCCTCAGCGGTGCGCTGTGACAGTGCAGCGTTCCCTCAGCGGTGCGCTGTGACAGTGCAGCGTTCCCTCAGCGGGGCGCTGTGACAGTGCAGCGTTCCCTCAGCGGTGCGCTGTGACAGTGCAGCGTTCCCTCAGCGGTGCGCTGTGTCAGTGCAGCGTTCCCTCAGCGGTGCAGCGTTCCCTCAGCGGTGCGCTGTGACAGTGCAGCGTTCCCTCAGCGGGGCGCTGTGACAGTGCAGCGTTCCCTCAGCGGGGCGCTGTGTCAGTGCAGCGTCCCCTCAGCGGTGCAGCGTTCCCTCAGCGGTGCAGCGTTCCCTCAGCGGTGCGCTATGACAGTGCAGCGTTCCCTCAGCGGGGCGCTGTGACAGTGCAGCGTTCCCTCAGCGGGGCGCTGTGTCAGTGCAGCGTTCCCTCAGCGGGGCGCTGTGTCAGTGCAGCGTTCCCTCAGCGGGGCGCTGTGACAGTGCAGCGTTCCCTCAGCGGGGCGCTGTGACAGTGCAGCGTTCCCTCAGCGGGGCGCTGTGTCAGTGCAGCGTTCCCTCAGCGGGGCGCTGTGTCAGTGCAGCGTTCCCTCAGCGGGGCGCTGTGTCAGTGCAGCGTTCCCTCAGCGGTGCGCTGTGACAGTGCAGCGTTCCCTCAGCGGGGCGCTGTGACAGTGCAGCGTTCAGTCAGCGGGGCGCTGTGACAGTGCAGCGTTCCCTCAGCGGTGCGCTGTGTCAGTGCAGCGTTCCCTCAGCGGGGCGCTGTGACAGTGCAGCGTTCCCTCAGCGGTGCGCTGTGACAGTGCAGCGTTCCCTCAGCGGGGCGCTGTGTCAGTGCAGCGTTCCCTCAGCGGTGCGCTGTGTCAGTGCAGCGTTCCCTCAGCGGGGCGCTGTGTCAGTGCAGCGTTCCCTCAGCGGTGCGCTGTGACAGTGCAGCGTTCCCTCAGCGGGGCGCTGTGACAGTGCAGCGTTCCCTCAGCGGGGCGCTGTGACAGTGCAGCGTTCCCTCAGCGGGGCGCTGTGTCAGCGCAGCGTTCCCTCAGCGGGGCGCTGTGACAGTGCAGCGTTCCCTCAGCGGGGCGCTGTGACAGTGCAGCGTTCCCTCAGCGGGGCGCTGTGTCAGTGCAGCGTTCCCTCAGCGGTGCGCTGTGACAGTGCAGCGTTCCCTCAGCGGTGCGCTGTGACAGTGCAGCGTTCCCTCAGCGGTGCGCTGTGACAGTGCAGCGTTCCCTCAGCGGTGCGTTGTGTCAGTGCAGCGTTCCCTCAGCGGGGCGCTGTGTCAGTGCAGCGTTCCCTCAGCGGTGCGCTGTGACAGTGCAGCGTTCCCTCAGCGGGGCGCTGTGTCAGTGCAGCGTTCCCTCAGCGGGGCGCTGTGTCAGTGCAGCGTTCCCTCAGCGGTGCGCTGTGACAGTGCAGCGTTCCCTCAGCGGGGCGCTGTGTCAGTGCAGCGTTCCCTCAGCGGGGCGCTGTGTCAGTGCAGCGTTCCCTCAGCGGGGCGCTGTGTCAGTGCAGCGTTCCCTCAGCGGTGCGCTGTGACAGTGCAGCGTTCCCTCAGCGGGGCGCTGTGTCAGTGCAGCGTTCCCTCAGCGGGGCGCTGTGACAGTGCAGCGTTCCCTCAGCGGGGCGCTGTGTCAGTGCAGCGTTCCCTCAGCGGGGCGCTGTGTCAGTGCAGCGTTCCCTCAGCGGTGCGCTGTGACAGTGCAGCGTTCCCTCAGCGGGGCGCTGTGACAGTGCAGCGTTCCCTCAGCGGGGCGCTGTGACAGTGCAGCGTTCCCTCAGCGGTGCGCTGTGACCGTGCAGCGTTCCCTCAGCGGGGCGCTGTGTCAGTGCAGCGTTCCCTCAGCGGGGCGCTGTGTCAGTGCAGCGTTCCCTCAGCGGTGCGCTGTGTCAGTGCAGCGTTCCCTCAGCGGTGCGCTGTGACAGTGCAGCGTTCCCTCAGCGGTGCGCTGTGACAGTGCAGCGTTCCCTCAGCGGGGCGCTGTGTCAGTGCAGCGTTCCCTCAGCGGGGCGCTGTGTCAGTGCAGCGTTCCCTCAGCAGTGCGCTGTGACAGTGCAGCGTTCCCTCAGCGGTGCGCTGTGACAGTTCAGCGTTCCCTCAGCGGTGCGCTGTGTCAGTGCAGCGTTCCCTCAGCGGTGCGCTGTGACAGTGCAGCGTTCCCTCAGCGGGGCGCTGTGACAGTGCAGCGTTCCCTCAGCGGTGCGCTGTGTCAGTGCAGCGTTCCCTCAGCGGGGCGCTGTGTCAGTGCAGCGTTCCCTCAGCGGTGCGCTGTGACAGTGCAGCGTTCCCTCAGCGGGGCGCTGTGTCAGTGCAGCGTTCCCTCAGCGGGGCGCTGTGTCAGTGCAGCGTTCCCTCAGCGGTGCGCTGTGTCAGTGCAGCGTTCCCTCAGCGGGGCGCTGTGACAGTGCAGCGTTCCCTCAGCGGTGCGCTGTGTCAGTGCAGCGTTCCCTCAGCGGTGCGCTGTGACAGTGCAGCGTTCCCTCAGCGGGGCGCTGTGTCAGTGCAGCGTTCCCTCAGCGGTGCGCTGTGACAGTGCAGCGTTCCCTCAGCGGGGCGCTGTGACAGTGCAGCGTTCCCTCAGCGGTGCGCTGTGACAGGGCAGCGTTCCCTCAGCGGTGCGCTGTGTCAGTGCAGCGTTCCCTCAGCGGGGCGCTGTGTCAGTGCAGCGTTCCCTCAGCGGTGCGCTGTGTCAGTGCAGCGTTCCCTCAGCGGTGCGCTGTGACAGTGCAGCGTTCCCTCAGCGGTGCGCTGTGACAGTGCAGCGTTCCCTCAGCGCTGCGTTGTGTCAGTGCAGCGTTCCCTCAGCGGGGCGCTGTGTCAGTGCAGCGTTCCCTCAGCGGGGCGCTGTGTCAGTGCAGCGTTCCCTCAGCGGTGCGCTGTGTCAGTGCAGCGTTCCCTCAGCGGTGCGCTGTGTCAGTGCAGCGTTCCCTCAGCGGTGCGCTGTGACAGTGCAGCGTTCCCTCAGCGGGGCGCTGTGACAGTGCAGCGTTCCCTCAGCGGGGCGCTGTGACAGTGCAGCGTTCCCTCAGCGGGGCGCTGTGACAGTGCAGCGTTCCCTCAGCGGGGCGCTGTGACAGTGCAGCGTTCCCTCAGCGGGGCGCTGTGACAGTGCAGCGTTCCCTCAGCGGGGCGCTGTGTCAGTGCAGCGTTCCCTCAGCGGGGCGCTGTGACAGTGCAGCGTTCCCTCAGCGGGGCGCTGTGACAGTGCAGCGTTCCCTCAGCGGGGCGCTGTGACAGTGCAGCGTTCCCTCAGCGGTGCGCTGGAACATCAGACAGGATTTTGGTGTTTTGGCCTCTGGATCGGATGTTGAAGCCACAGCTTCCTGACTCAGAAGCAAGAGTGTTATCCAGTGAGCTGGACAGGCGGAGAATTTTATCCTCAACCATCTGTGCATGGTCTGTTGATGATCTGCAATTATAGCGTGGCTAAGGATATTTGGCCTCACAAACCAGACTTGTGACCACTTGGAAATTGTTGGTTTTTCACGAACGGCAGTTTGAGATTTCTCACAGTAGGCCAAAACATTATTTTTTTTTGCTGCCTATTTGGGCAGGCACAGCTTCAACCTCAACTGTTAACATTTCTAGAAATTCTTTTTCTGTGTTTCTGGCACCCTCCTCCGACGATATAACATCAGCTGCTTGCTTGTGGTGTGTGATTAAAATGGGTTAAAGAGCTTGTCTGTTGAAGTTAATATGGTCGGCACATTTTAGCGGCTTTGGATTTATGAGATTGCACTGCTTGAAAGTGAGGCACGAACGTGGGATTTAGGGAGCTTTCGTTTGGAAGATGAGTCACAACTTTAACCAGGGTGATCAAATCTTTCCAAGACATTGTATCTGGGACTCTGCGTCGTTCTACAGGGCGCAGTTTATCAGGGCTTTGCATTGAACCTCATGACTAGGAGGGTGAGAGGAATTTGCTGGGTCTCTGCAGCAAGGGAGGAGATCGAAAAGTACGTTGGGGTGCTTTACAATCCCTGGTCTGTGCTGACTGAGGGATAAAAGAACTTGGATACAAGGTTGGGATGCGTTATGGGCCAGGGTTTAGAGAACACCAAAGTATATCATGGAGTTCACCTGACTGACAACAGTCTCGAGATTTTGATTACGGGGAGCACACCTTTCAGATGTTATTCAACAGAGGCCTTAAGCACATGTAATCAAAGACAACATTTATTCTACGAATTCAGCTAACATTTTATAAACACACACAGTAAGCATTTTATCAACTACAAACGTAAATACCCCACACAGCTACAGTACTCTATATTTAACCCTTAATAACTTTCCTTTACTGTTTCACTCAGGTAACAACATCCATAAACCAGACAAAAACCCGTTTACCCAAAACAATTGGTTTGAATTCCTTCCCGAACAGAGTTATTACTTTGAAGTTATCAAGTGATCTGGAGGCACCCTTTAACATGCAGAGAGACCAGAGAAGCCTTTTATTGTCTGAATCCAGCTTCCAACTGTCTAAACCGAAAGTAAAACTCACAGCTGCAAACAGCTTCCAGCTCAAAATGAAAGTAAAAACCAGAGCCCCCGCCCAGCTCCACCCACGCAATGACATCACTGCAGCCATTTGAGAATACAAACATTTGTTAAAGGGACATTCCCATGACAGATTGAGTAGCTAGAGGAGTTCCCTTGGAGCAGAGAGGATTGAGGAGATTTGGTCCAGGTGTTGAGCTGTTGACTTTTTAACGGCTGTCCAATTTGTCCCGTTCCACCCACGGAAATGCCCACCGTGTCGTGGGTGTTCAGGACAATGTAAGCGGGTGTCTCAGGGCGGGGAGGGGAGGCAAGGCCCATGGGAGTGGGTAGAGGGCGGTGGGAGTGGTCGGGTGAGGGAGCATCCACCGGGGCCACACCTTGTGGGAGGGGTGCCTGATGTTGAAAGGAGGCAGTTGTTGGAGGTGCCCCAAACAACCATAAGACTGTAAGAACTAAGAGCAGAATTAGGCCACTCGGCCCATTGAGTCTGCTCCGCCATTCAATCATGGCTGATATTTTCTCATCCTCATTCTCCTGCCTTCTCCCCATAACCCCTGATCGCCTTATTAATCAAGAACCTATCTATCTCTGTCTTAAGGACACTCAGTGATTTGGCTTCCACATCCTTCTGCAGCAAAGAGTTCCACAAATTCCCCACTTTCTGGCTGAAGAAATTCCTCCCGGGGCCTGGGCAGGTTTACTTTTCAGGCCTTCCCCCTGACCATGAGCCTCTCCATGCCAGCCTGAGAATCGAGGCTGCGTGGGAAGCGGATTTAAATGATCGTTAATTGGCCATTTAATAATAATCTTTTATTGTCACAAGTATGAAGTTACTGTGAAAAGCCCGTAATCGCCATATTCCGGCGCCTGTTCGGGTAAGCTGGTACGGGAATTGAACCCGCGCTGCTGGCCTTGTTCTGCATCATGAATCAGCTGTCTAGCCTACTGAAATTGGGGCATGGGTGATGTGGCCTAGCTCTAGCCTATTTTACTGTGAAATTGTGGAGAGGCTGGGGCGGGAGAGTCCTCACTGGAAGCCCATCCGTGCAGCTTATCGGTCCTCAGGGAGGGAGCATTAATTCAGAGACGGAATTTCAGATCAGCCGTGATCTTATAGAATGGTGGCACAGGCTCAAGGGGCTGAGTGGCCTACTCCTGCTCCTAATTTGTATGTTCATAGAAAAAAGAAAAGACCTGCATTTATATAGCGCTTTTCACAAGCATGAAGTACTTAATCCACTTCAGCATTGGTCACCATATGGTCACTATGAACCGTGGCTTCTTAACCCCCCCCCCCCCCCCCCCCCCCCGACATACACACAAACACAACCAATCTCCCGCTCCATCAAAAGCAGCTCCAGGTGGAGAGATCATTTTCAATTACATCGTCGCTGATCTTTATGTTAACTCCATTTTCCCACTTTAAATCTGGAAACCTCCATGTCCTTCCTTGAGGAAAGTCTAATGATCTTGGCCTTGAAAGTTCCAATTGGAAGGTTCCGAGAGGAAACATTGGGCAAAATTTTCCACCTCACGCCGCCAGTAGTGGAGTTTCTGCGAGATCTCGCAATCAGGCCGCCCGCTCAAAATGAAGGCTTGATAGCGGAATTCCCACGGGAATGCCTCACAATCCTTGCCATGCATAAAATTGCAGGCCGCAGGATTGGGAATCTGGGAGCGCAAATCAGGTGAAATGCAGTTCCGGCGGGAGAACACAGTTTCCCAAATGGAAAATTTTGCCAATTCTCTCTATACCTACCCTGCAGTCCATCAAAACCTTCCATAATTTGAAAGACCTTTATTCAATTACCCTTCAGCCACCTGTCTCAGGAGAATAGAGACCCTTTCCTGATATGTATACCCTTGCATTTCAGGCACCATCCCTGGAAATCTCCTCTGCCCCCTCTCCAGTGTCTGTCTGTCCTTTTTATAATATGGTGACCAAAACTGTGATTTGGGGGAGTTCTGGAGTCACAGGACATAGTTGCAGTTGATGGCAAGACACTGGTCCAAACCCCTCGGAGCCTGTGGTTCTTGGGGCACAGGTTTCCGACTGGTGGGAGATGTGACCATGGTTACCGATCTTGGAGGTGTAACTTAGTTGAGGGAAAAGGCAAGGCAAGCTACGATACTGTGCAGCTGACTGACTTTAAAGGTGATGTTCTGACACAGGCCATCCAGCAAATTGCTGGGGATTAGCGCTATGGAAGGGGTAGTGGACAGTGCTGATCTTTCATCCCTTGTCCCAACCAGACAACCTTTTAATGAGATTTCACTCACCTTCCATTTTACTGTTGATTGCGCCAGGCATTTTCTCCCAAATAATAATCAAATGCAGGAGTGTTTCCATGGAAACAGTGAGAGGCCTCCCGATGGTTATGAAAACAGCTGAGATGAACATTGACAAAATGTGACTTGGTCAAAGGGGACAATATCAGCAATGTTTTCTCCGTTCAATGGCAATAAAGTGGTGTGCTTCGGAGAACATGTTTGAAGTTAAACTTCAGTAAAAGCTTGGGTCATTTCTGTTTCTCCCACTTACGGGAACACTTTGATACGGGTCGAGGGTTTGTTTTTTTTTCCTGTCCCTTTTTTGTAAAAGATAGTATGAAAAAAGAATGAATTCAAGAGTTTAATGAGTCCAGAAGGGTTCCAGAATGAAATATTAACTAGAAAGCAAAGAGGAAATGGTTGGCATTTAATGTTTCCACGTGTGTGGCAAAAAAAATGGTCATTTGAATAATAGCCAGTTAACGAACAGCTTTGAAGTCAAATGGATGATCCGAGCCCCGGGTTTTGGTAAACGCCTCTTTATGACAGGGAGCCCCTTTAGAAGATGCTATTTAGTCACATTGCAAATAATCCAACAGGATGACATGATCGTTCACCCTGAAAGCGGCCAAGACAAAATTGCTTGACGAAAGACAAGAGAGAGAGAGAGAGAAGGGAATGAAAACCACTGCCACCAATCTATAACCTCCCGCTTTGGCACGGTAGCACAGTGGTTAGCACTGTTGCTTCACAGCGGCAGGGACCCGGATTCGATTCCCGGCTTGGGCCACTGACTGTGCGAAGTCTTCACGTTCTCCCTGTGTCTGCGTGGGATTCCTCCGGGTGCTCCGGTTTCCACCCACCGTCCAAAGATGTGCAGGTTAGGTGGATTGGTCACCCTAAATTGCACCAGAGTGTCCAACGGTTAGGTGGGATTGCTGGGTTACGGGGATAGGGCAGAGGTGTGGGCTTAGGTAGGGTGCTCTTTCAGGGACTGGTGTAGACTCAATGGGCCAAATGGCCTCCTTCTGCACTGTTAACTCTACGATTCTTAGAACGTTATAAAAGCCCTGACCTCGGTAATTATACACACCATACTTCATGGCAGGGCAGTGAAGCTGCACCTCTCCAAGACAGAAGAACCGACCGAACACTGGTGTGGGTGTAGACATCGGTCATGGCTACATTTGGGTCTCTCCGAGTACATTGCTCAAACATCCCGGGCTGACTTGTCCGATTATGAAACTAAGTCCCCTGGCGGGGGCGGGAACGTGATGGGATCCCCACTGCGGAGGCCGGCGGGAAAAACATGCCAAATCCTCCGGCCCCGACCTCAGTAATTTCACACCGTACTTCGTGGCAGGACAGGATGGATGGGGGTCGTCTCCATCCTGAATCCAGAGTCAGCCCCAGGCATTTTTCAGATGAGTCTCAATATGTGCACACGCCACGTTGTTCCGATGTGTTTCACACCGGCGTGTTTTGCCATCAGGGGGTGGGGGTGGGGAGTGGCCGGGCCTTCATCTGCATCCCATTGGCAGGATGCAAATGAGGTTCATGTCAGCCTCTAGCAGGTTTTCCGATCTGTCATGGTGGGCAGCAGCGGAAGATCCAGCTGCAGGAACCCCGGTCTATCCCAGTAATCCCATAACCTATCCTGCAGCTCCCTGGACGCGAAGGGGCAATTTATCATGGCCGATCCACCTAACCAATCCACATCTTTGGACTGTGAGAGTGTAGTAGTCGGTATTAGGGGTATTACGGTACCTAGGTTGGAGGTACCTGATGCTGTAAGATCATTGGTGTTGGAGGTACCGGATACTGTAAGATCATTGGTGAAGCCTGCCTGCTGGTTCCGCCCAGTAAGGCGGAGTATAAGAGTCTGTGTTTCCCTAGCTACTGCATTCTGTACCTGCGCTGCTGGGGAAAACATCTAGTTCAATAAGGCCTTCAGTAGTCCTACAATCTCGCATCGAGAGTTATTGATCGTGCATCAGGGAGGAAACTGGAGCACCCGGAGGAAACCCACGCAGGCACGGGGACAACGTGCTGACTCCGCACAGACAGTCACCCAAGGCTGGAATTGAACCCGGGCCCCTGGCGCTGCGAGGCAACAGTGCTAAACACTGTGCCATCCAAGGATTTCCCGAAGGATTTATCTGGCCGAATGACCTGCAACTCTCCCGAAATGAAGGATTTCGACAAAACTATTAAATCAGCACTCCCTCCGCCCATGCCTTTTCCGCCTCCCACAGGTCTGCCCGCCCACCTGCCTCGTGAGGTCCAGGACAGAGAGAGATATGAGGCGGTGAGTGCAGTGTTAATTCTCAGCCTTGATTGCAAGACGCACCCTCAGTGCTTGGTTGAGATTTATTTTGGTTATCAGTTCACAAGTTAGGTGCTGTATCTGAGGTTAGATTTCTTAACGGAAGGAACAGGAACTTGTGAAGTTGTCTTGATGAGTCCCTGTGCCGATTTCTATTTTCCTGCTGAACACCTCGCTATACCGTGCCCCGCGGGAATGTTTTTTTCTCCAGGCAGAGTTACAGCCGGCCTCCAGGTCAACAGGATCTGAGGATGGTTCCAACAGAGATGGAGGCCATTCAGCCTGCTTTGTCCGTGCTGGGGAGGAGGGGGGGGGGGGGGGGGGGGGGGGCTGGGTCTCAGCAAGAGCTAAAACAGCGAGTCCCAATCCCCTGCTTTTTTCCCGCAGCCCCCCCCCCAAATCTAAATAGCCGATTTCCCCTTGGTAAGCCACCACCATTGAAGCGGCCTCCACCACACTCTCGGACAGTGTGTTCCAAATCCTAAACGCTCCAATGAGTTAAAAAAGAACAATTTCCTTTTATTGCTGTGCTTCGTTTGCCTTTCACTTGAAACCGGTGTCACCTGGCTCTTGGTCCTTCTCGTCAAGGGGACCGTTTTCCCTCTGTCCAGACCCCTCGTGATTTTCTTCAAATTTTGAGAACAAAAGCATTACCATTGCCCCCCATCCCCCTCTTACCCACCATGCCCCCCCCCCTCCCCCCATCACCACCACCACCACCAAGCTTCTACCTGACCAAAATTAGGTCATTTCTCCACATCAGATTGAATCCTGCGTCGTTCTGATCTGGTTTTGAGTTGTACACAGCTGCCAGAGGACTTGCCGCCCATCTCCGAGAAGGAGGCACATCACTGCAGTGAGCCTCGAGTTGCACGGAGGCATGGTTGGATAACGAAGCTGGGTTCCCATTGGGGTTTTATTTTTTCAGACGACAGGTTGACGGCTTGGCGGGTCACCCTCGCCGTCAGCAGTTTTTCACTCCCCAGGTTTTTCAGAACTGAATCCGATTTCACAAATTGCTGTGGTTGGGACTGATGGAACCATCAATTCAGCGAACACGTGTAGTTGGATCTGAACAGAGGCTTTAATACACTTGCAATAGAGCCAGCCTATTCGTCGTTGAACTTCAGGTGAACTGGCAAGCTGGCTCTAAGGCACTGATCTTTATACATCGGTCCCAGTGGGCGGAGCCAAGGGAGGAGCCCAGTACAAACTCTCGCGTACTCCCAGAGCGACTCCCTCTGGTGGTCGGATAGTGCAACTACACTTACAATGGGTAGATAACGAACATATATACATGGAGTGATATTGGCAACTATATATAGTGTGAATCACATTCACCACAGGGACCTTTGCCCAGTGCGTTGGCCCAATAACGTAACAGCTTCACAGCTATACGACTGTCATATGAAAGAAGCTCAAGGCGAGCCTCTTCCCTTGGTTTAAAACATAGATCTGGAGCCATGAACAATTCCAATTGCTGTAAATATGTGGATGGTAAATGCTTCTCAGACAGATGTTTTATAGGAGAGTTGAATGCCCACAATCCAATTATATATTTTTTTCCAATTAAGGGGCAATTTAGCATGGCCGATCCACCTACCCTGCACATCTTTTTGGGTTGTGAGAGTGAAAACCACGCAGAAACGGGGAGAATGTGCAAACTCCACACAGACGGTAACCCAGGGCCAGGATTCAAACCCGGGTCCTCAGCGTCACAGTCTCAGTGCTAACCACTGTGCCACATGCCGCCCACAATCCGGCATTTTTAAAAGTTATTTCATGGGTTGTGGGCATCGCTGGAAAGTCCGACATTCATTACCTATCCCTAATTGCCCTGGAACTGAACGACTTGCCTGGGTACAACAGATGGCAATTACTGGAGTCACGGTAGCCTAAGTGATTAGCACTGTGACTTCACAGCACCAGGGTCCCAGGTTCGATTTCCGGCTGGGTCACTGTCTGTGCGGAGTCTGCACGTTTTCCCCGTGTCTGCGTGGGTTTCCTCCGGGTGCTCCGGTTTCCTCCCACAGTCCAAAGATGTGCAGGTTAGATGGATTGGCCATGATAAATTGCTCTTAGTGACCAAAAAGGTTAGGAGGGGTTACTGGGTTACAGGGATAGGGTGGAAGCGAGGGCTTAAGTGGGTCAGTGCAGACTCGATGGGCCAAATGGCCTCCTTCTGCACTGTATGGTCTATGCTCTATGTAGGCCAGATCGGGCAAGGACGGCAGACTTCCTTCCCTAAAAGACATTAGTGAATCAGATGGGTTTGCGCGACAATCAAAGAAAGCTCTGGTAGACGAGGTCATAAGGGGGCGGGATTCTCCAATCCCGCGGCAGAGTGCCCACGCCGTCGTAAACGCCATCGTGTTTTACGTTGGCGTGAACGTGCTGCTCCCACGACTAATTCTGGCCCCTCCAGGGAGCCAGCACGGAGCTGGAGCGGTTTGCTCCGCTCCAGCTGCAGATCCCGGCGCGAACTGTGCGCCGCGGGATCCGAGCATGCGCAGTGGCACCGGCGCCAACGTGCGCATGCGCAGTGCGTTCCTTCAACGCGCCAGCCCCAACACAACATGGCGCAGGACTACAGGGGCCGGCGCGTAGGAAAGGAGGCCCCCAGCCAAAGAGGCCGGCCCGCCGATCATTGGGCCCCAATCCCGGGCCGGGCCACATCGGAGGTCCCCCCCCCAGGGTCTGACCCTCCCCTCCCCCAAAGGCCACCACCCGACCTTTACACGCTGAAGTCCCGCCGGCCCAGAGCAGGTTAGAACAGCGCCGGCGGAACTCAGCTCTTTTCTTGCGGCTGCTCGGCCAATCCGGGCCAGAGAATCGGTGGGCCGACCATGTAGAGAAGCCCGTGACCGGTGCCGCGCCAACCACGTAGGCGCCAATGGTGCCGATTCTCCACTCTGCGTGCCGGCGTCGGGGCGGCGTGGGGGTCAGAGAATCCCGCCCAGGAACTTCGCTATTTCGTAAAAGAGCAAATGAGTCCTCCGAGTGTCCGAACCAAGTTATCCCACAACCATGGTCACCAAACCAGATTTGTCAGGTCATTTGAAGCAGTAATCATGCTTCAAAGGAGCTTCCCTGAGGGTAAATCACTGCGGGACATTGCATTACCACGAAAGGCACCACTAAAAGGCAGCTCCTTTTGCTCTTTCGTAAGTCAGATGTGATGAAAGGATTATTTTTAAGGCAGTGAAATGTGGAGACGATGGAGCTGCAGTTGCTAAGAGCCGGTTGCACGATTCACGGCAGGGTTGTGTTCCCGCTGGTGTTACCGGCGGCATTTACCGGGAGATTAGAGTAGTGACATTGCGGCCTGTGTAGTGCCTGCATGGGAGGACAGCCACGCGTCTCTTCCTGCACAGACAATGTAAATGAGTTTGATATGAGAAATCACTGTGTATGAAATATGTGTCTGAGAGGAATTTTAATGACTCTTCATAGAAGCTATGTATAACAAACAGCGCAGGGAGCCTATCCCAGTGCCTCAATTGGAATAAAATCAGTTTCATTCTCAGAGCATCTTCTTCATTTAATTCCTTGAAGGTGACACGTCCTGGTAATGGCTCTCTCATTAAAATCACTCTGACTGACTCACCAGTCAGCACTGTTTAATGCCCAAGTCTATTCTGCCCCCGAGCAGAGGGGTCAGGGCTTCTTTTTAAACTGAAGAGGCTGATTCCTGAGCTGAGGCTCTCCGGGGCCGGGGAATAACAGAAGGCGGCCACTCGCACCCACGTGTCCGTGCTGTCTCTCTGAACGAGCAGCCATGCCTACTCCCCTCCCCTCCTCACTACATATTGGGTGGGATTTTCCCACCAGCCCATCACGTGTTTTTTTTAGCCACGAGGAAGCGGCCTGCCAGCGGGAGCTACCGGATTTACCGGTGACAGCACCGCTCGCCGCCAGGGAATCTGTGCGTCGGCGTGAACAGCCAGTAAATCCCGCCCATTGTCCATAACCCTGGAAATTCATTATCCTCTCCTATCCAACACCCTTACAATGACCAATTGAACCAGCTCCCAGCATTCCCGATGCTGACAGTGTGAATGAAACATTTCCCCTTCTTTCGCCTCCAGGCTTTTGCCAATGATTTTAAATCTCTCACCCTCTAATCCTCGACCCACTCACCAAAGGGAATATTTGTTTCCCGATCCACTCTATATCATTCATCGTGCAATTGATGTTTTCTCGATGGAGGCCATGTGCGTGCCTCAACTGGAAACAGGAGGGCAAGAAATTGGTCAGTGCTTCTTTCCTTAATGGGGTTGATTCCATTCATTCACCTAGCTGACGCTAACTGAGAGCTGTTCATCATCTGTTGCAGATAGTTAGTCTGTTTCTGGTCAATAGTAACCCACAGGATACTGATAGTGAGGGATTCAGCAAAGGTAATGCCATTGAATGTCAAGCGGAGCCAGTTGGATTCTTTCCTGTTGGAAATGGCTCTGGGGCAAATGTTATATTTTTAAAAATATATTCTTTCACGGGATGTGGACATTGTTGGCAAGGCCAGAATTTGTTGGCCATCCCTAATGGGTCTTGAACCAAGTGGTTTGGTGGGCCATTTCACAGGGCAGTTTTAAGAGCCAACCACATGGTTGTAGATCTGGAGTCACATGTAGGCCAGACCAGGGAAGGATGGCAGATGGCTGACTCATACACGGCAGATGAGGGGCGGAATTCTCCGTTCCCGGGAAAAATCAGGAGGGCCGTCGTGAACTCGGCCGAGTTTCACGACGGCCTTGGAGGCCGCTCCTCGCCCCCTATTCTCCCCTCCCGGCGGGGCTAGGAAGGGCGCTCCATAACTCTCGGCCACTGGGCAGCGTGCGAGAGTGACACGACGGCGGCGCCTATGTGACGTCAGCCGCGCATGCGCAGGTTGGCCGGCTCCAACCCGTGCATGCGCAGCTGACGTCACGACGGCTGACAGCTCGAACCCGAGCATGCGCGATGCCCGTCTTTCCCCTCAGCCGCCCCGCAAGCCGTGGCGGCTTGATCTTGCGGGGCAGTGGAGGGGAAATAGTGCGTCCGATTGCGACGCCGGCCCGACAATCGGTGGGCACCGATCGCGGGCCAGTTCCCTCCCGAGCAGTTGTGGTGCTCATTCCCCACCAGGCCCCCTACAAGCCCCAAACGCGCATCTCACGGCGATTTCACGACGGCAGCGACCAGGTGTGGTTGCCGCCGTCGTGAAACGGTCGCGAACGGCAGGCCGCTCGGCCCATCCGGGTCGGAGAATCAGCGGTCGCCCTGAAAAACGGCGACCGGTGATTCATCCGAGCGGGGGGGTGGGAGAATCACGGAAGGTGCCAGGGGGTCGTGAAATTAGTTGGGGGGGGCCCTCCCGCAATTCTCCCACCCGACGTGGGGAGCGGAGAATCGCGCCCGAGGTACATGACAAATTAATCTATTTTTTTGTCTAGTGGAGCTGGTTAAGGGAGGGAGCTTGGGCAGACAGGCCCTCCCGCCTTTCTTCAAATAACGCCACAAAGTCTTCGACCTTCCCCGAAAGGTTCAGCCAGCACCTGATCCCAATATTTAACTGGAGAGCGCAACGGAGGGCCATTTCTTCCCAGATTGGGGCTGAAACCCACAGAGGGAGCTACATTCTGCACCAAACCAAGCTCTCCCTGATCTGGAGGCCCCTGTATGCGAACACAGGGTGGTGAAAGATATCTCCTTGTCGTGATTCCTGTAGCAAAATAGTTGGTGCAGCTTTCAAGAAGGAAAGTTTAAAAATAAGGCGCTAGCGTTTCACTCCCTGCGCCCTGATAGGCATCACCTTTATCAGTGCAATTAACTCATTAGAAAATAACCAGAAAATCCTTTTTCCAGATGTTGTGATCCAGAGAATGATGAAAGCTAAAAGGGCAGCTGATACCAAGAGGTTAGTGGTTGGTCACTGGCTCTTCTGACAAAATTGCACTTTCTGTCAGAAGACCGCGCATACCATCCCGCTCAGACAAAGAGAGTTGAAAGGGTTTTTAAATCCCCAGCAGACTTTAACATTATCCTCCTAAAGAACAGTTTAATTCCTGGCGCATTTGTAACCGCTTCTCCTGAGTGCTCAGGGATTGACCTCATCCATTCTGCCACTAAACTATACATCCCCACAGCTGGGGATTAATATATTAAAAGCAGATTGGAAGCCTCAGCCAAGCAATTTCATGTAACTTGTTTCTTATGTCCGGGAGGACAACGGGATTTTCCTTTTCCTTTCTCAGCACGCATCCTCTGGCGTGAGTCTCAGAGGATCGGGTGTGCCCGGGTTGGGGGGGGGGGGGGGGGGGGGGAGGGGGGGGGGGGGGGGGGGGGGGGGGGGGGGGGGGGGGGCACTGAGCGTGACGATGGTCAATTGGTCTTGCCTGCGTTGACAGCACGTCTCGAACTTTGCACCTTGACCCCTCTTTTGAGCTCCAGAGACAGGATCAGGGCAGACATGTTTCTCTTCCAGTGGTGGCCGCGGAGTCTCAGCTTTTCGGCCTGCCGCTCCGGACACCGGGGAAATCTGTTCTGGAAAAAAAAAGCAAAGCCTTGTTCTTTGCGTCCTTTATCGTTTCCCAATCTCGATCCGAGCCAATTAAGGAACGTGAGGGTGTTCCAGGGCTGGAGTGGGGACATGTGCGGGATTTCGTAAATGTCCGTGCACAGGTGCATCCACTTTTTTTTTAAAAAGTATTTTTTATTGATTTCATTTGTATTTATAATAAAAAAAGAAAAGGTAAGAAAACACAGGAGACATATCCAGGAACATGAGGCATATTAACGGTAAAATTCAACTGATCAGTTACAATAACCGCACTATAAAATATATACATGTTTACCCCCCCCCCCCCCCCCCCCTCCAATATTTACATCCACTTTAACCTGGACCAGGCCTACCAGGGATTGGATTTCCTGCCATCCCTGATCTGTCCCAGTCCCAGGGGGTTATCGATGGCATGCATGTTGCCCTCAGAACATTGGCTCGACCGGGGATGCCCTTCATTAACTGGAAGGGGTTCCACTCCCTGAACATGCAGTTGGTGTGCGATCGGCAGCTGCACATCATGCACGTGTGTGCACGATACCCAGGTCGCATTCACAACGCTTACATCCTGGCACACTCGGAGGTTCCTGGCGCCTTTGAGGCTCTCCCTCGGGTGAGGGGTTGGTTAGTGGGCGGCAAGGCCACCTGCTGAGGTCATGGCTGATGAAGCCTGTGCGTAGGCCCCAGGCTGAGGCGGAAAGGCGTTTTAACAGTGCTCATTCAGCAACCAGAAGTGTCACCGAGTGGGTGCATCAGGCTCCCAAAGATCCGCTCCTGCTGCCTGGACTGTTCTGGTGGGGTTCTCCAATGCAGCCACCAGAGGGTCACGTGCATCGTGGTGGCCTGCTGTGCCCTGCAGGCCACACCGCCCAACAGCGGGGCAACATGCTGGAGGAGGGGGGAAGATTAGCAGGCTTTGCTAGACAAGGATACTGTCCAGGATGAGCCAAGCAAGGATCCGGAGCTAGCTTCGCAGGCCGCGGAACAAGTTCTTCAGGGATATCGAGCCAGAGAGAACCTCATCACCTCCCGATTCGCCGGCTGGGAGGCCAAAAGACTGGAAGCTCCATCGCCATTGTTCCCACGCCCTCCGTCCCACTGAGGTCAGCTTTTCCCCGGGACCGGGCAACTCTCCGACCGTCCGCTCCCTCGGGATTCCCTGCCTCCCCCCTGATGTACTGCAGCATAGGTGTGGTGTTCACCACAGGGTGAGCCAGGAGACTGTGAACATTTCCCGCCGCGGTGATAGTCTCTGAGCTGGTGGATGGGGCCGGGAAAAGCCAACTTCAGTTGCTGTATTCTTTTTAAAATGTCCCTTTTTTGTGCTGCAATGAAAAGAAAGATTGAGCGAGACGGGGGAAAGCGGAGGGTTGTTCCGAGCGTCTGGAAGGCAGGGGGTGGAGTCTGTGACTCCGGACAGCCCGGCCCCATCTGATG
The DNA here is from genome assembly GCF_902713615.1 of Scyliorhinus canicula. NCBI lineage: Eukaryota > Metazoa > Chordata > Chondrichthyes > Carcharhiniformes > Scyliorhinidae > Scyliorhinus > Scyliorhinus canicula. The sequence continues at coordinate 294,026,890 of NC_052146.1, forward strand.
GGGATCCTGGAAGACAAAGGACATGGGGTGAGCTCTTGGGAAGGACAGGGCTGCGGGCGATGAAAGCCTTGCTTGAATAGAACATCTGGATTAAAACAAAATACCCAGCAGGTCAGCCAGCATCGATGGAGAGAAACAGATTGAATGCTTTGGGTCGATGACCTTTCATTTGGACAGAATGGGTAACACCTTTCATTTAGATGCTTTTTTTTACACTGTGTTGGAACCAACAATTCTACGGACACGTGCTTGTAGGATTAGAATAGCGGTTTTAATAAACTTACAACAGAGCCAGCCTGTTAGCCGTTGAACTTTCGGTGAACTGGCCGGCTGACTCTGTGGCACTGATCTTTATACAGCAGCTCCCGGGGGAGGAGTCCTGGGCGGAGCCAAGGGAGAAGCCCAGTACAAACTCTCGAGCATTCCCAGAGCTACTCCCCCTGGAGGTCAGGTAGTGCAACTGCACTTACAATATAGGCACATGTATATACATGTTATAATCCGGTGTGAATCACATTCACCACACACTAGCTTTCTGACACTCCACTTGCTATCTTATTGAAATTCTCATCATGCAACCTCATAATGGCTTTTTTTTTTGTTATTCAGAGAGATGTAATTCCCATCGGTGAAGTAATGGGAATTTTATAGGCTGGATCTCAAAAGGTTTTGACACCCCTTATTCCACAATGAGAGTCAGTGCTTGGGAATATTAATTAGACACCGTGCGATTCAGGACAATCTAGAGCTCATTTTGTCAGTCCAATTCTTGGAAAACAAATCTCTTTCTCTCTCTCTCTGTTGGTTTCCTCCTGGTTCAGTGAGAGCTAATCTTGGGCTCAGTGCCGCTGAGATAGCGTCTGGGGTTTGACTGCCAGGCTTCACTATCAGAGGCAGCAGCGTGATTGGGTAAATCCTGCTCAGAATACATTTATCTACAAGAGCAGCAATGCTCGGGTGATCAGCGTGTGTTTCATTAGATTTAAAATGCCGGGGAATTCGAGAGAGTTGGATACCAGTGCGGTCTTCGCAAACCCGCCGGTGTAGTTTACTGTGGTTACCGGTGTGCGTCGCTTAATGTTTCCCTGGCTCCATTCTTTTCAGAGCTGCTGGCTTGGGGTCCTGGTGTTGTCCCTTTGAGTAAATGCCCTGTGATTTGGGTGGAGGAAGAGGGGGTGGAGTCCGACCCCAGCCAACCGTTTGAACTGGTGTAACAGAGAATTCAGAATGTCCAATTCACCCAACAGCACGTCTTTCGGGACTTGTGAGAGGAAACCGGAGCACCCGGAGGAAACCCACGCAGACACGGGGAGAACGTGCAGACTCTGCACAGACAGTGACCCAAGCCGGGAATCGAACCTGGGACCCTGGCGCTGTGAGGCCACACTGCTAACCACTGTGCTACCATGCTGCCCATACCGATCTGATTGTAACGTCAACTCTACTCTTCTGCGGGCAGCACGGTGGCACAGTGGTTAGCATTGCTGCCTACGGCGCTGAGGACCCGGGTTCGAATCCCGGCCCTGGGTCACTGTCCGTGTGGAGTTTGCACATTCTCCCCGTGTCTGCGTGGGTTTCACCTCCACAACCCAAAGATGTGCAGGTTAGGTGAATTGGCCACGCTAAATTGCCCCTTAATTGGAAAAAAATAATTGGGTACTCTAAATTTAAAAAAAAAAACTCTACTCTTCTGCTCTGCCTTCCTTGTCGATCAAAAATCGGCCTATCTCAGCCTTGGCTTTCCCAAGAATAGAATCCCCCCCCCCGGTTATGTGATATTGAGACACGAGACCCTCAATGCTTTGTATGCTCGGTCAGTTTTTGAACTTAATGCAGATTAGTCTCAGGCAGCTAATGCTTTGTGGCATTTATATTTCTGTGAAATAACCAGCCCAAAAATAGCAAATCACTTCACTTGACATTTGGTTTAATGGCCTCACTTAGGATGTATTGTGCATCACAAAACGGCACAGTCTGAGTGTGATTAGGAATAGGTGCAGCTACATCCAGAAATTAATATACGTGAGGACGGGAATCAATGCCGAGCTGGAAATGCAACACGCAAGCAGTTTGTCTTAAGTATTGAATTAACAAATGGCTTGTGCGTAGGAACACATTCAATTACATTGGTTAAATTTGCACTGGTAATAAATGAGGGAATGCGTTTTAACCCTTGTATCATATCACATTAAAGACGGAAACCTGCCAATCCGTCAGTGAATGAGTGAGTCCGCATGCGCGGCCAAAGGCTTCGTTGTGGCAGTTTGCTGAACCACGTAGACCAGGAATGGGGAGCTCCCCAACACGGGGAGTCGTTGAGGTGATTTGCGTTGATTCATTTAAGGGGAAGCTAGATAAACACATGAAGGAGAAAGGAATAGAGGGTGATGTCAGCGGGGAGAGGTGGAGTAAAATGGGGGATGGCATGGGTAAACCATAAACGACACCACAGACATTTGGGGCTGAATGGCCTTTCTTGGTTTTTACCATAGAATTACCACTAAATTGCAGTGCAGAAGGAGGCCATTCGGCCCATCGAGTCTGTACCGGCTCTTGGAAAGAGCACCCTACCCAAGGTCAACACCTCCACCCTATCCCCAAACCCAGCAACCCCACCCGACACTAAGGGCAATTTTTGACACTAAGGGGCAATTTATCATGGCCAATCCACCTAACCTGCACGTCTTTGGACTGTGGGAGGAAACCGGAGCACCCGGAGGAAACCCACGCACACACAATGTGCAGACTCCGCACAGACAGTGACCCAAGCAGGAATCGAACCTGGGACCCTGGAGCTGTGAAGCAATTATGCTATCCACAATGCTACCGTGCTGCACTTTTGTAAGTATTAGCCTTCCTGACGGTGGGGTTGGAAGTATGGGAGTGGACTGACCCAGAGGAATGGGATTTATCCTTGTTCTAACCCTACAGGAGGCTCAAGGATCTGCAACCTCAGAGTCCCTGTGGCCTCACAGATGATGTAAGCAGATGAGGGAGCGGGGCTAACCAATCTGTTCAAAGGACTGCTGGGTTATAAATACCCCGGCCCAAGTGAGGGCTGAGGGTGGGAGAACCTTTGGGGAGTAGGAGGAGTTCATTGTAACTTGAATAAAGCCAAATTGTTTGCTACAGACATTGCTGTTGGGTGGTCACTTGCCTGAGACTTTACAATCCTACTTTCCCAGCCTATGCCACGGTGAGCAGTGGGATAGATCTGTATGAACAGTGTGCAGCTTACCAGCTTCCTGGTTGAACCGCTGTCCACTGCAGCAAAACTAAACGCTCCCTCTGCCTACCCTTTGACGATTTGTGATCTTTGAGACTTGCCAAGAAGCAGCTGGGTTCGCTAAGTTAGCTGTGCGGGCTTGTGTTCCTGGAGCTGGGGAGTGCGTACCTGGTGAGTAGAAACTCTGGCAGCAAGTTCCCTGTAGGCCTCACCATCATGGTCAGGTGGAGTTTGAGATGGTGGGGTTGGGGGTCGGGGTGGGGATGGGGGTGGAGGGGAAGTTGGAAGCCTAAACTATGTGGGGGGCAGTCACTCAAAGGGATTTTCTCTGAATTAGCCAATTAATGGCCAGAGCTTGGGCTCGCTGTCCAATTAAGAACATTGATCTGGTGCTCAAAGCTGAAGGCTTTACAAGGTAGAAGGAAACAGAGACAGAGATGTACTTGCTCCAGCTATTTCAACTTTAAATTAAGAAGTAGCCCCAGCAGCAGAACCACCAGTGTCAGGTTGGTTGGTGGGGTTGGGGTTGGGAGGGGTGGTAATCCTCTCCACGGGTTGCCCTCAGCTGCAGCCAAGCCGGTGGGGAGGATATCTAAGCCGGTGTGGAACATTGCCCACCCCCCCCCCCCCCCCCCCCCCCCCCCCCGAGGCTGTTCTGCCAGGAGACCACCTTCAGAAAGCCGCACTGTTCCCTGGCGTCTCTGCGGATCTGTGTCTGTCTCCGACTCTAGGCCTGAGTAGGCCTTTAGCCGGGTGAATTGGCAGCCTGCCTCTGGAAAAATGGCCTGAGGGGTGGTGTCAAGATGGAGCAGTCAAACCGGCCAGTGGCCCAAACTCCAGCGCCTGCCCCTGTCGAGGCTTAAATATTCAACAGCCTTAGTGGGTTTCGGGGTTTCTCGGCTTTTTTCATGGTGCTAAGTTTCCATAAGAGGCCACAAACATGGCTGATCGGCAACAAAAATTTACAACGGCAACTTGTATTTGCGTAGAGCTCCTTTAACACCACAAGGCAAGAAATCTTCTGATCAGAAATTGCTGCTGGGTCCCAGAAGGGGCCCACAGAACAGGTTTGTTTTAAAGGAGCGTCTTAAAGGAATCGAGAGAGGTTAAGGGAGGGAAATCCCGAGCTCAGGACCATAGCAAGCAAACAGCCACCAATGGTGGAGGGATTAAAATTATCTTTGGAATTCTCAACCCCAGAGAGCTGTGAAAGCTCACGCATTGAACCTGTTCAAGACAGAAATCGATCGATTTCTGGATACCAATGACATCAAAGCATAAGGGGATAAATGCCAAAGATGTGCAGGTTAGGTGGGTTGGCCAGGCGGCACGGTGGCGCAGTGGTTAGCACTGCTGCCTCACGGCGCCGAGGACCCGGACTCGCTCCCGGCCCCAGGTCACTGTGTGGACATTGCACATTCTCCCCGTGTCTGCGTGGGTCTCACCCCCGCAACTCAAAGATGTGCAGGGTAGGTGTATTGGCTGCACTAAATTGCCTCTTAGTGTCCAAAAGGTTAAGTGGGGTTACGGGGATGCGGCAGGGGCAAGGACCTGGGTGGGGTGTTCCTTCGGAGGGTCGGTGCAGGCTCGATGGGCTGAATTACCTCCTCCCACACTGTAGGGATTCGATGATTCTATGAGATGGATGATCAGCCATGATCTGATTGAATGGCAGAGCAGGCTCAACGGGTTAAATGGTCTATTCCTGTGTTTGTAATAGGAAATACACAAGATGTTGGAATTGCCAATCTTGAGTGGAGGTTGTACGGTTGGAAGAAGTTACAGTGATCGGGATTATGAGGAGGAATTTGGAAGAAGGATATCGTTCGAAACTGCGCCTCTTTACAAAAAGCAGCACAACAAGGTTAACAGAGGAGGGTTAGGAGGATGTTGCCTGGTCTGGAGGGTGTTACCTATGCGGAGAGGCTGAATAGACTCGGACTGTTTTCATTAGAACGATGGAGATTGAGGGGTAACCTGATAGAGGTCAACAAGGTTATAAGGGGCATGAATAGAGTGGATGGACAGCCGCTCTTTCCCAGGGTGGAGGGGTCAGTCACCAGGAAGCATAAGTTTAAGGTCAAAGTTTAGAGGAGAGATTCTTTACACAGAGGGTGGTGAGTGCCTGGGACTCATTGCCAGGGGAGGTTCTGGAAGCAGATACATTAACGTCGTACAAATGGCATCTCGACAAATATATGGATAGGATGGGTAGAATGGTGTACGGCACAAGGAAGTACTGAGGGTTTTGGCAAAGGTTGGTATCATGACCAGTACAAGCTTGGAGGGCCGAAGGGCCTGTTCCTGTGCTGTATTGTTCTTTATTCTAATCCTATAGACTATAAAGGGTTAGTTCAGAAGTTTTAGTTGTACAAGAGTCAGTGGAAGGTATCTAAAAGACTCACTCAAAGCATGATGAAAATGAAGAGGAGGATTGTTGACAGCAACAGCAGAGATCCCGGGAAACCTTATAGCTACTTAGGACGGAGCGGGAATGTTAAAGACCGGACACGTCCTGTCAGGCACAGGTAGGAATGTCAGGGGATGAATCAGGAAATGGCACATGTGTTACATTAATTCATCAGTGTTCAGGAATGAAGGCTATGAGCAAATCTAAGACTGATGTAGAATCGCTAACATATGTTAAGGTCAGTAATGCATCTGCTCAAAGAAATGTGCAGCATTAACTGTATGCGTAACACCTGGAACAACTGGGATATAGCCTGGAGGTCTTATAGAAATAAATATGGGAGAACGGACAACCGTGGCTAATCTTTATGTCTTTTTGAATATTATTTTGATAGTATATATTGATGGTGCAATCACAATGTGTCCTATTGGCATAATTATTTGTGGAGTTACGTTATTTTTAGTTTTGACAATGGAGACACAGCAACGAGATGTGGAGGAAATATGGAATCTCTTTCCCAAAGAGCTGTTGAGGCGGGGGGGGCGGAAATGTTGATTTATATTAGGCATGGTAATAAGGGTTACAGACCCATGGCAGGTAGATCAGCCAAGATCTCGAGCCAGTGATCTCCTATTTCCTTACACAGACTTATCAAGGACTATCTCTAGCCTTTAGTACGAAAGAAAGGTCAATGGTAATGAGCTAATTCTCCGCCGTGAAGGCCTTTTATTCACAGCAAATCAACCAAATATGATGTGATTACTGTTAGGTCATTGCTATTCATTCTCTCCACTTGCCTGGATGAGTGCAGCTCCAACAACACTCAGGAAGCTTGACACCATCCGGGACACAGCAGCCCGCTTGGCACCCCTTCCACATACATTCACTCCCTCCACCACTGATGCACAGTAGCAACCAATGTATTCCATCTACCAGATGCACTGCAGCAACTCACCAAATCTCCTCCAACAACACCTTCCAAACTATTGACCGTTACCACCTAAGAAGGACAAGGGCAGCAGACACATGGGAACACCTTCGCCTGGAGGGCCTCCTCGAAGCCACGCACCATCCTGACTTGGAACTATATTGTCGTGCCCTCACTGTCGCTGGGTCAAAACCCTGAAACCCCCTTCCTAACAGCGCTGAGAGGAGCTACACCGGATGGACTGCAGAGTTCCCCACCACCTACCCAGGGCAATTAGGAATGGGCAATAAATCCCTGGCATGCCAACTACAGCCACATCCCGTGAAAGAACAAAATAAATCCATTCTTCAAGCAGTCCTGCAGTAAAAACCGTCGGTAAATGCTGATTCAGTGAAGGATTTCTCGGCAGAGCTCCAGGATTATTATTTCAGTCACGTATTGTTGAACAATAAAGACCTTTGGATAGGCCCAGGATGAGCAGCTCAATCTGGTCCTTTTACTCAATGATCTGCAAGTTGAACACAATCAGAATGCTGATTGTGTCGACCAGGTGTGCATTTGGGAGAGAGCATTTGGTGCAGTACATATTCCAGGCACAGTTTGTCTGATTGATGCAATGAGATCAATTGGCAGAGACTCTGTTTCTGTTTTATTATGTGAGGGATAAATCTGGGCCAGGGCACTGCTTGCATTTGAAATTTCACCTGGAAAAACTGAGGGGCTTAATCTGCTCCAGAAGGTGGCACCTCCAACAGTGCAGCGCTCCCTCAGTCCGACACCAGGGGCATCAGCCGAGACTTTGTGCTTAAGTCCCAGGCATGGCATTTGATCCCAACTCAGCCACTAAGCCATGGTGCAAACCTAAATGTCTTCATGTAATAACCGGCCTGTCTTGTTATGCTCTTGGCATAGCATAAACTGCTTCCTTGATGTTCACTCTGACAAAGGAAGGTTCAGACGTGGAGATAATTTCAACACGTTTATTAAACTATTAACAATTCTCCTACTCGGATTCGCCTCTACTGTTAATCCTTCTATAGCTACTCAGACTGACGAACCAATCTGCTACAATCCACGTGGTGGGTGTGATGTTCAATCAACCCTGTGTCTGTACTCACTGAGTGTCTCCACTGGAAAGAGGAAGGTCATGTGTGCTGTGTCCTTTGGTTGGTGTAATGCCGCCCTGTGGTAGTGTCATCTCTGTGTGTATCGTGAATGCCCATTGGTCGTGTCCTATCTTACTGACCTAATGGTAGAGTGTCTGTGTATCATGTCTCTGGTGCTCCCTCTAGTGTCTAGTTAGTCTACGTGTACTTACATTGTGTATCTACAGTGATGCATATCACCACACGGCCAGGCACAGATAAGTGGGGCTACCATTTGTACGGCGGTCTTTGGCTCGGCTGCTGAGGAACCTCCACTCAATTTTTCAGGTCGCTGACTTTACATCAGAATTGGGCAGGAAAGCAAATGGAATTGGGAGGAGTGATTACAGTCTGAAATAGTTGAACTCGTGCTCAGTCCAGAAGGCTGGAAAGCATCTAATCAAAGATGAGGTGCTGTTCCTCACACGTACCTTGATCTTAATTGGAACACTGCAGGACAGAAAGAAACTGGAAAATTTCATGAACTCTGATTCCAATTTCTACCCTTCTCTCACGTTCACAGGGTCTAGCTTACTCTTTCTTTCCTTCTCTTCTCTATCCCCTTGTCTAGGGACGGGCTATCAAAAAAAAAATTCCCTGTAAGCCCACTGACTCCAACCTCTTCCTTGATTACACTCGCTGACAACCTACATTCCATGATTCCAGTTACTCCGTCTTCATCGCATCTATTCTGATGGTGCAGCCTTCTATACCAGTGTTTCTCATGCGTCTTCCTTTGTCTTCAATCGAGGATTTACAACCCCCTGCTGTGTTTGACAGGGTCCATCCCACAGGAGGCCCAGTTCCAGCCTGTTCCGCCATCCAATGTCACCACGGCTGATCGCCAGACGGAGCTTCCGCTCTCGCCCCATCCCTCCCTCCCAGAACCACGGCGGAATTCTCATTGACCTCACCCGCCACCATATTGAACGGATCATCCTCCACCATTGTAATGGCTCAGTCTTGCATGGTAGCATGGTGGTTAGCATACATGCTTCACAGCTCCAGGGTCCCAGGTTCGATTCCCGGCTGGGTCACTGTCTGTGCGGAGTCTGCACGTCCTCCCCATGTGTGCGTGGGTTTCCTCCGGGTGCTCCGGCTTCCTCCCACAGTCCAAAGATGTGCAGGTTAGGTGGATTGGCCATGCTAAATTGCCCGTAGTGTCCTAAAAAGTAAGGTGTGGGGGGGGTTGTTGGGGTACGGGTATAGGGTGGATACGTGGGTTTGAGTAGGGTGATCATTGCTCGGCACAACATCGAGGGCCGAAGGGCCTGTTCTGTGCTGTACTGTTCTATGTTTTGGTGTGCATTGAGAGATTAAACCCTGAGAAACGCCAAATAGAATCATAGAATGGAATCATAGAATCCCTACAGTGATGAAGGAGGCCATTTGTTCCATCAAATCTGTACCGACCCTCTGAAAGGGCACCCTACTTGGCTCAAACCCCCGCCGTATCCTGTAACCCAACAGAGGGGCAATTTAGCATGGCCAGTCCACCTAACCTCTGCATCTTTGGATATGGGAGGAAACCGGAGCACCCGGAGAAACCCACGCAGGCAGAGGGAGAACGTGAAAACTCCACACAGACAGTGACCCGAGGTCGGAATCAAATCCGGTCTCTGGCATCGTGAGGCAGCAGTACTAAGCACTGTGCCACCATGCCACCCTAGAACTGATGTTCCAGCTTATGTTGTCCAATTAAATGCGACAAAGTGGCTCGCAATTACAGACAAGTGAACAGAGAATACCCTGGTTGTCAAACAGTGTCCTTCACTAAAAACAGGGGTGGCTGCCATTCGGCCCCATTCTCTAAGGATAGCATTGAAACATATAGGGCGGGATTCTCCTTTCGTGGGACTAAGTACCCATGCCGACGGGGAAACCAGCGCGAACCACTCCGGTGTTAACAGCCCCCGACAGTGCAGAATTCTCCACACTTCCGGGGGCCAGCCGGCGCCATGGGGACTGCACAAGTTCGCGCATGCACCGAAGGGCCGGCGTGATCTTGCGCATGCGAGGAACCGCAGGCGCAGACCGGCCGGCGTAATCTGGCGCATGCGTAGGGGATTGTCTTCTCCGCGCCGGCCATGGCGGAGTCCAACAGGGGCCGGCGCAGAAGGAAGGAGTACCCCTACGGCACAGGTCCGCCCGCAGATCGGTGGGCCCCGATCGCGGTCCAGGCCACCGTGGGCCCCCCCTCTGGGGTTGGATCCCCCTGCGCCCCCCCCCCCCCCGAGGGCCGCCCCAGCCGACTTACCTGCCAGGTCCCGCTGTGTGGGACCATATCTAACCCACGCCGGCGGGACTGGCCAAAAACGGACAGCCACTTGGCCCATCGGGGCCCGGAGAATTGCCGGGGGGGGGGGGGGCGCTGTCAAAGGCCCCCAACCGGCGTGGCCTGAGCCCCGCCTGAAACCCGGCGCGGAGAATACGGAAGCTAGTGGCAGGGCGGGATTCGCGCCACCCCCCAGGGATTCTCGGACCCGGCAGGTGGTCGGAGAATCCCGCTGATAGAATTCTTAAGTGACTTGACAAGGGAAATGCTGAGAGGATTTTCCCCTCATGGGAGAGTTTAGGACCAGGGGGCATAATCTCAGGATAAAGGGGGGCCAATATCAGACTGAGATGAGGAGGAATTCCTTTTCAGAGGGTTGAGTCTTGTGAGGAACTCCTTACCACAGAGAGCTGTGGGCAGAGTCATTCTGCATAAATACATTCTTGATCAGTAAGGGAATCAAGGTTTATGAGGGAAAGGGCAGGAAAGTGGACATGAGGGGCCGGTTTAGCTCACTCGGCTAAATCGCTGGCTTTTAAAGCAGACCAAGCAGGCCAGCAGCACGGTTCGATTCCCGTACCAGCCTCCCCGGACAGGCGCCGGAAAGTGGCGACTAGGGGCTTTTCACAGTAACTTCATTGAAGCCTACTTGTGACAATAAACGATTTTCATTTCATTTCACATGAGGAATGTTGGATCAACCACGATCCTATTGAATGGCGGAGCAGGCTCGAGGGGACGAAAGGCCTGTTCCTATGGTCTTATCCGACGACCGGGGCTCCCTCGGAAGGGAGATCACACATCCCAGTCTTCTTAGCCGCACACTGAGGATTTCAAAGCAATTTGTTTTAAGGAAGTTTGTACCAACCTCTGCTTGTGTCTCACTCTGCCACCGGCTCTGTTTGTACTTCTTGGGTGAGTAGAGTGAGTAAGGAGGTTGGCCCGCCCCCACCAGTATGATGTCGTGAGACCTGCCACTTCCTTTTTTTTCAAATTGTTTGAAATATGACAGGAAAACCCGGCAAGACAGTGGGCAGCGGTCTGACCTCCACTCTTCCCACCCGAGGCAGCACTTTTGAAAGCAAATCATAAAGGTCCTCAGATTTGATCACAAGAAGGACGGGACAACATTCTTAGGTTTTGAATTTGATTCTTGATTACAATCATTAAAAGAAGAAATATCTTTCTACTCAGTGTTCCAGTGCCATGGGCTACATTCATAACCGCCTTCCCATATCACGCGTATGGGAAGATGTTCCAAATTGTTGGGGAGGACAAATCAGTGAACACCAATTTTGAAGAAGAAATAAAGGAAGTGTGCTTTCGGGTTTTTGAGAGATGTCTTAAGGAAAGTTTTTGAAACATAGAAAATAGGTGCAGGGGTAGGCCATTCAATATGATCCCGCTTTCTCTCCATATCCCTTGTTCCCTTTAGCTGCAAGGGCCACGTCCAACTCCCTCTTGAAGAACTCCCTCTTGAAGATATCCAACAAACTGGCCCCAGCTTCCTGTGGTAGAGAATTCCACAAGTTCACAACTCTCTGAGAGAAGTTCTCCCTCATCTCAGTCCTGAATGGCTTACCCCTTATTCTTAGGCTGTAAGTCCTAGTTCTGGATGTCCCCAACATCGGGAGCATTCTTCCCGCATCTAGCCTGTCCAGTCCCATGAGGATTTTATACATTTCTATGAAAGGAATATCTAAACCTGGACCTTGATAAATGAGTATAAATAAGGAGTTGTATTGATATAGGGCTTTTCACATCCACCAGATGTCTCGAAGCACTTTTAGAGCCACTGAAATATCTTTGCAACGTAGCCACAGTTGCAATATACAAAATGCAGCAGCCAATCTGCTCACAGCAAGCTCCCACAAACATCAATGTGATAATGATCAGATCATCGTTATTTTTTGTGATGTTCATGTTGTGATGTTCATCAAATATTTGCCAGGGCACCAGGGATATCATCCCTGCCTTTCTTTGAAGTAGCGTGTTGGGATCTTGCATGTCCACCCGAGAGGGCTGATGAGGCTTCAGCTTGGCGTCTCCTCCAAAAGACAGTTCCTCCAACGTTGCGGCACTCCCTCAGCACCTTGCTGGGGTCTCGGCCTGGATTTTTGTGCTCAAGTCTTGGAATGTGACTTGAACCATATTTTCAAACAATTTGGGAAAGAAAAATGGAAGTGGTGGGTCCCACGACATCATACTGACTTGGCTGGCTAATTTAGAGCCCGCCCCACTGGCCACCTCAGCCCTAGATGGATCGGGATGCCATTGCGGCCGCTTGGAGACTCCAGTTAGATTCTCTACCCCCTCCGGCTTTCCCACCCGCCAAAGACAGGGGCAGGAATTCGCCCCCCCCCCCCCCCCCCCCCATTGAATTGTGATCGAGTGATTGAATTGTTTCTTCGATTTGTCAGGACTGAGGGTGCAACTTAAACTTTCCCAGGCGTTCTAGGTGGAAACAAGGCACATCTGTCCAAGTTAACGTAGAAGCATAGAGTTAATACAGTGCTGAGGGAGGCCATTCGGCCCATCGAGCCTGCACAGACCCTCTAAAAGAGCACCCTACCAAGGCCGACTCCTCCCGCTCTATCCCCGTAACCCCATAGCCCCAACTTAACCTTTGGACTGTGGGAGGAAACCGGAGCACCCGGAGGAAACCCACGCAGACACGGATAGAAAGTGCAATCTCCACACAGACAGTCACTCAAGGCTGGAATTAAACCAGTCCCTGGCGTTGCGAGGCAGCAGTGCTAACCACCGCGCCGCTCTCAACATGACTGATATAACAGTGTAAAAGAGGGAATTTGCATTTCATGGCTTCAAGGCCTCCCGAAATGCATTGCAGTATGTTTGAAGTGTAATGTAGCAAATATGGTAGCCAATTTGGACACGACAAGTTCTCACAAATAATCATTAAATTATTTGCGATGTTGGTTAAGGGATAAATATTGGCCAGGACACGGGGGAGAAAACCTCTGCTCTTCTTTGAAATAATGCAACGGGATCTTTTACCTCCATGTGAGAAGTTTAATGTCCCATCCAAAAAGCACTGAGTCCCTCTGTGGGGAGGTTTTTTTCCATTATTACTTCATGGGATGTTACCTAAATTGATTTACTCTCGACCAAAGTTAAACAATTATTAAATTATTATTGTGTTCGGCCTTATACTCTTATTGCTGTTGTGTTTATATTATACTCAGGCACATTACTGCTCTGTTCATCAGAGGAGATGAGGCAGAGGGTTTTGTTGTATCTTTTACACCTCAGATCTAGGCAGGAATGACACTGATTCCTACGCGTCACAAGTGCTTTAAAATGTCAGCTCCATGCTCCAGCCTCTGGCTTCCAGCTCTTTCTGCAGCTTCCTTCACCAGCTTTGTTTACTTTTCTCCAGGCATAACCAATTGAGCAAGGTGAGCATAATCAGTCACCAGACTCATAATCAAACACAGAACAATTGCACTGGTCAGTTTTGTCGGTGTCTTTGATGACCACTCTTCTGTCAGCCGCGAGGTTTTCACTCTCAGCTGGAGGATCCCCTGTCGACGTCAGATTTTGATAACGCCCCGAGTGACACGTTGTCGAGGAACAGCTCCCATTTGTGGCCTTGTAATTATATGAACAAATGTCTATTGGATTAGGTACTCTTTCTCCTTCTCCCCGATCTCCATGCCAGCAGATCAATACACTGTAGTGATCAATGTTTCTTTAATTTAGCTTATAAACTCCGATGCACTTATCGATGGCAGGAGGTTAATTGAACGATTGATCAATGGCAAAACTAGTATTGATGAGACGGGGGGTCAGAATTCAAAGTGACTGGAAGAAACCCACTGCCTATTTTGATGATGTGATTACAGTTCTGGCCAGGATGTGTTATGACTAGCCGAGAAGGGATGAACAGCACGGTCGCATAGTGGTTAGCACAGTTGCTTCACAGCTCCAGGGTCCCGGGTTCGATTCCCGGCTTGGGTCACTGCCTGTGCGGAGTCTGCACGTTCTCCCCGTGTGTGCGTGGGTTTCCTCTGGGTGCTCCGGTTTCCTCCCACAGTCCAAAGATGTGCGGGTTAGGTGGATTAGCCATTCTAAATTGCACTTAGTGTACAAAAAAAGGTTAGGTGGGGTAACTGGGTTTAGGGGATAGGATGGAGGCGTGGGGCTTAAGCATGGTGCTCTTTCCAAGGGCCTGTGCAGACTCGATGGGCTTCCTTCTGCACTGTACATTGTATGATAACTTCTACTCGATGGGCTGAATGGCCTCCTTCTGCACTGTAAATTTTATGATAACTTTTGTGATAACTTCTCTGTTGGTTACGACACAGGTTTATCTTTCTTTTGCACAAGGATTTGCCTTTTTTAAATGGGAGTGTATTGAACTGTTTAAGCTGTGAGCAATGGGGAGTCAGTCAAACCCGGTTATCTTAAATTCAGAAAGAGCAGATTTACCAGCCAGCAAACCGAAAAAATCATAATGATGCCACGTCAGGCATTCGGCCTTCATGCAATCATTCAGACACGCATGCAAGAATGCGCACACAAACATCGGAAAGAAGAGAAGTTAGAGTCCACTGGGAAAAACGAGGTAAAGGACACATGGTTATGTCTCTTTTAATTGGGCTTGAGGTGTCGATCCTGAAACTGTGCGAGCACACCACGACAGCCTCGCTTCGTCACTTGACCTGACAGACTCTGCCCGAGTCTCCTGTCCATCCCAGTCGAAGATGAGGGAATTGCAGGAAAATACCTGCGATACTTTGGTGCGAGGGAATAGGAGTCCTTCCTTGTACCAGCGTCATCCTTCAGTGATTTGAGCTCAGTACTACTCATCTTGAGGGAAGCATTGAACTGGTCTGCTTGAGAAATCCTGGGCCACTGAAGCTCGCGTGCCTTGTCTTTTGGACACTTGCACTGAAATACAACTGAATTGATTTGGTATTAAAACAGACACAGTCTGTATTGTAGCTTATTGATCGGTGGGGCAGTAAGAGGAAGTTTATAGCTAAAGTCACCTCACATGCGAGGAGTATAAATTCCAGCGCAGGTTGGATTTTTATGGGTAATGTGATTTGTAGTCGTTTTTTAGATGATTTGTAGATTTGAACTGAAAGAATGTCGTCCTCCTCTGCTCCCTCTACCAGCAAGAAGGCTAAAAAGAGGAGGAACACCATCGCCTCCACGCTCCCCTTCAAGTGGCACACCATCTTGACTTGATGGTGTACATTCCATTCTATTCCTTCATTGTCATTGGGTCAGAGTCAGAGCCTCACACCATTGAGAGAGCATCACCTTGCAGGGGTCCAAGAAGGCAACCCACGCAAATCTTCTCAGGCCAGCCACGGAGTGGGTCATAAAATGCCTCTTTGCAAATCTGGAGAATAAACAAAAAGGTTCTGAGGACTGTCCATTGAATCTTATAGACAAAAGGAGGCCATTCAGTCCATCGTGCCTGTTTCTGCTATTAGAAAAAGTGACCAATTCAGTCCCACACTCCAACCTCTCCCCCACATTCCTGCCAGTGTGCCCTTTCCAATTACATGACTCTTTGTCTATTGGCAGTCCCGACAAAATCTGATTCCATCCTATGTCCAGGTAGTTAATTGCAGAAGCAATGGTATTGCAGACACACGACGAGGTGAAATAATGTTGACGACTTTCTTTTGATTTGAATGCACAGGGCGCTTCGGATGGACTGACCTTAATGGGGCATCAGATAAAATGTTGGGGTGGGTAGCTTGCCCAGGCGAGGAGGGCCAGCCATTTGATGGCTGAATGGCCATTGAGGGATTGTCGGCAGGATTTACACCCCTCTGGGGGAAGTCCCACCTCGGAAAGCTGAGGCCAGTGGCTCTCCAATACTGGCAGCGCCACCGAAAGCTGTGGCCACTGCCGGTGGTGCACCCGGGGTTTGAGGAGGAAAGCTCTGCTGGATCCAGCCCAGCAGGTGAGTCGGGGATTCCCCCTGGGTATCAGAGTGACAGGCTCCAATAACAGGGGTGAATTTGGCATTTGAGAGGCCATCGGGAGAGAGGAGACTTGGTGAGGTGAACCATCCAACGGGTCCAAGGGGCTTGTTGAGGAAGAAACCACTCCGCCGACCTGACAAGGAAACTTTCCGGGCAGACTGTTTGGCTAAAAGGATGAGGACCTTTAGTGGGAATTGATTACCCATTTAAGAGCTTAATTTGTCCCAATGGTGCTTGGGACACCTGACATCACCCTCCCTCTTCTCTCCCCCCCCCCCCCCCCCCCCGCCCCCACGGTTCAAAACCCACCACGGGAAATGGTGACATTTAAATTCAATAAAAATCTGGAATTAAAAGTCTAATAATGACCATTAAATTATTCGCGAAAGTCCTTAGGGAAGGAAATCTGCCGTCCTTACTGGCCTGGCCAACATGTGACTCCAGACCCACAGCAATGTGCTTGACCCTTAAAGTGGCCTGTGAAATATACTCAGTTCAGGGGCAAATAGGGATGTGCAATAAATTCTGCCCCAGCCAGAGGCGCCCACATCCTAAGAATGAATGGAAACAAATGGACTCTGCCAATTGAATGTGTGTAAATAACAGTTACTTGGACAAATGTGTGTTAAAGCCAGCATGGATTTATTAAAGGCAAATCATGTTTATCGTTGAAACACAGAAAGCTCACGGCACAGAAGAATGCCATTTGTCCCAGCCAAAACATTGCTATCCAGCCGAATCCGACTTTTTAGCTCTTTGCCTGCAGATAACGCCACGACATGGAGAGAGGCTCGGGTTTTCATAGGAGACGTGCTGGGTGCAGAGAGTGGAGTTTAATTGTGTTTTTGATGAGGTGACACAAAATGTTGACGCAGATATCGCAGTTCGGCAGATGCACATGGACTTCCAAAAGACATTTAATGAAGTGCCACACAACAGACTTTTCTGCAAAGTTAGAGCCCATGGAATAAAAGAGGCAGTGGCATCAGGGATACAAAATTGACCAAGTGACATGAAACTGAATAATGAACGGTTGCTTCTTGAACTTGAGGAATTGAGTAATGGGGTTGCCCAGAGGTGCTGTTAGGTTCCCTGCTTTTCTTGATCTATATCAATGATCTTGACTTGGGTGGCGGGGCACAATTCCAATGATGTGCAAGTGACACAAAGCTTGCAAGTATTGTGAGCTGTGAGGAGAGGGATGGACTTGAGGAAGACATAGGCAGGCTGGTGGAATGGGAAAACACATGGCAGGTACAATTTAATGCAGAGAAGTGGGAAATCATGCATTTTTGAGCAAAGAACTAGAAGAGGGAACATAAAATGAAGGGTACAATTCTAAAGGGGGGTGTCGAAGCAGAGGGACCTGGGGGCATACGTGCACAAGTCACTGCATGTGGCAGGGTAGGTTGACAAAGTGGCTAACGTAGCATGAGTGATCCTGAGCTTTCTAGTAAATGGCATAGAGTATAAAAGTAAGAAAGTTATGGTGAACTCCATAAAATCCAGATCCATTCTCAACGGAGGCATTCTGGATACCACTCTGCAGGATGAGTATGAAGTTCTTCACAGAGGGGTGCAGAAAGGATTCCCAAGAATGGATCCAGGGATGAGATGCTTCAGTTACGTGGGCAGATCGGAGAAGCTGGGTGCCGTTCCTCTTTGAGAAGCAAAGGTTGAGAGGAGATTTGATGGGGTGTTTTAAAGTCAAGAGGAGTGTGGACAGAGTAGATAGGGAGAAACTGCTCCGATTGGAGGAAAGGTCGGAACCCAGAGGGCACAGATTTGAAGTGAGCGGCAACGAAGAACCCAATGGCAATGCGGGGAATAGCTTTCCTTTGCGCAGTGAGTGGGATCTGGATTGCACTGCCTGAACGTGAGGTGGGGGGCAGGGTCAATCGTGGCATTCAAAGGGGAATCGGATAATTACCTGAAGAGGAAAGATTGGCAGATCCAGGAAGAAAAGGCAGGGTGGTGGGGTTTGCTCTTGCAGAGTGCCGCCACAGAGGCAGTGGGCCAAATGGCCTCCGTCTGTGCTGTAGCCGTTCTATGAGTCTGCCTCTGATGCCTTTGGGAAATGAATTCTCAGGTGGATTATTCGCTGCAACATGTGGGGGACAGAGGCCGGTTCCATTTTTGTTGTCCTGCGCTCCACTATTTGCATAATTTATTCAATATTTCCCTTTTCCAGCGTTTTGTTTACATGAGTTGAGCTGCATCGTCAGAGTACTCAGTTGGGACCAATAAGGCACAGAATTTAATCCGGCCTGCAAGGTGACCTTGATCACTCAACCGTGTGCCCATTCTTGTTCAGTTCTCCAGTGTTTGTGTGTGTCTATTGTTGAACGTATCCAGTATTCCACAGCCACTGATTAATTGTTATCGACTGTGTATGCCCTGGGCATTTTTAGCAGAAAAGCCTTAATTTGTATCCAGTTTGCCAGTTAAGGAATGAGCTTGCATCTATCCAGCATCTCACACCACTTCAGCACACCCTGAAATGCTTTACCACCAATCAAGTCACTATTCAGAGGTGGGGGGGGGAAAGGGGCTGATTGGCGCACAGAAAGGTGCCACAAACAAGCAAGGCGATAAAAATTATTTCATGGAGTGTGGCCGTCGCTGGCACTTTTATTGCCCATCCCTAATTGCCCTGGAGCAGGTGGCGCTGAACTGCCTTTTTGACCCACTGCTGTGATGTAGGTGCACCCACTGCGCTGTTAGGGAGGGTGTTCCAGGATTTTGAACCAGCGACACTGAAGGAACTGGGATATATTTCAGGATGGTGGGTGGCGTGGAGGGGAACTTCCAGACGGTGGAGTTTTCATGTGTCAGCTGCTCACGTTCTGCAGAGGTCGCTGGTTTGGAAGGTGCTGTTGAAGAAGCCTTGAGGAGTGCTGCAGTACCTCTTGTAGATTTTGCTTCATTTGTTCATGGGATGTGGGTGTTGCTGTCTCGGCCAACATTTATTGCCCATCCCTAATTGCCCTTGAGAAGGTGGTGGTGAGCCGCCTTCTTGAACTGCTGCAGTCCATGTGCACCATCTCCACACACACACTGCTGTTAGCGAGGGAGTGCCAGCGACACTGAAGGAAGGGCGATATGTTTTGAAGTCAGGACGGTGAGTGACTTGGAGAGGAACCTCCAGGCGGTGGTGTTCCCAGGTATCTACTTTCCTTGCCCTTTTAGGTGTAGAGTTCACAGATTTGGAATGTGCTGTCGAAGGAACTTTGGTGAGTTGATGCAGTGCATCTTGTAGATGGTACACACGGCTGTCACTGTGCGTCGGTGGTGGAGAGAGTGAATGTTCAAGGTTGTGATGGGATAGGTATCAAGCGGGCTGTGTTGTCCTGGATAGTGTTAAGATTCTTGAGTGTTGTTGGAGCTGTACTCATCCAGGCAAGTGGAGAGTTTTCCATCACACTTCTGAATTTTGACCTTGTACATGGTGGACAAGCTTTGTGGAGTCAGTCAGTGAGTTGCTCACCATGGGACTCTCAGCATCCGACCTGCTGTGTTGCCACAGTATTTATGTAGCTAGTCCAGTTCAGTTTCTTGTCAACGATAATCCGCAGGATGATTATAGTGGTGGATAGTGATGGTAATGCCATTGAATGTCAAGGGGTGATGGTTAGATCCTCTCTTGATGCCTGGCACATGTGTGGCACAAATGTTATAAGCTTAAGCTGGAATATTGTCCAGGTCTTGCTGCATATCGACACGGACTTCTGTAACTGAAGAGCCATGAATGGTGTTGAACATTGTATAATCATCCGCAATGATGGTACACACTCCTGATACTGTGCGTCCCTGGTGGAGGTGAATGTCTGAGGTGGTGGATGGGATGCCAAGTGTTTCCTTTGGCAGCACCTTCCAAAACAACTAATAATGATCTTTATTATTGTCACAAGTAGGCTTACATTGACACTGCGATGAAGTTACTGTGAAAATCTCCTAGTCGCCACATTCCGGCGCCTGTTCGGGTACACAGAGGGAGAATTCAGAATGTCCAATTCACCTAACAGCACGTCTTTCGGGATTTGTGGGGAGGAAACCGGAACACCTGGTGGAAACTCATGCAGTCACGGGGAGAACGTGCAGACTCCATGCAGATAGTGACTCAAACCGGGAATCAAACCCTAGCAAACCACTGTGCTACCGTGCTGCCCCCAATCGTCTAGAAGGACAAGGACAGCTGACGCATGCGAACACCTGCACCTCTCTTCACCTCTGGCCCAATCAGAGGGCCATCACCACAGCAGTTTCATTTTCCCCCGTCGCTAACGGTTACCAGTGCTGAGGCTGCAGCATGAGGAAGACTCAGTGTCGAAGACAAGTAGGTGTTCCTGAAGAAGCTGGGGCCAGGCCTCACCAATCATGGTGCAGCAAGTTGTGGCCATTGCTGACTTGGGGCCCGTCCTGAGGCCATGAGGCACCAATCAAGGAGATTTGCCCCAAAAAACCTTTGCCTGAGCATGTGATTTCTACCTCCTCAGGGTGGGGAAACACTTCTGAGCTCATCGTCCGCTCAATAAAACAAAAGAGAGTCAAATGCTCAGAGGTTTTCGGGTGAGGGTTTCATTAATAGTCAGAGCGAGAAGCTATGTTTGGTTTATATTTAGATCAATGTCGTTCAAACAAATTCAGCTGTGGGAAAGAAAACACCAGATTTTGGAAACTTACTCAAGCAAAACTGATTCGGATAAAAACTATTTACAACCCAGGCTCCAGAAAATTCACCACCTTTCCCAAGTCGTACCAAACCCTGACGACAGCTCGTTCCCAGTGCTGCAAAAGCCCAAAATCCCATCCCGCGCTCCCCACCCTGGTTAAATCCTATTGCCTCCTCCCCTCCCGGAACTGGTGAGCCCAGGTTCCCAGCGCAGACTTTGTGCATTTGCCATCCATCTTGTTGTGCCGCTCGAGTTTTTAAATAAAAACATAAGAGGTTAAGCTGAGTACGCAAGTCAAAGTAACTAAATAATCGCACGGTCGAACAGAACTTGAATATTGCTGAGAAGACATACATGTTGCTGAAACCAAAGAGAAAATGCCGGAAAATCTCAGCAGGCCTGGCAGCATCTGTAGGGAGAGAAAAGAGCTAACGTTTCAAGTCCAGATGACCCTTTGTCAAGGGCTTTGACAAAGACCCGTTCTCTGCAAACAAAAGGAATATGTTCAAGCCTAGTGTCTTTTTTGAATTACTCAGGAAGCCTACAGCTCCCTGTTGCTTTTACCATGGCTACATGTTGGTCAATCAGGGTTGACTTGCCAAGCACTCCACACCCTTTTCTCCTGTAGTCTAAATTATAATGTTTGAAAATTGGTATTCTTGTGTTTGTCCTGAACAGTGTAGGATGAAAAGCCTCAGTAATGTGTGTCTCCTTTCAGCAATACGTATAACCTATTCATGGCAGAGATTAGTAATTATTGTAGCAAAATTAATTGAATGCTATGAGTAGAGAGCAGTTGATGTTAGTAGAGAACATAGGATCTATAGGAACGTAGGAGTCGGCTATTTCGCCCCTCAAACCTGCTGCTACATTTAACGTGATCATGGTTGATCTACCTCAAAGTCATTTTTCCGCACTATCCCCATTTCTCTTGATATCTTTAATATCTAGAAATCTATAGTCAATAATAATAATCGCTTATTGTCACACGTAGGTTACAATGACGTTACTGTGAAAAGCCCCTAGTCGCCACATTCCGCCGCCTGTTCGGGGAGGCCGGTACGGGAATTAAACCCGCGCTGCTAGCCGTGTTCTGCATTACAAGCCAGCTGTTTTGCCCACTGTGCTAAACCAGCCCAATGACAGCCCTCTGGGAAAGAGAATTCCAAAGACTCACCACCACCCTCTGAGTGAAGAGGTTCCTCATGACCTTAGCCCTAAGTGACCTGCCCCTTATTCTGAGATTGCAAGCCCTGGTTCCAGACACCCCCATCTAGGGGAAACTCCCTCCTGCGTCCACCCTGCATCGAGCCCGAAAAATAATTTTGTAGGCTGCAGTGAGAGCATCCCTCGTTCTTCTAAACTCCAGTGAATACTGGCCCAGTCTCCTCAATCTCTCCTCAATAGCCAATCCAGGAATCAGTCTGGTGGACTTTTGTCACACTCCCTCTATGAACACGAGGCGTTAGTAGTCCGAGGTATCAGAACCCTCTGGCACCGACTAGAGAGAGCAATTAGTCTTTTTTTAAATTTAGAGTACCAAATTCATCTTTTTCAATTAAGTGGAATTTAGCCTGGCCAATCCACCTAACCCGCACTTCGTTGGACCGTGGGAGGAAACCGGAGCACCCGGAGGAAACCCGCGCAGACACGGGGAGAAAGTGCAAATCCCTTCACTTCACCAGAATCTAAAATTGCTAAAAGAATGCACTTGAAAGTGAAGTTAATTAAAGTCGTAACTTAAAATGGTCCCCTGAGAATATTTAAGAGATATTTCAATATTGGAAAGTGTAAAGACAGTCACCCAAGGCCGGAATTGAACCCGGTCCTTGGTGTTGTGAGGCAGCAGTGCTAATTACTATGCCGCCGTGCTGCCCAGTGCCACACTGTGCCCAGCAGAAAGCCGTGACCTCTCCCTCGGTCCTTAACCACTGGATGGACATTCCCCAGATCCTCAGCTTAGCCCCATTCTTCCCAGAAAGCTGCGAGCAATAACATCTACTGCAGGCTGTAGTTTCATTGTAAGAACCGTTGTGATGCGAGAAGGCAATTTGGATCCATCTGAGCTCATCTGATAAATCACTTCACTTCACCAGAATCTAAAATTGCTAAAAGAATGCACTTGAAAGTCAAGTTAATTAAAGTCGTAACTTAAAATGGTCCCCTGAGAATATTTAAAAGATATTTCAATATTGGAAGCATCTTCCCTTTAATCACTGAAGCCCCAGAAGGGCAGGTGGTCAATCTGTCGCACGTCCATCTATCCTTGGGCAGTTTGCTGCTCGCCTTGGTGCTGCACGAGGCAACAATTTACAGCTGAACCCATTAATGAGCACCAACAGGCATCAAGAGGGCCTCTTGCAACATGGAGCAGGAATGAAAATGAAATGAAAATCGCTTATTGTCACGAGTAGGCTTCAAATGAAGTCACTGTGAAAAGCCCCTAGTCGCCACATTCCGGCGCCTGTTTGGGGAGGCTGGTACGGGAATGGAACCGTGCTGCTGGCCTGCCTTGTCTGCTTTCAAAGCCAGCGATTTAGCCCAGTGAGCTAAACCAGCCCCAGAATATAGGGGCCTTCGCACATGCCGGCCACTCGTTTACCTCCGTACTGAGTGGAACAAGTCATGTCAAAACAAGAGCTTTTGTGTATGCTGGCTCAGCCACACAGGTTCGAGGCAGTGAAGGGAAAATTCAAGGCAGTTGTGCGCGAGTCAAATGAAGCAGTTTTGCCTCGTTTTAATTACAGCCGCTCTAATTAAATCACAGCGCATAAGGAAATCGTCCAAGAATGCAATCTCAGATTAGAATCAGATGTTAGCCATGTGGACTTGTGCATTTCCTAATTTATGAGGGGCAGCATTTTGCTTGTGACCTCGTGACCGGGAAGAGGAGACAACGAACAACTGGCATTCGTGCAGCATCCTTAAACCTCCTTGAGATTCTTCACAGGAGAGTACGATCAAACAAAATGTGATTCTGAGATGCCGGGGACAGGTGGCAGGTAGATTCCCAAGAGGGTTTCGATGGTAAAGAGAAAGGTGGAGAGGCAGAGATATTTAGGGAGGAAATTCCAGAGCTTGGGGCCTCGGGAGCTGAAGGGAGATTAAAAATAAACTGTCCGAACCCGGATTTTCCAATCAACCTTAATTTTACTGCCAGTGGGGCCCATTTATTTTTAAATGGGTTACGTGCCTGCACTATTAGAGTCGGTAACACACCCAGGGGGTAATTTTCACCTTTACCATCTGGGCAGTAACAGAGCAGAGAGAACGAGGCTTCGATGTTGTAGATGCTGTCCGAACGTGATCTGATCGATATGTCCCCGGTGGCAAGGCCGGTGCAACTATGAGGTGCTCATCCAGAGTGGCAGGGGGCTGGGGTGACATAAAAACTGCATGAACTATTCACAAAATTCCAAGTCAACAAATCGGCCTCATGGCATCGGGGCATGCGGGAAACAATTGCCTGGGCGCGTATTGTAATCGGAAGGCTGAAACCTGGAAAATGAAGCACGAAGGCTCATTTCTCGAGTGCCTTCCTTCACAGCATCCAGATGAAGGCAGCTCAAAGGATCAACCGGAGAGCAAATCTGACGCAAAAGTTTTCTTTACAAAGTATAATAGAATGGAATAAAATACAATAAAGCCAATTATGAAATGCGTTAACTCCACAAGGCTAACATCTGATTCTAATCCTAGATTGCAGAAGGAGGCCATTCGGTCCATCAAGTCTACACTAACCCTCTGAAAGAGCATCCTAGCTAGGCCCACTCCCACTCCCCCGCCCTTATCCCTGTAACCCCACATAACCTGCACGTCGCTGGACTGTGGGAGGAAACCGGAGCAGCCGGAGGAAACCCACGCACACACGGGAGAATGTGCAAACTCCGCACAGACAGTCAGCCGAGGCTGGAATTGGGCCTGGGTCCCTGGTGCTGTGAGGCAGTAGTTCTAACCACGGTACCGCCATTAGTATCATTATATCAGTATAATATAATATCGTATATAAGTATCATAAGAAATATCATAATATTCTGCTTGCCCATATGGGATAAATCTGGAAGAAATGCAGAATGCCTGTTCCTACTTTGGCACAATATTCATTTTTTGAAAGTTAATTATGGGTGCGGGTGCTGGGTGGTCATAAGGCTGAGGGTTCACCTTGGGCACCAAAATACTCTTGTGCCAACTCTGCCAGTTAGTGAAGGTGGAAATTGACCCTCCACAGCTTTGCGATGTTGCCTTATTTGCTCCTGAAACCTGTTCACTCAGAGAGTAATAATGGAGTCAGCCTTTCCCATGGGGCTAAGCACCTCAGCACATGACCAAATCAGAGTTACCATGGAGGAGGTGCTGAATGCAACCTGGGAGAGGTCTCATTCAAAACGGGACGGGGTGAGAGTGCCTTTGCGGCCAGGTGTTTACTGCAGGCTTATCTCAAAGCTACACTTGCCCTTGATTGACAACCAATGGTGGATGGATGAGACCAGCAATCGATAAGGACTGAAGGATGTAATCCATGTGTCAGACTCTTCATGTTTCCTTTCTTAAATTCCTTGGGTTGTTTTCCTTGTATTCTATTGTTCTCAAACATGGTGTCAGTCAAACAAATCTACAAAACACAGCTGGAGGATTAGAAGCACAAAAGGGCTGCCATTGTTGTTGCTTATCTGTAGAAACTCGTCCTTGCTGGTAGAGGCTATGTCCTAAGCAGCCAGCTCTCCCTGTGATTCTTATTGATTTGCTGCCTCACAGGTTCACAGCTAAAGAACTGGCCTCAGATTGAGCCAATGTGTGGGTGTGCGCCGAGCAAAGGCCTAACTGGGCTTTAACGTGGTCCAAATTGCGAACTTCAACTTATTCCTCTCCTGATTAAACGGCTCCTTGATTTTAAAGTTCTCAGCCTAGTTTCCAAACCCCTCACTCTTCCCTATCTCCGTGATCTCCTCCAGCCCCACAACCCTCCGAGACCTCTGTGTTCACCAATTCTTGCCTCGTGAGCGTCCCCATTGCTCCACCATTGGTGGCTCTGCCTTCAGCAGCCTCGCTGCTGCGCTCAGCTCTGGAATGCCCTCCCTGAATCTCTCAGTCTCCCTACCTCACTTTCCTCCTTTAAGACTCTCCTCAAAATCTACCTCCTTGACCACGTTTTCAGCCACCTATCCTAACATCTCCATATGTAGCTGAGTGGCGAATTTTGCCTTGCAATGCTACTGTGAAGGGTCTTGGACCATTTTACTATATTAAAAGTGCCATATATGTATCTAAGTTGTTACAGTAAAAGCCTCCAAGGTGCTTCAATGAAAGGCTCAGCAGGTGAGAGGTGGAGAGAGAAACAGAATGGATGTTTCAGGTCAATGACCTTTCACCAGACTTGGGAATGGTTGCAGTGAAAGGGTGAGGGAAGGTGGAAGAACAAACCAAAGGGAAAGACAGCGATTGGGTGGATACCGGAGAGGTTAATGACAAGGGGGTTTGTGGTACAAGGCCAAAGGTTGTGGTAATGGAACAAGTAAACTGACAACAGATGTGTCTCAAGGAGGGGTCCATCCGAAAGACAAAAAGAGAGAAACAAGAAGAGTAAAATCAAAGTACGGGCGGCACGGTAGCACAGTGGTTAGCACAGTTGCTTCACAGCTCCAGAGTCCCAGATTCGATTCCCGGCTGGGTCACTGTCTGTGCGGAGTCTGCATGTTAGCCCCGTGTCTGCATGGGTTTCCTCCGGGTGCTCCGGTTTCCTCCTCCAACATTGGTTGTCAATTGGACAAATGCGACATTAAACAAAGCCGTACAGTGACGTCAAAGTCATAGAGTGGTTGAGTTTTACAGCCTAGAGTCATTCTGTTACATTTTTAAAGAGGCCTCTCAATCTGACTTCATTTGTTCATATAGGGTAACTTATTGAGGTGTGAGAGAGGGAGGCTGTAATGTTTGAATGTCCAGCCATGCCTGTCATAAAACAAATGGAGGCCAATTATTGAATGATTGAGCACAAAGGGAGGCCATTTGGGCCTGTGACCTTGTGCTGGCTCTTTGTATCTCAGTGGTGGCACTCATCATCACTAAGTCAGAAGGTTATGAGTTCAAGACCCCTTCCAGGGACCTGAGCGCACAGTCTAGGCTGACAATTCAGTGCAGTTCTGTGGCACTGTTAGAGGTGCCGTCTCTCAGATGCTGTGTTGAACCACGGGCCCCGTCTCCCCTCTCGGGTGGATGTGAAAGAGGTTAGGATGCGAACAGGAGCTTAGGATGTCCGGACAATATTTATCCCTCAGGCAACATCAGCAAAGGATTAATCACAAAACAATTTGTGTTATGGAAGCTTGCCGAGCACACAGCGGCTTCCACAGCATTTTGTTGTCTTTGAAGTACTTTTGGATGACCGAAGGCCAAGGAAGTCACAAGATAAAAGCAAGTTCTTTTTCTTTAAATACATAAAATTGTAACCGTACGGCGATGACAGCACAAACTATATGAGAGGAATGACAAATAGAAGTTATTAGTGGGCTAACTAAAATGGCAAAAGGTAGGTGACAGGCTGAGATAACGTACCATCTCGGGATGACAACTTGAGTCGATTTGTTTATTTTGCGCAGGTATTTATCGCTCTTTCCACATCTCACTTTGGACGATACTGAGGCCTCACGAGCATCTAAAAGACCTTTCCGGGTAGCTGGAAGCAAAGATTTCAACGGAAATTGGGATAACAGCTGAAATAAACCTGACTGATCTCCAGTGGTGAATGTAGATTAAGTGGAAATGCACATGGGATACAGGGTGATTTGATGAGGTGGATTTGTAATTGTCTTAGTGGTAGGAGACAGAGGGTGAATATAGACGCCTGCTTTAGTGTCTGGAAGCCAGTGATTAGTGGCTTCACAGGGATCCGTGCTGGACCCCCTATTGTTTGTCATTTATATAAATGATATAGATGACTATTGTAGTGATTTGCATATCTGTATATACACAAGGGGTTAATGTATAGTCATGACAACTAAGTGATCACTTGATGGCAGCATTTGAAAGGGGTATAAAGGACAGACTCAAGCCGGGTTCCCGCCTCTTTGTGTGCATTGTGACTAGTGGCCAGAAGCGTAGAGAGTTAGCTCAGAGTCTAAGTGTAGTTATCATAGTTTATTTTTATTCAATCTTGTTTATTTAATAGCTAGTAAAAGTATTGAAGGCAGAACGAACTCACAAGTTTATTTGTTTAGTTACTCAATAAACGCTTTGCTTTCATTGGACGACTATGAGTGTTAATCAACATTGAGGTTAAGAGCGTCTTGGGATGAAGCAAATGAGTAACATATATTACAGTAAGTAATATAACATGCTACCAGGAGTAGTAATAAAATATGACATGCTGCCAGGAATAGTAAAATATAACATGGTACCAGTATGGTGACTTCAAGAAAGCTTACTAGGTAGATTAGATAAGACTTAGAAAAAAAAAAGAAAATACGTACTGACTATTAGACTTTGGAAGGCCTCGCAGCATTCGGATCCTCAAATGAACTCGATGAACCACGTTCAAGCTCCACGTCCAGTAAAACTACCGGTAATCTAGGCTCAAATTGTAAAGTTTTTAAGCAGCAGTTCCAAATTTATCTTGAGGTGCATGATTTGACCACTGCCTCTGAAGCTAGAAAATAGCACTGCTATTATCCATGGCAGGAGAGCAGGCTATAAAAATATACAACTCTTTCATTTTCTCTGGAGGAGAGGACAAAAGCAAATTTAATGTGATAATCGCAAAATTTGACGACCAGTACAAAATGCAGACAAATGAGATCTTGGAAAAATTTCGATTTCACAAAAGGTTGCAGAAACATGGCGTGCCGATCACGAGCTTTGTCACAGACCTTAAGTTACTAGCACTATCCTTCACTTTTTTAATACTGCAAGATTCTAAGATTCGTGATCAGATAGTATATAGAATATGTGATCAAAGTTTAAGGGAAGCATTATTCAGGCAAAACGATTTAACGCTAAAAGTCGCAATTGAGAAATGTTTATCTCACGAACAATCAAAGAATCAAAATAATGAATATCTAGAATATAAAATCCGTGAAAATGGCACAAAAACTTACGACGAGGTAGAGTCAGTATCACACTCGATGGAGAAGCACGTTTTGGACGGCATCCATCTTGCACGAGCGCATTCAAGCCAGTACGCACATGCGCACATCGAGAAAAGACACAAACCGGCAAAATACTGTTCTGCACATGCGCAAGAAGCAGTTTTTTTAACTGTGCAGTTAAAAAAAGAGCGCACTAAGAAGATCGATTTGCGCATGCGCAATTAATGATTACGCATGATGTCACGGACATCATGATGCCAGAACTTGCCCACTTAAAGGGAAACTGCCCAAAAATTCAAAACAAGTTTTAAAGCCACAAAACCCAAATTCTTTACCTCGAAAGGCAGAACATTGCCTCAATTTCAACAAACAGTTGAAGATAAGTTTCGCAGCACCTTGGAACAAGCAGTTTACAGCGTTCAAGATGAAGAGCACAATAACAAATCCAAAACTAAAGAAGATGATTTGCTTATTGAAGAATACTACTCAGACATGGTGAGATATTCGGATATGATAATCATAGCATCAGCAACACGGTGAAAAGCTCAATACGATTCTACTGAGGGTAGATGAATCCAATACCATGATGGAATGGCAGATCATTGATACATTGGTTGACAGCAATCTGTCAAATAGCCAAGAAGAAAATGACACTACACAGAGAGCACTGAACAACTCCACCGAGAGAACACTGCACAACTCCACTGAGAGAACACTGCACAGCTCCACTGAGAGAACACTGCACGACTCCACTGAGAGAACACTGCACGACTCCACTGGGAGAACACTGCACGACTCCACCAAGAGACACTGCACAACTCCACTGAGAGAACACTGCACAACTCCACTAAGAGAACACTGCACAGCTCCACCAAGAGAACACTACACAACTCCACTGAGAGAACACTGCACAACTCCACTGAGAGAACACTGCACAGCTCCACCAAGAGAACACTGCACAACTCCACCGAGAGAACACTGCACAGCTCCACTGAGAGAACACTGCACAAGTCCACCAAGAGATCACTGCACAACTCCACCGAGAGAACACTGCAAAACTCCACCGAGAGATCACTGCACACCTCCACCGAGAGAACACTGCACGACTCCACCGAGAGATCACTGCACACCTCCACCGAGAGATCACTGCACAACTCCACCGAGAGAACACTGCACAACTCCACCGAGAGAACACTGAACGACTCCACAGAGAGAGCGATGAAAGACTCCACACAGAGAGCGACGGACGCCTCCACAGAGAGCTTGTTGACAGACTCCAGAATGGAAGCAATTAAAGACTCCAGAGCGACAACCATGCAAGAAGAAGACAATGAATGTCTACCCACTGTACGTGAGAATAATGACAATATGATCACAATCACCATACAAGATGTGCAAGACCACAGCGAGACTGACAGATATCAGCTCAACTGTACAGAAGGATATAGCAATCAAAGTAAGACTATAAATGAATCCATTGAGACCACATCAATTGATACCTCATCTAAACAACCTACAAGAAAATGAAATCTTGAAGATGTTGACTCCAGAAGAGGAGCATTAAGAAATCAAACATGATTCAAATCAACCTGAAATGACTAATGTCACCAAGATCAATGAGACATCAGATCATTCACACCAACCTCAAATCATAAAGCTCAACGAAACATAGATACCACAAAGGACACTGATACCAATAACTTTGAGAATTACTCAAATTCTCCACAAAAACAGTTGTTGAGCACAACAACATAAACAACAAAACAACGATCTGTACAAAATGGTACAACTCTGCAATTGAAGGACAATGTAACAGCACAGTCCAAAACAATGGCAAGAGCAGAAACATCACATGGAAATTGTCCATACAAAACAAATGTCATGCCAACGAATGTTCTACATTCGTATTTGCTCCAAGACAAAAAAGCACACCAGTTTTTAAGGCAGATGACATACAGAATCGATACCACAAGCACAGAAAAAAAAAGTCCAGGTCAGATAACGAAAGTGATTCAACCATTTAAATACCTCATGATGACCTGTTGATACTTAAACACAAGAAGATCCAGTAGAAGAAGAATGAACCCCTTTAAAAAGATTGGACACGTTAATTAAGAATTAATTGGCTTTATATAATTATCAGTATCGTTACAACGTGTACATATATTCACATCATTGTTTCTTATTGAACAATTTTCTTTAAACAGCACAGAAAATATGTTAAAAAAGGGGGGGATGTAGTGATCTGCATATCTGTATATACACAAGGGGTTAATGTATAGTCATAACAGCTAAGTGATCACTAGATGGCAGTATTAGAAAGGGGTATAATAGACAGACTCAATCCGAGTTCCCGCCTCTTCGTGTGTATAGTGACTAGTGACCAGAGGTGTAGAGAGTTAGCTCAGAGTGTAAGTGTAGTTTTCATAGTTTATTCTATGATAGTTTGTATATTTAATAGCTAGTAAAAGTATTGGAGGCAGAACAGACTCACAAATTTATTTGTTTAGTTACTCAATAAATTATTTGCTTTCATTGGATAACTACGAGTGTTAATCAACATCGAGTTTAAGAGCATCTTGGTATGAAGCAAATGAGTAACATATATTACAGGCAGTAATATAACATGCAACTAGGAGTAGTAAAATAATATAACAACTATATGAGGGGTAGGATCAGTAAGTTCACAGATGATACAAAGATTGGCCGGGTGGTTAACAGTGAGGTTGTGTCTTGGGTTACAGGAAGATATAGACGGGATGGTCAAATGGGTGGATAAGTGGCAGATGGAATTTAACCTTGAAAAGTGTGAGGTGATACACTTTGGAAGGAGTAATTTAACAAGGAAGTATACTATGGAAGGTCTGACACTGGGAAGCTCCGAAGAACAAAGGGACCTTGTCGTGTTTGCCCATAGATCTCTGAAGGCAGAAGGACTGATTTATATAGGGTGGAGAAAAAGGCATTTGGGACACTCATTTTTATCAATCAGGGCATAGATTACAAAAGCAGAAAGGTCATGTTGGAGTTGTATAGAACATTGGTGAGACCATAGCTGGAGTACTGTGTGCAATTCTGGTTGCCACATTATAGGAAGGATGTGATTGCACTGGAGGGGTTGCAGAGAAGATTCACCAGAATGTTGCCTGGGATGGAACATTGAAGTTATAAAGAGAGGTTGGATAGGCTTGGGTTGTTTTCACTGGAGCAGAGAAGACTGAGGGGTGACCTGATTGAGGTGTACAAGATTATGAGGGACATGGACAGCGTGGATAGGGAGCAGGTGTTCCCCTTAGTTGAAGGGTCAGTTACGAGGAGACACGAGTTCAAAGTGAGGGGTGGGAGGTTTAGGGGGGACTTGAGGAAAATCTTTTTTACCCAGAGGGTGGTGATGGTCTGGAATGCACTGCCTGGGAGGGTGGTCGAGGTGGGTTAGAACATAGAACATAGAACACTACAGCGCAGTACGGGCCCTTCGGCCCTCGATGTTGCGCCGACCTGTGAAACCATCTGAAGCCTATCTGACCTACACTATTCCATTTTCATCCATATGTCTATCCAGTGACCACTTAAATGCCCTTAAAGTTGGCGAGTCTACTACTGTTGCAGGCAAGGCGTTCCACACCCCTACTACTCTCTGAGTAAAGAAACTGCCTCTGACATCTGTCCTATATCTCTCACCCCTCAATTTAAAGCTATGTCCCCTCGTGTTGGTCATCACCATCCGAGGAAAAAGACTCTCACTGTCCACCTTATCTAACCCTCTGACTATCTTATATGTCTCTATTAAGTCACCTCTCAGCCTTCTCCTCTCTAACGAAAACAACCTCAATTCCCTGAGCCTTTCCTCGTAAGACCTTCCCTCCATACCAGGCAACATCCTAGTAAATCTCCTCTGAACCCTTTCCAAAGCTTCCACATCCTTCCTATAATGTGGTGACCAGAACTGCACGCAGTACTCCAGGTGTGGCCGCACCAGAGTTATGTACAGCTGCAGCATGACCTTGTGGTTCCGAAACTCAATCCCCCTGCTTATAAAGGCTAGCACACCATATGCCTTCTTAACAGCCCTATTAACCTGGGTGGCAACTTTCAGGGATTTATGTACCTGGATGCCGAGATCTCTCTGTTCATCTACACTACCAAGAATCTTGCCATTAGCCCAGTACTCTGCATTCCTGTTACTCCTTCCAAAGTGAACCACCTCACACTTTTCCGCATTAAACTCCATCTGCCACCTTTCAGCCCAGCTCTGCAGCTTATCTATGTCCCTCTGTATCCTATAACATCCTTCAGCACTATCCACAACTCCACCGACCTTCGTGTCATCTGCAAATTTACTAACCCATCCTTCTACACCCTCTTCCAGGTCATTTATAAAAATTACAAACAGCAGTGGCCCCAAAACAGATCCTTGCGGTACACCACTAGTAACTGAACTCCAGGATGAACATTTGCCATCAACCACCACCCTCTGTCTTCTTTCAGCTAGCCAATTACTGATCCAAACCGCTAAATCACCTTCAATTCCATACTTCCTTATTTTCTGCAATAGCCTACCGTGGGGAACCTTATCAAACGCCTTACTGAAATCCATATACACCACATCAACAGCTTTACCCTGATCCACCTGTTTGGTCACCTTCTCAAAAAACTCAAGAAGGTTTGTGAGACATGACCTACCCTTCACAAAACCGTGTTGAGTATCGCTAATCAACTTGTTCTTTTCAAGATGATTATAAACCCTATCTCTTATAACCTTTTCCAACATTTTACCCACAACCGAAGTAAGGCTCACAGGTCTATAATTACCAGGGTTGTCTCTACTCCCCTTCTTGAACAAGGGGACAACATTTGCTATCCTCCAGTCTTCCGGCACTATTCCTGTCGACAAAGACGACATAAAGATCAAGGACAAAGGCTCAGCAATCTCCTCCCTGGCTTCCCAGAGAATCCTAGGATAAATCCCATCTGGCCCAGGGGACTTGTCTATTTTGACATTTTCCAAAATTGCTAACACCTCCTCCTTTTGAACCTCAATTCCATCTAGCCTGGTCGACTGAACCTGAGTGTTCTCCTCGACAACATTGTCTTTCTCCAGTGTAAACACTGACGAAAAATATCCATTTAATTCTTCCCCTATCTCTTCTGATTCCACACACAACTTTCCACTACTATCCTTGATTGGCCCTAATCTTACTCGAGTCATTCTTTTGTTCCTGATATACCTATAGAAAGCCTTAGGGTTTTCCTTGATCCTATCCGCCAACGACTTTTCGTGTCCTCTCCTCGCTCTTCTTAACTCTCCCTTTAGGTCCTTCCTGGCTAACTTGTAACTCTCAAGTGCCCTAACTGAGCCTTCATGTCTCATCCTAACATAAGCCTTCTTCTTCCTCTTGACAAGTGCTTCAACTTCCTTAGTAAACCACGGCTCCCTTGCTCGACAACTTCCTCCCTGCCTGACAGGTACATACTTATCAAGGACACGCAGTAGCTGTTCCTTGAAAAAGCTCCACATTTCGATTGTACCCATCCCCTGCAGTTTCCTTCCCAATCCTATACCTCCTAAATCTTGCCGAATAGCATCATAATTGCCTTTCCCCCAGCTATAATTCTTGCCTTGCGGTATATACCTATCCCTGCCCATTGCTAAAGTAAACATAACCGAGTTGTGATCACTATCACCAAAGTGCTCACCTACATCTAAATCTAACACCTGGCCGGGTTCATTACCCAGTACCAAATCCAATGTGGCCTCGCCCCTTGTTGGCCTGTCTACATACTGTGTCAGAAAACCCTCCTGCACACACTGCACAAAAACTGACCCATCTATAGTACTCGAACTATAGTATTTCCAGTCAATATTTGGAAAGTTAAAGTCCCCCATAACAACTACCCTGTTACTCTCGCTCCTGTCAAGAATCATCTTTGCAATCCTTTCCTCTACATCTCTGGGACTATTCGGAGGTCTATAGACAACTCCCAACAGGGTGACCTCTCCTCTACTGTTCCTAACCTCGGCCCATACTGCCTCAGTAGATGAGTCCTCAAGCGTCCTTTCTACCGCCGTAATACTTTCCTTGATTAACAATGCCACACCCCCCCCCTCTTTTACCATCTTCTCTGTTCTTACAGAAACATCTAAATCCTGGAACCTGCAACAACCATTCCTGTCCCTGCTCTACCCATGTCTCCGAAATCGCCACAACATCAAGATCCCAGGTACCAACCCATGCTGCAAGCTCACCCACCTTATTCCGGATGCTCCTGGCGTTGAAGTAGACACACTTCAAACCAGCGTCCTGCTTGCCGGTGCCCTCTTTCGAACTTTTAACCCTATCCCTGACCTCACTACTCTCAACATCCTGTACACTGGGTCTACAATTTAGGTTCCCATCCCCCTGCTGAATTAGTTTAAACCCCCCCGAAGAGCACTAGCAAATCTCCCTCCCAGGATATTGGTACCCCTCTGGTTCAGGTGAAGACCATCCTGTTTGTAGAGGTCCCACCTACCCCAGAATGAGCCCCAATTATCCAGGAAACCAAAACCCTCCCTCCTGCACCATCCCTGTAGCCACGTGTTCAACTCCTCTCTCTCCTTATTTCTTACTTCGCTAGCACGTGGCACGGGTAACAACCCAGAGATAACAACTCTGTTTGTTCTAGTTCTCAGCTTCCACCCTAGCTCCCTGAATTTCTGTCTCAAATCCCCATCTCTCTTCCTACCTATGTCGTTGGTACCTATGTGGACCACGACTTGGGGCTGCTCCCCCTCCCCCTTAAGGATCCCAAAAACACGATCAGAGACATCACGAACCCTGGCACCTGGGAGGCAACACACCAACCGTGAGTCTCTTTCGTTCCCACAGAACCTCCTGTCCGTTCCTCTAACTATGGAGTCCCCAATGACAAGTGCTCTGTTCCTCTTCTCCCTTCCCTTCTGAGCAACAGGGACAGACTCTGTGCCAGAGACCTGCGCCCTATTGCTTACCCCTGGTAAGTCGTCCCCCGCAACAGTATCCAAAACGGTATACTTGTTATAGAGGGGAACGACCACAGGGGATCCCTGCACTGCCTGCCGGTTCCCTCTGCCTCCCCTGACAGTAACCCATCTACTTTCTTCTTTTACCTGAGGTGTGACTACCTCCCTATAACTCCTCTCAATAACCTCCTCCGCCTCCCGAATGATCCGAAGTTCATCCAGCTCCAGCTCCAGGTCCCTAATGCGGCTCTCGAGGAGCTGGAGTTGGGTGCACTTCCCGCAGATGTAGTCAGAAGGGACACGAGAGGTGACCCTTTCCTCCCACATTCTGCAGGAGGAACATTCAACTGCCCTAGCCTCCATTCCCACTGAACTAACTTCCCAACTACTGAAAAATAAAAAAATAAAAAACTTGTTAGTTTAGCAATCCAACGGACAGAGCTTTTTTTTTCGTTAGAGGAGGAGGATGGGTGGGAGACACTACGTAAGTAGTGTTTCGGGTAAAGCTGTCACTCGAGAACAGCCCCTTCACAAACCACCTTCAACTTACGCTGACCGCACTGCACGTATGCAAATCTCCCCGGAACAGTCAATCAGAAGCTCTGCTCTGCTGCCCTCTGCTGGATGCTCACCTTCCGTCGAACTCCTCGGGTCACTGATGCAGGTGCACCTTCAACTTACGCTGACCGCACTGCACGTATGCAAATCTCCCCGGAACAGCCAATCAGAAGCTCTGCTCTGCTGCCCTCTGCTGGATGACCTCACATCTTTTAAAAAATACCTGGATGAGTACTTGGCACATCATAACATTCAAGGCTACGGGCCAAGTGCAGGCCAGTGGGATTAGGTGGGAAGGTCAGGGCCTTTTACGCATCGGTGCTGACTCGATGGGCCGAAGGGCCTCTTCTGCACTGTAGTATTCTGTAATTCTGTGAAATACTCCGAATCAAACTTTGAACTCTTTGGCTAGAATTCCCGCTCCTGGGTCAGGACGTCAGATTCAAGACAATTTCTCAGCTCCGCGAAACTGACCCGGGAAAATGTGCCCCGCAAGTTATGATTTTTGGTTCACCTTGGGGGGTGGGGGTGGTCGTTCACAGAATCACAGAGGAGTCCCTTCGGCCCATCGGGCCTGCACCGACACATGTGTTGCTCGTTATGCTTTCCTTAATGTGCTCTGTTTTAATTACTTTTCCTCAAGAGTCGCCAGGTATCTTTTTGATACCGCCACAAGGTTCAAAACCGAATACTGATCAAAGACTCGATACACCAGTTAGTAAGTTTGAAATCAATGCACATTTATTTACACATACAGTCAATTATACTCATGCACAAACTCCACTCATTAAACTACAACTACTACTAAAAGCCTATACTTAACTTCGGGTGCCCACTCAGTCAGAGGAACAATGGCTGTTGTCCGGTTCTGAGGCTGCTGGCTTCAAACTGGTACGGAATAGTAGCTAGGAGCACCTATCCCGTAGCGTGCGTTGACCTTAGACTTACTTGGCTGGTGCTTGGCGGGCCTCTCGAGGCTGAGAGCCAAATGCCAAGATGAAGGTGAAGAAGAAGAGAGCGCTCTGACCTTAGGGACTCCTCTTTATACCCCAAAGGGTTTCGCGCCCTTCTGGGCGGTTCTTGAACTTGGCCCCAATTAATTAAACCATGTCCCAATCACTTGTTTTGATTCTCTCCAATAAAGGGGTCATTGCTTGATCACTGGGCGGGTCCTAGGTAACCGTTGGCCCGCCTTTGTTTTAGTCTCCACTGGCGCCGGGGAGTCTGCTGTGGTACCAATTGCTTAAATGTTTCTCTTTTGTCCCCGGAGATAGCTCATTACTATGCTAATGGCTTGTAGTATCGGTTTTGTCTGGGAGCTGCAAGTTCCAATCCACAGGCAAACTTTGCACCTGCTTGTTTCCTTAGCACTGTCCAATTTTCCCTGTACTCTTTGCAAGTGTCCATTTTGAAATCGGGACGTGGCCACCCCAGATGGCTACACGTGAAAAGCACCTGACCTCCCTACCTCATTCCATTTGCCAGCACTTGGCCTGTAGCCTTGAATGTTATAATGTGCCAAGTGCTCACCCAAGTATTTGTTTTAAAGGATGCGAGGCATCCCACCTCTATCACACTCCCAGACTGCGCATTCCAGACTGACACCACCCTCTGGGTAAAATGTTTTTTTCCGCACTTCCCCTCCCCCAAAACCTCCTGCCCCTCATCATGAACTTGTGTCCCCTCGAGACGGACCCTTCAACCAAGGGGAACAGCAGCTCCCTATCCACCCTGTCCATGCCCCTCATGATCTTGTTCACCTCGATCAGGTCGCCCCTCAGTCTTCTCTGCTCCAGCGAAAACAGCCCAAGCCTACCCAAACTCTCTTTATAATTTAAATGTTCCAGCCTAGGTAACATCCCGGGGAATCCCTTCTGTACCACCTTCAGCGAGAGATGAAGTTGAAAATGGGAGTCATGATGGCGACCCTGGAAATAGTTCGGAGGCTGTCGGGTGCGACAGCAAGCTGGGTGAAAGGCTGACCTTGGATGCTCAGCATTCTGTCTAAGATATGGAAAAAATGAATAAAACAAAAAAAAGCCCTCACTCCGAAAACCATCATGGCAACCTCTTGGCCGCTTATAGCCCCAATTCCAACTTAGTGCCAAACTTTTCTCCCCACATACTGCCCTTTGTCTTCATATCTACCATGATATCTATCATGCCAACTCACCCAGGGTGGCACAGTGGTTAGCACTGTTACCTCACAGCACCAGGGACCCAGGTTCAATTCTAGCCTTGCGTGATGTGTGGAGTTTGCACGTTCTCCCCGCGTTGTGTAGGTTTCCTTTGAGCGCTCCGGTTTCCTCCCATAGTCTAAAGATATGCAGGTTAGGTGGATTAGCCATGATCAATGCACAGGCTTTCGGCTATAGGGTGAGGGAGTGGGCCTGGGTAGGGTGCTCCTTCGGAGGGTCGGTGCAGGCACGATGGGCTGAATGGTCTCCTTCTGCGCTGTAAGGATTGTATGGAATTTATCCACCATGGGCAGATCTCAGTGGCCATACTGGGTTTAAATAAAGCTCTTAAGTGTCTATTGATTAATTCCCTATTTCCAAATCAAAACCATAAGAGCCCTTTCACCACATTTAACTTCCTTTCATCAAGTTCATAGTCCCACTTCAAAGAGTTTCGAACCACTTGGTTATCACAATCAGACTGTGAACTGAAAGGCACTCCACTGTCAATGATAGGTTGTAAAATCATTCATGCAGCATCAATCCTACAATTGGTATTCCTCAAGCTTATGACAATAGACAGAGTTAAATCGCAAGCCCTGTTTCTTTTAACACTGCAGGTCGTCTTTTCAAATATTTAAAGGACAGGAGATTGACAGTCTGACAGTTCTCTTGACAGTTCCATTGGACTTGACAGTTCCAATGGATTTATGCACTCTTTACTCGCATTCATGTCTACTTTTAACAATCCAGAAGGGCACATGACCTGTTCCAGGACCATATGCCACCTACTTCTCCGTCTGCACGAAAATTCAGGCCTTAGTTGTCAGCTCTGGCTCAGAGGGATGATCTCTCACCTCTGAGCCACAAGGTTGAAGGTTCGAGCTCCACTCCAAAGACCTGAGCACAAAATCTAGGTTGGCATTTCAAGGCAGCAGGGGGGTAAATGTCAGAGATTCTGATTTTTAGCTGAGATGTTAAACCGTGATCCATTCTGCCTTGTCTGGTGGAAATCCTACGGTGCTACTTAAAGAGTAAAAGGACAGCTATCCCTGGTGCCCTGGCCAATGATTAATTCCTCAACATCACAAAAACGGATGATCTAACCGTGATCACGTTAATGTTTTTGGAAGCTTACTGTGCCGAGTTTCCTACATTACAACAGTGACGACAATTCAGAAAGTACTTCCAAGGCTGTAAAGCGCTCTGGAATGCCCTTGGGTTGCGAAAGGTGCTATATAAATAAACGTCTATTTCCCCTTCCCTTGTGTCCCTTAATCTGCATAAACGTACCCTCCGGTGTGTTATATTGCCAGTATCCAATAGAGGGAGCTGCTTTCTTGCAGAAACCACACTTTTCCCAATATCTTGCCCTTACTGGATTTACAGCCGGGTTTGGCATCTATCGATGATTCCAAACATTTGGGTAGTGCAGACAGTGGACTTCCTTGGGGCAGGCTTTCCTTGATCTGCGGCTTTCCGATAACCGGAGTATTTGGCAATTGTACACAGGTGCAGTGTCTCAAACCCGGCAACCTCAGGACTAAGGCTGGTGCCGGATTTTGGGGTGGGGATCAAGGGTCACTCAGAGCACGGCAATAGACCAGCGTAGCAACCAGCGAGGGGGGTAGCTAGTCAGGTGCCGCACCACGCCAAAGCTGCACCTCACCCAATTGTCCAGGGATATTGCCTTTTTATTTCAATTTTACTCAATTAAAATTGATGCCCAGGGCGGGAAATGTCCCCCCCCCCCCGCCTTATTCAGCTTTATGTGTAGGGGACTGGTTCAGAAGTCACGGCCGACTGGGGCATTTCTTGGTGCATTGTGCAGGCTCAGAGCATGCAAGTGATTGGGAGACGGGTGCGACTGGCGGTCAAAGGCTTTATATTTCTGCACCTTGTCGGAGATCACTTCACCGTATCGGCGGCCAAGCTCATTAATCCCAGACCACATCAACGGGAAAGCAAAATACCCCGGATACTGGGAATCGGAAATTAAAGCAGAAAATGCTGGGAAAATGCACAGCAGCAACTGTGGCGAGAGAAAGGAGGGAATCAACGCTTTAGCTCGATGACCTGCTGTCAGGACCGTGTCCAAGGTCCTCACTTGTGCATGCAGCCAGCGATGATTACATCATGCAGCTACAAAGGAGTGGGGATCACTTTGTGGGCTCGGGGATCCTCGTGCAGAAAGCCGTTTGCAACTTTGGGAGTTGTTTCAGAATCACGGAACATGTACAGGGCAGAAGGAGGCCATTTGGCCCATCGTTCCTTTACCGGCTCTCCAAATGAGAGTGAACGTCTCCTTTAACTGTTCAGACCGATGCTCAGTGTGTTGGCATCAAGTTCAACGTCAAGTGAATCCCAAACTTGGATGAGATTGAGGTGATTGTTTTTCGGAAAACCAAGTGGTCTTAACTCACATTTTAAAGCCCCAAATCATTCTCACTCAAATTCCGCCCCCCTCTGCGTTGTTTGCTTAAATCCAATTTTGTGGTTGTGTTGACCAGTTGCCATTTCCATGGCTTGTGTTGATTTAAGAGAAATTCCAGGGCTTCGACACAAAAATGCAGACGGACACTCCAGTGCAGTGCTGGGGGTGCGCTGCATTGTCTCCAGTGCAGTGCTGGGGCTACGCTGCATTGTCGCCAGTGCAGTGCTGGGGGTGCGCTGCATTGTCTCCAGTGCAGTACTGGGGGTGCACTGCATTGTCTCCAATGCAGCACTGGGGGTGCGCTGCATTGTCTCCAATGCAGCACTGGGGGTGCGCTGCATTGTCTCCAATGCAGCACTGGGGGTGCACTGCATTGTCTCCAATGCAGCACTGGGGGTGCACTGCATTGTCTCCAATGCAGCACTGGGGGTGCGCTGCATTGTCTCCAATGCAGCACTGGGGGTGCGCTGCATTGTCTCCAATGCAGCACTGGGGGTACACTGCATTGTCTCCAATGCAGCACTGGGGGTGCACTGCATTGTCTCCAATGCAGCACTGGGGGTGCGCTGCATTGTCTCCAATGCAGCACTGGGGGTGCACTGCATTGTCTCCAATGCAGCACTGGGGGTGCGCTGCATTGTCTCCAATGCAGCACTGGGGGTGCACTGCATTGTCTCCAATGCAGCACTGGGGGTGCGCTGCATTGTCTCCAATGCAGCACTGGGG
The DNA here is from genome assembly GCF_902713615.1 of Scyliorhinus canicula. Lineage (NCBI taxonomy): Eukaryota > Metazoa > Chordata > Chondrichthyes > Carcharhiniformes > Scyliorhinidae > Scyliorhinus > Scyliorhinus canicula. The sequence goes on from NC_052146.1 coordinate 294,068,474, forward strand.
GTGCGCTGCATTGTCTCCAATGCAGCACTGGGGGTGCACTGCATTGTCTCCAGTGCAGTGCTGGGGGTGCACTGCATTGTCTCCAGTGCAGTGCTGGGGGTGCGCTGCATTGTCTCCAGTGCAGTACTGGGTTGCGCTGCATTGTCGCCAGTGCAGTACTGGGTTGCGCTGCATTGTCACAGGTGCCATCTTTCGGATGAGGCCCCACCTGTCTTTTCGACTGGATGTAAAAGATCCCAAGGCATTACTAAAGAGCAAGGGGACCCCCGGTGTCCCGGTCAATATTTACCCCTCAATCAATATCCCAGAAACAACAGATTACCTGGTCAATACTACAGTGTAACTGTCACTGAGTCAAAATCCTGGAACCCACTCCCTAACAGCACTGTGGATGTACCAACATCCATAGAATTCCTACAGTACAGAAGTTTCAGCCCATCAAGTCTACATCGACCTTCCAACCTGCCTAGCAAACCCCCCCCCCCCCCCCCACCTTGCGCTATCCCAGTTAACCTGCACATGTTTGGACCCTAGGGGCCAATTTAGCACGGCCAATCCACCTATCCTGCACATCGTGGGAGGAAACCGGAGCACCCGGTGGAAACCTACGCAGACACAGAGCGAACATGCAGACACCACATAGTCCCCCAAGGCTGGAATTGAACCCGAGTCCCTGGCCTTCTAAGGCAGCAGTGCTAACCACTGTGCTTCCGCATTTGACTACAGGGGTTCGAGAAGGGGGCTCACAAATATCTTAGGGATGGGTAATAAATGCTGACCGAGCCAATGACACCAACATCCCAATACGAACAACAAGGAATCCAATCTTATCGGTGCCCACTCTTCCAACGATACCGTCCTGTGCGATTCCCGACTGCTCCCTGGTGATTCTCTATGGTAACCAGCAGTCAGGTGGGAGCCTAGATGGCTGTTCGACCATGGGATACATCACAGCTGAGGTTTTTGCCCTCCCCGATACCCATGCACAGCAATACAGTGGAGTGTTATCATGGGGACTGATCCACACCTAGGAGTTATTCCGAACCCCTGAGACCCACACCGATCCCGGGAACGTCTTTGGGCACTGTGACCAGTGCTTTAACTGGAGCAAGGGGGAGCTGGCCGTCTTTGGGCACTGTGACCAGTGCTTTAACTGGAGCAAGGGGGAGCTGGCCGTCTTTGGGCACTGTGACCAGTGCTTTAACTGGAGCAAGGGGGAGCTGGCCGTCTTTGGGCACTGTGACCAGTGCTTTAACTGGAGCAAGGGGGAGCTGGCCGTCTTTGGGCACTGTGACCAGTGCTTTAACTGGAGCAAGGGGGAGCTGGCCGTCTTTGGGCACTGTGACCAGTGCTTTAACTGGAGCAAGGGGGAGCTGGCCGTCTTTGGGCACTGTGACCAGTGCTTTAACTGGAGCAAGGGGGAGCTGGCCGTCTTTGGGCACTGTGACCAGTGCTTTAACTGGAGCAAGGGGGAGCTGGCCGTCTTTGGGCACTGTGACCAGTGCTTTAACTGGAGCAAGGGGGAGCTGGCCGTCTTTGGGCACTGTGACCAGTGCTTTAACTGGAGCAAGGGGGAGCTGGCCGTCTTTGGGCACTGTGACCAGTGCTTTAACTGGAGCAAGGGGGAGCTGGCCGTCTTTGGGCACTGTGACCAGTGCTTTAACTGGAGCAAGGAGGAGCTGGCCGTCTTTGGGCACTGTGACCAGTGCTTTAACTGGAGCAAGGGGAGCTGGCCGTCTTTGGGCACTGTGACCAGTGCTTTAACTGGAGCAAGGGGGAGCTGGCCGTCTTTGGGCACTGTGACCAGTGCTTTAACTGGAGCAAGGGGAGCTGGCCGTCTTTGGGCACTGTGACCAGTGCTTTAACTGGAGCAAGGGGGAGCTGGCCGCTGTTCTGTTTTTCCAATGGATGAATGTTATCCCAGATGAGCACAAGGTGACTAATAGCCAACTAACTGTGATTGCTGATTCCGGGAGTTCTTGTGGGAGATCCCCCAATGCTCGCTCTTTGATGGCGTGTTCTGCAGCATGCTGTGTCAGATAAACCTACTATTTTATACATGAAGTATCGCTCCTGCAGAGGCTCACTGCACACAACTAAACAATCCCATGGCAACGTGTTTCTCCTAGGGTGAGGGGGTCCCCACCTCCCACCGATATATAATCTCGAATCATCTGGCCACCATCACTTTGCTGTTTGTGGGATCTTGCTCTGCAGCAACCACTCACCCTGCTTTGCACCGGTGGCTACACTTGCAGAGCGCCTCGTCGGGCGGGGGCAATCCTGGGGTTGCTAAACAGGCCATTTTGATGGAAGCCCTCTGCTTTTAACGTGTTTGATCATTTGTGGGAAAGCTCCTGTTGGTGGATTTGACCCTATCTCAGGGAGGTGTAAGGATCGGCTTAAGTGAACAACATGCAGTTGTGTACTGAAGAGAGATCGTGTGTGCCTGTTGGACCAAAGGCTTCTCGTCTTCTTTGTTTCTAGGTGACCGGGCTCCACACAGGATTGAACCCAGCACGAATCCTGGAGCTTGAGCTGTAACACAAGCGACTCAGGTCAAGGGAAGTTTCACACTCCCAGGACAATGGGTAAATCTGACCCCTGGCCGAAGGAAGCCAGGCCCAGCCTTCAAAGGTGGGAATGTAATGGCGTTCCGCCCAGCCGCCAATACACACGACACTTTGTAACGTTAAACGGCAGCTCTCTCCGCGCTCAGCAAACAACCTGCTCACTTCAAAGCTCAGGGAGAGGTCAGTGAGTGAAAGAGGGAGGCGGGGGGATCCGAATGCTTTCTGACTGGGAATGAAGGAGACGACAAATGTGCCGCGTGCTGTGGGATCCCAGCTTGGCAGGCAGGCAGAAAGGGCCCTTCTCTGCCAAGTTCACTTGAAAGATCTCGGACAGGCCCGCCTGTTAACCCTGTGCCCTCGCCAGGGAGCTCAGAGGTATCCAGTGCTGTTTCTCGGTGAGGGTCAGGGGGAGGGGGGTCAACAGTGTAACAAAAGGGGTCAGGAGGTTGAGATTCTGGGCAAATGAAGATGAAGTAGGTTGTAGCAGGTGATGTGCTTTGAACCATCTGGTTCAAGGTTTTGACCCAGGCTGATAGGCGTGAAAAGTAAGGGAAATCTGTTCCGAAATCGTCTGAAACTCAGCTGAAGGGTTGAGGGAGGAAGGTCGCCCCCGGCGCCGGATATAGGACTGTCTCGAGCCTTTTTGCATTGCTGCTAAAGCAGACGCCTTGAGCCTCACTTCACTTAAGGGGCTGGTTTAGCACAGGGCTAAAGGGCTGGCTTTAAAGCAGACCAAGGCAGACCCGCAGCACGGTTCAATTCCAGTACTGACCTCCACAAACAGGCGCTGGAATGTGGTGACTAGGGGCTTTTCACAGTAACTTCATTTACATAGAATTTACAGTGCAGAAGGAGGCCATTCGGCCCATCGAGTCTGCACCGGCTCCTGGAAAGAGCACCCTACCCAAGGTTAACACCTCCACCCTATCCCTATAACCCAGTAACCCCACCCAACACTAAGGACAATTTTGGACACTAAGGGCAATTTATCATGGCCAATCCACCTAGCCTACACATCTTTGGACTGTGGGTGGAAACCGGAGCACCCGGAGGAAACCCACGCACACACGGGGAGGATGTGCAGACTCCGCACAGACAGTGACCCAAGCCGGAATCGAACCTGGGACCCTGGAGCTGTGAAGCAATTGTGCTATCCACAATGCTACCGTGCTGGCCCCTACTTGTTTGAAGCCTACTTGTGACGATAAGCGATTTTCATTGACTCTGTGAGATTCATTGCTTGTTGTGTTTTCCTTTGTGGAAGCCCATAACAACAACAACTTATATTTATATAGCGCCTTTAATGTAATAAAACATCACAAGGTGCTTCACAGAGGCATTCGGAAACAAAGTGTGACACTGAGCCACAACAAGGAGATAGCTGTGACGTTGATACATCACAGCTGTGACCCACATCCTCCACCAGCTTAGAGACACACACCTCAGTGGGCGACGTTAGTGGACAGACCTCCGAGGCACAGTCTGGTGAGCATCACACAGTTGCTGATGCAGGTCAGGTGGAGACAGGAACATCCAGGGGAGTTGCAATCGGAGGTCTGCTGGATCCCAGGACTCAGCTGAGTCCCAGTCAGATGCCGAGCCCCTGGACAAAGTTATCCCAGAGCTGATGGACATGATAGGACGTAGTCGTGAGATTCAGAAAGGGATGTCAACCACATTCCAGCGATGCATAGCCAAAGGCTCCTGGCACTGGAGATAATGCCGACAATATGTGGCACCAAGGCCGACACTGATAGGGTGGCGGCCTCAGTGGAAAGCCTGGAGCACGATGTCCGCATCTTTTTTTAAATTTAGAGTACCCAATTACCTTTTCCAATTAAGGGGCAATTTAGCGTGGCCAATCCACCTATCCTGCACATCTTTTGGGTTGTGGGGGCGAAACCCACGCAGACACGGGGAGAATGTGCAAACTCCACACGATGTCCGCATCTTGACTGGTGATGGCCAAAGCATGGCTCAGTCTGCGACAACCATGCTTGAGGGCCTTGACATCATGTCCCAGTCACTGAGGGACATTTCGGAGACACTCCAGAGCGTGACCCAGTCACTGAGGACCAACGTTGAGGGTGTCGACATCATGGTGCAGACAATGGGGACCCACCAGGGCTCACAGGGCCAGATGACTCAGAGGCCTCTGGAACTCACTCCAGCTGCCCCTCCATCCCATAGAGACGCCAAGGGCCCTACGAGCACCACAAGATGGAGGAAGCACTGGAGACCAACCCGGGCCTTCCACCAAGGAGACAACAGCAGTCTCCACTTCTTCCGAATCACCCCCCCCCCCCCCCCCCCCCTTCCTGACACTGGCACCAGAACAGGGGTAGCCCGCTGACGCCAGTGACACCGGTAAGTCGGATGGGGCCCTCCAGCTCCAGGCTCTCCAGAGAAAATCTGCAAAAGGCATCAAAGGCCACATGGCGTGGAAAGCAGCGGCTGCCTCCACCTCTGATATGCAAATGAGGGTTAATGATATGCTGGCCATATTTGGGTATGATCTGGGACTCGCCATTGGGAGCGGGCCAGTTAGACAGCAAAACTGATTCCCCTTTCCCTCTATTTAACAGGCACGCCCAGATCCACGCTGGGCACAAGACGGTGGTTAATCGCACCCTATGTCCTTTTATTCACTGAGAAAAACAGATCAAATGCAAATAACACAAAAAGAACTGTTCCCTTAGACTGCTGCCTCATGCAAGGACTTTTCTGTAAAATTATTCTGATCCTGGATGAGAACCCAACTATATTCAATTTGTAAAACCGTGAGGAAATGTGACTGCTCCACAGGAGTGATAACACTGACCAATAGGTATTTTTTATGTTAAAGCAAACTTTAAACATAGGATTAACTACATTAGCAACAAAGAAATAGCTTTACAATGATCAGTTTAACAGTTAAGTAAAATGAAAAATGTTAACATACTCCCTACACCTGCCACTATATATATTCGAATTAAGCAAACCAATATAGTTCAAATACCACTTGAAAATAAAGTTAACAATTGGGTTTACTTGCTTTTTTCTGTGCAGAACCCTTGGAGAGAACCTTTCAGGTGCAAACTGAAAGGCACCTCTTGGCAGACTAAATTCCTATGGAAAACTGAAACTCCATACAGACCTGGCTCCCCTTAATTACATCATCTGTACCCAAAGCACAAGGCATTCTTATGACTCCTCCCACAGAATCTCCCATGAACTGGTTAGCCAGAACCAAAAACAATATCTCTCGTAAAATAATCTCCACCCCCAGGGACCTCCAAACCCAAACAATATTCAATTGGCCACCTATCTGTAAACAAGTAAATGCTTCTCAAATCTATCAGCAGAACACTCTCCTTGCAAAATCATGGATTATCTAACTTTTACTACCCTTTAATCACAACATTAGCAGACATTTTGGCCGTATGCATCTCAAACCCATTTTTTGATAACATTGCTGCAACAAATATAAAATATAACAATTTGATACATTCATCACAAAGTGATGGATAATGTGGGCTGTGCTGTCTTTTGAACTATCATTTATTTCTGTTAATTTTACAAACATAAAAACGGGGAGCAGAGAGTAGGCCACTCGGCCCCTCGAGCCTGCTCCGCCATTCAATAAGATCATGGCTGATCTGATTGTAACTTCCACCCCACAATCCTGCCTCCCTCCGATAACCTTTGAAATGGACATTGTTTAAATATGCAGTGACGTTGTTGGTGGGGATGCTGTGGCCTGGCTCCGTCTCTCCATCTTACCCAGTTCTGATGATGTGGGCGAGTAGGGAGTGGTTGTTATTCCACTTGCTCTTCCTCCACAGGAAGGGGTGAATCGGGGAAGCTACTCTCTGAATCTACTTGAGCTCACACTACTGTGATGGTGCGAGGTGTTACAGGGGTCAATTTTGTTGGCGGGACGGATAATTTGATGGACCATTGAAAGTCCCTTTGGCAGAATTTCCTGTCTTGGGATGGGCGGTTCTCCCTGCACGTTCTCCCTGTGTCTGCGTGGGTTTCCTCCGGGCGCTCGTGTTTCCTGAAAGACGTGCCTGTTAAGTAAATTAGACATTCTGAATTCTCCCTCTGTGTACCCGAACAGGCTCTGGAATGTGGCGACTAGGGGCTTTTCACAGTAACTTCATTGCAGTGTTAATGTAAGCCTACTTGTGACACAAATAAAGATTATTTTAAAAAATCCCTCCCATGGTCTCTTTAGCCTATGTTGATCTTAAATCAAAGGGATCATCATTTTTGATTCTTTCATGGAATGTAGTGTCGCCGGCAATGACAGCATATCATACCCATCCCTAATTGCCCATAGAAAAGTGGTAGTGAGCTGCCTCCTTGAACCGCTGCAGTCCATGTGGTGTAAGTAAACTCACAGTGCTGTTAGTGATGGCGGTCTAGGATTTTGACCCAGTGACACTGAAGGAACAGCGATATATTTCCAAGTCAGGATGATGAGTGGTTTGCAGGGTAACCTCCAGATGGTGGGGTTCCCATGTATCGGTTGCCCTTGACCTTCTAGGTGGTAGAGGTCGTGGGTTTGGTAGGTGCTGTTGAAGTCCCTGCAGTGCATCTTGTAGATGGTACACACAACTGCTACTGTGATTCGGTGCTGGAGGGAGTGAATGTTGAAGGTGGTGGATGGGGCGCTGATCAAGCGGGGATGCTTTGTCCTGGATCGTATTGAACATCTTGAGTGTTGTCGGAACCTCACTCAACCGGGCAAGTGGAGAGTAATTTTGTACAAGGATTATTGTCTCCCCATTGAGCGTCCAAAAAGCACTTTCACCCCAAGAATTCAGAACCAACGTGCTCAAACATTTGGCCGGTTTGAATGCTGTGAGTATTCCTGTTGCAGACTTTGTCCTGTTCTGGTCAAGGGAAGTGCCTCCTGCAGGTTTTATGACCATCCACCCAGTACTAATGCGGCGTTCAAATTACAACAGCTGCTGAAATGAATGTAAATAAACCTCTCTCCTGTGTTGTTCCATCTCTAAATTCAGGAAATAGGTATGTATAATATTCCTTTGATTACAAGGTGGTATGAGCTTGGTAACAGTTTCCATATAATTTACACTTAACACAGTCGACTGCTTTTACCTCAAACACCATAGTGTCTGGAGAAGTGTCATATTGCTTTTCCATCTCTATTTTAAGTGAAGTAACTTGTCTTGGTGCGTTACTTCCAAACTTTGCTTCCTGTGTCATCATCAACCTTTTACATTGGCACCGTGGGCTGCAGCATTGGTAGAAGAACCCAAAAACAAGGGCACTAAACCTATCATGAGGGAATGATGGAATCAAGGGGCTGGATTGCCCCATAGTGGCTGGAACCAGGGGTCTCGACTGTTCACGACTCCCGAATCTGCCTCCTCTGGGAAACTGATTGATTTAAGCTTAAAACTTTCACCTGGCTGAGCCCTTAATTGGCAAGGAGGCGGGTTCCCTGTCCAATTAATGGCCATGGGTGGGGTCTCAAAGCGGGAGGGCCAATCAGAGGCCTTCCAGCATCAGAGGAGCACCCAGCTCTAGTACAAAGTAACTGGGAGGGCACCTAAGCAAGAAGGTGTCTTCTCAACCACTTTTTAAAAAAACCTGGGGACAAAAAGCAGCTTTGTCACCACTTATGCGTGTCGGGTGTGGGGTACCACACAAGGTCATCTTCAGCTGCACCCTCACCCTTGCAGGAAGGTGGGGGTTGGTAGGCCTGAGAGTTCTGACAGTTTTCTGTTCCTCTGTTGCCTCAAGAAACAGGATCATAGAATTGTAGAATTTACAGCGCAGAAGGAGGCCATTCGGCCCATCAGGTCCGCACCGACCCCCGGAAAGAGCACCCCACCCAAGACCACGCCTCCGCCTTATCCCCGTAACCCAGCAATCCCACCTAATCTTTTGGACACTAAGGGGCAATCCACCTAACTTGCATATCCCCCTAACTTGCATATCCCCGGACCGCGGGAGGAAACCGGAGCACCCGGAGGAAACCCACGCAGACACGGATGCAGACTGGAAAAAGCCAGACGGCCTCCTGAACTCACCTTTAATAAGACCTTAATGAGTCTATTTGCCTCCCCGCCTCTGAGGGTGGAGGGGGCTGTGTCCCTGGGCCCCAAATCCGCCTCAACCTAAAATGGTTGACTTCAGGAATGGGATCGAGGAGCTAACACGCTAGCGAGCCTCATAATTTCTGGACCCAGTCCACCTCTGCTCTTGATTCTAGCCAAGCATGTTTGAAATTGTAGAGGACTTCTTGAAGGTAGCTGCAGGGGAACTGTTTCCTCTCACAGAAAAATTCAGAACAGTGGCACATAATCTTAGAATTAGAGCCAAGCAGGTAGGAATGAAATCAGGAAGCATCGTTTCAAACACGGGGACCAGGCCAAGGTGGTATGAGCGTTAATAAATCCTTGTTGCCTTCAATCAAGATACTGGCTGTAGGGATAGAGGTCAGAGAAATAGTTGGGAGAGGACTTTGAAGGAAAGGGAACTGAGAGTGAGGAGGTGTGTGCAGGAAAGTAATCCCTATAACCCTCTTTCACTTAAGGACGTGACTATCGTGGGTGAAGAAATGTCATTGCTCCAACTATTAAGCACTGGTCTGTGCATCTTATGGGCTATTCAATCTTATTTGACTTGTTATAAATTGTACAGATTGGCAAGTCAGAAACACAGTTCCAGTCCACTGTATTGTGGCTCCTCTTTGCAACATTGGGCATTGTGATGATTTTCTTTTTTATTAATATTTTTGTGAATATAAGGACATTCTGTAACACTTTGAGTCTCTATGTTGCTTGTTCATGATTAATTGAACTGCTTGTCTGTGAGAGCTGAGAGATAAAAGAGTACAATGCGAGGTGCATGCATTAATTATGCCAAGCCATGGTGAGATTGGATTTACAAGTAAATTGGTTGGGTTTAAAATTTGCATTAGGAGACTTGTCATTTCAGCCGTCAAATTTCAACGGCAAGTTCAGAAGTGATAAGGTACTTTCACAACTCGTAAAAGGTTTAATACGTAAACAGGTGAAGTTTAATGGATATTATCAACCTCAAAGTGGAGGCAATAGGAAAATATGGAAGGTTTTTGTATTTTGGAGCGGTTGCGTTCAAAGAGGTGCTGAGGAATTAGAGATGAAAGGGGAAAATCATATTTAAGGAAAGATGTTAAGCTGGGTTGTCTGGGGGTGATGGCTGGAGACCAGCCCTGCACTGGGAGAAGGTGTGAAGGTTGTGAATGTGAAAGAGCAAGTTTACAAGCCAGACAAGTCTCTTGTTTTCAGAAAGCAGTTTGTTTCTGAACTTTCTTGGATTTCCACAGCTTAGTGGAAGTGTTTGAGGAGTCGTATGATATACCTTTACTGAAGGGGCAGCAGTTTTGCCTTGGGTAATAGTACTGGATTGGTACAGTTAAAAATCTGCAAACAAGTTGTTGCTAAGAAGGTAGTTTACTTGTGTGTTCTGACCAAGTGGGCTTTTGGGGGGAGATATTTTGTAAGGCTGTTTAAACTGTGTAATTTTAATCTTATGAGCTCATTTTTTTTTCTTCTTGTTGATAAATATTTTAAATTTTAAAACCCCAAATGTGTCACTGGAGTTGTATGCTTCTGGGATCAGTAGGTTTTCTTCCCCTTTTTCAAAATGCAAAAAAAAAAGGTTATGGTCAGCAAGACAGGTGTCCTTCTTGGACTTGCTCGGCAATTAACATCTGCTGTGGTGGTAGCAGCATTATCTGTTGTAGGACTTGGCTCAAGGCAACATCTGATGTAACCGGGCTATTTGAGCTGAATTTTAACTCCCATTGTTAAACGGGGAATTAGTTCTGATCCTGATGTCAACAAGATGAGGCTGTTGGCTTTCCAGATCCAGAGAGGCAAAAGCGAAACAATTTCCAGATGTGCTCTTTTAACCATTTTCCACTATTCTCCTAAAAGGCATTGATTTGCCTGCTTTAGTTTGTGATGGTGGGACTATTTATTTATATTGGTTCCATTTATTTTCTTGGAAGAGCTGGATATTACTGTTATCCTGCATGCATTCCAGGTCCTTGAAATCTTCAGAAAAACATGCAGTGAGCCTGTTCTGATAGAGAATGCACAAACCTGGAATCATTACCCTTGTCCAGCCAGCTTCAGTGATAGCGAATGCCTGCTCCAGCATTGCAGATGACTGCCTGAGGGTGTGTCCACTGATGGCCTGGCTTTGCAGTTCCAATTTAAAGACCAGCTCAATCTATCGGCACCCTTCTTCCCTATTCTTGAGAGATGTCAATTTCTGGCTGCAGTTCTCCATTTCAATTCATAGCAGATAACAATGACCAAGATGCTTCTCGTTCCTTCCTCACCACTACAATTTCAAATCCACTCCATTGGTTGTGGAACCCATTGTTTGTGACGTGCACTGCAGAAACCCGCCGAGCCTCCTTTGACAGCACCTTCCAACTCTACTACCTCGACCACCACGAAGGACAAGGGCAGCAGACACCTGGGAACATCACCACCTGCACTGTTCCCTCCAAGCCACTCACCTGCCTGACTTGGAAATATATCGCCGTTCCTTCACTGTCGCCGGGTCAAAATCCTGCAACTCCATCCCTAAAAGCACTGTGGGTGTACCTACATTACATGCATTGTGAGCTCAGGAAGGCGACTCACCACCAGCTCCTCGAGGGCAATTGTAGATGGGTAATAAAGGCTGACATTGTCAGTGAAGGTCACAAAATGTGAACCTTTCTATCTTTTAGCTTTCCTTTCACTCATTTCCTAGTCCAAATATAAATATTAATTAAGGTTGTGGTGGCACAGTAGTATTGTCACTGGACTAATAATCCAGAGACCCAGGGTAATGATCTGGGGACTGAGGTTCCAATCCCACCGTGGCAGATGGTGAAATTTGAATGCAATAAAAATTTGGAATTAGAAGACTAACGACGACCATGAAACTATTGTTGATTGTCATTAAAAACCCGTCTGGTTCACTAATTGGCGTTAGGGAAGGAAATCTGCCCTCCTTACCCAGCCTGGCCTACATGTGACTCTTAGATGTCCGAGCCACTCGGATCAAGAGCAATTAGGGATGGGTAACAAATGTTGACCCAGTCAACAACACCCACATTCCGCGAATGAATTTTGAAAAAAAAATTATTCTTCAAACCTTACATTTGAACTGGATTTGAGTGACCTCGTGATTGATGATTTGGACGGAGTATTGCATCAAGAGCTTTTGTAAGATCAACAGAAGGAACTAGGCTCCTATGGTTACCATAGATTTGTGGCCCTTCAATCACCTGCAAGCCTAGCGTGGTACTTGAAGCTTTCGGCTAACTAATTAATCCAGTGCTCTTGACTGCACTTATATTGTGGGTGTAGAGGGGACAGCTGGTTCAATGATGGGGGCATCCTTGTTCAAAGTTAAACTGCGTAGTCTGATTTTCCTTCTCTCTTGTTGACTTCGAGTAGATTGATTCCTGACCGTTCCTTCAGCTTCTGTGATGAAAGGGAAACTCTGCTCTCTTATGTCTTTATATCCCCTCTTGCTTTAGTTAAGATTATTGCTGCGTCGATCCTGGGGCCCAGGTTCACGATGCCCAACTTGGGATTCCTGCTGGCGTGAAGTAGGAACTCTCGGGGGAGGACAACTCACACCTGTGCAGGTGATCATCAGAGGGAGTCCATACCCTGAAGACAGAAGGAAGTCTAAACAATTGCGGAAGAGGATTTAAAACACTTGGGGCGCTCAGACAGAAGGGATTTAATACACTTCAGGCACGATCTGGCTGTTCACGCTGATGGGATATTCCGGTCCTACGCCGCCGCATTGGTTTCCCAGCGACAAGGGGTGCAGTCACCAGGAAACCCTGTTGACAACGCCAGGGTCAGTCAATCCCACCGACAGGCCACTTCTGCCGTCCCAAAACACCCGGGGGCTCAGTAAAATCCTGTTCTCAATGTGAAATTAAAAACTGAACAGTTTTCTTTTTTAAAGAAAGGGAACTCAAAATGGCTATCAGTCTGCTGAGCCATGGATTGGAGAAGCTTTGAGCTGTGTATGGGATTGCTCCGCGTGCTGTGTCACCACTCCCGGCCTTACCACTGTAGGAAACCTCTGGACCAAGCCAGGCACTTCCCCTTACAGCAGAAGGAGAGGCGGTGGGGTGGTGATAATGTCACTCTAGTAATCCAAAGGCCCAGACTAAGACTGTGGGGACATGGGTTCAAATCCCACCACGGCAGCTTGTGGAACCTGAATTCAGTGAATAAATCTGCGATTTAAAACGAAAAGCCAGTCTCATAATGGTGACCACGACATTCCTCATTGTTGTAAAAACCCAACTGGTACATTATGGGAGGAAATCTGCTGTCCTTGCCTGGTCTGGTCGACATTGGAGATGTGTATGCCCTCTGAAATGGCCCAGTAAGCCACTGGGTTCAAGGGAAATTAGTAATGGGAGACAAATGTGACCTTGCCAACCACACCCACATCCCATGGAAGAATTAAAAAAAAACAGAATTTGGGCTTTTAGGGAGCCCAGAATGTGACTTCTCACCATTAGGAGCCAGTGTTTAAGCAATACAGGCCAGCTCAGGATGATTGGAGAATTACACGGACAGGGCCCTTCTGTCCAACTGGTCATGATTTATATTTCCGATGAGCCTCTTCCCTCCCCATTCCTTTCAACCTCATGAACTTATCCAGTTTCCTGCCAAGTACACTTGCACTGCCCTGTGCCAGTGAGTTCCACTCTCTGTGAAAAGATGTTTCTCCTGAATTCCCTGATAAATGTATTAGTGACCGACATATATTTATGATGCCTAGTTTTGAACCCCCCTACATAAGTGAAAACATCTTTCCTACTCTGATCCTTTGATCATTTTAATAACCTCGACAAGCGACTGCTCTGTGAAAGTCTGCGGTGTGGTTTTCTGACTTGATAAATGTGGTTGACTGAGAGCATCAATAGTTAGGGGTGACCCACTATTAGTGACAACATGTGATGGTTCTGCATTACGGCCTCTTCCTGTATGTTTCCAGGAAAGACTGGTAATTAGCCATGATCCACGGAGAGCCCTTGGCGTCTCTTCCCATTCTTCTTCCTGTGATCTCTGCCCAAAGACAGCTTCAGTCAAAGCCAGAATTCCCACTATGGGTAGGACAAAGAGGCAGACCCTCTACCCCCCCCCCCACCAGAACGAGCATGAACCTGCGCTACGGCCACTACTCTGATCCACACCGGCAGTTTCAGCCAACCAGCTCCCGCCCTTTCACCCCCAAAGAGTCCACACACCTTTACCTGCATGTTGTAGCTTGGAGCGATGGTTAGTGATGGTACAGACTCCAATTTCTTTCTATCACGTGGCTGAACAGGAATCTCTCCCAGTCTTACCACCAGCTGTTGATGTGGAGAATGGCACTAAGTCAGGGAGGCACGGTGGTTAGCACTGCTGCCCTACAGGGCCAAGGACCCGGGTTCAATTCAGGCCTCGGGTGACTGTATGGACTTTGCATTTTCTCCCCGCGTCTGCGTGGGTTTCCTCCGCGTGCTCCGGTTTCCTCCCACAGTCCAAAGATGTGCAGGTTATGCGGAATTGGGCCACGCTAAATTGCCCCTTAGTGTGCAAAAGGTGAGGTGGGGTTACAGGAGATAGGGCGAGAGCATGGGTCTAGGTAGGGCGCTCTTACAGAGGGTCAGGGCAGACCCGATGGGCTGAATGGCCTCCTTCTGCACTGTAGGGTTTCTATGGTATGGAGGTCATGATGCTCATCTGGAGAGCTGTCGCAGACACAATGGGCCGAGTGGCCTCCTTCTGCGCAGTAACAATTCTCACTTGGAGAGACCGCCGTGCTTGTTAAGGGATGAGCTGATAAACCGAGGGAGATGTCAAGGTGTGAGAATATGACGGGGTTGGTGGAAGGAATGTAATATAAACAGAGAATTCTACAGCTGCATAGGTGTTTTGTCAACAAGTGCAAAAACACATGCTGATAATTTGTCTGTCGGGTCTGCAGTATTCTTAGACACCAAAAAAGGTTAGACTGTCATCTTCTCATTCTCTGCTTTCAGGCCTGCTACATAATCCCAACACTTTGGAGCTTTTAAAAATAGATTTTCAACATTCAAAAGAAGAATCTAACTATTGATGGGGCTGGTTTAGGATGGGGCTGGTTTAGCTCACTTATCTAAATCGCTGGCTTTTAAAGCAGACCAAGCAGGCCAGCAGCACAGTTCGATTCCCATACCAGCCTCCCCGGACAGGCGCCGGAATGTGGCGACTAGGGGCTTTTCACAGTAACTTCAGGGGCTGGTTTAGCTCACAAGGCTAAATCGCTGGCTTTTAAAGCAGACCAAGCAGGCCAGCAGCACGGTTCGATTCCCGTACCAGCCTCCCCGGACAGGCGCCGGAATGTGGCGACTAGGGGCTTTTCACAGTAACTTAATTGAAGCCTACTCGTGACAATAAGCGATTTTTTCTTTTTTTCTTTTTTTTTTCAAACCGCACAAATGGGAAAATGTTTTCCAAGATAATAACTGAAGAGAAAGGTGGATGCTTAGGGGTCTCCTTAGATACCTGTGTAGCCTTGGCTATTCCTGAGGGGTCTCCTTACATTGCCGTGCAGTTTTGGCCCGCATAGGTATTCCAGTCATGTTCTTGGGTGAGAGAGAGTATATTAGCTACTTTATCCCAGGAGTGTTCCCAGCAAAGGGACAGCACTGTCATCTATTTGGTCCAGTTCAGTTCAGTGAACAGCAGGTTGAAATGAGAAATTTGGCTGATTATATTTTGAACCGAGGGCCGGTCCAGCAGAACATCAAACTTTCTGCTTTCGCTGCCCACTTACAAAAAAATGTGTTCTAAGCAGAAAGGTCGCTCCTTCTCCTGCAGCACAGTGGCTAGCACTGCTGCCTCACAGCGTCAGGGACCAGGGTTCAATTCCAGCCTTGAGTAGAATCATAGAATCATAGAAGTTACAGTGCAGAAGGAGGCTATTCAGCCCATCGAGTCTGCACCGGCCCTTGGAAAGAGCACCCTACTTAAGCCCACACGGCCATTTCCTCCCTGCCTGACAGGAACATACCTATCAAGGACACGCAGTATTTGTTCCTTGAACAAGCTCCACTTTTCATTTGTGCCTTTTCCTGACAATTTCTGTTCCCATCTTACGCTCCCTAATTCTTGCCAAATCGCATCATAATTACCCCTCCCCCAATTATAAACCTTGCCCTGCCGTATGGCCCTATTCTTCTCCATTGCAATAGTGAAAGACACCGAATTGTGGTCACTATCTCCAAAGTGCTCTCCCACAAACAAATCTAACACTTGGCCCGGTTCATTACCCAGTACCAAATCCAATGTAGCCCCCCCTCTTGTCGGCCTATCCACATATTGTGTCAGGAAACCCTCCTGCACACATTGTACAAAACTGCCCCATTCGAACTGTTCGACCTAAAGAGGTTCCAATCATTATTTGGAAAGTTAAAGTCACCCATGACAACTACCCTGAGACCTCCACACCTATCTATAATCTGTTTTGCAATTTCTTCCTCCACATCTCTATTCCTATTTGGGCGCTTATAGAAAACTCCTAACAACGTGACCGCTCCTTTCCTGTTTCCAACTTCGGCCCATATTACCTCAGTAGGCAGATCCCCTTCGAACTGCCTTTCTGCAGCCGTTAAACTATCCTTGATTAACAATGCTACTCCTCCACCTCTTTTACCACCTTCCCTACATTTACTGAAACATCTATACCCCGAACTTCCAACAACCATTCCTGTCCCTGTTCTAACCACGCCTCCGTAATGGCCACAACATCGTAGTCCACACTCCATGTTCACCTACCTTATTCCGGATGCTCCTTGCATTGAAGTAGACACACTTCAACCCACCTTTCTGTCTGCCGGTACACTCCTGCGACCTTAATACCTTCTCAGTACCTCACTACTCTCAACACTGGCTTCTGGACTACAGCTCGTTTTCCCAGCCCCCTGACAAATTAGATTAATTATCTCCCCCCCCCCCCCCCCCCCCCCCCCATTGCCCTTCTGGATCCAGGTGCAAACCGTCCTGTCTGTACAGGTCCCACCTTCCCCAGAATGTGCTCCAATTATCCACGTACCTGAAACCCTCCCTCCTACACCATCCCTGCAGCCATGTGTTTATCTGCACTCTCTCCCTGTTCCTTACCTCACTAGCACATGGCACCGGCAACAAACCAGAGATGACAACATGGTTTGTCCTGGCTCTCAGCTTCCACCCTAGCTCACTAAATTCCTGTTTTAAATCCCCGTCCCTTCTCTTACCTATGTCGTTGGTGCCAATGTGTACCACGACTTGTGACTGTTCCCCCTTAAGGATTCTGAAAACACGGTCCGAGACGTCACGGACCCTGGCACCCGAGAGGCAACATACCATCCGTGAGTCTCTTTCGCTGCCATAGAACCGTTTATCTGTCCCTCTGACTATCGTGTCCCCAATAACTATTGCTCTCCTGCTCTCCCTCCTTCCCTTCTGAGCCAAAGGGACGGACTCAGTGTTGGAGATCCGTTCACCGTGGCTTACCCCTGGTAGGTCGTCCCCCTCAAAAGTATCCAAAACGGTATACTTGTTACTGAGGGGAACGACCACAGAGGATCCCTGCACTGACTGCTTCCTCCCAGCCCCTCGCACCATCGCCCATCTATCTTGATTCTTCGGAGTAACTACATCCCTGAAGCTACTATCTATGACCACCTCTGCCTCCCGAATGATCTGAAGTTCATCCAGCTCCAGTTCCCTAACACTGTTTCTGAGGAGTTTCTGGGGTGCTCTTTGTAGAGTCGGTGCAGACTCGATAAACCGAATGGCCTCCTTCTGCACTGTCGAGATTTTATGAATTAGACCATTCTGTACTGGTCCAATAGATAGATTGAGGCAATATTTTTGATTATAAAATTGACGTTGCTCCAGCGTATCAAAGGGATTGTGTGTCCAGTTCCTCAGACATGCGTCTGCTTTCAGTCTCTGAATCAGAAAGATGGTGCCACAGGACTGTTTATTGGCTTCATTTGAGGGCACTCATGTTGGAATTATATTTTCCATGTTTACATTCAGATGAAGCAGCTGCACTGGCTACGTAAATCTGATTCCAGTTTGTGGCAATTTGTGGTGCTGTCTGTGGGCTCTTCTTTCCCCCACCAATACCCCTCTGCCTAAGTTCACTGAAACTTCTGGGACATCCTGACAAATGTCGAGCATGTTTCTACGCACTGCCTGGAATCCGGGGACGGCGGCTCACTAGATTCATGCTGGCCATTGGGTGGCATGGGTGCCCCTACTAGATACAGGTTGGCTGATGGGTAGGGTGGGTGACCCCTCTAGATACAGGTTGCCGTTGGGTGGGGCGGGTGCCCCTACTAGATACACGTTGGCTGATGGGTAGGGTGGGTGACCCTTTTCGATACATGTTGGCCATTGAGTAGGGTGGGTGACCCCTCTAGATACAGGTTGCCGTTGGGTGGAGTGTGTGCCCCCTCCAGATATACGTTGGCCATTGAGTAGGGTGGGTGACCCCTCTAGATACAGGTTGCCGTTGGGTGGAGTGTGTGCCCCCTCCAGATACACGTTGGCCATTGGGAGTTGGGTGCCCCTTTAGATCCACATTGACTGTGGGTGGGATGGATGCCCTCTAGATCCACGTTGGCCATTGGGAGTTGGGTGCCCCTCTCGATCCACATTGGCCGTTGGGAGTTTGGGAGTTGGATGCCCCTCTAGATTCATGTTGGATGTGGGTAGGGTAGGTGCCTCCTCGAGATCCACATTGGCTGTGGGTGGAGTGGGTGCCCCTCTAGATCCACGTTGGCCGTTGGGAGTTTGGTGCCCCCTAGATGTCCAAAGATGTGCAGGTTAGGTGGATTGGCCATGATAAATTGCCCTTAGTGTCCAAAATTGCCCTTAGTGTTGGGTGGGGTTACTGGGTTATGGGGATAGGGTGGAGGTGTTGACCTTCGGTAGGGTGCTCTTTCCAGGAGCCGGTGCAGACTCGATGGGCCGAATGGCCTCCTTCTGCACTGTAAATTCTATAGATCCACGTTGGTCACTGGGTGCCCCTCTAGACCCATGTTGGTCATTGGGTGCCCCTCTCGATTCACATTGGCCGTTGTGCACAACAACAACTGACATTTATATTCCGCCCTTAACATGCTACAATGTCCTAAAGTATTCCTCAGAATCTGAGTCTAAGAAGGAGAATTTAAAACTAGTGAACAAAAGGTTAGCCAAAGATAGAGGTTTTAAGGAGTACCTTAAAGGGAGAGGGAGTGGGAGAGAATTCCACTGCTGGGGGCCCAGGCATGGCTACAAATTGTGGAGCGATTAAAAACGGGGATGTGGAAGATGCCAGAATTTCAGGAATACTGAGATCTCAGATGGTTATGGGGCTGGAGGACATGACCGAGATCGGGAGGGGTCAAGGCCATGGAACGATTGGAAAACAAGGTTGAGAATTTTGATTCCAAATCAGGATTGCTGGTCGCCACTATAGGTCAGCGAGCAACGGGTTGATGAGTTATCTCAGTAAACCCCTTCCTTTACTACTCTCGCTGCTGGTTTTAAGAAGCGGCTCTTCAGCTTGGTTCAATTCTGATTAGTTTGTTCATTGATTGGGGTCAGACTTGTTTTGTCTACATTTGCTCTTCCTGGGTGTACATTCATCCTGCACGGTCAGCATTACATCTTTGAAAATGCCATTCCAATTACTTTCCCCAAACTCCTCATTTTCTTTCGCGTTTCTTGTGCTCCGAACAAAATGTATTTCCTGCATGGACATGACCAGAATAAATAATCATCAGGTTATTTTACACATATTTATTTTTTTGCATTTTCAACTGCTTTAATATATGATGAGTTCATGCTTAATTATTGGAAAAAGTGGGTTGTTTCCAATTAGTTCTGTCCAGCAGAGCTGTCAACATTGGGGAATGTAGCAATAAGATTGATATACAATCCAGACGATCGTGCCCTTTAAGTTGCTCAACCACTGGCTGCTGTGCGTGGAATCTTATGCTGGCCAACTTTTACACATTAGTAACAGGAACTGAACTTCATCAATTGTGAAGCACATTAAAGCATTCTGAGGGGCATTTTTATCTTTAATAGTGACCTGAGGTTTTGTTTTGACCACTCTTGCTTCCATGTAGCAAATTTTGTAGAATTGCATAGAATATACGGCAGAGAAACAGTCCATTCAGTCCTCTTCTGCTCCAGAAAGCCAATTGATACATGCTAGAAATGGAGTCAATCCTTACGCCCTTTTAGAAGTATTTATTTGCAGAGGTACAAAGCACAAGCGCGCATCTCCTAAGTCAACAACCACAATTTCAATGCGCATCTATTTATAGGAGCACAAGTGAATACCCAGTTAATGCCTGGCACCCGCACCTAATTAAACATAATTACTATATAAATAACAAGCAGAGCTAGCTAATGTTGACATTTATGTTCTACTTGAGCCTCCCCACATCGTTCTTTATCTAACCCTCTCAACACACTCCACTCATCCCTTCTCTCTAACTTTGCCTGGAAGCTGACCACATTCAGCAGCTGCTCTTGGAATATCCTGAAGGACCAATGAAAGAAGCCATTTATTTTCCACACTGGAGAACGACGTAGTTCCATATAATGCGTTATCATCATGTGGAAAAGATCTGCGCCTGGACATCAAGGTGCGTGAAGAACAATAAGGTAGCAAGGTGACAAGGAAGGAAAGGACTTCCAATGTCTAACCCCTTTAACATCCTTATGGAATTGCTAACCACTTCGCAGCCAGTGAATTTCTTTTAAAGTCTCGTTACTGTTTTAACACAAGGTAACATGGCAACCAATTAGTGCACATCAAGGTCCCGCGAACAACAAGACGAATGACTAGTTGACTTGTTGTGGTGGTGTTGGTTGAAGGATAAATACTGGCAATGACACTAATAATAAGAATCTTTATTAGTGTCTCAAGTAGGCTTACATTAACACTGCAATAAAGTTACTGTGAAAACCCCCCGAGTCGCCATATTCCGGCGCCTGTTCCGGTTCACAGAGGGAGAATTCAGAATGTCCAATTCATCTAACAAGGGAGAACTCCCAGATTATAGTTCAAATAGTGCAATGGGATCTTTTACATTCATATGAGAGGGTAGATGGGGCCTCCGTTTGACATCACATTGTTTACAGTGAAGCACCTCCTGAGCACTGCGCTGGAGTCTCAGTGAGATTATGTGAACAATTGAAGATTTGGCCGTATTGAAAATGGCTAAATGCTGGGTAAACTCAGCAGGTCCAGCAGCATCAGTGGAGAGAGAAATAGGGTTAATGTTTCAAGTCTAGTCTGGCCCTTCTACAGGTTATCGGAGAGTCATACGGACCAGAAACGTTAACTCTGTTTCTCTCTCCACAGATGTTGCCAGACCTGCTAAGTTTATCCAGCATTTCCTGTTTTTATTTCACATCTCCAGCATCCAAAGTATTTTACTTTTATTGAAAGTTTTGCGGTACTTGGTGGAGAAAGCATGTTGTCCATCTTCTCCTCCGTCGACGTACAATGATTTGTTTAGGGAAATGGGTTCTGATGGGCGGCAACCCGATCATTCAAAAGGCTTTTCCGGCCCATCCATTAAAAGCCCAGTGTGATTCCAATATATGTTTGGCACACTTGGTGAGGCTGATAAGAACTCTATGTCAGATGCCTCATTAATGTCATTATCCAGTACGTCAGCGGCTGAATATTGTTGCAGCGTCATTTTCCTTCGCAACCTCGAATATGCAAATATCACTGCTGGAAAGCGTAAATCACGTCAGAATGCTTTGAAAACACTTCGCCTTCAATTGTAATCGTTTGTTGTTGAGGAAGATAGTAACGCCTCACCGGCAAAGCTATAACCTTCAATTTGTCCATTTTTTAACCATATGTTGTTGTGAATGAGGTACAAGGGACTACTTGTATTTTGAGAAACTGTTTATATTCCTAGAGTGTGGAACAATCAAAAATCCTTTTGGACACTTTTTAAGGAAGGAAAGGTCAATTTTCAGGTGACTGTTTTACCGTGGAATGAACTGTGTAAGGCTAAAGTGTTGGAGTCACTGCGGGAGCTGAAGGTAGATGGGAGAAGGCCAAACCGTTCATCCCAGCTCACTGCTCAGATCCAAATGGGCCGCAGACTGCCCAGAGTAGGGCAATAATTGGCATTAAACCAAGGACCGCGCTCAGGAAAGTTGCAAGTATAATTGGCAAGGAAAATGGAAAATTTGTACTGATGTGGTAGGAAGTACTTCTCTGAGGTTGTGAATAAGGCCCAAAGGGATAACGATTTACCCTGTAAACTCTAACGCAATTGGAACCGCGTTTATACAAAACAGATTTATGTGTTTCTGTGCGCACACAAAGAAAGAAATGGCTTTCTTCTCACAGGCAGTGAATCTCTATTAATGTGGGCAGGGTCAAAATGAGTGTGTGTGTTTCCCTCCCTCTCTCTTTTTGGTGCTGATTAGGGGCTTTGGAAAATATGGTTTTTTTTTGTGTGTGTCAGCGTCAAGCATCCCCATGTCAGGTGCAACAAAAGGTCAGGATAGTCGGGAAACCAATTTGCCGGCAAGGACCGTTTGTCTTCTGAGACAATAGCCGACCATCATAGCAGCACAATCTTCCTATTTATTACCAAAGCTTTCAGTGGTAGTAAATGTTTAATGCACACAGATCTCCTGAGTCCATCAAGACTTTATTGGCTACTGAATCAAGTAGGGACTACTTTTCCATTAGCTTTTCCTGCTTGCTAATCCAGTGTTTTTTTTCCCTTTAAGACATCTGGGGCCATAGTTCTAAGCTAACTTAATGTTTCCTTCAGTAAAGCCAGCCTCACATATGTCTTAAATTAGATTGTGGAAGACATCCGATAACAATCTCCTCCTCATAAAGGATAAGTATGAAGGACACACTAATGATGAATAGTTGGTACCAGTCCAGAAACAAATTGTTCTCAGTCCGTTGGTGAAGTATTAGATGAAGAGATTCCAGATTACTGACTAGCTTGGTTTTATTATTGGGGGAGGAGTGAGTTTGTTAGTTCACTGAAGTAAAACGTAATGTTAAAAGATTCATTATTTTCACTTGCTCCCAGCTAGGTCATGTTGGACCACTGCCCAGAGAAAAGGTCTCTCCTTCTAGGCTTCAGATCAATGTTGCAATCTAACCCAAAGCGGCAAAGAATTGCAATTGTGTGGCAGTCAGGACCTCCCAAAGCAGTGCTGGAGGCCCGGGGGCCACATGAGGCCCATCTGGGTTCTGAATCCGGCCCGCCAGACATTTTGTTGCCCAAGCGCAGGGCTGCCACATTCGGGCGGCACGGTATCACAGTGGTTAGCACTGTTTCTTCACAGCTCCAGGGTCCCAGGCTTGATTCCCGGCTTAGATCGCTGTCTGTGTGGAGTCTGCACATTCTCCCCGCGTCTGCGTGGGTTTCCTCCGGGTGCTCCGGTTTCCTCCCACAAGTCTCGAAAGACGTGCTGTTAGAATCATAGAATCATAGAATTTACAGTGCAGAAGGAGGCCATTCGTCCACCGAGCCCGCACCAGCCCTTGGAAAGAGCACCCTACTCAAGCCCACACCTCCACCCAATCTCCGTAACCCAGTAACCCTACCCAATCTTTTTGGACACCAAGGGCAATTTAGCACGGCCAATCCACCTAACCCGCACATCTTTGGACTGTGGGAGGAAACTGGAGCACCCGGAGGAAACCCACGCAGACACGGGGAGAACGTGCAGACTCCGCACAGACAGCGACCCAGCGGGGAATCAAACCTGGGACCCTGAGATCTGAAACAACTGTGCTAACCACCATGCTATCGTGCTGCCCCACGGTAGGTGAATTAGACGTTCTGAATTCTCCCTCAGTGTACCCGAACAGGCGCCGGAGTGTGGTGACTAGGGGCTTTTCACAGTAACTTAATTGCAGTGTTAATGTAACACTACTTATTATTACATTCCGCTGATTTCCGTCCCTTTTATTCGTCCCAGCCTGACTGAATCAATTCGCATGTAATAATAATAATTTTTTATTGTTACAAGTAGACTTACATTAACACTGCAACAAAGTTACTGTGAAAAGTCCCTAGTCGCCACATCCCGGCGCCTGTTCGGGTACACAGAGGGAGAATTCAGAATTCTCAGCTGGTACGGGAATTGAACCAGCGCTGCTGGCCTTGATCTGCAGTACAAACCAGCTGTCTAGCCCACTGAGCTAAAGGAGCTACTGTAAACTAAGGGCGAGCGAAGTGAGGGCTGATTGCTCACAAAACTGACTGTGACTGTGTCTAAAGTGTAAATATTTATTTTGTTTTTACCATTGGAGGTTGATGACAGTTCTATTAGTATATAAATTATTCAGTGCTTTCTATAACTGGTTCCGAAATATTCGGTGTGTATCAAATGTAGTTAATCTTATTAATTGGGTCATGGTTAGTGAACATAGCCGATTTCAATCTTATGGCCCACTGAGATGAAGGAGGGCCACTTATACGGTCCACTCACCAGCCTCGGCTGCCCATCCCTGCCCCAAAGCATTTGACACGCAGTAAATTACTGTTCAGGCAATTGCATTAGTCAGTGTGTGAATAGTGAGGTCCCACAAACAGAACATGAGAAAAGTGATCAGTTAATCCAATTTAGTGAGGGATGGATGGTGACGAGGACACCAGCATAATTCTTCTGTTCTTATTCCAGTAATATCGGGGGCTTGGTGCCATAGATCAAAGTTGTTAAACGGTATCTCAATAAAATGTCTCACCTGAAAGGTGGCAATTCAATAATCACCCCTTAACTAGCATCCCTTAACTAGCATCCCTTAACTAGCATCCCTTAACTAGCATCCCTTAACTAGCATCCCTTAACTAGCACCCCTTAACTAGCATCACTATAACTCTGATTATCTGCTCATTTCTTCCATTACTGTGATCAGGATCTGACTGTTTGCAAATTGGCTGCCGTGCTTCTACAGCAGTCACAACACTGTGAAAATAAAGATTTAGTTGGTTGTAAAGAGCGTTGGGAGCTCCTGCAGTGTATTGTTAAAGGTGCTGGATATTATTTTTATCTTTGTTCATGGGAACCTCGCTGGCTGGGCCAACATTTATTGCCCATCCCTAATTACCCTCGAAAAGGTGGTGGTGAGCCTCTTCCTTGAACCCGTTGCAGTACACGTGGTGTAGGTACATCCACGGTGCTGTCAGGGAGAGAGCGCCAGGATTCTGACCCAGCGACAGTGAAGGAACGGCGATATATTTCCAAGTCAGGGTGGTGTGTGGCTTGGAGGGGAACCTGCAGGTGGTGGTGTTCCTGGGCATCTGCTGCCCTCGTCCTAGATGGTCGAGGACATGGCTTTGGAAGATGCTGCCCAAGGAGTCTTGGTGAGTTGCTGCAGTGCACCTTGTGGACAAAAGAAAGTTTTGCCTTCCTATAGCATCTTTCATGACTAAAGCGCTTTGCAGTCAGTGCCGTACTTCTGAGGTGTAGTCCCGGTTGCAATGTGAGAAGCACAGCAGTCAGTTGGCACACAAGCTCCAGGAAACAGCAGGGTGGTAAAGAGGGAGTGGCACTCGGTAAATAGCTCTGGCAGACAGCCAACATGGGCATGATTGACCAAGGAGCTTCCCTCTGTACTGTAACCATTCAATGGTACAATTCTATCATCAGATGGTCTCTTTCTGTAATGTTGACTGAGAGATAAATATTGGACATGGCAATGAGGGCGACGGGGTGGCAGTGTGGTTAGCAGTGCTGCCTCACAGTGCAAGGGAACCGGGTTCGAATCCAGAACCTCCAACAGCGCACTCGAGTGTCTCCGCACTGTAGGGATTCTGTGGATTCACCAGGGAGACCTCCCCTACTCTTCTTCAAAACAGTGCCCTGGGTCCTTGCTTTACCATCTCATCTGAAAGATAGCACCTCTGACAGTGCAGCACTCCCTCATTACTGACCCTCCGACAGTGCAGCACTCCCTCAGTACTGACCCTCCGACAGTGCAGCACTCCCTCATTACTGACCCTCCGACAGTGCAGCACTCCCTCATTACTGACCCTCCGACAGTGTGGCGCTCCCTCAGTACTGACCCTCCGACAGTGCAGCACTCCCTCATTACTGACCCTCCGACAGTGCAGCACTCCCTCATGACTGACCCTCCGACAGTGCAGCACTCCCTCATTACTGACCCTCCGACAGTGCAGCACTCCCTCATTACTGACCCTCCGACAGTGCAGCACTCCCTCATTACTGACCCTCCAACAGTGCAGCACTCCCTCATTACTGCACTCGAGTGTCACATTGGATTTTTGTGCTGAAGCCCAGGAGTGAGCCTTGAGCGCAGAACCTCAGAGACACGAGTGCTACCGACTGACTACACTCTGACGGGGCACATTACTGCCGATGTGCACCAGTGCTGGAGGGAGAGACTGTTTGAGGTGGTGGATCAGAAGGTCTGCTTAATTGTCCAAATGGTGTTGAGCTCCTAGAGTGTTGTTGAAACTAGTTACTTCTCTACCTCCATAGATTGTGAGATGGCCCCATATGTTTGAAGGCGGGGAAGGTTGACAATGATCTCTGAAGATTCCTGTGACTGCTGCAGTGCGAATCTGCCATTGACCGCACTCTCTCAATGCAAAAGAGCCAGTCGGCCGACAGAGCGTGATTCCGACCATTGCCTCATATTTCATTTCTTTGTGCTCTCAATTACCTCGAGTGTGAAGTGAGGTGACCTGTTGACTGATGGACTGATAAGTCTATTAACATGTGCTGAGGTGTTTGTTGCATGTCTGCAGGCCATTACTAGGTAATGAATGTGGTTGTGTACAGGGGGACGCATTGCACAGGTCACGTTAGGTCACTGGGCTGCCTGCAGCTCCTAGAGCAGAAAAACGAAAGACGAGCACTAAGTATCCTGCACCTTTGGAAAGGAATTCAACTCCAGACTGCTGAATGGCAGGGAAGAACTCGGTGCCAATGAATGCAGTGTTTTATTTTGGGTTATCCCGCACTGTGTCCTATAGCCACAAGACACTGCAGCCTGCACAGCTCTCTCCCACCGCAATTCAGACTGTCCTCTCTCCTTCCCTCCCAGCAGTTGTCTCAAATCAATTAATTTTATTAAATATACTGCAGTGGCGATGATTGACAGCGCCAATATAAGTTTAATACTGGGAGGATTGCAAGAAATTCTTGTTGGAACTGGCAAAGTCATTTGCCATCAGTACGATCACATTAGTCACTCCTAGCACCGCTATGTACACACACACACACACACACACACACACACACACTCATACACACACATACATGTACACACGCACACTCATACACGCACACTCATACACACAAATACATGTACACACACACTCATACACGCACACTCATACACACACATACATGTACACATACACGCACACTCATATACACACACATACATGTACACACACACACTCATACACGCACACACATACATGTACACACACACATAAACACACACATTGCGTGTGTGCTGTCTGCTCGTGTTGCTTTGGCAACGAGAAAGAAAATTCCTCCCATCCAGGAGGAATTGCTTATCGATTTTTCCTTCTTATTGCTATTTTTTGTCGTTTCCGACCCCGTTTATTTATCACTGATTGTCGTGAAGTGAAAGTGAACCTGTGATTCAGACTCACCCACTTGACACAGAAAGGAAGCTGAAAGTGCCCACCTGATATAGATCTTTATTTCAAAGGCAGTGGGAAAGTCCTGCTAACACTATACAAGGTACTAGTTAGATTAAACATGGAATACTGTGAACAGTTTTTGTCCACTTATCTGAGGAAAGATATACAGGCATTGGAGGCAGTCCGGAGAAGGTTCACCAGGCTGACCCCGGGTATGGGGGGATTTTCTTACATTGAGAGGTTGAATAGGTTGGCCCTTGAGACAATGATAGTGAGCTGCCTTCTTGAACTGCTGCAGTCTCTGAGGTGTAGGTACAGTCACTGTGCTGTTAGGGAGGGAATTCCAGGATGTTGACCCAGCGACGGTGAAGGAACGGCAATATATTTTGAAGTCAGGGTGGTGAGTGATTTGGAGGGGAACCTCCAGGTGGTGGTGTTCCCGCGTATCTGCTGCTCTTGCCCTTCTGGATGGTAGTGGTTGTGGGTTTGGAAGGTGCTGCCAAAGGAACCTGAGTGAGTTGCAGCAGTGCATCCTGTGGATGGTACACATGGCTGCCACTGTTCGTCGGCGGTGGCGGAGTTGAATGTATGTGGGAGGGGGAGCAATCAAGCGGGCTGCTTTGTCCTTTGTCGAGCTTCTGGAGTGTTGTTGGAGCTGTACTCATCCAGGCAAGTGGAGAGTTTTCCATTACATTCCTGACTTGTTGCCTTGTAGATGGTGGACAGGCTTTGGGGGGGCCAAAGTTACTGGCCTTTGACCTGCTCTGGTAGCAGGTCAGTATTATGGCTAGTCCATTTCAGTTTCTGGTTAATGATAATGTCGTGGATGTTGATAGCGGGGATTTAGCGATGGTAATGCCATTTAATGTCATGGGGTGATGGTTAGAGCCTCTCCTGTTGGAGATGGTCATTGCCTGGCACTTGTGTTGTGCAAATGTTACAAATGTCATTTGCTACATGTCAGCCCAAGCCTGGATATTGTCCAGATCTTGCTGCTTTTGACATGGACTACTTCATTGTTTGAGGATTTGCGAATGGTACTGAACATTGTGCAGTTATCAGTGAAAATCTCCATGCCAACCAGCGGAGAGTTTCCCCCCTGATTCCCATTGACTCCAGTTTAGCTAGGGGCTCCTTGATGCCGCACCCGGTCAAATGCTGCCTTGATGTCAAGGGCAGTTACTCTCACCTCACCCCTGGCATTCACCTTTTTTGTCCATGTTTGAACTAAGGCTGTAATGAGGTCAGGAGCTGAGTGACCCTGGTGGAATCCAAATTGAGTGTCCGTGAGCAGGTTATAGTTGAGTAAGTGCCGCTTGATAGTTCTTTTCCTGAACCCTTCCATCACTTTGCTGATGATGAAGAGTAAGCTGATATTGGCTGGGTTGGACTTGTCCTGTTTCTTGTGTACAGGACACACCTGGGCAATTTTCCACATTGTCAATGTCCCAGCTGTGCTGGAACAGCTTGGTTAGGGGCGTGGCAAGTTCTAGACCACAAGTCTTCAGTACTATTGCCGGGATATTGTCAGGGCCCATAACCTTTGCAGTATCCAGTGCCTTCAGCTGTTTCTAGATATCATGTGGAGTGATGCTGGGGACCTTGGGAGGAGACCGAGATGGGTCATCCACTCGTCACCTCAGGCTGGAGATCGTTCTGTGCTGGGCTCCTCCATCATTGAGGATTGGGGTATTTGTGCAGCCTGCTCCTCCAGTGAGCTGTTTAATTGTCCACCTCCATTCTCAAGGGGGCTTGACAGGGTAGATACTGAGAAGTTGTTTCCCCTTGTGGGAGAGTCTAAAAACAGAGGGCATGATCTCAGAGTAAGGGGTCGCCCAATTAAGATAAAGATGAGGAGGAATTTCTTCTCTCAGACGGTGCGGAATTGTTTACCGCAGAGAGTTGTAGAGGCTGGGTCGTTAAGTATGTTCAAAGCAGAGATGGACAGATTTTTAATCAGTATTGGAATCTTGGATATATGGATAAAGTGGAAAAGTGGAGTTGAGGATTATCACATCAGATGAGCCATGATCTCAATGACTGACGGAGCAGACTCGATGGGCCGAATGGCCTACTTCTGCTCCTCTGTGTTTTAGTCTTATAAAAACAGAAAATGTTGGAAAAACGCAGCAGAAGTGGCAGCATTTGGAGGGAGAAAGAGTTAACGTTTGGAGTCCGTCTGACTTCCACAGAGCTGATCTGAGGAAGAGTCACATGGTCTTGAAATGTTAATTCTATTCCTCCACAGATGCTGCCAGACCTGTATTTTGCTTTTATTTTAGCTGTACCTGATGTTGATGTTGAATTTGTGCAATAGAATACATGCTTTAAGTTAGTCATTAAGCACAGTGGTTCCCAATCTGGGAATGATTCGAGAATCATTGCAGGAGTATATAAACCAGTTCACATTGGAAGGAACTGGAAGAGTCTGTGACTGTACTGTGCTGTACAATTATTGGAATTAACATCTGAGAGGTTGACTTCAGACGCCCCTCATCAGCCATTTAAAACCTTTTTGGAGTGATTAATCCACCACGCTTGAAGCTCTACTCAGGCTGCAGGACAGCTCGAGAGCGCCACCTCTGTCAGCTCTTGGGGAAACACCAAAGGATTGGCACCCACATTGCTGCCTCATGTCACGAAGGTGACCAACACCTTCACAAGAGAAGAAAGGGAGGAATGGATTTTTAAAAAAATGTATTCTTTCATAGAATGTGAACATTGATGAACATTGAATACTGATTTATTGCCCATCCTTAATTGCCCCTTGAGGATGTGGTGGTGAGCTGCCTTCTTGAACCGCTGCAGCCTAGGTGGTGCAGGTAGGTTATTCATGAAGGCCCCACCCTCTCAACCTTGCCCCTTGCCTGAGGTGTGCTGATCCTCGGGTTGAACCGCCCACCAGTCCGCTCTCCCTCCTCAAAGGAGACAGCAGCCTCTGGTCATTTGGGGCGACGGCAACTTTACCTTTTACAGCCACAGTGAGCGCTGTTTGTGAGGGAGTTCCAGGATTTTGACCCAGCGACAATGAAGGAACGGCGACATATTTCCAAGTCAGGAATGGTGAGCGACTTGGCGCCGTCTTCGCAGGTGGTGGTGCTGCCAAGTATCTGCTGCCCTTGTCCTTCTAGGTGGGAGAGGTCGCGGGTTTGGAAGAAACCTTGGTGAGTTGCTCCAGCTGCAGATCTTTTCAAACAGTGCGCTCGTTTGAGAGACTTGCAGAAGAGAGTGAGAGATAGGCCCTCGGGATGTCTCAAGGCACTTTGAAGGCAACGGAGAACTTTTTGAAGTGTAATTACAGTTGCGCCGGAGGAAACATGGCTGCCAGTTTGAGCACAGCAAGATCCCATAAATAGCAGCGACCCCAATGACCTGTTCTTGAGGGTTGAGGGATATATATTAGTCTGGACACTGCGGAAGGAATCACCTGCTCATCTTCAACGCGCTGCCCTGGGATCTGTTACTCTGCCCGCGAGGTCCGAGGGAGCCTCAGGTGATCATCTCATTTGAAAGACGACCGACATGTCCGACAGTTCAGCAACTGTGCAAAGTTCCCTCTCAACCGTGTCCCTTTTTTTTTGTTGCCCCCATAGGACGAGGCTGCAGACCTGGAAATGACTTCTTAAATTATGAAGTTATAATTGACTTTTGCAACAATGTGATGTGATCTGATTAGCACTCAACCCAATGCTCGGCTGAACGTGAAAGATAACTGATTTATAGAACAAAAAAATTAGTTTTCAAATGTCAAGCTCTGTAATTACTGTCTTGCAAAATCCCTGGGGGGAAAGTCCAGGAGCTGGACTTGGAATTTTGCCAAAAATGATTGCAATAATTAATAAGACTTTGAAAGAATGAGAAATAATCATTCACACAGGCACAGGATTCGGAGCACTGGGAACAGCTTTTTTCAACAACTGAACTTGTAATAACCCTTTTAGCCTGCATTTCTTCTCCTCCTCAAAGGTTTCTCACTTCCTCGTGTGCTGATCTTGTTGGATTGCAGTTTCACAGTTCTCTTCAAGCAATGTCCTCAAGCGATCAAATTATGTGTGTTGACGGCCGATACCATGGTCATGTAACTGGGCTTGAGTCGGTGCTGCCCTCTCTCCGGGCCCATCCATCCAGACTTTAGATTGGGGGCTGCTGGACCGTTTTCAGGGTCACGAACCCTGACCCAATTGCCTGCTGATTTGCCCAAAGGCAAATAGAGGGGAGCTGGAACACCTGTGGGAGAGGAGAGAAGTACATGTTACACAAAACACAAAGAAATAGGAGCAGAGCTAGACCATATGGCCATCGACTCTGTACCGCCATTCGAGAAGGTCATGGCTGATCTGATCTTCATCTGAATCGCCTATTCCTCGTAATCCTTGAGCCCCCTGCAGTTCAAGAACCTATTTATCTCAGCCTTCAAGATATTTAATGAGGAAAGGTTAAACAGCTTGGGCCTCTATTCGTTGGAGTTTAGAAGAGTGGGAGATGATCTTATTGAAGCATATAAGACCCCGAGGGGGATCGACAAGGTCGATGCTGAGAGGAATTCGCCCCCTCCTGTGGAGGAATCTAGAACTGGGGCAGCGTTTCAGAAGAGACAGTCGCCATCGAAGATGGAGATGAGGAGGAATTTCTTCTCTCACAGTGTTGTAGGCGGCATGGTAGCACGGTGGTTAGCACTCACAGAACATAGAACCTTACAGCGCAGTACAGGCCCTTCGGCCCTCGATGTTGCACCGACCTGTGAAACCACTCTAAAGCCCATCTACACTATTCCCTAATCATCCATATGTCTATCCAATGACCATTTGAATGCCCTTAGTGTTGGTGAGCCCACTACTGTTGCAGGCAGGGCATTCCACGCCCTTACTACTCTCTGAGTAAAGAACCTACCTCTGACATCTGTCCTATATCTATCTCCCCGCAATTTAAAGCTATGTCCCCTCGTGCTAGACATCACCAACCGAGGAAAAAGGCTCTCACTGTCCACCCTATCTAATCCTCTGATCATCTTGTATGCCTCAATTAAGTCACCTCTTAACCTTCTTCTCTCTAATGAAAACAGCCTCAAATCCCTCAGCCTTCCCTCACAAGATCTTCCCTCCATATCAGGCAACATCCTGGTAAATCTCCTCTGTACCCTTTCCAAAGCTTCCACATCCTTCCTCTAATGTTGCGGACAGAACTGTACGCAATACTCCAAATGCTGCTGCACCAGAGATTTGTACAGCTGCAACATGACCTCATGGCACCGAAACTCAATCCCTCTACCAATAAAAGCTAACACACCGTACGCCTTCTTAACAACCCTCTCAACCTGGGTGGCAACTTTCAGGGATCTATGGACATGGACACCGAGATCTCTCTGCTCATCCACACTACCAAGAATCTTACCATTAGCCCAGTACTCTGTCTTCCTGTTATTCCTTCCAAAATGAATCACCTCACACTTTTCTGCATTAAACTCCATTTGCCACCTGTCAGCCCAGCTCTGCAGCTTATCTATGTCCCTCTGTAACTTGTAACAAACTTCCGCACTGTCCACAACTCCACTGACTTTAGTGTCATCTGCAAATTTACTCACCCATCCTTCTATGCCCTCCTCCAGGTCATTTATAAAAATGACAAACAGCTGTGGCCCCAAAACAGATCCTTGTGGTACACCACTAGTATCTGGACTCCAGTCTGAGCATTTCCCATCAACCACCACCCTTTGTCTTCTCCCAGCTAGCAATTTCTGATCCAAACTGCTAAATCACCCTGAATCCCATGCTTCCGTATTTTCTGCAATAGCCTACCGTGGAGAACCTTATCAAATGCTTTACTGAAATCCATATACACTACATCAACTGCTTTACCCTGATCCACCTGTTTGGTCACCTTCTCAAATAACTCAATAAGGTTTGTGAGGCACGACCTACCCTTCACAAAACCGTGTTGACTCTCTTTAATCAAATTATTCCTTTCCAGATGATTATACATCCTATCTCTTATAAACCTTTCCAAGACTTTGCCCACACAAAAGTAAGGTTCACTGGTCTATAGTTACCGGGGTTGTCTCTACTCCCCTTCTTGAACAACGGGACATTTGCTATCCTCCAGTCTTCTGGCACTATTCTTGTAGACAAAGATGACTTAAAGATCAAAGCCAAAGGCTCAACAATCTCCTCCCTAGCTTCCCAGAGAATCCTAGGATAAATCCCATCTGGGCCATGGGACTTATTTATTTTCACTCTTTCCAGAATTGCTAATACCTCCTCCTTATGAACCTCAAGCCCTTCTAGTCTAGTAGCCTGTATCTCAGTATTCTCCTCGACAACATTGTCTTTTTCCTGCGTGAATACTGACAAAAAATATTCATTTAGCACCTCTCCTATCTCCTCGGACTCCACGCACAACTTCCCACTACTGTCCTTGACTGGCCCTACTCTTACCTTAGTCATTCTTTTATTCCTGACATATCTATAGAAAGCCTTAGGGTTATCCTTGATCCTACCTGCCAAAGACGTCTCATGACCCCTCCTGGCTCTTCTCAGCTCTCTCTTTAGGTCCTTCCTAGCTAACTTGTAACTCTCGAGCGCCCTAACTGAACCTTCACGTCTCATCTTTACATAAGCCTCCTTCTTCCTCTTGACAAGTGTTTCAACTACTTTATTGAACCACGGTACGACTCGCTCGACAGGTACATACTTATCAAGGACACGCAAAAGCTGTTCCTTGAAAAAGCTCCACATTTCCATTGTGCCCATCCCCTGCAATTTCCCTCCCCATCTGATGCATCCTAAGTCTTGCCTCATCACATCGTAATTGCCTTTCCCCCAGATATAACTCTTGCCCTGCGGTATATACCTATCCCTTTCCATCACTAAAGTAAACGTAATCGAATTGTGGTCACTATCACCAAACAGGTGGATGAGGGTAAAGCAGTTGATGTGGTGTATATGGATTTCAGTAAAGCGTTTGATAAGGTTCCCCACGGTAGGCTATTGCAGAAAATACAGAGTCATGGGATTCAGGGTGATTTAGCAGTTTGGATCAGAAATTGGCTAGCTGATAGAAGACAAAGGGTGGTGGTTGATGGGAAATGTGCTGACTGGTGTCCAGTTACTAGTGGTGTACCACAAGGATCTGTTTTGGGGCCGCTGCTGTTTGTCATTTTCATAAATGACCTGGAGGAGGGCGTAGAAGGATGGGTGAGTAAATTTGACACTAAAGTCGGTGGAGTTGTGGACAGTGCAGAAGGATGTTACAAATTACAGAGGGACATAGATACGCTGCAGAGCTGGGCTGACAGGTGGCAAATGGAGTTTAATGCAGAAAGGTTTGAGGTGATTCATTTTGGAAGGAATAACAGGAAGACAGAGGAAGACAGGGCTAATGGTAAGATTCTTGGTAGTGTGGATGAGCAGAGAGATTTCGGTGTCCATGCCCATAGATCCCTGAAAGTTGCCACCCAGGTTGAGAGGGTTGTTAAGAAGGCGTATGGTGTGTTAGCTTTTATTGGTAGAGGGATTGAGTTTCGGAGCCATGAGGTCATGTTGCAGTTGTACCAAACTCTGGCGCAGCCGCATTTGGAGTATTGTGTGCAGTTCTGGTCGCCACATTAGAGGAAGGATGTGGAAGCATTGGAAAGGGTACAGCGGAGATTTACAAGGATGTTGCCTGGTATGGAGGGAAGGTCATATGAGGAAAGACTGAAGGACTTGAGGCTGTTTTCGTTAGAGAGAAGAAGGTTAAGAGGTGACTTAATTGAGGCATACAAGATGATCAGAGGATTAGATAGGGTGGACAGTGAGAGCCTTTTTCCTCGGATGGTGATGTCCAGCACGAGGGGACAGGGCTTTAAATTGCGGGGCGATAGATATAGGACAGATGTCAGAGGTAGGTTCTTTACTCAGAGAGTAGTAAGAGCGTGGAATGCCCTGCCTGCAACAGTAGTGGACTCGCCAACACTAAACGCATTCAAATGGTCATTGGATAGGCATATGGACGATAAGGGAATAGTGTTTAGGGACTTTAGAGGGGTTTCACAGGACGGCGCAACATCAAGAGCCGAAGGGCTGTCCTGCGCTGTAATGCTCTAAATGCTCACCTACCTCCAAATCTAACACCTGTCCTGGTTCATTACCCAGTACCAAATCCAATATGGCCCCGCCTCTCATTGGCCTATCTACATACTGCGTCAGGAAACCCTCCTGCACACATTGGACAAAAACAGACCCATCTAAAATACTCAAACTATAGCGTTTCCAGTCAATATTTGGAAAGTTAAAGTCCCCCATAACAACTACCCTGTTACTTTCGCTCCTATCCAGAATCATCTTTACAATCCTTTCCTCTACATCTCTGGAACTTTTCAGAGGCGTAGAACACTCTTGCTTCACAGCTCCAGGGTCCCAGGTTCGATTCCCGGCTCGGGTCAGTGTCTGTGTGAGTCTGCATGTTCTCCCCGTGTCTGCGTGGGTTTCCTCCAGGTGCTCCGGTTTCCTCCCACAAGTCCTAAAAGACGTTCTGTCCGGTGAATTGGACAATCTGAATTCTCCCTCAGTGTACCCGAACAGGCGCTGGAGTGTGGCAACTAGGGGCTTTTTACAGTAACTTCATTGCAGTGTTAATGTAAGTGTGGTGAATGTGATTCACACCGGATTATAACCTGTATATACATGTGTTTATATTGTAAATGCAGTTGCACTATCTGACCTCCAGAGGGAGTAGCTCTGGGAATGCTCGAGAGTTGTATGGGACTTCTCCCTTGGCTCCGCCCAGGACTCCTCCCCCGGGAGCTGCTGTATAAAGATCAGTGCCACAGGGTCAGCCGGCCAGTTCACCGAAAGTTCAACGGCTAACAGGCTGGCTCTGTTGTAAGTATATTAAAACCGCTATTCTAATCCTACAAGCACGTGTCCATAGAATTCTTGGTTCCAACATTGTGACACTAATAAAGATTCTTATAATTATTATTATCTGTGGAGATCGCTACTACAGAGAGCAGCAGCAGCAGTGAAGAAATTATGGGCAGATGGTGATGTAGTGGTATTGTCACTGGACCAGACTCCCAGGCTAATAATCTGGGGACATGGGTTCAAACCCACCACAGCGCTTGATGAAATTTTAATTCAATTAATAAATCTGGAAATGAATCTCACTATACCACCCATAATTTCTTCAAAATTCTTCCACTTAAATTCATTTCCTCTGGTCCTACTTTGCAGTGCTATTGTTTGTTATCTTATTTAAGCCACCACCCCTATCTCTGCCCCCCACCCCCACCCCATCTTCCCAAGCAACCTACTTTCTAAACGGTTAATGAAGCACCTTCACCACCGCCCGTTCAATTCAATCACGGAACAGAAAATCTAGGGGATTGCGCACCAGGTTAGACAACATCTGAAAAATAAATGTGGGCCAAGTTCTTTGTGGAAGGAGATTTCTCCAGAGTGCTTGACAGCTAATGGCAAGTCAGCCTAATGTCCTTCAGGGAAGGAAATCTGCCCTCCTTACCCGATCTGGCCGACTCCAGTGTGACTCCAGACCCACGGCCACTGTTGACTCTTGAACTGCTTTCCGAATTGGCTACTCAGTTGTGTCAAGCCATTGGATAAAAGTATTTGTGTTTGTACCGACACCACATGGATTGCAACGGTTCTAAAAGGCAGCCCACCACCACCTTCTCAAGGGCAATTAGAGGTAGGCAACAAATGTTGACCCAGGCAGTGACGCTCACTTTTCATTGGCAAAGAGAAGAAAGTGTTAAAGCTGCTGGACAGATCCTTCCTGGTACCTGCCTGATCCTAATGAAGCAAGTTTACAACAAAAACAGCAAATACTGGGCAATTGCTTCTGGCTTGACAGCATCTGTGAAGAGAGGAGGAAGCTAACTCTTCGAGTCTGGATGACTCTTTGTCAAAGAAGCAAGTTTACTGCTGCTGTAAGGGATAGAATCTTATTGAGCAGAAAGGAACCGTTCGGCCCATTATTTATCTGCTGGTTCTTTGTAAGAACTCTCCAATTAGTACGAGCTCATTCCCCATAATCCCTGCTATATTATGAAGTCTCTTAGTGATTGTTTTGTTTCAATGGTTCACCGCAGAGTGAGCCGTGCCCTTCAGTTGTAGGGTCGTCGTTGAGGGCCTCTGCCTGAGGTAAGTAAGCAGGCTCCTCAACTCATCACTCCTTACAACGTCCCAAACACACGATCACCAGGTACCAAGGCCGTCCATATTGAGAGTGAGGCTGGATATGCTGCCGGGGGTGACCTGACTGAAGGAGTGAGGCATTTAATGCTGAGCATCAGAGTGCATAATGGCCCATCGCTACCATTTAATATCGAGTGTCTGCACTGTCTCGGGTCATTCCCTGCAGCTGTACATTATTAAAAGGGTTGCTCACTGTCGACTCCATTGTGCCAATCACTAGATCAGACAGGAGTAGAGAGCTGAAGGGAATGGAGGATGATGAGTATATTAGGAGATAATCCTTCTGGCAAGGCGACCTGAGAGTAGAGAAACAGATGGTACAGTGGTGTCCAACTAGTTAGCACCTCCAAATGTTTTAAGGATAGGTTCAAAAATCGTTTTATGGTTAAGATGGCACAGAATCAGAGAATTTACAGTTCAGAAGGAGGCCATTCGACCCATCGAGTGGACACACTGGAAGAGCACCCTACCTCGGCCCACACCTCCACCCTATCCCAGTAAGGCCACCTAACCTTTTTGGGACACTAAGGGCAATTTATCATGGCCAATCCACCTAACCCGCACATCTTTGGACTGTGGGAGGAAACCGGAGCACCCGGAGGAAACCCACGCAGACACGGGGAGAACGTGCAGACTCCGCACAGACAGTGACCCAAGGCTGGAATCGAACCCGGGTGTCTGGCACTGTGAAGCAACAGTGCTAACCACTGTGCTGCCGTTCCGCTCCTGTGTGGCAGTTATATGATGAACAGAGTTGAAGCAAAGGAGATTTTATCGAGGTGTAGAAGGTTATGACTGGCTGAGATAAGGTAGGCAAGGAAAACCTCTTCCCATTGGCTGATTGCACAAGGACAAGGGGACAGAGATTTAAGGTTGTGGGGCAGAAATGCAGGGGAAGAATGTGAAGAAGAACCTTTTTAACGCAGTGAGTCATAATGATCTGGAACCCGCTGCCCACGAGGGTATTTAGAAGAGTGCCTCACCAGGGAAAACTCATTGTTCTTGGTGATTTCAACGCCTAAGTGGGCTCAGACTGTAATACATGGAGAGGAGTACTTCAATACCATCGTACTGGCAGAGCAAACTCCAATGGCCAGGTCCTTCTCATCAAGCACAGCAGGTTTCACCTAACCATCACAAACACCGTCATCCAGCAAGAAAGCAGAAGGAAAACAACATGGATGCCCCTCAGAACCAAATTCTGGCACATGTTGGACTATGTTGACAGAGATGCAGAAAGCTGGCCTGATCACCAGCTCGTTGGGATTATTGTGTCTTTGGTGATACAATCTAACGCACTAATCTAAGTCAAGCCACAAAGGAAACTTGATGCAACTGTCCTTAAAGACATGGCCCAAGAGACAAAAGCTGGAATAAACTAACCACAGGAATTGTTGATATCCTGGAGGACAGTGTTGCCAGTGAAGATTCTTGGCACAATGGATAAGACTTTACTTATTACTGCACGGCATCTGAGGTCTTAGGAGTCGTTAAATGGGAGCACCACGGTTGGTTCGCTAAAAAGACCACGACATAGACTAGCTTCTAGAAAAGGTGCACGACGCCCATCGATCTCACACTCTGCAGAGGAGTCATATGGACTCGAAACGTTTACTCTGTTTCTCTCTCTCTCTCTCTCTCCACTGATGCTGCCAGACCTGCTGAGTTTATCCAGCATTTTCTGTTTGTAGTTCTGGAAAGATAATTGTGTTAATGAGGCACGCAGCTATTCATGTGCCAATCAGCAAGTTCTGGAGATTTCTAGCTCCTAATCCCCTGATTTTGCTGACCAGATTTTTAACACTGTGCGTTACTTTTCCCACAAGAGCTGGCCCAGTAAAATCAATTGCTTATTGCAGTGATTCGGATGGACATGGAGAATGCAATGGAATGCTGGCAATTCTCCCAGACAATATTAACAGTAGATGGGAGCGAACATTTGCATCACACAATGACCATCTACATCACAGAGAATCTAACCATCGCCAAATCCCCCCAGCATCAAGATCCTGAGTATTATTGTCGTGGACCAGAAACTTAACTGGACCAACCATATAAATACTTGTGGCTACAAGAGCAGGTCAGGGGCTGGGAATCCTGCGGTGACTAACTCACTACCTGACTGCCCAAAGTCTGCCCACCATCTATATGGCACAAGTCAGGAATGGGTCGCCTGGTTGAGTGCAGCTCCAACAACACTCAAGCAGCCTGCCTGGTCAGCACCCTATCCACCTATCTTAAATATTCTCTCCCTCCAGCACCCGACCGTGTGTGCACCATCTACAAGATGCACTGCAGCAACTCGCCAAGGCTCCTTCGACAGCACCTTCCAAACCAGCAACCTCTACCACCCAGAAGGACAAGGGCAGCAGATGCACGGGAACACCACTGGGTGCAGGTCTGGTCGCCACACTGTAGGAAGGATGTGATATCTCTAGGGATCTGGTGCAGAGGGGATTCACCAGCATGTTGCCTGGGCTGGAGCGTTTCAGCTATGAAGAAAGGTTGGTTAGGTTGGGATTGTTCTCCTTCGAGCAGAGAAGGCTGAGGGGGGAGATCTGACTGAGGTGCACAAAATTATGAGGGATATCGATAGGGTAGACAGGAAGAAACCTTTCCCCTCAGTAGAGGGGTCAATAACGAGGGTACATAGATTTAAGGTGATGGGCCGGAGATTTAGAGGGGGTTAGAGGAAAATCATTTTCACCCGGAGGGTGGTGGGAATCTGGAACTCGCTGCCTGAAAGGGTGGTCGAGGCGGGAGCAGTCACCATGTTTCAGAAGCATCAGCCGAGCACCTGAAATGCCGTAGCATCCAAGGCTATGGACCAAGTGCTGGGAAATGGGTGCAGGATAGATAGGTGCTCAGTGGCCGGACAGAAGGACCTCTTTTTGTGCTGTAAACTCTTAGACCCGATGACCACCGCCTGCATGCACCCCTGAAAGTCACAGTCCATCCTCACTTGGAAATATATCCCCAATCTTCCACTATCGCTGGTTCACAACCCGGCACGCCCTCCCTCACAGCACTGTGGGTCACCTACACCACAGGGACTGCAGCGGTTTGAGAAGGTGCACCTCCGCCTTCTCTAGAGCAACTAGGGATGGACAATAAACGCTGGCCTTGCCAGCGACACCCACATCCCACAAACAAATAAGAAGTGAGCACCAGGCAGAATAGACCGACTGGGTGGTTCATCTCAGCTGGTGTTTCTGGAACTTTGCTGTGTGCGAAATGGCTTTGTGCACATGAGTCAGTGACCTTCAGAGACATTCATTTGATATGACGTACGCTGAGATGTTTGATGAGGTGCAAATATCATGCATGTCCTCCTCTCTTGTATCACCACAAAGATTTTTTTTTTGCCACAGCGAGAGATAAAACTCTTTATTCACAGCTGGGCAGTTGTGAAACTGGCCGGAATATAAAGTGGAGGGTGAATAACCTATCATCTGGAACGCTTGAAGGAAACAGAATACTTTGAATTCCTGGAAGGTCCTTTTTGGGACGAGCTCACACATGGAACCTTCACACTGCAGCGTCTCAGCAGTTAACTCTGCGGAACAAGGCTCTAATGGCTCTTGTTTTATTTTTCTCTCCTCCTCTTGCATCTGTCTATCCCCGTTCTGTTTTAATGATTTACAACATCTGCCTCCAGTTTCCGCAGTCCCGAAACCGTCGGGTTTCTTAAAAATGCCTCAGAACTCCGGCTTCCTTGGAGGTGATTAAAAAGGGATTTGTCACCCGGATTTAATGCTGGGTGGCCTGTGTCTTGGATGTATTTAAATCCAGTGCTCCAATCCGACGTACTTTACTCTGCGGAGACCTGCTGAGTTTATCCAGTGTTTTCTGTTTTTATTACTTTGTGGCAGGTTTCTGAGAGAACCGAGTGGTGGAAAATTAGATTAGAACAGATTAAAATAGAGAGCTGCTTCATGGCCGATGCAGACACGATGGGCCGAAGGGCCTTATTTTTGCTGTAAAAATCTGACTATGAGGAACTCACATTGATATTTTTGTGTGTGTGTGAGTCGGTGATGTATGTCGGTGAGGATGGAGTATGATGGCAATAGCAGCTTTTTTAAAAATTCATTTATGGGATGTGGGCATCGCTGGTGAGGCCAGAGTTTATTGCCCATCCCTGGTTGCCCTTCAGAAGTGGTGGCGAGCTGCCTCTTCAACCGCTGCAGTCTCTGACGTGTAGGTACACCCACTGTGCTGTTAGGGAGGGATTTCCAGGATTTTGACCCAGCGACAGTGAAGGAGCGGTGATATATTTCCAAGTCAGGATGGTGAGTGGTTTCGAGGGGAACCTCCAGGTGGTGGGGTTCCCAGGTACCTGCTGCTCTTGACCTTCTAGATGGCGGTGGTCATGGGTTTGGAAGGTGCTAACTGAGGAACCTTGATGAGTGCATCTTGGAGATGGTGCACACGGCTGCTACTGTTTGTCAGTGGTGGAGGATTGAATGTTTGTTGATGATGTTGAGCTTCTTGAGTGTTGTTGGAGCCGCACTCATCCAGACAGGAGGAGAGTATTTCATTACACTCCTGACTTGTGCTTTGAAGATGGCGGACAGGCTTGGTCAGGGAGAGGTGTGGTCAGAGGTAAGTTACTTGCCCCTGGGTTCCTAGCCTTTGACCTGCTCTTGTAGCCAAATATTTCTGTGCCTGATCCAGTTCAGCTTCTGGTCAATGAT
Organism: Scyliorhinus canicula; assembly: GCF_902713615.1. NCBI lineage: Eukaryota > Metazoa > Chordata > Chondrichthyes > Carcharhiniformes > Scyliorhinidae > Scyliorhinus > Scyliorhinus canicula. Next base: position 294,110,643 of record NC_052146.1, read on the forward strand.
AATCCCAGGATGTTGATAGCGGGGGATTCTGTGATGGTAATGCCATTGAATGTCAAGGGGCGATGGTTAGATCCTCTGTTGTACGAGATAATCATTGCCTGGCACTCTTGTGGTGCAAATGTTACTTGCCACTTGTCAGCCAAAGCCTTGATATTGTCCAGGTCTTGCTGCATTTGCACATTGACTGCTTTAGTGTCTGAGGAGTTGCAAATGGTGCTGAATATTGTACAGTCATCAGGAAATATTGCCAGTTCTGACCTTATGATGGATCGGAGGTCATTGATGAAGTAGATGAAAATGGCTGGGCCTAGCACACGACCCTGAGGAACTCCTGTAGTGATGTCCTGGCGCTGAGATGATTGACCTCCAACCACCACAACTATCTTCCTTTGTGCCGGTTATGACTCCAACTAGTGGAGAGTTTTCCCCCTGATTCCCGTTGCTGCTTGATGTCATACTCAGCCAAATGCTGCCATTGTCAAGGGCAGTCGCTCTCACCTAACCGTTGGAGTTCAGCTTTCTGGTCCATGTTTGAACGAAGGCTATAATGGGGTCAGGAGCTGAGTGACCCTGGCGGAACCCAAAATGAGCGTCCGTGAGCAGGTTATTGCTGAGTAAGAGCCGCGATGAGAGCAGAGGGAAGCCACAGGTCCGCCAGATTTGATGCGGGAAGCCTTCTCAGCAGGAATAAGCTGAAATGCAGCAAGATGATATATCGAAGCTGACAGATGAGCTAGTGAGTGAGCCCGTCGTTCACGGTTTTTGTGTACCTCAGAAATGGAGATAATTATCTCATTCCTCACATTCATTTGGGTCCCTTCATGTTTGCAACAGATGTTTCAAAATATCATTGAACAATCTTTTGACACATCTCTTCATTGTTTAAAACAGAATTCACTCACCCGGGAGCCAGAACTGCACTGACCAGTCTTCTGGTGGCCAGAAACCTTTCTCCTCTCGCGAGGGGGAGAAAAATGGAATTGAGCGGCCTTGACATTTGGTTTGAATTCTTTCTATTACCTTTGTTTTAAAAAGAAAAATCAAGAGGGCAAAGGCAGTCTTGACAGCTGTTAGTTCCCACCATCCCAGGTCTCCAGACGCCACAAATAGGCGTTCTAAAAATTTTCAAGAAACTAATCGCACTCCTGGAACTCCCTCCTCACTGCCCTCCTGCTTTTGCCGTGGAGATTGCACACAAAGGAAGACCAGCCTGCCGGATCAGACCTGTGCAGCATCTGGCTTCCCACCCGTTCACCAGCTCTTACCCCCCACCCCCGACTCACTGAGTTGGAGGGGGAGGAAGAAGCTCACCAAGAACAGATGGTCTGGTTGTTAGCTCATTGCTGCCTTTGGATCTTGCTGTGCGCAAATTGTCTGCAGTGTTCGCCACCTTACAACAGTGGCTAGGGTGGCCTCATGTCAATTTTGTGACGGTGACAATATTCACCAGTGACGTGGATTCGAGCCCATTGTCCCTTTTCAGTGAGAAGGGGTTCCGTGTGCACTTTTTAATTACAGTATTGGAGCCCCTTTGAGCTTGAATGAAACAGCTACCTTTCTCCTCCGTTTCAGTCAGATGACCTCTGATGGGCACAGGCTCCCACTTAGTCGGTTCCCTGATTTTGTTGAGTGAAGGGTACGGTGCCCCTCCCTGACTCGGGTAAGAAGGTCAGGGTGCCAATGCCACATTCATAAGGCGAGCTGCATCTTCAACTCTGCATGGCCGCCAATATTCCATGCCGGGAACTCTGAACACTCAGAAAGACGTGTATAACAGCCTTCTGCCCATCCGTGAACTCTCTATATAAGGTAAGGGCAAGGCGCCATAGTCCCAGATGACCATAGACTGCTTTCCCCTTTGAGGGGGAGAGCTAACTGGTTGTGCTTTATTTTTTTTAAATAAATTTAGAGTAACCTAATTATTTTTTTTCCAATTAAGGGGCAATTTAGCGTGGTCAATCCACCTAACCTGCACATCTTTGGGTTGTGGGGGTGAAACCCACGCAGACACAGGGAGAATGTGCAAACTCCACACGGACAGTGACCCAGAGCCGGGATTCGAACCCGGGTCCTCAGTGCCGTAGTCCCAATGCTAACCACTGCGCCACGTGCCACTCTGGATGGTGCTGATTTAACATGAGGATCACCACATCTCAAGCAAGGGTCAAAGTTGTGAAGGCAGGACTTTCATGAATAACCTCAGCCAATACAGGAATTGAACCTGCACTGTTGGCCTCACTCTGCATCATTGACCAGCTGTCCAGCCCCCATTATATAGGCAACCCCCTGTCAGGTGCGGGGCCTGTTGTAGAGCAACATCCGGCCCTCATCCACCTTTCACCTTGAGGTTGCTTCCTCTACTTGAAACTCGGTTTACTCATCCTCATTTGTGCCTCACCAGTTTGTCCCTCCGATCTCCATCTTGCATTCCTCTCCCTTTCGCTCCACCTCTCCCTTTCTCTCCATCTCTCTCTCCTTTTCACTCCATCTCTCTTCCTTTCGCTCTCCTCTTCTCATCCTCTTTCCCCATCACACCGTCTCCCACTCACATTCCCTGCAAAGTGGACAATTCTGAGCTGGTGTCCGTGTGACACACAGTGCCTCACTGTGCTGGTGGGATGAGCCAGATTCTTCCTCATCTAACCCCAGGCTCATGGATCCTAATGACTGGCCTTAGATTTGATGTTAATTTTGCACTTACAGCCGCCCTCCCTGCACTCAAGGTCCAGTGGGCTTTGCACTCTGGGAATCTGAGCTGCCATGATATTTATACACTATTCCTGTTCCTCTGAATTCTCACGTCCAACCACTGGTGTACTGATTGATAACTGATGGACACACAATACCAATTGGCTTCTTATAAATAATCGTTTAGGCTCAGTAAATAACCGCACAAAGCTTGTATTTTAGACTCACACTTTCCTCAGTCATTGGGTTTGTACATCAGAAGCAGCAACAACAGCAGTCTAATGAAAGAACTGTCAATGGTGGTGGGGAATGTCAGATTTCTGACCACGGACAGCACGGGCGATTCTAAACTCATTTAAATGCATGAGCTGAGTTTTATTTTTAGAGCTATACCTCCGTTTAACTGAGAGCTAACGTGTTATGGCAACGGAATAGAAGGGAATAACAATCAAGTAGGATTTACACACTCTTATTTCAGTAGATGGATTTCAGTAGATGGGAATGTATCATAGAATGGTTACAGCACAGAAGGAGGCCATTCAGCCCCTTGTGTGATCATGCTGGCTCTCTGCGACAGCGCTCGCCTTGTCCCACTGCCCCACCTTTTCCCCGCCACCCTGCCAATTTTTTTTTCCTCTTCAGAAAATTGCCCAATTCCCCATTTTGAAACCATGACTGAACCTGCCTCCACCCCACTCTCGGGCAGTGCATTCCAGACCCTAACCACTCGCCACAAGACAAAAAAACCTTTTCCTCGTGTCGTCATTTTGTCACTCACCTTCAGTTGGCGCCCTCTGGTTCTCAACCTTTCCACCAACGGGAATAGTTTTTCTCATGATGATTTCTATCGAATCACCTCCCAACCTTCTCTTCTCCGAAGAAAGCAGTCCCACCTTCTCCAATCTGAAATGAAAATGAAATGAAATGAAAATCGCTTATTGTCACAAGTAGGCTTCAAATGAAGTTACTGTGAAAAGCCCCTAGTCGCCACATTCCGACGCCTGTTCGGGGAGGCTGTCCACGCAACTGAAGTCCCTCATTCCTCGAACCATGCTCCAAATTTTCCTTTTCTGAAACTTTAGTTTCTACAGCCTCTCTAAAGCCTCACGTCCTGCAGAAATGAACACAATACTCCCTTTGAGGCCAAACCAGTGTTTTATAAATGTTTACCATAACTTAATCATATAATTCTTTGCTTTACAGCTGTAAACCCTATTTAGAACATAGAAAATACAGTGCAGAAGGAGTCCATTCGGCCCATCAAGTCTGCACCGACCCACTTAAGCCCTCACTTCCATCCTATCCCCCTAACCCCTCCTCACCCTTTTGGACATCAAGGGGGAATTTATCATGGCCAATCCACCTAACCTGCACGTCTTTGGACTGTGGGAGGAAGCCGGTGCCCCAGAGGAAACCCACGCAGACACGGGGAGAACGTGCAGACTCTGCACAGACAGTGACCCAGCGGGGAATCGAACCTGGGACCCTGGTGCTGTGAAGTCACAGTGCTAACCACTATTCTACCATGCTGCCTAGGATCCCATAATCCTCACTGCTCCCACAATCTTCCATGACACCTCCGGCGATTTGTATGCATAGAACCTTCAGGACCCTCTGCTCCAGCATCCCCTTGAGAATCGTTTCCTTCATTTTCTATTGTCTTTCCTTGTTCTCCCAACCGGACGGCATCATAATGACCATCAAATTCTCATTGTTTTGGACTTTGATTGTTTCATTGCTGCCGACCATCTTGGATTCCATGTCCATCAGATTGTTTTGGGACAGCCTGTTGCGGTTCTCTGTTCCACCCTATCATTTTTTTTCCCTGCCTCAAACTGATCTCTCCCAGGCCTTTTAGTTGCCAATAGCCCGACTAGGAGTAGCCAACCCCCTGGGATTGTCCTGAGAGAATCAGGAACGGAACGCTAATACCCACACATCACAGAGAGCAACTCGGGAGAAGGATCAGAGCAATGTCAAAAATTGGAGTTTTCTTATTGCTGAAAAGGGAGGCATGTTGCCGAAGTTTCTTGTCTTGCACAGCAATTTGATTAATTCTTAAATGCCCTCAGGGATGGGCAATAAATGCTGTGGATATGGATCCGCATGTAGGCCAGACCAGGTAAGGACGACGGATTTCCTTCCCGAAAGGACATTAGCGAATGGGTTTTTAATTACATCTTTCGACTTCTAATGCCAGATTTTTATTGAATTCAAGTTTCACCATCTGCCATGGCGGGATTTGAACCCGGGTCCCCAGAGCATGACTCTGGGTCTCTGGATTACTAGTCCAGTGTCGATACCACCACGCCACCGCCTCCCCATGATCACAGGTCACTTGGTGAAGTTCATTTCCCCTCACAGTGATGGGATCCTTTCACCATCTCCGAATCTCAAAGCCCTTTACTTCCAATGAAGTACTTTTATTTTTACTTTTTTTACTTAACTAAATTTTACTTTTTTTAAACTTTGATTACTGTAGGGAGGACAGCACCCAAATTACGCATAGCCAGCTTTCACAAGCAACAATGTGACAATGACTGGACAATTAATCCGTTTATGTGATGTCGATTGAAGGATAAATATTGGCCAGGGCACCAGGGATAACCCCCCCTGCTCTTCTTCAAATAGCACCGTCAAATCTTGTGTGTCCACCTGAGAGGGCAGACAGGGCCTCAGTTCAGCATCTGATCCACAAGGTGGCATCTCCAGCAGTGCGGCACCCCCTCAGTCAGTCGAGCAAGACTTGCGGGTTGAAGTTACTTTCCTAACTTGCAGCTTAAGAGACATTGAAGTAACTGAAGCTTTGGTGGTTGCAATTAAAAGACTGAACAACCGGGTCACGAGGAAAAAGAGCACAGCTGTGAGCCCAACCTGACAGTGCTCTGCATCAGCGAGGTGTCAACTGCACTGTTTTTGATTTCAGTGGAGCATTTAATTGTCTAATTAAGCGTTCATGGCCATGCTGGAGGAACGGAAGCCTGCAAACACAAATGAGAGACTTATGTGGAATCTGAATCCAATTGCAAAAAGGACTTTGACTGCCTGGCGGAGGCAAGGAAAGTGGGAAAAAAAGTACCCGCGACGACCGTCGACCAGAATACCAATCAGTTTGCCGACACGAGCTCCACCTTCACTAACTCTCCCAGTTGTTTTGTTGTGGCCCATGGTGCTATGCAGTCAGGTTGCCGCAGGCAACAGCAAGAGGAGAATTCCCCTTGTGTGAATCAGAGCATTGTTACAGTGCCGAACGAGGCCATTCGGCCCACCATGTCTGCACCAGCTCTCCGAATGAGGTCAAGGAAAACCTCACATTCAGAATGTGGCTTTCACCTCTCAAACGAGTTACTCGTGACAGTCACGGCCACCAGTTTGCACACAGCAATGGGAAAAGGCTTAGGAAATCAGAAGCACAAAGGGACTTGGGAGTCCTTGTTCAAGGTTCTCTTCAGGTTAGCGTGCAGGTTCAGTCGGCAGTTAGGAAGGCAAATGCAATGTTAGCATTCGTGTCGAGAGGGCTAGAATACAAGAGTAGGGATGTACTGCTGAGGCTGTGTAAGGTTCTGGTCAGACCTCATTTGGAGTATTATGAGCAGTTTGGGTCCTATATATAAGGAAGGATGTGCTGGCCTTTGAAAAGATCCAGAGGAGATTCACAAGAATAATCCATGGAATGAAAGCTTGTTGTATGAAGAACGGTTCAGCGGTCTGGGTCTGTACTCGTTAGAGTTTAGAAGGATGAGAGGAGATCTTATTGAAACTTACAGGATATTGCGAGGCCTGGATAGAGTGCGCATGGAGAGGATGTTTCCACTAGTTGGAAAAACTAGAAGCAGAGGACACCATCTCAGACTAAAGGGACGATCCTTTAAACTTGAGATGAGGAGGAATTTCTTCAGCCAGAGAGTGGAGAATCTGTGGAACTCTTTGCCGCAGAAGGCTGTGGAGGCCAAATCACCGAGTGTCTTTAAGATAGAGATAGATAGGTCATCGATTAACAAGGGGATCAGGGGTTATGGGGAGAAGGCAGGAGAATGAGGATGAGAAAATATCACCCATGATTGAATGGCGGAGCAGACTTGATGGGCCGAGTGGCCTAATTCTGCTCCTATGTCTTATGGTCTTAAGAACCCACTGGCAGCAAATACGAACACATAAATTAAGAGTAGGAGTAGGCCACTCGGCCCCTCAGCCCCTCGAGCTGCTCCGTCATTCAGTAGCATCATGTCTGTTCTGATTTTAACCTCAATTTCATATTCCTGCCTGCCTTTTACCCCCTTGCTTATCAATAATCTATTTACTTCTGCCTTAAATATATTCAAAGACTTTGCCTCAACCACGTTTTGAGGAAGAGAGTTCCAAAGTCTCACATCCCTCTGAGAGAAATGTTTTTTCCTCATCTCTGCCTTAAACAGTCATCCTCTCCCTAGTTCTAGATTCTTCCACATGAGGGAATATCCTCTCCACATCCACCCTGTCAATGCCCCTCCGGATCTTAAAAGCTCCAATCAAGTCGCCTCTTAACCTTCTAAATACAGGTGAGTACAAGCCTAGCCTGCCTAACCTTTCCTCATAAAACAATCGTCCAACTCCAGTAAACCTTCTCTGAACTGCTTCCAATGCATTTACATCTTTCCTTAAATAAGGAGATCAGTGCTCCAAAATACTCCAGATGTGGGCCGGAATTCTCTGTTGAGATTCTCTGGGCGGGATTTTCTCAGGGCCGGAGGATCCTCGCGACCGGCGCGAATCGCGCCATGCGGCCCCGATGCCGGCACACGATTCTACGCTGAGTGGAGAATTGGCGCCGGCGTGGTTGGCGCGGTGCCGGTCGGAGGCCGGTCTACGCAGCCGGCCCGCCGATTCTCGTCCCAACTTGGGCCGAGCGGCCGTTGTAATTAGGGATAGGGTTAGGATTAGGGTTAGGGTTAGTACTGAATTTAGGAGGAACTTCTTCACCCAAAGGGTTGTGAATCTATGGAATTCCTTGCCCAGTGAAACAGTTGAGGCTCCTTCATTACATGTTTTTAAGGTAAAGATAGATAGTTTTTTGAAGAATAAAGGGATTAAGGGTTATGGTGTTCGGGCTGGAAAGTGGAGCTGAGTCCACAAAAGATCAGCCATGATCTCACTGAATGGCGGAGCAGGCTCGAGGGGCCAGATGGCCTACTCCTGCTCCTAGTTCTTACGTTCTTATGTAAAATAGCCGAGTCCCATCGGCACTGTCCACGCCTGCTCTCAGCCGGCGGGAACTCGACGTGGAAGGGTTGGGGGGCAGCCTGTTGGGGGCGAGGGGTGTCCGACCCCGGGGGGGGGGGGGGGGGGGGGGGGGAGTCCTCCGATGTGGCCTGGGCCGCTATCCGGGCACACCAATTGGCGGGCCGGCCTCTCTGGCTTGTGGCCTCCTTTCTACCGCGCCGGCCCCTGTAGTCCTGCGCCATGTTGCATCGGGGCCAGCGCGTTGAAGGAAGCCACTGCGCATGCGCGGATCCCGCGGCGCCCAGTTCACGCCGAGATCACGAGATCAGCAGCTGGAGCGGCATGAACCGCTCCAGTGCCGTCTTGGCCCCCTGTAGGGGCCAGAATTGCTGATTCTGAGGCCGTGTTGACGCCGTTGAGAAACGCGATGGCGTTTCCGACGGCGTCAACACTTAGCCTCAGGATCACAGAATCCCGCCCTCTTTTCCCACTGGGAGCACACCCCCGTCCGCGGGTTTCTCGGCGGTGTGGGGTGGTTTCAATGGGAAATCCCGTTGACAAGCGGCCGGAAGGGAGAATCTCACCGCCAGCGAACAGTGCGCCTTCGAGAAACACACGGCTGGCAAACCGGAGAATCCAGCCTGTGTTCTCTCCAATGCCCTATATTACTGAAGTATAACCTCCTTACTCTTGTATTCAATTCCTCAATTCAATGAGAGAAACTATCTGGAAATTATTTCAGCTGGTGTTGTATGGAGGTGGTGGTGTTGTATGGAGGTGGTGGTGGTTTTGGGGGGGGGGGGGGGGGGGGGGGGGATGCTGTTAGCCAGGATACCAGGGTAGGACCTTCAGGGACAGTCGAGGTTGGAACTGGAGGTGCCTGGGAACAGAGCAACATGCTGGTTTCCCGACTACGTTCCCGGTGTCAGCTATTTTGTCAGACACCATCTGGGGCCTACAGAGCTATGTACCACCACAAGAGTGGTAGTTAGTTAGGCCCTTAAGAGCTTTTTTAAAGGCAAGTAATGGAGATAGACTGAGATTATCTAGTTGGCCTCCAATTTCCTGATGTAACGTGTGTGGGGGAGGGTTGGAAGATTAACTGCCTGCAGATGGGCACTCAGTGGTAGCCAGGGGGAGCAGAGCTCCAGGCAGGATTACAGACCTTCCCTGCTCCTGCCTTCCAGAGTGGGGTTGCAGATATAAGGTCACCCTCTCAAGGGGCTCACGGTGATGGCCTGACCTATCTTTCTGCACAATTTAATACATTTAGTTGCGGAGAGGGCACCTTCATGTCGAAGTGCCGTCTACCTACCACCCACCGTATCCAGCTGCCCCTCTGGTGCTTGGGAGGCTTCTGATATGTCCTCCATCTTCTGGGAGCCCTCCTGATGTCCTTCCATCGCCATGCTAATTGAGCAAGTGCCCCATTCAAAATTCCAACCAGTCACTGCTCCTCACCTCCCCTGGAGGTGGGTTCAGGACCCAGAATCATTACTGGCTCCTGTCGCCAACAACCCCCCCCCCCCGCCCCACTTTCCTTCCAAAAAAAGGGAAAATCCAGCCCACAGCCGAACCACAGAGCTACAGTCTGGTAAAGTCACTGACAGATTCTTCCGAATGCATTATGACAGAGTGTGATTAATGTTTTAGTGGCTGAAGATGAGTTGTCACTGTGATGTTCGAACTGTGAGACACTCAATTTTATTTCTGCACACAAGTGGGGGGAGGCTAATTTGGAATTGTTTGGCAGTGAGTGGGAGTGACATTGCACTTCAGGATTAGAATGAGCCGCCAATCCAAATTGGTCTGCATTCAAGCAATTTAAAGTTCTCTGTCCTAATCTCAGTTTTTGGCACTTCACATTTGGATGATTCCCAATCTTTCTCTATCCCTTGTTTTATCTTTTCTCAACTCCCCCTCCCTTCACTCTCCATATTGACAGCAGATGTGAAATCTGTTCCCAAATCTCAGTCAGCGGTATGGATACAGCTACAACTTGTGTTTATAAACCGCCTTTCATATTCCAAGACCTCTTAGTGTGCTCGACAGGAGCGTAATCGGACAAAATGTGACCTGAGAACCATTTAAAGGAATATTAGGATGGGTGAAGAATCATAGAATTTACAGTGCAGAAGGAGGCCATTTGGCCCACCGAGTCTGTACCGGCCTTTGGAAAGAGCACCTTACTTAAGCCCACACCTCCACCCTATCCCAGTAATCCCACCAAACCTTTTTGGACACGAAGGGCAATTTAGCACGGCCAATCCATCTAACCTGCGCATCTTTGGACTGTGGGAGGAAACCGGAGCACCCGGCGGAAACCCACGCACACACGGGGAGAACGTGCAGACTCCGCACAGACAGTGATCCACGGTGGGAATCAAACCCAGGTCCCTGACACTGTGAAGCAACAGTGCTAACCACTGAGCTACCATGCCGCCCTTAAGGGGAAGTTTTTAAAGAGCGTCTGGAAGGAGGGGAGAGGCTTGGGGAGGGAATTCTGAAGCTTGTGGCTCAGGCAGCTGAAGGCACAGCCACCAATGGTGGAGAGATGGAGATCGAGCGATGCTCACATAACCAGAATTGGCAGGACGCAGAGATCAAAGAACAAAGAAAAGTACAGCACAGAAACAGGCCCTTCGATCCTCCAAGCCTGTTACGATCACGATGCCCTCACTAAAAATAAAACCTTCTGCGCTTACTCAGTCCGTATCCCTCTATTTCCTCTCTATTCATGTACCATTCAGATGCCTCTTAAATGTATCTAATGTGCCTGCTTCCACCACATCCTCTGGCAGCGTGATCCAGGCACCCACCACTCTCTGTCTGAAAAACTTACCCCGCATATTTCCCTTAAACTTTCCCCGCATATTTCCCTTAAACTTTCCCCCTCTCACCTTGAACCTGTGCCCCTTGTAATTGGCACTTCCACCCTTGGAAAAAGCCTCTGACTATCCACCCTGTCTATGCCTCTCATCATTTTGTAGACCTCTATCAGGCCTCCCCTCAGCAATGAAAACAATCCTAGTTTATTCAACCTCTCCTCATATCCAACACCCTCGAGACCAGGCAACATCCTGGTGAACCTTCTTTGCTCTCTCTCCAAAGCTTCCACGTCCTTCTGATAATGTGGTGACGAGAACTGCACGCAATACTCCAAATGCGGCCTAACCAAGGTTTCATATAGCTGCAGTATGACTTCCCAACTCCTGTACTCAATGCAGATCCCGCGAGTGTTGTGAGAATCTGGAGATGAGAGAGGGCGAGGACCTGGTGGGATTTGAAAGGAAGGTTAATGGGCAAAGTTCTCTGGCCTCTCAGCCATTTCAACGAGAATTCCCATGGAAACAAACCCATGCCACTGGAAAACCCACAGGCTGGGGTGCGCTGTCCGTGGGACCAGAGAATCCTGCCTCCAGCGAGTGTCCAGAGAATTCCGGCCTAAGACCTTTAAGATTGAAGTGTTGCTGGGCAGAGGAGACACTGCAGCGAGCAATGGGACGATGAGTGTGACTTTACATTGTTGTGGATGAGCTGAAGTTCATGGAAGGTACACAGTTGAGCAACTAGCCAGGGGAACGTTGGAGTGGCTGAGTGAGGAGGTTACAAGGGCAAGGTTGAGGGTTTCGGCAGTAGACTCTGCTGTTCTACCTGAGCACAGGCCATCGTTGGCCATTGTGATTCCGTGACTCTGAAAGACCTGGACCGTTAGTCATTGCCGTACAAGTTCATGACCCAACCCCGCCAGGCAGATTTCTGCCTGATTAATTTCATACATCTGTCAGCATGATCCGAATGGTCATGTGTGCTGAATAGGAAGATATTATCCACTGATTTTTCCCCATTAACAGTGTTCGTACCTTTGCCTGCGGAACTAATTAGGCGGATTACTGACAAACACAACAAATCAATCCCAAATGCTTTGATTCCTTCCACCTCACTGAAGAGCTAGTAATATATACCATCTTGTAAAGACCAGCCTTGGGGGAAACGTCTCTATACTCCTGTTATTGTCCCTTCTGCAATGGGTTCAACAAGGCACAAGATCTGGAAAATATCAGTGTGTGTTCAGCCTTCGTCCGTGCACTCCACACAAACATCCATCCCAGCATACAACATTCCCAGACATGTGGACAACTGCTCCTGCTGGAAGAGGTGACAGGGACTTCCTCTTCACTCTCTCGCTCCTCCACAAGAAGATGACAAAATGAATTTGCCCACTTTTGTAAAGAAAAGGCAACGTGTGTCCTTTAAGCAAAGCTGCAAATGATACAAATCAGCCACCTTACACCTCTGTCATGTGGGTACAATTAGCTTATGTTGGGCTTTCCTTGAATGTTTCCACACATGACAACATCATTTTAAATTTAGTGGAAATCTAAAGCAGGCCGTCAGAGCTTGCAATCCTGTACTGCCCTAAATTACCATTGGCCACTCCACATAAAATGTCTTTGTGTGTGTAAGCATTTTACAGCTAATTATCCTGTGGTTTCATTTACCACCGAGTTATGCCTAACAGGGGCCCTGATTTTCTGCGTATTTCTCTCGTTCTCACTCTCTACTTCCATTTCTCCCCCCATCTCTCTCTCTCACTTACTCACTCACTCCCCCTTTTCTCTTTTTCTCACTATCCTTCTCCTCGGTTTTCATGACCCTGTTCTTTATCCCATCCCAGCCAATAACGAAAAATAACATAAAAGGGCTCAGGATTCAGTGGCTTTAAACTCAATATCTTCCCTCCCTCCTTCTGCCAGCCCTCCCCCCCCCCCCCACCCACCTCCCCAAACGTCCCACCCCCACCCACTTCTGAATGAGTGCAGCAGGCTGCTGGTTTGCGAGCGCATTCTCAGTCAGAGTGCTTGACAACAGGCCTTATGGCTCACTTCAGAGCTGAGAGATTCACTGAGGCGCAACGACCACCACCTGGAACTGACACCTCCCCGTAAAGTGAGAAGGTTGTATTTTGGCAGGTCGATTGCTCGCATATATCACAGCAACATCGAAACAGAATGACGGCCCTTACTGTAAAGTGCCAGTTGCACAAAGTGGGATTTAAGCAGCTTGAGCCCGGGGTGGTAATCTGAGCTGTTGGAGGCAAAGCAATCTTGACATTTCCAGTTCCGACACTCTGAAATGTTCCGAATTGTCAGGCTGTTGTGGTTGCAGGAGAGGTTTGGGCTTGGAATCTGCGCGGTGTTTGGTATTGTTTTGGGGGGGGGGGGGGGGGGGGGTGGACTTGGAAGGAAATGGGAAATGATTAGATCAGAGATCCTCAAGCAAGTAACCTGAATAGCTTCCAACACTCACCTTGTTCCTTGTCCTCCGTCGAGCTTTCACATCATTCCCTGTCTGCGCGAAGGACCTTTAGAAGTTCTCTGGTCAATCCTGGCCTCCGGGCTTTGTGCTGACAGCTTGTTACATAAACGCAAATGCTCTTGGCTGCCATTTTCTCTGTGGGGAGGTGGCTGGTCGGGGGGGGGGGGGGAGGGGGGGGGGTGATGTTTTTTTTTTTTGCTGCCTTTTTGTCGCCATTATCTCTCGACCATACATGGCAAGTCTGCTGTACTTCGTTTGGTGATTAAGCTGCTCCTGTGCACCTCCTGAAGCTAACCTGACAGCAGGCTCCATTGCCTGCAGGTAGGCCTGTCATTTCCTCAGTGTCTTTCCTCAGTCTGGGAGGTGGTTTCACCACTGTTTATGCTGAGGGTGCAAAATATAATATACATATGAATTTGCTTTTTGGAAAGTCGAGCGCTTCTCTGATTCTGGCAGCTTTTGCTCATCAATGATTTCATCCCTCTTTTGAGGAGTCAAATGCTTCTCTCCAGAGAAGGGAAATTGGGAGCGTGACTTGGTGCAGACTGCTTACGCCAGCTAACTCTGTTACCTGAGGAAGCATCGGAGCTGTGGGGCTCCACCTGAAGAACATTCGCCACCTTCACCACTACCCACGCCCTCCGGAGAAGAAAGCAAGACTTGCACTTATATCATAGAACGAGGCCTTTCGGCTCATTAGTGTCATTGTTGGTGCACCTCACCGGGTCCCACCCCACAATCTTTTTTTCCAAGCAGCCCTGAAAACCTTCTCTCTTCAGTTTCTCTGTCCATTTCTCTTTTGGGGAAGCCACGATTGAATCTGCCTCCGACACACTCTCAAACTCTACAATTCAAACGCTGACCACTCGCAGCGTGGATACATTATTCCTCATGACGCGGTTGGCTATTCTGCCATTCACCTTGAATTGGTGTCCTCCACTTCACCCTTCCACCAGTGGGATAGGTTTTGGTCTTGTCCAGATACCTCATGATTTTGAACACTTCTCTCAAATCTCCTCTCAACGTCCTCATCTCCAAGGAAAACTTTTTAAAAAATTAATTCCTGGGAGGTGGGCATCGCTGGTTAGGCCAACATTTGTAGCCCATTCCCACGTGCCCGGCCAGTGCTCCACTTTTGAAGGAGCTGCCTTTCATATGAAAGTACTTCATTGACCGCAAGGTGCTTTGGGATAATCGATTTATAAATAGAGGCATATAGAGCACAAGATGCCTATGGTGAATAGTTTTATAAATCTCTGGTGTGATTTGAAATTGTGTATTACATCCCGTTCTGGGTACCACACTTTAGGAAGGATGTGAAGACACCAGAGATTCATGACAATGGTCCCAGGGATGAGAGACTTCAGATATGTCGATAGATTGGAGAAGATGGGCTGAGATTCCCCTCTAAGTCACTCACCACCCTGACTTGGGAATGGTCCTTCACTGTCGCTGGGTCAAAATCCTGGAACTCCCTCCCTAACAGCACAGTGGGTGTACCTACACCTTAGGGACTGCAGCGAGTTCAAGAAGGCAGCTCGCCAACAACTTCTCTACGGCAATTAGGGATGGGCAACAAATACTGGCCCAGCCAGCGAGGGCCACATCCTGTAAAATAATTAAATACAATCCAAAAGTCTGCTACCTGTGTCCTAACTGGTTGAGGTGGGGGTTGATGCTCAAACTGTTTGGCTGGGTTATGAACGCACCTCCCTTGGCCATCAAGTCCTGAGGTGGGCCTGGAATCGTAGGTTCCTCTGCCTCAGAGGCAGTGACACTACTCACTGGGCCACAAGGTCTTCTGATTTCCCCGCACCACCTACCTATATTTTCGCACTGGGAAGAAATGAAAAATGAAATGAAAATTGCTTATTGCCACAAGTAGGCTTCAAATCAAGTTACTGTGAAAAGCCCCAAGTCGCCACATTCTGGCGCCTGTTCAGGGCGCAAGTTTGAACAATACCTGAATGAAATAGTTAACTGGATTCTGGCTTTCCCTCACTCACCTCAACCGCACACAGCAGCTCCTCATATAATCTACCAGCTCTCCTCCCCAGCCCCACCCGTCCATCCCCCAGTGGCCCCATGAGAACCGGTTTGAGAGTATATCCCGTAATTAAGATGAGGGGTCAGCTTTGTCAGAATGATTGACTCAAATGAATACCTTTTCTTCTTTATCAAAATAATTGGTTTGTAGCTTCACGACCCTATCTGTGAAAACTGTGGCATTTTACCAAACCCCCCCCACCCCCCCCACCCCGCCATGCCTTGACGAACGTTACTTGAATAGAGATCTTCAAAAAATAAGGACCTCGGGAGCGAGCTGAGCTCCTTCAGGAACGACTCTGTTGCTATATGTATTGAGCAGTCAAGAAGAATTCCAGTGGAGAACAAGGATTTGTTCCGGTCGTTGATGGGTCAGTAGCCCAGAGGGGGTACGTGTCATCTGAGTAAATTTAGTTATCACAGAAATAATTTTGAATGCACCAGACTTGAACCGTGCTCTTTTTTTTTTATCAGTCTGTATTCCACCTCAGGAGTCTTGCTGTGGGTTGCAGCGGGAGCTTAGACTGGGGTGGGGGTGGCAGATGGTGGGGAATGGCTGAGCCACGTGCATTGGAAAGACCACAGAGCTTAGTGAGTTAACACATCCAAATCGTGAACAGAGAGGGTGGGTGAAGAACTTTGCCACCTGCTGCAGTACCTCTGAATTTGGGGCGGAGAAATCATTTCTTTCTCGATTTGTTCCTGGGATGTGGGCTTCGCTGACTATTTCCCATCCCTATTTTCCCTTCAGAAGGTGGTGGTGAGCTGCCTTCTTGAACTGCTGCAGTGCAGGTACATCCACAGTGCTGTTAGGGAGCGAGTTCCAGCATTTTGACCCAGTGACAGTGAAGGAACAGAGATACATTTCCAAGTCGGGATGGTGAGTGAGTTGGAGGATAATTTGCAGCTGGTAGCTTTGCCACGTGTCTGCTGCCCTTGTCCTTTTAGATGGTTGCACGTTATGAAGGTGCTGTTGAAGGAGACATCCTGGGATTCTGCAGTACATCTTGTAGATGGTCCACAATGCTACCATGCTTCTGTGGTGGAGGGAGTGAATGTTTAACATGGCAGATGGGGTTCCAATCAAGTGGGCTGCTTTGTCCTGGATGGTGTTGAGCTTCTTGAGTGTTATTGGAGCTGCACTCATCCAGGCAACTGGAGAGCATTCCATCAAACCCCGACTCGTGCCTTGTGGGGAGTCCGGAAATGAGATACTCGTCACAGAATTCCCAGCTTCTGACCTGCTCTTATTCCTTAAGTATTTCTATAGATGGTCCAGTTTTCTTTAATCAGGGGTAACCCTCAGGATACTAATAATGGGGGTTCAGTGCTAGTAATGCCATGGAATGTCAGATTGTTGGATTCATTGAATGGGGGGGGGGGGGGGGGGGGGGGGGGTTTGATGGCGCCGGAATGTGGCGTATCTCTGCAAACTCCCCCCCCCCCCCCCCCCCCCCCCCCACACAGATCCTCTTCCTACATCTAATATAACCGTACTAACCTTTTAAAACGTAATTCTAAGACTAACATTGTCTCAACGCAACACATTGGCACAGTGGTTAGCAGTGCTGCCTCCCAGCTCCAGGTACCCGGCTTCAATTCCGGCCTTGGGGGACTATCTGTGTGGAGTCTGCACTTTCTCCCCGTGTCTGCGTGGGTTTCATCCGGACGCTCCGGTTTCCTCCCACAGTTCAAAGATGTGCCGGTTAGGTGGATTGGCCATGATAAATTGCCCCTTAGTAGAGTTACTGGGTTACAGGGATAGGGTGGAGGCATGGGCTTAAGTAGGGTGCTGTTTCCAAGGGCCGGTGCAGGTTAGGTGGGCTGAATGGCCTCCTTCAGCACTGTTAATTCTATGATTCTACATTGTGTGTTTATCATATGACCTATGTTTTTCATGTATGGAACAATCTGGCTGGATTGTATGCAGGGCAATACTTTTCACTGTCTCTCAGTACAGTGACAATAACTCTCAGTCTACATCTCTATTGGAAGGGCGCCTGTGTGGACATGGACACAATATGGGTTTGACTGGGTGGCACTTTGGTTAGCACTGCTGCCTCACAGTGCCAGGGACCCGGGTTCAATTCCATCCTCGGGTGTCTGTGTGGAGTTTGCACTTTCTCCCCGTGTCTGCGTGGGTTTCCTCCGGGTGCTCCGGTTTCCTCCCACAGTCCAAAGGTGTGCAGGTTAGGTGGATTGGCCATGCTAAATTGCCCTCAGTGTCCAAAAGATTAGGTGGAGTTACTGGGTTGTGGGGATACGGTGGAGGTGTGGGTTTAAGTAGGGTGCTGTTTCCAAAGGTTGGTGCAGATGGGCCATATGGCCTCCTTCTGTATTCTAAATTATATTCTATGATTGCAGTGCATCATGTGGGGATGATGTCTCAACTATTCCAATGCTCCTCTGGCCAGATTTCCAGCTTCCACCATCCATAACTGTTGGTGCTTCCAATACTCAGCTGCCTGGATCCTAATTTGCAGAAATCCCATTCACCCACCTCCCCTGAGCTCACTGAACCTGGCTGACAGTCCAGCGGTGTCGCGATTTAAAACTTCTCGCCCTGGTTTTCAAATCCCTCTGTGGGGCCTTCGCTCCTCCCTATCTCTGCATTCTGCTCGAGCCCCGACAAGCCTGGGAGACCTCAGTGTTCCTCTAATTCGCCTCTTGAACATCCCCAATTATAATCGCACAACCATTGGGGCTGGTTTAGCTGGGGCTGGTTTAGCACACTGGGCTAACTCGCTGGCTTTTAAAGCAGACCGAGGCAGGCCAGCAGCACGGTTCAATTCCCGTACCAGCCTCCCCGAACAGGTGCCGGAATGTGGCGACTCGGGGCTTTTCAGAGTAACTTCATCGAAACCTACTCGTGACAATAAGCGATTTTCACTTTCACTTTTTCACTTTCATTGGCATCTGTGCCCAACAGCTGGCTTGGCCCAAAGGGTTGGAGTTTCTTCCCTAGGCCTCTCTCCCTCTCATCCTTCATGACGTACCTTTAAAACTTAACCCCTTGACCAAGATTTAGGCCACCTGTCTTGACATCTCCGTGGGGCTCAGTGTCAGTCTTTGATAATGCCTCTGGGAAGCTCCTTGCAATGTTTCACATGATAATGATGCTATATTAATAGAAGTTGATGTTCTTTGTTCAAAATCTTTGGTCACTGGCTTCTTTATCTCCACCTCCCAGACAATGCCATGAGACAGATAAATGGAAATCTTTGTGTCGATATTTTTATTGTGCTCCTTTTACATTTGTCAGATCCGTGGAATCTCAGGGGACCTAATTCTTCAACCATTTGATTAAATTGGAGAACAAAACTGTGCACCACTGATTAAAACCCTCCATTTTGTTGCATGGAACTTTTAACATATCTAACATTGGATTGCCATTTCTAATATAAGATAAAAACAGCAAATGCTGGAAAATCTCCGCAGGTCTGGCAGTATCTGCGCAGAGAGAAAAAGAGTTAATGTTTTGAGTCTGTTTCGAGGGCAGCATGGTGGCACAGTGGTTAGCACTGCTGCCTCACAGCGTCAGGGACCCGGGTTTGATTCCGTCTTGGGCGACTGACTGTGTGGAGTTTGCACGTCACGTTCTCCCCGTGTCTGCGTGGCTCTCCTCCGGGTGCTCCGGTTTTCTCCCCCAGTCCAGATGTGCAGGTTAGGTGGATTGGCCGTGCTAAATTGCCCCTCAGTGTCAAGGGATGTTCATGTTTGGTGGGGTTGGGAGACAGGGTGGGGGAAGGGGCCAAGTTAGAATGTTTTTTTTGAGGGCCGGTGCGGACTCGATGGGTCAAATGGCCTCGTTCTGCACTGTAGGGATTCTATGATTCTAGGTACGCTCTTCTTCAGCCATTTCACGTGTTTATTTCCCAAGGGCCATTTTTAAGATCATTGTTAAATTGCCCTGTTTCCACACTCTGGTCAGATCAGAGAACAGCTGGTGGACAACCATTCCAGGAATTCTACCTAATGTCTTCGGTACATGGTGTGATAATGTAATTGTGGACTGCCTTATCATTCAACTGCACATTAGAAATCAAATGGCAAAAAATGGGCGATTTTTCAAAATCTTTGGCATTGAGAAAAATAACTTCATAAAAGAAAGTTCCCCACTTTCTCACCCACTCACCTCGGGTTGTTTACTCCTCAAAGGTTATTTCTCCTTCAGGGGAAGGTTCCCCCTCTGGCACTTGCGCACGGACAGCAGAGTAAAAGCAGTGGGAGAGAAACGTGTGCAGTAAAATGCACCGGCCGTACCCTGCAGAGCAGGAAAAGGAAGGCCGAGGGGAGGCCGGGCACCTAAACACCGCAGCTAATATCTCCCACCTGGAGCGCTCTCAGCACGTATCGCTGCAAGACTGTAACCTTGCGGGGGGGGGGGGGGGGTGAGGTGGGAAGGCAATGTCCAGCAGGAAGCAATTACCGGCAAAAATGGAATTAGCACGAGAAAGAATTGTCAGGCTGGATTGTAACGAGTGTGAGCAGCGGGCGGAGGAGGAGGCCCGAACTGCAGCCGGCAAAATTTGCATGTTTATGGCATGTTCTGTGTAGTAAGTGTGGTGATGTGCATCACTGTAAATACACAAGGGGTTAATGTAAATACACTGGGACTAAATAAACACTAGGGGGAGCACCAGAGACATCATGACACACAGACATTCAACCAATAGGTCAGTAAGATCGGGCACGACCAATGGGCAGTCGAGACACACCCAGAGGTGACACTACCACAAGGGGGCTACCCATATAAAAGGACAGGGCACACATGCTCTGTCTCTTTCCATAGGCGGCACTCAGAGAGACAGGGGCAGATCATGAAGCATCACACCCACCGCATGGCTTAGAGCAGACTGGTTAGTTAGATTGAGTTTCTATAGTTAGATTAGCAGTACAGTCGAACTCAAGTAGGAGAATTGTTAACTGTTTAATAAATGTTTTAAACCGATCTCCAAGTCTGAACCTTCCTTTATTAGAGCATACATCAAGGAAGCAGCTTATGCTACATGAAGAAGCATAACACAACAGTAAGACATCCCAAGATGGTTCACTGGAGCCTTACTAACAAATAGCTGACACCGAGCCACAAGAGATATGAGGGCAAATGACCAGTCCCCACCCGCAGACATCCCCACACAAGGCCAGGACATTCAAACTTCCGTTGGTCAATTAGCTTGCATTTGAAGGACACTTTGTTTGGTTCTAATTCCGCTACCAGAGTAGTTACCCAGGGAAGGTTAGAAGAATTAAAAACTCTGGGTATCGAAAGTACTGATCTTTCCCTGAACCCCATGGGACTGGGGAGTTAATCAACCCCCTGATTAAACCCCCAGTCAATCCGACTAGCACCCTAACCTCCCAACTACCAACCCAGCCAACTGACCTCGTGATATCTCCAAACCATCCTACTGATCATACTCCCTACGCTGACCACTTGACCCTAACCCCTCACTTATCAGCGGGCCCCCCTGGCACCCCTACCCCTGCATTGACAACCCCTCCCCCTCCCATTACCGACTGAGCCCTCTTCCCCCACATCCTATACCCTTACTTTACATAACTACCTTCTCACTGGCTTCTCGAAGTGGCTGGACCTTTAAACTTACCTGCTTTATGACAGCTAGTTCCGTAAAAAGAGACCATGATTTCCTTTCCTCCAACTCCACTGTCCTGCACTGAACGCCTCGAGAACTCGCTGTTCTGCCCTGAAGCCTCGAGAACTCGCTGTCCTGTACTGAAGCCTCGAGAACCCGCTGTCCTGGACTGAACGCCTCGAGAACCCGCTGTCCTGCCCTGAGGCCTCGAGAACCCGCTGTCCTGGACTGAACGCCTCGAGAACCCGCTGTCCTGCCCTGAAGCCTCGAGAACTCGCTGTCCTGTACTGAAGCCTCGAGAACCCGCTGTCCTGCCCTGAAGCCTCGAGAACTCGCTGTCCTGTACTGAAGCCTCGAGAACCCACTGTCCTGGACTGAACGCCTCGAGAACCCGCTGTCCTGTCCTGAGGCCTCGAGAACCCGCTGTCCTGTACTGAACACCTCGAGAACTCACTGTTCTGCCCTGAGGCCTCGAGAACCCGCTGTCCTGTACTGAAGCCTCGAGAACGCGCTGTCCTGGACTGAACGCCTCGAGAACCCGCTGTCCTGCCCTGAGGCCTCGAGAACCCGCTGTCCTGTACTGAACGCCTCGAGAACTCGCTGTTCTGCCCTGAGGCCTCGAGAACTCGCTGTCCTGTACTGAAGCCTCGAGAGCTCGCTGTTCTGCCCTGAAGCCTCTAGAACTCGCTGTCCTGTACTGAAGCCTCAAGAACGCGCTGTCCTGGATTGAACGCCTCGAGAACCCGCTGTCCTGCCCTGAGGCCTCGAGAACCCGCTGTCCTGTACTGAACGCCTCGAGAACTCGCTGTTCTGCCCTGAGGCCTCGAGAACTCGCTGTCCTCTACTGAAGCCTCGAGAACTCGCTGTTCTGCCCTGAAGCCTCTAGAACTCGCTGTCCTGGACTGAAGCCTCGAGAACTCGCTGTCCTGGACTGAGGCCTCGAGAACCCGCTGTTCTGCACTGAAGCCTCGAGAACTCGCTGTCCTGCACTGAATGCCTCGAGAACCTGCTGTCCTGCCCTGAGGCCTCGAGAACCCGCTGTCCTGCCCTGAGGCCTCGAGAACCCGCTGTCCTGCCCTGAAGCCTCGAGAACCCGCTGTCCTGCCCTGAGGCCTCGAGAACCCGCTGTCCTGCCCGAGGCCTCGAGAACCCGCTGTCCTGCCCTGAGGCCTCGAGAACCCGCTGTCCTGCACTAAAGACCCCAGGAACCCGTTGTACTGCACTGAAGGCCTTGGGAGCCCACATCCTGCACTGAAGGCCCCAGAACCCGTTGTCCTGCACCGAAAGCCTCACAAACCCGATGTCCTGCTTAAAGGCCCTGGAATCCTTTAGCCTGCAGTGAAGGCCTCAAGAATCCGCTGTCCTACCCTGAAAGCCCAGGTAACCTGCTGTCCTGCACTGAAGGCCTCGGGAACCTGCTGTCCTGTAGTGAAGGCCTCAGGAACCCGCTGTTCTGCATTGAAGGCCTCAGGAGCCCGCTGTCCTGCACTGAAGGCCTCAGGAACCCACTGTCCTGCACTGAAGGCCTCAGGAACCCACTGTCCTGCACTGAATGCCTCAGGAACCCGCTGTCCTGCACTGAGGGCCTCAGGAACCCACTGTCCTGCACTGAAGGCCTCAGGAACCCACTGTCCTGCACTGAGGGCCTCAGGAACCCACTGCCCTGCACTGAAGGCGTAGGAACCCGCTGTCCTACTCTCAAGTCATCAGGAACCCGTTGTCTTACCCTGAAGGTCCTGGTAATGCCCTATCCTGCACTGAATGCCTCGGGAACCTGCCGTCCTGCACTGAAGCTTTCGGGAACCCGCTGTCCTGCACTGAAGCTCTCGGGAACCTGCTGTCCTGCACTGAATGCCTCAGGAACCTGCTGTCCTGCACTGAAGGCCTCGGGAACCCGCTGTACTGCACTGAAGGCCTCGGGAACCTGCTGTCCTGCACTGAATGCCTCAGGAACCTGCTGTCCTGCACTAAAGGCCTCAGGAACCCGCTGTTCTGCACTGAATGCCTCAGGAACCTGCTGTCCTGCACTGAAGGCCTCAGGAACCTGCTGTCCTGCACTGAATGCCTCAGGAACCTGCTGTCCTGCACTAAAGGCCTCAGGAACCCGCTGTTCTGCACTGAATGCCTCGGGAACCTGCTGTACTGCACTAAAGGCCTCAGGAACCCGCTGTTCTGCACTGAATGCCTCGGGAACCTGCTGTACTGCACTGAAGGCCTCGGGAACCTGCTGTCCTGCACTGAATGCCTCGGGAACCTGCTGTACTGCACTGAATGCCTCAGGAACCTGCTGTCCTGCACTAAAGGCCTCAGGAACCCGCTGTTCTGCACTGAAGGCCTCGGGAACCTGCTGTACTGCACTGAAGGCCTCGGGAACCTGCTGTACTGCACTGAAGGCCTCGGGAACCTGCTGTACTGCACTGAAGGCCTCGGGAAACCGGTGTACTGCACTGAAGGCCTCAGGAACCTGCTGTACTGCACTGAAGGCCTCGGGAACCTGCTGTCCTGCACTGAAGGCCTCGGGAACCTGCTGTACTGCACTGAAGGCCTCGGGAAATCGGTGTACTTCACTGAAGGCCTCAGGAGCCCACTGTCCTGCACTGAAGGCCTCAGGAACCTGCTGTCCTGCACTAAAGGCTTCAGGAACCCATTGTCCTTCACTGTTGGAAGCTCAGCCAGGGAAAGTTTAGCTGCAATTCAGCGTAAATATAGCAGCGGATGGATGGAAATCCAACTGTGACTGCTGATCCTTGGAGGTTCTGACCCACGATATATAAATAAATAGGGGATATGTTGTTGAAAAATCTTCATGGCAGCAGGTGTCAATTCTGATGAGGATACAAATGAAACAGCATTCACAATATTACACAGACAGTCATTTAAATAAAAATAAATTATAAAATAATAATAGGATTGCATCGTTAATAATAATATAATAATCACTTATTGTCACAAGTAGGTTTCAATGAAGTTACTGTGAAAAGCCCCTAGTCGCCACATCCCGGCGCCTGTTCGGGGAGGCTGGTACGGGAATTGAACCCGCGCTGGTGGCCTTGTTCTGCATGACAAGCCAGTTGTTTAGTCCACTGTGCTAAACCAGCCCCTATGAACATACTGACAATACGTTGTAAAATGCAGGTCGCCTTAATTAACAGAATAAAAATGAAAGGCCTACTGAACTCTGAACTTTGCATTAAAGCATCATACGTTGTCAAGTTATGTGCCTTAAGTTCTCAATCATTTACATACTATTTCTGAGTTTATAAAGAGGGGATTCTGAACCTCATTTCCCAATTAGTGTCTTTTGTACAGTGGAAGAGGCCCGAATCGGAGGAGTACAGAGCCCTCGGAGTTTTGTGAATGGGGTTACAGAGATAGGGAGGGGCCAGGTCATGGAGGGAGTTGAAAGCGGGGAATGAGGGTTTTACAATCAGGGTGTTGTTGGACCGGGAGACAATGTAGGTCAGCGAGCACAGCGGGATGATGGGAGCAGCGGGCGGTGCAAAGCCAAGAGCAAAGCCCGCAGAGGCCAGGGGTGCAGCTAAAGGGTTAAAAGCCATTAGAACAAATGCTGTCTCGGACCCTCATCTGACTCTCCCTCTCCTCTGCAACGCCGCCCCCCCCCCCCCTCCCCCCCAAGCCGGCCCCGGACCCTCAGTCACAGTTTGTGCTTGAACTTGGCTGAATCTAGTGTGTGTCCTTCAGGCTGATTTTAATGTGTTCAGTCACATTTCACTGTGTCCGGTTACTTCACCCATCGAGGCCTCACTCTGCTGCTGAGCATTGGGAAGTGAACCACTTGTCCACCAACACAGAATTAGCACCTGGCTGATCCCATTAATTTAATGAATACTTCTTTACCTGAGTTTTCACATTTATATCGTATCTCTTTCTAATTAAGCTTTTGAAATGTTTATTGAAGTTTGTGGGATAATTGTGCTTATAGTTAATTTTATCCTCTGGCATGCTCTTTGTTTCATTCCTATCGCAAGGAATAGCTCCCGTGACATCCGGGTCCACTCCTCGATCACCCTCACAGCAAACACCCCCCACTCTCCACGTCTCCTAAAGCAGCGACCCACTTGTACTTCTTTCTATTCAGTATGCTGCGTTTGCTGCTCACGACGTGAGTTCCTTCATATTCGTAGAATCATAGAATTCCTACAGCGCTGAAGCAGACCATTCGGCCCATTGAGTCTGCACCGACCCTCTGAAAGAGCACCCCTACCTAGGCTCACCCCCCCCTAAAAAAAAACCCAGAATCCCACCTAACCTTTGGACACAAAGGGGCAATCTTTTATCAGGGCCAATCCACCTTTGGACTGTGTGGGGGGGGGGGGGGGGAAACCAGACCACCTGCGCAGTCACCCGAGGTCGGAATTGAGCCCGGGACCCCCTCGTTGTGAGGCAGCAGTGCTAACCACTGTGCCACCGTGCCGCCCCGCTATTGCCCAGGCTTAGTGATTGTTTTGCGGACCAGCTCCGTTCATTCAGTCTGCAAGTGTGACGCTGACCTTCCTGCCACCACTCCATCTCCCCGTCCATACCCTCCAACGTCGTTGCTGCAAAGCTCAGCGTAAGCTCGAGAAACAGCTCCTCAGCTCACAGTGAGGCACTTTACATCTTTCCAGGTTAACATTGACTGCAACAATTTCACATCATAACCTCTGCCCCCGTTTGTTTTCGGACAGGGGCTGTGAGTAATGATTCTAATTCGCCCACTGATACCCCTCCAGACACGTCTTCTGTTTCTTTACCGCCGACACGGCCATCTGTCTTTGCCTTGCACCATCATCATCCCTTTCATCATTTAATCTCTCTTGCTTTCCTTTCTTTCGTTCTCCCGCCGTCTTCCCTCCCTCAGCGCTTGCTCAAAACCTATTACATCTGTAACGTTTCCCAGTTCCGATGACTGGTTACTGACTTTGAAACCTTAACCTTCTTTCTTTCTCCATGGATGACTGCTGTTTTTATTTTTAATTTGCAATGTCAGCAGATTTGACTGTTAGATGCGATTCTGCGATTGGGCAGCACTTGCTGAACAACCCTCAGTGTGCTAATAGCCACACTAACAACCAATTTAAGATAATCAGTCGCGCTCATAACGTGGCTCATTTACGTTTGCCAGAAGCGACATACATACATAACTGCAAACAAAAGGGACATGTTCAAGCTTTACGCCTAAGCCTTTTGAATTACCCAAGAGCTTGGGGAGCCTGTTGGTTTCCCCATTGCTTTCTCCATAGCAATGCCTCAGCCAATCAGAGTTGTCAGCCAATCAGCACCCCCTTCCCCATTGGTATAAATCATGGTGACCATTTGAAATTTGGTATTCTTGTGTTTGTCCTGATGAGTGTCAGATGTAAAACTTTGGCAACATGCCTCTCTTTTCAGCAATGTTAAAGTGTTGTGCTATCAAGTGAATGTTTTGCTTTTGTAGCAGAGAATAACACTGGTTCTGACACTTTAATTGCACTTAATTTGTTTAAGGTTTTAAGGTTGTCAGTTGGGTTGGCTCGCAGTGTGGGGCATTTGCATGTATTGGAAGCTACACGTATGTGGACAGAAAGAACACGTCTACTCATTGCGCCTGTTTCAGCTAAGGATATAAGATTTTGAGGGGACTTGACAGAATGGTTATGGAGAGATATTTCCCTATGTATGCGAGACTAGAACTAGGGGACATAATTTAAAAATAAGCGGTCTCTCACTTATGGCTGAGTTGAGAAGAGTTCCCCCCCCCCCCGCATGAATTCCGCGCGCCGGGCCTTGATGCTTGCGTCAAAGCGGCGCGCCGGGAATGACGCGGCCGGCAGTGCCGAAGTGACGTCAGCTACGCATGCGTAGGTTGGCCGGCGCCAACCCGCGCATGCGCGGTTGCTGTCTTCCCCTCTGCTGCCCCGCAAGACATGGCGGCTCGATCTTGCGGGTCGGCGGAGGGAAAAGAGTGCGTCTTTTAGAGACGCCGGCCCGACGATCGGTGGGCACCGATCGCGGACCAGACATTTGCTGAGCACGTTCGTGGTGCTCGATCCTCCCTCCGCCCCCCACAGGCCCCACACTCACCGGTCGCGCGCTGTTCACGCCGGCAGCGACCAGGTGTGGTTGCCGCCGGCGTGAACCGGTCGGGTTCGACAGGTCGCTCGGCCCATCCGGGCCGGAGAATCGCCGGTTGCCATGAGAGACAGCGAATGCTTTTCCCCAGAGAGCGGTAGAGGCTGGGGCATCAAATATATTCATGACCGACTTAGACAGCTTTTTGCTCGACAGTGGAGTGAAGGGTTGTGGGGAGGGCAGCCAGGAAAGTGGAGTTAAGGCCACAATCCGATCCCCCAAGATCTTACTGAATGGCGGCGCAGGCCGGAGGGCTGCCCCCCCCCCCCCCCCCCCCCCCCCCCCCCCCAATTTTCTGTTCTTGTGGAGCAGGCTCGAGGGATGTGGTTATGGCCCGCTCCTGTCCTTATATTTTTGTGAAGGTGAAATGTGCCAAAATCTGGGAAATGGCAGCTCCTGTTTTGCCTTTTCCTCAGTTAGAATTTCAACCTCGCCATTTCCAGCATTCTTGTGGCTTCGGAACATTCCGGTAGACTTGGTGTGCTCTGTTGGGACAGCTGTTTCGTATTCTTATTTTGTTCTTAACCTACTACTGATTATTGACCAGTGGAGGGTTTTATAACTATCATCAGGTTACACTGGAGGGTCGGCTGCAAACAAACATCCTCAAGTGGCCACACAGAGACCATAAATCCTTGTTCTCATTAATAATGTGTTTGTAACTGCTCGTAAGGCTTCATTTTTCTTCCTGTTTCCTGTCATTATCTTTGCACAGAGATTACGCTCTGCTGACCATATGTCCCCCCGCCCCCCACGCCTATTTACAAAGCGATGCTCGGGAGCTGGACCCATGAATGAACTGTTTAAACGGGTTCCGACCCCTCCTGCCTTTTTTTGGCGGAAGACCAAGTTAAAAATGAGTGCGTTTGAAAAGTTTGTTTTGCTCTCTCTCTCTCTTCCACAGTATCCTCTCCGACCGGGAAATAGCTGGTGTTTGCTGCTTTTGTCGTGTTTGTGAGCTAAAACCCGGCAGAGAGCTGAACACGGTCTCGAGGCAGCCAGGGGAGTGTCCCTTGGCAATGCCGACAGGCGTAAGGTGTGGACCGACGGCCCCTCAAATAATGGGTCTAGCCTGCTGGTGTTGTGCCCTAGGTATCGACATTTTATTTACGTATTTAAAACAACAAGGTCATGTACAATTGATTCATCACCTGACCACACATATGACAAATCCCAGAATCACCGAATTTCTACAGGGCAGAAGGAGGCCATTCAGCCCATCGCCTCTGTAGCGGCTCTCCAAGCAAGCATCATGACTTAGTGCCATCCACCTGCCTTTTCCACTCATTGGGCGCGATTCTCCGCACCCCACACCGGGTGGGAGAATCGTGGGAGGGCCGGGCGAATCACGACACGCCGCCCTGGCACCCCCCGCAATTCTCCCACACCCCCCTCCCCCCCCACCTCCCCCCCCCAAAATGGCGTGTCGCGTTTGCGACAGGCCGCTCGGAGAATCGCCGCTCGCTGTCTCTCACGGCGACCGGCGATTCTGCGGCCCGGATGGGCTGAGCGACCTGTCGAACCCGACCGGTTCACGCCGGCACCAACTACACCTGGTCGCTGCTGGCGTGAACAGCGCGCGACCGGTGAGTGTGGGGCCTGTGAGGGGCGGAGTGAGGATCGAGCACCACGGGCATGCTCAGCAGATGTCTGGTCCGCGATCGGTGCCCACCGATCGTCGGGCCGGCATCTCTAAAAGACACACTCTTTTCCCTCCGCCGCCCCACAAGATCAAGCCGCCATGTCTTGCGGGGCAGCGGAGGAGAAGACAGCAACTGTGCATGCGCAGCTGACGTCACTTCGGCGCCGCCGGCCGCGTCATTCCCGGCGCGCCGCTTTGACGCAAGCGTCAAGGCCTGGAGCGCGGAATTCTCACGCCGCCGCTCCTAGCCCCCGGGGGGGGGGGGGGGGGGGGGGGAGAAAAGGGGCGAGGAGCGGCCTCCGACGCCGGAGTGAAACACTCCGGGTTTCACTCCGGCGTCGGCTGTTTGTCTCCCGATGGGAGAATTCCGCCCATTGTTTCTATTCAAGTAATCATCTAATGCCCTCTTGAATGCCTCGATTGAACCTGCCTCCACCACACTTCCAGGCCGTGCATTCCAGATCCCAACCACTCGCCGTGTGGAAAAGATTTTTCTTACATCACATTTGCTTCTTTTGCAAATCACTTTCAATCTGTGCCTTTACTCCGTCCAGCCCGCCCATGATTTTGAACATCTGTATCAAATCTCCTCTTTGGCCTTCTTCTGCCCAAGGAGAACAGTCACAACCTCTCCAATCCATCCTCATTGCTGAAGTGTCTCAATCCTGGAGCCATTCTTGTGAACCTCTTCTGTACCAATCCCAGTGCGTTCACATCCTTCCTATAGCGTGGAGCCCAGAACTGTACACAATATTCCAGCTGAGGTCTAACTAGTGTCTTGTATAAGCTCAGCATAACCTCCTTGCTCTTGTGCTCTGTACCCCTGTTAATAAGGCCCAGAATACTTTATCTGCTCTGTCCACTTGTCCTGCCACCGTGAATGATCGATACACAAATATACCCAGGTCCCTCTGCTCCTGCACCACCTTTATTTTGTATGGGCTGGAATTCTCCATCTGTTGGGATTCTCTGTTGCTGCCAGTGGTGCACCCCTGCCGCGAGCCTCATCCCGCCTTTTCTCATCTAAGTCCATCATCATAATTCCCTATTCCGTTCTCCCTCACATATTTGTCTGGATTCCCCTTTAATACATTCACCTCGATTCAGTCAATCACTCGCTGCGGTTGCGACGTCCACATTCTCACCCCTCTAGGAGTGAAGAAGTTTCTTCTGAATTCCCAATTGGAGGGGAATGAGTGAGTTTCAGCCATCAACCCGAAACACAGGGGGCCAGAAATTAGGTTGCCTATCGCGCCCATTTGTTTTTTTACGAACACCCAGTGTTCAGAATCTGCATAGTGCCAGGCGACGCCAGTCGTCATGCTCTTTTGGACATGTCGCCAATTCCTAAAGCCCGTGCCTCCTGCGCCGTCTACCCCCACATGGACTGTGACTGTTGTGAAGTGAATGGGGATTCTCTAAGTCCGTTGACTAGCTTCATAAATAGATGTGTCCTCAGACTTTGCTTATATATCAGTGAAGAATGTGGGAAGGTCTTCGATATGAACGAGCAGCAAACCCAGTGGGGATTCGAAGATTGCTGTCGTTTGACACCATCACACTTCTCAACGCCGGCTGTTGCATACCTACGACATTGAGATGCCACTTCACATCTAACTCTCCCCTCAGCCTGGGTGAAAACTGAAGGGATACAGTCCCGTGCCAGCTGTAACTGTAAAATACGTGAGAATGGAGGTGGGGAATATTCACCGCCAAATTGATGAGCAGGCTTCATGACCGAGGGGCTCCAGTTTAGCACCTTGGAAATAATGATTGCTGTAATATTACAGCTAGCTCTCAGTGCAGAGGTTCAAAGTGAACTTGCTGAAGCTAGCGGAGGAGATGCTTCTTAAATAGTTATTAATAAACCCAATGAGAAATTCAAGAGGAACTTCTTCACTCAGAGTGGTTGGGTATGGAACTCGCTACCACGTGGAGTAGGCAAGACAAAACGTTAGGGTTCAGAGAAAGCTTGATTAAGAACATGAGGGGGACTCATTGGAAGACAAGTGATTTGGGAAGGCAAATGGAATGTGATGGAATGGAATGTAAAAGTCGGGATGCTTTGCTGCAGTTTTCCAGGGCTGGGGGACTGCGGACATCTTTAGTCTCATTAAGCAAGGATATGATTGCATTCGAAAAAGGTCAGAGAAGGTTCACTCGATTGATTCCTGGGATTAAGGGATTTGTCCGTGCAGAGTCTGCACGTTCTCCCGTGTCTGCTCCGGTTTCCTCCCACAAGTGCTGTTAGGCGAACTGGACATTCTGAATTCTCCCTCTGTGTACCCGAACAGGCGCCGGAGTGTGACGACTAAGGGGATTTTTACAGCAACGTCATTGCAGAGTTAATGTAAGCCTACTTGTGACAATAATAAAGATTATTATTATTAATATTGTGCTGTGAGGGAAAGTCGGATAGACTGGGCCGGTATCCACTGGAGTGTAGAAGAATGAGAAATTATTTTATTGAGACATGTAAGATCCTGAGGGGACTTGACAGGGTGAATGCTGAAAGGATGTCTCCCCTTGTGGGTGAATCGAGAACAGGGCGACAGGGTTTAAGAAGTCTCCAATTAAAGACAGAGATGAGGAGAATTTTTTTCTCTCTCAGAAGGCTGTTAGTGTTTGGAATTGGAACAGAGAGGAGGCTGTGTTAAGGAATATATTCAAGGCTGAGTTAGATAGATTCTGGAATTGAGAGGGTATAAGGGTCAATAGCAGAGTAGAGTTGAGGGGCGCGATTCTGCGGGAATCGGTGGGGTGGACAACTCCGGCGCTGAGGAGTGGCGTCAACCACTCCGGCGTAGGGCCGCCCCATAGGTGGGGAATCCTCCGCACCTTCAGGGGCTAGGCCGGCAGCGGGTTGATTTGCGCCGTGCCGGCCGGCGGGTAAGGGCCTCCGCCGGCCGGCACGAGTTGGCACATGCGTGGGTATGTGGGAGAAGTGGGTGTGAGGGGGGAGTGGGTGTGAGGGGGGGTGAGGGTGGGTGTGAGGGGGGGTGTGGGTGTGAGGGGGGGTGTGGGTGTGAGGGGGGGGGAGTGGGTGTGCGGGTGGGAGTGGGTGTGGGGGGAGTGGGTGTGCGGGGGGAGTGGGTGTGCGGTGGGGGAGTGGGTGGGCGGGGGGGGGAGTGGGTATGTGGGAGGAGTGGGTGTGGGGGGAGTGGGTGTGCGGGGGGAGGAGTGGGTGTGCGGGGGGAGGAGTGGGTGTGCGGGGGGGAGTGGGTGTGCGGGGGGAGGAGTGGGTGTGCGGGGGGGAGTGGGTGTGCGGGGGGGAGTGGGTGTGCGGGGGGGAGTGGGTGTGCGGGGGGGAGTGGGTGTGCGGGGGGGAGTGGGTGTGCGGGGGGGAGTGGGTGTGCGGGGGGGAGTGGGTGTGCGGGGGGGAGTGGGTGTGCGGGGGGGAGTGGGTGTGCGGGGGGGGAGTGGGTGTGCGGGGGGGGGAGTGGGTGTGCGGGGGGAGGAGTGGGTGTGCGGGGGGAGTGGGTGTGTGGGGGAGTGTGTGTGCGGGGGGGGGAGTGGGTGTGTGGGGGGAGTGGGTGTGCGGGGGGGAGTGGGTGTGCGGGGGGAGGAATGGGTGTGCGGGGGGAGTGGGTGTGGGGGGGGAGTGGGTGTGGGGGGGGAGTGGGTGTGGGGGGGGAGTGGGTGTGGGGGGGGGAGTGGGTGTGCGGGGGGAGTGGGTGTGCGGGGGGAGTGGGTGTGCGGGGGGAGTGGGTGTGCGGGGGGAGTGGGTGTGCGGGGGGGGCGAGGGTGTGCGGGGGGGAGTGGGTGTGCGGGGGGAGTGGGTGTGGGGGAGGAGTGGGTGTGTGGGGGAGGAGTGGGTGTGTGGGGGAGGAGTGGGTGCGGGGGGAGGAGTGGGTGTGCGGGGGGGAGTGTGTGTGCGGGGGGGGGAGTGTGTGTGCGGGGGGGGGAGTGTGTGTGCGGGGGGGAGTGTGTGCGGGGGGGGGGAGTGGGTGTGCGGGGGGGGAGTGGGTGTGCGGGGGGGGAGTGGGTGTGTGGGGGGAGTGGGTATGCGGGTGGGAGTGGGTGTGGGGGGAGTGGGTATGCGGGTGGGAGTGGGTGTGGGGGGAGTGGGTGTGCGGTGGGGGAGTGGGTGTGTGGGTTGAGTGGGTGTGTGGGGGGAGTGGGTGTGTGGGGGGAGTGGGTGTGCAGGGGGGGAGTGGGTGTGCGGGGGGGGAGTGGGGGAGTAGGTGTGCGGGGGGGAGTGGGTGTGCGGGGGGGAGTGGGTGTGCGGGGGGGAGTGGTGTGCGGGGGGGAGTGGGTGTGCGGGGGGAGTGGTGTGTGCGGGGGGAGTGGGTGTGCGGGGGGAGTGGGTGTGCGGGGGGAGTGGGTGTGCGGGGGGGAGTGTGTGCGGGGGGGAGTGTGTGCGGGGGGAGTGTGTGCGGGGGGAGTGTGTGCGGGGGGAGTGGGTGTGCGGGGGGAGTGGGTGTGCGGGGGAGTGGGTGTGCGGGGGGGAGTGGGTGTGCGGGGGGAGTGGGTGTGCGGGGGGAGTGGGTGTGCGGGGGGAGTGGGTGTGCGGGGGGGAGTGGGTGTGCGGGGGGGAGTGGGTGTGCGGGGGGGAGTGGGTGTGCGGGGGAGTGGATGTGCGGGGGAGTGGATGTGCGGGGGAGTGGGTGTGGGGGGGAGTGGGTGTGCGGGGGGAGTGGGTGTGCGGGGGAGTGGGTGTGCGGGGGGAGTGGGTGTGCGGGGGGGGCGGGGGGGGGAGTGGGTGTGCGGGGGGGAGTGGGTGTGTGGGGGAGGAGTGGGTGTGTGGGGGAGGAGTGGGTGTGGGGGAGGAGTGGGTGTGCGGGGGAGGAGTGGGTGTGTGGGGGGGGAGTGGGTGTGGGGGTAGTGTCTGTGGGGGGAGTGGGTGCGCGGGGGGAGTGGGTGTGGGGGGAGTGGGTGCGCGGGGGGAGTGGGTGCGTGGGGGGGAGTGGGTGCGCGGGGGAAGTGGGTGTGCGGGGGGGAGTGGTGTGCGGGGGGGAGTGGGTGTGCGGGGGGGAGTGGGTGTGCGGGGGGGGAGTGGGTGTGCGGGGGGGGAGTGGGTGTGCGGGGGGGGAGTGGGTGTGCGGGGGGGGAGTGGGTGTGCGTGGGGGGAGTGGGTGTGTGGGGGGGAGTGGGTGTGCAGGGGGGGAGTGGGTATGTGGGGGAGACGGTGCGGGGGAGGAGTGGGTATGTGGGGGAGGAGTGGGTATGTGGGGGAGGGGGTGTGGGGGGGGGGAGTGGGTGTATGGGGAGTGGGTTATGTGTGGAATGGGTATGACGGGGAGTGGGTGTTCGGGAGGAGTGTGTGTGCACGGAGAGTGGGTGTATGGAGAGTGGGTGTATGGGGAGTGGGTTATATGGGGAGTGGGCGTGCAGGAGGAGTGGGTGTGCGGGGAGGGGGCTGCTGATCAGCAAAGGGCACCTGACTCGTTTTGGGCTCTGTGGCTCATTACTGATATTTAAACACTTTGGTAAAGGCCCCAGACAGACTGCCCTTTGGCATGCCTATTGAACAAATCCTCTTGGCAAAATGGCAGCAATGTTTTGTTGCTTTATCCAATTACCCTAACGAGCAGGACAGCCTTAAAATAAAGAGTGAGTGAAATGGAGCCTAATTTCCCCCACCCCGTCTATTAAATTTGCCCAGGAAACAGCAATTGCATTGAAGCGAGCCTCGCTTTGTCACACAGTTGAACAAGATCCATTAATGATTATGAAGTAACATGCCATATTTAGCCATCTTAAACGATGGCTTGTGTGGGGAAGATGTGTTAAAATGCAGATGGGTTGGATTGAAACTTGTGATTAATGTTGTTATTATGACAGCTGGTTCTGTATCCTGATGTATGATTACAACTAAGTATGACTTGCAGTAAAGTTACACTATACTTTGTTCCATGTGCAGTACTAAAGCAGTTCGCACACTATTATTATATTTACATTCTCCCGACCACTGGATCAGAGCACAGAAATGGCAAGTGCATGGGTGGCCCTGGGATGGGCTGACACAAATCTGCTCGGAGGAGAGATTTTGTTTAACTTGGATCACCGCTCACCTCGGACTCCGCTTTATTTCCTCTGTTCTATAAACAAGAGGGGTCATTTTTTTAAATTGCGTTGCAGTGTAATGATTCTCCTCAGGACAATTCCATTAAAGATTTGGCAACGTGAAGACCGACTAGTGATGACAAAGGGTTAGCTGACTGTGAGACTCTTTATTGGGGCGTTTCAGTTTTATGTTGAGAATTGGGTTTTAAGATAAAGAACATCCTTCGGCCCGAAAGCTGGAATTTCCGAGATTAGGGCCGGGGTTGTCCTGTTGTCGGGATTCTCTTATCCCGTCGGCAGCGCCTCCGCGGGTTTCCCGGAAGCGTGGGTGGTTTCAGTGTGAAATCCCAGAGGACCGGAGAATCCCGCCTTACGGCTGTTGGCGGATGGGTCGACCGTTGAAACCCGGAAACATTCCTCCGAAGACGGGCATCAGCCTACACGTTGAGAAGAGAGGTGAACCACCAGTGTGGGTGGTCGCCATTTTGAATCGGCACCTGATGAGAGGCGTGGATGCGTCTAAGACGCACGTGCATCTTTGCGAGGCAGCCCTCGTCGCCTGCTTGATCCTTGGCGCCTGGTTATAAAACCATTAAAGTAAAACATTCATTTGTGGGGTGGAGAATTGAGGCCGCCTGTTTTGCGAGCGGAGCACTTCATGGCTGAAAAGGGGGTCAATTTATATGCCAAGTATTTGCAAAAACATGATTTCTGGGGCTAGAGAAATGGAGCTGACTGTTTTGATTGGCCAGTTTGAGGGGTGCACCAACCTGTTGCTGGGTAGATTTTTGGGTGGTGCCTGTGTATACCAGGTACCTGAATGTTAGAATAAAGTTTTAAAATATTAAATTATCCCACTGTCATCCCTCAGGTACAGAGCAGTCGAGCTTCACAGAATATGAAGAGCTCCTCAAGGTGGGTGGGGGAGAGGTGGGGCGCCAGGGGCGGTAGGGGAGGAGAGGCGGTGTGTGTCGGAGTGGCGTTTGGGGGGTGGGGGGGTCCAACCAGGTAGGGTTTGAATGGAGGATAAGATGGGATGGCATGGGAGAGAGGGGATGGCATTGGGGCTGGGATGGGGATGATAAGAGGGAGATAAAGGGAATGGGATGTGCGGGAGGGCCCGCAAATCATGTCCATACGTTTTGGGCATGTCCGAGGCTTCGGGGATTTTGGCAGGGATTTGCCGATGTCATGTCAAAGGTATTGAAGGTAAGGGTGGTTCTGAGTCTAGAGGTGGTGATTTGTGGAGTGTCGGAAGACGCAGGAGTCCAGGGGGCGAGAGAGGCTGATATTTTGGCCTTTGCCTCCCTGGTAGCCCGGAGACAGGTCTTATTGGCGTGGAGGGACTCGGAGTTCCCAAAATCGGGGGGGATGGGTCAATGACAAGGCCGGGTTTCTCAGGCTTGAGAAGATTAAGTTCACCCTGAGGGGATCGATGCTAGGGTTCGTCCAGAGGTGGCAGCCGTTTATCGACTTCTTTGGAGAAAATTGAGCTGTCAGCAGAGAGAGGGGGGGGGGGGGGGGGGTGGCTAAAAGCAAAGAGGGATGCATGGCGGGGGGGGGGGGGGGTGGGTTGGATTAGGTGGGGAATAGTTAGTAGGAAAGGGGGATTGGGGAATTGTGTATGTAAGCCATGTTGGCCGGGTTTGCTGTTGGTTGGGTGGGTATTATTTACTTTCCCCTTGAAAATTGCTAAAATTATGTTTTCCTTAATAAAAATATTTTCTTAAAAAAGGGAATGGGATGGGTAGGGAATGAGAGATGTGGCAAGGTGGTAAGGGAGGGAGATTTAAAGCTGTACCGATGCAACAAACATACTATTTTCGCCAGAAATATTTTGCGGGTTTCTGCCGGTGAGGTTTTTAAAAAATATATAAATTTAGAGTACCCAATTCATTTCTTCCAATTAAGGGGCAATTTAGCGTGGCCAATCCACCTAACCTGCACACCTTTGGGTTGTGGGGGTGAAACCCACGCAAACACGGGGAGAATGTGCAAACTCCACACGGACAGTGACCCAGAGCCAGGATTGAACCTGGGACCTCGGCGCCGTGAGGCAGCAATGCTAACCACTGCGCCACCATGCTGCCCCGGTGAGGTATATTAGCAATTAGGAGCTCGTTTGGTACGATGCCAGAGGTGGACTTCTTTGGGGTTCTGGGAGGAGAGGATGAGTTGGGGGGTGATCAGGGCAGGTGGGGCGGGGGGTTGGGGGGGGGGGGGGGGGGGAGGCTGCCTGGAGGTTGTACCTTCCCGCTGTCAATCATAAATCTATCCATTGGAAGTGGCTGCAGGAAGTCGGAAGGTAGTAAAACAGGGACAGAAACAAAAGGCAATAAAGGGGGAAAGTGTAAGGCAGAGAAGCCATTGTCAAAAATCAAAAAGGGCAACAGTACAAGGTACAGTGACTGAGGAGAGCTCAGTGAATAGGCCCAGTAATACTAAAAGGAATAAAACGGGAAGTAAAAACATAAATGGAAAGCGACACGGCAGGTTGTTACATGAAGATATGGGATTAACAACAAGGAAAATTAGGAGAAACGTTAAGAGGAAAAATAACTTGGGAGAGGATACTGATCAAGGTGTTAAGATTCAAAACAGAGGTATAAAAGCCAACATAAGTGTACTTCACCTGAATGCTCGTAGTATTCGGAATAAGGTAAATGAGTTGATGCCGCAAATCATCGTGAATGACTATGATTTAATAGCCATTACTGAAACATGGTTAAAGGATGGTCATGACTGCGAGTTA
Organism: Scyliorhinus canicula; assembly: GCF_902713615.1. Lineage (NCBI taxonomy): Eukaryota > Metazoa > Chordata > Chondrichthyes > Carcharhiniformes > Scyliorhinidae > Scyliorhinus > Scyliorhinus canicula. Next base: position 294,148,003 of record NC_052146.1, read on the forward strand.
AATATCCGAGGGTATCAAACTATTCTGAAGGACAGAGTGGATGGTAAGGGAGGTGGTGTTGCTCTGTTATTTAAGGATGACATCCGGGCAATAGTAAGGGATGATATCGGTGCTATGGAGGATAAGGTTGAATCCATTTGGGTGGAAATCAGGAATAGTAAGGTGAAAAAGTCACTGATAGGAGTAGTCTATAGGCCACCAAATAGTAGCATCATGGTGGGGCAGGCAATAAACAAAGAAATAACATGCATATAGAAATGGTACAGCAATTATCATGGATTTTAATCCACATGTCGATTGATTTAACCAGGATGGTCAAGGTAGCCTTGAGGAGGAGTTTATAGAATGTATCCGTGATAGTTTCCTAGAACAGTATGTCATGGAACCTACGAGGGAACAAGCGATCCGAGATATGGTCCTGTGTAATGAGACAGGATTGATTAATGATCTCATAGTTAGGGATCCTCTCGGAAGGAGCGATCACAATATGGTGGAATTTAAAATACAGATGGAGGGTGAGAAGGTAAAATCATACACTAGTGTTTTGTGCTTAAACAAAGGAGATTACAAGGGGATGAGAGAAGAGCTAGCTAAGGTAGACTGGGAGCAAAGACTTTATGATGAAACAGTTGAGGAACAGTGGAGAACATTCCAAGTGATTTTTCATAGTGCTCTGGGGTGGTCCCAGCAGATTGGAAATTAGCAAACGTGACACCAATGTTTAAAAAAGGAGGTAGGCAGAAAGCGGGTAATTATAGGCCAGTTAACTTAACTTCGGTAGTCGGGAAGATGCTGGAATCTATCAGCAAGGAAGAAATAGCGAGGCATCTGGATGGAAATTGTCCCATTGGGCAGACGCAGCATGGGTTCATAAAGGGCAGGTCGTGCCTAACTAATTTAGTGTAATTTTTTGAGGACATTACCAGTGCGGTAGATAATGGGGAGCCAATGGATGTAGTATATCTGGATTTCCAGAAAGCCTTTGACAAGGTGCCACACAAAAGGTTGCTGTATAAGATAAAGATGCATGGCATTAAGTATAAAGTAGTAGCATGGATAGAGGATTGGTTAATTAATAGAAAGCAGAGTGGGGATTAATGGGTGTTTCTCTGGTTGCTAATCAATACTCGTGGTTGGATTGGATGGATTTGTTTATTGTCACGTGTACCGAGGTACAGTGAAAAGTATTTTTCTGCGAGCAGCTCAACAGATCATTAAGTACGTGGGAAGAAAAGGGAAGAAAAGAAAATACATAATAGGGCAAGACAAGATATACAGTGTAACTACATAAGCACCGGCATCGGATGAAGCATACAGGGTGTAGTGTTAATGAGGTCAGTCCATAAGAGGGTAATTTAGGAGTCTGGTGACAGTGGGGAAGAAGCTGTTTTTTAGTCTGTTTGTGCGTGTTCTCAGAGGTTGGAAAGAAATAAGTTGGAAAAGTGAGTAAGTCGGGTGGGAGGGATCCTTGATTATGCCGCCTGCTTTCCCCAGGCAGCGGGAGGTGTAGATGGAGTCAATGAATGGGAGGCAGGTTCGTGTGATGGACTGGGCTGTGTTCACGACTCTCTGAAGTTTCTTGCGGTCCTGGGCCGAGCAGTTGCCATACCAGGCTGTGATGCAGCCCGATAGGATGCTTTCTGTGGTGCATCTGTAAAAGTTGGTAAGGGTTAATGTGGACATGCCGAATTCCCTTAGTTTCCTGAGGAAGTATAGGCACTGTTGTGCTTTCTTGGTGGTAGCATCGATGTGGGTGGACCTGGACAGATTTTTGGAGATGTGCACCCCTAGGAATTTGAAACTGTGAACCATCTCCACCTCGGCCCCGTTGATGCTGACAGGGGTGTGTACAGTACTTTGCTTCCTGAAGTCAATGACCAGCTCTTTAGTTTTGCTGGCATTGAGGGAGAGATTGTTGTCGCTGCACCACTCCACTAGGTTCTCTATCTCCCTCCTGTATTCTGACTCGTCGTTATGCGAGATCCGGCCCACTATGGTCGTATCGTCAGCAAACTTGTAGATGGAGTTGGAACCAGGTTTTGCCACGCAGTCGTGTGTGTACAGGGAGTAGAGTAGGGGGCTAAGTACGCAGCCTTGCGGGGCCCCGGTATTGAGGACTATTGTGGAGGAGGTGTTGTTGTTCATTCTTACTGATTGTGGTCTGTTGGTCAGAAAATCGAGGATCCAGTTGCAGAGTGGAGAGCCAAGTCCTAAGTTTTGGAGCTTTGATATGAGCTTGGCTGGGATTATGGTGTTGAAGGCGGAGCTGTAGTCAATAAATAGGAGTCTGATGTAGGAGTCCTTTTTTCGAGATGCTCTAGGGATGAGTGTAGGGCCAGGGAAATGGCATCTGATGTGGACCGGTTGCAGCGGTATGCGAATTGCAGTGGTCAAGGGGTTGGAGGATGGAGGTGATGCGCTTCATGATCAACCTCTCGAAGCACTTCATTACGACTTAAGTCAGGGCCACCGGACGGTAATCATTGAGGCACGTTGCCTGAGGGCCCAAATGTTATTTTTGTGGCCAGAGCAAACATCCCAGGCAGCGCTGCCAAGCGCAGAGCGCAACCTGCAACGGGTGCGGGAAGAAGGGCCTCTTCATTTCCGTTTGCCAGGCCCGGTCGGTCGCGTTGTTTCCGGGCCCGGCATTGCTACACCCCACACGTGTGATCCAGGGGCGTCGCCATCTTCTCCACCACAAGCCACGTGGGGGCCGCCATCTTTGATGCCGCCCGCCATGTGCGCCCCGTGGGCGCCGCCATCTTCGGCACCATTTTGGACCGCGCCTCAGGACCCCTGCTCGCCTGGCCGTTTGCTGCCCGCTGATACCTCCGCCATCGCTGATCAGCCCGGGACCTCCCAAAATCTTCCGCAGCTCGCCTCCATCACCCTTGATCAGTCTAGGCCCCGCAACCTTGCGACCGCTACGACGACAGTAAAGATCAATGGGCACGAGACGACCTGCCTCTTTGACTCCGGGAGCACAGAGAGTTTCATCCACCCTGCTACAGTAAAGCGCTGCTCCCTCCCGGTACACCCCGTCACCCAGAAAATCTCCCTGGCCTCCGTATCCCATTCCGTGCATATCCGGGGGTACTGCGTCACGACCCTCACCGTTCAGGGCGTAGAGTTCAGCAACATCCGGCTCTACGTCCTTCCCCATCTCTGCGCTGCCCTGTTACTCGGTCTTGACTTTCAATGCCACCTCCAAAGCCTTACTTTGAAATTCGGCGGACCCATACCCCCCTCACCGTCTGCGGCCTCACGACCCTAAAGGTCGAATCACCTTCACTTTTTGCAAACCTCACCCGGACTGCAAGCCCATCGCCACTCAGAGCAGCCGGTACAGTGCCCAGGACAGGACTTTCTTCAGATTGGAGGTCCAACGGCTTCTGCGGGAAGGGATCATTGAGGCCAGCAATAGCCCCTGGAGAGCTCAAGTGGTGGTAGTGAAGACTGGGGAGAAGTACAGGATGGTCATTGACTACAGTCAGACCATCAACCGGTACACGCACCTCGATGCGTACCCCCTCCCACGCATATCTGACATGGTCAATCAGATTGAACAGTATCGAGTCTTCTCCACAGTAGACTTGAAGTCCGCCTACCACCAGCTCCCCATCCGCCCGGAGGACCGCCAAAACACTGTGTTCGAAGCAGATGGCCACCTCTATCATTTCCTTAGAGTTCCCTTCGGCGTCGCCAATGGGGTCTCGATCTTCCAGCGAGAGATGGACCGAATGGTTGACCAGTACGGGCTGCGGGCCACCTTTCCATACCTAGATAATGTCACTGTCTGCGGCCATGATCAGCAAGACCATGACGCAAACCTCCAAAAATTCCTCCATACCGCCAAACTCCTTAACCTCACCTACAATAAGGAGAAATGCGTGTTCCGCACCAACTGCTTAGCCCGCCTTGGCTACGTAGTGGAAAATGGAGTCCTTGGGCCCGACCCCGACTGCATGCACCCCCTCCTGGAACTCCCTCTTCCCCACTGTCCCAAGTCCCTGAAACGATGCCTGGGGTTTTTCTCATATTACGCCCAGTGGGTCCCTAATTATGCAGACAAGGCCCGCCCACTCATCAAGTCCACAGTTTTTCCCCTGACGGCTGAGGCACGCCAAGCCTTCAACCACATCAAGGCGGACATTGCCAAGGCCACGATGCACGCAGTCGACGAGACCCTCCCCTTTCAGGTGGAGAGCGATGCATCAGATGTAGCTCTGGCCGCCACCCTCAACCAGGCGGGCAGACCCATGGCTTTCTTTTCCCGCACCCTCCATGCCTCCGACATTCGGCACTCCTCTGTCGAAAAGGAGGCCCAAGCCATTGTGGAAGCTGTGCGACATTGGCGGCATTACCTGGCCGGCAGGAGATTCACTCTCCTCACTGACCAACGATCGGTTGGTTTCATGTTTAACAATATGCAGCGGGGCAAGATCAAAAACAACAAGATCTTGAGGTGGAGGATCGAGCTCTCCACCTATAACTATGAAATCTTGTATCGCCCGGGGAAGCTCAATGAGCCCTCAGATGCCCTGCCCCGCGGTACATGTGCCAGCGCACAAGTGGACCGACTCCGGGCTCTCCACAATGACCCCTGCCACCCGGGGGTCACCCGATTCTTCCATTTTATCAATGCCCGCAACTGCCCTACTCCATTGAGGATGTCAGGACCGTCACCAGAGACTGTCAAGTCTGCACAGAGTGCAAGCTGCACTACTACCGGCCAGATAGAGCGCACCTGGTGAAGGCCTCCTGCCCCTTTGAACCCCTCAGCGTGGATTTAAATGGCCCCTCCCCTCCACCGACCGCAACATGTACTTCCTTCACGTAATTGATGAGTACTCCCAGCTCCCTTTCGCCATCCTATGCCCCGACATGACTTCTGCCACGCCCATCAAGGCCCTGCACAGCATCTTCATCCTGTTCGGTTTCCCCACCTACATCCACAGCAATCGGGGATCCTCTTTCATGAGTGACGAGTTGCGTCAGTTGCTGCTCAGCAACGGCATCGCCTCGAGCAGGACGACCAGCTACAACCATCGGGGAAACGGGCAGGTGGAGAGGGAGAATGGGACGGTCTGGAAGGCCGTCCTGCTGGCCCTTCGGTCTAGAAATCTCCCAGTCTCCCGCTGGCAGGAGGTCTTCCCTGACGCGCTCCATTCCATCTGGTTTGCTCCTGTTCACTGCTACTAATGAGACCCCTCAAGAACGTGTGTTTGCCTTCACTAGGAAGTCCACCTCCTGGGTCTCGCTCCCAACATGGCTGACAGTTGCTGGACCCGTCCTCCTCCTCCGGAAGCATGTGCGGAGCCATAAATCGGATCCCTTGGTTGAGAAAGTCCACCTCCTCCATGCAAACCCCTAGTACCCCTACGTGGCACTCCCCGACGGGCGACAGGACACAGTCTCCCTCCAGGACCTGGCACCCGCTGGGTCCCCACCCACAAGCCCCGACCTGATACCACTCCTCCCCCCCACCCCCAGTTGCCTCTCTGCGCCACCCACCCTCCCACCAGCGAACCTCACCGCAGCCCCCACCCCAGCAGGACCTGTCCCCTCACTGGATCCACTAAGGGGTGACGAAGGAGAGGACAACACGTTCCCGGAGTCGCAGGTAACCACACCGGCGCCCACACCGCCACCAGGACTGAGGCGATCGCAGCGGAGGGTCTGAGCCCCCGACAGACTCAATCTGTAATGTTTTCTTCACCCCTGCCGGACTTTTTTTAAACAGGGGGTGAATGTGGTAAATACCACTGGTAACACATTGCATGTATTACGGTACTGCCGCTGTATTACAGGTACCACAGTAAATCCTCCCAGCAGGCGACGTATAAAAGTGTATGCTCCCCTGCGCTGCAGCCATTCTGGTTCCAGCTGCAGGAGGCACAACATCTTGTGCAATAAAGCCTCGATTGTTTCACCATTCTCGTCTCGTGGTCATTGACGGTACATCAGGAACCCCCATACGTGAGCCTCCTGTTGCGTGAGTCGGGATCTGCCTTTTTTGTGGAGGCTTGGCGTAATGTGGACTTTGTTTTCTGTTCACACAGGTGACATGCAACTGTTTCACCATCAGTGATGGGGAGATGCAAGAACTTGGCGTTGGCCTTTATCCCAGGTACAGTGGCTGGAATCTGGGTAAACCGGCAGCTCATGCTGTGCAAAGCCCCATTGCTCAACTTTGACTTCGTAATGTTTAGTTTGTTCTCTTTTTTTTTTAAAACAGCTTCTCCTGACCTTGGCTCCTGCCGGGTCGGCAGGGTAAAAGATTTATTTTCCCTCCCCAGCCGATTCTATCACATTTCCCCGCAGTTTGCCCCCTTAAAGGCCCTGTACAAATGCAAGTATCTGTTGGGTCGATCTGCTCCTTCTGCTTATCTGCCCGGTCAGAGAATCATTCAACACAGCAAGATGCCCTTTGGCCCATCGCTCCGATGGCGGAAAGAGCAATCCAGTCACTCCCAATGCCCTGAAGTAGGCTTTAGGTACGAATGCAAGTTAGATATTGAAATGTAGGACACTTTGCCAAAGTGTTCAAATTCCTATCAGATCTAAACCCGCCCTGCTCAAGTAAGCTGCCAATCAATGTGAAGTCGATTCAACATTGTAAATACGATCTGTCCAAGATATATTGTGGAAAAAAAGCTATTCCAATTCCGGGCCAGACCCCAACAGTGGCTAGAATGCTCCACAGAAATCCCAATATTTTACTTTAATTGTGTAAGACTGAGGAATGGACACCTCGCTCCAGGAGCGATTGGACAGAAAATAGGGACATGGCATATCAAAACAAACTTCATTACTAACACAACATTAAAATATCTTTAACATCACACAAGAAAATAACTTACAATTGCCCCTTAAACAATGCTAATCCATGCAGTGAATACAGTAGCCCTTAACTGCTATCTTTATTCCCACTCAATCAACAATAAAAAAATCTCAGCTCTCGCTCCACTGCTACATACAGTTAGCCCGCAGGAATACCTGATTTACAGCGATGAGAAAGAAAGGTCTTGTGCCATTGCTTTAAAGAAATGATCTGACTCCTGTCAGGACCATGCAGAAACCCTGGCTGTATTTCTTCAGGAGATGCTTCTCAGCTTGTTTCAGTTCACCTTATAATTAAATTCTTCTGAACTACTTGAAAAGAAATTGCTAGTCTATCTACAGACCTATCTTTTAACTGAACTGCAGTGAGAGTAAAATGCTTGACGTCTGCTCACAGCTTTATCGAGAACTCAATTGGCTGCTTCTCTGCCAAATGCCTGATAACTAAACTCCACCCAGTAACTACATCATCTTATGGGTGGCACGGTAGCACAGTGGTTTCACAGCGCCAGGGTCCCAGGTTCAATTCCCAGCTTGGGTCACTGTCTGTGTGGAGTCTGCACGTTCTACCCATGTCTGCGTAGGTTTCGTCCGGGTGCTCCTGTTTCCTCCCACAGGCCCCGAAAGATGTGCTTGTTGGGTGAATTGGACAATCTGAATTCTCCCTCTGTGTACCCGAACAGGCGCCAGAGTGTGGCGACTAGGGGCTTTTCACAGTAAATTCATTGCAGTGTTCATGTAAGCCTACTTGTGACAGTAATAGAAATTATTATTATCAATAAAGATTATTACCAAGCTAAAATCTAAATACCTCCTCAGGGAATCCCCACCCACCATAATCCAAACAAAACTGCATTAGCTCAGACTTTTTATGATGCTTTAATTGCACCCCTGGATCCCAAAATCTTTTAAAAACGTATTTAATTCCAAACATATTCAAGAGTACAAAAACATTAATCAGAAACATTATCATCACACCCACAGTTCACAGTTTGTGCAATCTTCCAACCTTTTCACCCCCCCCCCCCCCGCAACAAACATTTCCTCAAACATGGTCATGAACAGTCCCCACCTTGTCCGCTGATCCCCTCAACTCGAACGTGATCTTTTCCAGCCGAAGGAAGTCACACAGGTCCCCCCAGCCAGGCCGCCAGCCCCTGTGGGGCAATTAGAGGGGCAAAGGCCACTAAATCGGACCTGCTCCCCTCCATCAGCTCCGGCATTTCCGATACCCCAAAGATTGCCACTATTTGGTCCGGCCCGACCTCGACCCCCACTATCATCAGTAGCACCCCGAATACCCCTCCCAGTATCTCTCCAACTTCTCACAGCCCCAAAACATGTGCACGTGATTTGCTGGTCCTCGCCCACAATTCTCACACTTGTCTGCCATCCCCTGGAAGAACCCACTCATCCTGCCCCGAGTCACATGCACCCTGTGAGCCACCTTATATTGAATCACTCTCATCCTCACGCACAAGGAGGTTGAATTTACCCTAGGCATCACCTCACTCCGCACTCCCCATCCTATCTCACCCCAAACTCCTCCTCCCATTTATTCTTGATCCTCACCACCTGCGTTCCCCCCTGTTCCCCAAGTCACCCATATATATCAGCAATCCTGCCCTCCCCTTCCACATGGATGGATGGATTTGTTTATTGTCACGTGTACTGAGGTACAGTGAAAAGTATTTTTCTGCAAGCAGCTCAACAGATCATTCAGTACATGGGAAGAAAGGGAATTAAACAGAATTCAAGAAAATACATGAGAATACATAATAGGGCAACACAATATATACAATGTACTACATAAGCATTGGCATCAGATGAAGCAGACATGGGTGTAGTGTTAATGAGGTCAGTCCATAAGAGGGTCATTTAGGAGTCTGGTGACAGCGGGGAAGAAGCTGTTTTTGAATCTGTTCGTCCGTGTTCTCAGACTTCTGAATCTCCTGCCCAATGGAAGAAGTTGGAAAAGTGAGTAAGCCGGGTGGGAGGGATCCTTGATTATGCTGCCTGCTTTCCCCCGGCAGCGGGAGGTGTAGATGGAATCAGTGGATGGGAGGCAGGTTCGTGTGATGGACTGGGCGGTATTCACGTCTCTCTGAAGTTCCTTGCGGTCCTGGGCCGAGCAGTTGCCATACCAGGCTGTGATGCAGCCCGATAGGATGCTCTCTATAGTGCATCTGTAAAAGTTGGTAAGGGTTAATGTGGACATGCCGAATTTCCTTCGTTTCCTGAGGAAGTAAAGGCGCTGTTGTGCTTTCTTGGTGATAGCTATTTTGCGACCATCAGAAAACTTTGGTGTAGTTCCCCTGATCCAAATGATTTCTCTAAGTGGAAGATGTGAAGCATCGATTCCAGGAGACAGCATCTGTCTGTGTTCACTCTTTGCTCTCTATCTCGTGTTGCTATTTTCTGTCATGCAAAGGGGCATTGCCAGTCGCTGATTAAAACTTACCCAGCAAGCATCTCCATCCTACAGCCCTCCATAAACTGCCCCCTCCCTTCCCCGCAGCGTGTTAAGCTCTTTCAGTCCATGCCCGCACCTGAAACCTCCAATCTGTTTCTAGCTAAATCTTTATCGCGCCTCCTCCTCGAAAGAGATGCTGCCTCACTTTTACCTGTTCCACCTATCCACCGCTCGACGGGGTACAAACCAGTTCTCTCTCATATTTATTTTTTGCCTCCGGCTGTCAAAACCCGTGTACTTCTTGTTCTGTCAAGTTAGTCAATTAGCTTGTTTGCACCTCTGTTATTTATAGCTCTCAGCATTTTCGCAAACCCTTCAATTTTCTTTTCTCTGTTTGAAAGCTTGCTCCACCCTCCCAGCTGCTCTCGAAAAGCTGTACAGTCCAAAGGCCCAGAATGAACCTGCTCTCTCTTCCCTGAACACACTCGTCTGGATGACGGTATGGGACTTTTTACCGCCATCTTATGTCATAAAGGCCAGAAAACATAGGAGCAGAAAGCAGAATGAGGCCACTCGGTCTATCGAGTCTGCTCCGCTATTCAATCATGGCTGATATTTTTCTCATCCCCGTTCTCCTGCCTTCTCCCCATAACCCCTGATCCCCTTGTTAATCAAGAACCTATCTATCTCTGTCTTAAAGACACTCAGTGATTTGACCACCACAGCCTTCTGCAGCAAAGAGTTTCACAGATTCACCACCCACTGGCTGAAGAAATTCCTCCGCATCTCTGTTTTAAAGGATTGTCCCTTTAGTCTGAGATTGTGTCCTCTGCTTCTAGTTTTTCCTACAAGTGGAAACATCCTCTCTACGTCCACTCTATCCAGGCCTCGCAGTATCCTGTAAGTTTCAATAAGATCCCCCCTCATCCTTCTAAATTCCCAACGAGTACAGACCCAGAGTCCTCAACCATTCCTCATACGACAAGCTCTTCATTCCAGGGATCATTCTTGTGAATCTCCTCAAGACACTTTCCAAGGCCAGCACATCCTTCCTTAGATAGGGGGCCCAGAATTGCTCACAATACTCCAAATGGGGTCTGACCAGAACCTTATACAGGCCTCAACTCTTGTATTCACGATAGTGACGTTTGAGGGGCATCTTGACAAATACATGAATAGGATGGGAATAGAGGGATATGGACCCCGGAAGTGTAGAAGATTTTAGTTTAGATGGGCAGCATGGTCAGAGCAGGTTTGGAGGGCTGAAGGGCCCGTTCCTGTGCTGGACTTTTCATTGTTCTTTGTATTCTAGCCCTCTCGGCATGAATGCTAACATTGCATTTGCCTTCCTAAACTGTTTGAGTAAAGTCTTGATCATCTCGTCCCGATTGGGTTTCAAGGGAATAAAATTGTAAGTGCTGGGATCGGGAATAATCTGGGTTACTCCGGAACCAAATGGAATCCAAACATCGAGATCCCCGCCTTGCTCTGGCAAGTCGGCCTTTCTGACCGGGATAGTAGAGTGGCAGGACCATTAGGGAGCTAGTATCCTGGATAGGGGCAAAAGGTGGTGAGGAGGGGTCATGGATTGGTGTGAGCTGACGCGAGGTTGGCATAGGGACTATCAGGTGCCATGGGGATGAATGTGACGCATAGGTTGGCATGGAGGAGCTATTGGTACTGCCTGAGGTGGCATGGATGGGGCATAGAGAAGGCATGAGGCGAGGGCTAGAGGAACTACTAATTAACAGCACAGTCCCAGAGAACAGAGGTTGGCTGTTTAATCAGCCTGCCTCAGCCCCTGGCAGTACTCTGTGGCTGTGGAATGAAGGCAACACCATTCGGGGGACTTAAAGGGTGGAATGAACTGGAAGATTTCCCAACTCTGTGACCCCCTCCCACCCGGAATGGAAATCCGGGCCTGAGGCCACTCTCCCAGCAGCTTTAACCCACCCTCAAAGAGTTAGCATTTGCCTGGCTCTGACAGCGCAGTCGAGATTGGGGACTCACCCAGTACGTGAGCACAGACACAAGCCTCCATGCTCTCCTTCCTTTGCTGGAGTTCAGGGTGAGAATCTGAGTAAACCAGCTGCAAATTGTTCGCAGTTGCTCGACGAAAATGAGCCGGGATCGCTGAGGGGCACATGGCAGCAGGGCCTCTGCATGAACTGCCGCAGCGTGGTTACACCGTGAAATAACTGTCTAGCCAGCCTGGGGCTGACCTGCTTCACACTCTGCAAGTTTAGTGCTCGAATGGAAGGCAGCTCTGGAACTGGACCCATGTGACCAGCTACGCATACCCAAAGATTCTCAGAATTGTTACGGCACAGGAAGGAACCACTTGGCCTGTCGTGTCCGTGCTAACTCTCCGTGAGAGAAATTTACCCAGTACCACTTCAAGGCTTACCTCTAGTGTGTGTAGGCTTGAAGGAGGAGTTTAACTGACACCCATCATCTTACCATTGCTTCTCGCGGAGAGGTAGCACGGACACGACACCCATCATCTTACCATTGCTTCTCCGGCTCCGGTTTTCTTTCTCGTGGAGGAATTAGCTTTCAGAGAGGGAAAGCATTCCCGGCCACAATGATTGGTCTCGAAACCCAAGTCTCACCATAGATGCTGGCTGCCCCTGGATTATCGTCGATCGGCCCGTTATTATGTACTCTATCTCAAACATTCCAGCTGAAATCACTGCGATAAGAACTCTGCTTAAATTTATCTAAGTAACCCCGTTAGCTTCACTAAGCTGACCTAACGCCACCTTCTCGGCTCCCCAGGATGTCCATGAATCCTAATTGCCTGGAGGCTGCAAGCAGCTCTGAGGGCTTGTCTGTGAGCAGCAAACCACATAAGGTCCAAACTGCAACCAGCAGCTGCACCGTACGGCGCCCAGGACGTCTTGGAGCTCTTACTGCCTGGACCCTGCTAACAGCAGCATCTTTTCTGAATGGAGCCTCTTCCCCGCTGTAGAACACTCAGATTAATTGAAACTTGAGAAGCGTCTTAAGCTCCACCCATCTCCATGATGTCGTGGCCCTTCAGGGTTCACCGAATGCTTTTAAAATAGTTTAGCTCTCACTCCCAAAACAAAACATTCTCTCTGAACTGCACTGCTTTGCCAGCAGTGTGGGCATCTTGTCTCCAGTTCTCCAGTTCAGTAAGCCAACCTGCTATTTTATGGCCTCATCTCTTCCATTCTGACTCTCAGACAAACATGGATAATGTTATGAACTTCCATGTTCTTTTAGGTGTTCTGGGCATACCTACAACCCAGCATTTTAGTAACTTTTGCAATGACACTCTTTCCAGAACGAAACCTTACCACTAAAATATTGACACGAACCACGGACTAGATATTCGCCGCAACCCAAATCTGAGCCGCCTGCCTATCAGTGGGAAAAATACATTGGGAGGTTAGTAGTGTACAAGCAGTGTGCAGTACACCGAGTGGATTAACAGCGCCGTGCAGCCTCGATCTTCAAGGCACACACTGCGCACGTTCCGCTTCACCAGTCTCGTCCAGTATGCGGGTTGCTGGTGAAAATGCGAGGCAAAAATAAATACAGTCAAAATTGTCGGGCAAGCATCCTTATCGCCGGGGTGGGTTGTTGTTTTTTAAGCTGCAAATTCTCTCTGTGTCAGCTCCTGGAGGCACATAGCTGCACGCTGAAATTCTTTGTTATCACAGCTATTATGTAAAGAAGGAGAGGGAATTTGTATTTACACAGCCCTCCTAATGAATTCAGCAGTGCTAAGCCCCAGTTAAATGGATTACATGGATTTTACTGTTTGGGCTTTAGATAATTAATGGCTGCTTTCAATTCTAATTGACAGAATATAAAATGCCTTTGTAACCCGCACTCACAAGGGATGTGCCCTATATTTGGATGTGATTTGCATACCAATGTGGTGCTGGAAAGTGAGGAAGTTACCGAGATCAAGCTTGCATGTGAACGAGCATGGCTTCCTCATGCCCTTTGGCACACGGTGCCAGCATCGAAAGGGCAATGAATGAAGATTCGCAGGGTTGCGTATAAACTGTGGCCGTTAGCATCCTGTCCGTGTGCAACAACAACTTCTATTTATGTGATGTAACAAAATGCCTGAGCGCTACCAACCCAAACGTTAGCTGACTCAAAGAGGTAGAGTCGAAGGAGCGTCTAAAAGGAGTAAAAGGTGGGGGGAGGGATTTCAAAGCTTGAGGCCTAGGAAATGAAAGATACGTTGCCCGATTTTTCACGCAATATTTCAGTGGGCAGACGCCTACAAGAGGTGGAAGCACAACCCCTCTGACAATCAAGCAGACAACGTAGCCCATTCAAAGACTAATTTAACGCAATTTTATGTTGCCCGTCGGCTTTTAAAAGTTGGCGGGTGGGCCGATTGGTCAGGTGGCTTTTATGCTTTTGCTACAACTCGATCCAGGGTGGGATGAAATGTCCGAGCTGAAATAAAATTTGAAAAGGTGTCTGAGGACTGTGTTTGGATGTTTGGCCTGGACACTCTTTGCATAGTTTTTCCATCCAATTTTTTCCCGGGTGTCAGCAGCTCCCTGAGACAGCTTCCCAGTCGCTGTCCCCCTGAGGGAGCACATTGAAAGCGGCAGCCTGCACCCTCCCTTCTCTTCGCGCCCGCCCTCTTCCCCCCCCCGACCCCTGGCAGCGCTCGGCCTTTCGCAGACCTCCTTACACCCTGGCTGCCTGTTAGCTGGCCAGCCAGCGTGAGATTGCGCTCCGGGACCGACCGGGACCAGGAACCCATTTCACACCCGCTCCCGGGCCCACCGGTTGCATGTGCCCAACGGCAGGAAATTCTGGCCATGGTCACCGACGGTGGTGCGGTTAAAATCGGGGATGTGCAAGATGCCAGAGGTAAGGCCATGCAGGGATTTGAAAGCAAGGATAAGAGTGTTAAAATCGTGATGTTACCTGACCAGGAGCAAATGTAGGCGGTCCGACCATGAGCACAGGGCTGATAGGTGGTCAGGAGTTACTGTGAGTTAAGGCACAGCCGCAGTGTTTGTGTTTTTTTTACAGAGGGTAGAATGCGGGACACCAGCCAGGAGCACGTTGGAATAGTTGAGCCTTGAATGGGGGTTTTTGAGCGGCCAGTAAGCTCGATAAGAGAAGGCCGGCGATATTACTGGTGGCACACATGTGAAGTTGGAGGCTCATCTCAAGGTCAAATGCGACGCAAAGTTTGCAAACAGACTGGCTTAATCTCGGACTGTTGCCATGGGGAGGGATGGAGTCGGTAGCTAGGAGATTCGAGTTTGGAGCGAGGACCGAAAACAACGGGTTCAGTCTTCCCAATGTTTAACCAGAGGAAATTCTTGCTCATCCAGAACTGGGGCAAGCAGCTCGATAGCTCAGCAGCATCGCGGAGGTTTGAGAAAGTTGGTGATCCTAGAATCATAGAATTTACAGTGCAGAAGGAGGCCATTCGGCCCATCGGGTCTGCACCAGCTTTGGAAAGAGCACTCTACTTAAGCCCACGCCTCCACCCTATCTCCGTAACCCAGTAACCCCACCTCACCTTTTTTTTTGAACACTAAGGGCAATTTATCATGGCCAATCCACCTAACCCGGACATCTTTGGACTGTGGGAGTAAACCGGAGCACCCGGAGGAAACCCACGCACACACGGGGAAAATGTGCAGTCTCCACACAGACAGTGACCCAGCAGGGAATTGAACCTGGCGCTGTGAAGCCACAGTGCTAACCACTCTGCTACCGTGCTGCCCACTGATGAGCTAAAGGTGGCTGTCGTCAGAGTACATGTGATTACTAGCACTGGGCAGCACATTAAGGGGGGTGGGGAAGCAGCCGGAACTCACACACATACCCTTCCAGCCTGCCCTGGAAGGAAAATCGTTGTGGTGCCGACCCGCTCCTCGGCAACCTGCCCCACAGCCAAAACACACTGCAGCCAGGTGGAATCATGCCAGTGTGGGACGTCCCCACTGCGAAACAGGGGGGCTTACTATCTGCGAAGGGTGGGGGGGGGGGGGGGGGGGGGGTTCTTTGCACATCGGGTGGTGGCCCCCTCAGGTAGGAACTCTACCTTACTGCCCAATAGTTTTTGTCAAAAGCGGACAGGTCAGACCAGCCCAACTGCCCTTGACAGCCATTTTATGAGGTGGACAGCACAATGTTGGGGTCAATTGTCTTGTTAACAATTGGCTCTGAATTATTTATTGAAATATGGCGGACAGACCGTTGGCACCCAGTGTGTGTGGGGGGGGGGGGGGGGGGCATGTGAACCCCAGCCAAAAATGTGTGCATTTATATAGTACCTTCTAAACCATCCCAGGAGAAATGAAATATTTTTGAAGTGCAGTCACTGTTGTAATGCAGAGAAGCAGTGGCGAATCTGTGCACAGCAAGCTCCCACAAAGTTATATGATCGTGGCGAGATAACCTATTTTCTCGTGCCGTTGGTCGAGGGATAAATATTCATGTAAATAAATATAAATGTTGCTCTTAGGAATAGTGCCCTGGGATCGTTTACATTCACCTGAGTGTGAGCTATGTGCAAGAGCGACTGGGTGTTAGAAATGAGAAGCTGTCCCATTTGCAAGTTCTTTTTTTTTTTAATAAACAATTTTATTGAGGTAGTTTTTGGCTTTATAAACAGTTACAGACATCATCAGAAAGGAAGCAAAAAAGGCAAAAATGTGCAAACATCCACGTACTTTCAATACTTCCATCGTACCGTATTGCACAAGCCCGCTCCCCTCCCACCTGTACTACCCGCCATATTTTCCCTCCTACTCTACTCTACCCCCCCCCCCCCCAACCCCCCTGCTGACGCTCACTCTCCCGCAAAGAAGTCAATAAATGGTTGCCACCTCCGGGTGAACCCCTGCACAGATCCCCTCAAGGCGAACTTAATTTTTTCCATCCCCAGGAAACTTGACATGTCCGCAAGCCACCACTCAGTCTTCGGGGGCTTTGAGTCCCTCCACGCCAATAATATTCGTCGCCGGGCTATCAGGGAAGCAAAGGCCAGCACATCGGCCGCTTTCTCCCCCTGGACGCCCGGGTCTTCCGAAACCCCAAAAATTGCCACCCCTGGACTCATCACCACCCTTGTTTTTAGCACCTGGGACATGACCCCCGCAAATCCCTCCCAGTACCCCCTCAGCTCAGGGCATGCCCAAAACATGTGCACATGGTTCGCTGGTCCTCCCGCGCACCTAGCGCATTTGTCCTCTATCCCGAAAAATTTGCTCATCCGAGCCACCGACATATGGGCCCCGGTGAACGACCTTAAATTGGATCAGCCCGAGCCTAGCACATGTCGCGGTCGAGTTTACCCTACTCAGGGCCTCTGCCCACAGCCCATCCTCCATTTCCCCGCCTCGCTCCTCCTCCCATTTAAGTTTCAGTTCCTCTGTCTGGGACCCTTCCTCCCTCATGAGCACCTTATAAATACCCGAGACTCTACCCTCCCCTTCGTCCCTCCCAGAGACTATTCTGTCTAGGATCCCCATTGGCGGGAGGCGCGGGAAAGATGGGACCTGTCTACGAACAAAGTCCCGCAACTGTAGGTATCTAAAATCATTTCCCCTTACCAACCCAAATTTCTCCTCCAAGCTCCTCAAACTCGCGAAGCTCCCTTCCAGGAACATATCACCCACCCTTCCCGCCCCTGCTCGCCGCCATACTCGGAACCCCCCATCCACCCCATTTGCAAGTTCTGATAGAAACATAGAAAATAGAAGCAGGGGACAATTCGGCCCTTTGAGCCTGTTCTGCTATTCAACCTGGCTGATCTTCCACCTGGACACCATACCCCACCGCTCTCCCCATACCCCTTGACGCCTTTATTGTCTCGAAATCTAACTATTTCCTTCCTAAGTATATTTGGTGACGTGGCCTGCAGAACCTTCTGGGGTAGAGAATTCCACACGTTCTCCACCCTTTGAGTGAAGAACTTTCTCCTCATCTCAGTCCTTAATGGCCAACCCCTCCTGAAACTGTGACCCGTCGTCCTAACCCCCCCCCCCCCCCCCCCCAGCCGTCCAGTCTGTCCAGCCCTGTCAGACTTTTCAATTAGATCATTATTCTGAATTCCAGTCAATACAGTCCCGGTCGACCCAATCTTTCCTCATTCGACAACCCTGTCATCCCAGGGATCAATCTGGTGAACTTTGTTGCACTCCTTCTGTGTTCTCCGCTTTTGATGATTCTTGGAATTCACCAAGGAAAAAAAAAAACTCCTAACAGATTGTGAACTTGTGGTTACATATTTTTGAAGGTTCTACTTTCCACTTTTGGCTGAGTTCTGATGGGTTGGCTTCCCAACACTGCTTTGGATTATTCCTTCCGGAACCATCTGCTTATCAGCTTTGGCAGCCTTTCGTGCAGCCTGACACTGAAGGTTCTTTTACCTAAACCCAAAACCCACCCACCTGAAGACCCAGCCATTTGTTCCGGAATGTGTTGGATGCTGAAGCGGGCACCTGGAAAGGGAATACTGGGGTGATATAGCCCGCCAGTTGCAAACTGAAGGTTGGCCCTTGGCCGCGTGATGACGGTTGGCCTCGCGATAATTTTCTGAGGCCTTTAGAAAAACAAAACACGTTTTATTCTTGACCTGGGAGAGTAACGTCCATTTATGTTGTAGATAATAGCGGCTACTATCCAGCGATCTTGAGAGATTTAGATTTCGTAACATGTCAAATTCTTTAAAATATTTGTCGAGAGATTTTGTACAGTCGCAAAATCTTTTTTGGGAATTCTGAAGGAAAGTGCGTACCAGCTGTCAGATTGAACTAATGCAAATGGTTGTCTCTTTATAGCATGTCTCTGGTGAACCATAGCTGCGACCCAAACTGTACGATTGTCTTTGAAGGAAAACAACTCCAGCTGCATGCGGTGCGACAGATTCAAGTTGATGAGGAGGTAATTTATTGTACGGTGATATGTACAAGTTAATGGGCGGGATTTTCCAGCCCTCCCTGCCCATCGCCGGGGTCGTCCGGTCCCGATGAAAGTCAATGGAATTTTGGCCGGATAGCCGGTACCCGCCATGGGGCAGCACAGTAGCACAGTGGTTAGCACAGTTGCTTCGCAGCTCCAGGGTCACAGGTTCGATTCCCGGCTTGGGTCACTGTCTGTGCGGAGTCTGCACGTTCTCCCCGTGTGTGCGTGGGTTTCTTCCAGGTGCTCTGGTTTCCTCCCACAGTCCAAAGATGTGCAGGTTAGGTGGATTGGCCATGCTGAATTCCCCTTAGTGTCTTAAATGGTTAGGTGGGGTGTATGGGTTACCGGGATAAAGGAGATAGGGTGGAGGCGTGGGGCTTAAGTTTCCAAGGGCCGGTGCAGACTCGATGGGCTGAATGGCCTCCTTCTGCACTGTAGATTCTATGATTCTATAATAGAGACTTGTATTTATATTGCTCTTTTAAGGTAATATTTTTATGTCAAGGAACTCCACAGAGGTTTATGAAGCAAGATTGGATACCGAGCCGTGTAAGGAGATATGTGGTCAGCTGACCAAAGGTTTGGTGAAAGAAATGAGTTTTAAGGCGCATCTTAGTGTAGACAGGCGAGTTGGAGAATTTTAGTGCGTGAACTCCAGGGCTTAGGACAGAGGCTTTAAACACAATGATTAAGCAGATGGGCAGCAGACTCTGACACCCTGTAAAGCACTCAGATTCTCTCCATATGTCCAGGAGGGGTTGTGGAATCACTCCATAGTTTGAGGGTTTGGGAGCGTTAAGCAGTTTGTCTCCTTCACTTCCTATCGCCTCAATGAAATTCTAGCTTACAGTGAGCAGCAGTACAATTAAACTGATCATGCTGGTGAAAATTATTATACTACTCTCACTTGATAGAAGTGGATGTTTGATTATAAACAGGTGCCACGAGGAATAATCCACATCATCCTGTAGAACTGAAACAGCCCAGAACTTTCCAATCCTGCCTTTATGATATAGGCCACCTTTCACTATCTCTGCTGTAAGACTATCTTTGATTTAGTTTACATTGGCAATGGCTCCCTCACCAATATACAACCCTTATCTCGCACATCCTTCGTAATAAACCCACCTTTGTTTTACAATCTTGTTTATTTTTTGGGTGCCAAGCATAGGTTATGAAGAGTTATTTAGGTCGAATGCTAACACTTGGTGTTTTTTTCATTTGGTCGTTACCTCTGAAACCTAAGCTTCGAGTCAAACTTTTGCTAACTTATGTTACAAACACGATTGATATGTGTCAGTAATGTACTCGGGCAGTGTGGTGAATGAAAAACTCATCCTTTTGGAGCAACCATACTTTCCTCGGGTCGGGAATGGTCCAAGTGTGCATCTGTATGTGTTGAATGTGTTTTGTGTGCGTATGCTGTGTATGTGTATGTGTGCGTGCATGTGTGTGCACGCGAGCATGTGTGTGTATGCATTTAGATGTGCAACGTGTGTGAATGCACGTGTGTATGTGTGTGTGCATGCACGTGTGCACATGTGTATGCATTTGTGTGCTACGTGTGTACGTGCACATGTGTGTGTGCACACCTGTGTGCATGTATGTGCTGCCTATGTGTGTGCTGCATATGTGTCTGCGCACGAATGTGTTTGTGTGTGTATGTGTGTGCTGCATATGTGTGTGCTTTGTGTGCACGCATGTGTGCGTGCTGCATATGTGTGTATGCCATGTACGTGTGCGCATGTGAGTGTGTGCACACGTGCTTGTGTTGCATTTGTGTGTGCTCCATATGTGTGTGTGTGCTACGTGTGCGTGTGTGCACCTGTGCAGCATGTGTATTGCACATGTGTGTTGTGTGTGTGTCATATGAAGCAGCATCTGCCTTCTCCATACATGACCCTTTGATGGTTGGAACATCTCATTTGGTTTAAGTGAGATAGAAATAAATCTCCGCCATGTCAGTCAAAGTGAAAAGCTTTTCACTCTCCGCTTCATCTTTAGTGTCTTCAGAGGCTTTTATGTGTTTGTCATGAAGCTGTTTAGCACAGGGCTAAATCGCTGGCTTTGAAAGCAGACCACGGGTAGTCAGCAGCACGGTTCAATTCCCGTAACAGCCTCCCCGAACAGGTGCCGGAATGTGGCGACTAGGGGCTTTTCACAGTAACTTCATTTGAAGCCTACTTGTGACAATAAGCGATTTTCATTTCATTTCAAGTATGAACAGGAACTCAATCATTTAACCATGGGCCCTATTATGATAATGTGTACCACACTCCCCTCCACCACCACCAAGGGAGGGGCGGCTGTTGACCTTTTGTCAATTACATGTTACAGTTTATTAATTTCAATTGCTTTGTTAAGATTAAATGAAAACAGAGGATGGATATTAATTGTCCTTGAGTACAAAAAACTAGGAGATAGCTGGGACACTGGTTTGAGTGAGAGGAGAGCTGTGAGAGTGAACAAATCAATAAACTCCCTCAATAAAGAAAAGTTCCATCAGTTTCGCCTTCACCAATCGGTTTCTGGTTTCCTATTGCGTTAACAAGCTTGTATGCTGTTATCATGCTGTAGGGTTTGGACAGGGGAGTAGGAGTCTACTGCGGCACAGCAAAGGACCATTTGGCCCATCGGGCCTGTGCCGTATCTGTGCCATAAACAATCCATCAGTCCCATTCCTCGCATCCCCACCCTCCTCCATTATCCCATATCTCAGTAAGTTTATTTTTCTCTATTACCTACCCATTGAAATCATTGATCGCCTGCGCTTCCAAAAACCTTCAACCTCGCATCCCCCCCCTGCACCCCTCACCCAAAATCTTAAATCTGTGTCCCATTGTCCTTGTACATAACGCCAATGGGAATAGTTTTACTTTACCTACCTTATGTAAACCTGTCACAAATTTGTGCAAATCTCCCTCAGTCTCCTCTCGTCTATGGAGAACAGCCTCAGCTTCTCCAGCCCTAACCTTGTAGCTACAGTCCCTCACTCCCTGGAACCATTCTGGTAAATCTCCAGTTGTGAGCCCCCACGACCTTCCCAAAGTGAGGTGAGCAGAGCTGGACACAATGGTCCCTTTTTGCCTTGAATGCATATCAGAGATGGCAAAACCCCAACGATGGAATTTAAAAGCAACATGAGCCCTGCTTTGTTTATCCCTCCCAGGTTAATCGCCTCTCTCACTGGGAAGGGAAGAAGTGGGCCACTTTCCAGGCTCTATCGCCCAACCTTTAGTTGTGCAGCAAAACACTGACGCGGTCTTTCAAGCTACCGTTGTTATCACGATAATGATGTGCTTGGTGGCAGACAGCCAAGTCGTTACTCCCTGCAGTCAAGGCTATGGTAAACCTGCCCTTACCTGGCCCTGTGTTATAACACACACAAGAGATACTGTGTGATCAGAAGCTGATGGACATACTTACAAACAGCTTAATAGCTGGTCACAGCGGTATCTCAGCCGCAGCTTTTTGAACTTTTACTGCCTCAGTTGTGAATGCAATCGATGCTGATATTTCCACAGTGAACACCTCAGGTTTTGGCTGACCTCGCGTTCACCTTTCGCGGCAATAGCGGTGACGTTTGATGTTTTTTTCCTCAGGCCGGACATGAACAATCCTAAAGCTGAGTGTGTGATTTGTTAAAGAATCGAGAGCCAGTCCGGTTCTTCCCTACGCTGGTGTGTTTGTTTTAAGAAGAGCGGCCTACGTTTATAGCGCGCCTCTGACAAACTTGGGACATCCCAGAGCACTTTACAGTCATTGGAGTGTAGTCATTGTTGTAAGAAGCCCAGCAGTCAATTTGCACGCAGCAAACTCCCTCAAACAGCAATGTTTGCCGCTGCTAATTCAAAATCACTTAACTAAAATGTTTCCTCCTGTTTTTAAAAAACCATCCATTGTTCTGTACATACAACTTACAGTGCAGAAAGCCAACAAGTCTGCACCAGCCCTTGGAAAGAGCACCCTACCCAAGCCCACACCTCCATTCTCTCCCGGTAACCCAGCAACCCACCTGTTGGATGAGACATTAAAAGTGAGGCCCCATCTACCTGCTCAGGTGGATTAAAAAGCACTATTTTGAAGAAGCGCATTGTCGTTGTCACAGGTCCTGGCCAATATTTATCCCTCAACATCACAAAAACAGATTATCTGGTCGCTATGTTGCATTCCATGAAACTGGTTGAGGTCTGGAATGCCCGGCCTGCAAGAGGGCATTGGTTGATTATTTGAATAGAAACAATGTGCAGGGTTACGGGGAAAAGGCAGGGGAATGGCACTAAGTCATGAGGTTCGTTTGGAGAGCCAGTGCAGACACGATGGGCCGAATGGCCTCCTTTTGCATCATAACAATTTTGTGACCTCACGGATGTTTGTGGGATCTTGCTTGGTGCAAATTGGTTCCCGTATTTCCTGCATTACTGCAGTAACGACTCTTAAGAAATACCTAATTGGCTGTAAAGTTCTTTAAGTAGGGGCAGCACGGTAGCATTGAGGATAGCACAATCGCTTAACAGCTCCAGTGTCCCAGGTTCGATTCCGGCCTGGGTCACTGTCTGTGCGGAGTCTGCACATCCTCCCCGTGTGTGCGTGGGTTTCCTCCGGGTGCTCCGGTTTCCTCCCACAGTCCAAAGATGTGCAGGTTAGGTGGATTGGCCATGATAAATTGCCCTTAGTGTCCAAAATTGCCCTTAGTGTTGGGTGGGGTTACTGGGTTATGGGGATAGGGTGGAGGTGTTAACCTTGGGTAGGGTGCTCTTTCCAGGAGCCGGTGCAGACTCGATGGGCCGAATGGCCTCCTTCTGCACTGTAAATTCTATGAAAGTAGTCATGAACAGTGGACACAGACTTCAGTGCTGTTGTAACAAAATGTTATGAAATCTGAGCAAGCAGTGAGAAAATCGATGGGAATCTGTGACCCTCTTTAGAAAAAAAAATACTATTTTCTATTTATGAGGTAGCACATGTTTAGACTGAGGAGGTCTTGTGGTGCCGTGTGCAGCACCCCTGCCTCCTCAGGTTTAAGTCCCACTCCAGGACTTAATGGTCAAGGAAGTTCATAATGCGGCCAAATAGGTTGAGTATCGACCTACAAAACTCCTTCCAAACACGCCAAAGACAGGTGATGAGAGCGGGAGAGATTTCTGGTCAGCCATGTGTTGGAAAGGAAGTTGGGAGCCTGCACCATCGCTCCAGGCTACAACGTACACGTAAATAAATGTGCAGGGACAGCACGATGGCACAGTGGTTAGCACTGATGTCTCACAGCGTCAGGGACCCGGGTTCAATTCCGGCCTCGGGTGACTTGTGGAGTCTGCACTTTCTCCCCGTGTCTGTGTGGGTTTCCTCCGGGTGCTCCGGTTTCCTCCCACAGTCCAAAGACGTGCAGGTTAGGTGGATTGGCCACGCTAAATTGCCCTCAGTGTCCAAAATGTTAATGGCGTTACGGGGATCGGGAGGGGGGGTGTGGGCCTAGGTAAGCTGCTCTTTTAGAGGTCGGTGGAGACGCGATTAGCCAAATGGCCTTCTCCTGTCCTGTAGGGAATCTATGGATTATGTGCCACGAGGAACGTAAGAAATAGGAACAAGGAGTAGGCCATTCAGCCCTTTGAATTAGTTCTGGTTTTGAATATGATCTACTTCAATTCCACCATTTTGCACTTTCCCCGTAATCTTTAATTCCCTTGGTGTCCAAAAATATGTTGACTTGTGTCATCAAACTCGACAACTGAGCTCCCACATCGGTGAGGTAGAGAATTCCGAAGATCCAGAATCCTTTGAGTGAAGAAAGTTCTCCTGAACGGTCGGCTCCTTTTCCTGAGAATGTGACCACAGGTTGGAGACTAATCCATAAGGGGGAATGTCTTCCCAGCTTGTCAATCCCTTTCAGAATGTCAGATGTTTCAATACAATCACCTCTCATTCTCCTAAATTCTAAAATTTACACCAAGGGAGGGGCTGGGACTTGAGATATGATGACAAACTGAGGCCCCATCTGACCTGGAGGTTGACCCTAAAGGATCCCCGGGAGTTATTTGACGAGCATCCCGGTTCTCTACACCATTGAAAGGGATTATCTGGCCACCAATCTCACTGGCGTTTGTCGGATCCGACTCTGTGTAAACTGATTTGCTGCATTTCTCAACTTACAACCATGACTTCCAAAGTACTTCATTGGCTGTGGAGCACTTTGGAACATCTTGGGGTGCAAATGTGTTCCCTTCTTCCTTTCCTCCCTTTTGTCCATCCCTCCCTCCTTCCCCAGACACCGGCACTCGGAGACACGCAGAAGGCAGACTATCCCGAGGAGACTCCTCGATGCCGTTTCACTGTGGGAGATTGCTGGCAATGACACCTTGTGAGGCGGTAATATTGGGAGGCTCACACGTCCATAGGCCTGACCAGCCGGCCCGGCCTACACTCAGGCTGTGTAGTGCGCAGAAAGAATGAAGGTGAAATGGTTGCGGGAGGCCAGGGAGGCTTCTGCTTTGGTTTAGATCCCCCCTGAGGCCCCAGACCTAAATAGAAAAATGCAGTGTGCTGAATGAGTGAACAGAAAATTCAACACGCTGACTGTAACCTCCCTCTCCCCCGTGCCCCTATAGCGCCGCGATGCGTTAGAGGTCAAGGTGCCACCTTGCAGATGGAGAGCAGGACCTTGACAACTAATACTGACTGGAAATTGTTGTTTTAGATGATCGAGAATGTTAGTTATTAATGTTTCCAGCTTAATCATTTATTGTTCTCTCTGCCCACCAGCTGACGGTCAGTTACATTGATGTCATGGCAACCAGCCAGGAACGGCAGAGACAGCTAGAGAAGCAGTACTGCTTTGTGTGTGATTGCAAGCGCTGTGAGATGGCAGACAAGGTTTGTTATGTCTGAATTACTTGGGGAGTTGGACTGTGTCAAGGTTCCTGGCTTTTATTTAGCATTGCGCCCAGCACTTCACGTAATTCCATTCCATTTCCTTCACCTATTCCTTGGCCGCCCATGTCTTGTCGCGTGCAGAGCCCAGCCCACAGTCAAGGATGCTCATTGCGGTGGCTTTCGGGTTTGATTCCTTCGGAAAAGCGGGATGCTGCAACAGGTTGGGGTGTCCGGGAGGAGGTTGGGAAGGGGGAGAGAATTTAGGAGACACCAGTTTTTGTGGGAGCTTTCTGTGTACACATGGGCTGCCACGTTTGCTTCAATATGGCAGTGACTACACTTCAGGACTCAAGTGTTAGAAGCAGGAGTGGGCCATTCGGCCCCTCAGGCCTGCTACACTATTCAATAAGATCATAGCTGAAATGATTGAGGTCTGAACCCTACCTACCTGCCTGCACCCCCCCTTCTCCCCCCCCCCCCCCCCCTCCTTTGTCAGTCAAAAATCTATCTAACTCAGCCTTGAATATATTTATTCAATGACCCAACTGCTGTGGCTCTCTGGGGCAAAAGATTCCACACACACACACACAGAAAAAAAAATCTCCTCATCCTCATCTTAAATGGGAGACATTAATTTTTAACCTGCGCCCCCTGGTTCTAGAATTCTGTACAAGGGGAGACATCCTTTCAGCATCCACCCTGTCAAGTCCCCCCAGGATCTTACATGTTTCAAGATCACCTCTCAATTTTCTAAACTCCAGCGGCAACAGGTCCAATCTGACCAACCTTTCCTCGCAAGACAATCACTACCTCCCAGGAATCAGTCAACTGAGCCGTCTTTGAACTGCTTTGAATGCAATTAGACACCCCCCCCCCTCCCCTTCAGAAGACCAGAGCTGTAGTCACTACTCCAGATGTGGTCTCACTAAGGCCTTATGCAGCTGTAGCAGCACTTCCCTACTTTTATATTCCATTCCGCTGATAATAAACGCCGACATTCCATTTGCTAATCACTTGCTGTACCTGCATGCTAGCTTTTTGTGGCTCATGGACCAGGGTCCCACTGTACTGCGGAGCTCTGCAATCTTTCTTCATTTAAACAGAAATGGGCTTTGGTTTGTGAGGACCACGAAGAATCCAGCGCGTGTTTGTCCAGTCAAGCAGAAAGTAACTTTATTTACAACAACATGTACGCAGCAGCAGTAATTCACCACTGCTTCCTCCTCGAGCCGGTACACAGCTCTATTTACACAGCTGCTAATGATCCCCCCCCCCCCCCCCCCTCCCTTTCATTGAGGGAGTTCATACTCTCCAAAATACATAGAATCATAGAATTTACAGTGCAGAAGGAGGCCATTCGGCCCATCGAGTCTGCACCGGCTCTTGGTAAGAGCACCCTACCCAAGCCCACACTTCCACCCTATCCCAATAACCCAGTAACCCCACCCAACACTGAGGGCAATTTTGGACACTAAGGGCAATTTATCATGGCCAATCCACCTAACCTGCACATCTTTGGACTGTGGGAGGAAACCGGAGCACCCGGAGGAAACTCGCACAGACACGGGGAGAACGTGCAGACTCCGCACAGACAGTGACCCAAGCCGGGAATCGAACCTGGGACCTTGGAGCTGTGAAGCAATTGTGCTAACCACTGTGCTACCGTGCTGCCCAATCATGGGATAACCAATTGTTCCCAGCCAATAGGATCCAGGCAGGTTCAAAGGTGCTTTGCGACACCCTGAGATTGGGAAAGATGCTGCCTCGGTGCAAATCCTCCTTTTTTCCTGTGTGGAATGATCCAGGAAAAGTTTCAGTTCCATTCACGCTGGGCATAACCCCATGATGCAGCAGGCAATCAAAGAATTGTTACAGTGCAGAAGGAGGCCATTCGGTCCATCGTTTCTGTACCAGCTCTCCATCAGGCAACATGACCTAGTGCCAGTCCCCTGCCTTTTCCCTGTACCTCTGCACATTGTTCCTATTCAAGTAATCATCTGATACCCTCTCGAATGCCTCGATTGAACCTGCCTCCACCACACTTCCAGACCGTGCATTCCAGACCCCAGCCACTCGCCGTGTGGGAAAGGTGTTCCTCACATCTGCTTCTTTTGCAAATCACTTTAAATATGTGCCCGCTCGTTCGTGAGCCTTTTAGCAGTGGAAACAGTTTCTCCCGATCTACTCTGGTCCAGTCCCCTCATGATTTTTCACCCGTCTCTCAAATCTCCTCTTAGCCTCCTCCTCTTCAAGGAGAGCCGTCACAACCTCTCAATCTACCCTCGTAACTGAAGTTTCTCATCCCTGGAGCCAGTCTGTGTGAACCACTTCTGTACCAATCCCAGTGCGTCCACATCCTTCCGAGAGCGTGGAGCCCAGAACTGTACACAATATTCCATCACACATCCCTGCATTTTAAAACAGGCGGAAGAAGTGATACACCAGCTGTCTCTTGTCGCTGAGAGAGGTGTGGTGCATTAAGTTACCTTCAAGCTTTACTGATGGAAGCAAAACAATCATCTGTTACCAAGCGAGTCTGAGATGCGCAGTCACGGCACTGACACATCCATGGCAGGGATTGATCAATCAGAGATTGAAGTGGATTCCAATAAAGTTGTTTTCTTTATGCTGGTCTCTGCCGGGAGATTTATTTGCTCAGACGTACAGTGCCTCCCCGCAAATAAATCAGGCAGAATGACTTTTCAAATCAATTCGATTCACTGAGTGAGATGTCGCTCCATCATCTACAAGGCTTCAGACAACAACAGAAAGAGGCCAGTGGGATTGACGAGTGTCGTGTCAGTCAGAGAACTCTCAGACCACCTCCCCTCTCCGAACCCTTTCTCACAAATCCTGCTGCTCTGCTAAATGGAGAGAGATGGTGGAATTCAGCAACCATTTTCCCTGTGACGTTAGCACCATTATATGGGCCACAACCACTAACCGGCAGGGTTTATACACTGTACAGTGGAGGGTATGGGGATCACAGGGTGCAAACACTGTACAGTGGAGGGTATGGGGATCACAGGGTGCAAACACTGTACAGTGGAGGGTATGGGAATCACAGGATTTAAACACTGTACAGTGGAGTTTATGGGAATCACAGGATTTAAACACTGTACAGTGGAGTTTATGGGGATCACAGGGTACAAACACTGTACAGTGGAGGGTATGGGGATCACAGGGTTCAAACACTGTACAGTGGAGGGTATGGGGATCACAGGGTGCAAACACTGTACAGTGGAGGGTATGGAGATCACAGGGTGCAAACACTGTACAGTGGAGGGTATGAGGATCACAGGGTGCAAACACTGTACAGTGGAGGGTATGGGGATCACAGGGTGCAAACACTGCACAGTGGAGGGTATGGGGATCACAGGGTGAAAACACTGTACAGTGGAGGGTATGGGGGTCACAGGATTCAAATACAGTACAGTGGAGGGTATGGGGATCACAGGGTACAAACACTGTACAGTGGAGGGTATGGGGATCACAGGGTACAAACACTGTACAATGGAGGGTATGGGGATCACAGGATTTAAACACTGTACAGTGGAGGGTATGGGGATCACAGGGTACAAACACTGTACTGTGAAGGGTATGGGGATCACAGGGTACAAACACTGTACAGTGGAGGGTATGGGGATCACAGGATTTAAACACTGTACAGTGAAGGGTATGGGGATCACAGGGTACAAACACTGTACAGTGGGGGGTATGGGAATCACAGGATTTAAACACTGTACAGTGGAGTTTATGGGAATCACAGGATTTAAACACTGTACAGTGGAGTTTATGGGGATCACAGGGTACAAACACTGTACAGTGGAGGGTATGGGGATCACAGGGTACAAACACTGTACAATGGAGGGTATGGGGATCACAGGATTTAAACACTGTACAGTGGAGGGTATGGGGATCACAGGGTACAAACACTGTACTGTGAAGGGTATGGGGATCACAGGGTACAAACACTGTACAGTGGAGGGTATGGGGATCACAGGATTTAAACACTGTACAGTGAAGGGTATGGGGATCACAGGGTACAAACACTGTACAGTGGAGGGTATGGGAATCACAGGATTTAAACACTGTACAGTGGAGTTTATGGGAATCACAGGATTTAAACACTGTACAGTGGAGTTTATGGGGATCACAGGGTACAAACACTGTACAGTGGAGGGTATGGAGATCACAGGGTACAAACACTGTACAGTGGAGTTTATGGGGATCACAGATTCAAACACTGTACAGTGGAGTTTATGGGGATCACAGATTCAAACACTGTACAGTGGAGTTGATGGGGATCACAGATTCAAACACTGTACAGTGGAGTTTATGGGGATCACAGATTCAAACACTGTACAGTGGAGGGTATGGAGATTACTGGGTCCAAACATTTTACAGTAGAAATTGTGGACTGGACTGGATTTCAGCATTATACAGTGAACCTCACAGGATTTTGGCTGTGTATTATGAACCTCAATGCCTTGAGTGTACAGCGGACCGCACTGCATTGAGGCAGTATACAGTGGGTCACACTGGATTGAGGCAGTATACAGTCGATCACATTGGATCGACGCAGAACACAGTGGATCACACTGTATTGATGCAGCACGGTAGCATTGTGGATAGCATAATTGCTTCACAGCTCCAGGGTCCCAGGTTTGATTCCGGCTTGGGTCACTGTCTGTGCGGAGTCTGCACGTCCTCCCCCTGTGTGCGTGGGTTTTCTCCGGGTGCTCCGGTTTCCTCCCACAGTCCAAAGATGTGCAGGTTAGGTGGATTGTCCATGATAAATTGTCCTTAGTGTTGGGTGGGGTTACTGGGTTATGGTGATAGGGTGGAGGTGTTGACCTCGGGTAGATTGCTCTTTCCAAGAGCCGGTGCAGACTCGATGGGCCGAATGGCCTCCTTCTGCACTGTAAATTCTATGATCAACTCTATGACAGTGGATCATACTGGATTGAGGCAGTATACAGTGGAGCACACTGGATTGAGGCAGTATGCAGTGGATCACACTGGATTGAGGCAGTATACAGGGGATCATACCGGATTGAGGCAGTATAATGTG
This sequence comes from Scyliorhinus canicula, assembly GCF_902713615.1. NCBI lineage: Eukaryota > Metazoa > Chordata > Chondrichthyes > Carcharhiniformes > Scyliorhinidae > Scyliorhinus > Scyliorhinus canicula. Next base: position 294,178,134 of record NC_052146.1, read on the forward strand.
GATCATACTGGATTGAGGCAGTATACAGTGGATCATACTGGATTGAGGCAGTATACAGTGGAGCACACTGGATTGAGGCAGTATACTGTGGATCATACTTGATTGAGGCATTATACAGTGGATCATACTGGATTGAGGCAGTTTACAGTGGATCATACTGGATTGAGGCAGTATACAGTGGATCACACTGGATTGAGGCATTATACAGTGGATCATACAGGATTGAGGCAGTATACAGTGGATCATACAGGATTGAGACAGTATACAGTGGATCACACTGGATTGAGGCAGTATACAGCGGTTCACACTGGATTGAGGCAGTATACTGTGGATCATACTGGATTGAGGCTGTATACAGTGGATCATACTGGATTGAGACAGTATGCAGTGGATCACACTGGATTGAGGCAGTCTACATCTGATCACACTGGATTCAGGCAGTATACAGTGGATCATACTGGATTGAGGCTGTATGCAGTGGATCATACTGGATTGAGACAGTATGCAGTGGATCACACTGGATTGATGCATTATACAGTGGATCACTGGATTGAGGCAGTATACAGTGGATCACACTGGATTGAGGCAGTATACAGTGGATCACACTGGATTGAGGCAGTATACAGCGGTTCACACTGGATTGAGGCAGTATACAGCGGATCACACTAGACTGAGGCTGTATACAGTGGAGCACACTGGATTGAGGCAGTATACTGTGGATCACACTGGATTGAGGCAGTTTACAGTGGATCATACTGGATTGTGGCAGTATACAGTGGATCATACTGGATTGAGACAGTATACAGTGGATCACACTGGATTGAGGCATTATACAGTGGATCACACTGGATTGAGGCAGTATACAGTGGATCACACTGGATTGAGGCAGCATACTGTGGATCATACTGGATTGAGGCAGTACACAGTGGATCACTGGATCGAGGCAGTATACAGTGGATCATACTGGATTGAGGCAGTATACAGTGGATCATACTGAATTGAGGCAGTATACAATGGACCATACTGGATTGAGGCAGTATAGTGCGGGCCACACTGGATTGGGGCAGTATACAGTGGATCACTGGATTGAGACAGTATACAGTGGATCACTGGATTGAGGCAGTATACAATGGATCACACTGGATTGGAGCAGTATACAGTGGATCACTGGATTGAGACAGTATACAGTGGATTGCACTGTCTTGAGGCAGTATACAGTGGATCTCACTGGATTGAGCAGTATACAGTGGAGCACACTGGATTGAGGCAGTATACTGTCGATCACACTGGATTGAGGCAGTTTACAGTGGATCTTACTGGATTGTGGCAGTATACAGTGGATCATACTGGATTGAGGCAGTATATAGTGGATCATACTGGATTGAGGCAGTATACAGTGGATCATACTGGATTGAGACAGTATACAGTGGATCACACTGGATTGAGGCATTATACAGTGGATCACACTGGATTGAGGCAGTATACAGTGGATCACACTGGATTGAGGCAGCATACTGTGGATCATATTGGATTGAGGCAGTACACAGTGGATCACTGGATCGAGGCAGTATACAGTGGATCATACTGGATTGAGGCAGTATACAGTGGATCATACTGAATTGAGGCAGTATACAATGGACCATACTGGATTGAGGCAGTATAGTGCGGGCCACACTGGATTGAGGCAGTATATAGTGGATCATACTGGATTGAGGCATTATACGGTGGATCACACTGTATTGAGGCAGTGTACAGTGGATCACACTGGATTGAGGCAGTGTACAGTGGATCACACTGGATTGACGCGGTATACAGTGGATCGTACTGGATTGGAGCAGTATACAGTGGATCACACTGGATTGAGGCAGTATACAGCGGATCACACTGGATTGAGGCAGTATACAGTGGATCACTGGATTGAGGCAGTATACAGTGGATCATACTGGATTGAGGCAGTATACAGTGAATCAAACTGGATTGAGGCAGTATACAGTGGATCACACTGGATTGAGGCAGTGTACAGTGGATCACACTGGATTGACGCGGTATACAGTGGATCATACTGGATTGGAGCAGTATACAGTGGATCACACTGGATTGAGGCAGTATATAGTGGATCATACTGGATTGAGGCATTATACAGTGGATCATACTGGATGGAGGCATTATACGGTGGATCACACTGGATTGAGGCAGTATACAGTGGATCACACTGGATTGAGGCAGTATACAGTGGATCATACTGGATGATTGAGGCAGTATACAGTGGATCATACTGGATTGAGGCTGTATGCAATGGACCATACTGGATTGAGGCAGTATAGTGCGGGCCACACTGGATTGAGGCAGTGTACAGTGGATCACACTGGATTGTGGCAGTATGGAGTGGATCACACTGTATTGAGGCAGTATACAGTGGATCACTGGACTGTGGCAGTATACAGTGGATCATACTTGATTGAGGCATTATACAGTGTATCATACTGGATTGAGGCATTATACGGTGGATCACACTGGATTGAGGCAGTATACAGTGGATCACACTGGATTGAGGCAGTATACAGTGGATCATACTAGATGATTGAGGTAGTATACAGTGGATCATACTGGATCGAGGCATTATACAGTGGATCATACTGGATTGAGGCAGTATACAGTGAATCAAACTGGATTGAGGCAGTATACAGTGGATCACACTGGATTGAGGCAGTGTACAGTGGATCACACTGGATTGACGCGGTATACAGTGGATCGTACTGGATTGGAGCAGTATACAGTGGATCACACTGGATTGAGGCAGTATATAGTGGATCATACTGGATTGAGGCATTATACAATGGATCATACTGGATTGAGGCATTATACGGTGGATCACACTGGATTGAGGCAGTATACAGTGGCTCACACTGGATTGAGGCAGTATACAGTGGATCATACTAGATGATTGAGGCAGTATACAGTGGATCATACTGGATTGAGGCTGTATGCAATGGACCATACTGGATTGAGGCAGTATAGTGCGGGCCACACTGGATTGAGGCAGTGTACAGTGGATCACACTGGATTGTGGCAGTATGGAGTGGATCACACTGGATTGAGGCAGTATACAGTGGATCACATTGGATTGAGACAGTAGACAATGAAGCACACGGGATTGAGGCAGTATACAGTGGATCACTGGATTGAGGCAGTATACAGTGGATCACTGGATTGAGGCAGTATACAGTGGATCATAATGGATTGAGGCAGTATACAGTGGATCGCACTTGATTGAGGCAGTATACAGCGGATCACACTGGATTGAGGCAGTATACAGTGGATCATACTGCATTGAGGCAGTATACAGTGGATCACTGGATTTAGGCAGTATACAGCTGATCACACTGGATTGAGGCAGTGTACAGTAGATCATACTGGATTGAGGCAGTATACAGCTGATCATACTGGATTGAGGCAGTATACAGTGGATCACAGTGGACTGAGGCAGTATACAGTGGATCATACTGGATTGAGGCAGTATACAGCTGATCACACTGGATTGAGGCAGTATACAGCGCATCACACTGGATTGAGGCAGTATTCAGCGGACCACACTGGATTGAGGCAGTATACAGCGGACCACACTGGATTGAGGCAGTATACAGTGGATCACACTGGATTGAGGCAGTATACAGTTGACCACACTGGATTGAGGCAGTATACAGTGGATCACTGGATTGAGGCAGTGTACAGTAGATCACACTGGATTGAGGCAGTATATAGTGGATCACACTAGATTGAGGCAGTATACAGTGGATCACACTAGATTGAGGCAGTATACAGTGGATCACTGGATTGAGGCAGTGTACAGTAGATCACACTGGATTGAGGCAGTATACAGTAGATCACACTAGATTGAGGCAGTATACAGTGGATCATACTGGATTGAGGCAGTATACTGTGGATCACACTGGATTGAGGCAGTATACAGTGGATCATACTGGATTGAGGCATTATACAGTGAACATCACAGTATGTACCTGGAAAAGTGGACTTGGTTTGAGGACCAGACTCCGAAGTGTTGCTCTAAAATCAATACTGCCATCGGCTCAGTGTTTTACATCTTGTTTGTCGAGCCAACATTCAGGCATTTGCCTGGCTTGTGTTCCTGATGAGCAATAACTCAATGCCTGGTCGCTCACAGCGAGAGAGAGAGAGAGGGAGAACATTTCCATTTGCTGATTACAGCACCTTTCACAGCTCAGTGAGTTCAGTGATATACTGTACAGACTCTGGAATGGATGATTAATTGCTCAATGCTTGTCATAACTGGGCTATAAATAGCCATTTTGTTCAGGTAACTTGCCACCTGGGCTCAGTTTTATTGCCTGAACCTGAGGTGAAATATGCTGACAGCATAATTTAACATCCTCCTGAGCATGGGCGGAATTAAACAAAAACTCAGTGAGCTTTGGAGTGCTGCCGCACAACTGCTAACTCCACAGCCGCTGAGGTACTTCAATCCGAGGCTTAGGCAACAGCGAACTGATCACTGAGCTTCAGGATTATTTAAGATGCTTACCTGGAAGGTGCGGCTGGATAGTCAGGGTCTGAGCTGCTCCATGCCTGTGCGAACTGGGCCTCAGTGGGTAGCCATCTTGCCTCTGGGTCGGAGGTGTGTGGGTTCTGAGCCCCGCTCCAGAAACCTGGGATCAAAATCTAGGCTGACATTGCCGTGGCTCCCACTGAGGGAGTGCTGCAAGGTCAGAGGGACCCGTCTTTTAGATGAGACGTTAAATCGAGGCCCTGTCTGCCATCTTGGGTGGACATAAAAGTTCCCACCACACTCTTAGGAAGAAGGCAAGGGGAGGTCTCACTGTTCTCACGGCTATTATTTATCAATCAATCAATCAATATCAGTTTGTCTGGGTATTTATCACATTGCTGCTTTTGGGACTTTCACCGTGTGCCCTATGGTGTTATGTACTCTGGGATAACACAGGCTGCAACTCGATGCAGCTTTGACCAAAAGATACTCCAGACTTTGAAGTAAGTTCAATATGATTTATTGAACCATTAGCGCAGTTTTCTATGAGTTCGACTCTCCTGCTAATCTTGCTATAGTAACTCAGTCGAACTAACCAGTCTGCTCTAAGCCACGTGGTGGGTGTGATGCTTCTGATTTGCCCCTGTCCTACTCTCCAAGTGTCGTCTGTGGAAAGAGACAGAGCATGTGTGTCCTGTCCTTGTATATGGGTTTTGTAAATGCCCCCTTGTGGTCGTGTCACCTCTGGGTGTCTTGACTGCCCATTGGTCGTGTCCTATTCTATGTGTTCATTCGCTGAATGTCTGCATGCCATGACATTTCTGGTGCTCCCTCTAGTGTTTGCTTAGTTGTAGTGTATTTACATTAACCCCTTGTGTATTTACAGTGATGCATATCACCACAGGTGCCACAATGAGTCCACTTCAGAAAGGGGAGGCAGTGGCGTGGTGGTATTATCACTGGACTAGTAATCCAGAGACCCAGAGCCATGCTCTCGGGACCCGGGTTCAAATCCCACCATGGCAGGTGGTGAAATTAGCATTCAATAAAAAAAAATCTGGAATAAAAAATCTAATGATTATCGTAAAAACCCATCTGGGTTCGCTAATGTCCTTTAGGGAAGGAAATCTGTCGTCCTTACCTGGTCTGGCCTACCTGTGACTCCAGACCCACAGCAATGTGGGTTGACTGCTAAAATGCCCTCAGGGGTGGGTAGTAAATGCTGGCCCACATCCCACGAATGAATAAAACAAAATTAACTCACTAGCAGTACAGCCCTTTGGTGTGTCATGTGGTCGTGAAAAGTACCCTGTAAATTCAAAATAAAAACAGAAAATGCTGGAGAGCGAAGCAGAGTTAAGGTTTTGAGTCCAGTACGACTCTTCAGTCTGCGTTGAAAGTGAACAATAGCAAACTTCCGCAACAGGTTGCTCAGTTCCCCGAACTGGTAATTGTCCTTCACACCACGTTCACCCTGTTCCCATATCTTCTTATTCCCCCTTTCCTTTGACCACCTATTTAATCTATTGACACGGACGGAATTCCATTTCCAGGCTCCCGTTTCCCCACACCCCGGGCTGAATTCCATGGCGGGCAACCCGGAGTTGGCTGCGGCCGGATCCTGGAGAAGGTTTCCGAGGGGGCAGCCAAATAGGTGGGAAGGGTGGATGGACGCCATGGGCGGGAGGTGGCGAGGGCGCCCCGGGGTGCCTCAGGCGCAGACAGCCTCTCTGGGCAGTAGAGGATATACTGTGGCCACAGTTGCCAGGCCAACCCCTCCACATGCCGTGGCGGACCAACACATCCATGCTGGGCTGCGTTGCAAGATGCACCTCAGGCGTGCCGTACCTGGCCTCGGTCTCTCGCCAGGGGGACCGTCACCATGCCACCTCCAGGCTCCAACCACATCAGGGGCAGGGTGCCCACATTGGGCATTTCAATCGACCCTGATTAGGTGGCGGACATGTCGCCACTGACCCTCAGAAGCCACGTCCCTTAAAGCAGGTCAGTGGCAGGAACATGCCAGCCGTGCTGCACAATGTGCGAGAATGAGAAATTGCTGGAACGCCCGCCTCCAATCCCATCTCCTTCCAGATGGGAAAAAAACAGTAAAACGGGGAAATAGGAATACTGGTCTGAACTTTTTTTTTCTTTCTGGGCTCCACATCGTGATGAAAGCTTTGCCCATGATCCCTGTTCATTCACTGACTCTGCTACTGCACTCCTCAACCTTACAGCTTCCATGTGTCTTTTAAAAAAAAAAATTCTCCTGCCATCTGCCCTGCATTCCTCACGTTACATCTCACACCCATGTCCTGGAGAGGTGGAAATGACCTATTTTTAAGTCTTGCGGCTAGTTTACCTCATGAGAAGGTTTGAGACCAGGCTACAGGTGAAGCCTACCTAGAGATCACAGAATCACTACAGTGCAGAAAAATGAAAAGAAAAATGAAAATTGCTTATTGTCACGAGTAGACTTCAACAAAGTTACTGTGAAAAGCCCCTAGTCACCACATTCCGGCGCCTGTCCGGGGAGGCTGGTACGGGAATCGAACCGTGCTGCTGGCCTGCCTGGTCTGCTTTAGGGGCTGGTTTAGCTCACAAGGCTAAATCGCTGGCTTTTAAAGCAGACCAACCAGGCCAGCAGCACGGTTCAATTCCCGTACCAGCCTCCCCGGACAGGCGCCGGAATGTGGCGACTAGAGGCTTTTCACAGTAACTTCATTGAAGCCTACTTGTGACAATAAGCGATTTTCATTTCATTTCATTTAAAAGCCAGCGATATAGCCGAGTGTGCTAAACCGGAATCATAGAATATACAGGGCAGAAGGAGGCCATTTGGCCCGTCGGCCCTTGAAAAGAGCACCCCACTTAAGCCCACAGCTACACCCTATCCCTGTAACCCAGTAACACAACCTAACATTTCTGGACACTAAGGGCAATTTATCATGGACAATCCACCTAACCTGCACGTCTTTGGACTGTGGGGGGAAACCGGAGCACCCGGAGGAAACCCACGCACACACGGGGAGAACGTGCAGACTCCGCACAGACAGTGACCCAAGCCGGGAATCGAACCTGGGATCCTGGAGCTGTGAAGCAACTGTACTACCCACTGTGCTACCGTGCTGCCCCGGAGGTCATTCGGCCCATCAATCCTCTGAAAGAGCACCCCACCCAGGCCCGCTCCCTTTGCCCTACCCCTATAGCCTCAACTAACCCTTGGACATTAAGGGGCAATTTATCATGGCCAATCCACCTAATGTGCACGTCTTTGAACTGTGGAAGGAAACCGGAGCACCCGGAGGAAGCCCACACAGACACGGAGAGAGTGTGCAGACTCCACACAGGCAGTCACCCAAGGCCAGAATTGAACCCGGGTCTCTGGAGCCGTGAAAGCAGTAGTGCTAACTAACCACTGGTCCACTGTGCCTGGCAGAGAAGTAGCTTGGGTCTTGTCGGTAAGTTAACTGCACCAAGGAGGTACAGTGAAATCAATCAAACATCTGTAGAGGTGACACGTGAGCTCTCGCACTGATAGCAACTCACTCACCAAGGGCATGGCCTGAATTGAATGTGAACAAGCAGACTTCACCAGCAGTATCAGGCTTGTCACAACATCCCAAAGCCATAAGCTGGGTAGGAAAGAATCTCAGTCTCATCATTGAAACCTGGGGCCTCAAGGAAAAATGTGCTCCGCTGGGGAAAATGGTTGTCGGGAGGACAGGATTCCCAAAACGCCAGCGAAAACCTTAAGGATCCTATGTGGATTCTTCCCGAGTTCTCTACCTGCAGGAGACCCAACCCACAGCACACGACCTTCATTGTGGGTGGAACAGGGAGGTGGGTCCCAAGTCCATCCCAGCCAGCAGGGGGATTAAACCGCATGTGTTGGATTTTGGATTTGTTTACTGTCACGTGTACCAAGGTACAGTGAAAAGTATTTTTCTGCGAGCAGCTCAACAGATCATTAAGTACATGAAAAGAAAAGAAAAGAAAATACATAATAGGGCAACACAAGGTATACAATGTCACTACATAAACACCGGCATCGGGTGAAGCATACAGGGTGTAGTGTTAATCAGGTCAGTCCATAAGAGGGTCGTTTAGGAGTATGGTGACAGTGGGGAAGAAGCTGTTTTTGAATCTGTTCGTGCGTGTTCTCAGACTTCTGTATCTCCTGCCCGATGGAAGAAGTTGGAAGATTGAGTAAGCCGGGTGGGAGGGGTCTTTGATTCTGCTGCCCGCTTTCCCGAGGCAGCGGGAGGTGTAGATGGAGTCCATGGATGGGAGGCAGGTTCGTGTGATGGACTGGGCGGTGTTCACGACTCTCTGAAGTTTCATACGGTCTTGGGCCGAACAGTTGCCATACCAGGCTGTGATGCAGTCAGATAGCATGCTTTCTATGGTGCATCTGTAAAAGTTGGTAAGAATTAATGTGGACATGCCTGAGGAAGTATAGGCACTGTTGTGCTTTCTTGGTGGTAGTGTCGACGTGGGTGGACCAGGGCAGATTTTTGGTGATGTGCACCCCTAGGAATTTGAAGCTGATCCACGTCGGCTCAGGAGTCAGAACGCCACCTTCCCACTGCGCCACACGTTTCCCATGTGAATAAAAATGGACTTTTAAAGCAGATTGTATAGGTCAGAACCCCCTGGGGCCGGAGAGGATGAGGCACTTCCTAGAGGGGCTGATGTTCCCGAAGGTGGACGGGGAGTTAGTAGAAGGGCTGGGGGCCCCGATTGGAAGAGATAGTGGAGGGCTTGAATGCCATGGAATCGGGTAAGGCCCCAGGACCGGATGGGTACCCAGTTGAGTTCTATAAAAAATACTCCGGGATATTGGGACCGGTGCTGATGAAGGTGTTTAACGAGGCTAGGGAAAGAGGGGTTCTGCCCCAGACAATGTTACAGGCCATGATTTCACTTATCCTGAAACGGGACAAGGACCCGGAGCTTTGTGGAGCTTACAGGCTGATTTCCCTGTTGAACGTAGACGCCAAACTGTTGGCCAAACTTTTGTCCTCCAGGATTGAGGACTGTGTACCGGACGTTATTGTGGAGGATCAGACGGGGTTCTTTAAGGGCAGGCAGCTGGTGGCCAATGTAAGAAGGCTGTTAAACGTGATCATGATGCCCCCGGAAAGTAGGCAGGTGGAGGTCGTGGTCGCGACGGATGCGGAGAAAGCTTTTGACCGGGCTGAGTGGGATTATTTATGGGAGGTGCTGGAGCGGTTCGGATTTGGGAGGGGCTTTATTGACTGGGTCAGGTTGCTGTACCAGGCTCCTGTGGCAAGCGTACGGGCAAACAGGACGACTTTGGACCATTTAAGACTGCACCGGGGACGAGAGAGGGATGCCCCCTCTCCCCACTGCTGTTTGCGCTGGCGATAGAGCCGCTGACAATTGCTCTGAGGGCCTCGAGGGGCTGGTAGGGGCTGGCCCAGGGTGGGGTGGAGCACAGAGTCTCGCAGTATGCAGACGACCTGCTTTTGTACGTTTCAGATCCAATAGACGGGATGGAAGAAATTATGGGAATTGTAGGGGAATTTGGCCGGATTTCGGGGTATAAGCTTCAAATGGGGAAGAGCGAGATGTTTGTGTTCCAGGCGAGGGGTCAGGAGAGGCAATTGGGGGAACTGCCATTCAGAGTAGTAGGGGACAGTTTCAGGTACCTCGGTATCCAAGTGGCGAGGGATTGGGACAGGCTGCATAAATTGAACTTGGCCCGGTTGGTGGATCAGATGAAGGAGGATTTCCGGAGATGGGATGCGCTCCCGTTGTCTCTGGCGGGCAGAGTTCAAACGGTAAAAATGACGGTCCTCCTGAGATTCCTATTCGTTTTCCAATGTCTCTTCATCTTCATCCTGCGGTCCTTTTTTAAGCGGGTCAATAAAGTTATTGAGGGCTTTGTGTGGGGCGGGGGAGGGGGGGCGAGTCCCCGCGAGCGAAGAGGGCAATGCTCGAGCGGAGTCGTGGGTAGGGTGGGCTGGCGCTGCCGAATTTCAGCAATTATTACTGGGCGGCTAATATAGCCATGGTTAGGAGGTGGCTGGTTGGGGGGGGCAGTCGGCATGGGTATGTATGGAGGAGGCTTCTTATAAGGGCACAAGTCTGGGGGCGTTGGTAACGGCGCCTCTGTCATTCCCGCCGGCGCAGTACTCCACTAGTCCAGTGGGGGTGGCAGCCCTGAGAGTCTGGGGGCAGTGGAGGAGACATGTGGGAGCAGAGGGGGCATCAGTCTGGCCCCCAATCTGTAATAATCACCGGTTTGCCCCGGGGAGGATGGACGGGGGGTTCCGAATTTGGCGGAGAGCGAGGATTGAGAGGATGGGGGACTTGTTTACAGAGGGGAGCTTTCCGAGTAGGAGGGCGCTGGAGGAGAAGTTTACATTGGCGGGGGCAAAAGAATTTCAATATCTGCAGGTGCGGGACTCTCTGCGTAGACAGGTACCAATCTACCCGCTCCTGCCGCTAAGGGGGATTCAGGATAGGGTGGTTTCTAGAGGATGGTTTCTCCAGGAGGAGAAAGAGGCAGATGTTCTGGCCTTTGCTTCCCTGGTAGCCCAGAGGTGGATATTACCAGCATGGAGGGACTCAAAGCCCCCAGAAATCGGAGACATGGCTATCGGGCATGGCTGGCTTCCTCTGCCTGGAGAAAATTAAGTTCGCCATGAGAGGGTCACCATTCATCGACTCCCTCGCAGAGAATTAATCGTCAGCAGAGGGGGGGGGGGGGGGGGGGGGGGGGGGGTTAGGTTTGCGTAGATTAGGGGGTAAAGCAATGGTGGGACCTGTGGGAGAGGGAGGTGGTATTTGCACTATGTTAATATTTTTATGTACATTGTTTATCTTGCTGCTGTTACAATGCCAAATAAATGCCTCAATAAAACGTTTATGAAAAAAAATGGAATTTCAAATACTTACCCGGTAGTCAACAACAAACCAGTGTCCTTGAATAGCTTGAGCTCCAATCCCCTAAATAACTGGCAGAAATAGGTGTGTGTTTGGAATGACGAATGTTGAAATGGGGGGTGACACGGCTCAATCAGTGCACACCGGATTATTGGCCAAATCCATCCCCACGGGAAATTCAACCGTGTTTCCTCGCAGAACCAAAGCGCAGGTATTTGTAGAAATTGGGAGGTGTGCTCTGCTCTTTTTGGAGACTGGAGCTCTGAGTGTCTCTGGTATTTCCAGCCTCACTATGTTCCATTCGGCCAATAATCCAGACCTGGAAGGGGCTGGTTTAGCACACTGGGCTAAATCGCTGGCTTTTAAAGCAGACCCAGGCAGGCCAACAGCACGGGTTCAATTCCCGTTACCAGCCTCCCTGAACAGGCGCCGGAATGTGGCGACTAGGGGCTTTTCACAGTAACTTCATTGAAGCCTACTCGTGACAATAAGCGATTTTCATTTTCATGTGATTACTGGCTCTGCTGCAGTAATTGGTAAGAGCTGATTTCCAGTGTGAAATTCAATCCTAATGCTCATGGCTTTTGTGTTTGTTCAAAAACCGCTTAGCCTTTCGGCACTTTCAGATTTACAATTGATAAATTATAATTATCTCAAAAATAAGTGTTGACACTCGCGCCAGTGTCTGTTTATGAAGCACGCTACATTTCTTGTCCAGTGAATCTAATTTGCTTTTGATGCGTGTTTTCGCATTCATTAAAGAAAAGGGCACCAGCTATCAGAAAATGCTGAAATAGTTCCCAATGAGGTTGGGGGTGGGGGTGCGCTTGGGGCCACTGGAATTTTCGAGCCCCTCACTGAGGCCAAATCATGACCAGGATTAGAGGCGACCACCTGGTGGCTGAGATTGGGGAAACGGCGAGCGTTCCTGGCCACCGATTGGCTGTCCCCGCAGAAATCCCGTCAAGCCCCTGAGTCGGGACTCATAGAATTTACATAGAATTTACAGTGCAGAAGGAGGCCATTCGGCCCATCGAGTCTGCACCGGCTCCTGGAAAGAGCACCCTACCCAAGGTCAACACCTCCACCCTATCCCCATAACCCAGTAACCCCACCCAACACTAAGGGCAATTTAGCCTGGCCAATCCACCTAACCTGCACATCTTTGGACTGTGGGAGGAAACCGGAGCACCCGGAGGAAACCCACGCACACACGGGGAGGATGTGCAGACTCCGCACAGACAGTGACCCAAGCCGGAATCGAACCTGGGACCCTGGAGCTGTGAAGCGATTGTGCTATCCACAATGCTGCCGTGCTGCCCGTGCTGACTCAGGCTCGGAAATTCACCCGAGCCACGACGCTATTCCCAAAACTAAAATCCAGCCTGTGGGCCCCTTCCCGGCTAAACTGCCAATAATCCTCCGATCACCAGTCCCACATCCCACGGGCCATTTCTCACATCCCTCTCTCCTGATGTCTACACCAATGTGTCGTTGTGGATTCCATCACCTCAATGTCCCACCCCCTTCATTGCATCACTGGCGGCCACACCATCAGCCGCTATCAGACAAGGAAATGAGCTACCCAAGGAGACGCTCGAAAGGATTTGATTGGATTTAGAAGTGTACTTAGCAGCGTCTTGAAGGAGGTGAGTGAGGAAGTGAGGAGGGAGTTCAAGAGCTTAGGGCCCATAGGCCACTGAAGGCATGGTCACCACTGAGAGTGATTAAATCAGCTCGAGGGATTGTATTCACCGACCACCCAATGGTCTCTTGCATTCCATTCCGAAACAGGGGCTTGCCAAACTCCACTGCGTCAGGGTTTGCAGAACAGCTGAAGACCCATCTACAACATTTCCTTCAACCTGTGTAAGTGCTGTAAATAACGTGGCCTTTGGTCAGTGCTGACTTTACCAGCTGACACAACTGTCGGAACATAGATTGTGAACATGAGACATCTGGGCTGGTGATATCTATGTGCTCGTTGACAGGGAGAGTTTTAACATGAAGGCTGAGTGATTTACACCCCTGACCCCCATACTGTCACCGACCAGCTCTACTCCTCCAAGGCACGGCGCTGTAATTCTAGTACATGATCCCTCCCTGAACTCTTACATTGTTCACTGTAAATTAGAACCATCGCGAGCTACTGTGTGTGAGCTGTAGATTCTCCCCACTCTGGACCCTCCATGGAGCCTTCAATCTGTTTTATACTCACCAGCGATGCTCCTTGCTGAAGCCCTTCTTTGCTCACTTTGGAAGAATTTCTTCGGCTCTGTAAGGATCGAGTCTTTAATGTTCTGCATCGCCACGGCAGAGCACGCTCACCAAAGCCATTGCGATTTTTGTTTCTAATTTGTTCTTGGAAAGGGAGTGCTGGTGGCAGTGCCAACATTTATTGCCTGTGCTGCCTTTGAGAAGGTTAGGTGTACACAGTTTAGATGAAATGAAATGGAAATGAAATGAAAATTGCTTATTGTCACCAGTAGGCTTCAATGATGTTACTGTGAAAAGCCCCTAGTCGCCACATTCCGGCGCATGTTCGGGGAGGCTGGTACGGGATGTACACAGTTGGGATGTACACAGTTGGGATGTACACAGTTGGGATGTACATAGTTGGGATGTACAAAGGTGGGATGTACACAGGTGGGATGTACATAGTTGGGATGTACACAGTGGGGATGTACACAGTTGGGATGTACACAGTGGGGATGTACACAGTGGGGATGTACACAGGTGGGATGTACACAGTTGGTACGTACACAGTTGGGATGTACACAGTTGAGATGTACACAGTTGAGATGAACACAGTTGAGATGTACACAGTTGGGATGTACACAGTTGAGCTGTACACATTTGGGATGTACACAGTTGGTATGTACACAGTTGGGATGTACACAGTTGAGATGAACACAGTTGAGATGAACACAGTTGGGATGTACACAGTTGGGATGTACACAGTTGAGCTGTACACAGTTGGGATGTACACAGTTGAGATGTACACAGTTGGGATGTACACAGTTGGGATGTACACAGTTGAGATGTACACAGTTGGGATGTACACAGTTGGGATGTACACAGTTGGGATGAACACAGTTGAAATGAACACAGTTGGGATGTACACGGTTGGGATGTACACGGTTGAGATGTACACGGTTGAGATGTACACGGTTGGGATGTACACGGTTGGGATGTACACAGTTGGGATGTACACAGTTGGGATGTACACAGTTGGGATGTACACAGTTGAGATGTACACAGTTGGGATGTACACAGTTGGGATGTACACAGTTGGGATGTACACAGTTGGGATGTACACAGTTGGGATGTACACAGTTGAGATGTACACAGTTGGGATGTACACAGTTGGGATGTACACAGTTGGGATGTACACAGTTGTATGAATAACCTTCTGGGTGTCCAATCCTTGCTCTATGTTAGCTGATGATGTGATTTGTGTAATGATTAAGTCTGATTAGCAGGGAGTATTGGTAATGATGCTGGACTCATTGTAAACCTTGCCAATATTACATCACATTAACGAGGGAGGGGGTCCTAAAGTGGTTGGATGATACGGTGGGTTAGCCTGCTAAATTTATGTAAATGTGTGAGTGGGAACCTCGTTTTTTTGAGTCATAACATTGTTTATTCCGCAGACCAATCCGTCCCGCAACATCTTATCAGGGGTGGACCAAATTCACAACGTTCTGCCAGTTTCTGCAACCTGGTTAAAAATTCCCCCAGGGTTCTCCCTGCCGTCTTAAGTGCTATCTCTGGAGGATGATAGAGGGCTTTAGGTCAGAGTGATTTCGCAGTAGATCTATAAGCTCATCAAAGGTTTTCATGTCAGGGGTATTTGGATAGGTCAGGCATTTTATTACGCTGTATGTCAAGGCCCCTCGCATGCTGAGAGCAGAAAATCTTTCTGCTTGTCATCTCCCACAATAGAATTAGCCCAGAGGAAGTGATGCATTTGCTCTGTGTATTGGGCCCAGTCTTCTCCATTAATGCCATAAGGTTCGAAGAGAGGCATTTTGTTTCTTACCGGAGAAGCTGCTTATTTTCAACTCTGAAGACCGCTCAGAAACCTGTTTTTACTCCTCGTCGCCAATGTAATAATTTCGCAAAGGCTCGTCTTCTGACAATAGCTCCCTTTATTAAGACAGCTAAAAAGGGGCCACTGCTGCGGCGTACAACACTTAGGCCCCAGCCCTGAGACCCTCCAAGATGCCGGTCTGGAAAACCCCCACCACCTATCTCCTATTGGGCGAGCCTCCGCCTACTCAATAGGGGAGCTCATTTTTCACTTAGCCATGGGTAGATCTGTTAGTGATCCCTCATGTTGCTCATGGCCACTATAACACCGGGTCTGGCGATATTTCGCACCATTTGCGCTAGTGGCTAATGTGGGCGCAAAATCGCGGCAAGCGTTGGCGGTTCAGGTCGAAAGGTCAATCCTGAAGTTGCAGAAGGAGTTGGCTTCAGTGACCTCTCCTGGTAGCTTATTCCCCGATTATTTATTTTCATTTAAGGAGATAATGCAAAATGGACGACAGCGACTTGACAGCTTTTGCCCTTTGCCCTGTTTTTCTTTGAATGCAGAGCAGATTGCCAATTCACCTCTTCTCCGTTTTGCAGCAGCATAGCCGGTGTCCCACTCCTCTCAGTGTCAATTGTTGGCAGCAGTCTCGCCTTGTAGTCAGAGTGTTCCAGCTTCAAATCTATCTCCAGGGATGGAAAATCAAAGCTGCTGCTCCATTGCAGAGCTCGAGGGATTGCTGCACTGTTGGAGTCACAGGGGTGGATTCTCCAAAAATAGGGCTATGTCCTTACCCTGGCGTTTCACTCTTGACTTTCCTCAGAAAAATCTACAGCTATTCTCCTACCTTGCAGGGGGCTGGCAGGGCCCCGGAGTGCTTCTCGCAGCTTCAGTGAGCCGCGATGGCAGAGTCGGACCGCGGACCAACATAGATAATGTAGCCCCCCCCCCCCCCCCCCCCGAGATAGCGCGCGCCCGCAGATCCGAGCCACCCAATCGCTGCCCTGGCAGCCCATGAGGCCCCTCCTGGTGCTCGATCCCCCCGTTCCCCACCCCCCCCCCCCAATCAAGGCGGCCGCGGACTGATTTTGGCGTGGGGCTGCGGAGAATCCAGCCCACTGTCATTTGGATGCTAGGTTAAACCGAGGGCTCAGGTGCCCACCTGGGTGGGTACCCTGGCACTATTTGGAAGGTGAGCAGGGGAGATCCCGCCGGTGCCCCGCGATCAACATAATAGAAAGCGATCATCGGCTAATGATCAGGCTGCTGTCCGTGGGAGTTTGCTGTGTGCAAATTGGCTGCTGGCTCCCTGCCATTACAGCGTTGACCGTGCTGCCAAAGCGTTTCGAGACATCCGGTGAAAAGGGCTATACAAATGCAATTCTTCTCACATCCTGTGGGTGTAAAGTGGATTCATTCCGCACACCCATTGGTTACTCTGCTGGTCCTGTGACTAATGGCGCTGAACAATATTGTAACGATTTGCACAGTGCGAGATTCTCCCTCGCTGCTGGTTTGGCAGAACCATTTAGAATTGGAAAGCAGAGCCTGTCTCAGAGAGCTCTCTGTGACCAAATCGAGCACAGCAGCGAGGGGGGGGGGGGGGTTCTGGAAATAACCAGCGAAAAGCCCCAGCAATTGTTTCAACAAGAGACACCCCGTTGCTCTTGGGATTCCTACTGGTCTATGTGGCCACCAACGCGGGGCATACGCAGCCCCTCGGAATGTGGAGAATGCGGTTGGCTATGATTGTTAAGGCAATATTTTAATAATATGACATCCCTCAGCCCTGGGTCAGCTGAAAGCTTGTCTGTGCCTGGGGGCTCTGTCTGTCACAAGGTTTGTAAATACTTTGTGCACCCGGGCAGGTTCTCCCTTTTATGGAGAAGCTGAGGTAAAAGGTCAAGGCCTGAAGCACAGGTCAAGGCCCGAAGCACAGGTCAAGGCCCGAAGCACAGGTCAAGGCCCGAAGCACAGGTCAAGGCCCGAAGCACAGGTCAAGGCCTGAAGCACAGGTCAAGGCCCGAAGCACAGGTCACCACCAAGGGTGAAAAGTGTATGCTATAGTAGCCATCAGGTAATGTCAAATGTAGGTCTGAAAAGCTGGAGCTTATCAGAGCAAGGATAGATTAGGAAATTCATGTTTCTGGTAGAGAGAAAGCACGAGTTAGAGAAAGAGTCTGCGCAATTAATCTAAAAACTTTGGAGGGGGGACGGTGATGAAGAGAGGGGGACTGTGTGTAGATTGTTTACAACTTATGGGGCAGCACGGTAGCACAGTGGCTAGCATGGTTGCTTCACAGTTCCAGGGTCCCTGAGTCACCGTTTGTGCAGAGTCTGCACGTTCTCCCCGTGTGTGCGTGGTTCCTCCGGGTGCTCCAGTTTCCTCCCACAGTCCAAAGGTAATAATAATCGCTTATTGTCACAAGTAGGCTTCAATGAAGTTACTGTGAAAAGATGTACAGGTTAGGTGGATTGGCCATGCTAAATTGCCCTCAGTGTTCAAAAAATGTTAAGTGGGGGTTACTGGGTTATGGGGATAGGGTAGATACGTGGGCTTCAGTAGGGCGCTCTTTGTAAGGGCCGGTGCAGACTCGATGGGCCGAATGGCCTCCTTCTGCACTGTAAATTCTATGATTAATTCCATGGGACGTGAGTTGACGAGCAGAGAAAGATCGTAACAGAGGTCAGCAGCTCCTAGCCAGCTGCAAACTCAGTGGAGACTGAGGTCAGTGGTGGAAGGGCCTTTGCAAATGTCTTGAATGGCCTGGGCATGAACCAACTTGGGCACTATGCTGAAAGCCAGTACTGAGGGAGGGAAGGAGAGGTGTCGAGAAGGCAGCTTTGGTATAGGTGGAAATTTGTGAGCTCATCTTGTGAGCAGAGATGATGAATGGAAAAGCATTAATCAACAGAGGTTTAAAGATTAAACAATCAGAAGTTAAAGGCGGCAGCCCGCTGTTTAGCATCTATGAGAAAGAGGAAATGGTAGTTGAAGAGTAATGAAATGGAGATGATGGGGGTCTCGGTCACTGGGTGATGGGTCAGCGGGAGCCCTGGGTCACCTCATTTCGGGATGGCCCACCGTCATTTCACAGACCAGTGGAGGGCCTTTCCTTAGGATCAAGGACACGGCCAGTTTCACACCAGCCTTCACGGCACGCCGGATTTGCGGAGAATCGCGCCCAATAATTTCTCCCTCAATGTCAACAAAATGAAGGAGATTATCATTGACTTCAGGAAGCGTAGTGGAGAACATGCCCCTGTCTACATCAAAGTAGAAAGGGTCGAGAGCTTCTAGTTTTTAGGTGTACAGATCACCAACAGCCTGTCCTGGTCCTCCTCCCCCCCCCCCCCCCCCCATGCCGACTCTATAGTTAAGAAAGCCCACCAACTACTCTACTTTCTCAGAAGACAGGAAATTTGGCATGTCAGCCAAGTCCCTCACCAACTTCTACAGATGCACCATAGAAAGCATTCTTTCTGGTTGTATCACAGCTTGGTATGGATCCTGCTCTGCCCAAGACTGCAGGAAACTACAAAAGATCGTGAATGTAGCCCAGTCCATCACGCAAACCGGCCTCCCTTCCATTAACTCCGTCTATAATTCCCGCTGCCTCAGAAAGGCAGCCAGCATAATTAAGGACCCCACGCACCCCGGACATACTCTCTTCAACCTCCTTCCGTCAGGAAAAAGACACCAGAGTTTGAGGTCATGCACCAACCGACTCAAGAACTGCTTCTTCCCTACTGCCATCAGACTTTTGAATGGACCTACCTCGTATTAAGTTGATCTTTTCTCTACACCTTGCTCTGACTGTAACATTATATTCTGCAGTCTCCCCTTCCTGCTCTATGTACGGTATGCATTGTTTGTACAGCATGCAAGAAACAATACTTTTCACTGTACACTAATACATGTGACAATAATAAATCAAATCAAATCAAGTTTGTTTATCTCAGAGATTGGGTGGGTTGGTGAGTGGAGGTATTAATTGCCATGGGAACAGAAGATATTGGGGGTGGGGGGGGGGAGAGGGGGTAAAACACTGGGGGAGCTGCTTTAATAGGGAGAAGGGTCTGAGGACCATTCACTACCTGTAGCACAGTGAGAGAGATTGATGACAAGTCTAAGGGAGCACTCTGTTCATGAATAAAACAAGTACATCTTTCATGGTTTGTGATTACAAAAACAAATTGCATTTGAAACGCAGCCATTGTGCCAAGAGATTCAGCCATCAGAAAAACGAATCTTCCTTGCTCATAAAAACGGTGTCTCTTTCTAACCAGTAACGGACTATATACTGCACAGGAATATAAGCGATCAGAACTTTTTGAAACAAATGTTGCCCCTTCCCAGCTGAACCCCATATCCTGTAGTGTCTCTAAAGCCCACACCTGCTCTCTCCTTTAATGGAAGGAATTTCTATACCATCTTTCACAACCCCAGGACATCCCAAAGCCATTTAAGTAATTTTGTAGAATTTACTGTGCAGAAGGAGGCCATTCGGCCCATCGAGTCTGCACTGGCCTACCCTACCCAAGCCCACACATCCACCCTATCCCCATTACCCAGTTACCCCACCCAACACGAAGGGCAATTTTGGACACTAAGGACAATTTTTGCATGGAGCTGTGAAGCATTTATGCTAACCACCATGCTACCGTGCTGCCCCTGAAATGAAAATCACTTATTGTCACGAGTAGGCTTCAATGAAGTTACTGTGAAAAGCCCCTAATCGCCACATTCCGGCGCCTGTCCAGGGAGGCTGGTACGGGAATCGAACCGTGCTGCTGGCCTGCTTGGTCTGCTTTAAAAGCCAGTGATTTAGCTCAGTGAGCTAAACCAGCCCCTCATAGAACATACAGGGCAGAAAGAGGCCAATTGGCCCATCGAGTCTGCACCGACCCACTTAAGCCCTCACTTCCACCCTATCCCCGTAACCCAGTAACCCCGCCCAACACTAAGGGCAATTTTGGACACTAAGGGTAATTTAGCATGTCCAATCCACCTAACCTGCACATCTTTGGACTGTGGGAGGAAACCGTAGCACCCGGAGGAAACCCATGCAGACACGGGGAGGACGTGCAGACTCCGCACAGATAGTGACCCAGCGGGGAATCGAACCTGGGACCCTGGCACAGTGAAGCCACAGTGCTAGCCACGTGTGCTACCGTGCTGCATCCCTTCTTGGATATTAGCAAGTACATTCTTGTTCCGAATATTGCCATGAGATCTTTCCGTCCACTCGAGAGGACCTCAACTTAACCGTCTCCTCCAAAAGAAAATATCCTGACATTGCAGCACCCCCTCAGTACTGCACAGCTGGCTGTGATGGATGTCTATCTTGTGTACAGCGAGATCCCAGGAACAGCACTGAGAGATAATGACCAATTAATCTATTTTTTCTTTACCTTGGTAAAGGAACTCCTGGCTCAGCTGGGAATCCCCACCCCTAGCTGTGCCCCAACACTGCCATTTGTCTTGTAAGAGCGACGGTGGAGGTTCTGCCCATAATGGGTCAACTGGGAAGCCCCAGGACGGGGACCTGGCACAACTGTAGGAAGGTTGTAGGGTCCTTTGTATTAGCAATGGCCTTTATATAATTTCCTTTGACTTTGGTCTTTGCAGCTATTCGAAGATCATTAGTGTCTCTTCAGAGGTAACGAGGTGCACGATAATTCCACAGTAACTCCTTTTGTTTGTGGTTCACAGACAGACATAGCTTCAGCCACTTTAAAAGGTCATTGGCCAATTTTTAAGATATTAAAAATAGCCATGATGATATATATATATTATATATGTATTGCAGAAGCTACAGGGTGAGGTGTTAGTTCCCTCACATTCCCCATATTACCTGCAGAGGTTTATTGTTTAAGGGAACGGGCTTTAATTTGGACAGCACGGTAGCATTGTGGATAGCACAATTGCTTCACAGCTCCAGGGTCCCAGGTTCGATTCCGGCTTGGGTCACTATCTGTGCGGAGTCTGCAAATCCTCCCCGTGTGTGCGTGGGTTTCCTCCGGGTGCTCCGGTTTCCTCCCACAGTCGAAAGATGTGTAGGTTAGGTGGATTGGCCATGATAAATTGCCCTTAGTGTCCAAAATTGCCCTTAGTGTTGGGTGGGGTTACTGGGTTATGGGGATAGGGTGGAGGTGTTGACCTCGGGTAGGGTGCTCTTTCCAAGAGCCGGTGCAGACTCGATGGGCCGAATGGCCTCCTTCTGCGCTGTAACTTCTATGATAATCTATGATAATCTATGATAATCTATGATAATTCCAGGAATTGGGAAAGACTGCACCGCCTCCAAGGAAATAGCTTACAAACTGATGGACGAGATGGGACGGTATCTGGGCAAACTGTCCTGCGGCAGCTCAACAAATGAAAGTGCCGCACTCTAAATGTTGGACGTGAAATAGGTTTGAGGCAGGTTCCAGCAGGGGGGGGAATAAGTTTGCGTCACAAGCCTGTCCACAGAGCAGCAGCAAAATGGTGGTCTTGGAGAGAGACGTGGAGGAGGGACTATTCACAGAGCACTGGTCTTAAATCGGGGTTAATGTGCACTTCTGGGGCGGTGTTCTGGGAGCCTGACACTTCAGGTCAAAAGATGGAACTGTGTTTCATTCGTCGGTACAGATTTCCTCCCCTTATTGAGCACTAGCATGTATCACAAAGGTAGCATGGTGGGAGTGCTACTGTACTAATGTCACGTCTTTATTTTCCCAGGAGATGTGTGCGTTCCTGGCAAGGCCAGCATTTGTTGCCCATTTCAAATTGCCCATGAAATGAGTGGCTTGCTCCGCCATTTCAGAGGCCGATTAAGAGTTAACCACATTGCTACAGCTACGTGGCGCAACTTAATGAGACAGAAAATCAGAATCCCGTTTTGGGCTTGTTGAGCAGGATGTTTCTCAGCACCTGCAGCGCCAAGAATGACCCCACTATCAAACGGGGCTCTTTCTTTTCACCTCGGTGAGGAACGGGCAGCCGAGGCTGCACTTACATCACTTTGTCAGTGCAGGAAGTGATTGCGGCGCCACTTTTAAATGCCGCCCCAATCTCTCGACCCCCTGGAATTAAAAAGCTAGATCGTGAAACTAATGGATTGTCGTTAAAAACCCATCTGGTTTATTGGTGTCGTTCCGGGAATGGCACCTGACACCCTGACCTGACCTGACCAACACCTGGCTCCAGAAATATAGCAATGAGGCTGACTCTTAACGGCCCTCCAAAAATGGCCAAGCAAGCCAACCAGCTGTATTCAATTAGAATAATGAGAGAGGATCTGATCGAGGTACATGAAATACTGAGAGGGATTGATGAGGTAAATGGAGACCAAATGTTCCCTCTTGTGGGGCATTCTAGAACGAGAGGTCACAGAGATAGGTTGAGAGGCGGTAGATTTAAAACTGAGATGAGGAGGAACTGCTTCTCACAGATGGTGGTGCATTTGTGCAACTCGCTGCCCCCACAGTGCAGTGGGATCTGAATCATTAAACGGTGTCCAGAAAGAGATAGATATATTTCTGATTTTAAAAACGGGTTAAGGGGAAATGGGGAAACGGCAGGGAGGTGAATTTGCGATGAGGAAGATTTCAGCCACGATCTGAGAGAATGGCAGTGCAGGCCTCGAGGAGCTGAATTGCCTAATTCTGCTCCTAATTCCTACGTTCCTATGGTCCGAACCCGTGTGTCTACGCCACGTAGACGGCAGTGGGCTCAAGAAGGTGGCTCACCACCACTTTCTCAAGGACAGTGAGGGTGGACAGATGAATGCAGGCCGAGCCAGCGACACCCACATCGCAAGAGAAAATGGAGGGGCCACGCGTAGTCAGGTGGAGGAGTTGCCAGAATGCTGCCTGTACGCTGTGGAACTCGAACCCACCTAGAGTCACCTCAGTGAGGAAAGACAAAGAGGGTAAGGAAATCTGAGCAGGGGTGAGAGAGGGGAATATCGAATTCTTATCCCCTCGTATCCCTCATCCCAGTGTTACTGCTGACGAGACATAGTTGTGCCTACTGTGACAACACTTAAACCACCTGCACCAATGATAAGCGAGTACGGCAGACACAATGGCCAAAAAGCACTTGCACACTTTGCTTTTCGTCTGGCATTTTACCAGCTGAGACGCAAGGTAAAGAACACCTGCATATGCTCAACACCTGTATCCATCATATCCCCTTTATTAACCAATCAGAAATACATTTAACCACATTTGGATTTCCGACCAGCCATATGTGCCTGACGACTAATATGTTGGAGGACACTGCATTATTGAAATGCTGTGTTAAAAGTTATTAACATAGCTCCCCTAATGGGGATGCATTTTAAGGGAAGCCAACTAACTTGGTAAAGACACCATCTGTTATTGTGCTAAGCCCTTTTATGTTTTTACGGCTGCAGAGTCAAGAGGAGCAGAATGATGCCCTCTCCCAGCTCCACAGGACACTCCCGAGGGGTCAGTACCGAGCAACAATCAACACTCTCCCACTACTGCCGTAACCCCCCCCCCCCCCCCCCCCAACCCGGACTGTGCGCTCTTTCACCACCCACTCTCAGTCTTATCTGAAAGCTGCTTTGGGAGGTATTTAAATGAAGAATGTAGAGGTACTCGCAAAGGGGCAAACAAGACTGACAAACACAATCCTGGAACTGAGAGATTACACCCACCAGCAACGATTGCTCAGCCTGGGGTCTGTTTTTCTTCAGGAAGAGCTTGAAGACTGAGGGGCGACCTCATAAGAAGCCTTTAGGATTGTTAGACTATTTGATCATATTTGATTTCAGATATCTGACGTAGAGAAAATGTTTCACTTGTCGGGAAAGCAAAATTAGAGGCCGTAAACCTACAATCATTACTGCTGCAGCCACTAAGGAGAAACTTTACCCAGAGAGTGGTTAGAGTGTAGAGCTCACTATCTCATGGAGGAGTTGAGGTGAAAAATATTGTTACATTTGAGGGAAGCTGGATAATCAGTAGGGGGGAAGGCGGGGAAAGGAATAGATGGTTTTACAGGTCGGGTTAGTTGAGATTTGTGTAGAGCACACACAGCAACATGAAGCTAGTGGGCTGTGCTGTAATATGGGGCGGGATCTACCGTTCGCGTTGCGCCTGAAAAGCAGCTGGCATGGCGCAACGTGACCAGTAGATGCCGGGATGCAGGGATCTCCTCAAAGTGATTTGGGGCTTGGGGAGTGCTCGGGGGTCATGTCGGGGGCTTGAGAGATCGCCATTTAAAAAGTGGTGTGCCGATCTCTCGCTACATTGGGGATTTCCAGCGAGCGAAGCTCCTCAGCACAGTAAATGGGGCTAAGTGTGGCCTCGTCGGGGAGTTCCCCGCTGAAGCGTCGATCTACCCAGATGGGCGCTCCGAGTGCTGGGAAACACCCGGCTAATCTCGGGCTATGGGACCCTGCCCCCATTCGGGTACACCACGTCCATTCTATGTGACTGTGCTGCGGCACAATCTCGGGATGGCCTCAGACACCCCAGTAGGGGTGAGTGCTCTGTCGTGAACGGACCCAATAACGAACCTTAAGCAATCTTCACCCGTGTGTAAATGTGGAGAGGGAACAGTATTGGTCTTGACTGTGATGCCTTCTCTAATCAAGTGGCAGCCTTGATCACTACCCACCACCACCACCACCCCCGCTCTCCCAACCCTCCATGTGACGAAGGGTCACTTGGGTGAGCAGGGTGACCATTGCTGGAGGCTAAACAAACCAGGCACCAAACCAGTGGTGACGTAAAGTGGGGAGTAAAGACGTCATTGCATACGGACTCAATGTCATCACACACCTTCCATCCACAGGCCCAAAATTAAAATCACACACCGAATCACCTGTGATTTGTGTAGAACAACTTAAGATGTTGTGGAGAACAGATGACAGTGTTATCCTGACTTGTCTTCTCCTGTATTTTGTAAAATCACTTGAGGTGCCTCTTTAGGTTCCTCTGTCCAAACACATTATACCGGATATTAAGGCATCTGCTAGACTGGCCAGAAGAGGAACGTAAGAAGTAAGGGACGTCGACCTTGCTTCACCATTCAGTTTCCAGCTCGCTCTCCATATCTCTCGGTTCCCTGAGGGACCGAAAATCTGTCTATCCCAGCCTTAACTATATTCAAATGGTGGAGCATCAACAATGGTCTTCTTACGGGTGAGGCAAGCCTGGACCCTTTGGAACTGGAAACCAGTAAGGAACCGTGTCTTCCGTTACTGGGATTAGACAAAGTCAACTTTGATCTATGAAAGAGAAATCATGTTTGACAAACCTACTGGGCATTTTTGAGGACGTAACTAGTAGAATAGATACGGGTGAACCAATGGATGTGGCATTTTTGGATTTTCAGAAAGCCTTTTCTAAAGTCCCACATAAGAGGTTAGTGTGCAAAATTAAAGCACATGGGATTGAGGATAATATATTGGCATGGATTGAGAATTGGTTAGCTGACGGGAAATGGAGAGTAGGAATAAATGGGTCTTTTTCCAGTGACTATTGGGGTCCGGCAGGGATCAGTGCCTGGGCCCCAACTATTCACCACACACATCAATGATTTGGATGAGGGAACCAAAAGTAATATTTCCAAGTTTACTGACGACACAAAACTAGATGGGAATGTGAGTAGTGAGGAGGATTTGAAGAGGCTTCAAGGTAATTTAGACAAGTTGTGTGAGTGGGCATTTACATGCAGCTTTAATATAACGTGGATGAATGTGAAGTTACCCACTTCAGATGGAGAAACAGAGTGGCAGAGTATTACGTAAATGGCGATAGATTGGGAAATGTTGACGTACAAACGTAAACTGGATGTCCTTGTACATCAGTCACTGAAAGCAAGCATGCAGGTACAGCAAGCAGTTAAGAAGACAAAAATGCTATGTTGACCTTCATTGCAAGAGGACTTTAGGGGGAAGGGTGTCTTACTGCAGCTCGACAGGCCCTGGGTGAGACCACACCAGGAGTACTGTGTCCAGTTTTGGTCTCCTTATCTAAGAAAGGATATACTTGCCATAGGGGGAGTCCGACGAAGATTCATCAGACTGATTCCTGAGATGGCAGGATTGTCGTATGATGAGAGATTGGGTCAACTGGGCCAGTATTCACTGGAATTTAACTGAAACGTATAAAGTTCTGACAGGCTGGAGAGACTGGATGCAGCGATGTTATTTCCTCTGGCTGGGGGTGTACAGAACCAAGGGGTCACAGTCTGAGGATATGGGATTGGCCATTTTGGATTGAGATGAGGAGAAATCTCTTCACTGAAAGGGAGGAGAACCTGTGCATTTCTCCACCACAATCAGCTGTGGAGGCCAAGTCACTGATTATATTTAAGAAGGAAATAGAAAGATTTCTACGCTCTGTGGGGAGAGCGCTTGTGTATGGTGTTGAGATAGTCGGCCATGATCATGTTGAATGGCGAAGCATGTTCGAAGGGCCGAATGGCCTCCTCCATTTTCGATGTCTCCTCCACAGAGGAGGAGAGAAAAGTGGAAGGGGGTAAACAACAAAGCCACATCTTGGTGCTGAAAGATTTGTTGCTTCCGATCTTCATGTGACTTTTAAGAGCAAAGGATTTCTTGGGAAACAGGGATCAGCATCAATTGGAACAGACTTATTTAGAATTTTAGAATTGTAAATGTAATTATTTCCAGTGATGGATTTGCTCCTTGACAGGATGTATGAATTTTTGCAGGCTGCGGATTAATTTTTGAGCGTCTGGGCCCTGTGAGACATGGATCTTCAGCTTAAAGATGGAAGGAATGACTGTTCTCGGAGACTTGCTTATTACTAATCCAGGATGTGGGAAGCCAGCAATGCTGGAACTTGACTGGAGACAGGAGATTGCGAACAGTGAAATCATGGATCTGTTTGTGTGTGTGCGAGTGTGTGTGGGGGTGGGGTGGGGCGCGGAAGAGTGTGTGTGGGGGTGGGGTGTGATGTGTGGGAGGGTGTGTTTTTGGGGAGTGGGTTTGTGCATGCATTTGGGTGTGGGGGTGTATGTTTGTGTGTGTATATCTTGGGGAGTGGGTGTGGAGGGTGTGTGTGTGTTTTGGGGGTGGGTGCTGGGGGGGGGGGGTTGTGCATGTGGGGGGTGGAGGGGGGCAGCATGAGGCAGGGTATATGTGCCTGTATGGGTTTGGGTAGTATGTCTGTGTGTGTTGGGGGTTGTGTGTGGGGACGGTTGGGGGTGGGGAGGGGGGGGATGGTTGTGCGTGTGGGGAGGTGGGGGGCAGCATGAGGCAGTGTATATGTTTGTGTATGGGTTTGGGAGGGGGTGCTTGTGAGTGTTGGTGGTTGCATGGGGGTGGGGTTGTGTTGGGGGTGGGGAGGAGGTTGTGTGTGGGGGTGGAATATGGGGCCTTTGGGTTGGAAATGATTATCTTCCCCGTGGTCTTTGCAGTGTACGGGTTTCCTCTCTCTATTAACCCCTGTATAAAAAGTCGGCCAGCAAGGCACCAACCAGGGAGAGGAACCCGGTGGGGATCTACCAGGCCGTGTATATATCGCGTTGCGAATAAAACTTTAGGTGGGATTTACCGACTGTTCGCACTAGCAGGAAATCCCAGTCCGACGCCAGTGCACGAGTTTCCCATGGTCAACGTCGGGACTGGTAGATCCCACTAGTGGGCCACCTCCCTTACCGAAAACCACGCGGCGGGGTGGTCGGTAAATCCCGCCGTTTGTTTCTTTATTTTACTCGGTGTGGACTCCCTGTGTCCTTATTAAAGGGAGTTTGTATGTGGGTGAGCGTCTGTGAATGTATGTGGCTGTTTGTGGGTGTGCGTCTGTGAATTTTGTTTAAAATTTAGAGTACCCAATTATTATTTTCCAATTAAGGGGCAATTTAGCATGGCCAATCCACCTACGCTGCACACCTTTGGGGTGTGGGGGCGAGACCCATGCAGACACGGGGAGAATGTGCAAACTCCAAACAGACAGTGACCCGGGATCGAACCCGGGTCCTCAGCGACGTGAGACAGCAGTGCTAACCACTGCGCCACCGTGCCGTCCGCATCTGTAAATGTTTTGTGTGTGTTGTGCTCACATGTGGATGGGTGTGTGTGGATGGGTGTGTGTGGGCTTGTGTTTCTGTATGCATGTGTGTTTGTGTGTGTGTGTGTGTGTAGGTCTTTATGTGTGGGCCTGTGCGCAGGTCTGCGTGTCTGTAGGTCTGTATGTGTGTGGGCCTGTGTGCAGGTCTGTGTGCGTGTATGTGTGTGGGCCTGTGTGTGCAGATGTGTGTGCGTGTATGTGTGGGTGAGCGTATTTGGAGGGAGGTGGGGTGGGGGTGAGGTGGGGTCATTGCATTACAATCCGAAGACAGAAAAGTGGAAGAATTGTTTGCAACATCTTAACATCACATTCAATGCACCCGGGTTGGGGGTGACTTTGTAGAGGGGCTGTTCTTGACTGTGCGTAACCCCCCCCACCCACATCTGTGCTTTGCACCCCACAGCCTATCCTGTCACAAGAGCTTAAACCTGGCATTTTGTGTTATCCAGGCAAGTTCCCTGGGGAATGGTGAAAGCAAACATCAGTGTGTGTTCCTGAACTGTCAAAGGGCTGCTCTTTGTTTATCTTTCATTGGTGCAGGATGGGGGAAGATGGCAGAGGGGCTGATGGATGTAATGTGACAGAGGAACTGTGAATGACGTACTGACCCTAGTGACTTACCGGGCAGAAGTCACTGGCGTGTGCATTCCGACACCACTGCTAACATTGCCCTTGTAAACAGTACTAATAGGCGCAAAATGTTAATGCCTGGTCGTATTAGGTCAACAGTGCAGGTCAAGAACTTGAGAGAGGGCAGTTCACGGTGCATTTGCTGCTTGAAGAACAAAGATGAGCTGGAGGAGAACCTGATGCCTGTTGACACCGTTTTTCCTGAGCTCTTAACCCCAGATTTTTTTTCTAAACAGGAGAGCTCTCCTGAGGCAAGTTCTTCAAACTGCTGCAGTTCAAGGTGTTCGACATTATCAATGCAGGCCTGGCGCAGGGCAGCCATTGGATCGAGCCCTCAGCCCCTGATCACAGGAACTAATCCAGTGAACCCTCACAGCCAATACAAGTACAACCCCTAGTTAAACATGGGGACTACCGCTGTGCACAGTACTGTATTCCAGTTGTGAGCAGGTGTTGGCACCAGCGATAATATCCCCAGCTAACAATCTGCTGCTATGATTTCAAATCCCAGTTGGTGGAATTTAAATTCAGTTAATCAGTCTGGCTAGTCTACGCAATGGCAACCACGAAAGCCATTATTGATAATTGTAAAAACCCATCTGATTCACTGATGTCCTTTAGAGACGGAATTCTGCCTCCGTGCAGCACAAACAGGGCGGCCTGTTCACCAATGAAACCTCTGGAGACCCATCCCAGTGTCTCCTTACGCGACCAACGTTTATTTGTTGATGGCCCCTTTGCGGTACCTTGGACTCCGATAAATACAAATTGTTGTCAAAACTGACATTTGTCTGCATTTGATGCTGCTTATTGACAAAACAACCCCGTCGCATACATGTTCGCCATTACTGTTACAGGGGGATGTAAGTAGGGATGTAGTTGGTTGATTAAAACACGTATTCTGGAGGCAGAGTCACATTTTGTTCGGGCTCTTCGTGTCCTGCCCTTTCTGTATTTCCGAGGCTCGGGGCACTAAGGCTTTATATTGTGCGCCACAAAAGCAGAAGACCACAATTGAGTGCAGCCATAATCTCTTCCCAAACTCCAAGGGAGGTTTGGTGCTCACAATATTGTACACAATATTATATCAATACTTAAACCGGGGCGGGGGTTAGTGCTGGGTTGACAATAAGAGGTGGTGGTGCCACCTGGACCTGGGAATTTCCCAGGTGGGGCATTGGGTAGATAGACTTGTCCAAAGCCGCGTCTCTGATTGTAACAACTCCTCCCGACCCGCCACGATTAAATGCGTCTCGTTTCCCCCTGCTGGTTGGAGCTCAAGATTCTGGCCCACCTTTGTGCCTAAAGCACACATCATGCCTGAACCTGAATCACTGCCAGGGTGCCACGCTGGCACTGCCAGGGTGGCCAGATGGAACTAGCAGTGCCAGGGCACCACCCTGCCCAAAGGGTACGCAGCTGGAGGCCTCCAATCCCCTGGGAGACCCCCACAAGTGCTGTTCCGTCAATATATCAATGTTGGCCAAGGTCCTCCAGGCTCAGAATGGTTGGAGCCCGGGCATACCCTGGAAGATACGCTATGAGACTGCCTCAGAAGTCCCAATCCCAAGGATTCTGCAGGAATTGCCCAGGAAGTTTTAACTTCCAATGGGCAGTTTCCCAGCTCCCAGGAACCTCCAAAAACGTCTCCAAATCTGAGTTTGAGTCAGAGAATTCCAAGGTTTCCGACACGCTTACCTGGATAATTAACCAGGAAATATTAGACAGAAAAATACCATGGATGGATTCTCCGGTCGCTGACGTCAAAATCGCGATCGGCGATCAGCCGGAGAATTCCCCGTTCCCGCCAAAATCAGGGGTGGCCCTACTTTTGCTATGCCCGTCCACGGTCCCGGCAATTCACCGGTTGTATCCGCAGATAAAGCCGGGGGCTTTACGCTGCGTGCCTGCTGGCCCCCCCACCAGACGGAGGATCGGTGCAGCTTTTGAGACGTTTTTCCGGGTATAAAAAGCCACTGTTCCCACACCGCAGTCAGCACTTAGTCTTCAAATCGGAGAATCCATCACCATATGTAACTCCTGGGAAACTGTACAACTGACTACTCCAAACTTGACCCAACTCCCCCAGCCGGCCAAATATCCCTCCTAACTCTCTAACCCCTCCATTAACCCTTTAACACCTCCCAAACCTTTGACTCCCCTCCTTCCCTTCCGACCCCCCCCCCTGCCCCCTCACTCCCCTAACCCTCTGACTCCCTCTTGACCCTCTGGCTCCCTCGATCCTCTGGCTCTCTCGACCCTCTGGCTCCCTTGACTCTCTGACTCCCCCTTGACCCTCTGGTTCCCTCGATCCTCTGGTTCCCTTGACCCTCTGGCTCCCTCGATCCTCTGGGTCTCTCGACCCTCTGGCTCCTCGATCCTCTGGCTCCCTCGACCCTCTGGCTCCCTCGATCCTCTGAATCCACCCGACCCTCTGGCTCTCTCGATCCTTAGTAACGAGATCTTAGTAACGAGGAGAGACTAGACCGAAAGAAGAGGCCGATCTATCTCGTTCACCTTCTCCCAACCTGGTAGTCATGTGACAGAGCAACAATAATAGAGTTATAGACTAATCATCGCATTAGTCTCTGCCAATTAACTGACAACAGATCCAGACAGCTTCTACTTCTTATACCTCACACATTTAGTTTGTAAAACTAGATTAATTTACAGCAGGGCACTGCACCCTGCGGTGATTTGGCACTCGATGGAGAGGCAGGCACTTGCTCAGCTATGGATACAGTCCAGAGCTTGGGGTGTGGGTGGGGAGGAGAACTCACCGTATGTGCGTTCCGGATGCTGGTGGGAGTGTGGCCAACGTGTGGTGACCCTGAGTACTGCAGTGTAGCCTCCGGGGGTCACCTTCCCCTTTAACGCTCGGTTCCTGTGCAGCAGCAGAGAGAGAGGAGGGGGAGGGGGGGGGGGGAACACGTGTATGGATTGTGAGAGGCTAGGCAGGAAAACCTTGTTCAAACCTAGCCCAAAACCTATCAGCTTGAGGAAGAATAACTCCTTGTTCAGCTGCTGCTGTGGCAGCATCTCACTCCGGGTTATAATTATTTACAGGAAAAAAAAAACGAGGAATCTCAGCAGAAACCACAAGACATGAGTCAGGCAGTGCTGTGAAGCGCCGGCACGTTTGATTGTAGGTTAAATTACAGTGTTGTGTACAGCACTTGTCCTGTCGACTCTGTGGATATATTCATCTTTTATCTGATTACATGTTTCCTTTATATTGTTGGGAAAGCTTTGTTTGTTTTGATTTATGAATGACACAACCCTTCAAAGCTGCCAGTCTTTCCTCTTTGAGGAAGCTGTGTTGTCTCTCTCTAGTCGCTCTTCAGTTGAGCTGTCTTGCTCTTTAAAGCGAGGGTGGGGACGCCAGTGTGATTCTTCGCTGCTTTACGTGGCCCAGGAGTCGGCAACGAACACTCCGCATGACCATTTGAAGAAAAGAGTTAAAACATTGCTGGAAAGAGCAACGCTTCACCGAAATGTTTTGCCTTGGGCTCACTTGACGGCCGCATCCTGTTAATGGAGAACATCACTTGCGCAATCATTGTTTAGCAGCAGCATGACGGCTGTTGCTGTTGATCTAAAATGGCATTCTGTCTCACACCAATTGAGCAACGTTGGGTGTGAGTATCCGCGATGGTGCGCTGCCAGGTACATAGTCCATACATCCCGGGGTATAGTTGATTGAACCAAACAGCTTTTCCTTTGGTTGCTCGTAACGTGCTCAACCAGCCCGGGCTCGCAAAACCCAAAACAAAATGTCGACTGTTGGATGTGATTCCGTGGATGGGCAGCACTTGCTGAATAATCCCGACTGCGTTAATAGCTACACTAGCAATCGATTTAAGATAACCAGTCGAGCTGGTAACGCGGCTCATTTACTCTTGCTAGAGGTGCCATACATTCATGCACAGGGACCTGCTCTCTGCAAACAAAAAGTATATGTTCAAGCCTTTTGAATTACATGGGAGCCTACAGCTCCCCATTCCTTTATCCATGGAAATGCCTTGGCCAAGCAGAGTCAACTTGCCAATCGATCAGCACCCTTTTCACCTGTATTAGAATCACAGAGTCATAGAGGTTTACAGCATGAAAACAGGCCCTTCGGCCCAACTTGTCCATGCCGCCCAGTTTTTACCACTAAGCTAGTCCCAATTGCCCACATTTGACCCATATCCCTCCTACCTATCTCACCCATATAACTGTCTAAATGCTTTTTAAAAGACAAAATTGTACCCGCCTGTACTACTGCCTCTGGCAGCTCGTTCCAGACATTCACCACCCTCTGTGTGAAAAAATTGCCCTTCTGGACCCTTTTGTATCTCTCCCATCTCACCTTAAACTTTTAGACTCCCCTACCTTTGGGAAAAGATGTTGGCTATCTACCTTATCTCTGCCCCTCATTATTTTATCAAATTGTGGTGATCATTTGAAATTTGGTATTCTTGTGTGTGTCCTGAGGAGTGCAAGATAAAAAACTTTGGCAACATGCCTCTCTTTTAAACAATAATCATGTTTTGTGCCACCAAGCAACTGTGTGAATAGAAATACTTGCATTTATGTCGTATGGCCCATCATTTCAGGGCATCCAAATTTCTGTACTGCCAGTTAAATACTTTTGTTTCGGGTGAGGTCACTGATGGAATATTGGAAATTTGCAGCCATTTGCACAGCAAGCTCCCACAAACAGCGGTGGATATTGGCCAGATCAGTTGGGTTTTTTTCCAGTTGATTGTTGGTTGAGGGATTAGTGTTGGCTTTGGGACACTGGCCAACATTTGAGTTGGCCTGTGAAAATTCCCACCACAGTGGGGCGGGTCCAAATGCACCATGGTCAGAATGGCCGCCCTGAGCTAGGTTTCCAATTGGTGACAAATGGGGACTGGCTGGAAGCTGAGAGAGGGATCGTACTGAGAACAAGGTGGTGGGGATGTGAGGGCAAGGTGAGGGGGGGTGGGGATGAATCGGTGAGGGAGGGGACAACGACTCTGATCCCGTCAGTCTGGGATTGACGACACTATGAATCGCAGAGGTGAATGAACACTGCATGAATAACCCATTAGCCCAAACTGATAGACAGTTTACATCGAGCCTGCAACACAAAAAGTAAATGGTCAAAATCGCCAACATAGGTGACTGGCAGATAGATATTAGCTGAACTATAGGGTGCAGAAGTTAAAGGCACAGGCGGCGGCACAGTGGTTAGCACTGCTGCCTCACGGCGCTGAGGACCCGGGTTCGATCCCAGCCCCGGGTCACTGTCTGTCTGGACTTTGCACATTCTCCCCAAATCTGCATGGGTCTCACCCCCACAACCCAAAGACGTGCAGGGGAGGTGGATTGGCCACGCTAAAATGCCCCTTAATTGCAAAAAAAGAAATGAAAGGCAAAACATTTTGAAAGGAAAAAGAAAAGCAGGATTTACACAATAAACAGTAATTATATAACAAAATACAATATTTAGGACCAGGAGCCTGGAAACAAATGCAATGAGGCAATGCTGTGAATGTGAATCACAAATCATTAGTTATGCTATAGTTAGAATATAAAAAAGAAAGTAGTGGGAAGAGCCGGCAGATCTGGCAGCATCTGTAGAGAGAAAAACAGAGTTAACATTATCCACTCTGATATCGCTTTTCGTCAGTTCTGGAAAAGAGTCATATTGGAGTCCAAATCGTTAAGTCTGTCACTCTTTTTCTCTGCAGACGCTGCCAAATCTGCTGATTTTTTCCAGGACTTTCTGTTTTTATTTCCAGCTTCCAGCATCCATGGTATTTTGCTCTTATTCTATCGTTAGAATATTGTGCCCAGGTCTGGATGCCCTTCTTTGGAATGTCAGTGAGTACATCGATACATACATAGATACATAGAAGATAGGAGCAGGAGGAGGCCTTTTGGCCCTTCGAGCCTGCTCCGCCATTCATCACGATCATGGCTGATCATCCAACTCAATAGCCTAATCCTGCTTTCTCCCCATAGCCTTTGATGCCATTCTCCCCAAGTGCTATATCCAGCCGCCTCTTGAATATATTCAAAGTTTTAGCATCAACTACTTCCTGTGGTAATGAATTCCACAGGCTCACCATTCTTTGTGTGAAGAAATGTCTCCTCATCTCTGTCCAAAATGGTTTACCCTGAATCCTCAGACTGTTACCCCTGGTTCTGGATGGACCCATCATTGGTGACATCTTCCCTGCATCTACCCTGTCTAGCCCGGTTAGAATTTTATAAGTCTCTATGAGAATAGGGTCAATGGAAAAGATGCAAAGGATGGACGGATGGACGGACAGACGATCCACAAACATGAGTCCCTCCTCACTGTCAAACAGCATCTATAAGATGCACTGCAGGAACTCACCGAGTCATGGGAATTGGTGGTGTGGTAAATAGAGAGAAGGAAAGCCTTCAATTACAAGGCGGTACAGGTATTGACAGGCTGGTCAGTCGGGCAGAACAGTGACAAATGGAATTTAACCCTGAAAAGTGTGAGGTGGTGCATTCTGGGAGGACTAACAAGGCAAGGGAATACACAATGAACGGTAGGGCGCTAGGAAGTACAGAGGACCAGAGGAACCTTGAAGTGCATGTTCAAAGATCCCTGAAGGCAGCAGGACAGGTAGAGAAGGTGGTTAAAAAGACACGTGGGATGCTTGCGTTTATTAGTCGAGGCATAGAATATAAGACGAGGGAGGTTATGATAGAGTTGTATGAAACGTCTGTTAGGCGACAGCTAGAGCACAGTGTGCAGTTCTGGTCACCGCACTATAGGAAGGATGTGATTGCACTACGAAGGGTGCAGAGGAGATTCACCAGGATGTTGCCTGGGCTGGAGCATTTCAGCTATGAGAGAGGGTGGTGAGCCTGGGGTTGTTCTCCTGAGAGCAGAGAAGGCTGAGGTGAGGCGTACAAAATTGTACCAGACTGAGATGTACAAAATTATGAGGGACATTGATAGGGTGGATAAGAAGGAACTTTCCCCCTTAGTAGAGGGGTCAATAACCAGGGGGCATAGGTTTAACGTCAAGGGCAGAAGATTCAGAGGGGACTTGAGGAGAGATATTTTCACCCCGAGGGTGGTGGGAATCTGGAACATGGGATTAGAATAGATAAAAGCACTGGATAAAAGAATTAGAATAGGTAAGTGCTTGATGGCCGTCACAGACCCAATGGGCCGAAGGGCCCTCTTGCTGTGCTCTAAAACGTTATGACTCCAAGACTCATTCAACAGCATCTTCCAAACCCATGACCGCCACCGTTCAGAAAGACAAAGTCAGCAGACACATGGGAACCCCACCACCTGGAGGTTCCTGACATGGAAACGTATCAGCCATTCCTTCACTGTCGCTGGGTCACAATCCTGGAACCCCCTCCCTAACAGCACTGTGGGTGGCTCACCACCACCTTCTCTAGAGCAATTAGGGATGGGCAACAAATGCTGGCCTCGCCAGCGACACCTGAAGGAATTCTAACGTTTCTCCAAACAAATAATTTCAGTGCAATGCAAAATTCAAGGCTTAATTTACAGAGTAAAACTGCAATCCGATAAGGAGAGCCAGAGAAAAGGTGGGGGGGGCGGAATGTAACGGAGAGAAAACGTGCAACTCTGCCCCATTTTTCCAGGTAAGTTAAACAACAACTAGTTTATTTATATAGCACCTTTGGGTACTAAAACATTCCTACAAGCTGCACAAGAACAATCACAGAATGCCACAGTGCAGAAGAGGCCCTTCAGCCCATCGAGTCAGCACCAACGCATGAAAGGCCCTGACCTGCCCACCTAATCCCACTGGCCAGCACTTGGCCCATAGCCTTCAATGTTATGACGTGCCAAGTACTCATCCAGGTACTTTTTTAAAGTATGTGAGGCAACCCACCTCTCCCACCCTCCCAGGCAGTGCATTCCACAACATCACCAACCTCTGGGTAAAAATACTTTTTCTCAAATTCCCCCCAAAACCTTGCACCCCTCACTTTGGAATTGCGTCCCCTCATAACTGACCCTTCAACTAAGGGGAGCAGCTGCTCCCTATCCACCCTGTCCATGTCCTTCATAATCTTGTACACCCGTGCAATGGAAAACCAAGTACGACTCCAAGACAAGCACACAGATATAAGGGCAGCTGACCAAAAACCTGGTCAAAGAGGTCGGTTTTAAGGAGTGTCTCAACGGAGGAAAGCGAGATAGAGAGGCGAAGAGGATGTAGGGAGGGAATTCTAGAGCTTTGGGCCTAGGCAGCTGAAGCATGACCACCAGTGATGGAGCGGTGTTGAAGGCCAGAATTCCTCCTGGCAAATTGAACACAGAGATTAACGGAGACCAGCGACATTCAGTGATAACGTTTTGAGAATGCTTCCTCACTCGAGAGCCATCTTGAAATCTTTGACCACGATCTTCACCCCATTCTCAGCACCCAGCTTTGTTTTCACCTCAACCTCCCCCCCCCCCCCCCCCCCCCCCCCGCACCCCCTCCCGCTACGCCTGTAGCTGGATTTGCAACCTTCTTGTAAAGTGTTCAGCTTCTCTTTGATTGTGGGGTGTATTAGAATTATGGAATTATTTGATGCGAACAAGAGATGAAGGTTCATCACAATGAGTTAATTTGATCTTGGTTAATAACTGCCAGCTCGTCCAAATGTCCACGGCCCAATGTTTTTAAGTTCACTCACTCCCCACAGCTACACACCCGGCCTTTTGGGGGGGTTGAAGAATCCCAGTTGACAGGCAGAATGCAGCCCCTCCCCGTGCCCCTCTCCCTCCCCACACACACACACACACACACACACACAGCTCTTGTTTGTCTGCACAATGTCACTTTGAAGGGGAAGGGCAGGCACAGGCAGCCGCTGTGCGGAGCCCTGATTCTCTGTGTTTTGGAAAGCTTCGGGCATCCTCTGCACCAGGGAACAGTTTGAAGTACACACGCTGAAATTTATTTTCTTTCTCATTACAGAATGGAAATGAGATGTACAATATGATTTTTGCAATAAACAAGTGCTAGCGGCTGTGTTGATGAAATGGTGCCCTGCAGTCAGACACGCGCGTGATATCTTTTTCCCCCTCACCTTCTCTCTCACTTACGCCTTCCTTTTTTTCTCACTCTTTTGCTCGACCATTCAAGCCCCACTTCCTTTCCCTTCCTCTTTCTCTCTCTCTTTTTCTCTTCTGTTACATACTTTACCACTTCTATCGTTTTAATAGTTCCTTTGAGAGAACTTCACCCAAGTAAATACCAAGCAGCCAGCACACAGACTTCATTCAGTGATTTGATCTGTAGAAGCTCAATGTAAACGTGTTTCTTTTTCCCTTTCTCTTTCTCTTTTCTTCTTCCTTCTCTCTCTCCTTCCCTCGCACTGTGTGTATGTTTTTGCTGATGTGTTTTCCTCCTGCTTTATCGTGTGTATGACAAACATCTCTCTATGATTGTGTCACCTCGCTTCCTCTGTTTATGTGTGGTGTTTTCCACCTTGGTCCAGCTCTCTCTCTCTCTCTTTCTCTCTACCTCTATTTTTTTATCTTTCTCGCCTCTCCCTCTCTTTCTCTCTCCCCCTTCCCCTTGCTCTCTCTGTCGCTTTCTCACTCTTTCTGACTCGCTCTCTCCCTCTATCTCTCTCTCTCTCCCCCTGTCTCTCTCTCTCTCAGCCCCCTCCCCTTTGCTCTCTCCCTCTTTCTCCCTCCTCTCTCTTTGTCCTCTCTTTGGTGCAGGAACCCTGAATGTAGTGCTGGGTACATTTTGGGCTCCTTACTGAAGAAAGGTTGAAAAGGTTAGGCCCATACCCTTTGAAGTTGGGAAGAATGAAAGGTGCCCTTATTGAAATGTCTGAGGGGACTTGACAGGGTGGATGCTGAGACGATGTTCTCCCTTTCTGGGAGGTCTACAGCCAGAGGAAGCAGGTTAAAAATTAAAAATCTCCCATTTAAGACAGAGAAAGAAGTTTTTTCTCTCAGAGGGATGTTGGCCTCTCTCTCCTTCCCTCTCAGTCATCCCCCCGTACCAGCTCGCTCTCTTTCACCCTCTTCTCTTTTCCTCTCTCTCTCTCTCTGTCCTCTCTTTGGTGCAGGAGGTCCTTCTAAACTTCAAAGGGTTTGGGCCCAACCTGTTCCGCCTTTCTGCATAAGATAACCCTTTCATCCCAGGAATCACTCGATTGAACCTTCTCTGAACTGCATTCAATGAAATTCTCTTCCACAGAGAGGGTGAAGGCTGGATTAGACAGATTTTGATCAACGAGACAGATTTGGGGTGGGGGGGGGGGGGGGGGGGGGGGGGGTGGCAGGGGAAGACAGGAAAGTGGAGTTAAGGCCACAATCAGATCAGCTACGATCTTATCAGCTGGCCAAGCAGGCTCGAGGGGCCGAATGGCCTTCTGCTGTTTCTAATTCCTCTGCTTTTATGTAGATGGGAACCTGATGGCCCTTTTGACAGACGTGTCCAGGTTGTTTTTTTTGTTTGCAAAACATCTGCTGCTTCTAATTTAAGGTTGAAAAGCTTGCCTCTCAATGTATTTTTTCTAAGAACAGTCCACTTCCTAAATGCCGAGTTCTGCCACAGAAGCTGCGTGATGGGGGCGAAGAACAGCAGAGTGCACAGCTGGATCTTGGGCTTGCCTGCACCTTCCCTCCCCCACTGCGGGACTAAAATGCCCATGGGTCCAATGTACGCTTGTGTAGGGGTAATATTGCCAGAAATAAGTACATAAAGGGACGCGCTGACTGGATTTTAATCAGAACCATCTGCGGGCAGTAGCATGGAGGGGTGGCTGCAGAACGACATCAAACGCAGGCCGGTGAAGTGGGTGCACGTGTGCGAGTATTTAACGGAAGTGCCGCGTCGACTCAACACGTCTGGAGCTTCCGACCCCTTGTGGAACACCCACCATTTATTAAAACTAGAACTGCGTCTGCTTCAGCAAGCTTGCTCCCTTTCCACTGAATGTCTTCACACAGCATAGTACCCTGCAGTGCTGGCTGCTCCTACCTGGAGGTGTCTCTCTCTTTCTCTGTATGTACCTGAGGCATGGGGCAGTGCATTCACGATGGGAAATAAATGCCAACTCTCTGATATTTTATCACCGACTTGTCAATATTAACATACGACATGGAGACACAGGATAATAATAATGGAAGGTGGCGTGTGTGTCTATCTGTGTGTGTAACTCTGTGTCTGTATGTGTGTGTCTGTATGTATGTGTGTGTCTCTGTGGGCGTCTGCCAATCTGTGTGTCTGTGTACATGTGTATCTGTGTGTGTATGAATCAGTGCGTGTCTGTTAATCTGTGTATGTGTCTGCCTGTGAAGATTCTGTGGTACGACCTTGGAGATGTCCTGGATAGTCCCTCAACTGCCAGATTGTTTGATGGATAGTCATCATTTTGTTTTATTAGTTCTTGGGATGTGGGCGTCGCTGGCTAGGCCAGCATTTATTGCCCATCCCTAATTGCCCTTGAACTGAGTGGCTCGCTCGGTCATTTCAATGGGGGCAGGTAAGAGTCAACTGCAACGCTGTGTGGGCCTGGAGTCACATGTAGGCCAGACTGGGTAAGGCCGGCAGATTTCCTTCCCTGAAGGACATTCGTGAACCAGATGGGTTTTTATGAAATCGACAATGGTTTCATTGGTCATCGTTAGGGGCAATTCTCCCAAATGGAGCCCAAGTGTTCGCGCCGTGGTGAACGCCGTCGCGTTTCACGATGGCGCGAAACGGGCAAGTGGACGACCGATTCTGGCCCCCACAGGGTCACGCCGCTCCAGCCTCCCTTCCCGGCGCCAAATGGGCGCCGCTCCAACCCGCGCATGCGCAGTTGGGCCACGCCAACCTGCGCATGCGCGGGGGACATCTTCAGCGCGCCGGCCCTGACTCAACATGCGTCGGTGTTCAAGGGCCGGCCGCGCAGGAAAGTAGGCCCGGGGGAGGAGAAGCCGGCCGCCAATCGATGGGCCCCGATCACGGGCCAGACCCCATCGGAGCCCCTCTCCCCCCTCCCCTCACCCTCCCCAGTCAAGCTTGGACTGATAAGTGACAAGTAACATTCTCCACAGGGGGCCCTATGGCACAGTAGGTTAGCGTCCCTGCTTCTGAGCCAGAAACTTCAGGTTCGAGTCTCACCACAGGACTTGATGGCCAAGGAAGGTGCATTCATAACACGACCAAAACAGGCTGAGTGTGCCAATTGGCAAAATCCTTCTAACACGCCAATGGCTGGCTGTAAGAATGGAAGAGACTCCTTGTCCGCTGCTCAGCCATGCATGATGGGGAGCAGTGCCCCACCAGTTATAAGCCTCTGGTGACAGACAAGCGACCCGTTCCAGGAATAGCTAACTACGGAAACAAAGGTCTGCCTTAGTGCACCACTAGGTGTGGGAAGAGAATTGGAATTGGAATATTCTCCCTGCACAAGTGCCAGGCAATGACCATCTCCAACAAAAGAGATGCTAACCACGGTCCCTTGATATTCAACAACATTACCATCACTGAATCCTCCACCATCAACATCCCAAGGGTTATTATTGATCAGAAACTGAACTGGAACAACCATATGAATACTGTGGCTTCAGAAGAGCAGGACAGAGACTGGGAATTCTGTGGTGATAAACTCACCTCCTGATTCCCCAAAACCTGTTCACCATCTACAAGGCAGAAATCAGGAGCGTGATGGAATACTTTCCACTTGCCTGGATGAGTGCAGCTGCAGTAACACTGAAGAAGCTCGACACTATCCAGCAAAAAGCAGTCCGCTTGATTGGCACCTCACCAACATTCACTCTCCCAATCCCGGCTCTGGGTCACTGTCCGTGTGGAGTTTGCACATTCTCCCCGTGTTCGCGTGGGTTTCGCCCCCACAGCCCAAAGATGTGCAGGGTAGGTGGAGTGGCCACGCTAAATTGCCCCTTAATTGCAAAAATGAATTGGGTACTCTAAATTTAAAAAACAAAACATTCACTCTCCTCCACCATCGATGCACAATGGCAGCCGTGTGTACCATCGGCAAGATGCACTCCAGCTCTCACGAAGGCTCCTTTGGCAGCACCTTCTAAGCCTGCGACCTGTCCACCTTGAAGGACAATGGCAGCAGATACCCTTGAACACCACCACCTGCAAGTTCCCCTCCAAGACTCACGCTATCCTAATTTGGAAATATATCGCCGTTACTTCACTGTCGCTGGCTCAAATCCTGGAACTCCCTCCCTAACAGCAGTTTGGGTGTACCTACACCACAGGAACTGCAGCGGTTTAAGAAGACGGCTCATCACCACCTTCTCAAGGGCAATTAGGGATGGGCAACAAACACTTGATTTGCCAGTGTTCCTCAGATACATCCATGAATAAAATAAATAGTTGGATAGATTATTTATATAGATTATCTATAGATTGTTTATATAGATTGTTTATA
Source organism: Scyliorhinus canicula (assembly GCF_902713615.1). Lineage (NCBI taxonomy): Eukaryota > Metazoa > Chordata > Chondrichthyes > Carcharhiniformes > Scyliorhinidae > Scyliorhinus > Scyliorhinus canicula. Next base: position 294,220,709 of record NC_052146.1, read on the forward strand.
TAGATTATCTACAGATTGTTTATATAGATTGTTTATATAGATTATTTATAGATTGTTTATCTAGATTATTTATATAGGTTATCTATAGATTGTTTATATAGATTATTTATATAGATAATTTACACATGCCTTTCAGAACATCCCAAAGCATTTTACAAATAGTTAAGTATTTTTTCGTAAAATCTCTGGTGCGGAAGAAACTTAAAAAGACAGATGTAGTCAATAGGTAGAAACTACATCTGTTAAGATCTTGACACATTTAATAATCTTAGAAAAACACTTTCTCAGCACCAATGGCAGATGTAAATGGGTTTACAGAACAATTTAGTCCACCAGCATCTGTTCATACAGCAGTGTGGAGGCTCCTGAGGTAGTCAGATTGTCTGTTGCTGCCTTGTGTAAATGCTCTCTTTTTATTGACGTGAAGCTGAGCAGGAAGCTGGGGTAGGGAGAGGGAGAAATGAACGCCGGCTGAGAACTCCTCATGTTTTCCGGTAATGAGGGGGAGGTGGAGGAGAGAGAGGGGGGAGATGGGGGTAGGCCCCATATATGGTCACAGGTGTGAACTTTCCCTCTTGTTGTGTGCAGGATTCGGATCTGCTGGCAGGTGAGGAACATGCCTGGAAGGAGGTCGAGGAATCGATTCCAAAAGTGGAGGAATTGCAATCTGCAGGAAGTATCCTTACGATGCCAAGCCTCAGGCAACACTGAGACCACTTACATCGACGTGGCTGATGCGAGATGAAGCGTGCACATTAATCTTCACAAGATATGGGCGGCCCGCTTCCCAATACTTTGTACCTCGCTCACATGGCTGCTCCTTTTCCAGTTTTGATTGCTTTGATAGGCCGCTTTTCCCAACCCCTTCTGACTGAGGTATTGGCAAAGTGACCTTGTCCCAGGGTTCTGTAAAGCACAGCTGAAGTACTGTGTGCAATTCTGGTCATCACATTATAGGAAGGACGTGATTGGACTGGAGGGGGTGCAGAGGCGTTTCACCAGGATGTTGCCTGGGATGGAACATTTTAGTTATAAAGAGAGGTTGGATAGGCTTGGGTTGTTTTTGCTGGAGCAGAGAAGACTGAGGGGTGACCTGATTGAGATGTACAAGGTTCTGAGGGACATGGATAGGGTGGATAGGGAGCAGCTGTTCCCCTTCATTGAAGGGTCGGTTACGAGGGGGCACAAGTTCAAGGTGAGGGGTGGGAGCTCCAGGTGGGATTTGAGGGAAAATAATTTTACCCAGAGGGTGGTGACGGTGTGGAATGCACTGCCTGGGAAGGTGGTAGAGGTGGGTTGCCTCCCATCAATTAAAAAGTACCTGGATGAGTACTTGGTACATTGTAACATTTGAGCCTATGGCCAAGTGCTGGCAAGTGGGATTAGGATTGGCAGGTCAGGAGCCTTTCATGCAGCGGAGCAGACTCGATGGGCCGAAGGGTCTTTTCTGCACTTTATTTTTCTGTGATTCTGTGAGACAGTCGTGGGGGGGGGGGGGGGGGGGGTGGAATAACCCAGTAGATGTCAGGGGTCACTTGCCTTCCTTCCTTCCTACCCCTCCTCCTGTGCTCGCCTCCTGCTTTGACGGCTGCCTCGTGTGTCGGTGACGTTTGATGCAATAACACGGTGCGGGTGCAGCAACGCTCGGTGATCCCGATCAGTCGTTCCAGGAAGGTATTCCATGTTATTTTGCTGCAGTGACAAAGTGACAAGTGTTGCTTGCTCTCGTGACACCATAACTGATGTTGTTTGATGCACAAATGTGGTGGTGACATTTGGTGCGGTGATAATGTTCGCTGATGATTGCATAGGATTCAGTACCATTTGCAGCTTCTCAGCCACTGAAGAAGTCTGTGCCCGTCTGCAGCGAGACTTTGACAGCATTCAGGGGGGCTGAATAGTAGCCAGTAACCGAGGAGCGGTTGAATAAACTCGGTTTGTTCTCACTGGAACGACAGAGGTTGAGGGGCGACCTGATAGAGGTCTACAAAATTATAGACAGAGTGGATAGTCAGAGGCTTTTCCCCAGGGTAGAGGGGTCAATTACTAGGGGGCATAGGTTTAAGGTGCGAGGGGCAAGGTTTAGAGGAGATGTACGAGGCAAGCTTTTTACACAGCAGAGGGTAGTGGGTGCCTGGAACTCGCTGCCGGAGGAGGTGGTGGAAGCAGGGACGATAGTGACATTTAAGGGGCATCTTGACAAATACATGAATAGGAGGGGAATAGAGGGATACGGACCCAGGAAGTGTAGAAGATTGTAGTCTAGTCGGGCAGCATGGTCGGCACGGGCTTGGAGGGCCGAAGGGCCTGTTCCTGTGTTGTACTTTTCTTTGTTCTTTGTTCATGCCACCCAAGTACCAGGCACTAACCATCCTGAACACAGGAGAATCTAACCATCCTCCTTGGTATTCAGTAGCGTGACCCTCATTGAATCCTCCATGGAAATACTTCGACTACAAGAGCAGGTCGGAATATGAGAATCCTGTGGTGAGTAACTCACCTCCTGACCCCCCAAAGCCTGTCCACCGTCTACAAGGCACATGTCAGGAGTGTGATGGGATACTCTCCACTTGCCTGGATGAGTGCAGCTCCAACAACACTCAAGAATCATAGAATCCCTACAGTGCAGAAGGAGGCCATTCAGCCCAACGAGTCTGTACCGACCCTCCAAAAGAGCACCCGACCTAGGCCCACTTCCTCACCCTATCCTCATAACCTAACCGGCAGATCTTTGAACTATAAGGACTATAAGAGCTAATTTATCATGGCCAATCTACCTAACCTGCGTCTCTATGGACTGTGGGAGGAAATTGAGCACCCGAGGGAAACCCACGCAGACACGGGGAGAAATGTGACTTCAGACAAATACTGTATAGCACACTAGCTGATATTCAAGTGACAGTAAAATCAGATTGTGGCGTGTGTGTGTGTGCTGCACTTGAACATTTGTTGCTTTGTGAAAAATAATGTAAAACCAGCTTGTGGGTTAGGAATTGTAAGCAAGTGATTTACCATGTGTCATTAGTTTACCATCCAGAATATTATTAATATTTGTTCCTCATCTCCAATGCTGCTTCTCGGCTGCAGTGCTGTTGTTTCAGGGCAGTATGGTGGTTAGCGCCTCACAGCGCGAGGGACCCGGATTCAATTCCAGCCTCGGCTCACTGTCTGTGCGGAGTCTGCACATTCTCCCCGTGTCTGCCAGTTTCCTCCGGGTGCTCCGGTTTCCTCCCACAGTCCAAAGGTGTGCCGGTTAGGTCGATTGGCCATGCTAAATTGCCCCTTTGTGCCTAAAGATGTGGAGGTTAGGAGAGATGCGGTTATGGGGATAGGGCGGGGCAGTGGACCGAGGAAGGGTGCTCTTTCAGAAAGTCGGTGCTGACTCGATGGGCCAAATGGTCTCCTTCTGTACTGTACTCTTATGAAAATGAAATGAAAATCGCTTATTGTCACAAGTAGGCTTCAATGAAGTTACTGTGAAAAGCCCCTAGTCGCCACATTCCGGCGCCTGTCCGGGGAGGCTGGTACGGGAATCGAACCGTGCTGCTGGCCTGCTTGGTCTGCTGTAAAAGCCAGCGATTTAGCCGAGTGAGCTAAACCAGCCCCGTATGGTTCTATATGTGCAATGGTAACATGCAAACTCTTCACAGACACCCACCCAAGGACGGAAATTAATCTGGGTCCCTGGCGCTGTGAGGCAACAGTGCCCCCATGCCACTTGACACCATCCAGGATAAGGCAGCCTACTTGATTGGCACCCCATCCTCCACCTTCAACATTCACTCCCTCCACCACTGATGCACCTTCTGCAAGATGCACTGTCGCAATTCGCCAAGCCTCCTTTGACAGCACCTTCCAAGCCAATCAACCCTCCGCCTGGAAGGACAAGGGCCACAGGTTCATGGATTCACCACCACCTGGAGGTTCCCCTCCAAGTCACTCACCATCCTGACTTGAAAATATATTCCCGTTGCTTGGGAAAAATCCTGGAGCTCCCTCCCTAACAGCCCAGCTCAGAGACTGCAGAGGTTCAAGAAGGCAGCTCACCACCAAAATATGCTGGTCTAGACAGCGAAGCCCACATCCCATCGATGAATTAAAAAATACATTTTAGGTGTATTATCGTGCCAGAACGAAATGTGACACTGAACCACCTTCTAAAGGAGCAATTAGGGGTGGGCAAAAAATGCTGGTGTAGACAGCGAAGCCCACATCCCATCGATGAATCAAAAAATACATTTTAGGCGTATTATCGTGCCAGAACGAAATGTGACACTGAACCGTGATTCTTTTTCCACCATGTTTCAAAATCTCGCATGTGTTGTAGGTAGCAAAAACTAAGCAGAGCTTCATGCACAAGAATCTCTGATCATTTCCCAACAGTGAGGGAATATCCGCTGTTTGAACAGCGTTGTGTGGGATCCTGCTTCCAGGAGAAGATTTTATTGAACTGCGAAGGAAAGGGGTGTGTCTGTGATTCGTACATTCGCCTTGCTCCACGCTTTTCCCAAATTGTTTCTGTACTGTTCCATTTTAGCGTATCACGCACTCTGACACTTGACTGCCTGTCAAGTAGTGCGTTACGTCAGCTCTCTGTTGCACATTTGCTCTTCGTTCAGTTTGTCTGAGCGCAGTGGTCATGCTTGCCACCTGAGTCAGTGGATTATTGGTTCAAGGCCCAACCCAGAAGCTGGACCACAAAGTCACGGCTGACACTTCAGTGCAGCACCGAGGGAGTACTGCGCTGCCAGAGGTACCGTTGTTCACATGAGGCCTCAAACTCAGGCCCCGTCTCCCTCCTCAGGCAAAAGATCCCCGGCACTATTTCGGCGGAGGGCAAAAGAATTATCCCTGGTGCTTCAGCCAATATTTAACATGCAGCCAACCTCACAAAATACAGATGGGTCATTATCACTGTGCTGTGTGTGGGAGCTTGCTGTGCGATGATTGGCTACCGCATGTCCTGCGCTACAACAGTGACAACACTTCATTGGCTGCAAAGCACGTAGCAATGTCCTGAGGTTGTGAAAGGTGCTATAGAAATGCAAGCCCTTGCTTCTTTCTGTTCCAACCTAATTATGTTTTTGGCTTACACGTCATATTTGCTCTCAAGTTTGCAAAGCTGGTAAGTAGTTTCATGACAGCTTGTAAGGTTAATTGTATGGTAACTGTTGTCGACTAGAGTTGCCTCATGTGGTGAATTGCCCAGCCCAGGCTTTGATCTGGAACGGTACAGAGCATTGCGGCAGCAGCATTGCTCAATAGTCATGTGTGAGCTTGCACAGACCATCCATTTTTCAGAATCTCCTTTAGGTGCCTTCTTCCGATCAGGAAGAGTAAGGCTGTTTGTCGGAGGGCTGGGAAAGAATGAAGATAAAATAATGACTCTTGCATCAGACACTGGATGGGCAGAGCGTGGTGGGTCAGTACCTGAGTTGACCTTGTCTGTCCCCTTGGGCACCTAAGGTTCCTGTCTATGCGGCCACCCCAGAAAAGATGAGTTTGGAAGGTTGGTATACACACCAATCTGGCAATGGGCTGACAGAGACACTTCAGAGGGCTGAGGAGAAAATGGGCAACCCACGTTGACGGTTGATGTTTCTCTGACCTCAGGGTTGAGGTATATTATCAGGACGGGGTGTGAGGAGGGAATCTATAATACTAATACTGAGCAGATAAAAAGGAGGAGAGTTTTCCATTTCCCAGCACACACCTCCCACAATTGATCAGCTCAGAATTTTGTATTTTACTGAAACTGAGGCTAAAAATAAAAAAGAAGATGAGATCGGAGGCGTAGGCCGGGATTCTCCAACCCTGCGCTGGGTTGGAGAATCCCCGGGGGGGGGAGGGTAGGCTGCCCATCCAGTGTCTGATGTAAGTATCCCGTCCGCCGCGTGTTTTTCGTGCGCCGGCAGGATTCCCGCCATGCCGGTTGGGGGCCGTTGACAGCGGATGCCCCCTCCCTGCAATTCTTCGGGCCCCGATAGGCCGAGTGGCCAACGAGTTTTGCCGCAGGCATAGAATACTCACCTCACACAGGGTGGGACCTGGCAGGTGAGTATGCGGGGACCGTCTTGGGAGGGGGGGCGGGGAATCCGATCTCGGGGAGGGCCCCCACGGTGGCCTGGCCCACGATCGGGGCCTACCGATTGGAGGGCGGGCTGGTTCCGTGGGGGCCTTCTTTCTTCTGCGCTGGGCCCCTGTAGGGCTCGGCCATATTGCCAGGGGGCCGGCACGGAGAAGGGAACCCCTGCTCATGCGCGGAAATACGCCGGCCATTCCGTGCATGTGCGAACTTGCGCCGGCCCTTCGGCGCCAGCTGGAGCTGTGGGAACCACACCAGCGTCAACCTAGTCCCCTAGAAAGGGGGAGAATTCCTCACTTTCGGGGGCCGTTGACGGCGGAGTGGTTGGGACCGGTTTTCACACTGCCGTGGAGACATAGACCCATTATTGGAGAATCTCGCCCGTAGACTTTATAACTGCAGCTTTTGTTGTTTTTTAAAAATTATTTCATGAGATGTGGGCGTCGATGGCTGGGCCAGCATTTGTTGTCCATCCTTAATTGCTAGGCCATTTGAGAGGGCAAGTTAAGGCATTTCTGTGGAGCCAAACCAGATAAGGACGGCAGATTTCCTTCCCTATAGGGGCATTAGTGATCCAGATGGGTTTTTATGACAATCGATAATGGTTTCAACATCTGCCGCGGTGGGATTCAAAACTAGGCCGCCAAAACCTGGATTTCTGGATTACTAGTCCGATAACGATACCACCATGCCATTGCATCCCAGATATGCATTTGTTCTCAATGTTACCCCCCTTTCATACAATAAAATAATAGACATGGCAGAAACTTCTCCAATATGACATGGAAGCACTGGAGTTAGGCTTCTGACTCTGCTAGGCCACCCCCATGACATCGCTGATGGGGGACTGTACCTGTGCGTCCTCAATTCAGTTTCAACAGCAGGGCTGCAACCTCAGGCTGGGCCTGAGAGAGATCCTCACCCTGGCTCATGTGGGCATTGGGGAGGACAGGGCAGGCATCACATGACTGTCGAGTCTGCACTGACAATAACTATCCCTAATCTCGCGTTAATCCCATTTACCAGCACTTGTCCCATATCCTTGGATGTGATGGTGCCTCAAGTGCTCAACCAAGTTGAGTTCCACAATGAGTTTCACATTCTAACCAGTCTCTGGGTAAGGAAATGTCTCTTGAATTCCTTATTGGACTCATTGGCAAGATGCTGATGTTCAGGGCTCCTAGTTTTGGTTGCCTTCACAGTTTCTCTACCGATACCGTATTGAATATAATGTGAACTCCCGTTAGGTCATCTCTTAACCCTCTTTATTCCAGGGGAATGTCTGAGCCTTTTCAATCTTTCTTGACAGGTATAACCTCTTGAGCGTTGGTATCCTCTTTGTAAATCTACACCTTAGTGTCCAAGGATGCGCACGGTAGCACAGTGGTTCGCACTGTGGCTTCACAGCGCCAGGGTCCCAGGTTCGATTCCCGGCATGGGTCACTGTCTGTGCGGAGTCTGCACGTTCTCCCCGTGACCGCGTGGGTTTCCTCCGGGTGCTCCGGTTTCCTCCTACAGTCCAAAGACGTGCAGGTTAGGTGGATTGGCTGTGCTAAATTGCCCTTAGTGTCCAAAAAAAGATTAGGAGGGGTTATTGGGTTATGGGGATAGGGTGGAAGTGAGGGCCAAAGTAGGTCAGTGCAGACTCGATGGGCCGAATAGCCTCCTTCTGCACTGTATGTTCTATGTTAGGTGGGGTTATGGGGATAGGGCAGGGGCGCTGGCCTGGAGTGGGTGCTCCTTTGAAGGTTGGGTGCAGACGGGCTGAATGGCCCCCTTCTACACTGTAGGGATTCTACGATCACTTAATGAGTGCCATTTGTATCCCAAAACCAAATTTAGATTTTACTGGGCAAAGAAGGGGTTTGAGTAGGAAGCTGTGGTTTGAGTCCTGTGTATTGGAGGGTAGATGGTGTGTTTCAGGTTTTTGAGGATAAACTCATGTGTAAAAACTGGAGAAGCAGCAGGGATGTGGTCACATAAAACACCAAAGTCTCCACTACTCCTGCTTTGAACTGTCTGGCACGCTGCTCTGGGATAAAAGAAAATTAATTAAATTGGAGATATACTATGTGTCGAATGTTTACCGAGGAAGAAAGTAGCCAGGAGCACGGAGGCCCTCGGGAACAGAGCAAATGCCCTTATTTAGGGGAAAGCAGCTGTCTTTTCTAAAATAAAATCTGTAGGGTTTTTGTTTTATTTTCCGACCTGTCTCCTTAACTGAAGTTAATAACAGACTCGGAAGAGATTGTGGACCTGTGCCAAGCTATCCTGGATAAGTATCGAGATGTCCTCCCGGACACAAACCTCCACTTGCTGAAGATGCTCGACGCCGCCATGGACGCCTGCATTCACCTCGCCCGCTGGGAGGACGCCTTGGGTTACGGCGTGAGGACCCTTCAACCCTACCAGTAAGTGGAAAAACTCCCATTGTAATGGTGTCACCTCTGCCTATGTTGGTCTGGGACAGTGTGTGTTTATAGAGCGTGTGCGTGTCTGAGAGAACGCTACAAAGGGGGTGGTTTAGCTCAGTGGGCTGGGCAGCTGGTTAGTGATGTGGAGCGAGGCCAGTAGTGCGGGTTCAATTCCTGTAAAGGGCTGAGGTTACTCATGAAGGCCCCGCCTCCTCAACCTTGCCCCTCGCCTGAGGTGTGGTGATCCTCAGGTTAAATCGCCACCAGTCTGCTCTTCCCCCATCAAAGGGGAAAGCAACCCATGGTGATCCAGGAATATGGCGACTTTCCCTTGACTTGTCCAAGAATGTGTACATCAGTGCCTGCCTCTGTTTCCAATCTCATCAAATCTGGCACTCGCTCGTTTTGAGAATCAAAACCTATTTCAATTTATCTCACTCATAATAAAAACATAGCCCGTGTATTTAATTGGTTTAATAATCCCGTCTCACTCTTTTGGCCCATAAATCTGATTTAACAGTTTCCTGACATTGTTGCCCGTCCCTCGATACACATCTTCCAGGGCTGCTGATCTTGACCATTTTACTGGACCCACAGAAGTGTAACTAAAAGACCACGGCAGAGAAAAACGTCTCTAATTTAATCACCAAATAAAAAATATGTGCACTTCACTGAAGTTTTCCGATTCAAATTAACTCCTTGGAGGTTCTCCAGCCATCAAATCTGTCACCGTATCTTCTCAAAGTTATTCAACTTTCCAACTGCAACAGGCTGTTGAGCCTCTTGAGCCAGCTCCATCGTTCTACTGGATCAACTGTACCTTAACTTCAACGACCCGCCTTGGTTTCGTGATCCTTTATAACTTTACCTAACAGAGATCTATCAATCTCAGGTTTGAAACTTTCAATTGAGAGCGTGCAGAGGCGCTTCACAACGATGAAGAGCCGTAGCTATGAGGATAGATTGAAGAGGTTGGGTCTCTTTCCTTGGAGAAAAGAAAGATGAGGGGAGACTTGACAGAGGTATTCCAGATCCTGAGGGGTATGGACAGGGTAAATATTGAGAAACTTTCCACTCGAGCGCATCAATAACTAGAGGGCACAGATTCAGAATAATGGGCAAAAGGAGTAGGAGGGATGTGGAAAAAGTTTTTTCCCCTCAGAGGGTGGTTGGAGTCTGGAACGAACTTCCTGAGAGGGTGGTGGAGGCAGGTGTGATTGAAGTGTTCAGGAGGAAGACCAATTGCTATCGAAAAAGAAATATTGAACAAAGTTTTGGCGATAAGGCAGGGAAGTGGGATTAGGTACAATGCTCTTTCAGGGAGCCAGCACCAACTCAATTGGCCTGTAAAGTTTCTGTGACTCTGTTGCACATCCTTCTCACCCGCCTCCACCATACCCGCCAGCCTCAACTGCTTTTGGGGCAGAGAGTTCCAGACCTCCGCTATCTTTCATCTGATTCAGTGCATTCCGCCATGATACGAAATTGGAAGAGGCCAATTGGCCCCCTCGAGTGTAGGCTGCAAACGGCACCTCTGGCACTGCAGCCAAGATGTTATGCTTCATGTTTCTGAGAGGACTGTCCGAGTGAGTGGACAGCCCGAGTGTAGGGAATGTCCGAGTGAGGGGACTGTCCGAGGGAGTGGACAGTCCGAGTGAGGGGACTGTCCGAGTGAGGGGACTGTCCGAGGGAGTGGACAGCCCGAGTGTAGGGAATGTTCGAGTGAGGGGACTGTCCGAGTGAGTGGACAGCCCGAGTGAGTGGACAGCCCGAGTGAAGGACAGTCCGAGTGAGGTGACTGTCCGAGTGAAGGACAGTCCGAGTGAAGGACAGTCCGAGTGAAGGGATTGTCCGAGTGAGGGGACTGTCCGAGTGAGTGGATTGTCCGAGTGAGGGGACTGTCCGAGTGAGGGGACTGTCCGAGTGAAGGACAGTCCAAGTGAAGGGATTGTCCGAGTGAGGGGACTGTCCGAGTGAGTGGACTGTCCGAGTGAGTGGACAGCCCGAATGAGAGGACTGTCCGAGTGAGGGGACTGTCCGAGTGAGTGGACTGTCCGAGTGAGTGGACAGCCCGAATGAGAGGACAGTCCGAGTGAGGAGACTGTCCGAGTGAGGGGACAGCCCGAGTGAGAGGACTGCCCGAGTTAGGGGACCGTCCGAGTGAGTGGACCGTCCGAGTGAGGGGACTGTCCGAGTGAGAGGACTGCCCGAGTGAGAGGACTGTCCGAGTGAGGGACTGTCCGAGTGAGAGGACTGTCCGAGTGAGGGGACTGTCCGAGTGAGGAGACTGCCCGAGTGAGAGGACAGTCCGAGTGAGGGGACTGCCCGAGTGAGAGGACTGTCCGAGTGAGGGGACTGTCCGAGTGAGAGGACCGTCCGAGTGAGAGGACTGTCCGAGTGAGAGGACTGTCCGAGTGATAGGATTGTCCGAGTGAGAGGACCGTCCGAGTGAGTGGACCGTCCGAGTGAGTGGACCGTCCGAGTGAGTGGACCATCCGAGTGAGGGGACAGCCCGAGTGAGGGGACAGCCCGAGTGAGAGGACAGCCCGAGTGAGAGGACCGTCCGAGTGAGTGGACCGTCCGAGTGAGTGGAGCGTCCGAGTGAGGGGACTGTCCGAGTGAGGGGACAGCCCGAGTGAGGGGACCGTCCGAGTGAGAGGACTGTCCGAGTGAGGGGACTGTCCGAGTGAGGGGACTGTCCGAGTGAGAGGACTGTCCGAGTGAGGGGACTGTCCGAGTGAGGGGACTGTCCGAGTGAGAGGACTGTCCGAGTGAGGGGACTGTCCGAGTGAGAGGGACTGTCCGAGTGAGAGGACAGCCCGAGTGAGGGGACCTGTCCCGAGTGAGGGGACTGTCCGAGTGAGAGGACTGTCCAAGTGAGGGGACTGTCCGAGTGAGAGGACTGTCCGAGTGAGAGGACTGTCCGAGTGAGAGGACTGTCCGAGTGAGGGGACTGTCCGAGTGAGAGGACAGCCCGAGTGAGAGGGACTGTCCGAGTGAGAGGACTGTCCGAGTGAGAGGACTGTCCGAGTGAGAGGACAGTCCGAGTGAGGGGACCGTCCGAGTGAGGGGACTGTCCGAGTGAGAGGGCCGCCCGAGTAGGAAGGCAGACCGAGTGAGAGGACTGTCCGAGAGAGAGGACTGTCCGAGTGAGAGGACTGTCCGAGTGAGGGGACCGTCCGAGTGAGGGGACTGTCCGAGTGAGAGGACTGTCCGAGTGAGAGGACCGCCCGAGTGAGGGGACTGTCCGAGTGAGGGGACTGTCCGAGTGAGAGGACTGTCCGAGTGAGAGGACCGTCCGAGTGAGAGGACCGTCCGAGTGAGTGGACCGTCCGAGTGAGTGGACCGTCCGAGTGAGTGAGTGAGAGGACTGTCCGAGTGAGAGGACTGTCCGAGTGAGAGGACTGTCCGAGTAGGAAGGCAGACCGAGTGAGAGGACTGTCCGAGTGAGGGGACTGTCCGAGTGAGGGGACTGTCCGAGTGAGGGGACTGTCCGAGTGAGAGGACTGTCCGAGTGAGAGGACTGTCCGAGTAGGAAGGCAGACCGAGTGAGAGGACTGTCCGAGTGAGGGGACTGTCCGAGTGAGAGGACTGTCCGAGTGAGGGGACTGTCCGAGTGAGAGGACCGCCCGAGTGAGGGGACTGTCCGAGAGAGAGGACTGTCCGAGAGAGAGGACTGTCCGAGTGAGGGGACTGTCCGAGTGAGAGGACCGTCCGAGTGAAGGACTGTCCAGTGAGTGGACAGCCGAGTGAGTGGCAGCCCGAAGAGGGGACTGTCCGAGAGAGAGGACTGTCGAGAGAGAGGACTGTCCGAGAGAGAGGACTGTCCGAGAGAGAGGACCGCCCGAGTGAGGGGACTGTCCGAGTGAGAGGACTGCCCGAGTGAGGGCTGTCCGAGTGAGGGGACTGTCCGAGTGAGGGGACTGTCCGAGTGAGGGGACAGTCCGAGTGAGAGGACTGCCCGAGTGAGGGGACTGCCCGAGTGAGGGGACTGTCCTAGTGAGAGGACTGCCCGAGTGAGGGGACTGTCCGAGAGAGAGGACTGTCCGAGAGAGAGGACCGTCCGAGTGAGGGGACCGTCCGAGAGAGAGGACAGCCCGAGAGAGAGGACTGTCCGAGTGAGGGGACTGTCCGAGTGAGGGGACTGTCCGAGAGAGAGGACTGTCCGAGTGAGGGGACTGTCCGAGTGAGGGGACTGTCCGAGTGAGGGGACCGTCCGAGTGAGGGGACCGTCCGAGTGAGGGGACTGTCCGAGTGAGAGGACTGTCCGAGAGAGAGGACTGTCCGAGTGAGGGGACTGTCCGAGAGAGAGGACTGTCCGAGAGAGAGGACTGTCCGAGTGAGAGGACTGTCCGAGTGAGAGGACTGTCCGAGAGAGAGGACAGTCCGAGTGAAGGGATTGTCCGAGTGAGAGGACCGCCCGAGTGAGGGGACTGTCCGAGTGAGAGGACTGTCCGAGAGAGAGGACTGTCCGAGTGAAGGGATTGTCCGAGTGAGAGGACCGCCCGAGTGAGGGGACTGTCCGAGTGAGAGGACTGTCCGAGTGAGAGGACCGCCCGAGTGAGGGGACTGTCCGAGTGAGAGGACTGTCCGAGTGAGAGGACAGCCCGAGTGAGAGGACTGTCCGAGTGAGTGGACTGTCCGAGTGAGAGGACTGTCCGAGTGAGGGGACAGCCCGAGTGAGAGGACTGTCCGAGTGAGTGGACCGTCCGAGTGAGGGGACAGCCCGAGTGAGAGGACCGTCCGAGTGAGAGGATTGTCCGAGTGAGAGGACCGTCCGGATGAGTGGACCGTCCGAGTGAGTGGACCGTCCGAGTGAGTGGACCGCCCGAGTGAGAGGACCGTCCGAGTGAGAGGATTGTCCGAGTGAGGGGACAGCCCGAGTGAGAGGATTGTCCGAGTGAGAGGACCGTCCGAGTGAGAGGACCGTCCGAGTGAGAGGACCGTCCGAGTGAGGGGACAGCCCGAGTGAGGGGACAGTCCGAGTGAGGGGACAGTCCGAGTGAGGGGACCGTCCGAGTGAGAGGATTGTCCGAGTGAGTGGACTGTCCGAGTGAGAGGACTGTCCGAGTGAGAGGACTGTCCGAGTGAGGGGACTGTCCGAGTGAGAGGACTGTCCGAGTGAGGGGACTGTCCGAGTGAGGGGACAGCCCGAGTGAGGGGACTGTCCGAGTGAGAGGACGGTCCGAGTGAGTGGACTGTCCGAGTGAGGGGACAGCCCGAGTGAGGGGACAGTCCGAGTGAGGGGACCGTCCGAGTGAGAGGACGGTCCGAGTGAGTGGACTGTCCGAGTGAGGGGACAGCCCGAGTGAGGGGACAGCCCGAGTGAGAGGACCGCCCGAGTGAGGGGACTGTCTGAGTGAAAGGACCGTCCGAGTGAGAGGACTGTCCAAGTGAGGGGACAGCCCGAGTGAGTGGACAGCCCGAGTGAGAAGACTGTCCGAGTGAGAGGACCGTCCGAGTGAGAGGACCGCCCGAGTGAGAGGACTGTCTGAGTGAGGGGACTGTCTGAGTGAAAGGACCGTCCGAGTGAAAGGGGACCGTCCGAGTGAGTGGACTGTCCGAGTGAGTGGACTGTCCGAGTGAGAGGACCGCCCGAGTGAGAGGACTGTCCAAGTGAGGGGACATCCCGAGTAGGAAGACAGACCGAGTGAGGGGACTGTTCGAGTGAGTGGACAGCCCGAGTGAGTGGACTGTCCGAGTGAGTGGACAGCCCGAGTGAGTGGACAGCCCGAGTGAGGGGACTGTTCGAGTGAGTGGACAGCCCGAGTGAGTGGACAGCCCGAGTGAGTGGACAGCCCGAGTGAGTGGACAGCCCGAGTGAGAGGATTGTCCGAGTGAGAGGACCGTCTGAGTGAGAGGACCGTCCGAGTGAGTGGACCGTCCGAGTGAGTGGACCGTCCGAGTGAGTGGACCGTCCGAGTGAGGGGACCGTCCGAGTGAGAGGACCGTCCGAGTGAGAGGACTGTCCGAGTGAGGGGACAGCCCGAGTGAGGGGACAGTCCGAGTGAGGGGACAGTCCGAGTGAGGGGACCGTCCGAGTGAGAGGACTGTCCGAGTGAGTGGACTGTCCGAGTGAGAGGACTGTCCGAGTGAGAGGACTGTCCGAGTGAGGGGACTGTCCGAGTGAGAGGACCGTCCGAGTGAGGGGACTGTCCGAGTGAGGGGACTGTCCGAGTGAGGGGACTGTCCGAGTGAGGGGACAGCCCGAGTGAGGGGACTGTCCGAGTGAGAGGACTGTCCGAGTGAGTGGACTGTCCGAGTGAGGGGACAGCCCGAGTGAGGGGACAGTCCGAGTGAGGGGACCGTCCGAGTGAGAGGACTGTCCGAGTGAGGGGACTGTCTGAGTGAAAGGACCGTCCGAGTGAAAGGACCGTCCGAGTGAGTGGACTGTCCGAGTGAGTGGACTGTCCGAGTGAGAGGACCGCCCGAGTGAGAGGACTGTCCAAGTGAGGGGACATCCCGAGTAGGAAGACAGACCGAGTGAGGGGACTGTTCGAGTGAGAGGACCGCCCGAGTGAGGGGACAGCCCGAGTGAGTGGACAGCCCGAGTGAGTGGACAGCCCGAGTGAGTGGACAGCCCGAGTGAGTGGGACAGCCCGAGTGAGGGGACTGTTCGAGTGAGTGGACAGCCCGAGTGAGTGGACAGCCCGAGTGAGTGGACAGCCCGAGTGAGTGGACAGCCCGAGTGAGGGGACTGTCCGAGTGAGAGGACAGCCCGAGTGAGGGGACAGCCCGAGTAGGAAGACAGACCGAGTGAGTGGACAGCCTGAGTGAGTGGATTGTCCGAGTGAGGGGACTGTCCGAGTGAGAGGACAGCCCGAGTGAGGGGACAGCCCGAGTTAGTGGACCGTCCGAGTGAGAGGACCGTCCGAGTGAGAGGACTGTCCGAGTGGGAAGACAGACCGAGTGAAGGGACTGCCCGAGTGAGTGGACTGTCCGAGTGAGAGGAACGCCCGAGTGAGAGGACTGTCCGAGTGAGGGGACTGCCCGAGTGAGAGGACAGCCCGAGTGAGGGGACAGCCCGAGTGAGGGGACTGCCCGAGTGAGTGGACAGCCCGAGTGGGAAGACAGACCGAGTGAGTGGACAGCCTGAGTCTGTTGACTGTTGTTGATTAATCCCTGTCTCTCCAAATGCAGATTAATTCTGTGTCTCGGAGTTGATTCCAATAGTTTCCCCACCCTTGAGGTATGACATGCTGACCTGTAGTTTCCTCCCTTATTGAATAATAATACCACATTGGCTATCATCCAGTCCACGGCACCTCTCCTGTGGCCATGGAAGAATTGTAAATTATTGCTAGCGCCCCTGCTATTTCCTCCCTTGCCTCACTCAGCAGCCTGGGATACATTTCATCTGGCCCTGGAGATTTATCTACTTTTGAGCCTGCCTGCTGGACCACTCCAAACCTCTTCTCTGTCTGTGTTAATCTCTTTCATTCTCTCACCCGTCAAAGAGTTTTCAATGCCACAAGTTTCCCTCAAGGTTCACAAAGGGATTGACCTGACCTCTTTTATACAGGCCTGAAGAGATCTCAAACTTGGGGAAATTTAAAACTGAAGCAGGCATTTAAAAAGTGCCTGATGTCACTTTTCCTGGCCGCAGGTTGCAACCCGCCATGTTTATGACATCGCTCAAAGTGGCGGCTGGCGGGAATAGCTGGGATGCAGACATCCGATACCTAACCCAGCGATTCACCTTCAGCGACAACACTTTTGTTTATGCACTGGCTTAACAGAACAAAATGTCCCAAGCCACTTTGCAGGAGTGTTAACAGCACACTCCCACCCTGTGCCACAAAATGAGACTTTGGGGGAAGACCCCTCCCTAACAGCATGGTGTGTGTACCTACACCACATGGACTGCAGCGGTTGAAGAAGGCGGCTCACCACCACCTTCTCGACGGCAATTAGGGACGGGGAGAAAGATGCTGGCCTAACCAGCGACACCCACATCCCGTGAAGGAGTCGGGGGAGGTGGGGGGAGAATGACCAAAAGCTTGGCCAAAGCGATAGATCTTAGAGGAGGAAAGAAAAGTGGCGACATTGATGAAGGGCATTCGAGCCAGAACTTAGGGCCTCAGCAGCTGAACACAGAGCCACCGCTACTGGAGCGATGGAAATTAGGGATGCTCAGGAGGTCAGACATACTCCCTCTCACACAACCCCGAGATTTTGTATTATTCACGATGAAAGTTGAGACAGGGAAAACAAGCAGCCTGTTCCACATGTCAGTACGATTTGTTTTTCTAACATCTCTGAGCTCATATATAGAGACATGAATTTGTCTTTGACTGGAAGCTGACATTGCTCCCACATCTGTATTTAACTGTTATCACAATGACACACAAACAGCAAGTTAAAATGAATCATTCCTTTGCCTTTTTCCTGTGAGCTTCAGTGAAATATATTTAATGTTGTCGGTTCCGGATTATCCAACTGGGAGAATACTGGGAGTCCTTCTCATTTGCAAAAGATGGACTGACGTACAATGAAAAGTTAAATCCAGAGGTCGGTCTGCACTAGAAGCTTCCAGTCAGTTGACGTTGAGTAAATTACTCCAGTAGTGCCAACAATGCTAGACGAACCAGCAATGCAATATTCCAATTCTCCTCTCGCACCCTAGTGTTGAGCTGAGATAGACTTTTGTCTGTTTCCGTAGCTGGTAGTTCCTGGAACAAGTCACTAGTCTGTCACCAGAGGTTTATCCAGCGTGGCTGACCGGGAATCTCTCCCACTCTTACCGGCAGCCATTGACGTGTCTGGAGGGATGTGTAGGCTGACAGTCGACCTGTTTGACTGGAATGCACACACACCTTCCTTGGCCATTAAGCCCTGGGGTGGGATTCAAACCTGGAACTTCTGATCTCAGAGGCAGGGGTGCTAGCCACTGTGCCACAAGACCTCCGAACGCAATATTAGAAAACATACATTTAACTCAATATTCTGTTGCTATATATGAATAACCCCACAAATAGTGATGCATGTGGGCTCCCTTAAATCCAGTTCCACATCCCTTAGGTGTTGATAATATGTTAATTATGTTGTTAAGATACACAGGTGAAGGGCATTATTTAATTAAGTATTTAGAGTACTTACAAAGAGAGACTGTCTACGTTAGCCCCTTGCTGTCTTCCACGCCCGGTGGACAACACCGGGGGCTGGAGTGCCTACTCAGTCCCCAAAATTATCATTTTGATTTGATAAGCTGTCTTAAAGTATTTTGACATAAGTTTTAGTGCCCCCTTTAAGGGGCTATTACTTTGATTTATTAGTTAGCTTGGTAATTTGTCCATTTGATTAGACCGATTTGTTCAAATGAGTATAAAGAGAGACTGGCCTTCCGTGACGGTTAGGCACTGCGGGAGGTGGAGTGTATCACCAGCCTTGGGAAGAACATGTTCATTTAAGTGGATAGGTTTCCTTGGAAAATGTTGCCTTTTTTTTTTACACTTGACCCATTTTTTTGACTGTTGTATCAAAATAGTGTGAATAGTGTGAAGAGAGAGTGCTGGGACACTGTGTTGGCAGGTCAGAAGCAGACATAAGTATTTCTGTGACCTGTGCATAAACCCATGGACAAGAAAAGTATTAGTGACTTTCATAGTACTTGGCCAACTGGGCTGGGATCAACAAAATATCAGGATTTCTTTGTTTGAAAATTTATAGATTAATTAGTTTAGTCTGCTTCTCCGAATCGTCCCTTTAATAATGCCCCAAGAATTCCGTGGCTCAGTGCGTTGCACTCTTTCCTCTGAGTTAGAAAGTTATAGGTCCAAATCTCACTCGAGAGGCTTCAATTCAAAAACCTTGGCTAATAATCCAGCAGTACAGAGGGAGCGCTGCATCGTCTGAGGTGCTATCTTTCAGTAAGATATTAATGGGTCTACATAGAGAGTAGAAGCAAGAAGAGGCCATTTGTCCCTTTGAGCTGCTCCGCCATCCATTATAACAGAATGCTACAGTGCAGAAGAGGCCCTTCGGCCCATCGAGTCTGCACCAACGCATGAAAGGCCCTGACCTGCCCACCTAATCCCACTGGCCAGCACTTGGCCCCTAACCTTGAATGTTATGATGCACCAAGTACTCATCCAGATACTTTTTGAAGGATGTGAGGCATTCCACCCCTCTCACCCTCCCAGGCAGTGCATTCCACACCGTCACCACCCTCTGGGTAAAAAAGATTTTTCTCAAGTCCCCTTAAACCTCCCACCCCTCACTTTGAAGTTGTGTCCCCTAGTAACTGACCCTTCAACTAAGGCGAACAGTTGTTCCCTATCCACCCTGCCCATGTCCCTCATAATCTTGTACACTTCAATCAGGTCAGCCCTCAGTCTTCTCTGCTCCAGAGAAAACAACCCAAGCCTATCCAACCTCTCTTTATAATTCGAATGTTCCATCCCAGGCAACATCCTGGTGAATCTTCACTGCACCCCCTCCAGTGCAATTACATCCTTCCTATAATGTGGCGTCCAGAATTGCACACAGTACTCCAGCTGTGGACTCACCAAAGTTCTGTACAGCTGAATCGTGACCTCCCTGCTTTTGTAATCTATGCCTCAATTGATAAAAGCGAATGTCCAATATGCCTTTTTCACCACCATATTAACCTGTCCTTCTGCCTTCAGAGATCTACGGACAAACACGACAAGGTCCCTTTGTTCTTCGGAACTTCCCAGTGCCAGACCTTTCATAGTATACTTCCTTGTTAAATTACTCCTTCCAAAGTGTATCACCTCCCACTTTTCAAGGTTAAATTCCATCTGCCACTTATCCACCCATCTGACCATCCCGTCTATATCTTCCTGTAACCCAAGACACAACCTCACTGTTACCCACCCGACCAACCTTTGTGCAATCCGCAATGATCATGGCTGATCATCAAGTTCTATACCCTTGACTCCTTCAGCCCCAAGGTCTATATCTAATTTGTTCTTGAAATTACACAACACTTTTGCCTCAACTACGTTCTGCAGTAGCGAATACCACAGATTCACCACTCTTTAGGTGAAAAAATATCTCCTCAGTCCTAAAAGGTTTACTCCTTATCCTCAAACGATGATCCCTAGTCTGGACTCCCCTCAATCGGGAACATTCTTTCTGAATCTATTCGCCTAATCCTGTTAGAATTTTGTAAGTTTCTATGAGATCCCCTCTCGCTCTTCTAAACTCCAATGAACAGAACCCTAACCGACTTAGTCTTCCCTCATATGACAGTCCCACCATCCCAGGAATCAGCCTGGTAAACCTTCGCTGAACTCCCTCCATAGCAAGAACATCCTTCCTCAGATAAGGATACCAAAACTACACACAATTCTCCAGGTGTGGCATCACCGATGCCCTATACCAGTGTTCTTCAAACTCGGGGGTGCGACCAGCGGGTGGGTCGCGGGCGGGTGTCGGGAGAGTCACGGAGCCGTCCTTTGCGGCGCTCCCGATCGTGCAAATCAGCCGCTAAAGTCGGCTTTTAATAATGCCGGCTGCAAGCGGCCTTTAAAATGGCCGCAAACATGTTAAAATAAATTCGGCCGCAGTGTGCAGATCATCGGCATGCATGCGTAGTGCGGCCGCTATTTTTTTAAACAGTTGCAGCTTTTTGTTTTACAAGTTTGGGGGGGGGGGGGGGGGGGGGGGGGGGGGGGGGTTTTATTCATTTTATTCATTTATTTTATTCATTTTTTTTTTCCATTTACTTTATTCATTTTTTTTTACAAGTCCGGGGGGGGTTTATTTATTACAATTTTACGGAAAAAAATGCAGAACTTTGGACAGATGGAGACTCCATACTTTCCGACACCGGAAGGCTTCACCTTCATCCAACAGGTTCCATTGGAGGAGCCAAAGGGACCCAAAACCATTTCCTCCATTTCTATCAGCAGCAAACAAGGTGAGAGAAAATGGTGGGTCGCGAAGGTCGGCCAGGTTCAGTCCCGAAGGTCGGCCGGGTTGGGTCCCGAAGGTTGGCTGGTTGGTAAAAATGGGTCCCCGGAAAAAAAGTGTGAAGAACATTGCCCTATACAATTGCAGTAAAACATCTCTATTCCTATACTCTCGCTTTGAAGGCCAACATACCATTTGCCACCTTTACTGCCTGCTTACCTGCGTACTTACTTTCAGCGACTGATGCATTAGGACACCAAGGTCTCGCTGAGTTTCCACCTCTCTCAATTTACACCCATTCAGATAATAATCTGCCTTCCTATTTTTGCTACCGAAGCGGATAACCTCACATTTATCCACATTATACTGCATCTGCCATGCATTTGTCCACTCACTCAGCCTGTCCAAATCCTGAAGCATCTCTGCATCCTCCTCACAGCTCACCCTCCCACCCAACTTTGTATCACATGCAAATTTGGAGATAATACATTTAGTTCCCTCATCCAAATCATATAATGTGAACAGTTGGGGTCCTGGCACAGATCCCTGTGGTGCACTACCAGCCACTGCCTGCCAATCGGAAAAAGACCCATTTATTTCAACATTCTGCTTCTTGTCTGCTAACCAGCTTTCTATCCATCTCAAAACACTACCCGTAATCCCATGCGCTTTAACTTTATATAGTAATCTACTATGAGAGACTTTGTCGAAAACCTTCTGAAAGTCTAAATAAACCACATCACTGGTTCTCCCTGGTCAACGCTGCTAGTTACATTTTCAAAGAATTCTAGTAGATTTGTCAAGCATAATTTTTCTTTTGTAAATCCATGTTGATATTGTCTGATTACAGCAGTGCTTCCCAAATGCTGTGCAACAAATTCCTTGATAATGGACTCTAGCAACTTCCCTATTACTGACGTCAGGCTCACTGGTCTATAGTTCCCTGTTTCTCTCTACCACCCGTTTTGAATAGCTCACTACCCTCCAATCTGTAGGAACCATTCCAGTGTTCAAAGAATTTTGGAAAATGACCATCAATGGATCTACTTTTTCTAGGGCCACTTCCTTAAGTACTCTGGGATGCAGATTATCAGGCCCTGGAGATTTGTCCACCTTCAATCCCATTAATTTTCCCAAAACCATTTCTTTACTAATACTAATTTCCTTCAGCTCCTCACTAAAATTTGTATTTCTCAGAACTTCTGATACATTATTCATGTTTTCCTTTGTGAAGACAGAAGCAAAGGAGGAATTTAGTTCCTCCGCCATTTATTTGTTCCTTGTTATGAATTCCCCTATTTCTGATTGTAAGGGGCCTACGTTAGTTTTTATCAATCTTATTCTCATTGCATACCTATAGAAACTGTTACAGTCAATTTTTATGTTCCCCGCTAGTTTACTTTCAGATTGTATTTTCCCTTTCTTAATCAATCCCTTTGCTGAATTCTAAACAGCTCCCAAGCCTCAGGTCTATTGTTTATTCTTGCTGATTTGTATGCCACTTCTTTGAATCTAATAGTATCTCTAATTTCCCTTGTAAGCCATGGTTTGGCCACAGTTCCCTTTCTACTCTCGCGCCAAATAGGAATAAATAACTTTCGGAGTTCACCTATTCGTTCCTTGAATGCCTGCCATTGCCTATCCGCTGTCCTTCCTTTCAGTAATGTTTCCCAGTCCATCATAGCCAGCTCATGCCTCATACCATCATAGTTACCTTTATTGAAGTTCAGGACCCTGGTCTCAGAATCAACTACCTCACTATTCACCCTGATCAAGAATTCTACCATATTATGGTCACTCATCCCCAGGGGTTCTTTCACAACTAGATTGCCAATTAATCCTTTCATTGCACAACACCCAGTGCAAGACGGCCTGTTCCCATGTTGGTTCCTCAACATACTGGTCTAGAAAGCCATGCTGTATACACTCCTCCTCTGTTGTACTGTGACTAATTCGAGTCACCCAATCTATATGCAGATTAAAGATATTAAAGTGAGGCCCTGTTTGTCCTCTCTGGTGAATGTGAATGATACCATGGCACTTTGTTGAAGAGAAGACCAGTGTACAGGCCAATATTTATCCCTTAACCAAGATTACCAAAGAAGTGGGCAGCACGGTAGCACAAGTGGTTAGCACTGTGACTTCACATCGCCAGGGTCCCAGGTTCGATTCCCCGTTGGGACACTGTCTGTGCAGAGTCTGCACGTTCTCCCCGTGGGTTTCTGCCGGGCGCTCTGGTTTCCTCCCACAGTCCAAAGACATGCAGGTTAGGTGGATTGGCCATGATCAGTTGCCCTTAGTGACCAAAAGAGGTTCGGAGGGGTTATTGGGTTACGGGGATAGGGTGGAAGTGAGGGCTTTAGTGGGTCGGTGCAGACTCGATTGGCCGAATGGCCTCCTTCTGCACTGTATGTTCTATATTCTAAGACATGTGGAACAAGCAGATATGGTTATCATCGTCTTACTCTTTATGGGAAACTTGCTGTGCATATTATTTGCATTACAACAATGACTACACTTCAGATGTCTTGTGATGATGTCCCAGATGACCATAGGCTGCTTTCCCCTTTGACGGAGATAGATAACTGGTGATAACTTAACCTGAGGATCACCACACCTCAGGTGAGGGACAAGGTTGAGAAGTGGGCGGGGGGGGGGGGGGGGGGGGGGGGGGGGCTTCATGAATAAACTCAGCCGATACGGGAATTGAACCTGCGCTGTTGGTGTCGCTCTGTGTCACAAACCAGCTGTCCAGACAACTGAGCTAAACCAGCTCACACTTCAAAAGTACTTCACTGGCTGTAAAATACGTTGGGACATCCATTGTATGGTGATGGCATGGTTGTTTTATAATCACCGACTGACCATTTGGAGTCTCATTAATATATAAGTGAATGTTAGAGTCAGGTGACCTCAGATTGACTGAAGAGCTGGAAGAGAGAGGTTGCTTGTGCGTGAACATTCTGTTATTCATCTGTTATTTTGTAGAGAGTTGACCCACAGTTAATGTTAACAAATCTTTTATAGCTTTAGCTACAAGTATTCTTGTGATATAAATCAGGCCATCCGACAAGGACATTGCACAAAGGTTGTGAAAGCTACTATAAAAAAGTCTTTTCTTTTGAATGTACAAAGCCTCAGCCAAGCTGTTATGACTGGTTAAAGAGAGGCGACACTGTTGCTCCTGTCACCTCCTTGATCAGTGAGTTTAGTATGTTGAAGTTGGCAGCTTTCTCTGTCAACTTGCTCCAAGTCATTAACAACCTTGGTGACTAACATCAGAGGCAAATGAAGCGACGATATTTTAAAATAACATATGCCTTATCCTTTGCCACCGAAGCAATTCATTGGCTCTGGATTCCTTCCAAAGAGTTGACTTTTGACATTGAAGTGTTCATTAAGCCCTCTCTGCGCTGTACAATGGGTTAATCTTAAACCCCTGAGATGAAATAAAAATGCAATTTTTGTTTCCCCCCCCGGTGACACTTGACATTTAAATTCTATTTCTCTCCTTCGGCTTACCTCCTGCTGTCTAATCGCTCTCTATCTCGCTGTCCCCTCTCCGCCTCCCTCCTTCTCCCTCTCGCACACACACATATCTGGACATATTTGGGTCTCAAACATCATATTATAAGGAGGAGATACTGGAGTCGATGCAGTGATCTGAGCCAGGAGTGTCGACCTTAATCAACCAAAACAAGTACAAGATATTGAGGAGTTTCAGATGTACATTGTGCCCAGTGTAATTCTGTGTTTCCCAGTCCGTGCTGGTTTAAGGAGCATCAAGCTGGGCGCGGGCCCCCCCCAAAATTGACCACTCTGCACGGTTCACTTCATCACCATGTCGAGTTTCCAATAATTGTGCTGGTTTCTGGGTCCTTGAAGAGGCTCTTCAGATTAAGGGTCAGATTTTCGCGTAGTCAGGTCGTAGCCACTTTAATAATGCCAGGCGGAAACCGATCCAGGGTATTCCACTCCTGTTTCCGATAGTTTTCACCAGTGCTGCCTACCTGTACAATGCGTTCCCGACCTGGCCAACTCCACTGCGGAGGCATCTCTGGAGTCCCCCCCCCCCCCCCAAAAGAGGTATAATCCAGATTCAAGAACCCTTTAACCCTTTGAAGGGTAAGATCAAAAAGTCTTACTCAGGCTCCCCCAACCTCTCCCCGTAGCTCCTCATACCCTCCATACCAATTCAATGGCATTCAGAAATGTTTTTGAAAAAAGTGTCGATCAGACAAACCATTAAAGTATCAAGAACAGGGCCGGGATTCTCCCCGGCGGGGCAGGGGGTCCCAATAGCAGTGGCGCCAAACACTCCGAATTCTCCGCACCTTTAGGGGCTAGGCCCGCGCCGGAGTGGTTGGTGCCACGACGACTGGCGTCAAAACTGGCGGCCAACGGCCTTTGACGCCCGGTGCCGGGCTGGCCGAAAGGACTTAGCCAGTTCGTGCATGCGCCGGTGCGGCAGCGGCCACTGACGTCACCACCGGCGCATACGCGGTAGGGGGGGTTTCTTCCACTTCCGCCATGGTGGAGGCCGTGGCGGTGGTGGAAGAAAAGGAGTGCCCCCACGGCACTGGCCGGCCCGCCTGGTGGGCCCCGATCGCGGGCCAGGCCACCGTGGGGGCACCCCGTGCCCCCCCCCCCCCAGGACCCCGGGGGCCTGCTCGCGCCGCCAATCCCGCCGGCACCAGAGGTGCTCCAATTCCCACCGGCGGGAGAGGCCTGTCAGAGGGTGGCAGAGAATTCCGGCCACGGGGGGGGGGGGCAGGATTTATGCCGGCCCCGGGCGATTCTCCGACCCTGCGGGGGGGGTCGGAGAATTCCCCCCCAGAAGTTTCAATCTTGTCCACATAGAGCTTGAGACATTGGCAAAAGAGATCGCAGAAACAAAAAAGTTATTGTAATTACTTAAATATATCAGTTAGGCAAAGTTGAACAAGTCACTTCACTTGTCAATGTGCTCCTGCTTTTTTTTTCTGAAAATATTTTATTGAGGCATTTATAATTTTAACAATTTTAAACATCATCAGGTTTCAACAAGAACAACACTGAGCTCCTGCTTTTATTGGTCTGGGCTCTAAGCCAAGCATGTTAACAAGCGGTTTAAACTCTTTCAACCAGCGCCCAGAATTTCAGTGAACTCCATTTGAGAGAGATCGTCAGCCAACTTGTTCTGGAGCCTAAAATTTAAACTGCTTGAATGCGGAATCACACCCCAGTAATCAACCTATGTTGGCTATTTTTGTCTCTCTATTGTTTTTTTTACCCCAGGCAACCTGGTCATATGATCATTTACTGGAAGCCAGATGCTTCACCAGAAATCATACCCAAGAGACACCTAGGGCGCGATTCTCCGCTCCCCACGCCGGGTGGGAGAATCGCGGGAGGGCCGGGCGACTCATTTCACCCCCCCCCCCCGGCACCCCCCGCGATTCTCCCACCCCCCGCTCGGAAGAATCGCTGCTCGCCGTTTGTCATGGCGACCGGCGATTCTGCGACCCGGATGGACCGAGCGGCCTGCCGTTCGCGACCGTTTCATGACGGCGGCAACCACACCTGGTCGCTGCCGTCGTGAACATGGCGCCAAAAGCCCCTTTGAAGCTTGTGGGGGGGCGGAGAGGGGAGTGAGCACCACGGCTGTGCTCGGGAGGGGACTGGCCCGCGATCGGTGCCCACCGATCGTCGGGCCGGCGTCTCAAAGCGACACACTCTTTCCCCCCCCCGCCGCCCTGCAAGATCAAGCCGCCATGTCTTGCGGGATGGCTGAAGGGGAAGACGGCCACCACGCATGTGCGTGTTTGAGCTGTCAGCCGCCGTGACGTCAGCCGCACATGCGCGTGTTGGAGCCGGCCAACCTGTGCATGCGCGGCTGACGTCACTTCGACGCGGCGGCCGCGTCAATGCCCGGCCGCTGAGAATAACGGAGCTCCGCTCCTAGTCCCCCGGGTGGGGGTGAATACGGTGAGAGGAGAGGCCTCCGAGGCCGTTGTGAAACTCAGCCTGAGTTACACGACGGCCTTCCCGATTTTTCCCGGGAGTGGAGAATTCCGCCCCTAGTTCTTAAAGAGACCATCATCCCAACACAAAACCTAGGTTTCCCCCCCATCTCACTACTTTGTCTTGTCTATTATCCTTCTTGATCTTGTGGCATCTCATACTCTGGGAATTGGTCCTTTAATATAGTTTTGTAATAGTAACAAAAACGATAGATATTATTGGGGCGACACATTAGTGGAATTTAATGCCACGGTGGGGATATATTTAAATAGTGGAGAGTGTGTCAGGAGGGGCGTCCGCCACCTTCCTACCTCTTCCTTGATGAATGCTCAGTTAAGGGCCTCATCCCGATGCCAGTGGTGGTAACCCAATGGTGGACGGCAGACTCGTAATGCTGAAAAGCAACCCCTGTTGGGGTGTCTTTCGGGCATCCAGGGGGCACTCCCTCATGTAAAAGCACTCATACCTGATCGAGGGACGTGCCATTGGGACGGCTGAGCTGCTGAGAGCCTGCTGCTGACTCCTCTACTCCCACACATCCCCCCCCCCCCCCCCCCGACCTGCATCATCCCCACCTCTCCAATCACCACTCATCTCTGCATGGGCCCCTCAGCAGCCTGTGACCTTGAATAGTGTAGTACGGTCATCAGCTACCACCTCCCCTGTCGCCCTGCTGAGCAATGAAGAGCTGCTGGCATAGTGGTATTGCTGCTGGAGTGGTAATCCAGAGAGCCAGGGTAATGATTTGGGGACCCAGGTTCGAATCCCACGTGGCAGGTGGTGGAATTTAAACTCAACAAAATATCTGGAATTCAAGGATGACCATGAAACCATTGTCGATTGTTGTAAAAACCCATCTGGTAATGTGCTTTCGGGAAGGAAAGCCGCCCTGGCAGTCTTCAACAGCGGCTCTCGACCCCATGAGACCTTCAGGTTAAACATGGGCAAGGAAACCTCCCTAGGGGAGGTAGTGATGTAGTGGTATTGTCGTTGGATTCGTATCTTGCTGTGAGGACCCAGGTTCGAATCCCGCCATGGCAGATGGTAAAATTCAATAAAAATCTGCAATTAAAGTTTAATGGTGACCATCAATCCATTGTCAATTGTCGTAAAGACCCATCTGGTTCACTAATGTCTTTTAGGGCAGGAAATCTGCCCTCCTTACCTGGTCTGGCCTACGTGTGTCTCATGACCCTACAACAACGTGTGATAGACTCTTAAATGCTCTCAGGGATGGGCAACAAATACTAATGGCCAGCAAGCATGAAATCGTGCTCCGGGGCCGGGCACAACTGGGAGCATGTTTCACGCCCACTTCCAGGCCCACCGGATGCGTGCCCCCAATTGGTGAAAGATTCAGGCTGCTGTATTTGTAATGTGGATGTGTTTTGATGTAATTATTCATCAGCAGGATATGTCCTGCAAAGGTAAGCCGACACTTCCATGATCAACATTGTGTATATGTTGACATGGACCTTTTCCATTGAAGAAAGTACCATAATGCATTAAAGAAAAAATGTTCTGTCAGACCCTGTTATCATTTTTGTGCTGTGATTTAAATCAACTGACAGATCTGGCTATTAACAAAATACTTTTGATGGTTGAAAAAAACTGCACTTATTTATCTCCATTAATTGACAGGCACTCTGTTTAGAAATGGAAAGCGGACACCATTCTGTTCTGTCAGTTTTAGGCAATGTAACAGGAAGCTTTTGTCATGACAGCGATAGCTACTATGAATACTTGGCTGGTTTTCAAAAGTTAATAATGGCTTCAGATCAGGATGTGATCTGTTGATCCACGAGTGATTGAACTTTTAAGAAGCTGTGATAACAGAACAGGCCTCTGATGTGACTTCTAGTTGTTTACAAACCTAAAATGCACTCACAGAATTGCAGTTCTTTTGACACGGCAGTCGATTTTTTTCTCTTTCCAGCATCAATGATAGTGGGTGGGATTCCCCAATAATGGGGCAATGCCCCCACGCCTGAGAGAAAATGGCCGTGAATCACTCCGGACTTTTTTCTAGAAAGTCTAGGGTGATTCTCCATTTTTAAGAGGGCTTGCAGGGCTCCGGAGTAGTCCACGCAGCTCTGGCTGCCGATACACATTCCGGCCACGGGTCCGCGCATGCGCACAGTGGCGTCGGCCCCGCGCGACATGGCGGACCCACACAGCGGACCGGCGGCGAAGAAGTAGGCCCTCCTCAGGTCGTGCGCCCCGCCGATCGGTGGCCCCCGATCGCGGGCCTGGCCGTCGTGGAGGTCCGCCCTCTTCCCCGGTGACGGATCCCCTGCCCACCACCAGGACGGCCACCGCAGCAGCGACTCCGAGCTCCTGCCAGGTAGAATCATACGTGAACCACACCGGCGGGAACTCGGCCGGTCGTCCGCGGAGAATCGCCGCGGGGGCCTCTGACCAGCGCCGCGTCGACTGTGCACGCGCAGCTGGCGGGGTTTCCCCGTTTGCCAGAGAATCGCGAGAAGGCGTCGCGGGTCTGACGCCCCATTCTCCGCCGCCGCACCGGGCACGATTGCGGCACGGAGGCTCGGTGAATCTCGGCCAGAGTGTTTCAATTCAGGGTGTTTTTGGATGAGGGTCTCCTATTGGCCCTCCAGCTTGGAGAACCCCGCCCCTGCTCAGTTTAATTGGACAGGGAACCAGCCTCTGGCCACCGACTGGCCAAATTAAGGAAAACCACAGGTTTGTGACTTTTACCCGTGTTGTTCAAGATTCTGATCTCCATTTGAGTTTTCCGACAATGCACTATGGGAGCAATTCCAACCAAACCCTCCAACATTGACAATAACAGGGAGTAATATTGAGCAAGCTATAAGACTGGCACACCGCCCGGTCTCCAATTAGGTTCAAGTTACACGGGTCCCCCCCACCCAACGTCCTCCTGGTGAGGGCGAGCACCTCCACCTTATTAGTGGACCATTTTCATCGAGAGTTTTTTACTATCAAGAAAAATGGTTTTGTTTAAAAGACAAAAAGGGACTGGTTTCTAACAAACTATTTTGTGGGCGGTGGGGATTGTTGGCAAGGCCGGCATTTGTTGCCCATCCCTAATTCTCTTTGCGGGTAATTAGGAGTGAAGCTGATTTGTTGTGGGCCTGATGGGGAACAGACTAAACATCCCTACCAGCCCGCTCCTGGCAACAAAACTCCCCCAACCCCCCCACAATCATCAAGATGCACGGTGAGCCCCTGGACGATGTGGATCATTTCCTATACCTCGGGAACCTCCTCTCGGTGCGAGCAAACATTGATGGTGAAATCCAACATTTGGCTCCCAGGCGCCAGTTGAAGCCTTCGGCTGCCTCTGGAATGGAATGTTCAAAGATCGAGACCTCAAATCCAGCACCAAGCTTATGGTCTGTAGAGTAGTCGTGGACCCCACCCTCCTGTATGCATCAGAAACATGGTCAACGTACAGCAGACATCTCAAATCCCTGGAGAGGTATCACCAATGCCTCTGCGCAATCCTGAAAATCCTTCGGCTGGATAGGCGTACCAACGTGAGTGTCCTCCCCCTGGCCAATATCCCCACTATCGAGGCACTGGTCACACTCGGCCAGCTGTGATGGGCAGGCCACATTGCCCCCATGCCCAACGCAAGACCCCCGAAACAAGTGCTCTGCACCGAGCTCCGCAATGGCAAGTGATCGCTGAGCAGGCAGAGGAAGTGCTACAAGGACACTCTGCAAGCCTCCCTAAATAAATGAAACATCAATAAATGAAACAGCCTTAGAATGCTCAAACTGGAGAAAAACCATCCGTGAAGACGCCAATCACCTCGAGCGTTGTAGGGTGGAGCACACTGAGGCCATGCGTAAACAGCGGAAGGAGAGTACAGAATCGGGAGCATCCCACCCACCTCATCAAGGACCACCTGCCAAACGGGTGGCCGAGTCTCTGGACCCAGGATAGGACTATTCAGCCACCGCAGATCCCACCTCCCCAGAGTGGACGCAAGTCATCCACGATGCTGAGGAACTGCCCAAGAGAAGAAGCCACATGTAGGCCAGACCCGGTAAGGAGGGCAGATTTCCTTCCCTGAAGGACATTAGTGAGCCAGATCGATTTTTATGACGATCCATGATGGTCACCGTTATTGGGACTAACTTTCCACTCCAGAATTATTGATCAATGGGATTCAAATTCCACCAGCTGCTGTGGCGGGGTTTGAACCCACGTCTCCAGGACAATTTGGACCTCTGGTCTAGCGACATTACCACTATGCCAACGTCTCCCCCAGGGCCTGCTTGTGGAGCATTAATCTCGACCTCCACAGTGACATGTTGAAAAGCAGCAAGCAGCCGCGTGTCACTGTATCTGCTGAATCGGCTTGCGTTGGGAGAATTTGGTCAGACGCCCAAGCACATGTAGCTGATTAGGATTAGGGAGGAGTTTTGGAAGACCGGGAATTGATATGTCTGCAGGTATAATACTTGTTGCTGCAATCAGATGAAGTGTAGCCAAATAATTAGTAATGTGATACACTTGCCTAAATAAGTACATTTGAAGAAATAATTCTCCTAATTGGATTGTACTGATTTCCCTCTTGAATTAAGCTTTCCTGATCTGACAAGTTAATGCAACACAGGCCAGCCTTTTAATGGTACCTCGGCAATTATAAGAAATTATAGACTATTTTGTTAAATTTGCTCTTTTAATTCGTCATCACTGTAATGATTGTAATCATCAGCAAAGCGTCTTTTCACACTAGCTGGCACAGGACTGACCCATGCCCCCGAGGAAGTTTCCCAAAGCTTTTATAATGTATGAGCTCATTACGGGGGCTGACTCCCTGGGCGAACCCGCTCTAAGTGTTTATTTGTTTGTGGAGAAATGCTCATTAAAATGAACGCAAAGTTTAAAATACCGTCCCTGAATTTCTGGTCCACCGAGGGTCTTCCGCCAACCATCTGATAATCGAAAAAAACAAACTGGTCACCATTTTCCGAAAGTGAAAGGAGAGACATGTTACCAAAGCTTTTCATCTTGTACACATCAGGACAAACCCAAGAATGCCAAATTTCAAATGATTGCGGGAATTTTACTCCGGGAGAAAAGGGGTGCTGATTCATTGGGAAATCAACTCTGGTCAAGGACTTGCCATGAAGAGAGCAACAGGGAACTATAAGTTTCCCAAGCTCCCGAGCAATTCAAAAAAGCTGCAAGTCTTGAACATATTCCTTTTGTTTGCAGAGGGCAGGTCCCAGTGTATGAATGTATGTCACTTCTGGCAAGTGCAAATGACCCATGGTGCAAGCTCGACTCACTATCATAAATTGGTTGTTAGTGTAGCTATAAGCGCACTCAGGATTGTTCAGCAAGTGTTGCACAATCATGGAACAGGGGACGTTTTGGGTCTTGCTGTGCTCTGACAGCTGATTGTCCCTCCTCTCTGTGTCCACTACAACAACTGCAGCCACTTGTATTGCGCCTCTGTAACAGCCAATTGCATACATGTGGCACCTTTAACCAAGAGAAACATTCCATATAGTCTTAATCAAACTAATGTCGGATCCCCAGGCCAAGACAGGGACTTCGGAAGGGTGGCCAAAAACTTAGAACATAGAACATAGAACAGTACAGCACAGAACAGGCCCTTCGGCCCTCAATGTTGTGCCGAGCCATGATCACCCTACTCAAACCCACGTATCCACCCTATACCCGTAACCCAACAACCCCCCCCTTAACCTTACTTTTATTAGGACACTACGGGCAATTTAGTATGGCCAATCCACCTAACCCGCACATCTTTGGACTGTGGGAGGAAACCGGAGCACCCGGAGGAAACCCACGCACACACGGGGGAGGACGTGCAGACTCCACACAGACAGTGACCCAGCCAGGAATCGAACCTGGGACCCTGGAGCTGTGAAGCATTTATGCTAACCACCATGCTACCCTGCTGCCCCAAGAGGGTCTTTATGGGAGATCTTTAAGGAGAGGGAGTTGCAAAGCCTGGGGCCTAGTTGCCTGAGGCTTGGAGTCTAATTCTGGGCCAGAATTATGTGAATGAGGGGCTACACAAGGCCAGAGTCAGAGAACTGAATTATATAGGTCACTGGGAGTACAGATGGGCTGACCATAAATTAGGGGACCGTGCCATTGGCGGACAGCCTCCTGCACCCTTCCCCCATGCATCATGATTTTACGGGTGGCAGGGGAGGAAGCAAGGGGGCCACCTGTCATGGTCCAATTGGGGCTCTTAAGTAGGAAATTAGTATCCAATTAAGGGCCTCAGCGAATTGCTGCTCCATTATGAGGGGCGGCAGGGAAGGCCTGAGCCCAACGTGCAGCTCAGCTGCTTTAAACCCTGCGATCTGCTGGTCAGTGAAAGGATTGTGGTGCCTCCTTCTCAGTGCCAATCAGATGACCCCCCACATTGTTTGGACGTAAGCCCAGCCTCCTCATAGTTAGACACCCATAGCCTGAAAGCTTAAAGAAGGCCGAGCCGGTGACACGGAGGGGACCTCGCCTCCAAAATCTACACTGGGGTGCAGGGAGTCTACCCTCAGAGGAGCAGGGCTGGCGGAGCTTACGGAGAGACGCAAGGAGGTAAGGGGCCACTGGAAGCATTATAACAGCAGAATCCTTCACCCTGAGGCATTGACGTAATCCCGCCTCGTAAGGGGATCATCAATATTGAGGGAGCAGGTGATGGGTAAGTGGGACTTGATGCTGGCAGCAGAGCCCTGGATGAGATTAAACATTTGGGGTTTCCTCACAGGAAGCTTGCTGAATTCCTGAGTTGAAACAAATGCAAAGAAAATCAGTCGGCTTCCTTTCCAGCCTGAGCTAGTTCTGTAAAGTCTACCGCTCTCAAACATTCCAAACCCAAGAAGGATTCCCCTGTTGTGCCTCACTGAGTGGTAAAAAGTGAGACTGAGAGGCTTTCCCATGTCTGGTGACACATGAGGCAGACAGAGCATGTGCTTATCTCTGTATTCACAGCTGGTTTAAGCCTGGGACAAGTTGCCAGTAGCATGCCGCTCCACATCAAACATGACTGACCAGGAGACCCTCTCACCACCAGGTGTGTTGGAAGGATTTGCAGGCTGATAATCAACCTTTTTGGACACGTTATGAATGCACCTTTCTTGGACGTCAGCTTCTGGAGTGGTACCTGAACCCAGGGCTGCTGTCTCAGAGATGGTGACACCTTCTCGCTGCAACACAAGGCCTCGTGAAAGTAATAAAGGGAACAAATAAACTGCGCTGCTCCTTTTCCTGGGAATGCCACCCTGAGTTCCTGCGGCGTTACCATTTGCTTCCCGAATGCAGGGCCACGGAGAATGTAGGGAATGGAGTTTGGTTGAAGTTTGCCTGTCGGAGCACCAGCCAATATCTCGCCTGGGCTGCTGGTGCCCTGCACAGCGAGTTAGTGATGTTCCATTGTGGAGCAAGATTACAGCAAAAAGACTTATAAAAGTGAATCAGAATTTCTTAATGTGATGCACCACGATGATCACAATTACATCCAATTTCTTCCCTGCTCCCACAGTAGCAGTACAATGTCACTCTTGTCAACACAAAGCATAGTTCCCCTCTGTTACTTTTTTAAAAGCTGCATTTATATAACGCTTTTCACAACTACTGGACACCTTCACAGCCAGTGTGGTACTTTCTGAAGTGTGTCGTCAGCGTCGTAATGTAGGAAACACAGCAAATTTGCACACAATGCGGTGAATGGCCGGAAAATCTAGTTTCTTTTTTGGACGTTGACTAAAGAGGATAAATATCGGCCAGGAAAACATGGATATTTCCCCTGCTCTTAGACGAGCATACAGTAGTGCCAAGGAATCTTTTATGGCAGCTGAGCTCTTGATTTATGGCCTCATCTGAAAGACAGCACCTCACACCTTTGGTCCAGCCCCATACACTAGCTCACGTCAGCTCACACAAGGTGGACCAGTGGTAGTCAGGCTTTTCAGGCCTTGAGAAAACTCCACTGAGTACCGACGGATTTATTCACAAACTGCTTCAGGTAAATTGAAAGGGCCTGGGAGTTAGGTAGAAGACCAAAATTGGCAATGAGTTACTGGAAATCCGATGGATGGAAAACATTTTTATTTGCTGCTTCTTCCTGAATAATCAGAATATGCTTTTCAAAGTCATGCCTTCTGCGGTATGTTTCTGTGACTAGTTTTGCCTTGCTCAATAATTGGAAGGCTCCTGTGATGACTGGATAAAGGGTGATGAGGCCAAGATAAGACAAGTTTGAGGCAGCTTTGCAGATTGGGCTGCATATTTGTGGCCTGGCAGATGCACAGTAAGTCCTGTCCATGACGTTGACTCATCCTTGCTAACGCAGCCTGTAGCTGGAGAGCAGAGCAGGAGCTGGCTGACTTTTGGCCGAGGAGTTCATTGGTTTTTTTTTTGTTGCCCCGAGTGTGTATTTATTGGAACCCGCTCTAGCATTCCTTCTCTCTGGCTTCCTCAGCACCGTGCAAATGTTTATTTAAGTGGTTTGTGGCGCTCCGTGGCCACTTGATGTGCAAATGGACGTATGAATCAAGGCTTCATTTTATAACAACACAGACATAGACATAGAACAGTACAGCACAGAATAGGCCCTTCGGCCCTCGATGTTGTGCCGAACAATGATCACCCTACTCAACCCCACGTATCCACCCTATACCCGTAACCCAACAACCCCCCCCAACCTTACTTTTAAGGACACTACGGGCAATTTATCATGGCCAATCCATCTAACCCGCACATCTTTGGACTATGGGAGGAAACCGGAGCACCCGGAGGAAACCCACGCACACACGGGGAGGACGTGCAGACTCCGCACAGACAGTGACCCAGCCGGGAACCGAACCTGGGACCCTGGAGCTGTGAAGCATTTATGCTAACCACCATACTACCGTGCTGCCCCAAACAGTTAGGACTAATAGTCTCAGGGCTAGGACCAGCAGTGCGGGAGCGCTGCACTGCAAGGTGACCAACTCTCAGGGGGAAAATGAAGGGCCGGCCAGCCACGGGGATCTGGCTGTTCAGGCAAGTGGTGGGGGTGGGGTGGGGGGGGCTGCTATTGTGAGAGGTGTCGGCGGGGTGGGTAGAGTTGTGGGGGAGGTTTTTTTTCTGCCAGAACTGCGAGAGTGTGCAAACAGTGGGGGAGAGCGGACAGCTTTTTTAAAAACGTATTATTTGTTCGGCCAGCATTTGTTGCCCATCCCTAATTGCCCCTGAACTGAGTGGTTTGGGAGGCCATTCCAGAGGGCCATTAAGAGTCAACCACATTGCTGTGGGTCTGGAGTCATGTGTAGGCCAGACCGGGTAAGGGCGGCAGATTTCCCTCCCGAAAGGACATTAGTGAATCAGATGGGTTTTTACACCAATCAGCAGTGGTCTTATGGTCGCCATTACTAAGATTAACTGCGCATGCGTGAAATTCAAAGGTCCGACTTACAGGGAAATCAGTGGCCCACCTTCATGCAGCCTGGAACACAGGGAGGTGGACTCAGGTACAGGACTAACCCATAAAATAAAGGACGGTTGGTCACCCCACGCCACTCTACCACAAGTATCAACTTTCAGACGACTCACTAAATTGGGGCCCCACTTTAATCCATGTGTGGATATAAAAGACCCCACTGCACTATTTGGAAGAAGAGCAGGGGAGTTATCCCGGCGTCATGACCAATATTTATCCCTCAATCAACATCACAAGACACAGATTATCTGGTCAATATCAAATTATTGTTCATGGGATCTTACTGTGTGCCAATATGCTGCTGCATTTCCTACATTATAACAGTGACTACTAAAATACTTCAAAGGAGAAAGTACCTTGGGATGTCCTCTGGTCATGAAGAGCACAACACAAATACAAGGGGCGGGATTCTTCGGGAACCGGCGGGGCGGGCAACTCCGGTGGGAAGGAGTGGCGTGAACCACTCCGGCGTCGGGCCGCCCCGAAGGAATCCTCCGCACTTTCAGGGGCTAGGCCTGCGCCGGAGTGGTTTGCGCCGCGCCAGCCGGCGCGGAAGGGGCTTGGCGCAACGCTAACCGGTGTCGAAGGGCCTCCGCCGGCCACCGCGAGATGGCGCACGCGTGGGAGTGCCAGCGTGTGCTGGTGTCATCCCAGCAATGCGCAGGGGGGTTTGTCTCCGCATCAGCCATGGCGGAGGTCCACAGCAGCCTGTGCGGAGGGAAAGAGTGCCCCCACGGCACAGGCCCGCCTGCGGATCGGTGGGCTCCGATCGCGAGCCAGGCCACCATGGGGGCACCCACCCCCAGGGCCAGATCCCCGTGCGCCCCCCCCCCCCGAGGACCCCGGAGGCCGCCCGCGGGGCCAGGTCCTGCCGGTAAGTGCCTGTCGTAACATAGGCCGGCGGGACTGCTGAAAACGGGCGGCCACTCGGTCCATCACGGGCCAGAGAATCGCCGGGGGGGGCGGGGGGGCGTTGCCAATGGCCCCCAACTGTCGCGGCGTGATTCCCGCCTCTGCCAAATCCCCGCTGCCGGAGAATTCGGCAGCCGGCGAGGGCGGGATTCACGCCGCCCCCCGGCGATTCTCCGACAATCCCGTCCAAGCTTCTTTTTTTATGCAAGTCTCGTCTTTTATTTATGGGACTTAAGAATGACAAGCACAGCAGTACTGGAAAAGAAAGGGTGGACGAGTTTAAATGATCTATTCGTGAAGACTTTGAAGATTCCTGCGCCTTGCGACACAAGAGACAGACAAAGCACATGCCTATATCATAGCTGGTTTAGACTGGAACAAGGTGTCCCTCTCTCTCTCTCTCTCTCTCTCTCTCTCTGACTGTCTCTATGACTCACGCCTGTGTGGTTATCCTGTATCTTAAGAAACAGTCGTTTTACATAGGATTTAGAAGCAGGAGTTGGCTATTTGGTCCTCGAGCCTGCTCCGCCACTCGAGAAGATCATGGATTGTCTGGTTGTGACCTTAACTCCACTTTCCCTTCTGTCCCCCCTTTAACCCTTGACCCCCCTCGTCTATCAAAAACCAATCTAACTCAGCGTTGAATGTATTCAATGATTTGGCTTCCACTGCTCTCTGGGGCAGAGGATTCCAAAGACTAACACTCCTCTGAGAGAAAACAAAATCTCCTCGTCTCCGCCTTATTCTTAAACTGTGTCCCCCAGTTCTAGTCTCTAACACAAGAGGGAACATCCTCCCAGCATTCACCCTGTCAAGTCCCCTCAGGATCTTATTTGTTTCAATAAAATCACCTCTGATTCTTCTAAACGCCAGTGGGTTTCGGCCCAACCTGCTCAACATTTCTTCACAGGATTGAGTCCAATGATCCTTGGCTGAACCGCTAACGCAATCAATGAATGGAACCAAACGTGTACACAATGCTCCAGATGTGGTCTCCCCAGGACCCTGTGCAGCTGCAGCAAATCTTGTTCAGGATAAAGACTCCTCACTCTCCCTTGCACTCCCCCACACCCTCACTCCGCCCTTCAAATCTCCTTTGCCTCCCTCCACACTACTCCTCCCCCAGCTCCCATCTCCCCTCCCCCGTATCTGTAATGAAACAGGTTATCTGAAAAATCACAGATTTTAATTATAACCATGCTAATTTTTCATGATCATCACCCAAACAGGTTAGATATCACCAGAATCATACTAGTTTTACAGTAGCACGGTGGTTAGAACTGTTGCTTCACAGCTCCAGGGTCCAAGGTTCGATTCCCAGCTGGGTCACTGTCTGTGCGGAGTCTGCACGGTCTCCCCGTGTGTGCGTGGGTTTCCTCCGGGTGTTCCGGTTTCCTCCCACAAGTCCCGAAAGACGTGCTGTTAGATGAATTGGGCATTCTGAATTCTCCCTCAGTGTACCCGAACAGACGCCGGAATGTGGCGACTAGGGGCATTTCACAGTAACTTCATTGCAGTGTTAATGTAAACCTACTTGTGACAATAAAGATTATTATTAAATTAGTCATTGGTTAACAGTAACTAAACAGTAATTACACTGGTCGTCCATTATCATGCGGAGACCTGGTATGACCGTTGCAGTTCCCGATGATCAAAATGGTACCTACATTAATCAATGATTGGATGGATATGGACCCAGAAATTAGGCTGGATTTTCCCATGGGCTTCAGACCCTGACGTTCGGGTCAAAGGTCCCGGGCCTGTGCTTACCAGGGCGGGGTTGGGCACAGGAATATTCCTGGAGTCAGCCTCCCAATCAAAGAGCAGGGAACTTCTCAGCCTTGGTAGCCCTGCTGGGTGAGTTGGGCATTGCGCAGGGGGATAGGGGGGCAGAGAGAGTCGCTAAACATGGAGGCACTCTCAGAGGGGTAAGTTTCAAATAAAATGTCAGAGAGGCCAAGCAGGAAGGACGTAGGGATCAGAGGGGAATCATCTCCAGTTGGCTCATTAGTGTCGCAGGGATCGTCTCCCTGCCCGTGTTCATTTTTTGGGGGCGAGCACGGATGCCAAGAAATGCCAGTCCCGCCCTGCCGTGGGGGAACTGTAGCGTGCGGGACGGACAATTCCGCGGACAATTGAAAGGTCCTCTCACTTCAGCCGGGAATTTCTGGTCCCTGGGTGGGTGGGACTGAAAATTCCCACCCGGAGTGTCCGGCTGTTATGGCCCACTACACTCTTCCCCCCCCCCCCCCCCCCCCCATGCCCCCTCCCTGGTGCAGGCTGCTGAAAGGAGGCCAACTTCATTAAGCTGGCGGCCTCCACTTACAGCAAATGCGAGCAGAGATAGTGGCATAGTGGCATTGTCGCTGGACTAGTAATCCAGAGACCCAGAGCAAGATCTGACAACATAGGTTCAAATCCCGCCTGTCTAGTGATGAAATTTGAATTCAGTAAAAATCTGGAAATAAAAGTTTAATGATTACCATGAAACCATTGTAGATTGTCGTAAAAACCCACCTGGTACACTAATGTCCTTCAGAGAAGGAAGTCTGCCATCCTTACCCGGTCTGGCCTACACGTGTCTCCAGACCCACAGCAATATGGTTGACTTTGAAATGGAGGACAGTCAGGGCTAGACACTCACATCTCCTAAAATTCATCTTTAAAAATAACCTCTAAATTACCCCTTCCTGCCCCCATTGTATGTGTCCATGACAAATAAAATAAATTTGAATGAATTGAAAACTGTTTAACCACACCCAATCCTCTGCAAGGAAATGAAAACCGTACAAGTAGGTGATACCCTCAGTGAAGAATAGGCAGATCACAGAATTGTTACAGTGCAGGAGGAGACCATTCAGCCCATCATATCTGGACCGCCTATCCAAACAAACATCATGATTTAGTGCCGCCATTGCTCTGCCTTTTCCCCCATACCTCTACGCATTGTTTCTCGTCAGGTAACCATCCAACAAGACCCTCTTGAATGCCTGCGACAAGCTTGAATATAATATTCTTCTGCAAGATACCCAATTTCCTGAAAGTTACGATTTGCACAAAACGACAAACACTTTTTGGATTATTGACCAGCTCCTGAGGATTTCTGCCCTGGCCTGGAGGTGATATTTGTTCCTGCGTAGTGAAAGTCCCTGACTTGACATTAAGCCTCACTGCCCCCCCCCCCCCCCCCCCCCCCCCAACCCCTGGGCTTGTTGCTGAGTAATTCACACCCTGTCAATCAGCTGGATAGAAATATTGTTCTGTTCCCCGTGAATGTGGGAAAAGCATTCGACACGGTCAAGGTTTTAAAGTATTTTTTAATTGAAATTGAAGATCAGGGCTGTCAGTGTATGAGAGTGAGGGGATATTTAAGCAACTCAATGTCAAAAGCTTCCAGGTATGATTACCACCCATACAGTTTTCGAGCAGACAGTCTGGCTTTTTTTTTCCTGAATGTGCTGTCTGGAAAATCCAGCAGTTGACACCAAAAGTTCACTGTTCACGATTGAATCCTTTTCTTCCACCCCCTTACCCCTTGATTTGTGTGGAGTTGGGCACATTTTGGTGCCCGCATGGGGCCACGTTTAATGATCTCAGCGGAGGTCCTGTCCATTAGCTGGAGAGCCATTAGCATCCCCCACCTCAGCCATTCTTCAGAACCTCAACGTGACTAAAACCCAATCAGGCGCCTGCCAGGCCAGCCCAATGGTTCCTGGGTCCTCCAGCAGAGGCTGGCTAGTCTCCGGCAACTGTACCAGCAGCGCCACTGGGAGTGTTGCTCACTGCCGAGACTGCAAGAGGCTCCAGATCGGGTGGCCCAGAGGAGAGGTCCGCCTGGGACAGTCAGGAAGGCCTAGGATCTTTGGGTTAGTTTAAAGTGTGGGGGTGGTGGGGAGGGGGTGAATCCATGGAAGTGGGTCTTGCCACTGCTGGGTCCCTTATTGGGTGCAGGGTGCCCAAGGGAATCTCCAACCAGGCCGCTTGCAGTCCCACTGGGGTACTTTGGCAGCCTGTCCGCATGATGTGGGTAACCCCCTCTGACAGAATATCAGCGATGTTTACTTCAGGGATTCAGTTGGCCACCAGGCAGGATAGCCACTCTGACCTTCTCCGACCCGGAGAATCCCCGGGGGGGAAGCATGAATCCCGCCCCGACGCCGGCTGCCCGATTCTCCGGCTCCTCTTTCCGTTGACAGCCCCCCCCCCCCCCCCCGGCGATTCTCTGGGCCCTAATGGGCCAAGCGGCCATCCAGTTTTGGCCAGTCCCGCCGGCGCGAATTACTAACCTCACGCACAGCCGGATCTAGCAAGTGAGTGTGCGGGGGCGGTCTTTGGGGGTATCCGACCCCGGGGAGATTGGGGCCCCCACAGTGGAAGGCCCGCGATCGGGGCCTACCGATCTGCGGGTGGGCTTGTTCCGTGGGGGTCTTCTTTCCTCCGCGTTGGGACCCTGTAGGGCTCTGCCATGTTGCCCGTGGGCCGGCGCAGAGAGAGAACCCCCCCCCCCCCCCCCCCCCCCCCCGCGCATGTGTGGAAATACGCCGGCCGGTCTGCGCAAGCGCAGAAATATGCCAGCCGGTCCACGCATGCGCGAGATCACGCCGGCCCTTTGGCACCGGCTGGAGTAGCGCCAACTCCTCCGGCAACCATCTAGCCGCAGAAAATTCGGAGAATTCCTCACTTTCGGGGGGCTGTTGACGCCGGAGTGGTTGGCGCGGTTTCCCTGCCGGCGTGGGGACTTAGTCCCCAGAAGGGAGAATCCCGGCCACTATATCTGTACAAATCCTCTGGAAGCGACTTTGCATTTTCTTCACAACACATATTCCCATCTCGCGTTGTGTCATCTGCAAACTTGGAAATATATTACATTTGGTCCCCACACACAACTCAAGAAATGACAAACCTCTTTCCATCCAAAACATACTGATTCCAAGGAGTAAGGGAGCAGGTACATTCTGTCCCTGATAAGGTGTCTAACGGTTGTTACTTTAGGGCCTACAAAGTGCTCAGTTTAGCTCAAATTATCCTAAAAAGACAGAACAGTTCAAAATTAGAGCGATAGGTGAAGCGAGCCATTTCAACTAATTAGATGCTGCCATCAAACTAAAAAGACGTTCTGCGTATCAGACGAATGAGTAATGTGGTATATCAATTTCAATGCTGATGTAATGCCGGGTTTGTAGGCCGAATGTCACAAAGACAAATGGATTGTAGCAAACAGTGATTCCTTTTGGCTGTTCAGGTAGGCAGTATACCCATCATATTTAACCAGAGCTTGTTGCAAAACTCAGAACATAATGGGCTGGATGCTCAGCTGGCGGCATTCTCCGCTGCACCAGCGGCGCACCCACGCCTGGGGATTTCCCAACGGTGTGGGGCTGCCCACAGTGAGAAATCCTATTGGCCGGCTGGAGGGACGGAGAATCCCGCTGCCAGTGGGGGCCGCGCTTCCAGTGCGGCGGGATGGAGAATCCCGTCCAATACATCAACTGGCTCCCCTTTGTCAATTCTGTTAGAAACATCCTCAAAAATCTCCAATAGCATTTCTTGTTCATATATCCCTGTTGACTCTGCCCAATCGGATCATTATTATTCACATGTCAATCACATCCTTTAGAACAGGTTCAAACATTTTCCCTCATGCTGTGTTATATATAGTTTCCCGTTTTTCTCTCCCTCCCTTCTTAAATAATGGAGTGACATTTGCGACCTTCCAATCTGCAGGAACCATTCCAGAATCTACAGAATTTTGGAAGGTGATCACCACTGTGTCCATTCTCTCCATAGCTACTTCTTTCAATATTCTGGGATGTTAGAATATCAAGTTTCGGGCCTTAACAACCTTCAATCCCATTAATGTCTCCAATGCAACCTTCTTACCAATACTAATTACCCCAATTTCTCATTCTCTCTCGTCCCCTGGGTCTCTAATTCTGGGAGATTTCTTGCATCGGCCTCAGTGAAGACAGACACAAAGTAATCAGTTAGCTTCTCACCCATTTCTCTATTCTCCGTTATAAATTCTCTTGACTCTGCTTGTCAAGGACCCACATTTGTCTTCGCCAAACATTTCCTTTTTACATATCTATAAAAGCTTTTACAATCCATTTTCATGTTTTTTGCTAGTTTACATTCATATTCTATTCTCCCTTTCTTTATCCGATTCATGGGCCTCCTTTGCTGCATTCTAAAATCCTCCTCATCCTCAGGTTTACTACTATTTCTGGCAACTTTATGGGCCTTTTCGTCTTGTACAATCCTTAACGTCCTTTGTCAGCCACGGATAACTGCCTTTTCTCTATGGGTTGTTGTGCCTTGAAGGAATGTATTGTTGCTGTGAACTGAATAATAATTATTTAAAGACAATCCTTTGCCTATGTACAGTCATATGTATTTTTCCAATCTACTTCAACCAATTTGCCCCTTTACGATTTCCTTTGTTCAAATTCTGGCTTCAGATTGAACTTCCTCTCTTCCAAACATAATGTAAAATTATATCATATTATGGTCACTCATCCCTAAAGGCGCTTTGACAACAAGATTATTAATTAGCCCTTTCTCATTGCATAACACTAGATCTAAAATAGCCCGTTCTCTAGTCAGTTCCTCAACATACTGCTTTCGAAAACCATCCTCAACACACTCCAGAAATTCGTCCTCCATTTACCCAGACGATATGCGCTTGAAGTCACCCATAGTTACTGTGTTAGCCAAGCTATATGCTTCTCTAATCTCCTGATTAATACCATGCTCTACACTATCACACCTGTTGGTACCTGCACACAATTCCCA
This sequence comes from Scyliorhinus canicula, assembly GCF_902713615.1. Lineage (NCBI taxonomy): Eukaryota > Metazoa > Chordata > Chondrichthyes > Carcharhiniformes > Scyliorhinidae > Scyliorhinus > Scyliorhinus canicula. The sequence goes on from NC_052146.1 coordinate 294,264,252, forward strand.
TCAATGTTTGCTGTTTCTTGCTGTTTCCCAACTCCACCCAAACAGATTCCACATGTTGTTTTTCTGATCTGAGATCCTCCGTCACTAATGTACTGATCCCATTCCTTATTATCAGCGCAAAACCTTTTCCTTGTTGCCTGTTGTTCTTCTGAAATGTTGAATATGCTTGAATATCCAATTCCTGGCCTCGGTTACCCTGCAGCCATATTTCCATAATGGCAATTAGATCATACCCATTTACCTCTATTTGTGCCTTTAGATCATCTAACTTGTTACAAATGCTGCAATGCATTCAGGTAGATTTCTCTTCATTTTGTCTGTTTGACGTTATTCTGCATTCGATGCCGAGCTGATTCTCACCTTTGCTTTGCCTACCTTCCAATTTCGCTTGCAGCCTTTCTACTTCCTGTTACCAGCATTATTTCCTTCAGATTTGAACTCCCCCCTCAGATTCCCGTTCCCCTAACAAGCTGGTTGAAACCCTCCCCAACAGCACAAGCAAATCTCCCTGGAAGGATATTAGTCCCGGTGTTGTTAAGATGCACAACAGTGTCTCCACCGCCAGTCAAGTTCCAAAACCCAGAGCTCAAACTTCTGCAACCGGTGAGAATTCATACAATAAGAGAATTTACAGTGCAGAAGGAGGCCATTTGGCCCATCAAGTCTGCACCGGCCCTTGGAAACAGCACCCTACTTAAGCCCCAAGCCTCCAACCTATCCGCCTTATCCCCGTAACCCAGGTACCCCACCTAACATTTGTGGACACTAAGGGCAATTTAGCGTGGCCAATCCACCTAACCTGCACATCTTTGGACTGTGGGAGGAAACCGGAGCACCCGGAGGAAACCCGCGCAGACACGGGGAGAACGTGCAGACTCCGCACAGACAGTGACCCAAGCCGGGAATCGAACCTGGCCCCTGGAGCTGTGAAGCAACTGTACTAACCACTGTGCTACCGTGCTGCCCTGCATATTCCTGCAGATGTGTTCATCCAAGACACATGATGTGTTCTTGACCTCCCACATACCACAGGATGAACATTGCACTCGGCTGGGCTGAGCTGAGCTGCCGCACCATAACTTTAAAAACAATTAATTACAATTGGAACAAGTGGATAACTTACTAGTTATTCACCAATCAACAAGGAAGACTGAAAAATGATAGAAAAAGAATGGAGCGCCTCACCCTATCACCAGCCAAACTTCCACGTTACACTCTGTGCACTAGAGGCAGCGCTCAAGGCAGACGAAGCAGCATTCAGGGAGCCTTGCTTTTATATTCTCTGAAAAATAACTGGTTCATGTTTCTGTAAACCAGTTTAAACTAGATCCTTAATTAACTATCTGCTCTCAAAGAGCTTGTTATACCCCTGTTTTAAGACTGGAATAAAACTTACCTTCTTAAACTTAAGGAGTAACTTTTCAGTGTCCGGTGATCAGGAAAGGTGCTAGTCTTTCTTTCCTAAATGCCAGCATTGCTTTTTATACCGGTAACTGTGACAATCCAACCTGACCTTTGAACCCAGATGTGCCTCCTATCGTAATGTTCCCCACATAACTGGGACTGCGTACTTCATTGGCTGTAAAAGTCATTTGCACATCCTGAATTTGGGAAAGTCTTCCTTCTTCTCTGCTAGATTTGGGAACTGGTGTGATGGTGAATAGGGGCAATGAGACCCGACAACCACTTGTATTTATATAGCACCTTTAATGCAATGAATCATCCTGAGGCCCTTGACATGGTAGCACAGTGGTTAGCACTGTTGCTTCGCAGGGCCAGGGACCAGAGTTCGATTCCCGGGTCCCTGTATGTGCGGAATCTGCATGTTCTCCCCGTGTCTGTGTGGGTTTCCTCCGGATGCTCCAGTTTCCTCCCACAAGTCCCGAGCTTGTTAGGTGAATTGGACATTCTGAATTCTCCCTCAGTGTACCCGAACAGGTGCTGGAATGTGGCAACTAGGGGATTTTCACAGTAACTTGATTGCAGTGTTAATGTAAGCCTACTTGTGACAATAGTAAAGATTATTATCACAAGAGCATTCTTAAAACAAAGTCTGGCATGGCGTAACATTAGATATTAGGGCAAATTTCAAGCAGTGCCTTAAAAGGGGCAAAGCGAAGTGGGGAGGTATAAACAGATGAGCATGAGGCACGCCGGTAATAAAAGGTTTTGAGCTCAGCACCCGTGCACCCGAGCAGGCTTGACCATGCTGCTGCTCCCAGAGTCCTGATCGCTGCCACTGAAAGAAAGTTTCGCCAACGCTCCGTGTCCGGCTGACCGAGGGTGTTTATGGATTCAGACCGGTGACCTCACTCCCCTGTGTTCTGGGCAGCCCCTCAGCTTTGATCTGTCAGGTCTAATTATCAATCTGTGCAGCATCTCCGGACATTGCAGGTCACCGTGCTGTCATTCTGCTACTTCACGCACCACTGGTGCAATGACAGTAATATTCTCAGTTGGATGCTAGCTGTAAATAAAGCCCAGGGCACCTTTTAGAAGCAGTCGTGTTCTATTACCCTCTTGCATGATTTAACTAGGGTTTAAACTACTGTGACTAATTAATTAAGTGTTAGTAATATCACATGAGCGTCAACAGTTACATTCCCAAATGACGACCTTGATGCCTCTTAGAACACGCTCCACCTTCATTGTAACTGTAACCTTGGATGTAATAGTTGGCAACCCTCCGGGAGTCCCCCTGGAATTGAACGTTAAGCTCCAGGACATGTCTGGGAGCACCACAAGAGGAAAATTGTTCGTTATCGAAGATTACTATTTCTTGACATGCAAAGAGCCACATGTCGTGAGTTCTAACGTGGCTGCGTAGCCTGATTGCAGATCTGCATGGCTTTCCACAGCACGGAGAGGGATGAATCGTCTGATTTTGTGGGGTCTGTCCAGTCTTTCTAGCTAGCCTATTGTCCTTAGCTGTATGTATTGCTTGTAGTTTGAAGGAAACAATGCCATGAATTCCAGGCATTTCAGCTCTTTAAAGCACTTCAGCGTTGGGCACTTTATTCTCTTATCTGTTGCCCACCGCATTCCGGATGCATCTCATGGGGAACCTGTCTACCTGCTTAATATGTGTGGTGTAGGTGGCCCGTGCCCCACCTGGCTGGGAGGGTAGATGTTACCATAGCTCTGTGCACAACGAGCTTTGTTGTGGGTTTGATACTTCATTTTGAGGAATGGGGCATATGCTGAGCTTGCTCTGGCAATTCTATTTACCACCTCGTTCTCAGTGCAGACATCTCTCGAGATTGTGCTTCCGTGAAAAGTGAAGCCTTCAGGATTGCGTCATTAAACTGATATATTTGTTTCTTCAAATATATAAAACAATAAAGAGTGGCTAAGATAAATATTGGTCCTTTTGAGGATGAGAAGGGAGATTTAATAATGGGAGATGAGGAAATGGCTGAGGAACTGAACAGGTTTTTTGGGGTCGGTTTTCACAGTGGAAGATACAAATAACATGCCAGTGACTGATAGAAATGAGGCTATGACAGGTGAAGACCTTGAGATGATTGTTTTCACTAAGGAGATAATTTTTTGAAGCATAAAGGAATAAAGGGTTATGGTGTGCAGGCGGTGATGTGTAGGCTTGAGAGATGAACAGACCCTTCCAACACAGATGAAGGTTCAACTCAATTTTATTAACTACTTCTAACTAACTAACACACGATGACTGTGGGTCTAAATAATGCTAACTTGAACTAGAGACCTAAGCCTTGTCTGAACCAGTTGATTCTCTCAGCACGTGGTGTGAGTCTGTGCTGGGCTGAATAAGTTCCTGTTACACTCAGAGGCAGCACCCAGAATGAGCGGGAACCGTGGTGCCCTCTGCCTTTATAGTGTGTGTATTCTAACTGGTGATTGGCTGCGATGTTTGTACATGTTGATTGGTCCCTGCGTGTGTCCATCAGTGTGTGTCTGCACCATGATATATTGGTGTATATTATGACAGGCGGGAAAGTGGAGCTGAGTTCACAAAAGATCAGCCATGATCTCATTGAATGGCGGAGCAGGCTCGAGGGGCCAGATGGCCTACTCCTGCTCCTAGTTCTTATGTTCTTTTGATGGTTAGCCCATAATAGTCAGCTGCTTCTGAAAAACAGTCCACGACCCTTCAAAGGTCATACTCAGAATATGACACACGGGCAAAGTCATCGGCAAAGAGTAGTTCCTGCATCATCACCTCCGACACCTTAGTTGAGGATTTCAGTCGTCTCGGGTTGATGGTTATTGCCATCTGTTTTGGATTGAGGACTCACTCCATCGACATTTCAGTCAAATGCCCCAGAAGGCAAGGCAGCAAGGAGTGTACTGAAGAGCACTGGGGCCCATACCCCTGCGTCAAGCCTGTTGTAACATCGAGGGAGCCCGGATATCCACCACGGTCAGTGATTCTGACTGTCGTTCCATTGTGAAACGGCACCATCAAATCTGCAGCTCTATCAGGGCATTCACATTTGGCTGACACTCTCCACAAGGCCTCTGTATTTACTGTGTCAAAACCTTCGTCAGGGCAACAAAGACACAGCCCCGCCCCAGCTGTTGTTTGCGGCGTTTATTTTGGTATTTGCTGAAGTGTGAAGATTGTGTCACAAGTGCCTCTGCCCGAACCCACTCTGATTTCCTGGCAGTAGGCGTGCCTCTACGCCGCTTACCGGTCTGCTGAGCGGGACTTTTGCTCGAATCTTACCCGCTATCAGAAGCAATGAGGTTCCTCTGTGGTTGCCACACACACATTCTCTCGTGCAGGTGAACAATCGTGACATGCTGAGGTTAGTTGATCCCACTTTCTGTGATATAATTGTGCGCCTTAGATGGTTAGCCCCCGATTTGTTCATTTCTCCTGGGATCCTGTCTGAGCTCGGAGCCTTCCTTGAGGGTGTGGGATCTGAAGGCTTTGCCTACCCCGCAATAAAGGGTTTGCTGTCCATATTTTCATGGGCCATGCTGGAAGATGGTCTACAGCTACCCCGTTTACGGTAGATGGAGGGGATGTAGCAGTTCCTTAATTTGATCATAGTTTTCATCAAAACAATCTCGGTGATTTCTTTGCTGGCTCCCAGGGCATCCCAGGCTGGTTGATTGGAAGGTTGACTAGGCCGCTTTGACATCATAACTTGTGTTCTTTTGGAGGACATTCAACTCTGCATCTGAAATCTTCGCAGCACTCTGTAGTGTTAGATTTTCATGTCGTACGTATTTATCTGTCGATAAATTTATATTCATTAGCCAAACTCCGACACCAGATTGCATAAGAAGTTATCAAACGTTGGTGAGCAGCTTTTAAGGAGCCTCTTAAAGGAGACTAGAAATTCAGAAGAGGATTGCCAACTCCACCACTACGGTGCTCTCTGGCCCTGTCAGGATAGGTTTTGACTTTGTGTGACATAAGTACAAAATGCCAATGTGTTGCCTACCCATTGACGTCAATGGAAATCTGGCATGTTAACAGGGCTGCCCACTCATTAACACCTATCATATACCATCACATTATATATTAATGATTTGCACGAGGGAGCTAAATGTATTATTTCCAGATTTGCAGATGATACAAAGTTGGGTGGGAGGGTGAGCTGTGAGGAGGATGCAGAGATGATTCAGCGGGATTTGGACAGGCTGAGTGAGCGGGCACATGCATGGCAGATGCAGTATAACGTAAATAAATGTGAGGTTATCCGCTTCAGTAGCAAAAATAGGAAGGCAGGGCAGCACGGCAGCGCAGTGGATTAGCCCTGCTGCCTCACGGCGCCGAGGTCCCAGGTTCGATCCCGGCTCTGGGTCACTGTCCGTGTGGAATTTGCACATCCTCCCCGTGTTTGCGTGGGTTTCGCCCCCACAACCCAAAGATGTGCAGATTAGGTGGATTGGCCACGCTAAATTGCCCCTTAATTGGAAAAAATGAATTGGGTACTCTAAATGTATTAAAAAAAAATTAAAAATAGGAAGGCAGATTATTGTTTGAATGGTTGTAAATTGAGACAGGTGGGTCCTCAGTGAGACCTTGGTGTCCTCGTGCATCAGTTACAGAAAGTAAGCGCACAGGTGCAGCATTGCAGTAAAGGCAAATGGTATGTTGGCCTTCATAGAGAGAAGATTTGAGTACAAGAATAGAGATGTTTTACTGCAATTGTATAGGGCATTGGTGAGGCCACACCTGGAGAATTGTGAGCAGTCTTGGTGTCCTTATCTGAGGAAGGATGTTCTTGCTATGGAGAGAGTTCAGCGAAGGTTTACCAGGCTGATTCCTGGGATGGCGGGTCTGTCATATGGGCAGCACGGTAGCATTGTGGATAGCACAATTGCTTCACAGCTCCAGGGTCCCAGGTTCGATTCCGGCTTGGGTCACTGTCTGTGAGGAGTCTGCACGTTCTCCCCGTGTCTGCGTGGGTTTCCTCCGGGTGCTCCGGTTTCCTCCCACAGTCCAAAGATGTGCAGGTTAGATGGATTGGCCATGATAAATTGCCCTTAGTGTCCAAGATTGCCCTTAGTGTTGGGTGGGGTTACTGGGTTATGGGGATAGGGTGGAGGTGTTGACCTTGGGTGGGGGTGCTCTTTCCGGGAGCCGGTGCAGGCTCGATGGGCCTCCTGCACTGTAAATTCTATGATAATCTATGATGAGGAGAGACTAAGTCGGTTATGATTATAATCATTAGAGTTTAGAAGAGTGAGAGGGGATCTCATAGAAACGTACAAAATTCTAACAGGATTAAACAGGGTAGATTCAGAAAGAATGTTCCCGATGGGGGAGAGTCCAGACGAGGGGTCAGAGTTTGAGGATAAGTCTTTTAGGACTGAGGTGAGGAGAAATGTTTTCCCCCAGGATGTGGTGAATCTGTGGAATTTGCTGCCACAGGAAGTAGTTGAGGCCAAAATGTTGTGTAATTTCAAGAAGGAATTAGATAAAGCTCTTGGGGCTGAAGGGATCAAGTAATTTGGGGGAGAAAGCGGGATCAGGGTATTGAACTTGATGATCAGCCATGATCATAATGAATGGCAGAGCAGGCTCGAAGGGCCGAATGGCCTCCGCCTCCTTCTATTGTCTATGTTTCTATGAACATTTACCCCATTGAATTCCAAATCTGAAGATTGGGTGGAGACTGCGAGTTTTATTTCAATCTGTCTGAACCCTAGTCTCAAGTGGGCCCACATTGCAAACATCTAGGCTAATAACTCAAAGTGCTCTTATATTACAGTATTCCTGGACTTGTATCAATACCTTGGGAATCCTGCAATTCAGTCCAGGTTTTAAACCGTTTCCATATGACTGAGAGTGTGGGAGAGGGGGGGGGTAGGCCTATATCAGATTCGGGCGGAGGCAGCCATGTTTTAATGGGGCACTATAGCATCGACATGAAAATTGTTCAGCCAGCAACCAAAAGCAAGCCGTCAAAACTTATAGCACTGTCCTTTAAATTGGAATGAAATTGCTGCTGCCCCCTCCTTCTGCAACAGTGGCTGCTGTGCATAGTTATCAGTTCCGCAGCAGTGGTTTGTACAGCACAGCCTCAGCTACTCCTGTTTACGTTGCTCGCTTTCCTGGCCAGTTTCCCCATTCTGACCCCCTATTGTGTGCATGCACTGAGTCAGAATGCATCGTTTTGGGCAGTTTTGGGGGCCAACCTCCCGCTGTGTTAATATGGAAATGGCGCTTTGACATGCGCTTTGAGTTGGTAATTAAACACAGCTTCCTCAATTGGGAAAGGATTAGGGACGCATCGCAAGGATACGTGACTCTGGGGCTGGGATTCTCCGATTCTGTTCGCACCGCCGGCGAGAATGGAGAATTTGGTGCGGAGCCACAACTGCGATCACTGCAGCGGATCCGGAAAACCTCAGCCGCGGGCGAGGTCGGAGAATTCTGGCCTACATGTCTGGGAGAAACTGGAAGCGTCTTGGAAATGAACCCGTTATTAAGGCTAGCTTCAGATTCATTCTTCCTCACCGTCCAATTATTGGAATTAGCACAAAGAATGCGGGCAAACTCTTTGGGAAATTGCCTCACAATCACTTAGACTGCTTTCTCCGGCTTCCTGCCCATGATTATTGTTTTTACCCATAGCCGAGGTGTCAAGTCAAGCAGTTAATTAATCCTTTGAGTGCTACACAGAGCGAGAATATTTAATTATTTTTTTCAGGCACTGTATTGTTTGATTAAGTGGAGGGTTGGCACTGTTTGGAGTGCAGTAACAATGAGGATAATTTTCAGTCAAGTATATGGCTCTGCAGTCACACTAACAGCTGATTCAAACCACTGGTTGAATGGCCCATCTCTGACCCTTTGCACTGATTCTCCCATCGCTGTGTTACAAATAAGTGTGGGCCCATTTAAAGCCTCATGATTGACCATCGGTGCATCTTTCAGATGAGGCATTAAACCGAGGCCTCATATCCCACAGCTCTCTTTTGAAGAGGAGCGGGAGTGTTATCCTTGGAGTCCTGGCCAATACTTATCCCTCAATCAACATCACTAAAAACAGGTTCTCTGGCCATTATCGTGTAGCTGTGGGAGCTTGCTGTACACAAATTGCCGCATGTGTTTCCTGCTTTACAACAGCAACTATACTCTTAAAACCAATAGGCCTCGGGTCATGATAGGACAGGCACTTTATAAATATAATGTAGAAATATGAATATTTCTTCCCATGCTGTTGCGGCTTAACGATTTTGCGAGTGCGCCGTAAGTTTTGCCATGCCATAGATTGGCAGGTTATGGCATCCGCCTCAGTACGCTACGAGGAGTGTCTGGCGTGGGTCTTGAACCCACAACTTTCTGACTTGAATGCGAGAGTGCTGCCCACTGAGCCGTCGCCATCACTGCAGCAGTGTGAAGAATGCTCGCCACAAATCGGCACCTCGCTTCACGCTGTCACTGGGCTGGTAATCCAGAGGCCCAAGCTAATGCTCTGGAATTTTTTGTTTTTAGAATTTACAGTGCAGAAGGAGGCCATTCGGCCAATCGAGTCTGCACCAGCTCTTGGAAAGAGCACCCCACCCAAGGTCAACACCTCCACCCTATCCCCATAACCCAGTAACCCCACCCAACACTGAGGGCAATTTAGGATACTAAGGGCAATTTAACATGGCCAATCCACCTAACCTGCACATCTTTGGACTGTGGGAGGAAACCGGAGCACCCGGAGGAAACCCACGCCCACCCGGGGAGGATGTGCAGACTCCGCACAGACAGTGACCCAAGCCGGAATCGAACCTGGGACCCTGGAGCTGTGAAGCGATTGTGCTATCCACAACCCACAATGGAATGTGGGTTCAAATCCCACCTTGGCTGCTGAAATTCAATTTACTTCATAAAATCTGGCGTATAAAGCCAGTCTCAGCAATGGTGACCATGAAACTATCATCGATTGCCGTAGATGAAAAACACCTAGTTCGCTGCTGCTCCTTTAGTGAAGGAAATCTGCCGTTCTTACCTGGTCTGGCCTACATGTGACTCCATATCTTAACTGCCCTCTGAAATGGCCGAGCAAGACACTCAGTTCAAGGGTCATTAGGGATGGGCACCGAGTGCAGTCCTGGCCAGTGACACCCACATCCCATCAATGAATAAAGAAAAACCGTGCACGTGAACAGAATACCAGTTGCCAATTTGACGTGTGTGTGCTTTTGGCTAGTGTGGCTTAGTGGGTAGCGCACTCACCTCTGAGTCAGAAGGTTGTGAGTTCAAGTCCCACTCCAGGGACTCGGTGTGGGGGGGGGGGGGGTGGATTTTCTTACAGCCCCGAGTGTCAGGGAAGCCAACAAAGTCGTGTGGATCCGCAGCAGGATGATAGCCCCATTTGCGGTGGCCGCGAGGCCGGAAGGAGAGTAGCAGCAGCTGAATGGAGGTGGGCGGCCAAGTTAAACAGTTGAAGACCCACTGAGGGTCCATTCCTCTAGCCGGTGATGGAGCAGCCTCGAACAAAATGGTCTGGGACCGGTTCGTGCAGAAAGCTCAGGAGGAACTTCTTCAATTCTCTTCAAATGGAGCAGGGAGGAGAAAGTGGTATTAGAACAGCCAAGTAAAATAGGGCTGACTTTAACCCATTGAAAGCCCCATGCAAGGCTACACAGAATTAAAAGTGGGCCAGCTATGATTTTCACGTTGGCAGGTGTTAGAATGGCGTTAACAGATTTTGTTCACTTCACAAAAGTAAAGATATATCCCAGGGCCGTGACCCAGCCGAAACACAAACAGACTCGCCGCCACGTACGAGGTTAAAAACGTGTCTTCATTTTTATGAAGCCGACACACACACACACTGGAACCCAGACCGCAATAAAGAACAACATTAATCTGTCATCGCCTGGAGTATGTTTGGGGATATTGAAACAAAAATATGCAACATTGACCTTGTGTTGGATACCTTGAATGGCCAGCTCTGACTTGCGTAAAGAGATTGATGGATACAGGATCGAGCTGCAGGGAATTACATTCGATTCCCTGTGTTTTTATGTCATTCTGATGGAGTGTCTATTCCGTATACCCTCTCCCCCCACCCCCTCCCCAGCCCATCCACCTCCCTCCTGTTGTTTCTTGCGCTTCGTGAGAAGATTAGCAGGTTAGCCCGGTACAATTTAGAGGAAATCAGCCAGTGAGCAGTTAGTAAAAACTGGCCGGGAAGCACCGCGGACGGGACGGAAAACCTGGAGATAATCCCAGCCATTATGGGTTGGGATAATCCAGCCATCCCCATTGTATCGACGCCATAGCAACTGGCCATTCAGCATGGCTACTATGCCTGTTTTACAAGCTTCAGCCTACTCCTAGCTTCATCTCATCCGATCAGCCTAACCCCCTTCTCTCCCTCACTTACTTAACTAACTTCCCCTTCAAAGCATCTTTCTTATTAACCTCGACCTTGTGGTTGCAAGTTACACATTCTAACCACTCTCTAAGGCAGGGGTGGGCAAACTACGGCCCGCGGGCCGCATGCGGCCCACCAAGATCAAGTCATTAAAAAAAAAAAAAAAATTTTTTTTAATTTGTTTTTTTTTAATTTTAAGGTTAATGGGGGGGGGGGGCTGTTGGGTTACTGGTATAGGGTGGATACGTTGACTTGAGTAGGGTGATCATTGCTCGGCACAACATGTGTTTCATGTGAAGTTTCTACTTTAAAATATTAATTAAGAAAAATTAATTGCTTTTTTTCTTTAAAAACCTTTTATTTTGGTTATTTTAAATATTAATTATTTTACTTAATATACTATGCGGCCCTTTAAAATTGTGAATTTCTGAATGTGGCCCTTGCACGGAAAAGTTTTGCCCACCCCTGCTCTAAGGAGTTCCTTCTGAATTCCCGATTGGATTTATTAGTGACCATCTTGCATTCACGACCCTTGGTTTTAGACTCCACCACAATGCGTCTATCATATCAAACCCCTTTCTAATTTTAAAATGCCTTTGTCCGGACACCATACAGCCTTCTCTTTTCGCAATGTAAGAACTCCTAATAGGTATAACCTCTTTGGTTTCAAATCATTCTTGTAAATCTTGTACACCTCTTCTCGAGTGCCTCGACTTCCTATCTATAATATGGGGATGGCAACTACTCTCCAGTGTTGTCTAACCGAGGTTCTGTACCAGTTCCACATTTCAGTGTTATTTCTCTAAAAGTGGGCCCCAAATCTGTGCTTTATTTAGACTTTTTATGGTTTTGTTTGAGGAACTCAACAGAGCTCCCACGCAGTCCTGGTGGAATATTACTGCTCCCCTGTGCCAATCAGAGCGATTTTTATATACATTAATTATCTTTTGTTACCGGTCCAGTTCCCAAACCAATTCACCGAGCATTCCATAAAGATCAGCTTGCTTCTCACATGAAGAATTTTGTTGCGATTTTTAGGCAAAGCTAAGGGATCTGTATATACGGGAGCCTTGCTCATCTGTTAGCTTACATATCATTAAATGACACAGCACAAAGGGAGTCCTGACAGATCATTAAACTATCCAATTAGTTCAAAGTCCCTCCTCTTTCCCCCATAGCCCAAGAAATGTTCCCAGCTCAAGCATTGATCCAAATCTCATTTACACGTCACGGTTGAATCTGCTTCCAACACCCATTCAGAATGTGAATCTGAATGTGAATCTGAATCGATCTGAATGTGAATCTGAATGTGAATCAATCTGCATGTGAATAAGAATCAATCTGAATGTGAATCTGAATCACTCTGAATGTGTATCTGAATCACTCTGAATGTGTATCTGAATCACTCTGAATGTGAATCTGAATCACTCTGAATGTGAATCACTCTGAATGTGAATCTCAATCAATCTAAATGTGAATCTGAATAAATCTAAATGTGAATTTGAATCACTCTGAATGTGAATCTGAATCACTCTGAATGTGAATCTGAATCACTCTGAATGTGAATCTGAATCTATCTGAATGTGAATCTGAATTGATCTGAATGTGAATCTGAATCAATCTAAATGTGAATCTGAATCAATCTAAATGTGAATCTGAATCACTCTGAATGTGAATCTGAATCACTCTGAATGTGTATCTGAATCGATCTGAATGTGAATCTGAATTGATCCGAATCAATCTGAATGTGTATCTGAATTGATCTGAATGTGAATCTGAATTGATCTAAATGTGAATCTGAATCACTCTGAATGTGAATCTGAATCACTCTGAATGTGAATCTGAATCACTCTGAATGTGAATCTGAATCGATCTGAATGTGAATCTGAATCGATCTGAATGTGAATCTGAATCAATCTGAATGTGAATCTGAATTGATCTGAATGTGAATCTGAATCGATCTGAATGTGAATCTGAATTGATCGGAATGTGAATCTGAATCAATCTAAATGTGAATCTGAATCAATCTGAATGTGAATCTGAATCAATCTGAATGTGAATCTGAATCACTCTGAATGTGAATCTGAATCAATCTGAATCACTCTGAATGTGAATCTGAATCAATCTGAATCTGAATCACTCAATGTGAATCTAAATCAATCTGAATATGAGTCTGAATCGATCTGAATGTGAATCTGAATCAATCTGAATCTGAATCACTCTGAATGTGAATCTGAATCAATCTGAATATGAATCTGAATCGATCTGAATGTGAATCTGAATCGATCTGAATGTGAATCTGAATCAATCTGAATCTGAATCACTCTGAATCTGAATCAATCTGAATGTGTATCTGAATCACTCTGAATGTGAATCTGAATCACTCTGAATGTGAATCTGAATCACTCTGAATGTGAATCTGAATCACTCTGAATGTGAATCACTCTGAATGTGAATCTGAATCACTCTGAATGTGAATCTGAATCACTCTGAATGTTTATTCCAGTGCATTCCAGATCGCAACGACTCTGTGTAAAATATGATCCTTCAAGTCACTTGCCAATGGCCCGTGTTCCCTGGTTACTGACCTCTCTGCCACTGGAAACAGTTTCTTCTTATTCACCTTTGCTCCTAATTCTGAATCACTTGGATTTTAGAGGGAAACTCCTCGCTTCTCTCCACAAATCTGAAGTGCCTCACTCCTTGGACTGTCCTAGTACATCTCATCTGCATCCTCTCTACGGCCTTGGCGCCCTTCCTCAAGGGTCATCCGATAATTTGGACGCACAATGTTGATGTACTCCACTTTCACAAGGTTAAAACTGGGGCCTCACGCTGAGGCCTGACCAGTGTTTCGTGTAGTGTTCAATCTCCTTACAGTACAGTGGGCATGACAACTAATGTGTAAAACCACAAAGAGACCACCCAGGAGACTAAGGACAGGAACTCCCAGGATCATATCATTCATTTAGTCAAGGGGAAAAGGATATGTTTATCAAATCCCCTTTAAATTTTAAACCCCAAAGACATGTTGAAACAATCTACCTCTTCTGATTGCACTCAGACACAGAATTAATTGACGCAGATTGGCAGTTGGAACACTCGAGGTGAACGTAAACGTTTGTGCTGCTAATTGTGTTTTAGTGCTGAATTTATTTGTCAGTCCGAGTCATGGCTGACACCTGCTCAGAATTTAATTACTTACAAACCAGACGTGTCTTCGACGGACACCAACAGGTCTCCACACAGTTTAAACAACTGGACGGGGCCTGTCCGGCCTTTGTGCACACACTGCTGACTCTGGTTGGATTTATTCCTGGAGGTTTTCTCACCGGGTTCCCTACCCCGAAAGACACCACACCCCACCTGCCCCCCCCCCCCCCCCCCCCCGCCCCCGGTGCAATTTTCCCTGAGGTAGGAAGGGGGTCAGCAGGACTATCTGCCCGCGTGCAGCGGGAGACAATCGACTAATATAAATAGTAGTGTTTCCAACCCTCCAAGATTGGCCTGGAGCCTCAGAGAATTGAAGGTCAATCTCCAGGACACTGTTGTGTGTTATCTTGGAGAAAAGTCATCAGGACATTTTTTTTTTCACAATGCAAGCATCGGCTCCCCTCTGACAAGAACCTGCCTAAGCAACCTCCTACTCTCCGCTACCCTAACCTCCCCTCCCTCCCCCTCCCCTGCTGACCATTGATTCTCCGTGAAGAAGTACATTTAAGCACACTTGACAATCTTAGTAAATGACCCATTGATGCCTATTGTCAGAATTGCCCACCATCCCACAGCATCAGGAACAGGTCAGCTGCCTCCTCACGGCAGATGGGGGGAGGACATTACTCCAGGCAGGCATTGGGGCCTTCCCAACCTGCCTGGCCTCAGCCACCCCTCCACGATAGTGGCCAGCATGTTGAGGGCATTTTTAAAGTTTTATAATGTGCAGAGAGCAGCACTCCTCGAAGTGGAGCTGTCTTCTCCCCCCCCCCCCCCCCCCCCCCCTCTCTCTCTCTCTCTCTCGCTCTCTTACCTGAACTGCAGGTTTCAGCTCCTGCCGAGCTGGATAGAATCTCCAGCTTCAAGAGCCTACCCGCTATCCTTAATTGGATGGCAAGCCCAGATTCTGCCCACTAATTGACCAATTCAAGGAGAAATCATTGTGAGGTGACTGCTGTGCAGGGTCATGGCCCCATTTGACCATGACAATGGCTCCTGACCCAAACTCCTGCCCTTTGATATCCACTTGGATAAGTGCTGGCTGGATGTTAACCAGCCTTTGCCCCACCTCTGATTAGATCAGATTATTAATTATTATTTCTTAATGATTAATTAATTATTAATTAGATCAGCCACGATCTTATTATATGGTGGAACCGGCTCGGGGGGGGGGGGGCAGAATGGCCTGCTCCTGTTCCTACTTCTTATGATCTCTGATCTTTTAATATTAATTTAAATGCTGATAGACATTGAGTGAAAAACCCCACAAGGTTACTTGATCCTGGTGATTTCCCGCGACTTGGTTATTCCCAGCAGTGCCCTGGAGTTTAATCCTCGGTTCCTGGAGACTCCCACGGTGGTTAGCACTGTTGCTTCACAGCTCCAGGGTCCCAGGTTCGATTCCCCGCTGGGTCACCGTCTGTGTGGAGTCTCCACGTTCTCCCCGTGCCTGCGTGGGTTTCCTCCGGGTGCTCCGGTTTCCTCCCACAGTCCAAAGATGTGCAGGTTAAGTGGATTGGCCGTGATAAATTGCCCCTTAGTGTCCAAAAATGGTTAGGTGGGGTTACTGGACCACGGGGATAGGGTGGAGGTGAGGGTTTAAATAGGGTGCTCTTTCCAAGGGCCGGTGCAGACTCGGTGGGCCGAATGGCCTCCTTCTGCATTGTAAATTCTATGATTCTCTGAACACTGGAGGGTTGGAAACATGAATAAAGTTAATCTTGCTGAAAAGAGATGGGGCTGTTTAAATTCCGCCCATGTTGTTGAAGCTTTTCAACTTGCGCTAATCAGGACAAACACAAAAATACCAAATTTCAAACAATCCCGACAATTTATACCACAGGAGAAAAGGGTGCTGATTGGATGGCAAGTCGATTTGATTGGCAGGGCCGGCCCAAGGCACCGGCAACTCGGGCAGTCGCCCGGGGCGCCATATGCTAGGGGGCGCCAGAGACTCGGGTCCCGCGCATGCGCAGTTGGGCCGGTGCCAACCAGCGCATGCGCGGTGGCCGCCCTCCCCCAGGGCGGCCCCCTCCGCCCCCCTCCCGCCGCCCTCGGGCCGCCCCCCCGGCCGCCCCCCCCCCCTCCGTCCCCCCTCGGACCCCCGCCTCGGGCCCTCCCCCCCCACCTCGGGCCCCCCCCCCCGCCTCGGGCCCGCCCCCCCTCCACCTCGGGCCCGCCTCCCCGCCTCGGGCCCGCCCCCCCCGCCTCGGCCCCCCCCCCTCGGCCCCGCCCCCCCCCACCTCGGCCCCCCCCCCGCCTCGGCCCCCCCCCCCCGCCTCGGCCCCCCCCCGCCTGGGGCTCGGCCCCCCCGCCTCGGGCCCGCCCCCCCGCCTCGCCCCTGCCCCCCTCGCCCCCCCGAAGGGCGCCGAAGTTCAGCTTGCCCGGGGCGCCAGCAACCCTAGGGCCGGCGCTGTTGATTGGCTGAGGCGTTGTCAAGGAGAAAGGTATAGGCTCCCCAAGCTCCCGGGTAATTCGAAAGGCTGAAGGTGCAAGGCTGGAACATATTCCTTTTGTTTGCAGAGAGCGGGCCGCCGTGTATGAATGTATGTTCCTTCCAGGAAGTATAAATGAGCCATGTTTCGAGCTCGACTGATTATCCGTGATGTAGTGACACAGCCTCCTTCAGCGGCACATTCGCAATTGCGAACGGACACATGGACAAGGTGTCGCTGTCGATATGTAGCTCACTCCCGTCTGCCCGAGCCCAGTGGCCATCCAAGGTGTCAAGGAGACCATGTGTTAAATGCTGGTGAGAAACCGTTCCTGCAAGAACTTGACCTTGCCGTCACTGAGACTCCTGACATGGCTGCCCTCAGCAACCCCCCCCCCCCCCCCCCCCCCCCCCCCGCCCCCGCCCCCCCGCCTCTCTCAGAGGGACAGCAGTCCGAAGGTCACAACATCAGTACTCTGGCAATAACAACCTGTGCAGTTATTTTAAATGGTCTTTTGTAAAGACTCAATCAATAATCTCTTAATAACATGGTGAAATATAATTACCTTGAAATTAAGAGCTCGATTGGTCTAATTTACATTCAGATTGTTAACTGAAGTACACAAAAGCCTGCAGAGCCATCAGTTTGATTTGCTGCTGCATTTTCTGAAGAACGTGAGCCCCTAAACATCCTGCTCCTCCTCCTTTTAAGGCCCTCCTTAATCTCTAATCACTTTCCGGCCTCTGTGAAGCACATTGGGATGTTACTCTAGATTAAAGGCATCAGTGCAAGTTGTTGTGCTGGCAGTAAGGTGGCAGCATCTTATATTCTGGCAATAGTACTGAAGACGTGTTCCAAAACTTACTGCGCCCCTGGCCAAGCTGTTCCAGTACAGCTACAACACTGGCATCTGCCAATTACCACCCTACCAGTCTACTCTCCATCATCAGCAAAGTGATGGAAGGAGTCATCAACAGTGCTATCAAGTGGCACTTACTCAGCAATAACCTGCTCACGGACGCTCAATTTGGGTCCCACCAGGGTCACTCAGCTCCTGACCTCATTACAGCCTTGGTTCAAACATGGACAAAAGAGCTGAACTCAAGAGGTGAGATTAGAGTGACTGCC
The DNA here is from genome assembly GCF_902713615.1 of Scyliorhinus canicula. Taxonomy (NCBI): domain Eukaryota; kingdom Metazoa; phylum Chordata; class Chondrichthyes; order Carcharhiniformes; family Scyliorhinidae; genus Scyliorhinus; species Scyliorhinus canicula. Next base: position 294,281,842 of record NC_052146.1, read on the forward strand.
CTTGACATCAAGGTAGCATTTGATTGAAAATGGCATCAAGGAGCCCTAGCTAAACTGGAGTCAATGGGAATCGGGGGGGAACTCTCCGCTGGTTGGAGTCATACCTGGCACAGGGAAAGATGGTTGTGGTGATTGGAAGTCAATCATCTCAGTCCCGGGACATCACTGCAGGAGTTCTCAGGGTCGTGTCCTCGGCTCAACCATCTTCAGCTGCTTCATCAATGACCGCCCTTCCAACAAAAGGTCAGATGTGGGGATTTTTGTTGATGACTGCACAATGTTCCGTACCATTTGCGATTCCTCAGATAATGAAGCAGTCCCTGCCCAAGTGCAGCAAGACCTGGACAATATCCAGGCTTGGGCTGACAATTGGCAAGTAATGGGCAATGACAATCTCCAACAAGAGAGAACCAAACCATCGCCCTTGGCATTCAATGGCATTACTATCACAGAATCTCCCACTGTCAGCATCCTGGGGGTTACCATTGACCAGAAACTGAACTAGCCATAAAAATACTGTGGCTACAAGAACAGGTCAGAGACTAGGAATCCTGCGGTGAGTAACTCACTGTAGAACCATAGAATTCTGACAATGCAGAAAGAGGCCATTCATCCCATCAAGTCTGCACCAGTCCTCTGAAAGAGCACCCTACCTAGGCCCACATTCCCACCCTATCTCCATAATCCAATCTAACCATTGGACACTAAGGGGCAATTTAGAATGGCCAGTCTACCTAACCTGCACATCTTTGGACTGTGGGAGGAAACCTGAGCACCCGGAGGAAACCCACATAGACACAGGGAGAACGTGCAGACTCCACACAGACAGTCACCCAAGGCCAGAATTGAACCCACTCCCTGGCGCTGTGACGCATCAGTACTAATCACTGTGCCATCTTGCCACCTCCTGTCTCCCCAAAGCCTGTCCACCATCTACAAGGCACAAGTCAGGAGTGTGATAGAATACTGTCCAATTGCCTGGATGAGTGCAGCTCCAGCAACACTCAAGAAGCCCGGCACCATCCAGGACAAAGCAGCCCGCTGGACATTCCACAAACATTCAATCCCTCCACCACCGATGAACAGTGACAGCTGTGTGTACCGTCTACAAGATGCACTGAAGGAACTCACCAAAGCTCCTTGGACAGCACCTTCCAAACCCATGACCACTACCATCTGGAAGGACAAGAGCAGCAGATACCTGGGAACCCCACCACCTGGAGGTTCCCCTCCCAGTCACTCACCATCCCGACTTGGAAATATTTTGCCGTTCCTTCACTGTCGTTGGGTCAAAATCCTGAAACTCTCCTGAATAGCACAGTGATGTACCTACACCACGTGGACAGCAGCAGTTCATGAAGGAAGTTCAGCACCACCTTCTCAATGGCGGTTAGGGATGGCCAAAAATGCTGGCCCAGCCAGCGACGCCCACACCCCGTAAAAATTAATTTAAAAAAAAGTTATTTAACCTGTGCTGAGTTAAGCCCTGCTCATCCATGGTAACTCTTGTTGCTGGGATGCATGTGTATGCTTGGGTTCTGGGGCAAGGACAGGGTCAAAAACAGGTGGCAAATACCAGAGGCGACACTTTGCTGAGGCCAGCTGGCAGGCAGCAAAGGACAGCTCCTTTGGGGAGAAAGGGAAAGTCGAGACACCCACCCCCACCAGAGCCGAGGACAGAAGCAGGCATGTGGGTCTTCTGCTCAGCCGTCTAACTTTGAAAGCCCACCCATTGTCCTTAATTAGACAGCAGGCCGGGCCTCTGGCCAACTGCGCCTCTGGGAAAATCCTATCGACTAACCGTTTCTCACATAGTGTGGGCATCCGACCGCCAACCCCACTCCAATTTGAGCTGGATGGTGGGGATGCAGAAGCCCACGGGGGAGTCACTGGTAAAAGATCAGCAACAGAAATCGTAGCTCAGGACAGCTGAAGGCCCAGGATTGAACCTGACTGAGCAAACGTTGACTTGAGCGGAACCATCTCATTGGCTTTCCAGTGTTATAACAAATCCTTCTCGTGCCCGGAAGAGAATTACGGCATGGGCAAATTATACAAACACAGCGCATTAAGTAACATGAAGGCCGGATTTAATGAGCAATTTTAGGATGTAGCCGGATTTAATATATAGTAAATCTGGTTCTCTGGACCTGCACAGTTTATCGCCAATCCGATATATGCTTCAGATGATGAATCAGTTGAGAGTTTAATTCTCCAGATTCCCACAGTTCGAAGAGTAGCTGTTTTTTTAACATGTCCTCCTGTGAGAACTAAAGACAGAACTCTTATCACCGCTGTCCAGTGTAGGTGTGAAGCCTTCTGTGGATTACGTGCTTTGCCGGGCGAGAAGAATTTTCAGATTCAGGATATTAGGTATTTTTCCCTTGATCCGTCCATCTGGTATTACTATTCATGGCTTTACATCCTGCAACATGCAACAGTCAGGGGATCCTGCATCACCCTCCAAATCTCGCCTTCGCCGCATGTTAGACACAGGAAGACTTGGTGGCTGTGGGGGTGGTTTGGAAGCGAGTGGAGAGTTATGCAAGAGGCTACCCAAACATTCCCATTCAGAGAGTGGTCGGAATATGGAACTTGCTAGAACCGGGGGGGGGGGGGGGGGGGGGGGGGGGGGTCTCTGATGCATTCCAGAGAAACCCGACAAGCAGATGAGGAGGCTAAAGGAATGCTTCAGGACAGAAGAAATAAGAGGAGTAGGCCATTCGGCCCCTCAAGCCTCCGCCTGTCAATGGCATCATGGTTGATATGGTTGTGGCCTTAACTCCAATTTCCTGTCTCTCCACCCCCTCCCAACCCATAACCCTTGACTCCCTTGTCGATAACAAAGCTGCCAACTCGGTCTTGACTATATCCAATGACCCACTGCTGACCGGGAATAGAATTCCAAAGATGAATGACACCTTTGAGAGATGACCCTCTGAGAAATGAACTGTGTATGGTTATCAACCTGGTCGGGGTTCACCCCTCTCCCAACCTTACCACAAAACAGGAGAAGACAAAAGTGCATCACAGCAAATAAACCAATGGGCTCAGAATAAAAGGTTTTGAATAAATAACTAAATTAAGAGATCATTAGCATATATAATGCATTTTATAGCTTAGTTCACACAGACATAGCTAATATCTTTTCATATTTGTTCGAAACTGGATTATATATTAATCCACTTATGATTCTATTTTAAAACAATTGTCTCATAATCTGTACTCTCTTCAATCACACAATTCTTTAGAAACATATATTTTTATTCACATTTTTAACGTTTAAAACACATAACATTACAAAGTAAAACCCACATTACCCCCCGCTCCCTCCCTCCCTCCCTCCCTCCCCCCCCCCCCCCCCCCCCCCCCCCCCCCCCCCAGCTGTTGACCGTAACCAGCTCTTTGAAATGTAATATAAACAAACCCCATCTCTTACGGATTGGCAATCACGCAATTATATTGTTCCTCTGCCATCGGTTGTCAGAATTGATGATCCCTCCATATAATGAATGAGTGTTGTATTCTTTATCTTTGTAATCTTTATTGTCACAAGTAGGTTTACATTAACACTGCAACGAAGTTACTGTGAAAATCCCCTAGTCGCCACATTCCGGCGCCTGTTCGGGTTCACGTAGAGAGAATTCAGAATGTCCAATTCACCTAACAAGCTCGTCTTTCGGGTCTTGTGGGAGGAAACCGGAGCACCCGGAGGAAACCCACGCAGACACGGGGAGATCGTGCAGACTCCACACAGACAGTGACCCAAGCTGAGAATCGAACCTGGGAACCTGGGACCCTGGTGCTATCATGCACAGATTTACCTCCAGAATGGTAAGCAGTATAGTTCAGTTTTATTCTCTAAAACTGATCGATAAAAGTTACAGTTCCCCTCCCCACCATCCTTTCCCCACTGTGGAAACCCCTCCCACATTAACCCTTTTCCTGAAGAGATAGCTTGTTTAGCTCACTCGGCTAAATCGCTGGCTTTTAAAGCAGACCAAAGCAGGCCAGCAGAATGATTCGATTCCTGTACCAGCCTCCCCGGACAGGCGCCGGAATGTGGCGACTAGGGGCTTTTCACAGTAACTTCATTGAAGCCTACTCGTGACAATAAGCGATTTTCATTTCATTTGATTTGGGATGATATTGGATGAGCTGTCAGTAAGACCCTTCACCCCATTTTTTTCTGTCCATCTCGAATGTTGACTTGTGAGCCAGTTCAGCGGAAATTAAAATTGACAGTGATCTAGAACAGGCAGCCAATCAGGCAGAACCCGTGTGACACCACCAAGTTCAAAATGACTCCTGTTGGCTGTCAGTTTCCTGTCAGTCAGCTTCCAGTGGGCTGAATTTTCCTGCCCCCCCCCCCCCCAAAATCAGGGGCGGGAATGGAGACGGACAGGACCCAAAGACACCAACTTCGGAGGGTGTGCCCATTTCCCGATGCCATTAGCAGTGCTGGCAGATTATATACAGGCGCGTTCAGTGCTACTTAACCACACCCAATGGGTAGCTGAATAGGTTCGTTAAGATCCTTGTTAAGTGCAATTAGCCCGACTGGAATTCCTCCACCCGGCTTCCAACCTCTCGAACCAGGGCGCAGTTTAGGTACCTGAATGAGGGCACCCATACACAGGCCATAGGTCGTCCCTACCGGCCAGGAGGTAGGTGCAGCCAGAGGCCACTCTATAGAGAGATTCAGCTCCTCCCACCCACCACAATGCTGGCCTGGAATCAGTTCTTCCGCAAGGTTTTAAAAAGATTGATGAGAGGGCCCCTCCATGTTGAAACCCCCCCCTCTCGGTTACTTACCCTCTCCGGCAGGCTGATACATCGCCTCATTGGCAAGGCCTCTGATTGGCTCCCCGGCTTCAAGAGCCCACCCCATTCTCCTGGGCAGCACGGTAGCACAGTGGTTAGTACTGTTGCTTCACAGCTCCAGGGTCCCAAGTTCAATTCCCGGCTTGGGTCACTGGCTGCGTGGAGTCTGCACGCTTTTCTCCTGTCTGCATGGATTTCCTATGGTTGCCCCAGTTTTCTCGCACAAGTCCCAAAAGACTTTTGTCTGGCTGTTAGGTGAATTGGACATTCTGAATTCTCCCTCTGTGTACCGGAACAGGCGCCGGAATGTGGCAACTCGGAGCTTTTCACAGTAACTCCATTGCAATGTTAGACCATAAGGCATAGGGGCAGAATTAGGCTACTCGGCCCATCGAGCCTATGCCGCCATTCAATCATAGCTGATATTTTTCTCATCCCCATTCTCCTGCCTTCTCCCCATTACCCCTGGTCCCCTTATTAATCAAAAACCTATCTATCTCTGTCTTAAAGACACTCAGTGATTTGGCCTCCACAGCCGTCTGCGGCAGAGTTCCACAGATTCATCACCCTCCGGCTGAAGAAATTCCTCCTCATCTCTGTTTCAAAGGATCGTCCCTTTAGTCTGAAGCTGGTTCTCTGCTTCTCGCTTATACCTACAAGTGGAAACATCCTCTCCACGCCCACTCTATCCAGGCCTCGCAATATCCTGTAAGTTTCAATAAGATGCCCCCCTCATCCTTCTAAACCCTAACGAGTGCAGACCCAGAGTCCTCAACTATTCCTCACACTACAAGCTCTTCATTCCAGGGATCATTCTTGTGAACCTCCTCTGAACCCTTTCCAATACCAGCACATCCTTCCTCAGATACGGGGCCCAAAACTGCTCACAGTACTCCAAATGGGGTCTGATCAAAGCCTTGTACAGCCTCAGAAGTACATCCCTGCTCTTGCCTTCTAGCCCTCTTGACATGAATGGTAACATTGCATTTGCCTTAATTGCCAACTGAACGTTCACCTGAAGAGAATTGTGAACAAGGACTCCCAAGTCCCTTTGTGCTTCTGATTTCCTCAGCATTTCCCCATTTATAAAATAGTTTATGCCTCCATTTCACCTTCCATAGTGCATAACCTCACACTTTTCCACATTGTATTCCATCTGCCACTTCTTTGCCCACTCTCCTAGCCTGTCCAAATCCTTCTGCAGCCCGCCTACTTGTGACAATAGAGATTATTATTATTGGTAACTCACTGAGGCTCCTTCGACAGCACCTTCCAAACCAGCAACCTCGATCACCCAGCAGGACGAGGGGCAGCAGACGCCTGGGAAACCCCACCAACTGCAACTTCCCCTCCAGGCCACTCACCATCCTGACTTGGAAATGTATCGCCGTCCCTTCACTGTCGCTGGGGCAACATCCTGGAACTCCCTCCCTAACAGGGGGGGGATGGGGATGAGGCACGATAGTGGAATTGAAGCCACAATCAGAGCAGCCATGATCTTACTGAACAGCAGATCAGGCTCCCGGGGCCTCTCCTGCTTCTTCTATTATTTTCTTTATTTCTATTAAAAGGGAAATAGATAAAATTGTCGACACTAAAGGCGTCAAGGGTTATGGGGAGAGAGCGGGAGTATAACGTTGAGTTGGGGATCAGACGTGACCATGTTGAATGGTGGAGCAGGCTCAAAGGGCCGAATGGCCTACTCCTCCTTCTATTTTCTATGTTTCCATAACAGTGGGAAACAATCCGGAAACATCCGTTTTGGACGTGGGGGGTGGGGGTGAGATATCCTGATGATTCGTTGCCAAGTTTGAACTGGTGCAGGTTGAATCAAATGAGGCATCGCCACTCGCCAAGCGACCGGCTGTTCAGAATAACCCCCCCCCTCCGCACACACCCCTGCCCCCTGAGCTGCCACCTGCCTTCGTGAATCTGGAGAATCCCCTCTGCCAATTCTGTGGCTACGAATATCAGTAAGCCCATCACACTCTGTTGCAGTAATGCCCCCAGGAAACCCTAATCTTCCTCACTAAATAATTCAGAAACACAATATAATAAACTTGGGGGCAGTGTACCAGGGGATTGAGAGTGAGCGCGCTCATTGAAGGATGCAGCACGCACTCCCATTCTGCAGATTAACCTCAATTCCTCAGTACAATGCAAAGCAGTCAACCATTATTAATTATAAATCACCACCGCATTCCTGACCAGACTGAAGCACTCGCTTTGGATGTCAGCAGGCTCAAAGAAAAAATGTACAGAGCATGCTTGCTGACGATTGCATCCTGTTTCCATGGCAACTCTCGCATCTGAATGCTCAGCGTCAGAATCCAGGTCCCTAGAGGTAATTTGGATGATGGTGGAATCCCGCAGTTACTTTTTTTTTGAGAAGCTTGCATCCCATTCAGAAATCAGTGCCTCCGCGCTTAGCAAAATCTTCTTAATGACTACCTCTTGTACGACGGCGCAAAACGGGCGCGGGCATTACCGATTCTGGCTCCCACAGAGAGCCAGCACGGCGCTGGAGCAATTCACACCTGTGGTGAATGTAATATATGTTTTTATATATATGTTAATTCACACTGTTGTTGTAAGCGCAGTAGCGCTGTCCTACCACTAGGGGGAGTAGCGCTGGGAGCACTTAGGAACTTGTACTGGGCTCCACCCTTGGTTCCGCCCACAACTCCTCCCCCTAGTGCAGCTGTATAAGTACTCGTGTCCAGAGTCAGCCTGGGTCACTACGAGTTCATCGACAGGTAACAGGTTGGCTCTGAAGTAAGTCGATTAAAGCCTAGATTCACATCGGAATCACGTGTCTGGCGAATTGATGGTTCCATCAATTTAATCGACTTAAGAACAGTAAAGATCGATTATGGAATCGGCCCTCAAGCCTGGACGCCTGGAACTCGACCCGCAGGATGCAGAGGCTAAAGAAATCTTCTCCCACTGGATCCGGTGCTTCAAGAGCCTACCTGGCAGAAGCGAGCACAGCCGAAACTACAGAGGATCAGAAGCTAAGTCTACTGCACGCGAGGGTGAGCCACAGAATCTCGACGCAACTAAACTCGGCCAGTTCATATACTGCAGCACTAGCAGTTCTCGAAAAAAATGTATGTAAGGCCCATTAATGAAGTTTCCGCTCGCCATGTGTTGACGACTCGCCGTCAGCGGCCTACGGAATCACTCACCGAATTCCTAAGGGAACTTAACAATTTGTCCAATTACTGTAATTACCAAGCGGTTACCGCGGCTGAACACAGGGAATTGGCGGGACGCGATGTTTTTGTAGCGGGCCTCAGGTCGATCTATGTGCGCCAACGACTGCTGGAAAAGGGGGCCCAGTACTTAGAAACGACTGTGGAAGCTGCGACCATGATGGAGGTCTCCTTCCGCAGCCTTAACACGTTCTCCGCGGACCCCGCGACCCCATCATGGGCCCCCGACCAGCGACTCCCCCAGGCCTGTGCTACGCGGCCGCCCAGCCACCATGCTGCCCCAGCCAGCCACCATGCTGCCCCAACCAGCCACTATGCTGCCCCAGCCAGCCACTATGCTGCTCCAGCCAGCCACTATGCTGCCCCAGCCAGCCACTATGCTGCCCCAGCCAGCCACTATGCTGCCCCAGCCAGCCACAATGCTGCTCCAGCCAGCCACCATGCTGTTCCAGCCACCATGCTGCCCCAGCCAGCCACTATGCTGCCCCAGCCAGCCACTATGCTGCTCCAGCCAGCCACTATGCTGCCCCAGCCAGCCACAATGCTGCTCCAGCCAGCCACCATGCTGTTCCAGCCACCATGCTGCCCCAGCCAGCCACTATGCTGCCCCAGCCAGCCACTATGCTGCCCCAGCCAGCCACTATGCTGCCCCAGCCAGCCACTATGCTGCCCCAGCCAGCCACTATGCTGCCCCAGCCAGCCACAATGCTGCTCCAGCCAGCCACCATGCTGTTCCAGCCACCATGCTGCCCCAGCCAGCCACTATGCTGCCCCAGCCAGCCACTATGCTGCTCCAGCCAGCCACTATGCTGCCCCAGCCAGCCACAATGCTGCTCCAGCCAGCCACCATGCTGTTCCAGCCACCATGCTGCCCCAGCCAGCCACTATGCTGCCCCAGCCAGCCACTATGCTGCCCCAGCCAGCCACTATGCTGCCCCAGCCAGCCACTATGCTGCCCCAGCCAGCCACTATGCTGCTCCAGCCAGCCACCATGCTGTTCCAGCCACCATGCTGCCCCAGCCAGCCACCATGCTGCCCCAGCCAGCCACCATGCTGCTCCAGCCAGCCACTATGCTGCCCCAGCCAGCCACCATGCTGCCCCAGCCAGCCACTATGCTGCTCCAGCCAGCCACTATGCTGCCCCAGCCACTATGCTGCCTCAGCCCAGCCACTATGCTGCCCCAGACTGCCATTTTGCTGCTCCAGCCAGCCACTATGCTGCCCCAGCCAGCCACTATGCTGCTCCAGCCAGCCACTATGCTGCTCCAGCCACCATGCTGCCCCACCCAGCCACTATGCTGCCCCAGCCAGCCACCATGCTGCTCCAGCCAGCCACTATGCTGCTCCAGCCAGCCACTATGCTGCTCCAGCCAGCCACCATGCTGCTCCAGCCAGCCACCATGCTGCCCCAGCCAGCCACTATGCTGCCCCAGCCACTATGCTGCCCCAGCCCAGCCACTATGCTGCCCCAGCCAGCCACCATGCTGCCCCAGCCAGCCACCATGCTGCCCCAGCCAGCCACTATGCTGCTCCAGCCAGCCACTATGCTGCCCCAGCCAGCCACTATGCTGCCCCAGCCTGCCACTATGCTGCCCCAGCCAGCCACTATGCTGCCCCAGCCAGCCACTATGCTGCCCCAGCCAGCCACTATGCTGCCCCAGCCAGCCACTATGCTGCCCCAGCCAGCCACTATGCTGCCCCAGCCAGCCACTATGCTGCCCCAGCCAGCCACTATGCTGCCCCAGCCAGCCACTATGCTGCCCCAGCCAGCCACTATGCTGCTCCAGCCAGCCACCATGCTGCCCCAGCCAGCCACTATGCTGCCCCAGCCAGCCACTATGCTGCTCCAGCCAGCCACCATGCTGCCCCAGCCTGCCACTATGCTGCCCCAGCCAGCCACCATGCTGCTTCAGCCAGCCACTATGCTGCCCCAGCCAGCCACTATGCTGCCCCAGCCTGCCACTATGCTGCCCCAGCCACTATGCTGCTCCAGCCAGCCACTATGCTGCCCCAGCCTGCCATTTCTGGGGCCAGAATCAGCACCCGCGGCAGCACTGCCCGGCCCGCAACGCGACCTGCAGCCGAAAAGGGCATTACGCAAGAGTGTGCCTCGCTAAAAGGGCCCCCCACAAGCCGCCCCCCAACCCTGCGCGCAGAGTTCCCGCCGGCTGCGAGCAGGTATGGACGGCGCCGGTGGGACTCTGCCGTGGCCGCTCGGCCCATCAAGGCCGGAGAATTGGCGGCCCGGCCGCGGACAGCTGCCCACGACCGGCGCCGCGACGAACGCACCGCCGCAAATGGCGCCAATTCTCCACTCCTTGTAGAATCGCGTGCCGGCGTCGGGAATGCGTGGTTGCGGCAATTCTTTGTGTCGGCGCGGGGCTCGGAGAATCCCGCCCCAGGTCTCACTGCCGTACAGGATTATGGTGGAGAAAACTGCTCTGTGCAGTAGAATTTTTGTTGACTTGTGGAGGCTATTGAATATTTGTAGGCTGCGTATTGACTGACAAGGGAGTCAAAGGATATTGAGGGTAGGCAGGAAAGTAAAGTTGAAGCTACTATCAGATCAACCTTGATCATATCAAATGGTGGAGCAGGCCCGAGGGGCCGAGTGGCCTACTGCTCCTAATTCGCATGTTCATAAGTCTTTGTTGTCAAACACTCATTATTATGGTTTATAGAAGGCTGATCCAGTGTTCAATCTCCTCGTCACTGGTGGCCGTTTGCGAGAGGCGGCTCTCAAAGTCTGAGAAGTGCTCAACCCATTCTTCAACATAATGTGCCACGTGGATAGGTCGGTTTGAGCCCAGTGGGTATGAATGCACAAGGCTGACTGAAGCTGGGAAATGGCAAGGCTCCCCTGCCGAAGGAAGGGGGTGCAGCCCCGGGTTCACAAGGGAGTGGCTGGCTGAGGCAGTGTAGTCTGGCAGCAACCGACAGAGAGGTTGCGGGTGCAAGATACCGAGCGTAAAAATATTCTGACATCCTTCGTGTTCAACGCAAGAATTAACTCACCAAAAGAAAAAACCGAGTTGATGAATGCCAGATCCCCAGCTAACGTGGAATTAGAAACTGTGCTACTGACTCATGACAGTAATATCTCCAATTAAGGAAAAGTGAAATGCAAGTTACTCGGTGGGGTGATCTGACCTTGGTGAGTTATTCTTTTGTTCTCTCGAAGCCGATTCATCAGGAGGTAAGCGTCAGTTTTTAACAAGAAAAGAATGTGCATTTACGTAAGAACAGAAGAAATAGAAGTATGAGTAGGAGTAGGCCACCAGGCCTGCCCCGCCATTCAATGGGATCATGGCTAATCTATGTCGGCCTCAACTCCTTTCCAGTGGCATTTATCCACAGCCCTCTATTCCTAGATCGATCAAATATTTATCCACCTCCACTTTAAATACTGCTAATGATCCAGCCTCCATCACCCTCCAGAGCAGAGAATTCCAGAGATTCATCACCCTCTGCGAGAAGACATTTCTACGCACCTCAGTTTTAAATGACCGGCTCTTTATCTTGGGAGCTCTGTCCCCTTCTTTGTGACTTTCTCACTGGAGAAAACATCTCACCGTCTACCCTCAGTATCCACCTCAGGATCTTATATGTTTGATTAAGGTGACCCCTCACTCTTCTGAATGCCAAGGATTACAGACGTTGACTGCTTACTCTTTCTTGATTGACCAACCCTCTCCTTTGGACTACCTCCAATGTTACTATAGCCTTTTTTAGGTAAGGGGGCCAAAATTGTGCGCAGTATTCCAGGTGAGGCCTCACCAACACCCTGTGTAATTGCAACAAAACTTCTCTATTTTTAAACACCATCCCCTTTGCAAGAAAGGCCAAGAGGCAACAAGGTAGCATTGTGGATAGTACAATCGCGTCACAGCTCCAGGGTCGCAGGTTCGATTCCGGCTTGGGTCACTGTCTGTGTGGAGTCTGCACGTTCTCCCCGTGTGTGCGTGGGTTTCCTCCGGGTGCTCCGGTTTCCTCCCACAGTCCGAAGATGTGCGGGTTAGGTGGATTGGCCATGATAAATTGCCCTTAGTGTCCAAAATTGCCCTTAATGTTGGGTGGGGTTGCTGGGTTATGGGGATAGGGTGGAGTTGTTGATCTTGGGTAGGGTGCTCTTTCCAAGAGCCGGTGCAGACTCGATGGGCTGAATGGCCTCCTTCTGCACTGAAAATTCTATGAAATGCCGTTTGCCTTGTTGGACCTGCCTGCTAGCTTTTTGTGATTCATGCACTGGAACACCTAGATCCCTCTGCACTTCACTCCTAGAACATAGAACATAGAACACTACAGCGCAGTACGGGCCCTTCGGCCCTCGATGTTGCGCCGACCTGTGAAACCATCTGAAGCCTATCTCACCTACACTATTCCATTTTCATCCATATGTCTATCCAGTGACCACTTAAATGCCCTTAAAGTTGGCGAGTCTACTACTGTTGCAGGCAGGGCGTTCCACACCCCTACTACTCTCTGAGTAAAGAAACTGCCTCTGACATCTGTCCTATATCTCTCACCCCTCAATTTAAAGCTATGTCCCCTCGTGTTGGTCATCACCATCCGAGGAAAAAGACTCTCACTGTCCATCCTATCTAACCCTCTGACTATCTATATGTCTCTATTAAGTCACCTCTCAGCCTTCTCCTCTCTAACGAAAACAACCTCAATTCCCTGAGCCTTTCCTCGTAAGACCTTCCCTCCATACCAGGCAACATCCTAGTAAATCTCCTCTGAACCCTTTCCAAAGCTTCCACATCCTTCCTATAATGTGGTGACCAGAACTGCACGCAGTACTCCAGGTGTGGCCGCACCAGAGTTATGTACAGCTGCAGCATGACCCTGTGGTTCCGAAACTCAATCCCCCTGCTTATAAAGGCTAGCACACCATATGCCTTCTTAACAGCCCTATTAACCTGGGTGGCAACTTTCAAGGATTTATATACCTGGATGCCGAGATCTCTCTGTTCATCTACACTACCAAGAATCTTGCCATTAGCCCAGTACTCTGCATTCCTGTTACTCCTTCCAAAGTGAACCACCTCACACTTTTCCGCATTAAACTCCATCTGCCACCTCTCAGCCCAGCTCTGCAGCTTATCTATGTCCCTCTGTATCCTATAACATCCTTCAGCACTATCCACAACTCCACCGACCTTCGTGTCATCTGCAAATTTACTAACCCATCCTTCTACACCCTCTTCCAGGTCATTTATAAAAATGACAAACAGCAGTGGCCCCAAAACAGATCCTTGCGGTACACCACTAGTAACTGAACTCCAGGATGAACATTTGCCATCAACCACCACCCTCTGTCTTCTTTCAGCTAGCCAATTACTGATCCAAACCGCTAAATCACCTTCAATTCCATACTTCCTTATTTTCTGCAATAGCCTACCGTGGGGAACCTTATCAAACGCCTTACTGAAATCCATATACACCACATCAACAGCTTTACCCTGATCCACCTGTTTGGTCACCTTCTCAAAAACTCAATAAGGTTTGTGAGACATGACCTACCCTTCACAAAACCGTGTTGAGTATCGCTAATCAACTTGTTCTTTTCAAGATGATTATAAACCCTATCTCTTATAACCTTTTCCAACATTTTACCCACAACCGAAGTAAGGCTCACAGGTCTATAATTACCAGGGTTGTCTCTACTCCCCTTCTTGAACAAGGGGACAACATTTGCTATCCTCCAGTCTTCCGGCACTATTCCTGTCGACAAAGACGACATAAATATCAAGGACAAAGGCTCTTCAATCTCCTCCCTGGCTTCCCAGAGAATCCTAGGATAAATCCCATCTGGCCCAGGGGACTTATCTATTTTGACATTTTCTAAAATTGCTAACACCTCCTCCTTTTGAACCTCAACTCTCCATTTAGTTAATAATCTGCCTTTTGATTCCTCCTACCAAAGTGCATGACCTCACACTTCCCCACATTAGCATGGGCAGCACGGTAGCATAGTGGTTAGCACAATTGTTTCACAGCTCCAGGGTCCCAGGTTCGATTCCTGGCTTGGGTCGCTGTCTGTGCGGAGTCTGCACGTTCTCCCCATGTGTGCGTGGGTTTCCTCAAGGTGCTCCGGTTTCCTCCCACAGTCCAAAGATGTGCAAATTAGGTGGATTGGCCATGATAAATTGCCCTTAGTGTCCAAAATTGCCCTGAGTGTTGGGTGGGGTTAAAGGGTTATGGGGATGGGGTGGAGGTATGGCTTGCGTTGGATGCTCTTTCCAAGAGCCGGTGCAGACTCGATGGGCCGAATGGCCTCCTTCTGCACTGTGAATTCTATGATTGTATGATTCTATGATTAAACTCCATTTGCCAGATTTTCGCCCAGTCACCCAATCGATCTATATCCCATTGCAGAATCACAGTACCCTCATCGCAACATGCCCTTCCATCCTATCATCGGCGAATTTGGAAACCTTACGTTCTGTTACCTCCTTCAGATCATTAATGTAAATGGCGAACAATTGTGGGCCAAGAACTGATCCCTGCGGTACTCCACCGGTTAGATCTTCCACTCTGGAAAGGACACATTTGTTCCAACTCTCAGTTTTCTATGTGACAACCAGTTTGCAATCCATGCTAACACACTTCCCTTAATTCCATGGGCTTTTACTTTATTCACCAGCCTCTTATGCGACACCTCGTCAAATGCCTTTTGGAAAACTAAATCCGGTACATCTACAGGTTCTCCTTTATCTACTCTCCCTGTTACATCCTCAAAGAATTTGAAAACATTTGTCAAGCAAGATTTATCCTTCATGAAACCATGGGCGGGATTCTCTGGCCACACCCGCTCGGCGACCAGAAATTCCTGCCCGATGTCAATGGACCTTTACGCGGTCGCCCATGGAGATCTAGCAGCAAGTGGGGTAGAAGAATCCAGCCCCATGTCAACTAGGTTTGATTATATTCAGCCTTCTTAAATGATTTGCTATTGACTCCAGCGTCCTACAAGAATAGATGTTAATCTAACTGGCCTATCGTTTCCTGCCTTCTGCCTTTCTCCCTGTTTAAAGAGAGTCACATTGGCTGTTTTCCAATCTTCTGGTACCCTCCCGGAATTCAGCGAGTTATGAAAATTTTCAACCAATGGGTCCACTATCTCTGCAGGCACTTCCATTAAAACCCGAGAGTGCAGTTCATCGGGTCCTGGCGACTTGTCTGCCTTTCGCCCCTTGAGTTTCTCTAACACTCTCTCCCTTGTGATTGGGATTTTTGTAAGCTCTACCATGTTATTTTGAATTCAGCTCTTCTGATATCTTAGGGATATTTGCAATGTCTTTTACGGTGAAGACTGATTATGACGTATATCTGCCACTTCTTTGTTTGCTGTTATTAATTCACCAGCCTCGTTCAGTAGAGACCCCACAAAGCCTCCCACTTCCAATTTATATATCCATAGACTCTCTTTCTGTTTGTCTTTATACTTCATGCAAGTTTTCCCTCAAAATTCATTTTCTCCCTTATGAGCTTTTTAGTCTTTTGCTGCTGGATCCTAAAACCTCCCAGTCCTCTGGTCTACCACTATCCCTTGTCACTTTATATATCCCAATTTCCAGTTTAACATTATCCTTGACCTCCTTTGTTAACCATGGATTTTGCCTCTTTCCCGTGGAATCCCTCTTTTTGATTGGGATAAACTCCCGCTGAGGATTATTGTCCAACTGTTTGAATATCTGCCACTGCTCATCTACTGTACCTTAGCTTGTTTACCCAGTTCACCTTCGACAACTCTTCCCTCATACCAGTATAATTGCCCTTATTTAAGTTGAATTCACTGGTTATGGACCTATGGCGTTCAGCCTCAAACTGTATCTGGAATTCTATTATATTGTGGACACTACCCACTAAGGGATCCTTAACCAGAAGATCACTTATTAACCCTTCTTCGTTACACAAAACCAAATCTAAAATAGCCCATTCCAGCGTAGGGCCTACAACGTACTGCTGTAAAAAGCAATCCCTGATGCACTCCACAAATTATTCTTTGATGCTACCCTTGCCGTTTTGGTTTGTCCAATCAATATGCAATTAAAATTTCCCATGATAATTACAGTTCCTTTCAAACATGCCCTTAATATTTCCCCATTTATGCTCTGACCTCTGGAGAGGTCACATTTTGGGGGTCTATGGACTACTCCCACCCTTGTCTTCCTTCCCCTGCTCATCATGATTTCAACCCAAACCGATTCTACATCACTATCCACTGCCTTTATATCATGACTCAGCACTGCGCTGAAACCTTCCTTAATTAACAACGCTACCCCACCTCCTTTCCCCTTTGCCCCGTTCTTTTGGAATGTTGAGCACTCAGTCCTGGTCACCCTGCAACCACTGTAATAGCTAATATTTCTGTAATAGCTAATATATCATACTCACATGTTGCAATCTGTGCAATCAACAGATCTATCTTGTTGCAAATGCTTCGCTAATTCAGATAAAGGACATTTAGCTTTGATTTTTTACAGTTGTTTACAACTCTGGATTTGCTCGGTTTTACATATTTTTTCAAAAATAAATTTAGAGTACCCAATTATTATTTTATTTCCAATTAAGGGGCAATTTAGAGTGGCCAATCCACCTAACCTGCACATCTTTGGGTTGTGGGGGTGAGACCCACGCAGACACGGGGAGAATGTGCAAACTCCACACGGGCAGTGACCCAGGGCCGGGATTCGAACCCGGGTCCTCAGCGCCCCAGTCCCAGTGCTAACCACTGCACCACGTGCCGCCCTCTGTTTTACATATTTTTGCTTACGTTTCCTGTCCTGCCCTGTCACATTATGACAGTCAAGTTCCCCCTCACTATCCTGTGCCACTGCTCCCTCATATTCCCCTGATTTTTTTAAACCTTCCATTCTTGGAACCGTCCCCTCTCCCAGTTAGGGCTCTTGTGCGAGGCCTTGATGCGATATAATGTTTATATGATCGTTCCCTGCCTGTTGTTTTCTGTTGACACTCAGACTGATCACTAAATCTGCACTCCCACCTTTAACTTTGACTTCCTAATTTTCCAAGCAACTGAACCCTGTAAATCATGGCTCAGTGGATACCACTCTCACCCACGAGTCAGAAGGTTGTGGGTTTTAGAACCATGCCACAGATTTGAACACAAATATCTTGGCTGGCACTCCCAGTGCGGTATGAGAGGTGTCCCCTTTCAGGTGAGAAGTTGGAGCCAATTGTCTCCACCCACCCTCTCAGGTGAATGTAAAAGATCCAACTGCATCATTCTCAACAAAACGACATGGCCTATATTTACCCCTCCATTTGTGTCATTAAACAGATCACTCGGTCATTGTCACATTGCTGTGGGAGCTTGCTGTCTGCAAAGTGGCTAAGGTGTTTCCTACATTACAACAATGGCTAGAGTACGGGGCGGCACGTGGCACAGTGGTTAGAAATGCAGCCTATGGCGCTGAGGACCCGGGTTCGAATCACGGCCCTGGGTCACTGTCCGTGTGGAGTTTGCACATTCTCCCCGTGTCTGCGTGGGTTTCGCCCCCACAACCCAAAGGTGTGCAGGTTAGGTGGATTAGCCATGCCAAATTGCCCCTTAATTGGAGAAAAAAATAATTGGGTACTCTAAATTTAAAAAAAACAACGACTAGAGTTTAAGAGCAGGGAGGCTATGCAGGAATCCGTATAAAATGTTGGTTAGGCCGCAGCTAGAGTATTGTGTGCAGTTCTCGAAAATGGGATTACAATAATTAGGTGCTTGTTTTTGACCAGCACATTTACGATGGGCCGAAGGGCCTTTTCTGTTCTGTAGACCTCTACGACTATTTCCTTGATTGTAAAGTGCTGTGGGATGTCCTCCAGATGTGAAGGTGCTATAAAAATGCAAGTCTTTCATTTCTATAGGACTTTTCAAATCCTCATGATGTTCTATTGGTTTTCAAAAGTGATGAATTACTTTTTGAAACGTAATTACTATTGTTATGTTGGTAAATATGGCAGTTCTTTGTACAAAGGTCTCAGTGACAGCAATTTGCTACAGTTAATCTGTTTTTTGCAGTAATGATAAAGGGATGTTAGTCAGAACATCAGTAGAGACTTTACACCTCAGAGACCGTGTGATTTTGTCTTTTACATATGCCTGAGAGAGCCATTTGAACCTTAGATTAACATCGCCTTTGAATGGTAGTTTCTCTTAAACACTCTGTCAGTACCACACTGAGGTCTCAGTCTGTACTCTGCGCTCACAGCCTAATGGGCTCACAGCCTAATGGGCCTTAAACTGACAATCCCTGAGTAGAGGTGAGTGTACTCACTGTTTGAAAACTATGATCATGGGCGCGATCTAATGGCCTCGTCGCGCCCGCTCGGAGATGTCACAAGGTCGTTAGCGCTCGGAACACCTCGCAAGATCTAACGAGATCTCGCAAGACGTCTGTGGTGAATGTGATTCACACGGGATTATAATCTGTATATATATGTGTTTATATTGTGAGTGCAGTTGCACTACCTGACCACCAGGGGGAGTAGCTCTGGGAATACTCGAGAGTTGTACTGGGCTTCTCCCTTGGCTCCGCCCAGGACTCCTCCCCAGGGAGCTGCTGTATAAAGATCAGTGCCACAGGGTCAGCCGGCCAGTTCACCGAAAGTTCAACGGCTAACAGGCTGGCTCTGTTGTAAGTATATTAAAACCGCTATTCTAATCCTACAAGAACGTGTCCGTAGAATTGTTGGTTCCAACAACGTTACAATCTGGATCTTGCCCTCGCTGGGCGAAATACGGATTTACATATTTAAGTGAGCCGTTTAAATATGTCGGCACCTGATTCTCCCGAGGCCCGGGAACGAATGGTCGCAGCTGGGTGACCTCGGTGCCGCTTAGCTGTGGTCCACACGAATGTTGACCTTGGGCGGTCTCTCAGGCCATTGGAGGCCCCCGGGTGATCGGGTCCGAGGCCGGGGTGGTACCCCGACACTCCTGCTGGCACCTGGGCCTCTTGGCACTACCACCAGGATATTGCCTGGCTGGCAGGGGCACTGTCAGGTGGCCAGGTGCCAAGATGCCCAGGTTGCCCATGCCAGGGACTGGGCCCGGGCGGTGTCCTGCCCTTATGAGGTGGGACGAGAGGGGGCTCGAGGACCCCCGAAGAGGTAAGTTGGGGCAGTGGGGGTTCCGGAGCCCACAGCGGAGAAGCAGAGGGGGGGGGCTCGAAAGATTGGCGCGGCATTTAAAAATTGCGCCCCCCGCGAGTCATCTCCCAACACTGATGAATGAGGGAAGAGCGACCTCGGCGCGGCGTTCCCAACTGAGGGCAGAAAAAACGGCAGAGTCCCGTTAGATAGAGGGGTCGTCCGCAACACGGCAGGTGCCGAGAAACACCCCACAATATGCACCCAAAACGGAACTCTGAAAAGCCCCTAGTCGCCACATTCCGCGCCTGCTCGGGTACACACAGAGAGAAATCACAATGTCCAAATTACCTAACAGCTTGTCTTTCAGGACCTGTGGGAGGAAACCGAATCAAACACGGGGAGAACGTGCAGACTCAGCACAGACAGTGACCCAGGCCAGGAATCAAACCTGGGACCCTGGCGCTGTGAAGCAACAATGCTAACCACTGTGCTACCATGCTTACTCTAATAAGATTAAAATGATTGCAAATGAGTTGTGATTGTTTTCTCGCCCTTTCTGGGTGAGATCCTGATCACCCCAGCTGGAGTGGGCCGGGAGAACGGGAAACCGGTCTGCATCCGACACAATTAATGATCACCCACAATGCTGTGGGTGGGCCCCCACAACCCACTTGATTTTAGTCTTTACAAAGTTAGAAGACAGCAATATTGGGATGTAAAACCAGGTCGCTCCCTCTCCCGCGAGATTCCCGTCTGGCCTGTTCAATGAAAATGATCCTTCTTGGGAAAGTAAAATCACATCGGCAGCATATCGGCATCTTCTATTTCCCTATTAATGGAACCATTCTGTTAAGAATTCTTAAACGAGGACAAACCTGAAAACTCAAGACACTGAGCAAGGATCTTACTGAGCGATGATCACTGAGCACGCAGTGATATCCGCTTCTCAGTGTGAGTGACGTTAGGACCTGGGATTTCTGCAATGCACCAACTTGTGGCTCTGAGCAACAGTGTTTTTGTTTTCAGAATTGAGCAACTCTGTGATTTTACTTGCTCCACCATTGGAGACCGTGCCTGCAATTTCCCGAGGCTTAAAGTTCTGGAATACCCTCCCTACAGGTCTCCACCTCACTATCTCACTTTCCTCTTTTAAGACACTCATTTACAATCTACCCTTTGGCCAAGTTTTTGGTCATCTACGTCAAATTTTAGAGCGTTCGAATGATGCATCTTGGGATATTTTGTTACATTAATGGGACTATATAAATACAAGTGTAGTTATCTATATCGATATAAATTTTTATTTGTGGTTGAATAAACTAATGTTTTATCCGTTCACAGGGTGTGGGTTTCATTGGCTAGGCCAGCATTTGTTGCCCATCCCAATTTGCCCTTGAGAAGGTGGTGGTGAGCTGCCTTCGTGAGCCGCTGCCGTCCCTGTGGTGTAGGTACAGCCATAGTGCTGTTAGTGAGGGAATTCCAGGATTTTGACCCAGCGACAGCGAAGGAATGGCGATGTATTTTCAAGTCAGGGCGGGGTGTGGCTTGGAGGGGAACTTGCAGCTGGTGGTGTTCCCGGGTATCTGCTGCTCTAGGTGGTAGGGTTAACAGGTTTGGAAGGTGCTGTTGAAAGAGTTAGCACAGTGCCTGTAGATGGTACACACTTGAGATACCCTCAATTACGACACAGGAGAGAAGATAGGTAATTCAAAGGCTTTAATCATCTGAGAACTGAACAGCAGCCGAGAAGTGTGCTCATCACATGCTGCTGAGTGAGCCTCATCTTATATACCATTTCCTGGGGGCGGAGCCAAAGGCGGAGTCCCCCAGGGTTCCAAGCCCGGTCTTAAAGGGCCAATGCATTAAAGGTAAGGTACCATTACAGCAGCTACTGATACCATTCATCACAACACTGTTGACACTGTGTGCCGGTGGTGGAGGGACTGGATGTTGAAGATGCTGGACGCGATGCCAATCAAGCAGGGGCTGCTTTGTCCTGGATGGTGTCAAGCTTCTTCAGTGTTGTGGGAGTCGCACTGGCCTAGATAAATGGAGCGTATTCCATCATGTGCCTTGTAGATGGTGAGCAGGCTTTAGGAAGTCAGGCAGTGAGTTACTCTTTGCAGAATTCCCAGCTCTCTGACCTGCTCTCGTATTTATATGGTTGGTCAATGGTAATGCCCTGGATGTTGAAAGTGGGCATTCGGCACTGGTAATGAAAGGGCAGCGGGTTTGATTCGCTCCTGTTGGGGACTTGTACGGCACGAATGTTACCATTGAAGAATAAGACCCTACTTTAAAGCTGAGCCTCTTGAGGGATGTTTTAAATAGCTATGCTGGGTTTCCCTTTAACCAGCTGTCAGTGTACAGCACTCCACAATTGAGAGGAAATAACAAAGAACGCAGTTATGTCAGTCTTTTATGTCTTTTGATTTTTGACAGAGCTTTAATCCCATTTCAGTGATCTTCCCACTTCAATCAACTAACTTGCCTTTTAATCTGAGGAATACTCCAACTCCTTTACAACTGCCACACTGTTCCCAACCAAAGCAGCCATGGGGCGGCGCACTTTATGGACTGATTAACCCTGACTTCAGTACCACGGGGCAAAATGAGTTTAAATAGCAGCGGCCACAAAATTCCATAACAGGCTATCCGAGCAGAGCGGAGGTTTCTGGAGGGACTTCAGAAATATGGATTTTCTAAACAGTTGACTTGAATCATTGAGTCCTTCAGTAGCGTTGTTTTGCGTACTTAAACAGGATGGACCCGGTAGGTGTAAGTGGTAAGTTAGGACCAAATAGGTTAGGCTACGAACCAAGTGATGGGAAAGGGGATTAGGACTGACGGTTGCATGATGGCTGGCGACGACACGATGGGCTGAAGGGCCTCTTTCTGTGCTGTAAAACTCTATGACTTAATTCCTGTATTTGTTCTCATAGGTACATGGATTATGGTAGAATAATGGAGTGTAGATTAATTTGTTCTTAAGGGCAGCACGGTCGCATTGTAGATAGCACAATTGCTTAACAGCTCCAGGGTCCCAGGTTCGATTCCGGCTTGGGTCACTATCTGTGGGGAGTCTGCACGTTCTCCCCGTGTCTGCGTGGGTTTCCTCCGGGTGCTCCGGTTTCCTCCCACAGTCCAAAGATGTGCAGGTTAGGTGAATTGGCCATGATAAATTGCCCTTAGTGTCCAAAATTGCCCTTAGTGTTGGGTGGGGTTACTGGGTTATGGGGATAGGGTGGAGGTGTTGACCTCGGGTAGGGTGCTCTTTCCAAGAGCCGGTGCAGACTTGATGGGCCGAATGGCCTCCTTCTGCACTGTAAATTTTATGATAATCTATGATTAATCTAGGACAAAGGTTCGGCACAACATCGTGAGCCGAAGGGCCTGTTCTGTGCTGTATTTTTCTATGTTCTATGTTGTGCAATGCCATTGTACTGTTTAGGTTTCTGCTCAAGGTACCTGGATAAGAGTAAAAGAGAATAGTCAATTCGAAGAGACAGCAATGCTGGTGGTGTAGTGATACTGTCATTGGACTTGTAATGCAGCGGCCTAGACTGATGCTCTGGGGACATGGGTTCTATTCCCACCATGGCACTTGGTGGGATTTAATTTCAGTTAATAAATCAAGAATTGTAAAGTTTGTCTTGACCATGAAGCTAGCAATAGTGTCATACAGTACAGAAGAGGCCCTTGGCCCACCGAGTCTGCACCCACAAAATGTACACTAATCCTCTGGTGTGGCTAGTGGATGGATCCATGGACTAGGAGTGGGGCAAGAAGAAAAGGGCTGCTGGAGGAGGAGAGTATTGTGGTGCACCACGGACAAGATGGCGGCAGGCTCTGCCCACCCAATGGTCAACGGAGCAGCTAATCGAGTTCCTCAATGGGAAGTTCGGCCAGGAGAGGAAGGAGGCCCTGGAACACCTGGCCAAGGTGGTGGAACCGATTAAGTCCGGGATCGAGAGAGCGCAGCAGAGGCTGGAATCCCAGGGCCGGGGGATCCAGAAATGAATGAGGACGTTGAACTTTGGATGGGTTTGTCCATGTGTGTTTTTTAAAATTCTTTAAAAAGTCTTTGATGGCAGGTTTCCTGGAGGGCAGGTTTTTCATGGGGGAACATTGAGGGTGAGTGTACCTTTTGTTGCTCTTTAGGAGGGCGTGGGTAAGCAGGGCAGAAGGTCAGTGATAGGAGATATTGCAAATAACATGTGTAGACCACAAGTCAGAGAAAGTGTTAATGGCAGCGTGAAGGGCTATAGAAGGTGCTGATAATGGCATAAAGGTAAAATAGCAGAATGTGTTAAAGGGGAACAAAGCTCAGTGCCTGTCAGATTTACCCAGTCTGACTGTACCCAGTGTCTATCAGGATAACCCAGTCTGACTGTACCCAGTGTCTATCAGGATAACCCAGTCTGACTGTACCCAGTGTCTATCAGGATAACCCAGTCTGACTGTACCCAATGTCTGTCAGGATAACCCAGTCTGACTGTACCCAGTGTTTATCAGGATAACCCAGTCTGACTGTACCCAGTGACTGTCAGGATAACCCAGTCTGACTGTACCCAATGTCTGTCAAGATAACCCAGTCTGACTGTATCCAGTGTCTATCAGGATAACCCAGTCTGACTGTACCCAGTGTCTATCAGGATAACCCAGTCTGACTGTACCCAGTGTCTATCAGGATAACCCAGTCTGACTGTACCCAATGTCTGTCAAGATAACCCAGTCTGACTGTACCCAGTGTCTATCAGGATAACCCAGTCTGACTGTACCCAGTGTCTATCAGATTTACCCAATCTGACTGTACCCAGTGTCTACCTGGTTTACCCAGTCTGACTGTACCCAGTGTCTATCAGATTTACCCAATCTGACTGTACCCAGTGTCTACCCGGTTTACCCAGTCTGACTGTACCCAGTGTCTACCCGGTTTACCCAGTCTGACTGTACCCAGTGTCTATCAGGATAACAAAGTCTGACTGTACCCCATGTCTATCCGGTTTACCCAGGCCGACTGTACCCAGTGACTATCAGGTTTACCCAGTCTGACTGTACTCAGTGCCTATCAGGATAACCCAGTCTGACTGTACCCAGTGTCTATCCGCTTTACCAAGTCTGACTGTCCCCAGTGTCTATCAGGATAACCCAGTTTGACTGTACCCAGTGTCCATCCGGTTTACTCAGTCTGTCTGTACCCAGAATCTATCAGGATAAGCCAGTCTGACTGTACCCAATGTCTATCCGGTTTACCAAGTCTGACTGTACCCAGTGTCTGTCCGGTTTACCCATTCTGACTGTACCCAGAATCTATCAGGATAAGCCAGTCTGACTGTACCCAGTGTCTATCTGGTTTGGCAAGTCTGACTGTATCCAGTGTCTATCTGGTTTGCCAAGTCTGACTGTACCCAGTGTCTATCAGGATAAGCCAGTCTGACTACCCAGGGCCTATCAGGATAACCCAGTCTGACTGTACCTAGGGCCTATCAGGATAGCCACTGACTGTACCCAGGGCCTATTAGATTTACCCAACCTGACTGTCCCCAGGGCCTTTCAAGTTTACATGGTCTGACTGTACCCAGTGTCTATCAAGATAACCCAGTCTGACTGTACACATTGTCTATCAGTCTACCCATTCTGACTATACCCAGGGACTATCCGGTTTAACCAATGTGGCGGTACCCAGTGTCTATCCGGTTTACCCATTCTGACTGTACCCAATGTCTATCCGGTTTACCCAGTCTGACTGTACCCAGTGCCTATCCTGTTCACCCAGCCTGACTGTACCCAGTGTCTATCCTGTTTACCCAGTCTGACTGTACCCAGTGCCTATCCTGTTTATCCAGTCTGACTGTACCCAGTGTCTATCCGGTTTACCCAGTCTGACTGTACCCAGTGCCTATCCGGTTTACCCAATCTGACTGTACCCAGTGCTTATCCTGTTTATCCAGTCTGACTGTACCCAGTGCCTATCCTGTTCACCCAGTCTGACTGTACCCAGTGCTTATCCTGTTTATCCAGTCTGACTGTACCCAGTGCCTATCCTGTCTATCCAGTCTGACTGTACCCAGTGCCTATCCTGGTTATCCAGTCTGACTGTACCCAGTGCTTATCCTGTTTATCCAGTCTGACTGTACCCAGTGCCTATCCTGTCTATCCAGTCTGACTGTACCCAGTGCCTATCCTGGTTATCCAGTCTGACTGTACCCAGTGCCTATCCTGTTTATCCAGTCTGACTGTACCCAGTGCCTATCCTGTTTACCCAGTCTGACTGTACCCAGTGCCTATCCTGTTTACCCAGTCTGACTGTATCCAGTGCCTATCCGGTTTACCCAGTCTGACTGTACCCAGTGCCTATCCGGTTTACCCAGTCTGACTATACCCAGTGCCTATCCGGTTTTCCCAGTCTGACTGTACCCAGTGCCTATCCGGTTTTCCCAGTCTGACTGTACCCAGTGCCTATCCGGTTTTCCCAGTCTGACTGTACCCGATGCCTATCATGATTACACAGTCTGAATGTACCCAGGGCCTATCCAGTTTACCCAGTCTGGCTGTTCCCAGGGCCCATTCTGTTTCCCCATTCTGACTGTACCTAGTGCCTATCTGGTTTACTAGTCTGACTGTACCCACAGTTCTTCATCCCATTGATCAGCCAAGTCAATTTCAACTGGACATTTGCCAAACTGACTGTGACTCATTGCATGGATCAGGCATCTGAATTTGAAGACAGTATTCAGGAGAGCTCTGACTAGCACTCTGTATCACTGCAGCAGTACACAGTGCAGTAATATTTTACTGGATGTTCCAAAACCTCCGTCATTCTGCATGAGCTTCCATACTGGAATAATTGAAGTGTTCTGCAAGGGGAGGTTTTGATCTTTCTCTTCTGTCAATAAGCCACTATTCCTGCAGCTGGGCAACATTAAATGTCTTGACTGTTTCCATTCACTTGCCATTGCTAACTTTAAAAGGGAACTTTGAAAGGGAACATCCACTTGTCATCAGTGGTGAGCGGCTAATTCCCCTCGAAAACACGCCTCTCATGGGAAAATAGGCAAACACGCCAATCCTGACACGCACTCACAGATTATCAGAGATAGATTTTGTTTTCACGAGTGTTACGACCCCCTGGGCTAGTGTGCGGTCAATTGTAGCCCCACTTGACCCCGAGTCGCAACACAATTGAAATTAACAAGTAATTCTGAGAAAATACCCAAAGTCTCTGGTCTTTGCTGCCCCATAATGACAGTCACCAGGTTTGTAAATTTAAACACAATAAGCTTTTATTAATAACAATACCTACAAGTAAATAGGCAGAAAATACAACTGGTTAACTGTTATCTAATTCCTAACCCCCCCCCCCCCTCCCCTCTTTAACTCGCCCCACCCTCACACACACAAGACAGACAAACACCGAGGGGAAGAAGGGTGTGAAGAAAAAATTAAAAGGATGAAAGTCTCTGGGCCGGATTCTCCGTTTCTGAGTCTAAGTGTTGACGTCAACGGAGAATCTGTGGACTTTCACGTCAGAAAAATCGGTGCCACACTTGCACCGATTCTGCTACCGGTGAGGGGCTAGCACCGCCGCCACGTGGAATGTCATTGGAACACGTGAAAAATGATGCGGGACTCGCTGGATCCGTGATGGGCACCCGCAGAGCTGACAATCTGCAGCCTCCCTTAAACTAGACACATCCCGCACACGCACTGATAAGGGCCGAAAAGATGGGATAGGTTGTGCTGGAGCGCTCATCCAGCTGATGGGGCGGCTGGGGCCAGAGGGCACGCAGGGCAGTGCCCCGGGGGGGGGGGGGGGGGGGGAGGGGGTCACCTATACGACCCAGGGCGCCAGGTTTAAAGCGGGCTGTCAGCAGCATACGCAGCCACATGGCTGCCTTGACGGCTGCGGTAATAGTGTTGCGCACCCATCCACCCCGACCCCATAGCCCACCTCCTGGCCACCCCTCACTATTCCCCCCAGCCCTGGCAGAAGCCCCCTGGCCAGCGGTGCTGGACACTGTCTGTACACCCTCTCTCTCAGCAGCCACCACGCCAGGTTCATGATTTGTGACAGCACACGTGAACCGCGCCATTGGGAACTCGGCCCATCAGAGGCGGAGAATCATAGGTGGGCCAACTGATGATATGCGAGCGATGTTTCAACTACGCCTGGCGTGTGTCTTATTGACGCTGTTTTTGAGGAGGCGGAGCATCGCGATTCAGCGTCAAACCAGCGCCTGCCGCGATTTCAGAGTCGGAGCTATTCTCCGCCCAATCACACGCCCCGATTTCAGCGTCGGTGCTATTCTCCGCCCAATCACACGCCCCGATTTCAGCGTCGGAGCTATTCTCCGCCCAATCACACGCCCCGATTTCAGCGTCGGAGCTATTCTCCGCCCAATCACACGCCCCGATTTCAGCGTCGGATCTATTCTCCGCCCAATCACACGCCCCGATTTCAGCGTTGGTGCTATTCTCCGCCCAATCACACGCCCCGATTTCAGGGTCGGAGCTATTCTCCGCCCAATCACATGCCCCGATTTCAGCATCGGTGCTATTCTCCGCCCAATCACATGCCCCGATTTCAGCGTCGGTGCTATTCTCCGCCCAATCACACGCCCCGATTTCAGAGTCGGAGCTATTCTCCGCCCAATCACACGCCCCGATTTCAGCGTCGGTGCTATTCTCCGCCCAATCACACGCCCCGATTTCAGCGTCGGTGCTATTCTCCGCCCAATCACACGCCCCGATTTCAGCGTCGGTGCTATTCTCCGCCCAATCACACGCCCCGATTTCAGCGTCGGTGCTATTCTCCGCCCAATCACATGCCCCGATTTCAGCATCGGTGCTATTCTCCGCCCAATCACACGCCCCGATTTCGGCATCGGCTAAAGGAGAATCCCTCCCTCTGTTTCAGATGGAAATATTCCCCAAACCTTTCATCAATCTCGGCCTACAGTTGGAGGTTTTTGCTCTCTGTGTGTAATGGTTTTCACTTGTAGATTCATCAAGATCTCAAAACCTCACTGCAGGTTCAGACAACAGCAGGTAGGCAACATTTCTGGAGAAAGACATCGAGAAAGGGAGCAACTCAATCTGCTTCTCCCAGCATCCTGGACCCCACCGTCCCTTCCTGGGTTCTCTGAAAACCAGCCCACGCGGGTAGGACCCAATCACTGCCTGTTGTCGGGCGGAATAGGGCCTTTGGCCAATTCATTGGCCACCAGCCAACCAATCAAACCAAATCCCTCCGATCCGGTTTCCTCCCACAGTCCAGAGATGTGCAGGTTAGGTGGATTGGCCATGATAAATTGCCCTTAGTGTCCAAAATTGCCCTTAGTGTTGAGTGGGGTTACTGGGTTATGGGGATAGTGTTGACCTTGGGTAGGGTGCTCTTTCCAAGAGCCGGTGCAGACTCGATGGGCTGAATGGCCTCCTTCTGCACTGTAAATTCTATGAAATCTCTCGGGTGTCACAAAGTCTGAGTTCTGCTGTTCTAAAAGTAAATCTCCAATAACACAGTGCACTAATTTGCAACTTTTGAGTTCCTCACTTCCCCTGCTTGATGCAAAGGTATATGTCCATTAAATATCCATGTATCACAATGATAACCACAAAGTAAAATAAATGGGAAATAAGGGAATCAACAGGAAGGGCCCTTGTACATGGCAGTCACCTATGGAGCGAAGGGGATTTGTTTGATCGGTTTGCAAAGTATTTACCTCCGTGCTGTTCACACCTTCCCAGCTGAGGGAGCACGCTGTCAGTGGAGGTGCTGATGGATCCCAGACAGCAGACTGACAGGGAATATATTTCCCAACCCAAGCGGATGGTCCATTTCCCAAGGTGGCTTTGAGATTTATTGACTGCTCCTTCCTCCCCCCTCCCACCTTTTTCACTGATTTCGCCTGTTCCCCTCCAAAACAAGGGTGTCGCATTCTTTCGTCCTCTGTCACCATCCCAGGATGGTTGGAAGATTACATATGGCCAGTGCTTCTGCAATTTCCACTCTTGCTTCCCTCTGTATCCTTGGATGCATCCCGTTTGGTCCTGGTGAATTATGGAGAGAGCCAGTTTTTCCAAAATTTCCTCTTTCTCAATGACTATCCCATCCCATGTCTCAACTACCTCAACTGAAAATTCCGGTTGATAGGATCATTTTTGTTTGAAATTCTCTTCCCAAGAGAGCACTGGAGGCTGGGTCATTGAATATATCCAAAGATAAGTTGGGCAGATATTTGGGGGGGGGGGGGGGGGGGGGTTTATTGGGGGGTGAGGGGGGACGGAGGATGGAGGAAATGGAATTGAGGCCACAGTTATGATCTTCTTGACTGGCAAGCTCGGTTTGATGGACCAAACGGCCCATTCCTCCTAGTTCAGGTGATCTTACGATCTTATGATGCACTTTTGTTGAGACAGGTATTAAGGATTACAAAGCCAAGGTGGATAAATGGAAAAACATTTCAGCCATGATCTCATTAGATGGCAGGCCAACGAGGGGCCGAGTGGCCTATTTCTGTTTCCATATTCCTACTGTTCATTTTTTTTTTGTGTTGTGGAGATAAATGTTCTTTGCATTTCTGGTTATTGCTGTAAGATTGCCATTGTTTTAAATTTGTTTTGTTTGTAATTTAAGTTGGGGGAGAAGGATGAGAAAATATAAGCAGCTAATGTACTAAAAAGCATCAAGGGACCAGTGAGTGTATGAAAGGAAGACGTAGGGAGGGCCAGAAACTCCAATCGCAGGCGCCAAAGAATGTAGCCACAGCATTGGTAGCCATAGACCTGCTCTGCTATGGATTAAACCTCATTGGCATCGAATCACATACGGGTAACATGCATTCAGAGGTCTTGTAGCGTATGGGGTAGGGCCCCTACCTCTGGACCGGAAACTCTGAGACGAACAGCAGGACTTTTTTGGCCATGGAAGGAGTGTTCATGGTGCGGTTCAACGGGTTGATAATCAGCTCCGGAATACATCCCCCGTGATTTCCCAAAGGGAAAAACGTGCGGGTGTGAAGATGCACCTAAAACATGTGAAAAAAAGTGGGGGAAACACACAAAACCATCCAGGCAAATCAGCTTTTACGTTGGACGAACTTGTAGAGGCTGAAGAGCATGGTTTTCCAGATACCGATACATAAATACAACCTCACAATTATATCAGGCCTATCACAGCCACAGGACATCCCGAAGCTCCTTATACAGCCAATGAAGTACTTCTTGAAGTGTGTCACTGTTCTAATGTCAGAAATGTGGTAGCCACTTTGCAGTACGGCCCCCCAAGCAGCAATGTGATAAAAGATCGGATTTTTATTATTATTATTATTTCCGTTTCTGGTAATGTTGGTTAAGTGACAAAAATTGCACAGACACAAAGGAAAGCTGTCCGACTCTTTTTTATTTTAATAAATTTAGAGTACCCAATTAATTTTTTCTAATTAAGGGGCAATTTAGCATGGCCAATCCACCTATCCGGCACATCTTTGGGTTGTGGGGGCGAAACCCACGCAAACACGGGGAGAATGTGCAAACTCCACACGGACAGTGACCCAGAGCCGGGATTGAACCTGGGATCTCGGTGCCGTGAGGCTGCAGTGCTAACCCACTGCGCCACCGTGCTGCCCTATCCTACTCTTCTTTTGACGAGTGGCATATCCCATGCCCTGTTTTAGACACCCGCCCTTGTCAGTCATCTGGAGTGGTATTTGAACCCATGGACTTAGGGGCGGCACGTTAGCACAGTGGTTAGCACTGTTGCTTCACAGCTCCAGGGTCCTGGGTTCGATTCCCGGCTTGGGTCAGTCTGCGGAGTCTGCACATTCTCCCCATGTGTAAGCCTCCTTGTGACAATAAAGATTATTATTCTGATTCAGAGCCAACCCTTTGAGTTATGAATGTTCCTGATCCCAAGACAGAAGGGCAGGTGATAGCCATTAATGAAAGGAAGATCAGAACAACAGGAAATACAACGCAAGCCTCTCTCCCCCACCCCGCAAGGTCCTACCTGATTTGCCACAGCCATATGACCTCTGCCACAAAGCACTGACTGGAAGCAACCATGTTACATTCAGAGTACAATAAACATTGTACTCTTTTAGCTCATTACAGAACTTGTGCAAATGTTCCCTGCAGATATCCAGATATTATGAATCAACTTGAGAGTATCTGTTCTTTCAATCCTGGCATTATTCTGGCTTAACTACCAGTAACCCCTGTGGTGCTCACCTGGAGATTCCTAGGGAGCCACCATGGAAGGGAACGACAACCTAGAATAGATACAGGGGCCGACTCCACCTCCCCCTATCTTGTGATTTGGGTGCTCATGCGTTAGCCAGCCTGCAGATCATACTACACGTGACGTTTACCAGAGGTTGTCCAGCTTTCTCTTGCTAAAATTGGCCTGTACCTTGGATCTACTTTCAGGTTGTACTACGCTGGCCCTCATCCTGTGAGAGGAGTGCAGCTCATGAGAGTGGGCAAGCTGCAACATCACCAGGGAATGCTGGAGCAAGCATCGGACACACTAAAGCAGGTCAGTGAGTCCGCGAGTCCGATACCACTCCTCCACCTTGCACACCCGTGTTGCTTGAGGAAAGTTCTCTGGTTCAAAGCATACCCTCTGTCCTTTTCACATTATAAAATCCTACAGCACAGCAGGAGGCCATTCGGCCCCTTGTGACAGCTCTTTGAAAGAACTCTGCAGTGTCGTCCCACTGCCCAATAGTTTCCCTGGATCACTGCATATTAATTCTTTTCAAGTTCATGTCAAATTGTCATTTGACAGTTCCTCTACAATCTGATCCCACACCCTTACTGTGGGTTATAGATTCTAATAACCCTGTGGGAAAGAGTTCTTCCTCATTCTCACTCTACTTCTTTCATTATCTTTTTCCAATATATTCCTTTTTCCAATATAAACTCTATTCCAATATAACCCCTTTTCCAATAATCCATTGTCCAATAGAACCCCTTTTCCAATATAATCCCTTTTCCAATATAACTCCGTTTCCAATATAACCACTTTTCCAATATAACCCCTTTTCCAATAATCCATTGTCCAATAGAACCCCTTTTCCAATATAACCCCGTTTCCAACCTAAACCCTTTTCCAATATAATCCCTTTTCCAATATAATCCCTTTTCCAATAATCCCTTTTCCAATATAACCCCGTTTCCAACCTAAACCTTTTTCCAATATAACCCCTTTTCCAACATAAACCCTTTTCCAATATAATCCCTTTTCCAATATAATCCCTTTTCTAATATAACCCCTTTTCCAATAATCCCTTTTCCAATAATCCCTTTTCCAACATAAACCCTTTTCCAATATAATCCCTTTTCCAATATAATCCCTTTTCCAATAATCCCTTTCCCAATATAACCCCGTTTCCAACCTAAACCCTTTTCCAATATAATCCCTTTTCCAATATAACCCCTTTCCCAATATTTTTTTTTTTTATTTTTTATTTTTTTATAAATTTAGAGTACCCAATTATTTTTTCCAATTAAGGGGCAATTTAGCGTGGCCAATCCACCTACTTTCACATTTTTGGGTTGTGGGGGCAAAACCCACGCAGACACGGGGAGAATGTGCAAACTCCACACGGACAGTGACCCAGGGCCGGGATCGAACCTGGGACCTCAGCGCCGTGAGGCGGTTGGGCTAACCACTAGGCCGCCGTGCTGCCCCCCTTTTCCAATATAACCCCTTTTCTAACATAAACCCTTTTCTAACATAAACCCTTTTCCAATATAATCCCTTTTCCAATATAACCCCTTTTCCAATAATCCCTTTTCCAATAATCCATTGTCCAATATAATCCCTTTTCCAATATAATCCCTTTTCCAATAATCCCTTTTCCAATATAATCCCTTTTCCAATAATCCCTTTTCCAATATAACCCCTTTTCTAATAATCCATTGTCCAATATAATCCCTTTTCCAATATAATCCCTTTTCCAATATAATCCCTTTTCCAAAAAATCACTTTTCCAATAACCCCTTTTCCAATATAATCCCTTTTCCAATATAATCCCTTTTCCAATATAACCCCTTTTCCAATAATCCATTGTCCAATATAATCCCTTTTCCAATATAATCCCTTTTCCAATAAGAACATAAGAACATAAGAACATAAGAACTAGGAGCAGGAGTAGGCCATCTGGCCCCTCGAGCCTGCTCCGCCATTCAATGAGATCATGGCTGATCTTTTGTGGACTCAGCTCCACTTTCCGGCCCGAACACCATAACCCTTAATCCCTTTATTCTTCAAAAAACTATCTATCTTTACCTTAAAAACATGTAATGAAGGAGCCTCAACTGCTTCACTGGGCAAGGAATTCCATAGATTCACAACCCTTTGGGTGAAGAAGTTCCTCCTAAACTCAGTTCTAAATCTACTTCCCCTTATTTTGAGGCTATGCCCCCTAGTTCTGCTGTCACCCGCCAGTGGAAACAACCTGCCCGCATCTATCCTATCTATTCCCTTCATAATTTTAAATGTTTCTATAAGATCCCCCCTCATCCTTCTAAATTCCAACGAGTACAGTCCCAGTCTACTCAACCTCTCCTCATAATCCAACCCCTTCAGCTCTGGGATTAACCTAGTGAATCTCCTCTGCACACCCTCCAGCGCCAGTACGTCCTTTCTCAAGTAAGGAGACCAAAACTGAACACAATACTCCAGGTGTGGCCGCACTAACACCTTATACAATTGCAACATAACCTCCCTAGTCTTAAACTCCATCCCTCTAGCAATGAAGGACAAAATTCCATTTGCCTTCTTAATCACCTGTTGCACTTGTAAACCAACCTTCTGTGACTCATGCACTAGCACACCCAAGTCTCTCTGAACAGCGGCATGCTTTAATATTTTATCGTTTAAATAATAATCCCGTTTGCTGTTATTCCTACCAAAATGGATAACCTCACATTTGTCAACATTGTATTCCATCTGCCAGACCCGAGCTCATTCACTTAACCTATCCAAATCCCTCTGCAGACTTCCAGTATCCTCTGCACTTTTCGCTTTACCACTCATCTTAGTGTCATCTGCAAACTTGGACACATTGCCCTTGGTCCCCAACTCCAAATCATCAATGTAAATTGTGAACAATTGTGGGCCCAACACGGATCCCTGAGGGACACCACTAGCTACTGATTGCCAACCAGAGAAACACCCATTTATCCCAACTCTTTGCTTTCTATTAATTAACCAATCCTCTATCCATGCTACTACTTTACCCTTAATGCCATGCATCTTTATCTTATGCAGCAACCTTTTGTGTGGCACCTTGTCAAAGGCTTTCTGGAAATCCAGATATACCACATCCATCGGCTCCCCGTTATCTACTGCACTGGTAATGTCCTCAAAAAATTCCACTAAATTAGTTAGGCATGACCTGCCCTTTACGAACCCATGCTGCGTCTGCCCAATGGGACAATTTCTATCCAGATGCCTCGCAATTTCTTCCTTGATGATAGATTCCAGCATCTTCCCTATTACCGAAGTTAAACTCACTGGCCTATAATTTCCTGCTTTCTGCCTACCTCCTTTTTTAAACAGTGGCGTCACGTTTGCTAATTTCCAATCCACCGGGACCACCCCAGAGTCTAGTGAATTTCGGTAAATTATCACCAGTGCATCTGCAATTTCCCTAGCCATCTCTTTTAGCACTCTGGGATGCATTCCATCAGGGCCAGGAGACTTGTCTACCTTTAGCCCCATTAGCTTGCCCATCACTCCCTCCTTAGTGATAACAATCGTCTCAAGGTCCTCACCTGTCATAGCCTCATTTCTATCAGTCGCTGGCATGTTATTTGTGTCTTCCACTGTGAAGACCGACCCAAAAAACCTGTTCAGTTCCTCAGCCATTTCCTCATTTCCCATTATTAAAACTCCCTTCTCATCCTCTAAAGGACCAATATTTACCTTAGCCACTCTTTTTTGTCTTATATATTTGTAAAAACTCTTATATATTTGTAAAAACTATATAACCCCTTTTTCAATGTAACCCCTTTTCCAACATAACCCCTCTTCCAATATAAGCCCTTTTCCAATATAATCCCTTTTCCAATATAACCCCTTTTCCAATAATCCATTGTCCAATACAGGGATGGTGCAGGAGGGAGGGTTTTGGTTTCCTGGATAATTGGGGCTCATTCTGGGGTAGGTGAGACCTCTACAAACAGGATGGTCTTCACCTGAACCAGAGGGGTACCAATATCCTGGGGGGGAGATTTGCTAGTGCTCTTCGTGGGGGGGGGGGGAGGGGTTTAAACTAATTCAGCAGGGGGATGGGAACCTAAATTGTAGTCCCAGTGTACAGGATGTTGAGAGTAGTGAGGTCAGGGATAGGGTTAAAAGTTCGAAAGAGGGCACCGGCAAGCAAGACGCTGGTTTGAAGTGTGTCTACTTCAACGCCAGGAGCATCCGGAATAAGGTGGGTGAGCTTGCAGCATGGGTTGGTACCTGGGATCTCGATGTTGTGCCAATTTCAGAGACAATTTCGGAGACATGGGTAGAGCAGGGACAGGAATGGTTGTTGCAGGTTCCAGGATTTAGATGTTTCTGTAAGAACAGAGAAGATGGTAAAAGAGGGGGGGGTGTGGCATTGTTAATCAAGGAAAGTATTACGGCAGTAGAAAGGACGTTTGGAACGAGGTTAGGAACGAGGTTAGGAACAGGAGAGGAGAGGTCACCCTGTTGGCAGTTGTCTATAGATCTCCGAATAGTTCCAGAGATGTAGAGGAAAGGATTGCAAAGATGATTCTCGACCGGAGCGAGAGTAACAGGGTAGTTGTTATGGGGGACTTTAACTTTCCAAATATTGACTGGAAATACTATAGTTCGAGTACTATAGATGGGTCAGTTTTTGTGCAGTGTGTGCAGGAGGGTTTTCTGACACAGTATGTGGACAGGCCAACAAGGGGCGAGGCCACATTGGATTTGGTACTGGGTAATGAACCCGGCCAGGTGTTAGATTTAGATGTAGGTGAGCACTTTGGTGATAGTGATCACAATTCGGTTATGTTTACTTTAGCAATGGGCAGGGATAGGTATATACCGCAAGGCAAGAATTATAGCTGGGGGAAAGGCAATTATAATGCTATTCGGCAAGATTTAGGATGTATAGGATGGGGAAGGAAACTGCAGGGGATGGGTACATCCATTCGAAATGTGGAGCTTTTTCAAGGAACAGCTACTGCGTGTCCTTGATAAGTATGTACCTGTCAGGCAGGGAGGAAGTTGTCGAGCAAGGGAACCGTGGTTTACTAAGGTAATTGAAGTACTTGTCAAGAGGAAGAAGAAGGCTTATGTTAGGATGAGACATGAAGGCTCAGTTAGGGCACTTGAGAGTTACAAGTTAGCCAGGAAGGACCTAAAGGGAGAGTTAAGAAGAGCGAGGAGAGGACACGAAAAGTCGTTGGCGGATAGGATCAAGGAAAACCCTAAGGCTTTCTATCGTTATATCAGGAACAAAAGAATGACTAGAGTAAGATTAGGGCCAATCAAGGATAGTAGTGGAAAGTTGTGTGTGGAATCAGAGGAGATAGGGGAAGCGTTAAATGGATATTTTTCGTCAGTGTTTACACTGGAGAAAGACAATGTTGTCGAGGAGAATACTCAGGTTCAGTCGACTAGGCTAGATGGAATTGAGGTTCACAAGGAGGAGGTGTTAGCAATTTTGGAAAGTGTAAAAATAGATAATTCCCCTGGGCCAGATGGGATTTATCCTAGGATTCTCTGGGAAGCCAGGGAGGAGATTGCAGAGCCTTTGTCCTTGATCTTTATGTCGTCTTTGTCGACAGGAATAGTGCCAGAAGACTGGAGGATAGCAAATGTTGTCCCCTTGTTCAAGAAGGGGAGTAGAGACAACCCTGGTAATTATAGACCTGTGAGCCTTACTTCGGTTGTGGGTAAAATGTTGGAAAAGGTTATAAGAGATAGGGTTTATAATCATCTTGAAAAGAACAAGTTGATTAGCGATAGTCAACACGGTTTTGTGAAGGGTAGGTCATGCCTCACAAACCTTATAGAGTTTTTTGAGAAGGTGACCAAACAGGTGGATGAGGGTAAAGCAGTTGATGTGGTGTATTTGGATTTCAGTAAGGCGTTTGATAAGGTTCCACACGGTAGGCTATTGTAGAAAATAAGGAAGTATGGGATTGAAGGTGATTTAGCGGTTTGGATCAGTAATTGGCTAGCTGAAAGAAGACAGAGGGTGGTGGTTGATGGCAAATGTTCATTCTGGAGTTCAGTTACTAGTGGTGTACCGCAAGGATCTGTTTTGGGGCCACTGCTGTTTGTCATTTTTATAAATGACCTGGAAGAGGGTGTAGAAGGATGGGTTAGTAAATTTGAAGATGACACGTAGGTCGGTGGAGTTGTGGATAGTGCTGAAGGATGTTATAGGATACAGAGGGACATAGATAATCTGCAGAGCTGGGCTGAAAGGTGGCAGATGGAGTTTAATGCGGAAATGTGTGAGATGGTTCACTTTGGAAGGAGTAACAGGAATGCAGAGTACTGGGCTAATGGCAAGATTCTTGGTAGTGTAGATGAACAGAGAGATCTCGGCATTCAGGTACATAAATCCCTGAAAGTTGCCACCCAGGTTAATAAGGCTGTTAAGAAGGCATATGGTGTGCTAGCCTTTATCAGTAGGGGGATTGAGTTTCGGAGCCACAAGGTCATGCTGCAGCTGTACATAACTCTGGTGCGGCCGCTCCTGGAGTAATGCGTGCAGTTCTGGTCACCACATTATAGGAAGGATGTGGAAGCTTTGGAAAGGGTTCAGAGGAGATTTACTAGGATATTGCCTGGTATGGAGGGAAGGTCTTACGAGGAAAGGCTCAGGGACTTGAGGTTGTTTTCGTTGGAGAGGAGAAGGCTGAGAGGTGATTTAATAGAGACATATAAGATAGTCAGAGGGTTAGATAGGGTAGACAGTGAGAGTCTCTTTCCTCGGATGGTGATAACCAACACGAGGGGACATAGCTTTAAATTGAGGGGTAGTAGATATAGGACAGATGTCAGAGGCAGTTTCTTTACTCAGGGAGTAGTAGGGGTGTGGAACACCCTGCCTGCAACAGTAGTAGACTCGCCAACTTTAAGGGCATTTAAGTGGTCGCTGGATAGACATATGGATGAAAATGGAATAGTGTAGGTCAGATAGGCTTCAGATGGTTTCACGGGTCGGCGCAACATCGAGGGCCGAAGGGCCCGTACTGCGCTGTAATGTTCTATGTTCTAATATAACCCCGTTTCCAACCTAAACCCTTTTCCAATATAATCCCTTTTTCAATGTAACCCCTTTTCCAATATAATCCCTTTTCCAATATAACCCCTTTTCCAATAATCCATTGTCCAATATAAACCCTTTTCCAGTCTAAACCCTTTTCCAATATAATCCCTTTTCCAATATAACCCCTTTTCCAATAATCGATTGTCCAATATAAACCCTTTTCCAATATAAACCCTTTTCCAATATAATCCCTTTTCCAATATAACCCCTTTTCCAACCTAAACCCTTTTCCAATATAACCCTTTTCCCAATATAATCCATTTTCCAATAGAATCCCTTTTCAATAATCCTTATCCAATATAATCGCTTTTCCAAAATACCCCTTTTCCAATATAACCCCTTTTCCTATCATCCCTTTTCCGATATAACCCCTTTTCCTATCATCCCTTTTCCGATATAATACCTTTTCCAATATAATCCCTTTTCCAATATAATCCTTTTCCCATTCTAATCCCTTTACCAACATAAACCTTTTTCCTATATAACCCCTTTTCCAGTATAACCCCTTTTACAATATAATCCCTTTTACAATATAATCCCTTTACCAATAATCCATTGTCCAATATAATCCCTTTTCCAATATAATCCCTTTTCCAATAATCCCTTTTCCAAAATAATCCCTTTTCCAACATAAACCCTTTTCCAATATAATTCCTTTTCCAATACTCCATTGTCCAATATAATCCCTTTTCCAATATAATCCCTTTTCCAATATAATCCTTTTCCCAATATAATCCCTTTACCAATTTAAACCTTTTTCCTATATAACCCCTTTTCCAGTATAACCCCTTTTCCAGTATAATCCCTTTTCCAATATAATCCCTTTCCCAATAATCCCTTTTCCAAAATAATCCCTTTACCAATAATACATTGTCCAATATAATCCCGTGTCCAATATAATCCCTTTTCCAATAATCCCTTTTCCAAAATAATCCCTTTTCCAACATAAACCCTTTTCCAATATAATCCCTTTTCCAATGATCCCTTTACCAATAATCTATTTTCCAATATAATCCCTTTTCCAATATAATCCCTTTACCAAAAATTATTTTCCAATATAATCTGTTTTCCAATATAATCCCTTTATAATGATCCCATTTCCAATATAATCCATTTTCCAATATAATCCCTTTTTCAATATAACCCCTTTTCCAGTATAATCCCTTTTCCAATATAATCCCTTTATAATGAACCCATTTCCAATATAATCCCTTTTCCAATATAACCCCTTTTCCAATACAATCCCTTTTCCAATATAATCCCTTTATACTGATCCCATTTCCAATATAATCCCTTTTCCAATACTATCCCTTTTCCATTATAATCCTTTTACCAATAATCCCTTTTCCTATATAATCCCTTTTCCAATAATCCATTGTCCAATATAATCCCATTTCCAATATAATCCCTTTTCCAATATAATCCCTTTTACGATATAATACCTTTTCCAATAATCCATTGTCCAATATAATCCCATTTCCAGTATAATCCCCTTTCCAATATAATACAGTTTCCAATATAATCCCATTTCCAATATAATTCCTTTTCCAATATAATACCTTTTCCAATATAATACCTTTTCCAATAATCCATTGTCCAATATAATCCCTTTTCCAATATAATCCCTTTTCCAATATGATCCCTTTTCCAATAATCTATTTTCCAAAAATCCATTGTCCGATCTAATCCCTTTTCCAATATGATCCCTTTTCCAATAATCCATTTTCCAAAAATCCATTGTCCAATCTAATCCCTTTTCCAATATAATCTCTTTTGCAATATAATCCTTTTTCCAATAATCCCTTTTCCAATAATCCATTGTCCAATATAATCCCTTTTCCAATAATCCCTCTTCCAATATAATATATTTTCCAATATAATTTATTTTTCCTATAAACCCATTTCCAATATAATCCCTTTCCCAATAATCCACTGTCCAATATAATAATAATAATCACTTATTGTCACAAGTATGAAGTTACTGTGAAGAGCCCATAATCCCTTTCCACATATAATTCCCTTTCCAATAAATAATTTTTCCAATATAATCCCTTTTCCAATATAATCCCTTTTCCAATAATTCCTTGTTTTATATAATCCCTTTTGCAATAATTCCTTGTGTAATATAATCCCTTTTCCGTTTATGCCTCTTCCAATACAATCCCTTTTCTAATATAATCTCTTTGCCAATAACCCCTTTTCCAATATAATCCTTTGTCCGATATAATCCATTGTCCAATATAATCCATTTTCCAATTATTCCTCTTCCAATATAATCCCTTTTCCGATGCAATCCCTTTTCTAATCTCTTTGCCAATAACTCCTTTTCCAATATAACCCTTTTTCAATTTGAATAATTTCCTAGATTATTGAAACCAAGAACCGAGTAGAATAAAATGGCAATAAAATGAAACAATTCCACACGGTCCTCTACTTAAATAATTCACTATTCAAGGCCAAGACACTGATTTGTGGTTCCCGCAGAAAAACGGGCAGCATTACAAAGCAGGATCCCAAAACACTGGAGACGATCCTAGAATCCCATTCAATGAAGATGAAAGGGAATTGTTCAGTTGGTGCCCATGATTATGGAATGCACTCCCTGAAACACATGTACGACATTCCCGAAGTCTATGGAGTTTGACCTTGAACACCACAAACTGGTGACCTTAATTCTAGAATCTGGGCAGGCTGCTTGTGAGCAGAGCCTCTGTGATAACAGGAGCACTGCACCCATCTCATCCACCTCCCCTTATTCCATCTCTGAAGGATGAATTCTGGTGTTAATTGCTTTGGATGGACTCTGCTAAAGTGAAGAGCATTAGCATAAAAACAAATTAGGATTTATTTGAACTGTTCTGTTATTTGTGCAGTGCCATGTTCTAATAGATGGTTCAATCCCTTTCTCTTTCATCATATGCAGAGGGAAAAAAATTATATGGTGTTTAGCAATGCAGCAGCCGAGTTATTATCTGTTATTCTTGCTGTTTTGCCGGTTAAGGTATAAATTTGCATAACATTACACGCTTCTGTAGAGCTCAGCCCTAGCAGCCTGATTCAGAGCAGATAGAGGGAAATGGCTGTTGAGACACTGCTCTTACAAGGTGGAATTTGTACAACTCGTCTGTCAGTCACCTTGTACAAAGGGCAGTATCGCAGGCTGCGAGTTAGAGGGACCAGTGGAAGTGAGCTGCGTGTTTAGCAATGGAGTGTCACACTAACTTGTTCGCTCTTTCACTGCCAGGCGTTTGACATTCTGAAGGTGACACACGGAAGAGAACATTCCCTGACTGGAAATCTGAAACAGATCCTGGCAGAGTGCGAGGCCGAGCTCAGCAGCAGAACCTGAGCAGATGTGAACGGACCCAACTAGCCACTGTCTGTCTGCGTTTGTGACTACGTGTGTGCCTGCCCATCCACCTGCTTACATGTGTGTGTGTGCATGTGTGTGTGTGCCTGCCCATCCATCTGCTTACATGTGTGTGTATGTGTGTGTATGCATGTGTGTGTGTGTGCACGAGTGTGCGTGCCTGCCCATCCACCTGCTTACATGTGTGTGTGTGTCTGCGTGTGTGCATGTGTGTGTGTGCTTGCCTATGTGCCGGTGTGTGAGCGTGTTTCATATGCCCATAATGCAGGACCAAAGCTGGACTGTCAGTAACTGTTGGCCCAACACCTTGTTGAAGACAAACAATCAAATTGATGCAACTTACCAAATTGCATTGTGAGGAATCGTTGGGACAGCCTACAGGATCCATAGTGGTTATGGGTGAATTCTGCAACGTATTTGTGTTACAGGGCTGGATACATACTTTGTAAAGCGGTAAAGTAGATTAACCAGTTTGCTGATGCTTATGAAATTTCCGTCTTTGTGGAATCACCACCGTCCTGGCGGGGAACCTCTTGTATCTTTATGATGTTAAGTAGATGTAGTCACCTTGAGAATTGGATCAATCTGTCAGTCCCCAGGACGTTTACTTACAGCGAGGTGTGGAAGGCCAGGGATTCAGAGGCTGTCCGCCTCTGTGCCTTAATCGTTTTGCTTATTCTGTTTGTTACCAAGTTTACCAATAAACCAATTTTGTATTCCTATCAATAAGTGTGGATGATCAAAAGCGATAACCTCAGCCCTGCAATGAGATCAGATTGCCTCTTCATGGACTGACGAAAGATCTTCAGTTCCACTTCTCTCCTCACAACTAAAGCCTCTCGATCTCAGAGGGTGTCACCTTGGTGAAGTTTTCTACATTTTCTATATTGCCTTAGCATCCTTCCCAAAAGAGCCTAAAACTGGGCACAATATTTGAACCAATGCTTTCTGTAAGTTTGGCTTTACCATTTTGCTGTTCTACTTGCACCTATTTATAACAGGGGCTGGTTTGCACCTAGGGGCAGGTTTAGCACAGTGGGCTAAAAAGCTGGCTTGCAATGCAGAACAACGCCAGCATCGCGGGTTCAATTCCCACGCCGGCCTCCCCGAACAGGCGCCGGAATGTGGCGACTAGAGGCTTTTCACAGTAACGTCATTGAAGCCTACTCGTGACAATAAGGTCTTATTATTATTATAAAACGTAAACCCCATCTGTTTACTTTACAGTTTTATCACTAGGTCCCCCCGCTATGTGGATATAGTTCCTCCTCCGGGTACCGCACCCTAAGAGGGCATTGGTGACCAGTAACTTCCATTAGATTGGTCCACGATTATATTTGGCAAAGTCCTGCAGTGGTTCTTCTGCAGTATGGCTGACCGGGAACTCTCCCACTCCCACCACCTGCCATCAAGTGGGATGATTTACAGGCTGATAGTCAACCTGTTGGGCTACGTTATGAACGTGCCTTCCATGGCCATCAAGTTACAGAATGGGACTTGAACCCAGAGTTGCTGGCCCAGAGGTAGGGATGCTGCCATCACACCAAAAGACCTCCCTGGGGGAAGTTCACCAAAACCTTTGGGCAAACCTTGCCACATATATGGCTGGCACGTTGATGCACCAACTGGTAGCAGGGGCCTGAAATCCTTGACACCCTGATGAGCCATCGATTGCACAAGAGACGAGTTGCTATACAAAAGTTAGGCTTTAATAAGCTAGAACTTAGCCCTGTGGTCGACTACAATTAAATGGACGACCGCCGGGCGTTCTGACTATTTATACCTCGGTATGGAGGCGTGGTTAACTCAGCCTCTCGACCAATCGGAGAGCCGTCACATGACTGGTCTCAACCAATCGGTCGAGAGGCAAATGACCGACCAGGGCCAATGGTAAGCCGGTGTTCTGCACCAATGGCAGACAGCTATGCAAATCATACCACCACACACCCCTGAGCAGATAATTATCCAAATGCTGTTATGGGGTATGGATGCTATAGAGGGAAGTTGCTGAGGCGACTGGAGTTGTCCCACAAGTGGGCTGACTGGTTTAGTCTGAACGATGTGCGTTCATTCATCAGCGATTCTGAATCAGGGTTCAGCGTCTGTGCCAACTGCTGGCACAATAACAGGCTCAATGAGGTTTACTTGCTGCCTCTACTACACCTGGGAATGGCGATATTCTGTGGCAAAGAATACCTGGCCTGACAAAGGCTTTTTTTAAAATGTTGTGCAATTTTCAGAAAACAATGTTCTTGCTTATGGGAAGGCAAATGGGATTGTTTATAAAGCAGCAGTAATCGCTGTTTTAGTTGAGAATCAACTGGAAAGAGCATTGAGACCAAAGATTACATTTGTTTCCTTTTTACTGTCATAAAGGTGTACACAAATGAAGACCATTCAGCCCATCATGTCTGTGTCAGCTCCTTGAAGGCCTCCAGTTAGTTTCCATCTCCTACTCTCTGGCTATTATTTTCCAGCCCCTCCCGTCGCCATTATTTTCCGGTCCCATCGAAAGCCAATGGACCTTTGGTTGGCCCCCTGCATATCCTCCTACAGCGGGCCCCGAAATCCTGGCCTTTATCTGCTGCCTTGCAATTTTCCCCCCTTTAACTATTGACCCAGTTTCCTTTTGAAAGTTACCATTGAATCTGCTCCTGCCGCACTTTCACAGATCTCAGTCCTTTGTGAAACTTTTATCTTTCACAG
Source organism: Scyliorhinus canicula (assembly GCF_902713615.1). Classification (NCBI taxonomy): domain Eukaryota; kingdom Metazoa; phylum Chordata; class Chondrichthyes; order Carcharhiniformes; family Scyliorhinidae; genus Scyliorhinus; species Scyliorhinus canicula. Next base: position 294,326,385 of record NC_052146.1, read on the forward strand.
GAATTTCCACTTCCTGATCTGGACAGGCAATCAGAAGACACCCACATGGTACAGGTTTTTCCCATTTGTTACCATCTAGTAGCCACCAGGATTCATTTTGGCCATATGTGTCTTTCGCAAGATGCAGCTAACATTACAGCACACATCCGGGGGAGGCCCCTGTCCAGATAGAGACTGTTAAAATGGTCAAAGAAAGTGGGGGAAATTAGACAGGATAGGACAAAGGAAGAGAAACAGGGAAAATAGAAGGAATGTGCAAGGGAAACAACGCAAAGAGCAAAGAAAAGATGCTGGAATATATAAGGAGAGATGAAGAGAGTGTGTGTGGATCATTGAGGAATTTATACTGGAGTGCAAAATTACAAGTTTCTGTTGAAAAGAAACAAGACAGAAGGGACATAAGCAAGAGATGAATAAAATCAAATTGGGCGACAAAATCAAAAACAAAAGAAGCAAGTGCGTGATCTACAATTTTTTCTGTCTTTCTATTTTGCTTTATTCATATAACTTCGATCAAAATATCCTAGCAGTTAGGTTCCTTTCACAATCTATTCTCAGTTTCTTACTTTCTTAGAAAAGTAGAGCAAGCTCTGGCTCTGATTCGGACTAGCACATCCTCCATTTCACAAGAACTTGTCCGCTGAAGCCTTACTGCCGTTCAATCCCACCTTAAAAATTTACATGTTTTAGTTCATTAAACGGTTTAATGGAAGGAGCATCTCGTTCCGCCATGTAACCTAACAAATGTCTCCTCGCGATTCACCGTGATGCTCCATTTGTAACATTTAGGGCCTGCTTCCAAACGGCTTTCTGTTTGAAACATATTTTCTCCCTTGTGGTGCTCGAGACAGACACTGGAGGCTTCCAGTAGTCAACAATGGGGTTTATTGATGAAAGGCAAAGGCAGTTAGATAACAGGCACAGAACAATATACAACTCTTTACTCTTCAGCTCCCAGGTCCTCACAGCCCGGGGTCCCGCTCCCAGGACCCCGTGCAAACTCCCCATTGGCCAGTTTGCACGCTCCCCGCATGATTGGTCCTGAGCTGGGCATTTGGTCAGTGAAGCTCACCCCCTTAAAGGAGCCACACTACCACATTGCTCCCCACTTAAGTCTCTTAATACACTTACTCATAACTATGTCAAAAGTCACGATAGTTAACAGGGACAACCAAGGAAAAAGAATCCATCAAAAGGTCAATTGGTCCGGAGCCCTCCTGGACCTCCGAAGTTCAGGCACAGGCTCGGAAATTATTTGGTAAATTGGGTAGTCTACAGTTGATGCCACCTCTCGCAGGACCACTTCCAACAATGGGCGAACTAGCCCCGCCACCCTCGACAGACACAGTTGGTTGAACGAGAGTGGGTGCCCCGGCTGGACTGAGGTACAGGAGTATTCATGGTACTTGCTGGTCTCGTCGGCTCCATGCTGGGTGTCATCGCCCCTCGACTCCTGAGGTGGTCACATGCTCCTTTATTTTTAACAAACAATTTTATTGAGGTATTTTTTGGCATTGTAAACAGTTACAGATAACAGAAATATGCAAACATCAGCGGAAAACCAATACTTCAATCAAACCATAATGCACATACCCGCTCCTCTCCCATAGACACTACCCGCCTATTTATCCCTCCTACTCTACTCTAATATCCCCCCCCCCCTGCTGACGTTCACTCTCCCGCGAAGAAGTCGATGAATGGTTGCCACCTTCGGGCGAACCCCAGTACAGATCCTCTCAAGGCGAACTTAATTTTTTCCATACCCAGAAAACTTGATATGTCCGAAAGCCAGAGTTCGGTCTTCGGGGGTTTTGAGTCCCTCCATGCCAGCAGTATTCGCCGCTGGGCTATCAGGGAAGAAAAGGCCAGAACATCGGCCTCCTTCTCCCCCTGGACTCCTGGGTCTTCTGAAACCCCGAAAATTGCCACCCCTGGACTCATCACCACCCTTGTTTTCAGCACCCGGGACATGTCCCCCGCAAATACCTCCCAGTACCCCCTCAGCTTAGGGCATGCCCAAAACATGTGAACGTGGTTCGCTGGTCCTCCCACGCATCTAACGCACTTGTCCTCTACCCCAAAGAATTTGCTCATCCAAGCTACCGTCATGTGGGCCCGGTGGACGACCTTAAATTGAATCAGAAAATGAAAATCGCTTATTGTCACGAGTAGGCTTCAATGAAGTTACTGTGAAAAGCCCCTAGTCGCCACATTCCAGCGCCTGTTCGGGGAGGCTGTTACGGGAATCGAACCGTGCTGCTGGCCTGCTTGGTCTGCTTTAAAAGCCAGCGATTTAGCCCTGTGAGCTAAACAGCCCCTTGTTAAACAGCTAAACAGGCCGAGCCTCTACCCTCCGAGATATCCGAGACTCTACCCTCTCCTCCTTCTCCTCTAGAGACTATTCTGTCTTGGATCCCTATTGGCGGGAGGCTCACAAACTCGCAAAGCTCCCCTCCAGGAACATATCGCCCACCCTCCTTACCCCCGCCCGCCGCCATGTTCGGAACCCACCATCCATTTTCCGGGGGTGAATCGATGGTTATCACATATTGGAGCCCAGACAGACGCACCCACCTCCCCTACATGCCTCCTCCACTGGCCCCATATCCGCAGGGCCGCCCCCACTACTGGGCTGGTGGAGTACCTGGCCGGCGAAAGCGGTAGGGGAGCCGTGACCAGGGCTGCCAAGCTGGTGCCCCTGCATGAAGCCGCCTCCACCCGCTTCCAGATGGACCCCATACCCACCATCCACTTCCTTATCACGGCGATGTTAGCCACCCAGTAGTAGTTGATCAAACTCGGCAATGCCAGCCCTCCCTCACTGCGGCTCCTTTCAAGCATCGCCTTCTTCACCCGCGGGGATTTCCCCGCCCAGACAAAGCTCATGATGATTTTGCCGGTCCTTTTGAAGAAGGACTGTGGGATAAAGATCGGGAGGCACTGGAAGATGAACAGGAATCTAGGGAGGATTGTCATCTTTACAGTCTGCACCCTTCCCGCCAGTGACAGCGGGAGTGCATCCCATCTCCGAAACTCCCTCTTCATTTGTTCCACCACTCTGGTCAAATTTAACTTATGCAACCTGCCCCAGTCTCGTGCCACCTGTATCCCCAAGTACTGGAAACTTTCCCCAACTAGCTTAAATGGCAGCTCCTTCAGTCTATTCTCCTGGCCCCTTGCCTGCACCACAAACATCTCACTCTTGGCCATATTTAATTTGTACCCTGAGAACCGGCTGATCTTCCTCAATGTTTCCAGTATATTTTCCATCCCGGCCAGTGGGTCCGACACGTACAGGAGCAGGTCGTCCACATAGAAAGAGACCCTGTGTTCCACCCCCAACCCAACCCACCCCCCCCCCCCCCCCCCCCCCCCCCCAGTCATTCCCTTCCACCCCTTCACAGCTCTCAACGCAATCGTCAACGGCTCTATGGCCAGCGCAAACAGCAATGGGGAGAGTGGGCATCCCTGTCTGGTCCCACGATGTAGTCTGAAATAATCTGACATTATCCTGTTGGTCCTAACATTAGCTTTTGGGGCCTGGTACAATAGTCTGACCCAATTATCCAGTCCCTCCCCGAACCCAAACCGTCCAAGCACCTCCCACAAATAGCACCACTCCACCCAGTCGAAGGCCTTCTCAGCGTCCATTGCCACCACTACCTCCACCTCCTTGCCCATCGCGGGCATCATAATCACATTGAGCAATCTTCTCAAGTTAGCTGTCAGCTGTCTGCCTTTAACAAACCCTGTCTGATCGTCCCTAATCACCTCCGGTACGCAGTCCTCAATTCTAATCGCCAGGACCTTGGCCAAGAGCTTGGCATCCACATTGATCAGGGAGATTGGCCTGTATGACCCGCAGGATTCCGGGTCCTTGTCCCGCTTCAATATCAGCGAGATGGTGGCTTGCGATATCGGCGGCGGCAGGGTTCCTCTGTCCCTTGCCTCATTAAAAACCCTAGTCAGGACTGGTCCCACTATCTCCGAGAACTTCTTGTAAAACTCTACTGGGTATCCATCCGGCCCCGGGGCTTTCCCCGGCTGCATGGCCTTTAGGTCCCCCAATACCTCCTCCGCTCTAATCGGGGCCCCCAGCCCCTTTTGGGAAGGTTAGTCCGTCCAGGAACCTTTTCATCTCCTCCGGCTCTTCCGGGGGTTCTGAAGTGTACAGCTTACTATAGAAGTCCCAAAATACCTTATTCAGTCCTGCCGGGTCCTCCACTCTGCTCCCCTCCCCATCAACCACTCTACTTATTTCCCTGGCCGCCTCCCTCTTCCTGAGTTGCTGCGCTAGCAATCTGCTGGCCTTCTCCCCGTGCTCATACCCTCGCCTTCCTAAGTTGTTACACCGCCCTACTCGTGGATAGCACCCCCAGTTCCGCCTGCAATCTCCGTGTCTCCCTGAGTAGGTCCTCCCCCGGGGACCCCGCATGGTCCTTGTCTATCCGGTAAATCTCCCTAACCAATCTGTCCATTTCTGCTCTGTCCCCCCTGACCCTGTGAGCCCGAATTGAGATCAGCTCCCCCCTCACTACTGCCTTCAACGCCTCCCACAGGGTCGCTGCTGAAACCTCCCCCCGTATCGTTCACCTGCAAGTAGTTTTGCATACACTTCCGAAGTCTCTCACATATCCCCTCCTCCGACAACAATCCTATGTCTAACCTCCATTGCGGGCGTTGGTAATTCCCCCCCCCCCGACCTGCAGGTCCACCCAATGCAGGGCATGGTCCGAGATAGTGATTGCCGAATATTCCGTATTCTTTACCTCCCCTACATAGTCCCTGCTCAAGATAAAAAAATCAATCCTAGAATATACTTCATGAACAGGCGAGTAGAACGACTAGCCCCTTCCCATCGGCTTACGTGAGTCTAGGTCCGGGATCTTCCCCAGCACTCTTTTGATAAAGTCAACGTCGTCCCAGTTCAGAGCATATATGTTCACCAGCACCACTCTTCTCCCCTCCAGCTTGCCCCTGACCATAAGGAATCTGCCCCCGCAGTCTGTGACTATGCCCTCCGCCTCAAATTGAACCCGCTTATTGATCATAAATGCTACCCCCCTGGACTTAGAATCCAAGTCCGAGTGGAAGACCTGGCTGATCCAGCTCTTCTTTAGCCTAGTCTGGTCAGACACTTTCAGATGTGTCTCCTGCAACATAATTACGTCCGCCTTTAAAGCCCGCAAATGCGCAAACACACGTGCCCTTTTAACTGGCCCATTTAGTCCCCTGACGTTCCAGGTGATCAGCCTGGTTGGGGGGCACACCCCCCCTCCCTCCCCCAACGTCGGTCAGCCATAACCTTTCTTGGGCCCGCCCCCGGCCCATGCGCCTCGCCATTCTTGGCTCGCCTCTTGGCCACCTCCACACCTGACCTCCTCTCCATTACCTACTTCAGATCCCCCCCCACGTCAGCAGAATAACTCTCCCCCCCTAACAACATCCCCCGATAACCCCACCCCTGCCATCTACTGGCTGTATTCTCCCCCCCCCCCCCCCCCCCCCCCACCTGACTCCCTTGACTAGCCAATCTGCTAGCCCGGTGACTCATCCCTCTGGCGCCCACTTGTCTCACTCCCATTGTTCCCCAACCTCATCTCCCCACTCCTCAGCACACCATCCCCCACTCCAACCCACTTGAGCAGTCTCACTAAGATGAGAAAGATCAAACAAGATGTAAACATCAAACAGCACCGCGAGGCTGCTCCAGGTGCAATACAGTTCCAGCTGTTTACACAGAAAAGTGATAACCCACGTCCCTTTCTGAGCATTAATAAAATAACCCCGCAATAACCCAGTACCCGTACATCACCCATCCGAAACAAACATAAAAACCATAGACATAAATGAAACGAAAAGCCCCAACCAACATCTTTAATCCCCGGCTTACCATTGGCCCTGGTCGGTCATTTGCTCTCGACCGATTGGTTGAGACCAGTCATGTGACCGGCCACCCTTATGTTACAATAAAGGCACTCTGAGAGCCCGACAAAAGGTACCCACCACAGCAGGAAAAAAAAGCAACAAAAAAGGAAAAAGAACGAGAGGGAGGGGGGGATCCCCTCCCCCCACACCCCCCACACACCCCCCCACACACCCCCCACAATCCCCCCACACACCCCTCAGGCATAAGCTGCCCCAAAATACACCACATGGCACCTTCAAAGCAGTAAACAGTTGACCAACAGTCCAGGCACAGTAGGCATCCCCTCAGACGGTAATTCTCGGACCCTAGCTTGCGTCCGTGGGTCCTTTTCTTGAGACCAGCCCCGATCCCTCGCAAAGTCCATCACTTCCTCGGGCTCGGAGAAGTAATGGTGTTGGCCCTGATGTGTGACCCAAAGACGGGCCGGGAAGAGCAGACCAAACTTCACGTGCTTTTTGAATAACACCTCCTTAACTTGTTTAAAGGCTGCTCGCCGCCTGGCCACCTCCTGGCTTAGGTCCTGATAAAGGCGAAGAACACTGTTATTCCACGTACTGCTCTTAGCGCTCTTTGCCCACTGCAGCACCCGCTCCTTCTTCACAACCTGTGGAACCTGATCACCATCGGACGGTGGGGACCCCCCGGACGCATCTGTCTCTCCTGCACTCTGTGTGCCCCCTCCAGCTCCGGCGGTCGCGGAAAGGCTTTAGCCCCCATCAGCGGCACCAACAGGTCAGCCACAAACGCTGTGGCATCAGCTCCCTCAGTCCCCTCCGGGAGGCCGATGATCCTCAGATTTTGTCTGCGGGCTCTATTTCCCAGCTCCTCTACTCTGTCCAGCAGTCTTCTCTGTCTCTCCTTCAACCCATCGACTTCTAGCGCCGCAATCGCTGCACGTCCGCCTGCTCCTCCACCGCCTCTCCCAGCTCCTTAACTTTTTCGTCTTGGGCATCCAGTCTCTGGTTCAACTGATCCACTGGGTGCGATTCTCCGCTCCCCACGCCGGGCGGGAGAATCGCGGGAGGGCCCCCCGACTAATTTCACGACCCCCTGGCGCCTCCCGCGATTCTTCCCCCCCCCCCCCCCCCCCCCCGCTCGGATGAATCACCGGTCGACCGTTTCACGATGGCGGCAACCACACCTGGTCACTGCCGTCGTGAAATCGCCGTGAGATGCCCGTTTTGGGGCTTGTAGGGGGCCTGGTGGGGAATGAGCACCACGACTGTGCTCGGGATGGGACAGGCCCGCGATCGGTGCCCACCGATTGTCGGGCCGGCATCTCAATCGGACACACTATTTTCCCTCCGCCGCCCCGCAAGATCAAGCTACCACGTCTTGCGGGGCGGCTGAAGGGAAAGATGGCCACCACGCATGTGCGGGTTTGAGCTGTCAGCCGTCGTGACGTCAGCCGCGCATGCGCGGGTTTGAGCCGGCCAACCTGCGCATGCGCGGCTAATGTCACATAGGCCCCGCCTCGTGTCACTCTCAGCGCGCCGCCCGGCAGCCGAGAGTTACGGAGCGCCGCTCCTAGCCCCGCCAGGAGGGGAGAATAGGGGGCGAGGAGCAGCCTCCGAGGCCGTCGTGAAACTCGGCCGAGTTCACACGGCCCTCCCGATTTTTCCCGGGAGCGGAGAATTCCGCCCACTGCCTTCTGAACTGGGTCCAAGTTATCCCGCTTCAACGACTCAAAACTGCTTTTAATCACCTGCAGCATGTTTTCCAGCGCTTGCTGGATTGCCGGGTCCAAGGTCCGTAGATCCACCATCTTTGCTCCCGGGTCAACCTCCCCTGCAACTTGCCTTTGTCCCTTCCTCTCCCGTTTTCGCTGCAACCAAACGAAAACTGAAACCGGAAAAAAACCCTCTCACCTCACAGCTACAGCCCAGCTCCACCCACAAAATGACATCACTGAAGCCATGCAACAAGTCACATGATAAGAGACCAAGCCTTTCTTAAAGGGTCACTCACATGACAGGGAGAAATATCCTTCCTTGGATAAGGAGGCCAAACATGTACACAGTAGTCCAGGCGTGATTTCCTGGAGCCCTGTCTGATAGCAGTAAGTCCTCTTTACTTTTGTATCCCAGTGTAATTCAGACTACAATAATTCTGACTGGAGAAAATAGACTGGAACTGGAGGGTAGAAAGAGAACCAGCTGCAGTCTTTTGAAGGGAAATCTGGTGTGCGTTATAATCTGTTATTGAAGAGCCAGTCGTGTGGGAACTCTGCGCTCATAGCGGTTCTGTGTGCCAGTCAGCCCCTGACTTTCAAACCATTAATGTGGTACCAGCTGCTCACAAGCCTATCATCAAGTCATGATTACCGTGGAATCCTTTGAGGGTGGCTGTGTTTTTCCTTGAGTTGTATTTTCAGCTGCCTCATGACGCTTTTGGGAAGAAAAGTAGCAATAAAGAGACTTTGGGGAAGGTTGCTGAGGAACGTGCCCTCTCTGCCCTATCTATCAGTCCAACCTGCTTTCACTGTCAGTGCTTCACTATTGCTTCCTCGCAAACTTGATTTTTCAAAGAACCATAGAATCCCTACAGTGCAGAAGGAGGCCGTTCGGCCCATCATGTCTGCATCGACCCTCCAAAAGAGCACCCTACCACAGTACATTCCCCTGTTCCAACCTCTAACCTACACATCTCTGGACACTAAGGGGGCAATTTTAGCATGGCCAATCCACCTAACCCCCGCACATCTTTGGACTGTGGGAGGAAACCGGAGCTCCTGGAGGAAACTCACGCAGACACGGGGGGAGGAGGGGGGGGGGGGGGGGGGGGGGACGTGCAAATTCCACAGTCGGTCACCCAAGGCCGAAATTGAACCCGAGTCCCTGGATCTGTGAGGCAGCCGAGCTAACCACTGCGCCACCGTGCCGCCTTTATGGCCAACGTGGCGTTCACATTGTCCAAGGAACAATGGGCAACCCTCCCAATTGTAACTACAGGCAGGTTCCTTCCCCTTTGGACTAATACTCTAGAGACATGAGTTCAACTCCCACCGTGGAGTTGTGGGAACTGAAATGTGATTAAAAAACAAAACCTGGAATGAAAAGCCAGGCTGTGATCTTTACGTCGGGCAGGTTTGGCGATGGGAGCGGAAAATCTCATCAGAACTGCAACCTCGCTTTTTATATCAGCGTAAACTAGTGATGTGATTGTCCCCTCCCCCATCAGCGACGGGACGCATTTCTCTACGTGCAACGTAGGGAACATCATTATAATAAAATACCATCTCATTAACAGACCCCTGGGCCAGAATCCACCCCCCCCCCCCCCCCCCCCCCAACCCGGCAGTGGGTCTATCCACGTCGGCGTGACGGCAGAGCGACATGAATCATGATTAGTCTCCCAAGGCATGCACTAGGAGAGCTGTGCTCGGCGGCGGGGAGGGTCATGGCCGGACACTGCCCGGGTAGTACCCTGGTACCTCCTGGCGCTGTCACTGGCACTGCTCAGGCATTGCCCCCTGGCACTTCAGGCAGTGCTGGGGGGGGGGGGGTGTTCCAGGATAAATTGGTTTGTGCTCTCTGCGCTGGGATTCCCTTTAAAAATAGCTCCTCAGGGCAGCATGTGGCCTGGTGGTTAGCACTGCTGCCTCACGGCGCTGTGGACCTGGGTTCGAATCCCGGTCCTGGGTCACTGTCCGTGTGGAGTTTGCACATTCTCCCTGTGTCTGCGTGGGTTTCAACCCCACAACCCAAAGATGTGTAAGTTAGGTGGATTGGCCACGCTAAATTGCCCCTTAATCGGAAGAAAAAATAATTAGGTACTACATTTATTTAAAAAAAAGAAAAACAAAATGGCTCCTCGATCTTCGGTTGTCTCTGGTTTCTGGTAGGACGGGCACATCAGAGGCCGTCCCGCCAACCATACCTGTGAAGCCAAGTCTTTGTTTCAAAGTGCTGCACTATAGGGCAGAGAAAGCCGCCATTGCCGCCGCTGGCTTTTTCCCACCTTACCGTGGCCTTTCCAGGAAAATCCCGCCTCCAGTCTCAGTAAAAGTGGCCATGAAACTACCGGGTGAGAAGTAGGGGTTGGCGCAAGAGAAAGGGTTCAGGTCCAAGGTTTTGCGAGGAAGGATTTCCCGACCTTCCCAATAAGGCCGGCCCCCTCGTTGCTGGAGATGGTATTGTCAGCGGGGGGGGGGGGGGGGGGGGGGGGGGGGGGGGGGCTTGGAGACAGGGGTGGTATCAGCAATATATGGGAGGATCCTGGAGGAGGATCGGGTGTCCATGGAAGGGGCCAGGGTGAAGTGGGAGAAAGTGCTGGGATAGGCGATGGAAGAGAGTCTGTGGTGTGAGGTGCTGCGAAGGGTAAACGCCCCAACCTCATGCCCGATAACATTTGATACCATTGAAGGCCGTGTATAGGGTGCACCTCACAAAATCAAAGATGAGCCAGCTGTTTGTATTTCATAGAATTGTTCATGGAATTTACAGTACAGAAGGAGGCCATTCAGCCCATCGAGTCTGCACCGGCCCTTGTATAGAGCACCCTACCCTACCCTCCCTGTAACCCAGTAACCCCACCCAACACTCTTGAACACTGAGGGCGATTTAGCTGGCCAATCCACCTAACCTGCCCATCTTTCGGGAGGAAAACCGGAGCACCCGGAGGAAACCCATGCAGACACGGGGAGAACGTGCAGACTCCTCACAGACAGTGACCCAGTGGGGAATTGAACCTGGGACCCTGGAGCTGTGTTAGCTGTGCTAACCACTATGCTTCCGTGCTGCCCCAGTGGGCTTGGGTCGGGTTCTCTTTACAAGGGCCGGTGCAGGCTCGATGGGCCAAATGGCCTCCTTCTGCACCGTAAATTCTATGGAAAATTCTATGAAATTCAAACACCTGGCTCATCTTTGATTTTGAGGAGGTGGAGGATGCCTGTGAACGATGTAGGAGGGGCCCCGAAACCATGTGCTTATGTATTGGTCCTGCCCGAAGCTGCAAAGGTATTGGAGGGAGGTATTTAACGCCATCTTGGGGGTTTTGGATGTGGAGTTGGAGGCGAGTTCTCTCAAGTCCATTTTCAGGGTGTTGGACCGTCCCGAGTTGCAGGCGGGTGCGGGGGCAGGTGTTTTAGTCTTCGCCTCTCTGATCGCTTGTAGGCGAGTCCTGTTGGGGTGGAGGTTAGTTTCTCCGCCCTGTGCCTCGGCATTGGTAGGGGGGGGGGGGGGGGGGCCTGCTGGAGTTTATGGCTGTGGAGAAGGTGAAGTTTGAGTAAGGGGTGGGGCGAAGGAGGGGTTCTACAATTCACGGTGTTTGTTTATCATGCATTTTCAGGAGCTGGTTGCTAAGGGAGGGGGGGGGTTTGTTTGTTTTTCATTTTTTTAAATCTGCGAGTCGATGTTTGGTTGTATATTGGTGGGGCTGCTTCGTTGTTTTCCTGTTTTTTTTTCTGTTTGTCTGGTGGAAATGATGAAAATATAGCGAGTAAAAAAGATTTACAAAAAATAATGAATTTAAACATTTTTCCATGTTGGTATCAAATCCCCCACGGGGATCATAGGAAACAATCATTGATATCCTCGTGGGGCTCATGGACTGCGAACTCCTCAGGTAGCGGGCAGAGGCTGGTCGTGAGCAAGTTATAAAAGTAGGCCCAAATCAAGGCCTAGTGCATCAAGTCCACCCAGCTAGGTATGCACTGGGAGTGAGGTGCTGCATTCCACAGGCTATTGGGCCTCACGGTAGCATGGTGGTTAGCATCAATGCTTCACAGCTCCAGGGTCCCAGGTTCGATTCCCGGCTGGGTCACTGTCTGTGTGGAGTCTGCATGTCCTCCCCGTGTGTGTGTGGGTTTCCTCCGGGTGCTCCGGTTTCCTCCCACAGTCCAAAGATGTGCGGGTTAGGTGGATTTGCCATGCTAAATTGCCCGTAGTGTAAGGTTAATTGTTGGGTTACGGGTATACGGGTTACGTGGGTTTAAGTAGGGTGATCATTGCTCGGCACAACATTGAGGGCCGAAGGGCCTGTTCTGTGCTGTACTGTTCTAATTGTAAACATGTCAATAAATCCATCTTCCTTTACGATGGATTTTCTCGGAGTTATTATAGTCAGTCTGCTGAAGACAGTGCGGGAGACCAGGAAAACCTACCATCCCGTCATACTCCCCACTCAATTCTTATTCCTCTTCAATTCTTTGGATGGTCCATTACCACCGGTTACACCACTTTCCAAATTCCACCCTTTTTAAAAAAAAATAACTTCATTGCAAGTTGTAGATTGGTATTACTAACGTCTTCACTATCTAACGGTGGACATTTTATCGAGGGGAAATACGTACCACTTTGACCAATGTGTTAATCTCATCGTAAAGGAAGTCGACAGGGTGAATTGATTAAGAAGAAAGAACTTGCATTTATATAGCGTCCTTCATCGTCCCCAGGATGTTCTAACATGCATTACCGTCAATGAGATTTTTAAAAAGTGCAATCACTGTTGTAAATTAGAAATCATACACATCGCGGATATTAGCATTGGGCCTTCACCCTATAACCAATTGTGGCAGTTCACAAGGTGGAAACATTACATCAGGAACACCTGATAGAAGACAGTGTCTGGAAAGCCCTTTATTTGCCAGTGAGGTGTGATGGGGGAAGGTTAGTTTCCTCATCTTCCTCTGTTTACCTTTCCAGTTGAAAAGAGAGGTCGGGTACAGCTAAAAGTTACCAACAAGCTTTCTTCAGTTAATCTACACTAACAAGCTGAATCTCACCATAAAGAAGAAGGACTTGCATTTATATCGTGCTTTTTCAGGACCTCCCACCATCTCAAAGGGTTTTACAGCCAATGAAGTGTGGTCACTGCAGGGGAGGTGTTGGCGTAGTCACCAGGCTGGCAATCCAGAGACCCAGGGTCATGCTCTGGGGACCCCGGTTCAAATCCCACCACAAATTTGAATTAAATAAAAATCTGGAATGAGAAGTCTAACAATGACCACGATTCTGGTCCGCTAATGTTCCTCAGAGAAGGAAATCTGCTGTCCTCACCTGGTCTGGCTTACCTGTGACTCCAAATGCACTGGAATGCGGTTGACTCTTAAACACCCCCCGAGCAAGGGCAATTAGGGATGGGCAATAATGCCCACTTCCTGTAAATGGGTTTTTAGGCAATGTGCTCCCACAAACAACAATGTGATAAAATCTCCAGACAATCTGTGTTTTTGTGATTGAAAAATAAATATTGACCAGATGATTGGATAACTCGCCTGCTCTTCAAAACAGTGCCAAGGGATCTGTTACGTCCATCCCAGCTGGCATGTTTAAAACTTGGCGTCCCTGTGGTAGTATGACTAGGGGTATTACGGTACCTGGGAGTGTGAGCTGCCATTGATGCAGAGGGCTCGCTGCCCAAGTATCGTGTGCTTCTTATCCCTATTGGCTAAGAGGAAGGTAGCTCCGCCTACGAGGCGGGGTATAAGAACCCGTGTTTCCCCGCAGCCAGGCCATTTCCTGTACGTCTGCTGCCGGGCTCACTTCTTGCTAATTAAAGCCTTTCGTTTTGGACTTCACCTACGTTTCGTGTCCATTGATTGTGCATCAGTCCCAAGTGCTTCATTGTTTCATAACAGATTCTGCGGGTGTATTGAACGGTTGTAATTTAGCAAAGTGCTGTTGCCTGGCTCTGACTTTCTGGCACTCTTATTTTCTTAAATAAATCCGATTCATAATCCGAAGCCTTCAGACTGCTGTTTGCCGCTCCAGAAGAATGACAAAGGAAGACTTGCGTTGGCACAGCACTTTTCCCAACTGCTGCGCATCCCAATGCCTTTTGCAGCCAAGGAAGTACTTTTGAAGTGATGTAATGTGGGAAACACAGCAGCTAATTTGTGCACACCAATGATAATCTGTTTTTGTGAGGTTCATTGGGGGATAGATATTGGCCAGGGCACCGGGGATAACTCCCCTGCTTTTATTCAGAATAATGCCGTGGGATTTTTTTACATCCGCTTGACGAGGGAGACAGGGCCTCAGTTTAAGGTCTTGTCTGAATTTTGTGTTCAGGTCCTATGAGTGGAACATGAACCCAGAGACCAGAGTGACCAACTCTTATGAAATAAAATAAGGGATACTTTGACTGTGGGGCAAGGAGGGGTGGTGTAAATGGGTGTGAGAGAGGGTGGGGTGTAAATGGGTGTGAGAGAGGGTGGGGTGTAAATGGGTGTGAGAGAGGGTGGGGTGTGAGAGAGGGTGGGGTGTAAATGGGTGTGAGAGAGGGTGGGGTGTAAATGGGTGTGAGAGAGGGTGGGGTGTAAATGGGCGTGAGAGAGGGTGGGGTGTAAATGGGCGTGAGAGAAGGTGGGGTGTAAATGGGTGTGAGAGAGGGTGGGGTGTAAATGGGCGTGAGAGAAGGTGGGGTGTAAATGGGTGTGAGAGAGGGTGGGGTGTAAATGGGTGTGAGAGAGGGTGGGGTGTAAATGGGTGTGAGAGAAGGTGGGGTGTAAATGGGTGTGAGAGAGGGTGGGGTGTAAATGGGTGAGAGAGGGTGGGGTGTAAATGGGTGTGAGAGAGGGTGGGGTGTGAGAGAGGGTGGGGTGTAAATGGGTGTGAGAGAGGGTGGGGTGTAAATGGGTGTGAGAGAGGGTGGGGTGTGAGAGAGGGTGGGGTGTAAATGGGTGTGAGAGAGGGCGGGGTGTGAGAGAGGGTGGGGTGTAAATGGGTGTGAGAGAGGGCGGGGTGTAAATGGGTGTGAGAGGGCGGGGTGTAAATGGGTGTGAGAGAGGGTGGGGTGTAAATGGGTGTGAGAGAGGGTGGGGTGTAAATGGGCGTGAGAGGGTGGGGTGTAAATGGGTGTGAGAGAGGGTGGGGTGTGAGAGAGGGTGGGGTGTAAATGGGTGTGAGAGAGGGTGGGGTGTAAATGGGTGTGAGAGAGGGTGGGGTGTAAATGGGTGTGAGAGAGGGTGGGGTGTAAATGGGCGTGAGAGGGTGGGGTGTGAGAGAGGGTGGGGTGTAAATGGGCGTGAGACGGAGGATACGGAGGTTACTGTCATTATAAAAGTGTGGGTTTGGTTGTTGTTGGGCGGGGGAGGGGGACAAAATAAGGGAATGTCTCATTAAGATTCAGCACAGTTGGTCACGCTGCTAGACACTCGGAGGTGGTCTGCCACTGACTGAATCATAACTGTCACACTAAAGAATTGATTATACTTGTGGTCCATTATTCCAGTGTAAACAACACACACACACCACGGTGATGCCTGCTGAAGGAAAGCTTTGCCCTGGGTGTGATGAAATATGGTCAAATCATGACACTTGGTGCATTGCACTCGCTCCGCTCATCCAGTCTGCTCCAGGTCAGCAAGGATGCACGGTCCACTCAAGGATGCACTGATCCATCGGACTGACAGCTTCCAGGTTCCGTACTCACCAAGGCTCCTTAGGCAGCATCTTCCAAACTGACGACCACTACCATATGGAAGGGCAAGAGCAGCAGATACATGAGAACACCACCACTTGGAGGTTCCCCTCCAAGCCAATCACATTCCTTCGTTATCTCTGGGTCAAAATCCTGGATTTCCCTCCCTAACAGCACGGTAGGTGTACCTACACCACATGGACTGCAGCGGTTCAAGAAGGCAGCTCACCACCTGCTCAAGGTCCATTAGGGATGGGCAATAAATGCTGGCCTAGCCAGTGACGCCCAGATCCTGTGAAGGAATGAATTTTTAAAAGTTGTTACTGAATCATGAGCTTCTTAATACATCATACACACATCATTGTGACTTCCTAGCTATAAAAGAGGCCATAACAGACCCCCTTGGAAACAATGTCCAGTTAGCATAACTTAAATAGAAAGCTTTATAACAGCATCTCCTTTAATTAAATTTGGTGACACACAGAAGTGAGTCAGCATTATTATACTTTTGAATAAGGTGATTTTCAGAGTGTAATAAGGTGGCGAAATATTTTTTTTAAACAAATAACTCGTGGTAGAATCAGAGGTATATAACTCATGGGTATCCTCCAGCTCATGACTTGCAAATGTCACTTTATCACAATAGGGTATATCTGAGATTGCAATCATTGGGTAATGGCGCTCCCTACGCACACTCTCTGAAAACCTTCAGTGAATTAGTGCTTATCAAAATAAGAAATGGATTCCATTGCGTCCCCAGTATCAGAATGAAACACACCTGCTCGAAGTCAAATGTAAATGTAAGATAGTCACTAATAAATTCAATAAAAAGAATTCTGGAGAAGCTTCTTTTTCTGGAGAGCGGTTCGAGTGTGGAACCAGATACCAAGTAACAGAGAGCACGCTGGGTTAACACTTGACAGAGAAAGGAACATGTTGATTGAATTAGATTACGGGCGGCACGGTGGCACAGTGGTTAGCACTGCTGCCTCACCGCTCCAGGGACCTGGGTTCAATTCCGGCCTCGGGTGTCTGTCTGCACTTTCTCCCCGTGTCTGCGTGGGTTTCCCCCGGGTGCTCCGGTTTCCTCCCACAGTCCAAAGATGTGCAGGTTGGGTGGATTGGCCGTGCTAAATTGTCCCTTCGTGTCCATAAGGTTAGGTGGGGTTATGGGGATAGGATGGAGGCGTAGGCTTAAGTTGGGTGCTCTTTTCAAGGGCCGGTGCTGTTCGATGGGCCGAATGGCCTGCTTCTGAACTGTAAATTCCATGATTCTATGAAGTCGGGTAAATAGAGGTCGTGAGCTACAGTCAGTAGAGTCTTCTGGGGCACACACTCTGGGTTTAAGTCCTCTTCTGGGACTTAGTGGCCAAGGAAAGGGTGTGCACAATGTGGCCAAACAGATTGATTATCAGCCACTTAACTCGCGATTGACCCAGCGCGGAACCCCATTTGGTGCTCGCACGCGATTCGTCGGTGACACCGGGATCCGCCCCATGCGCAGTGGGGGTGGTTGAATCTCGACCATTATCTCCCCTTGACAAAGCCATGCTGACAATCCTTGATTAATCCCTGCCTCTCCAAGTGGAGATTAATTCTGTCTGGCAGAATTTTTTCCAATAATTCCTCCACGGCTGATGTTCGGCCTGTAATTACCTGGTTTATCCTTACTTCCCTGCTTGAATAATGGTACCACATCGGCTATCCTCAAAGCCTCTTGCACCTCTCCTGTGGCCAGAGAGGATTTGAAAATTAGCATCAGATCCCCTTTAATCTCCTCCCTTCCCTCATACAACAGCTTGAGATATATCTCATCTGGGCTTGAGGATTTATCTAATTTAAAATCACTAATACCTCCTCCCTCCCAATGCTAATCTGTTCAATGATATCACAGTTCCCCTCCCTGCTTTCTATATCTATATCGTCCATCTCCATTGTGAATATAGATG
Source organism: Scyliorhinus canicula (assembly GCF_902713615.1). Classification (NCBI taxonomy): domain Eukaryota; kingdom Metazoa; phylum Chordata; class Chondrichthyes; order Carcharhiniformes; family Scyliorhinidae; genus Scyliorhinus; species Scyliorhinus canicula. The sequence goes on from NC_052146.1 coordinate 294,343,626, forward strand.
CAAAAAACAAATTTAATACCTCACCTACGTCTTTCGGTTCCATACACAGATTGCCATTTTGGACCGTAATAGGCCCTGGTTACCGTCTTCCCCTAAATATACTTAGAAAACATCTTGGGATTTTCCTTTATTTTAGTGTGGTTAGGATTCTTGCCTCCACCACCCTTTCGGGCAATAAGTTCCAGATTCGCACCACCCTCTGGGTGGCACAGTGGTTAGCACAAGGGACCCAGGTTTGATTCCAGCCCCGGGTGACTGACTGTGTGGAGTTTGTACATTGCCCCCTGTCTGCGTGGGTTCCCTCCGGATGCTTCGGTTTCCTCCCGCAGTCCCACTGAAGTCACTCCATGTCACCGGGAAAGGCACGGGTAGGTGTGCGCTGCCGGCAGAATGGAGAAACCCTCCGGATGCTTCGGTTTCCTCCCACAGTCCAAAGATGTGCAGGTTAGGTGGGGTAATGAGATTACGGGGATAGGGCGGGGGAGTGGACATAGGTGGGGTGTTCTTTCAGAGAGTCGATGCAGACTCAATGGGCCAAATGGCCTCCTTCTGCACTGATTCTAAAAAAGATTTTCCTCAAATGCCCTCTAAATATCCTGCCCTTTACCTTGAATCTATCTTGTAAGTCGCTGATTTTAATTGCTCCGCTATTGGTGGCCGTGCCTTTGATTCCTAGGTCCTAAACTCTGGAATTCCCACCCTACACCTCCCTTTCCTCCTTTCAAACACTTTTTTAAACCAATCACTTCAACCGTGCTTTTGGTCATCTGACTTAATAACTCCTAACCTGACTGGGTGTCAAATTGTATTTACAATGGGGTGAATTCTCTGCTGATGGGTTTCTCCATTCTGCCGGCAGCACACACCCACCCGTGCGTTTCCCGGTGACACGGAGTGGCTCCATTGGGATTATCGGGCAGCGGGAAGGGAGAATCCCACTGCCAACGCTGGCACGACGCTGAGAAACACGCGGTTCAGGAGGCGGAGAATTCACCCCAAAGTCTCCGTGAAGCACCCTGAGACATTTTTGCCGGGATTTCCTTCCCCTACCGCGGCATTTTCGGAAACGGCGCAGGGCGATTCGCCAGTGGCCGGCGGCAGCATCTTCCGGTCCCGCAGTTGTCAACGTGATTTTCCATTGAACGCGCCCCTCGCTGCCATGAAACCCACAGCGTGGGTTACCCGTCAGCGACACCGTAATATCCCACCAGCCTGAACTGGCAGAAAATCCCACCCTTATGATTTAGAACAGTACAGCACAGAACAGGCCCTTCGGCCCTCGATGTTGTGCCGAGCAATGATCACCCCACTCAAACTCACGTATCCACCCTATACCCGTAACCCAACAACTCCCCCTTAACCTTATTTTCTAGAACACTACGGGCAATTTAGCATGGCCAATCCACCTAACCCGCACATCTTTGGACTGTGGGAGGAAACCGGAGCATCCGGAGGAAACCCACGCACACACGGGGAGGACGTGCAGACTCCACACAGACAGTGACCCAGCCGGGAATCGAACCTGGGACCCTGGCACTGTGAAGCATTGATGCTAACCACTATGCTACCGGGCTGCCCCTATGTTTTGCTAAAGTGGTCCATAAACATATTATTATTACTGGCGTGTGTGCTTCCCAGCTATGCAAAATAGCAGCATCTTATTGCACGCTCAATCATCCATATTCTGCCTCCAATTAATTACAATGCGCCGATTATATTCCACCAAACTATGTGGGAGGACGTGAAGGAATATTGATAAATGATAATTAATGTAGATTTGAGCATGACACTCATCTCCCTTGAACCCAATAGAGGAAAACAGAGATCAGTACAAGACAATTCTGATCTCATTGAGAGACCGTGGGAAATACAGCTGGGGATTTGATTTAGGTCGGATATAATCAAAATATGCAGACAATTACAGCTATCTTCATTGCAAGCACAGGACACTCAAACTAGAAAAATCGTTACAATGGAAGCAGAAAATGCTGCATAAACTCAGCAAGTCTGGCATCAGCTGTGGAGAGAGAAACAGATTTTTCTTTCCAAAATCATGATATATTCGTAAAATATCTGAAAGATCATTACAAATATTTCAAACTGACCACCACAAAGTAATTTAATAATCTTTATTGTCACAAGTAGGTTTACATTGCAATGAAGCTACTGTGAAAAGCCCCTAGTCGCCACATTCTGACGCCTGTTCGGGTAGACGGAGGGAGAATTCAGAATGTCCAAATTACCTAACAAGCACGTCTTTCAGGACTAGTGGGAGGAAACCGGAGCACCCGGAGGAAATCCACGCAGACACGGGGGGAACGTGCAGGCTCCGCACAGACAGTGACCTAGCCGGGAATCGAACCTGGGACCCTGAGCTGTGAAGCCACAGTGCTAACCACTGTGCTACCGTGCTGCAATGATATTCAGGTTTTCTGCACAGGTTATGGTACACTCTGAGGTACTTCAATACAATCAAAAGAACATTAGAGACATTTCAAAATGGTCATTGTAAAAAAAAGTGCAGTGGCATTTAACTTGTCTGCAAAGGGAAACAGAGTTAACCTTTTGAGTCCTTATGACTCTTCCTCGGAGCTAAATAGAAAGTCCGTAAAAAGTGTGTCGCCCTCCACAGATGGGCCAGACGACCTACTGAGATTATCCAGCATTTTCTGTTTATATTTTAGATTTCTCGCGTCTGTGGTATTTTGCTTTTATTATTGTGTTTAATTTCACTGCCATTGCTCTCACAGGAATGCCGACCTTCACGAAGTACTGCTCGTCTCCCTGACGGGGTTTTCATTTGTCCCTTTCAAACCCATTGCGTTTGTCCCTCTGTTTAGCTGAGAGAGTCATATGGACTCGAAACATTAACTCTGTTTCTCCCTCCACAGATGCTGCCAGGCCCGCTGTGTTTTTCCAGCATTTTCTGTTTTAATTTCAGATTTCCAGCCTTTGCAGTGATGCACTATCAATTACTACAAAGACGAGAGTAGTGAATAATCGAGGCTTTATTGAGCAGAGATGTGTGGCCTCCTGTAGCTGCTACCAGAATGGGAGCAGCTCTGGCGAGCACACACATTTATACACCGCCTACATTTATACAGAGCCAGCAGGCAGGGATTTACCCCTATACCTCTAGTACAGAAGCCTTACCGTACCACATCTTTTTTTTAAAAATAATTTTTATGGAATTTTTTACAGAAAATATAAAAATATAACAACAAGTACAGCAACAAGCAGTAATATGCAACTAACAGCCCCATAACACCCACAATTCCCACCGTACCACATCTAATATACAGTTGGTGGTGACTACCACATGCAGTATTTTGCTTTTGTAGAAATGTTACAACTCTGCTTTCTTTTAATTACCCCCATGTAAACTTTGGGTGTCACGCTTTCTGTCTCACACTTAACAGTGTCCCAACCCTGATCTACAAAATCTGTCTTACACTTATACCTTTTTTAAAATGTGTTCATTGCGTTTATTGCCCATCCCTAACTGTCCTTGAGAAGCGGGTGGTGAGTTGCCTTCTTTAACCACTGCGGTCTCTCTGGTGTCGGTAGCCCACAGTGTATATTTGAATTTTCTGATTCAACTGGGTAGGCTAGTTTTCGATCCCTCTATGACAATCCCCCCCATCTCTGTAGACTCCTCCAGCCCTACAATGCTCCAAGGTCTCTGCGCTCCTCCATTCCTGACATTGTGCGCATCTCACATTTTCTATTGCCCCTGTTTTCAGTCCTCTGGACTCCTAAAACCTCTCTGCTTCTTTACCCCGCTTCTTCTTTCACGTATCCTTTAAATCTCCCACTTTGATCAAACCATAGAACTCCTACAGTGCAGAAGGAGGCCATTTGGCCTTCGAGTCGGCACTGACCCTTTGAAAGACCCTCGGCCCGCTCCCCTGCACTAACCCCATAATCCCATCTAACCTGCACATCTTTGGACACTAAGGGGCAATTTAGCGTGGCCAATCCACCTAACCTTCACATCTTTGGACTGTGGGAAGAAACCAGAGCACCCGGAGGAAACCCACGCAGACAAGAGGAGAAAGTGCAGACGCCACACAGACAACCGCTGGGGGTCGGAATTAAACCTGGGTCCCTGGAGCTGTGAGGCAGCAGTGCTAACCACTGTGCCTCTGTGCTGCCCCTGCTTAAACCTTTGGTCAAATGTCCTAATATCACATGTTGCCACGGTGACAAATTTTATCAATGCTCCTGTGGAACTTGAAACCTTCTACTATGTTACATTTGCTGGGTATGTGCAAGTTGTTGTTAGCATTAATGGATCCCAGTCATGATCTTTGGTCCTTAATTGTGCTTAATGTCTGTTTGTCAAGTAGATTCTGAGGCCCATTGATTTGATTTGATTTGATTTATTGTCACATGTACCGAAGTACAGTGAAAAGTATTTTTCTGCGGCCGAGGAACGTACACAGTACATACATAGTAGACACAGGAATAGTCAACAGAGAACAAATGATACATTGACAAACAGTGATTGTTTACAATGCGGAACAAGGGGCCAAACAAAGCAAATACATGAGCAAGAGCAGCATAGGGCGTCGTGAATAGTGTTCTTACAGGGAACAGATCAGTCTGAGGGGGAGTTGTTGAGGAGTCTTGTAGCTGTAGGGAAGAAGCTGTTCCTATGTCTGGATGTGCGGGTCTTCGGACTTCTGTACCTTCTGCCTGATGGAAGGGTCTGGAAGAGGGCAAAGCCTGGGTGGGAGGGGTCTCTGATAATGCTGTCTTCCTTCCTGAGGCAGCGGGAGGTGTAGACAGAATCAATGTGGGGGTGTTTGTGTGATGCGTTGTAACATCTTTCAACTAATCCAGCAGCAACTCTAACCGTACACACATGTAGAATCTTCCTCCCATTCCTAATCAGTGACAAGATCTTCAGCCACCTCAGCCTTCCCTTCTTAAAGATCCTCTCTCTCTAACTCCCCTCAAAACCCATCTTCATCAGCCAAGTTGCAGTCATGGTGCCCCCACTGACCAGATCACGCTATACCTCTCCCCTGGAGGCCATGGCAAAGCCTGGTCAGGTTCTCAAAGAAATAAATAAGCCAAATGAAGGGAATAACCATCCCCTAACCCCCTACAGCAGAACCAAAAATACGGCAATCAAATGAACATGAGCCGTGTTTGGAATGAAAGAATTTGCCTGTTTATTTACACAGCACAACATCCTAACTGTTGCTTAGGCGATCACCTTCTTTTGAAGCAGTATCATCGCAGACAGCCTATTAATGCAAGGCCAGATCGTCAGGTTTGTGGACTTAATGTGAGCTGTTACACTTAAGCTGATATGAATTGGGAGCAGGAGTAGACCATTCAGCCCCTCAAACCTGCTCCCCCATTCAGTAATGTCAGGGCTGATCTGATTGTGCTCTTACCTCTACTGTCCTACCTGCTCCCCCTTAACCCTGACTCATCTGTAGATCACAAATCTATCTAACTCAGCCTTGAATACAGTCAATGACCACTGTTCTCTGTGGAAGAGAATTCTGAGAGAATTTCCCCCTCATCTGTCTTAAATGGTTTACTTTTAAATGCTCCCCCTAGTTATAGATTCCCTCATGAGGGGGAAACACCCTCGCAGGATCCACCTCGTCAAGTCCCCCGCCCCACCCCCAGAATCTCACCTGTGGGATTTCCTAATGGCGGGATCGCCCCGCCGGCAGCGCCCACACGCCCAACGTGTTTCCCGATGGCGTGGGGTGGCCCACAATGGAAAACCCCCATTGGCCGGCTGCAGGAACGACGAATACCGCTACCGGCAGGGACGCGCCACCCCGGAAAACGCGGCTGGCGGGACAGAGAACCCGGCTTCATACGTTTCCATAATATCAACTTTCACTCTTCTAAACTTCAATGGGTAAAGGCCCAACCTGTTCAACTTTTCCTCAGAAGACAACCCCTTCATCCCAGGAATAGCGAAGAGATCCTTCTCTGGGCTGCCTCCAATGGCAACGACCTTCTTAAGGAAGGTGACCCTTGTATGTTCTTGTCGGATGGCCTGATTTATATTACAAGTACACTTGTAGCCAAAGCTATAAATGATTTATTAACATTGATTGTGGGCACAAATCTCCAATAAAAAACATTTATTAAAAAAAACATTGATTGTGGGTAAACTAAACACAAAACAACAGATGAATAACAGTATGATCATTCACAAGCAACCTCTCTCTTCCAGCTCTCCAGTCAGTCTGAGGTCACCTGACTCTAACATTCGCTTATTTACTAATGAGACTCCTAGTGGTCAGTCAGTGAATTCCAACGAAACCAAGAAATAGCTTACATTTAACAGTTGCAACATTTTATTTGTTTTCTAACCCTGCCTCTATATAGATATATATAGTTAGGATACTGGAGCAGACCCTAACATTTGTCAAGATGCCGTACAAGAACCCCAAGTTTGTAAAACTGTGAGGAAAGGATACTTCACGGCGGCACAGTCGTTAGCACTGCTGCCTCACAGCTCCAAGGACCCGGGTTCAATCCCGGCCTCGGGTGAGTGCCTGTGTGGAGTTTGCACTTTCTCCCCCTGTCTGCGTGGGTTCCCTCCGGGTGCTCCGGTTTCCTCCCACAGTCCAAAGATATGCAGGCTAGGTGGATTGACCATGCTAAGTTGCTCCTCAGTGCCCAAAAAGGTTGGGTGGGGTTACTGGGTTCGAGGATGGGGTGGAGGCTTGAGTTTAAGCTTAAGTAATAATAATAATAATCGCTTTTTGTCACAAGTAGGCTTCAATGAAGTTACTGTGAAAAGCCCCGAGTAGACTGCTCTTTCCATGGGTCAGTGTAGACTCGATGGGCTGAATGGCCTCCTTCTGCACTGTAGGGAGTCTATGATGACACCACAACCATAACTACACATCGTACTCTCCGGTGTGCTTTGTAATAGTGTCACTGAATATTTTGTATCCACCAGAAAGGGTAAACAAATGCCTCAGTTTTAACATTGTGTTCAAAACGTTCACAAGTGCAGCACTCTCTTAATAATTACCTGAAGAGAAAATATTTGCAGTGCTACAGGGAAAAGGCTGTGAAGGGGGACTGGCTGAGTTGCTGTTGCAGAGAGCCAGCATGGACACAGCGGGCCAAGTGGCCTCCTTCGGTACTGTAACCATTCTATGATACAAATTGGAGACGCCAGGTTTTGATCTCGTATATAAACAATACCCTCAGGAGAAGAGCGAAATAACGTACAAAGAACATCGGAACAGCTTTGTGCTTTATTCAGTCAGAGGACAAAGTGAAATAGAATTAACGGCAGCAGCTTTGTTGAATCCCAACAAAAACCATGCCGGATAGATGGAAAAATTTAAATTTCCACCGGGAGAAATAAGGTTCTGTCTCAATAAACACTTTTTCAAACATGCGCATTTATTTTGGTTCAACCCACCAACAGGCAAGCAGCTACCTGGGAATAAATCTGATATATCCCAATGGTTTGATACACACCCCACTGAATTAGCACGATCCGTCGGATGAGCCTGGCGTGTAAACATGCCCATGCGTGTAGGATGTCATTTATTTCTAAAGTACACGTGTCAATCTGAAGCTGCGTGTCAACATTTTGCTTCATGTAAGCCGGCCATGTTAAATTCATAGCATGTCACAGGCACTGAGCTTAAATGCAGGCTGATGAATAAGAGATGCAAATATCTCTTGCGCATCTCAGGACGCTGTGCGCGAGAGCTCATTCTCAATATTAATGCATTTGCCAACTGAAAGGCCGCTGCTGTCCGACATGAACTGCATTGAAATCTATCGGTTCCGTGAAGAACTAATAGAGTTTGAAGGTTGTGGATTTGATCGGAGTCATGGGCCCTTTGATCATTCCCTTGTACCGTAATCCACTCGGCGAAACTCTCAACGTATTCCGGCTCAATACCCCGTTCAGGTGGATCGCGCAGGTCATTAAAAGAATAAGATGCAGCCACGTCGAGTAACGAAAAGGCAAAAATAAAAAACCACAAACGCTGGAAATCTGAAAGATAAGCAGAAAATGCTGGAACTGCTCAGACGCTCTGGCAGTATCTGCGGAGGGAGAAAAACAGGGGTTCACACGTTTCAGGCCTGTGGCCTAACTGGGAAGAGTCAGAAACCCAGCAGGCTTTCAGCAAGTGAAAGAGAGAAGGCGTGGGCAGACAGAGCAAAGGCAAGGCCCCCGGGAGCAGAGTGTGAGAGCCGGAGACATTAAATGTCCAATGGTGCAAAGCCAAATAAAGAAACAAAAGATGCGTCCAGATGACGGGGCGGATGAAGTAAAGGGATTAAGGAGGAACCAAGAGGGAAAACAAAAAAAAACAGAGGAACAAAGCAAACCGGAGAAAATGAATTGAATCAAAATGAGGGGCAGAGGCGACGATCTTAAGCTGTGTGGTGAATGTGTAACCACTATAATTCACACTGTACATTACTGTGTCCCTGTGGGCTCCATCTGTGAGCCGTTGCGCGGCTCTGCCCACAGGGGAAGATGAGGAGCATGTACATGCCTCCGCCCTTGGATCCATCCCCTTCAGGAAGTATAAGTTCTGCGGTCCTGCGAGTCCGCCCTCAGTTTAGTACAGTCGCAGGCAGGCTCAGTTGTGAGCTGATTAAAGCCACAGTTTACTCCAACTCGTGTCTCTGAGTGAATTGATGGTCGCATCAAGCTGGTGAAGTAACAAACCTGAGGAAAGCAGGACCACGGCAGGGCAGTCGAATGTTCCAATAAGGGGTCCTTACGGAGCAGAGGCGCCTTCATTAGAATAGGTTAGGGCCTAACCTCTGAGCTCAATTCAATTTGGGATGTTTCCCTTGTTGAGGTGGCAGGACTTGATGCCCCGAAATTCGGTTTTAGACCCTTTTTTCCCGCCCATCGATTGAGTTGCTGCATATTTGACTCCAGCTTTTTACATTTGCTGTTTGGTGTCTCCCGCCACTAAGACATTGCTGCCGGCAGAGAATCTCCCAGTTTTGACAAAGGCAGAGGAGTAATGGAGAAATAATTAGAAACTTTCAGTGGAAATGTCTGTTAGGGCCCACGTTGGATAGAACGGATGAGTCAATTAGCCGTAACCTTTAGATTGATGAGGAATGTCTAAAGAGATTGAGAAAAGGTCACAGGGAAGTTGACTTAAATGTAAGATTCTATTAAAAATCATAATTACTGCTTACTCTCAACAAAATGGATATCTAGGCCTGTAAGCCTACAGTTCTGGTAATGAAAAATCTCCTGATGACCCCATTATTATTTAATTTGAAGACAATAAGACTATTCCAGATGCTGACATTCCCTCTGTGGTAGCACGGGTTCTTTAGGGGGTGGGCTTCACGGAGCATGTGACTGGCTCAGGGCCAATTGTGTGGGGGCATGGAACCCCAGCCAATAGGAGGTTTGGGCGGGGCCCTGAGTGGACTCTGGAGCCTAAGTGTTAAGACCTGTTTCATTGTGTTCTGTACCTGTGGGGTTGAGGGTGAAGCCATGACCAAATGTGGCAATCTTCGGGGTATCAGAACTACACATGGCGAAGAGGACCGACGCCCTAGCTTTCGCTTCCCTAATCGCACGCCGGAGAATCCCGCTCGGCTGGGTGATCAGCAGCACCACCCACAGCTGCAGACTGGCTCGCTGACCTTTCGGAATTTCTCCACCTGGAGAAGATTAAGTATGCCACCGAGGGTCAGAGGAAGGCTCCCTAAAAGCATGGGGGCAGTTTGTCGGCCTGTTCCAGAACCTGTTCGAGGCCAGCAACAACGGATAAGATGGGGAAACGGGAAAGATAGAAAGAAAAGGGAGAGAAAAAAGGAAAATATAGACGGGGGGGGGGGGGGGGGGGGGGACCATAGGTACGTGGAACGCGTGGGGGGAAGGGGGAAGAGGAGAAAAGGCTGGAGAGACGCAAAACGGACAACGTGGGAGGGAGGGGGAACCCCTCCTCCCCCAATCACAGAGGAAATAAAAGCTGAAGTTGATAGCGGAGGAAAAGAAAGGAGGGGGGAGAGAAAGGGAGCACGGGAGGGACCAAATGCAGCAACAGAAGGCGGCAGAATGTAAATAGGGGAAATTAAGGGAAGAACAAGACAAACCTTTCTGTATAATACAGTAAATAAACAGCCAAAAATATACATAACTTTATCAATTTTGAAAATGTCAATAAAAGACTTTAAAGAACCCTTTGGTTCGGGTACCCTACTGCCTGTGCCTCAAGGGTCCTTTCTGAAGCTGAATGAAACTATGCCCAGATAGATAAGGAGGGTGGAGTGGTTTTATTCAGTGTGAAGAAATTCCACCAGTGTGTATACGGTCGATGGTTCGACATAGTTGATGTGTTGGGTAAGCTGGGTCTGCGAGGACTGCGTTTACTACAGCAGTGAGAGAGACAGGCTTCCAACACTTGAAGAAATGCAACTCTATTTTATTGAACTTTTAACTATCATACATACTTTAACTGTGGGTTGACACTATGCTGAGTTGACTGGAGACCTGAGGCTAACCTGACCAGACTATCTTACTACCACATGGTGGATGTTCTAGTTGTTGCTCACGGGCTCTGACTGTCTCAGAGGCTGGATCCCCAGAGAGCAGGAAAACTAGTGCCCTCTGGCTTTATAGTGGTCGTGTCCTGTCTGGTGATTGGCTGCTGTGTTCTGTGCGTTCATTGGTCATCCTGTGTGTCAATCAATGTCAGTCTGTGCACCATCATATACCTGGATGTATATTATGACAATAGTGACTGACCACAAGCCATTACTGGGACTTTTAAGGGAAGATAAGGGATGCAGCATGGGCCTTGTTGTTGGCGGCCTACAGCAATGTTTTCAGCACCGGCCTGGGACGCAAATCGCTAATGCAAATCATTTGTCCTACCTGAGAGCATTCTGCCACCACCTGTGCCCCAGGAGATTACTCTAGTTTCAAACTTCTTAGGTATCTTCCTGTGTCCGCGGGGCACATCTTCTGGTTAAGAACCTGATTGGATCTTGTGTTTCCAATTTGGTGCGGCAGATGGAGGCACATCAGGCCTCCCAGAAGAGTCAGGGGCTAGAGCAGAGGAGTGACAGGTTGCTCTGGGCGGGAGACCCAGTTTTGGTCCCTAATTTCGCCTCAGGTTCGCCTTAGTTAGAAGGATGAGTTGTGGCCCAGTCAGGGCTGGTGTGGGTCCATGAATCATGTCCATATGTTTTGGGCATGCCTGAAGCTTAGGGGATTTGGCTTGAATTTGCCGACGTCATATGGAAGGTATTGAAGATAAGGGTGGCTCCCGGTCCAGAGGTGGTGATTTGTGGAGTGTCGAAAGACCCAGGCATCCAGGGGGCGAGAGAGGCTGATGTTTTGGCCTTTGCCTCCCTGGTAGCCCAGAGACGGATCTTATTTGCGTGGAGGAACTCAGAACCCCCAAAATCAGGGGTATGTGTCAGTGACATGGCCGGGTTTCTCAGGCTTGAGAAGATCAAGTTCACCCTGAGGGGATCGATGCTAGGGTTCGTCCGGAGGTGGCAGCCGTTCATCGACTTCTTTGGGGAAAATGAGGGGGGGGAGCGGACCCGAGGGGGGGGGGGGGCGGGGGGGGAGCAGACCGAGGGGGGGAGCAGACCCGAGGGGGGAGCGGACCCGAGGGGGGGGCGGACCCGAGGGGGGGGGCGGACCCGAGGGGGGGGGCGGACCCGAGGGGGGGGGCGGGGGGGGGACCCGAGGCGGGGGGGAGGGAGCGGACCGAGCGGGGGGGCGGACCGGGAGGGTGGGGGGCGCCCTGGGGGAGTGCGGCCACCGCGCATGCGCTGGTTGGCACCGGCCCAACTGCGCATGCGGGGGACCCGAGTATCTGGCGCCCCCTAGCACATGGCACCCCGGGCGACTGCCCGAGTTACCGGTGCCTTGGGCCGGCCCTGCGCCTCACCGTTGTGGGCCGTGTCTTCAGTTGCGTAAGCCCTGAACTAGAATTCCCTCCCTGAAACGCTCTCCAACTCTACCCTGCTGCTATAAACCTGCATCTTTTACCTGACTAATACCTTCCTTTGTGGCTCAGTGTCATGTTTTATTCTACGTTACTCCTGTGAAGGAGCTTGGGATGTTTCAATACATTAAAGGCACTATGTAAGGTGTTGGTGTATACACTGGATTTTATTGGAGTGGCTGAGCAAGGTCAATAGTGAGGTTACTACACATCAGTGCTTGTTGTAATATGTCTGTGGTGAATGAGATTCACACGGTATTATAAGTTACCAATGTCACTCTGTTCCCAGTATATATATGTACCGATATTGTAAGTGCAGTTGCACTACCTGACCACAAGGGGGAGTAGCTCTGGGAGTACTCGAGAGTTTGTACTGGGCTCCCCCCTTGGCTCCGCCCAGAACTCCTCCCCCTGGAGCTGCTGTATAATGATCCGTGCCACAGAGTCAGCCAGCCAGTTCACCGAAAGTTCAACGGCTAACAGGCTGGCTCTGTTGTAAGTATATTAAAACCGCAATTCTAATCCTACAAGCACGTGTCCGTAGAATTGATGGTTCCATCAATGTCCTTAAGATGCGTTATTGCAACAGCATGTTGGGTTGAATGATATAAAGACACCAATCGTTCATAACGGATAGTGCAAACAGGTTGTGGGATTATTTATTGTGAACAGGCACAGGTGAACAGAATCTATACATGGATGGAGAGCTTGAGGACATCAGGGATCCAGGCAGAAGTGAGACTGAGGCTGGGTCCCATGACACACTTCCCTTAAAGTGATGGCTTGTTGCTATCCCTTCAAGGCAAATTCCAACAGTTCTCTAAAGACTTATTAACTGCACATTGCATTCCTATCTGTTATTCTGGGTGCGCCTTTAGCCATTTGTGTAGTGACAACTTTAGGATCAAAATACTTCCAACAGTGAAGAGCATGGAGTTTGACTACGATGCCTGCCTTTGCTGAACAGCTCGCTGATGACTGAATCACCTCAGCTCAGATATGAGGAGCAGGGCAGCACGGTGGCCTAGTGGTTAGCACAACCGCCTCACGGCGCTGAGGTCCCAGGTTCGATCCCGGCTCTGGGTCACTGTCCGTGTGGAGTTTGCACATTCTCCCCGTGTCTGCGTGGGTTTCGCCCCCACAACCCAAAAAATGTGCAGAGTAGGTGGATTGGCCACGTTAAATTGCTCCTTAATAGAAAAAATAATTGGGTAATCTAAATTTAAAAAAAAAAAATATTAAAAAAAAAGATATGAGGAGCATGGAGTGGCACGGTGGCACAGTGGTTAGCATTGCTGCCTACAGCGCTGAGGACCCGGGTTCGAATCCCGGCTCTGGGTCACTGTCCGTGAGGAGTTTGCACGTTCTCCCCGTGTCTGCGTGGGTTTCACCCCCCACAACCCAAAGATGTGCAGGGTAGGTGGATTGGCCACGCTAAATTGCCCCTTAATTGGAAAAACTAATTGGGTACTCTAAATTTATTTTTGAGGAGCATTGTGTGGCAGTATGGTGTGACTGCTGATAGTCTGATGGTGTTGATCCTCGCCCGCCACCCCCAAGCTTAGTCACACCCCTTTAAAAGGTTAGGGGATTAAGGATGCAAGGTCCACTGTGCAAATATTCAGCCTAATCTGTGTGTTCCCTTCACTATTGCTGCTTCGATCTTCTTCTGAATAGAGGAGGTAGCGAAGGGGAGTGAGGGGGGGGGGAATGTACGGCTCCACAAATCAAGGCCACCGATATTTTATAAATTGAAGGCAGGCGAGAAGCTGTGGGTCTCTCTGTGTGTGTGTAATAAATCGCAGCAGCCAACCTCATTGATTTCAATGCTCTTGGACAAAAGCAAATGAACCTCATTTGTTCGTTCCTCCAGCACCACAGAGAGACGACTCTGCAGGGCTGACAATGCTGTGTTACAGCGACGATGCACGTGTCACAGATGATAAATGAGGCAGCAGTGAATGAGAAAGTGTGCGTGTCGGAGCTTTTTGTTGTTGTTTTAAAACAGACCAGTGATTGTTCTTGTACAAGGTGAAGCATGGTGGTAATAGAATCATTGCTGAGAGTTCGAGCACATTCACTCCTCCTTGTTCATTACCACCCATCTGATCTCTTATCCAGTTCAACGCTCTCTAAGTAAGAGTCGATTACAGTTTAAGCATCACTCTAGCTGACGGAGCTGACTGGCTTCTTCCACACTGTCTATTCCGATGGCCACTTCAACAGTGGGCTGAATCTTTACCTGGAGCGACGCAGCTCATATCATCGTTCTGACTGGCCCAGGGCTCTCCCTGTAAATGCCACATTAATGCTGGTTTCAGTAGCTGAAAGGGAGGGTGCCGTTTATCTCATTGTGCGTTCCAGTGTGTTAGGCTGGGCTCTGTGGGTCGCACTTTCAACTGCTGAGTCAGCAGGTTCTAGCATACTTTGCTTCCTAAGGTCAATGACCAACTCTTACGTTTGCTGGCATTGAGGGAGAGATTGTTGTCGTTACACCAGTCCACTCGGTTCTCTATCGCCCTGCTGTATTCTGACTCGTCATTATTCGACATCCGGCCCACTACAATCGTGTTGTCAGCAATCTTGCAGATGGAGTTGGAGCCAGATTTTGCCACGCAGTCGTGTCTGTGTATAGGGAGTGGTAAAAGGCTAAGTTCACAGCCTTGGGGGGCCCTGGTATTGAGGACTATCATGGAGGAGGTGTTGTTGTTTATTCTTACTGATTGTGGTCAGTTGGTCAGAAAGTCGAGGATCCAGTTGCAGAGGGAGGAGCCAAGTCCTAGGTTTTGGAGTTTTAATATAAATTTGGCTGAGATTATGGTGTTGAAGGCGGAACTATAGTCAATGAATAGTAATCTAATGTAGGAGCCCTTGTTGTCGAGATGCTCCAGGATGACTAGGGCCAGGGAAATGGCGTCTGCTGTGGATCGGTTGTGGCGGTATGTGAATTGCTGTAGATTTAGGCATTCTGGGAGTATGGAGTTGATGTGCCTCATGACCAACCTCTTGAAGTACTTTATTATGATTGATGTCAAGGCCACCGGATGATAGTCATTGAAACATGTTGCCTGGTTCTTCTTTGGCACCAGTATGATGGTGGTCTTGTTGAAGAAGGTGGGGACCTTGGAACAGAGTAGGGAGAGGTTGAAGATGTCCGTGAACACCTCTGCCAGCTGGTCCGCACAGGCTCTGAGTGCACAATCAGGGACCCCTTCAGGACCCATCGCTTTCCGAGGGTTCATTTTCAGGAAGGCCAATCTGACTTCGGAAGCTGTGATAGTGGGTATGGGTGTGTCCGAGGCTGCTGCGGCAGTTGACAACAGTTTGATGATTTCCTGCTGAAACCGAGCATAGAATGCATTGAGTTCATCGTGGAGGGGTGCGTTGCTGCTGGAGATTCCACTCGGCTTCACTTTGTAGCCCGTGATGTTGTTTAAGCCTTGCCACAACTGATGAGAGTCCATGACGTTAGTCTGTGACTCTAGCTTGGTCTGATATCGGGCTATAATTCAAGGCGACGCTGGGCTTCACATGACTCCATTGACTGGACAGGCCCAAGGGCAGCACGTTAGCACAGTGGTTACCCCTGTTGCTTCACAGCTCCAGGGTCCCAGGTTCGATTCCCGGCTTGGGTCACTGTGTGGAGTCTGCACATTCTCCCCGTGTCTGCGAGGGTTTCCTCCGGGTGCTCCGGTTCCCCCCCTACAAGTCTCGAAAGACGTGCTGTTAGGAAATTTGGGCATTCTGAATTCTCCCTCTGTGTACCTGAACAAGCGCCGGAATATGGAGACTGGGGCTTTCCCCAGTAACCTCGCAGTATTAATGTAAACCAACTTGTGACAATAAAGATTATTATTATAAAGAAAGCCCGCCAAACCTGGCGAAAGGGCATGAAACTTCACACCGGCACCCATTTTGCAATGCTTCCGTGATGGGATGGCATGAAAACCCAGGAGTGATTGGACATTTCATGTATTCCTACAAATCAACAACCTTTAATGAAGGGAGAAGACGAGAAATTGTTTAGGAAACCCATTCCATCCAATAAATTGGAAATCAGGATAAAAGGCGTAATGACAAAGTGCTGAGGGGAAGTTAATCAGTACAGTGCACATTCAAAGCATCAATACCACCTTCAAAATTGACACTAGAGCTGCTGTTAGCATACTAGCAGATGATAGCGACTGGCTTCAGCCAATGATTCTTCCTCCATCAAACAGCAAGTTACAAGATCTGGGTGACACAGATCTTCCAATAAAAAGTAGGATTATTGGTCCTCTTCGCTACAAGAGGTGTCAGATCATTGAATCCCCCAATGGTTATCCACATTCAACGCACATCCTTATTGAATGGCCATGTAAACATACTTCTGGAAATCCTGGCAAGACCGTCTGAAAAACTCACTCTCTTTCCTGCAACAATCGTCAACCTTTTATTTAGAACCAGTGGAACTCCAGCCTTCAGAAGCTGAGGAATTTTATACAATCAGCAGTAAATTCCTTTCATTCACAATGACATAATCCACTGGACTCCAGGGTGGACACTGACGTTATGAAACTCTCAGTTGTTCACCCATCTCCTGACCGCATTACAATTAGTCCAAACATGGACAAACGAGCTGAACTGAAGAGGTGAGGTGAGAGTGACTGCCTTTGACATCAAGGCAGCATTTGGTATCTAGAGGCCCTAGCAAAACTGGAGTCCTACCTAGCACAAAGCTAGATGGTTATGGTTGTTGCTGCTTCATCAAAGGTCTTCCCTCCATCATAAAGTCCGAAGTGGGGATGTTTGCTGATGATTCAGCACCATTTGTGACTCCTCAGATAGTGAAATAGCCAATGCCCAAATGTAGCAAGACCTGGGCAGTATCCAGGCTTGGGCTGACAGATGGCAAGTAACATTTGTGCCACACAAATGCCAGGCAATGACCATCTCCAACAAGAGACAATCTAACAATCACCCCTTAACATTCAATGGTTTTACCATCACTGAATCCCCCACGATCAACATCCTGGGGATTACCATTGATCAAAAACTGAACTGGACTCGTCGTATAAATACTTAAATGCTTGGAATCACTACAGTGCAGAAAGAAGCCATTCAGCCCATCAAGTCTGCACCTGTGGCTAATACTGTGTCTATAAGAGCAGGTCAGAGGCTGGAAATCCTGCGGCGGGTAAATCACCTCCCGGCCCCCCCAAAGCCTGTCCACCACCTTCAAAGCACAAGTCAGGAATGTAATGGAATACTCTCCACTTGCCTGGATGAGTGCAGCTTCAACAATACTCAAGGTGCCTGACACCAACCAGGACAAAGCAGCCTAATCACTTCCTCAACTACCGACACAGAGTAGCAGTCGTGTGTACCATCTACAAGCTGCAGGTACTCATCAAGGCTCCTTCAGCAGCACCATCCAAACCCACAAACTCTGTACCTAGAAGGACAGGAGCAGCAGATA
Organism: Scyliorhinus canicula; assembly: GCF_902713615.1. NCBI lineage: Eukaryota > Metazoa > Chordata > Chondrichthyes > Carcharhiniformes > Scyliorhinidae > Scyliorhinus > Scyliorhinus canicula. The sequence goes on from NC_052146.1 coordinate 294,361,044, forward strand.
CCTGGGAACCCCACCACCTGGAGGTTCCCCTCCAAGTCACTCACCACCCTGACTTGGAAATATATCGCCGTCCCTTCACTGTCGCTGGGTCAATATCCTGGAACTCCCTCCCTAACAGCACAGTAGGTGTACCTACACCACATGGACTGCAGCGATTCAAGAGGCGGCTCACCACCACCTCCTCAAGAGTAATTAGGGATGGACAACAAATGCTGGCCTAGCCAGCGACGCCCAGGTCCTGTGAAAGAGTAAATAACAGAAAGGCCATGGTGGTGGATACAGATGGCATTGTGACAGGCGGTGACCATCAGCATGAAGACTTGCTGGACCTGAATTGGTTCTTTCCTGAAGGAAACAATGTGGACCAAGTTCTGGTAGCACTGAGTGATGTGTTGGAGGTTGAGATCCTGGAGGATGATTCAGTCTCCAATTGACGGATGCGCCACAGGAAGCCTTTGTTGTCTTTTCAGAGGAGTCGGTTGTTAGTGGCCGAGCAGCACTCAGATCTTAGTTCCACTAAACCTGTCTATCCATTATCTAATCTACCTCTTGTTGTCCATGAAGAGTCTTCCAGAGAGAATGCCTTACCGGATTCCATGTCAGAGTCCATCGAGAATCACATTGCCAAAGTGTTGGCGGTTTCCAGGGGTGGAACGCAAGTGAGACGCATACTTCAGTCTGAGATGAAAACCTTCTTCCCTCAGAAGCTGCATCTTTGACACTTCTGAAGCTGCAGAATCCTGGCCAGCAATCTTGTCCCTCAGTTCATTGTCTCCAGGGAGTTTACCTCATTGCAGAAGATGAGTCTGTCCTGTCCCCATCACCTCAGCTCCCCATTGCCCAGAGCAAAGCAACCTCATACCACTGCCTTCCGAAAGTAGACAATCCTTGCAAAATATCAGCGGTAAATCATCTCTTCATGAAAGGCTTACAGGGATTTTTGCTGCTTTTTTTTCTTTACCGTTTAAGTTTATTGATATTTCGGATCTTCAGTCCCTTTTCCGTCTCCGATGTAGCAGTGAACAATGCGGCTGTGACTGTCTTTCCTGGAGTTGAAGAGCATTCCTCTTCTGAAACCTGTGTGCCTTGAGGGAGCAGCCCGTTCCTCAGAGAGTCCTGCGTTCTTCTCTCCTCAGAATCAAAACTCCAGTGGGTTGGAGGAGGGAGGATTTCGGACACATACCGGGTAATGCAGGAGGTAGACGAGGCCTCGGTGGAGGAACTGAAGGGGAAATGGGAAGAGCAGCTGGGTGAGGAGATTGAGGAGGGGACGTGGGCGGATGCCCTGCAGAGAGTGAATTCCTCCTCTTCCTATGCGAGGCTTAGCCTCATACAGTTCAAGGTGCTGCATAGGGCCCACATGACTGGGACGAGGATGAGTAGGTTTTTCGGGGGCGAAGACAGGTGTGCTAGGTGCTTGGGGAGCCCAGCGAACCACACCCATATGTTTTGGGCGTGCCCAGCGCTGGGGGAGTTTTGGAAGGGTGTAGCAAGGACGGTGTCGAGGGTGGTGGGATCCAGGGTCAAGCCAGACTGGGGACTCGCAATTTTTGGGATTGCAGTGGAGTCGGGAGTGCAGGAGGCGAAAGAGGCCGGTGTTCTGGCCTTTGCGTCCCTAGTAGCCCGGCGGAGGATCTTGCTTCAATGGAAGGATGCGAGGCCCCCAAGCGTGGAGGCCTGGATCAATGATATGGCGGGGTTCATCAAATTGGAGAAGGTGAAATTTGCCCTGAGGGGATCAGTACAGGGGTTCTTTAGGTGGTGGCAGCCTTTCCTGGACTTCCTGGCGGAACGGTAGGGAAATAGGCCGGCAGCAGCAGCAACCGGGGGGGTGGGGGGGGGGTTTGGTTCGGTGGGAGGGAGAACTGTGTACATGGGTTTGTTGGATGTGGCGGGTGTTATCTCTTTCCCTTTTGTTGTTTGGGTGTTCTTTTGTTTTTTCTTTTGTTTATAGTTGCTTTTGAAGTTGGGTGGGTGTTGTTCTTGGGTTGTTACCGCGGTTGTTATGGTAATATTGTTGTGATGTTTATATTTTGTAAAAATTTCAATAAAAATTATTTTTTTTTTAAAGAATCAAAACTCCAAATGTGGGTTTGTTGGAACGCCCTCGTTGTCTTTGTAGTTCAGTCACCCAGAGCCCAACACTGCTTCCCAGCAATGCTGCTAAACTGTGGCTCTGTCCTGCAGATGATGACGGCCGAACAGAGGTAGAAGAAGCCTGCACCACGCAAGTGTCAGGCAATGATCATCTCCAACAAGAGAGAATCTAACAATTGCTCCTTGACTGCACCAAATGTGCTCCAACTATTAATTAACAGCTACAGAGGATCTGCCTCAAGGGAGTGTTGTCTTCTTGAGTGAGTGATCAACATTTGTCTTTAAATTTATTTACAGATAGCGGGATCCCATAATGTGTCTTAATACACATAATCTGGTCACTTCATCCATCATTACAAAAATAATGCACTGGTCTGGTCCTTTCCCCAGGTGAGTAGAAATCTTTGTCAAACAAGGTGAGGATGGCCTTTTAAGGCTTGTCTGTGACTCCAGATGTTATCATAGCTAATGGGCGGCACGCTGGAGGTGAAGAATCAACAGGTCCAAGTATTGCCAAATTTAGCTGTCAGCTACACCTCTCATAACCTGGCCTGGCATCCTTTGATTACTGGGCACTTACAGATATATTCTGTGGCAGCACTGACGCTTCACAGCTCCAGGGTTCCAGGATCGATTCCCGGCTTGGGTCACTGCCTGTGCGGGGTCTGCACGTTCTCCCTGTGTCTGCGTGGGTTTCCGCCGGGTGCTCCGGTTTCCTCCCACAAGTCCCGAAAGACGTGCCGTTAGGTAATTTGGGCATTCTGAATTCTCCCTGTTTTCCCGAACAGGCGCCGGAATGTGGTGACTGGGGGCTTTTCACAGTAACTTCATTGCAGTGTTAATGTAAGCCTACTTGGGGCAATCAAGATTATTATTATATAATTGTTTATGAAACCTAAACAGAAAATACTGGACAATCTCAGCAGGCCTGACAGCATCTGTGGAGAGAGAGTGGAGCTGACGTTTCGAGCCTGGATGTCTGACTCTTTGTGAAAATTGTTTGTGAAGCGGAGGTTTATCAGGGTTGGGTTGTGTATTGGGGATACCTTGCTGGCCTGTGTGTGGACATTGGGCGCACTTGACACAATGCTCTCCGTGTGCAGCTGATTTTTAGGTTGTTTTGCAGTTCAGCCACTGAATATATCTGTAAGTGCCCAGTAATCGAAGGATGCCAGGCCAGGTTATGAGAGGTGTAGCTGACAGCTAAATTTGGCAATACTTGGACCTGTTGATTCCTCACCTCCAGCACAATGGACTGACATTGTCCAAAGCACTTTCATTTCGAGCCTTTATCAGCCATCAGTCCCGGAGCTGTCATCTGTTTCATGTCCTCTGGTGCACAACTATAAGATTTGATTTTTTGCCATGGATGGACTGGACTAACTAAACCCTGAGGACTAATTACTCTCCTTCTGCATGAAACCTGAACTCTCCTTTCATTCTGCGGCTGATCCCTCCTTCCAAAGCATTGCTCTATTTTCTTAAGGAGCTCAGTCAAGAATTTGGGTAATTAAAGATCCCGGGGGACCGTATGAATCCCTAGCCGGTAACTGGTGACTGGATAGAATGTCAGTCATGCTGTGTGTGGACATAGCAGGAGCTTATGTAAAGATCATTAAAGAGAGTAGTAAAACTCCACTATAAACAGAAAAGGCCTTCAGGGAATTTACAAAGGTACACTCTACTCATTTCATTGGAAAGCATTGGAAGCCATAAAAAGTTCAAGCTTTGTGGCTCCCTGGTGGTCTGATGGAGGGGTTGGTGGGGGGGGGGGGGGGGGGGGGGGGAGTGCTGGTGTGAATGTGCTGTGCCACACGTTGACACAAAGCAAATTTTGTGCTCTCAATTGCCCACCAGATTACCCTCTGATCCCAGACCATCAGGAAGATATGGAAGGGCACTGGAGTTCAAGGGCGAAAAGAGAATCTTGCATTTCTATAGGACCTCTTGCTGCTATAGGACATCACAGTTTATGTAGTATTTTGGAGTAGTTTTTATAAATTTAGAGTACCCAATTAATTTTTTCCAATTAAGGGGCAATTTAACGTGGCCAATCCACCTACCCTGCACATCTTTGGGTTGTGGGGGCGAAACCCACGCAGACACGGGGAGAATGTGCAAACTCCACACGGACAGTGACCCAGAGCCGGGATCGAACCTGGGACCTCGGCGTCGTGAGGCAGCAGGACTAACCCACTGCACCACCGTGCTGCCCTTGGAATAGTTATTCTTGTCATGTAGGAGACAGGGTAATCAATGTTCACACAGCAAGCTCCCACCACAAGATAATGATCAGATCATCTGTTGTTTCGTGATCTTGGTGAGGGATAGATAGTGGTCTCCTCTTCTTCAAAGCAGTACCATGAGACTTTTTACATCAGGGTTCTCGGGGTCATGAACCCTGAAGCAGCAATGGATGATTTGGAGCTGCATGGCCCCTTTAAATCCTCACGGGTTGGTTTTTTTTCATTAATGGGCGTGGCCTAATGGACTGTCCTCTGAGGCCCAATTACTGTTGCAAAGCAAAGCCCATAGAAAGGTAGGTGTTTGTTTTTTGTAACAAGTCTATTTATTATATCATCAACATCAGCTTGATCTATAATGCATTAATTATTATGATTCTCCTAATTTGTAGTCCTATTGCATCAACAATGAAGAATGAAATCAATATCAACGCTCGGAATCATATCACATTAATAATCAGGATAGTATTCCAATTAATAATCTGTTGCTGATTGCATCAATGATCAGAGTCTTACTGCATAAATAATTAGCATGCTGTTACACTAGTAATGAGGATCTAATTACATTAATTACATGGATCCGATTGCATTAATAATCAGCTGCCTATTGCTTCAATAATCAGGAAATTATTGCATTAATAATCAGGATGCTATCGGATTAATAATCAGAATTATTTCAATCAGGATTCAGAGTCCTCTTGCATCAGTAATCACATTAAAGTAATTTGCCAATTGTGTCAATAATCTTGATCCTATAGGAATAATCAATATGCCATCCCTGCCCCTCCCACTGTCCCGCTCAGCAACTCTCGCAACGTTACCCCTCGCATTTAACATCAGCGGGGTCTTAACATCGTTCTCAGGAGGTGGGCGCCACTGGCAATGCCTGTCCCTCACTGTCCTTCAGCTAGTTTGGGGCTGGAGTCACATGGGGAGATGGTGGCGTACTGATGACATCACTGGCCCTGGAATCCAGGGGCGCAGGCCAATGCTTGTGGAATGTCAATTTCATTCATTACTTTGGAATTGAAAGGTAGCGTCCGCAACGGTGATCACGAAACTATCGTCAATTGTTGTAAGAACCCATCGGGTTCACTAATGTCCATTAAGGAAGGAAATCTGCCGTCCTTACCTGGTCTGGCCTACATGTGACTCCAGACCCACAGCCAATGATGTTGACTCTTATCTGCAGTCTTGGATGCACTCGATTAGGGATGGGCAACACATTCTGACTTTGCCAGCAATACCCACCTCCCATCAAAACATGGAAACCAGGTAAGGATATGAATGAGTCAACAATCAATGATAGTTTTATGGTCACCATTATGGAGATCAGCTTTTAATATTCCAGATTTATTAATTGATTTTAAATTCCACCAGCTGCCGTGATGGGATTTCAATCCCTGTCCCCAGAGAATTAGCCTGGCTTTCTGGACTGCGAGCGCAGTGACAGTACCACTGGGCAGTGACAGTACCACTGGGCAGTGACAGTACCACTGGGCAGTGACAGTACCACTGGGCAGTGACAGTACCACTGCGCAGTGACAGTACCACTGGGCAGTGACAGTACCACTGGGCAGTGACAGTACCACTGGGCAGTGACAGTACCACTGGGCAGTGACAGTACCACTGCGCAGTGACAGTACCACTGGGCAGTGACAGTACCACTGGGCAGTGACAGTACCACTGGGCAGTGAGAGTACCACTGGGCAGTGACAGTACCACTGGGCAGTGACAGTACCACTGGGCAGTGACAGTACCACTGGGCAGTGACAGTACCACTGGGCAGTGACAGTACCACTGGGCAGTGACAGTACCACTGTGCAGTGAGAGTACCACTGGGCAGTGACAGTATCACTGGGCAGTGACAGTACCACTGGGCAGTGACAGTAACACTGGGCAGTGACAGTATCACTGGGCAGTGAGAGTACCACTGGGCAGTGACAGTAACACTGGGCAGTGACAGTACCACTGGGCAGTGAGAGTACCACTGGGCAGTGACAGTACCACTGGGCAGTGAGAGTACCACTGGGCAGTGACAGTACCACTGGGCAGTGACAGTACCACTGGGCAGTGACAGTACCACTGGGCAGTGACAGTACCACTGGGCAGTGACAGTACCACTGGGCAGTGACAGTACCACTGTGCAGTGAGAGTACCACTGGGCAGTGACAGTATCACTGGGCAGTGACAGTACCACTGGGCAGTGACAGTAACACTGGGCAGTGACAGTATCACTGGGCAGTGAGAGTACCACTGGGCAGTGACAGTAACACTGGGCAGTGACAGTATCACTGGGCAGTGAGAGTACCACTGGGCAGTGACAGTACCACTGGGCAGTGACAGTACCACTGGGCAGTGACAGTACCACTGGGCAGTGACAGTACCACTGGGCAGTGACAGTACCACTGGGCAGTGAGAGTACCACTGGGCAGTGACAGTAACACTGGGCAGTGACAGTACCACTGGGCAGTGACAGTACCACTGGGCAGTGACAGTACCACTGTCGGACCCGAGGGGGGGCGGGGGGCGGGGGGGGCGGACCTTGAGGGGGGGGCGGGGGGGGGACGAGGGGCGGGGGCGGACCGAGGGGGGGGCGGACCGAGGGGGGGCGGGGGGGGCGGGGGGGGCGGACCCGAGGGGGGGGGCGGACCCGAGGGGGGGCGGGGGGACGGGGGGGCGGACCCGAGGGGGGGGCGGGGGGACCGAGGGGCGGGGGGCGGACCGAGGGGTGGGGGGCGGACCGAGGGGGTGGGGCGGGGGGAGTGGACCGAGCGGGGGGGCGGACCGAGGGGGGGGCCGCCCTGGGGGAGGGCGGCCACCGCGCATGCGCTGGTTGGCACCTGCCCAACTGTGCATGCGCGGGACCCGAGTCTCTGGCGCCCCCTAGCACATGGCGCCCCGGGCGACTGCCCGAGTTGCCTTGAGCCGGCCCTGGCAGTGACAGTACCACTGTGCAGTGACAGTACCACTGTGCAACCATATATCCTGGCGGTGAGATCACGCAATCCATTATACACAGCAAAGAGCAATGACCCACGCATTGCTCGGTTGTTTAACTAGGCAATAGGGCCGGGATTCTCCGCTCTGGAGTCTAAGTGATCCCGGCACTGCAGAATTGGGACTGGGCTCCGCTGGGGCTGGGAATGGTGCCCAGGTGCGAGTCTCTCCCATTTACCACACAAATATCGGAATCCCGGTATCAGGCCGCCCTTTTGAGCGGGGTGGCCTGATCACGAGGCCTGGTGATGGGCCCTCCTCACAAATCCTGCTCTCCTCCCCCCCCCCCGCTGGCAAGTAGAGACATCCCCCCCCCCCCCCCCCCGCTGGAATACTTGGGTCACCCCCTCCATAACTCACACGCATGAGCGTGACCCAACCCCCTCCCCATCGACCCCCCCATAAGTCACCCCCATCAGACCCCCCATCAGTCACCCCCATTGGACATCCATCAACCCATCCATCAGACACCCCCATCAGAGACCCACATCAAAGACACCATTAGACCCCCCCTTCAGAGACCCCATCAGTCACCCCTGAAGAGCAGTCCAGGCAGTACATTGAAAGATCACAGCAGTGTCACTTACCCTTCCCTAACATCTGCTGCCGCAGATAAAAGTGTTTAAAGCAGCAGCCGTGACAAGTGTCAGAGGCTTCCTTGAAAGCCAAGTTCACTTGAAAGGGTTTCAAATCCCTTGTTCATTCAATTTCACACAGCAATACATTTCACCAGCCAGTGATTGACAGTTTTATTAGTCCAGAGACAGGTGCTTTGTGGATTATTTATCTATCTTTCCCTTCACACTTGATTGCATCTCAAGTATCCAGCTTTGATGCTGATCACAATGTTTATAAACACTCTTTCTATGATTGACAGCTGCATACCACATCAAAAGGAGCTAAGTGGTTTCACTTCTTCTTTTTCACAGCAGAAGCATCGCCAAACCCGACCCCTTTTCTGGGGGCACTCCATTCTCTGCCCGATCGCGACTCCCAATTGTGGTGTTGGGCAATGGAGTATCCACCCCAAGATGATAAAGGCAAACAGCAAATCATTGGGAGTGTGAAGGGAGGGAATGGCCTGTGATACTACAGCTCGCTCCAGTACAGATTCATCCATGCAATTTACAGTGCTTCATTCTTAATCATAAACTGGTTCAGCTTGCTGAATTTTCAAGCAAACAACTTTGAAGTTACTCTTGCACCTCTCATATAGGTGGTTTCTGGTTGATAACCCTCACCAACCCCCTTATCAGTCCTTTTTATAATTTCTCAACTGAACGGACAAACATGCAATTCACTGTTGTTCTGTGACCATTCATCATGAGCTGCCTGGAATCAGAGCAAAGGTGACGGGTCACTAACCTTTGACCCATGGGAGGACTGGTGCCTACACGATGCTTTTTGATGTCCGCCATTGCTTAATAGGTAGCACTCTCACCTCAGGGTCCGCAGGTCATGGGTGCTGTCATGATGCAAACATGCAGCTAATGAACACATAGAATAGGACACGACCAATGAGCAGTCAGGACACTCAGGGGTGGTATCTCACTATAAAAGGGATGAGGCACTCACACCCCGCCTTTTTCCACAGACCAACATCTACAAAGTGAGACAGGGTGTATCCTCAGCATCACACCCCAGCACGTGGCTTAGAGTAAGGCTGCGCCCCACTCTTATGTTGTACGTATGGCTGATGGCTCCATCGTGTGAAGGAATCGACGGGCACTGCGCAAAGTTGCCTTCCCGCAACCACTTTCTCCTCTGTTTCCATATGTTGAATTGCCACCTCCTGATACCTCGCACCACGAGGCCACCGATCAGGCTTCCATCCCGCCTGTCAAGGCGCCTTTTTTTAATGTTTTGTTGGCGCATGTGAATGTATTTACATATGAATGAGTCTGTCTAACATGACTGACAGAGGGCAACAGAACAGAGCAAACAAAATAAACGTTCACAAGTCCAGGTGTATGGCTGGAAGCATCGTCCGCAGGTCCCTGTTCATCAGGAGTTGAGCCGGCGACATGCCAGTGGACAATGGAGTCGTCCTGTACGCGAGCAGTTCAGTTGGACTGAGTCACTACATTTAGATTAGCAGAGAGTCAAACTCATTGAGAACTGTGCTAATAGTTCAATAAAACACATTGAACTCACTTCAAAGTCTGGAGCATTTTTTTTCTCAAAACCGCATCAAGTGGCAGCTTGTGTTATTCCAAATTGCATAACACAACAGGTGCAAGTCAATCCCGCCCCAGAGAATTGAGCGTAAGATCTAGACTGGCATTTCGGTGCACTGCTCAAGTGATGCTGCATTGCCTTCCTTCAGGATGAGGAGTTCAACCAAGGCACGCGTAGGTGGACATGAATTATCCCATGTCACTATTTCGAAGAACAGTGGAATTCTGCCTGGTGTCCTGGTCCATATTTATCCTTCAAGCAACATCAATAAAAAGATTATTATTTTGCTGTTATTAAATTGCTGTTTCTGGAAGCTAAGTCTGTGCACGTTTCCTATGTTACAACGATGACTACATATCAAAGGTGCTTCAATGGCACTTGGGGATAGTCTGAGGTTTCAAAAGGCGCTATATAAATGCAAGTTTATATTTCTTACTTCGAGAGGAAATAGGGAGTCCTGAACTCAGCACGGGGAAAGAACGGTTGACAATGGATCTCTGTATTTTGCAAATGTTGAAGAGGAAAAGCTGCTGGGGAGGCTCTGTGTGTGTGGAGCAACCTTGAGATTCTTTCATAGAGAGAGAAAAAAAAAACCTGCACTGGTTTCCATAGAAACAACATTTTCCCAATACCGTGAACAGCTAACAAAACGAGAACCAGACCAGCTGTTATTGAAATACGTTGAATAAAATTGGCTGCATATGCACTTGTGATTCGATTAAGCATCCAGGGATCCGAGAATACCCAAGCTTAAAGTCATTTGTATATTTCAAAGTCACTTCCAGTCATCTTTTCAATTTGTCACCTTCTTGCCGCTTGCCCATGTGGTTGGAAATGGGTCGACGGCTTGAATGGCGAGGGTGGCGATTCATGCGGAAGAAACGGTACACCGCCTGGGCCATTTTGAAAATGAAATGAAAATGAAATGAAATGAAAAATGAAATGAAAGTTGCTTATTGTCACGAGTAGGCTTCAATGAAGTTACTGTGAAAAGCCCCTAGTCGTCACATTCGGGGAGGCTGGTACGGGAATCGAACCGTGCTGCTGGCCTGCCTTGGTCTGCTTTAAAAGCCAGCGATTTAGCCCAGTGTGCTAAACCAGCCCCTGACGTCCCGTGCCAACTTTTGAAACTACTGAGAACTGCCCAGCTCTTGAAAAAGGTCTAATAACCTCAAAGCCTGACGATAGCCCCTCGTGATAGATAGCTAGACGGAAAGTGGAGTGGGACAGGGGTGTGCTGTGCCTTTAAGTTGCAGCTCTACTCGACACCGTGCCATCGTGCATACTGCCGGCAAAGCATCAATGACTTCAGAGAGATCTCTATGAATGGTCGTTTGGTAGCACAGAACCTGACAAAAGAGATGGCAAGTTTCTTTGTTAGAGATCCAAACGGTGTATACTTGGTGTACATTAAAGCACAGTTTCACATGCAGCCCTGCCACAGAGAATGGAGGATAACCCATGGTACAAGAGCTGAGAGCTCCATCGATACATAGAGAGGGAGCTTGATAAGCAGAGGGAGCGAGTTATGCTGAGGAGTTTAGGTGAAGAGGGCTACGAGGAGGCTCATGTGCAGCATAAATGTCGAGAAGGATCTGCTGGGTGGTATGGCCTGTGTGGGCCATCCTAGCGAAATATTGACGCACTTGCCCTGATTTCGAACAAAATGGGAAAATAGGGCTCTCATTCCAGGAGGCCTTCTCAGGGGCATCTAGGGATGGGCAATGAATGCTGGCCTAGCCAGCGAAACCCACATCCTGTAAATGAAAGAAAAGTATATTTTTATGCAGCAGATAGAATGTGCTCATGGGTCAACAAATAGAGAGGCAAACAGCAGATATACAGGATATAGTGTGAGTTGTGCGATTACTGACGGTTTTCAGACTGCCCTCAGGATCCACTCCCTCAACCTCAACACACAGACTGTCACAGGCCCAGTTGCTAAATCCTTCATTTTCTGTTGATGAACTCACCATCTCATCCATGGGCCTTGGTGCTTGAACAGTCCCAGAGTAGGCTGTCGTATTCAATTGTTCTATTGATCTGTGCTCAGTGATGTGAATCTGGTAACTGATCTGAATGAATTGAAACTCATTCATTCCACACCATGGTCTAGTTGAGGGGTGGCATGGTGGCACAGTGGTTAGCACTGCTGCTTCACAGCTCCAGGGACATGGTTTCAATTCCGGCCTCGGGTCACAGTCTGTGCGGAGTCTGCACGTTCTCCCCGTGTCTGCATGGGTTTCCAACGGGTGCTCCGGTTTCCTCCCACAGTCCAAAGATGTGCAGGTTAGGTGGATTGGCCATGCTAAATTGCCCCTTAGTGTCCAAAAGGTTAGTTGGGGTTACCAGGATAGGATGGGGTATGGGATTAAGTCGGGTGCTCTTTCTAAGGGCCGGTGTAGACTCGATGGGCCAAATGGCCTCCTTCTGCACTGTCAGTTCTATGGTTCTACGGAAAGGTGGGGCAGGCTCAAGGTGCTGAATGGTCTGCTCCTGCTCACTGAGCTGGATTATGCAAGTCTGGTAATAGATCTATGCTCACTGTGCTGGATTGGTTTAGCCTGGGCGGGTACTCAGGGCTCAAGTAAACAGACACAACAGAATTTACTAGAAACACTGAGCTATTAGCGTGAGTGGGAGGTCTTATGGTACAATGGGTAGTGTCGCTGCTTCTGAGCCAGAGGCTCCAGGTTCGAGTCCCACCCAGGCCTTGATGACCAAGGAAGGTGGATTTGAAATGTAGCCAAACTGCTTGAGTATTAATCTGTAAATCCTTCCAACTCATCACAATGGCGGGCATTAAGAGCAGGAGAGACAGGTCAGTCATACTTGATGCGGAGTGGAAACTAGCAATGGAAACAGATGAAAATCTGCTTTAGTGAATCACAAGGTGTGGGAAGAGAAAGAAGAAGATGAGCATGAGTGCTGACATCGTAAACAAACTTGCTGCACACTGAGAAAATAGTGTCGTCTCTGCATGGCTCCAAGTATGTTCAACATACAACAAACCTGCCTGTGCGGAGTCTGCACGTTCTCCCCGTGTCTGCGTGGGTTTCCTCCGGGTGCTCCGGTTTCCTCCCACAGTCCAAAGATGGTGAATTGGCCATTCTAAATTCTCCCTTAGTGTGCAACGGTTAGGTGGAGTTATGGGGTTATAGGGATAGAGTGGAGAAGCGGGCCTAGGTAGGATGCTCTTTCAGAGGGTCGGTGTAGACTCGATGGGCTGAATGGCCTCCTTTCTGCACTGTAGGGTTCTATGGTGAGAGTTTAGTTGCTGAGCATTCAGTGAGGAGTTTTCTCAGTTTGATGAGCCCGAAACAGAACATTCAATCTGAGGACCATTCTTAATTGTGCTATTAGTTTAGCATTTTTTAAATATTAATTTAACACTACATTCATTTAATATAGCCAGAATTCCTGGACTCGGCAGGTGCAGGTTGGAACTACCTTGAATATAAACAATAAAATAGCTCCAAAACACTTAAACCCAAATTTAGCCAAGTTAATCAGTTCACAATAATATGTGTACATACAGGGATGTGTATCTGCATGTGCCTTACACATGGTCATGTGGTCCCTGATTATGCTTCCCAATAATAATCATTTGCTTCCGATATTCCTCATCTCACCTTGTGTACAATTGTTATTGTTAAAATGAGTGGTCTAGCAACACCTCGATTTTAAAGTCCTCATCTTTTTCTTCAATTACCGCTTTAAGTTGCCCTCTCTTGCTCTGCAATCTCTCTGACCCTATAACCCTCCGGGATCTCTGGAATTTTCTCCTTAAACCGCCCGATCTTCCTCCCTCCTGTAAGACACTCCAAATGTGTGACCAGTATCAATTCTGACCTGATCCACACTCCTTTTTTCAAACTGCAGTTTCACAGGATGTGGGCTTTGCTGGCCAGGATAGCATTCATTGCCCAGCCCTAATTGCCCTTGAGAAGGTGGTGGTGAGCTGCCTTCTTAAACCACTGCAGTCCCTAGGATGTAGGTATACCCACAGTGCTGCTCGGGAGGAAGTTCCAGACATTTCACCCAGTGACAGTGAGGGAACGGCGATATATTTCCAAATCAGGATGGTGAGTGGCTTAGAGGGAAACTCCAGGTGGTGGGCTTCCCATGTACCTTGTCCTTGTAGATGGCAGTGGTTGTCGGTTTTGAAGGTGCTGCCTAAGGAGCCTGTGCATCACCTTGGGACACTTACATTAAGGTTGCTATGTAAATAAGAGGTGTTGTTGACATGTTGGCACAATATTATCTAGGTCATGAGGACAGACTAAAATGAAAAGGCGGTGGTGTTGCATTTCTGGTCAAAGAGGAAATTAATGCACTAGCAAGGAAGGATATTAGCTCAATGATGTGGAATCTGTATGGGTAGAGCTGAGAAAGACTTTGGGGCAAAAACTTTAGTGTGGGTTGTGTATAGACTACTAAACTGTAGTGGTGATGTTGGGAATGGCATTAAACAGGAAGTTAGAGACACATGCGATAAAGGAACATCTGGGTGATTCTGGGTGACTTTAATCTGCATATCGATTGGACAAATCAAATTAGTCACACTATCAGAGGGGAGAAATTCCTGGAGGGTATACGGGATGGTTTTCTGGACCAATACGTTGAGGAACCATCATTGACTGGGTATTGTGTCATTAGAAAGGAAGCATTGGCAGTCTTGTTGTGCGAGACCCCTGAGGATGAGCGAGCATAATATGAGAGAATTCTTCATCAGGATGGAGAGAGGCGAGGGTGCTGAATCTAAATAAAGCAAACTACGAAGGTATGAGGCATGAATTGGCTGTTATGGATTGGGAAACGTTACTTAAAGCGATATCGGTGGATAGTCAATGGCAAACATTCAAATAGCGCATCGGTGAACTGCAACAATTGTTTACACCTATCTGCCACAAAAATAAAATGGAAAGGTGGCCAAACCCTGGCTTACAGGGGATATTACAGATGGTGTTAGGGCCAAGGAAGAGGCATACAAATTGGCCAGGAAAAACAACAGTTCTGAGGATTGGGAGCAGTTTAGAATTCAGTAAAGGAGGACCAAAGGATGGAATAAGAAGAGGAAAATAAAGTACGAGAGTAAGCTTGCGGGGAACATAAAAACTGATCTTAAAGGTTTCTACAGTAATGTGAAGAGAAAAAGATTGGTGACGACAAATTTAGGTCCCTTACAGTCACAAACAGAGGAATTTATTTATTTATTTATTTTTATTTTTTTAATAAATTTAGATTACCCAATTATGTTTTCCAATTAAGGGGCAATTTAGCGTGGCCAATCCACCTACTCTGCACATTTTTGGGTTGTGGGGGCGAAACCCACGCAGACACAGGGAGAATGTGCAAACTCCACACGGACAGTGACCCAGAGCCGGGATCGAACCTGGGACCTCAGCGCCGTGAGGCGGTTGTGCTAACCACTTGGCCACCGTGCTGCCCCAGAGGAATTTATAATGGAGAACAAAAATTAGCGTCAGAGATTAGCGTGTAAAATGAAAGTGCATGGGATTGGGGGTAGTGTATTGAAATGGATGGAAAACCTGTTGGCAGACAGGAAACGAAAAGTAAGAATAAACAGGTCTCTTTCCAAATGGCAGGCAGTGACTAGTGGGATACCGCAGGGATCGGTGCTGGGACCCCAGCTATTCACAATGTGTATTAATGATTTAAATGAGGGAAGTAAATGTAATATCTCCAAATTTGTAAATGGCACAAAGCTGGAATGGGAGGGTGAGCTGTGAGGAGGATGTAGAGAATCTTCAGTGTGATTTGGACAAGCTGAGCAATTGGGCAAATACAGATGCGGTATAATGTGGATAAATGTGAGGTTATCCACGTTGATAGCAAAAACAGGAAATGCCGTTTACTATCTGAATGGCTATAGATTGAAAGAGGGGAATACGCAATGAGACCTGGGTGTCCTCGTACACCAGTCACTGAAGGTAAGCATGCAGGTGCAGCAGGCGGTAAAGAAGGCTAATAGTATGTTGGCCTTCAGAGCGAGAGGATTCGAGTACAGGAGCAGGGATGGTTTGCTGCAATTATACAGGGCCTTGGTGAGGCCACACCTGGAATATCATGTGCAGTTTAGTCTCCTTATCTGAAGAAAGATGTTCTTGCTATTGAAGGAGTGCAGCGAAGGTTTACGAGACTGATTCCTGGGATGGTGGGACTGTCATACGATGAAGGACTGATTCGGTTAGGATTAAATTCACTGGAGTTCAGAAGAATGAGGGGACCTCATAGAAACCTATAAAGTTCTAACAGGACGAGACAGGGTAGATGCAGGAAGGATGTTCCCGATAATGGAGGTCTCCAGATGGCATAGTCCAAGGATACACCATTTAGGACAGAGGTGAGGAGAAATTTCTTCACCCAGAGAAGCAATTGAAGCCAAACCATTGTATGTTTTCAAGAAATGAAATGAAAATCGTTTATTGTCACGAGTCGGCTTCAAATGAAGTTACTGTGAAAAGCCCCTAGTCGCCACATTCCGGCGCCTATTCGGGGAGGCTGGTACGGGAATCGAACCGTGCTGCTGGCCTGCTTTCAAAGCCAGCGATTTAGCCCTGTGCTAAACAGTTAGATATAGTTTTGGGGGTGAAGAGATCAAAGGATATGGGAGGAAGGAGGGAACAGTTGGATGATCAGCCATGATAATGAATGGCGGAGCGGGCTCGAAGGGCCGAATGGCCTCCTCCTGCTCTTATTTTCCATGTTTCTGTAACCCGAGTATCAGACTTAATGAGTATTACTTGAAGCGAGTTTCTTCTCCTTAAGTTCCCTCCTCAGAGACAGGTGCACCCACACCCTGCCATCTCTACCATGGGTAGGGCAAGGTTATTGGGCCTGAATCCACCCGAGCCAGGGCAGAAATCCGGCCCTGTGCCACTGACACCAATCTGAACCGCACTGACACCGTACAGTATCCAAGTGGCCTGTGGGGACATACACTTTCACACGTGTGTTGCTGCCTGCAGCTATGGATAGTGGGAGTCGAGGTTCTGAGGAGCTGAAAGCTAAGTGAGAGGGGGAACTGGGGGAACAGATCGAAGACGGGACATGGGCTGATGCCCTGGAGAGGGTTAATTCTTCCTCCTCGTGTGCGCGGCTTAGCCTCATCCAATTCAAGGTGCTGCACCGGGCCCACATGACTGGGACGAGGATGAGTAGGTTCTTTGGGGGTGAAGACAGGTGTGTCAGGTGCTCGGGGGGTCCAGCGAACCATGCCCATATGTTCTGGGCATGCCCGGCACTGGAGGAGTTCTGGAAGGGGGTGGCGAGGACGGTGTCAAGGGTGGTGGGATCCAGGCTCAAGCCAGGATGGGGACTCGCGATCTTTGGGGTTGGGGTGGAGCCGGGAGTGCAGGAGGCGAAAGAGGCCGGTGTGCTGGCCTTTGCGTCCCTAGTAGCCCGGCGAAGGATCTTGCTACAATGGAAGGATGCGAGGACCCCAAGCGTGGAGACCTGGATCAATGACATGGCGGGTTTCATTAAGCTAGAGAAGGTCAAATTCGCCCTGAGAGGATCGGTACAAGGGTTCTTTAGGCGGTGGCAACCTTTTCTCGACTTTCTGGCTCAACGATAGGGTACAGGGACAGTAGCAGCAGCAACCCGGGGGGGGGGGGGGGGGAAACGTTGATTATGTTGGCTTATTTTATTTAAATTTGATTTATTTAATTTTAATTTATGGTTAAGTTCTCTTGTTGGGGGGTGGGGGGGGTGGGTGGGGGGAGTGTGATACATGTGATGTTACGGTATGGGGGGAATTGTGGGTGTTATGGGGCTGTTAGTTGCATATTACTGCTTGTTGCTATACTTGTTGTTATATTTTTATATTTTCTGTAAAAAATTCCAATAAAAATTATTTTTAAAAAATACTTTACTCATCTACGGCTAATCTCACTATTAATCTGGTATAAACTGTAGTCTAATCTACTCACAATATCTGCTCTTATGACCTTTACTCGCTATCTCCTGCATACACTCCTCCCCTAAGGGCCAGCATCACTGCCTTATATAGTTGTATCTGCAGCATCCTCTAGTGGCTCCTCTCGACACTGCATTAACCCTTGTAATGCTGATAGTTATGATAATCCCACACCTCAGCCATCGCCCTAGGGTGGGACTCAAACCCAAAGCTTCTGGCTGAAAGTCAGGGGCCTGTCCATTGTGAGACACAAGATCGCCCGAAGGAACTTTAACAGTTAGTGAGAAGTCATCTGAACTAAGAATGGAATCGAGGTGTTTGCTCTGGAAATGAA
Organism: Scyliorhinus canicula; assembly: GCF_902713615.1. NCBI lineage: Eukaryota > Metazoa > Chordata > Chondrichthyes > Carcharhiniformes > Scyliorhinidae > Scyliorhinus > Scyliorhinus canicula. The sequence continues at coordinate 294,378,838 of NC_052146.1, forward strand.
TGAATTGGTACTCATTTAATCTGAGATGGTGGTAAACGCACAGCGATGGCTGTTGTGCAAGAAACACAAAAGGTAAAGCGCTCGTCAAGGCCAATACACAATTCCACTGGCAATGCAGATTGAATAAGAAGCCAGCACCGTCTTCGCTGTCAGCAGTACGCTGCAGGATGCCTGCAGTTCAGAATTCTGGCTGCCTTTAAGAGTTGAGGGTTAATTATCTGATATGGGCCCTTTCATCTGCCAGTTCCCTTGTTCCTTTTATGCTCGATCAGATGCTTGCTGCAGTCAAAATAGTCCTGGTGTAGCTGCTTCAACCTGACATGAAACAAAACTGACAACAGGGGAAAATATGCAAACTGCACCTCGAAAGGTAATTCTTCGAGTCAAACATCTGAGACATTTTAATGTGTTTGCGGCAGGCGGGGAGCTGGGGGCGGGGGGGGGGGGGGGGGGGGGGGTGGTTTGGTTGGTGATGAAAATATAGGTACTGAGGGCCAGCTAAGCGTGTTAGGCCTCTTGGGGAACCGTTAGCCTTTGTTCTCCGCCCCACAATTAAATTTGGTAAAGGAATATTGTGCATTAGTATGAATAAAAATTCTGCCTTTGTAACTGTAAATTTATTTTACATGGGAAGAGGAATATTAAGATACTGATCGTACATTCTCATGGATGGCCGTAGGGACCACAATTCGCTGTCTTTCACTATTGCAATGGAGAGGGATAGGGCCATACGGCAGGGCAGGGTTTATAATTGGGGGAGGGGTAATTATGATGCGATTAGGCAAGAATTAGGGAGCATAAGATGGGAACAGAAACTGTCAGAGAAAGGCACAAATGAAAAGTGGAGCTTGTTCAAGGAACAAATACTGCGTGTCCTTGATAGGTATGTCCCTGTCAGGCAGGGAGGAGATGGCCGTGTGAGGGAACCATGGTCCACAAAAGAGGTTGAATGTCTTGTCAAGAGGAACAAGATAGCTTGATCTTGGTTTCGGACAATGCTCGGCACAACATCGAGGGCCGAAGGGCCTGTTCTGTGCTGTACTGTTCTATGCACTATTCTATGCACTGTTCTAATTATTCTATGTTTTTCGCCGGACATACGTTAGAAGAAATATGTTTGACTCACATGATGTAATATTATGTGTTGCTGCAGCAGTTGCTGGATGATTAATAATCATTATGATGGAGTGGGATAGATTACACTACATTCTTTCATGTTATTTACTGGCTCACAGTTTTAGAATGGTCATGGAGTTATACGAATTTGTAAAACTGTCACATAAACAGAAAGAGAAATATAATACAAAATTTTGAGAAAGACTGCATTGTAAAGAACTGGAAATCTATCTGTGCGTCAGTATATGTATAATATAATCTTTATTATTGTCACAAGTAGGCTTATATTAACACTGCAATGAAGGCACTGTGAAAATCCCCCAGTCGCCACACTCCAGTTCGGATACACAGAGGGAGAATTCAGAAAGTCCAATTCACCTCACAAGCACGTTGTTTGGGACTCGTGGGAGGAAACCGGAGCACCCGGAGGAAACCCACGCAGACACGGGGAGAACGTGCAGACTCTGCGCAGACAGTGACCCAAGCCGGGAATCCAACCCGGGTCCCTGACGCTGTAAAGCAGTGCTAACCACTGTGCCACCATGAATGTGTATCAGTTGATCGAGACCTTTCATTTCGATTGCTGAAGCCTGTTTGTTTACTTAAGTAGTTTTATGAATAGTTTATTCTGTTTTTGTTGTCGTACTTGCCAAAAAGGAAGATGGTTCTTGATATTGGAGCTTAGTCACCTCAGTCCCGGGATATCACTGTAGGAGTTCCTCAGGGGAGTGTCCTTGGCACAACCATCTTCAGCTGTTTCATAAATGACCTTCCTTCAAACATAAGGTCGCTGATGATTGCACAATGTTCAACACCCTTCATGACTCCTCAGATGATGCAGCAATCCATGTCCGAAATGCAGCAGGACCTGGACTATACCCAGGCTTGGCCTGACAAATGGCAAGGAACATTCATGCCAAAGTGCCAGGCAATGATCATCTCCAATAAGAATATAACCATTGGCCCTTGATATTCAATGGGATTACCATCACTGCATCCCCACTATCAACATCCTGGGGGTTACCTTCAACCAGAAACTGAACTTGACCAGCAATATAAATACTGTGACTACCAGAGCAGGTCAGAGGCAAGGAATCCTGCGGCAAGTAACTCACTTCCTGGCACCCCCCAGGCTGTCCACCACCAACAAGGCACAAGTCAGGAGTGTGATGGAATACTCTCCATTTGCCTGGATGAGTGCAGCTCCAACAACACTCAAGAAGCTCGATATCATCCAGTATAAATCAGCCTGCTTGATTGGGACCCCTTCAGCAAACGTTTACTCCTTCCACCACCAGCGAATAGTAACAGCCATGTCTACTATCAACAGGATGCCCTGAAGGAACTCAACAAGATTCCTTAGACAGCACATTCCAAATACACGACCTCTACCATCTAGAAACACAAGGGTAGCAGACACATGGGAACCCCACCACCTGGAAGTTCCCAAGTCACTCACCAGCCTGACTTGGAAATATGTCACCGTTCTTTGACTGTCGCTGGGTCCAAACCCTGGAACCCCCTCCCTAACAGCACTGTGGATGCACCAACACCTCATGGACTGTAACGGTTCAAGAAGGCAGCTCACCACCTCCTTCTCAACGGCAATTAGGGATGGGCAGTGAACGCTGCCCTAGCCAGCAAGGCCCGTGTCCCATGAATGGATTAAGAAAATAAAATTTGCCCCCCTTCCTCCAAAATCTGCTGCTCCAAATGATGGCTTAGTTTGTGAACGCACACAATGAAGAGAGTTTTACAGAATGTCAGAATATTCCTTGATTTCAAAGTGAGGAATGTTGCAAGCTATTTGCTTTGTCTGCTATTCCTTCTCTTCCCAGTTACTCCTTTCTGACCTGAAGGTGCTGACCTGCACGTGGGATAGGGTGGAGGTGTAGGTATGTGCTTAGGTCGGGTGCTCTAGACCAAGGGCCGGTGCAGACCCGATGGGCTGAATGGCCTCCTTCTGCACTGTAAGTTCTATGATTCTAATAAAAATTATTATTATGCCCTGCCACATCCCCTCAAACTGCCTTTTCGCAACCATTTCCAATATTTTTATAACTGGTAAATGTTCAAAGAAAATTGATCTTTTTTAATGTCTCGATGATTTTTCACCTCCAGAGTTACACACGGCAATGTCCAGGGTATTGATCTTCAATTGCTGAAGACTCCAGGGCAGTGCTGGAGAGTTGGAAACCCTACTCCAATCCTTTGGGAGCCACCAGTCTTCTTTCACGCTGCTTCAGGGCTGTTCACGTGTAAGGTGAGAGAGTGGGCATCTGTGGACGACGTCACCGTTCAGTCAGGTGCTGTCCTCACCTCACTCCTCACACTCTCTTCCAGCAGGAACGAAACCAAGTGCAGTGGATGTCCTCTGGTCTGGATTGTTCAGTGCTACACTGGCCAGTTGCATTAGGCACAGCTGGAGGGTCAAGGTCTTCGAGCAGGCGACCACCAACGTTTAAAAAGGGAGAAAACATGGCAAATGAGAAAATTGTGGATTTTAACACAGCAAACGTCCAGAGAGGTGGCTGCGCTGATATATCACTGCGGATGCTGGAATCTGAAACCAAAGAGAAAATGCTGGAAAATCTCAGCAGGTCTGGCAGCATCTGCAGGGAGAGAAAAGAGCTGACGTTTCGGGTCCAGATGACCTTTTGTCAAAGCTATAATACAGAGGAAGTGGGAAAAGATTTATACAGTGGAGTGAGAATGAAAGCCTTTCACACTTCTTGTTCTCTCTGGGGACTGCCATTAACACTCTTTCCCCTTGGTTTCTCTGACTATTAGCACCCGGTTTCCCTGGGTTTCTGTGGCTATGACTCATCTTTCATTCTCACTCCACAACTCCTGGGGGGTTGGGGCACTTGAATCTGGAGCTTCTGGCTCAGAGGCAGGGGTGCTCCCCACTCCACTACAAGGCCCTCAGTACATTGTTGTGGAGATGCCGGCGTTGGACTGCGGTGAGCACAGTAAGAAGTCTTACAACACCAGGTTAAAGTCCAACAGGTTTGTTTCAAACACTAGCTTTCGGAGCGCAGCTCCTTCCTCCGGTTGAAACAAACCTGTTGGACTTTAACCTGGTGTCGTACGACTTCTTACTGTGCTCAGTATATTGACCAGAGCTGCATTAGAAAATTTACACCATTGGTACAAGGAAATCAGAAACTACGTGATTAACAGTTTCCTTTCACAACTGTTGGATCTCCTAGGTATCAAAGTGATGAAACATGGTGGCAGCGAGTTAGTCATCAGACAACATTCTTTGTTAAATTCACTGCTGTATGTGAAGGAGTTTGTATCAAATATCAGTTATCGACATTGATGTCCAGTGAGGGGCAGTGCCAGTAGACACGGCCCCAAAACCTCCTGTACACTGTGTCACCTGGCCCAAAGTTCCAGGTAATTCTAGACACCCCATAATTTCCAGAGGCTTTTCCTGTTTTCCTCATTGCCGCACACCAACAGCTCATTATAATAGCCGTGCCAACGGCGATTGTGAATTTACCGACTGTTGCCTGTTTTCATATTGTTGCCAATGGGAGTAAAAGTCAATGCTGCCTAAGGACTGACAATCGAGCTGTTTATCGCCTGCACGTTGTTTCCTTCATAATGTGAAATGAAAATCGCTTTATTGTCACGAGTGGGCTTCAATGAAGTTACTGTGAAAAGCCCCTAGTCGCCACATTCCGGCGCCTGTCCGGGGAGGCTGGTACGGGAATCGAACCGTGCTGCTGGCCTGCTTTAAAAGCCAGCGATTTAGCCCAGTGAGCTAAACCAGCCCGTATGTTTGCAGCGAACCATGAGCCCTGCACTACAACCTACCTGAACAGAGGCAGTCTGACCCACTCCACCAGAAGGAGCTCAGCCTGGGGTTGGCCGTGCTATTGGGGGGGGGGGGTGGGGGGGGAGTGCCTTATTGTGACTTGCAGCCAGTTCAAGTTACATTGCCTCCCTGCAGAATATAGTCACTGAAGAAGGCCATTTGGCCTATCCTGCCAGTGCTGGCTCTTCGAAACAGCGATCAAATTAGTCTTGCTCCCTCCCCCACAGTCCCACATTTTCCTCCTTTTGAAGCATTTATCCTGCTCCCTCTGAAATATTCTTCCAGCAGCACCCATTCACCCAGTGCAATCCAAGTGGCAACAACTCCTCCTCATCTCATCTCTGCTTCTTTTATCAATTACCTTCGATATGAATCACTGGTCACCAACAAATGGAAAGAACTATTGGCCGTGGTGTGACTGTAGCACAGTGGTAACGTCACTGGTCCAGCAATCCAAGTGCAAACTCTGAAAACCAAGGTTCGAATCCCATCTCAGTAGAATTTAAATTCAGTGAATGAATCTGAGATTGAAAGCTAGTCTCAGTATTGTAATCAGTGAGATATTGTCATCAGGGGCGCCAGAGGTAAGTCAGATGAGCCCAGGCCACAAAACGGGTGTGTCAGACAGTGTGGTGGGTGTGCCAGGCGGGCATTTCAGACAGCGAATGGGATATGCCAGACGGCAAGAGGGGCAATAAAGTGGATGCACACCAGCAACATTTACAGCGTTTATGTCACCTGTTCACACCACATGCCGACGACTGTCTTGTTTCAACAAGCCAGTGACTCTTTATTTAACAGGATGTAAAATATAATGTTTATTCACAATACCAGGCTACAATATTTGACTATGGTACACATTTTATACAATGGGGTTAAGGTAAACAGCAAGCCTCAATTGTTCTGACATGTGAAGTCCAAGATTACAATGGAAAGGAAGCTGGGACAAAGGAAGAGCAATGTGAAATTAGGTGACTGTACAAAACAATGCATAGTTAGCACTGGTTAGCTTCTCATCATGATGTGAAAATAAATTACAAAATACAAGCAACTTTATAAAACAAGAGCATCCTGAGTTCATAAATAAATTATGTCCTTCATACATAACATGACATAGATGTGTTAGTTGGCAGCAGCTCCAAGTGTGGGATTAATTTCAGTCAAGAGAGAGAGAGAGAGAGACGATGTATAAACATTCAGAGCTAAAACTGCCTCAAGCACCATTAAAGAGATAAATATCCGCAAAATATAATGGGCGACTTTGGGAAAGACCACACAGAAGCCATGTGCTTCTCGGGCAGACAAACGGCGAGCTCAGTTTTGCTCTTTATTTGGAAAAGTGAATGCCCCGGGGCGATTGGGAGTCCCCCGGGAGAAGCCCCCGGGTCACGTCCAGGAACAGGTGTGAAAGGCTTTGACCCCGGCAGCCACTTCTGGCAATGATTAGCTTTCTGCAGAGCCTCATTCGCTCTTTTAATTGCATCCTTTGCGGAACAGAAGGGCAATAAAATAATCACCCACAATAAAACTGATGAACCCAGATTGGATGGAATGGTGTGCCACCTCACTGGCCTGTTTGGCATATTAGGTGAGGCCTAATGTTCAGGCTGGGGATCGGGGGGGGGGGGGGGGGGGGGGGGGGGGGCATGGTGTTGGGGAGGAAGTGGGCTTGTAACCCTTTACCTCCTCGTCTAGCAATCTTCATCACTGGCGATCATTGTCTGAACTTGCTTTACTGTATAACAAAAACTTTTTTTTAATAATGTTTATTAATGCCACAAGTCAGCTTACATTAACACTGCAATGAAGTTACTGTGATAAGCCCCTAGTCGCCACATTCCGGCACCTGTTCGGGTACACTGAGGGAGCATTCAGATTGTCCAATTCACCTAACCTGCACATCTTTTGGGAGTTGTGGGAGGAAACCGGAGCACCCGGAGGAAACCCACGCGGACACGGGGAGAACGTGCAGACACCGCACAGGCCGTGACCCAAGCCTGGAATCGAACCTGGGACCCTGGCGCTGTGGAGCAACAGTGCTGACCACTGTGCTACCGTGCCGCCCCCTCGTATTCCATCATCGCATTGTAGTGAAAAGGGCAAAGACATCCTTAAATACAAGGATTAATTCCCTGCTGCCTCTCATACTCTGCCTGTTTCAGTCAGTCTTGTACAGGCTGAAGAGTAACCAGCGTGAACTGGCAGCTGCCAGGGTGGCACAGGCTGCACTCTACAATTATGGTACACAGTGGCGAACATAGAATATACAGTGCAGAAGGAGGCCATTCGGCCCATCGTGTCTGCACCGACCCACTTAAGCCCTCACTTCCACCCGATCCCCGTAACCCCTCCTAACATTTTTGGACGCTAAGGGGCAATGTATCGTGGCCAATCCACCTAACCTGCACGTCTTTGGACTGTGGGAGGAAACCAATGTTTTCCTCAAGTCAATATCTCGATGGACGTTGGTCATCGTAGGGATGGAGCTGAATGGAAATGGATTTGAAGGTGGAGATAAGATTGGTGATTTGAATTGAATGTTGATGTGCGCTTTACCCATGGTTAAAAAAAAAGAATTGCTTTAAAACATCAATAATTCACACTGAGGAATCCTTTTGAGTGTATGGAGAATAGACTGCGACTCTTATTTTGGAAACAGTCCCCGTGGTTTTGAATTTAATTCAGAGATTTAAGGGGCCGCCGAGTTAAATGTCAAGTTTCTAGTCCAGAATTAGACCAATGCCAACTACAGATTGATCAGGCACTCTGAACCCTCACTTCCACACATTCCATCAGGATTTAGATAGGCAGAATTGCCTTCAAACCTCTACTCTTACCCCAGCATGAGAATATGCCCCACGCAGAATTTCATCATGGGAAGGGAGCTGGTCATTTGCCAACATGAGCAGGGACTAGGCAAAAGTTGGGAATGACAGCCTCTTCCAACAGACTGGCAGTGACCCCGGAGAGATTGCGGGATGCACGGTGTTATTAGCGTTTGATGTTGGTCATCAAGAGATCTGGAGCTACGGCAAGTAAATAAAGCTAAAAGGTACAGAATGGCCAGGAGTGGCATAGCAGGCCCAAGGGGCTGAATGGCCTGTGAAGGAGTGGCTAACCCCGTTACAAAATATGCATTGCTTGCTAGTTAAATGCACATGTACGACCGTGCATATGGAAGTACAAGCTGAGTTATATTCTTTGTGCGTGTGTGTGTGTGTGTGTATTTGTTGTACGATTATCTCACTGACTACCATCAGTGGGAAAGGTGTGCATGTGCTTTCAAACTGGACTGTACAAACATTGCAGGGAAAATCTGCCTGAGAGGCACCATTATGATTCTGAGTGGTCCATTCACTGTTAGTAAAAGACAATCACTTTAATAATGTGCTGCTTCCCGACTACTGACCTACTCTATAGATACAAGTTACTTAAAAACAGCAAGTAGTTAAAACACCTAGTAAAACAATCTTGAGTTCATCCTTTACTGAAACATGAGCTTTTTTTTATTTTTGTTCAATGTATCTCCACTGGATATTTATTTTTTAAAAACTCAACTCCACACAACAATGTCCTTTACAATCAGCCAAACCTTGATATAAAAAGAAGCGTTCCGTGTCGAGTCATTCAAAATTGATTCGAAACGTGACCAAATATTCTTCCGTGGTCCCAGGAGGAAAGCGAGATCGCCGGCATTCTCCCCTCCCGCCCACTCCCACCCGGTGTTTTTAATCAGCTCCCGTCTTACCCCCCCACCCCCCCCTCCCCCGCCCCAACGCTGGTGCACATGATGAGGAAATGGAGTGTAGGTTCAAAGTTTGGTTTACAAAATGGTTACTGCCTCTATCACTGCACGGTGACACATTCATCATCTAGCACCAACTGGACAATGACGAGTCCATGTAAGATTTTGGATAATATAATATAATAAAGTTTACAAGGCACTTGTAGTCCTTCTGTATATCATTCTGAATATCTCAGTAACAGCCCTTCATTTCCCACCCGATTGAACACCCCCCCCCCCCCGCCCCCCACCCACCCACGCACGTGTCCCCCCTCCCCCCCCCAACCCACCCCACCCACTGGAATAAAGGGGTTCTGGAGCAAGCAATTCATATTTACAACATGACAAAAGTTCCTCAAAGTGCTTTGACAATCTGATGAAAGAATGAACATTCTCACGTTCCAATATTCATCGCAACCCTCCCCGCCCCCTCATTCGTTTCCGTCTCTCTCTTGTATACATTCTAGCGTTGAAAGAAAATAAAACACTCCTCTCGCGTACGAGCTGCACACTTCACGCCTCCGTCCTCGTCTTCCTGGTATCTTTGGATGTTCTTTTGTGTTTCCTCCTCCTCTGCCGTGCGCATGTTCGGCCCCCCCCGCACCCTTAGCGCCTCCCGCAGGCGATGTCGAAGCACGTAATCATCATGAGGTGGGCTTTGCAGAAGTTGACCCGGTGCTCCAGCCGCTCGGTGACACACTCCAGGGCCTCCAGGTATTCCAGCGAGTCCACCTCGAAACCCTGATCCAGATCAACTGTGGGGGAGGGACACACACACACACACAAAGAGGTCAGGTCATGTGTTCAGCAGAGCCGTCAGTTAGAGGAGGCCACCTAGTATGCTTGATTACAAAATGGTAAATGGCAGTCTACTATCTCCCGCCGTACACCATTTCATACAACAATACGGATATGGGCATCCAGTTGTGATAACCATAGGTTTGAACCGGCGAGATTGGATGCGAGGTTCCCAGGGTGGCGGGAGGTGAGGATCGAGTACTTCAGCCACTTGTTTAGAGGAGGCAAATTTGCGGGTCTGGTGGAGCTGGAGGAATTGTATGAGTTGCCGAAGGGGAATGGGTTTAGGTACCTGCAGGTTCGGGATTTGGTGAGGAAAGAGATGCCAACTTTCCCGGGGCTGCCGCCTCCGGGTGCTGCTCAATGAGCTCCTGTCGGACGCCAAAATAGGGGAGGGGAAGGTGTTGGATTATTTATAAGGAACTGATGGTGTGAGGGGGCGCTCGGGTGGAGGATGTTCAGCGCAAATGGGAGGAAGAGGTGGGAGAGGGGGTGGGGGCCGGGACATGGGCTGAGGCTTTGAGGAGGGTGAAGTCGTCCTCGTTGTGTGCAGGGTTAGGCTTCATCCAGTCTACAGTGGTGCATAGGGCTAGGGTGGAGGTGTTGACCGTGGGTAGGTTGCTCTTTCCAAGAGCCGGTGCAGACTCGATGGGCCAAATGGCCTCCTTCTGCACTGTAAATTCTATATCTATGACGGTGGTGAGGGTGAGCAGGTTTTTGGCGGGGTTAGAGAATAGGGGGGCGGTTTTGGCCTTTGCCTCCCTCAAAGCACGGAGATGGATTTTTTTTTTTTAATAAACAATTTTATTGAGGTAGTTTTTGGCTTTATAAACAGTTACAGACATCATCAGAAAGGAAGCAAAAAAGGCAAAAATGTGCAAACATCCACGTACTTTCAATACTTCCATCGTACCGTATTGCACAAGCCCGCTCCCCTCCCACCCGTACTACCCGCCATATTTTCCCTCCTACTCTACTCTACCCCCCCCTCCCCCCACCCCCCTGCTGACGCTCACTCTCCCGCAAAGAAGTCAATAAATGGTTGCCACCTCCGGGTGAACCCCTGCACAGATCCCCTCAAGGCGAACTTAATTTTTTCCATCCCCAGGAAACTTGACATGTCCGCAAGCCACCATTCAGTCTTCGGGGGCTTTGAGTCCCTCCACGACAATAGTATTCGTTGCCGGGCTATCAGGGAAGCAAAGGCCAGCACATCGGCCGCTTTCTCCCCCTGGACGCCCGGGTCTTCCGAAACCCCAAAAATTGCCACCCCTGGACTCATCACCACCCTTGTTTTTAGCACCTGGGACATGACCCCCGCAAATCCCTCCCAGTACCCCCTCAGCTCAGGGCATGCCCAAAACATGTGCACATGGTTCGCTGGTCCTCCCGCGCACGTAGCGCATTTGTCCTCTATCCCGAAAAATTTGCTCATCCGAGCCACCGTCATATGGGCCCGGTGAATGACCTTAAATTGGATCAGCCCGAGCCTAGTACATGTCGCGGTCGAGTTTACCCTACTCAGGGCCTCTGCCCACAGCCCATCCTCCATTTCCCCGCCTTGCTCCTCCTCCCATTTAAGTTTCAGTTCCTCTGTCTGGGACCCTTCCTCCCTCATGAGCACCTTATAAATACCCGAGACTCTACCCTCCCCTTCGTCCCTCCCAGAGACTATTCTTTCTAGGATCCCCATTGGCGGGAGGCGTGGGAAAGATGGGACCTGTCTACGAACAAAGTCCCGCAGCTGTAGGTATCTAAAATCATTTCCCCTTACCAACCCAAATTTCTCCTCCAAGCTCCTCAAACTCGTGAAGCTCCCTTCCAGGAACATATCACCCACCCTTCCCACCCCCGCCCGCCGCCATACTCGGAACCCCCCATCCATTCTGCCGGGGGCAAATCGATGGTTGTCGCAGATTGGCGCCCAGACAGACGCCCCCATCTCCCCCACATGCCTCCTCCACTGGCCCCATATCCGCAGGGTCGCCACCACTACCGGGCTGGTGGTGTACTTGGCCGGCGGCAGCGGTAGAGGAGCCGTGACCAGGGCTTCCAAACTGGAGCCCCTGCACGACACGGAGATGGATTTTGTCATGTTGGAGGGCCTCGGAGCTGCCGAAGGCTGGGGTGTGGGTGAGCCACCTGTCAGAATTCCTGCGGTTGGAGAAGATCAACGTCACTCTGCTGGGGTCAGTGGAAGGAAGGGTTCACTCGAAACCCGCTCATCGACTTCTTGAAATGATAATGAAAATCGCTTATTGTCACGAGTAGGCTTCATATGAAGTTACTGTGAAAAGCCCCTAGTTGCCACATTCCGGCGCCTGTTCGGGGAGGCTGGTACGGGAATTGAACCGTGCTGCTGGCCTGCCTTGGTCTGCTTTAAAAGCCAGCGATTTAGCCCTGTGCTCAACCAATTTCATGGAGGATTGAGGGGGGGGGGCCTTCGAATGGAGAGTAAGTGGATTAAAATGGGGAAGGTGGGATTGGGGTCGGCGTCAGCGGAGGGGCTGGGGTGTTGGGGTTGTTAATTGGGTTGAGGCGTTGTTCTTCTGATGCTCTTTGGTTGCTCTTTTGACATTTTGTACATTTATATTTTTGTTGAAAAGCCTTGAATAAAAATATTTCTTTAAAAATCAGTATGTGTATCTTTATCATGTGGATGTATATGTAACGTAGCCGGAACCACAGTGTGTGCTATTGAGCTATCTGCTGTACAGAATTGACTTTCATAATTCATGATTATATTGGAGGATTAGGGTGGGGAGTAAAATGGGGAGGGTAAATGCTGAAACAGACTGGTTGGACTGAATGAATATACATTAATATAAAGAGAATTGTCCCACGTTCAATCCCCTGTATGTGCGAATATAACTGATGCCAGTCACTCCCTCGACCACTGGCGCACAGTGTGTACCATCTACGAGATGCATTGCAGCAAATCGGCAAGGCTCTTTCCTGCCCCACGACCTCTACCAGCTAGAAGGGCAAGGGCAGCAGATACATGGAACCCTGGAACTCCCTAACAGCACGGTGGGTGCCCCTACACCACATGGCCCGCAGCGGCTGAAGAAGGCGGCTCACCCGCCACCTTCTCAAGGGCAACTCGGGTTGGGCGATAAATGCTGGTCTAGCCAGGGGCACCCAGATCCCGCGAACAAGTAAAAGAAGTCAGGTGGAGAAGCAGGGAGGTCAGTCAGCATTTCTGGGTAACGGTGAGCAGACAGAATCCATGGGGTTGCAGAAACTCACTGGTTTAATGACAAGAACTCGGAGAAACACTCGAGCGCAGCGCTGAGGGAGAGCTGCGCTGTCGCTAACTTTCGGTAAATCAGACCAATTTGGTAATTCACACCTGACCTACCCTCCCAGACGGATGTAAAAGATCCCACCCTATTCAAAGATGAGCATGGGGAGATTTCCCCTGGGGACCTGGTCAATATTTATCCCTCATCCAACATCCCTAAAAACAGACCATCTGATCATTATCACAGGGCACCATGTGGGATCCTGCTGTGCAAAGACTGGCTGCCACACTTCCCACATTACAACAGTGACAACACTTCAACAGAAAAAGGATATATGTGCAAATATAGCCCACAATTTAAAAAAAAAATTTAGAGTACCCAATTCCTTTTTTCCAATTAAAGGTCAATTTAGCGTGGCCAATCCACCTACCCTGCACATCCTTTGGGTTGTGGGGGCGAAACCCACGCAAACACGGGGAGAACTTGCAAACACCACACAGACAGTGACCCAGAGCCGGGATCGAACCTGGAACCTCGGCGTCGTGAGGCAGCAGTGCTAGCCACTGCGCCACCGTGCTGCCCTCACAAAATATTTTTCAAAGAGCAGTGACTATATAGTGCTTTTCAGGGTGTTGCACACAGCATTGCTAAGCAACCCTAGGTTAACCTGCCCCCCCGGCTCCCAGGCCACATGTATTTTCTGTGGTCACGAGGAACCTGTGTTCCACATTTATGTAGAATGTCTGAGGTTTCAGCCTCTTTTTAGCTATTTGAAGGGGCTGCTCCTCAGCCTTTGGTTGTATTTCAGCCCCCCCCCCCCCCACCGTGCTCCTAATCTTTGGTCACCCAGTGCAGAGGGGGCATGGAGGGAGGAAGAACTCCTCGTAAGCCTGCTCCTGGGCCTCACCAAGTGGCCATTAACAGATGCATGCAGTGGGCAATATAGGGGTCATCCGGCCCGACTGTCTGTCCCTCTACCATAGCTACATTTGTGGCCAGGTGGCCTTGGGGAGGAAGCATGCGGCGTCCACGGGTACATCTCAGGCCTTCTATGACTGGTGGGCGCAGCGGGGGCTAAGATGCACATCACCCCCGAGAATGACATTTTGATTTGAGTGGGTTAAGTTTCCTTTTGATGCTTTATTTCAGTTACAGTGCCCCACCAGGGGTCACCCCTGCCATTTTAATTGAATTTATTCATATTGTTTTAGTGAAAGAGTTGAGCACTCTGGGCAGCACGGTAGCACAAGTGGCTAGCACTGTGGCTTCACAGCGCCAGGGTCCCAGGTTCAATTCCCCGCTGGGTCACTGTCTGCGCAGAGTCTGCACATTCTCCCCGTGTGTGCGTGGGTTTCCTCCGGGTGCTCCGGTTTCCTCCCACAGTCCAAAGACGTGCAGATTAGGTGGATTGGCCATGATAAATTGCCCTTGGTGACCAAAAAAGGTTAGGAGGGGTTATTGGGTTACGGGGATAGGGTGGAAGTGAGGGGTTAAGTGGGGTCGGTGGTGACTCGATGGGCCGAACGGCCTCCTACTGTATTGTGTGTTCTATGTTCTTTTCACAATGCCCGGACTTCTCAAAGTGCTCCACAGCCATTGAAATGCTTTCAAAGAGTAAGTCACTGATGTAATGTTGCATGCTTGCAAAGTTTGCCCGAAGAAGGCCCCAGGTTCCTTTTGATGCCTCATGGTCTATTTATTTTTAGTGACATCCTGTAAATTGGGGGGGGGGGGGGGGGGGGGGGGGGGGCTCCACCCATAATTCCAGCCTTTCCAATCCTATGGCAGGAACATGCTGGTAACTGGAAGATCAGATGGGATACTTACACTCACTGATCCACTTAGTGGGATGCAGCATCAGCCGCTGTTTGGTGGCCTCCAGTTCCTTCTTCAGTATGTCGTATTTGGTCTTGACCTCTGAGATCCTCTGCTGCCGATGCTCCAGTATCTTCAGCTTCGCATTGAAGCACACAAACCCTCGCAACTGGAATTAAAAATGTTAAAAGTGATGCTTCAATTCTGTTTCCTTCCTCCTCCAGTTTCGGTCAGGGGAGGGCAGTGCAGGTTCGTGGAGCCAAGTGCAAGGTACATTGGAACGTAAGTACGACTTAAGGCGGACAGGATTATGATAGGTTTAGACGAAGTAGACAAAAAAAAAGATGTTCCCCTTGACGGGAACGGTGAACAGACTAAGGGGACACATCTGAGTTTTGGGAAAGGTGTTTTGGGTGGTGTGGAGATTAGCACTGCTGCCTCATAGCACCAGGGTCCCTAACTCGATTCCAACCATGGGTCACTGCCTGTGTGGAGTTTGCACGTTCTCCCCGTGTCGACATGGGTTTCCTCCGGGTGCTCCGGTTTCCTCCCAGAGTCACAAAGATGTGCAGGTGAGGTGGATTGGCCATGCAAAATTTCCCCTTAGTATCCAAAGGTTAGGTGGGGTTATGGAGTTAAGGGGATAAGGCGGGGAATGGGCCTGGGTAGGGTGCTCTATTGCAGGGTTGGTGCCTCCTTCTGTAGGGATTCTATGAGATGCCGGGGGGGGGGGGGGGGTTGTGTGAGGATGAATTTTCCTTTGCACGGTGAGTGGTAACTGGTCTTGATCTCACTGGCTACGCGGAGGTGAGAGGTGGAGATTCTGAATAATTTCAACAGGATAGTTGATGGGCACTTGAGGGAAATAAATTGGCAAGGGCGATGGGTATAGAGGGAATGACTGGATTACAGACAGCTGGATTGGAGCCGATGGGCTGAATGGTTATTCGATGACTCTTAGGAACATGCAGCCATTTGCTTTCCCTCAATTCTTCCCGATTCAGCCCTAGCAGGACAGCCCCATCACCACCTTGTGGTATGCTCAACGTTCCGGGATAAAGGATGGAATTGTGTCCTGAAAAGGGAATTTCACAAATTGGATGATAGAGTGGAGAGCTGGCCATCGACAGCAGTGATCTGAAGAGTTCCCCTGGTACCGTATGCTAGTCAGTATGGGAAGAGTTGGGCCACATGGTGGCTCAGTGGTTAGCACGGCTGCCTCACAGCGCCAGAGACCCGGGTTCAATTCCGGCCTCGGGTGACTGCCTGTGTGGAGTTTCCATGTTGTCCTCGTGTGTGCGTGGGTTTCTTCCGGGTGCTCCGGTTTCCTCCCACAGTGCAAAGATGAGCAGGTGAGGTGGATTGGCCATGCTAAATTGCTCCTTAGTCTCCAAATGGTCGGGTGGAGTTACTGGGTTAAAGGGATAGGATGGTGCCTGATCCTAGGTAGGGTGCTCGTTCAGAGGGTCGTTGCACACTCAATGGGCCGAATGGCCTCTTTCTGCACTGCAGGGATTCTATAAAAGATGTAAATGGGTGGAGGTGAGATGGTCAAGGGTCAAATTACTGGGACGGTGAAACTATTTTGGAGAGGAAGAAAAATACCTGAAAAAGTGCGGGGGGGGGCAATACTGGGATGGAGGAGGGGTGTGCGGGGAGGTGGAGCAGGGGTGGGTCCGTTAACATATTGTAGCATGGAGGAAGCGAAAGCACAATGAACAAGCAAGGTAGGGCACATTAAAAAAGAGACAGGAGGCCAAAGAACAGATCACAAGAAGGGGGAATTATAATAAAAAGAGAAAGTACTGGATAAACTCAGCAGGTCTGGCAGCATCGGTGGAGAGAGAAACACTGAGTTAACGTTTCGAGCCTTACGACCCTTGGACAGAGCAGTTCTGAAGAAGTCATACTGGATTCGGAACGTTAACTCTGCTTCTCTCTCCACAGATGCTGCCAGACCTGCTGAGTTTGTGGTGCATTTTCTCTTTTTATCTCAGATTTCCGGCATCTGCAGTGTTTTGCTTTTATTTAAGGAGGAATTATGATTGCCCTTAAAATTTGGAGTTAGGATTGCTTGGTACGTATTTAAATGCATAGAGCATTCAAGACAAATACTGAAAAGAGACACACTGTCGAAGCGTTTCTTCTTGCACCTATCAGGACAGATACCAGAATGCCAAATTTGAACGGGAGCAACAATTTATACCGCATGAGAAAAGGGTGCTGCTGATTGGTTGGCAAGTTGAATCTGATTGATAAGAGTCGACATATCAACCAATCAGCACCTTTTTCTCATGCAGTATAAATTGTTGCTCACTTAAAAAATTTGGCATTCTTGTATCCGTCCTGAACAGTACAAAATGAAAAGCTTCAACAGCATGTCTCTTTTTTCAGCAAGACTCAATCCCTGTACCACTAAGTGACAATGCAAGAGATTGTTGCAGAACTAAAGCATTACTGAGGGAACGCTATTGCAGCCGTCACAGAGACGATACTTGAGTTCACCTTTAGAAAGTCTACCAACCTTGCTGTCTGCCGCCCGTCTCCTCTGCAGACGTTCCACATCATCAATCTCGTAGACCTTGATCTCGAACGGTTCGGCCAGACCCCTCTGCACAGGTCGAAGGTCAACCCAGCGGACCCCAGAGCTGTTGGCCGGTTTTCTGGCTGGAGGCGCTGCATCAGGGGACAGGCTTGGGAGGACACGCCGCCTCTGGGAACCTGCAAACGGGAGGTAAACAGGCAAAGTGAGGTGTGCTGGGAGATGAGCATTGCTACAATCATCACTACTGTGTCTTTTTGCACAGAGTCTCGGTGCAAAGCTCACGTCACCACCATCATGCTCACAAAGCAAATAAGAAAGGTGCCCATATACAGCCTGATGTAATGATGGCAAAGCTAAACGCTGCAATTTTAAATGGACATGTGCCTGGGTTTTCTGCCTTGACAATCTGCGTGAAGCAATGACGATGCTGCGAGGGCCATAAACATTACATTCGATACATATCACAGCCTCAAGGTGATGGATACGTGATATTCCTGGGCAAACATTGAGTACGTTGCTCCACCTGTTACATAAGGACCAACCCATGTCAATCATAATGGTCCTGAGATTGGCTAAATAAATCTAATGTAAATTCAGGCTCACGGCCACTTAAGAAATATCATCAACGGAAAAGCTTAGCTCTTGTTTCTCTCTCCACAGTTGCAGCCTGACTTCTGAGTCTTTGCGGCACGCTCTGTTTCTGAATTATACAAGAACGGCAGAGCTGTCTGGGCTGTTTGGGTGCAGTTGCAGAGGGCTATTAAGCTCCCTCATGTGCCTGCCCTGCTCGCTCCCCATACCTTGCTTGGCTGTGTTAAGCCCACATCCCCCGGCCTTCGAATAGCTTCACATCTCTCAATGCAAAGTTGTTTGATCTTTAACCCTTGAGAAGTAAATGCAGCCGCAGCCCATGCAAGCCCTCATCATGCACCATCGTAGATGTGTTGGGGTCGGGGAATGGGTTGGTGAGTGAGGGACAGCACAGGAGGTTCTAATGGGTCATGTGATAACACATTTGAGTTTTATTTAAAAGCAAACTAAAAAAAAATGCTGGAAATATTCAGCGGCCGTGGTCGCATCTGTGGCGAGTGAGAAACAGACTTAACGGGCTGGATTACCCCAGGTGGGTCTCGATCCTGACGTTCTGGGTCAGGAACCTGCAAACGGCCGTGGTGGGATGTCACAAGTTATTTTCCCAGAAGCGCCCAATTGAGAAGTCTCTTCCGGAATCCCGGTGAGAATAAGGACAGTGGGTGGACCAGGGATGTGGGAGGACCAGTCGGAGGGTCCGCAGCCATGTCCAGCCCTGCCAGAGGCAGACAGGACACCCTCAAAATGGAGGTACTCTCTGCAGGATTGCGAAACATTACAGCTCACGCATAGCCTTCCATCCGCAGGGGACAGATCCCTCCTTCCAAAGGAAGGCTTGAAACTGGAGTTGTGGCCGTCACGTCCCAGCAAGTCTGTGTTGGGACGTTGGGGGATGGAGGCACCACGACCCCTGTCATGTGACTGGGAGGCTACCTCCAACTCAATCTCAGGCTCCAGCCAAAGTGATGGGCCCGTCCGCCATTGGGAAGAGCCCAGAAGTGCCATCACCAGTAACTGGATTATGGGGAGGTAGACTCTGCGGGTTGGCCCTGCCTCGGGCAGTAACAATGGGAGCTGT
Source organism: Scyliorhinus canicula (assembly GCF_902713615.1). Classification (NCBI taxonomy): domain Eukaryota; kingdom Metazoa; phylum Chordata; class Chondrichthyes; order Carcharhiniformes; family Scyliorhinidae; genus Scyliorhinus; species Scyliorhinus canicula. The sequence goes on from NC_052146.1 coordinate 294,397,636, forward strand.
TAATGCATCAGGTAACTGAGCTGACGCACTATATTCTGACTTGGCTTCGGGAAGCACCCCCCCCCCCACCCCCCTCCATTCCCCTCTGCGGGACCAGGAAAATTCACCCCCCGTGCCTCAGGTCAGTCATGTCTGAGAAAAAGGTTAACTCTGTTTGACCCTTCACAGATGCTGCCGACCCCGCAGAGCGTTTCCAGCACTGTCGGTCACCAGCACTATTTTGCGTTTGGGTTTAACTTCTTCAGGTTAACACATTCCCACGAAATTCCACTGCTTTCAACGTCTCGTTTTGAAAGGTGTTTCGTTAACCGAAGAGTTAGCAGAGGTAATTAAAAAACCCCTCAAAGGGAATAATATTTGGGCTCAGGACCCAATCGGTAAGCGGGTTTAGAGCAGGGCTAAAAGAAAGCACTTCAGCGCTGGACCTTTCCAGCATTCTGCCTGGCACACAGCGATGTGGGGAGATGTAAGGAGTCCCGTGCACTTGACTCAAATCACCTCAAGGGGCAAAGGTCATAGGTTTACCAAGCTTACCTTTCGATGGACCACAGGTTGGCTCCAAAAAAGCAAAAAGATGAGAACACAGTGGGATTTCTTTCTGTGTCTATCACCAAGAAAGCACAACAGCGCCTATACTTCCTCAGGAAACTAAGGAAATTCGGCATGTCCACATTAACCCTTACCAACTTTTACAGATGCACTATAGAGAGCATCCTATCGGGCTGCATCACAGCCTGGTATGGCAACTGCTCGGCCCAGGACAGCAAGGAACTTCAGAGAGTCGTGAATACCGCCCAGTCCATCACACGAACCTGCCTCCCATCCATTGACTCCATCTACACCTCCCGCTGCCTGGGAAAAACAGCTTCTTCCCCACTGTCACCAGACTCCTAAATGACCCTCTTATTGACTGACCTCATTAACATTACACCCTGCATGCTTCAACCGATGCTAATGCTTATGTAGTTACATTGTATAACTTGTGTTGCCCTATTATGTATTTTCTTGAATTTTGTTCAATTCCCTTTTCTTCCCATGTACTGAATGATCTGTTGAGCTGCTCGCAGAAAAATACTTTTTGCTGTACCTCGGTACACGTGACAATAAACAAATCCAATCCAATCCAATCCAATCCAATGATGCCCAGACAGTTCACAAAGCCCTCATAAACTGACCAGGCCAGCCTGCTGTCAGCAGGCCCCAAGTCATGGCCGGAAACACCTTCTCAGCTTCGGTGCAACTAATGCGGTACCAAGTTAGTGAGCGGCAATCAGCCCGATCCTTTTATTTAGCGCGCCACAATGTGAACATCACAGTGCCGCCCCATGTCCATTCTGAACGGTGATGGCCACACAACCCCCCTTCCAAACGCAGAACCTTCTCGGCTGTTCAGCCCCTCGGGCCTACTCTGCCTTTGATCAGACCAGGCCTCATCTGCACCTCAATGCCATCTCCCCATCCCCATACACCTTATCGCACAATTATCTATCGGCTTCGGTCTTGAAGGCTCCATAGCCTTCTTTCTGATCCTCCTGCTCAGAGGCCGGGGTTTAATCTTTAACCCAATGTTCCCTCCCTCCTGATTTTTGCACTTGAGGCAATAGTTTCTGTGAACCTACCCTATCAAATACTTTTAGTAATATAAGACACATTAAAGAGATCACCCCTCAATCCCTCAGACTCAGAATCACAGAATGTCACAGTGCAGAAGAGGCCCTTCGGCCCATCGAGTTTGAACCGACACATAAAAGGCCCTGACCTGCCCACCTAATCCCACTGGCCAGCCCTTGGCCTGTAGCCTTGAATGTTATGGCGTGCCAAGTACTCAAGGGAAGACAGGTTACATTTATACGATCTGACTCCATAAATTAACCCTTTAATTTCCAATGAATTGGTCCTGCAAGCAGAGGCTTTAACCTACCCAAAATAAGTGGGGGTAAATGATTGAGGGGAGTGGAGCGCGATCCCCGCTGCCACGTCGTAATGGGCCACATTTTATAGTTAGCACCTTGGCCATTCATTACACTTGCACATATAGACGTACCGGTTTCTGCACAGGGACTTGCTGTAATTGAGGAGTTGCAATCAGATCAGCCATGGTCTTATTGAATGACGCAGAAGGTTCAAGGGGCCGAGTGGCCTACTCCTGCTCCTAATTCGTATGTACGCATGTAATTTTGGATGTGGAGATGCCGCCGTTGGACTGGGGTGGGTACAGTAAGAAGTCTTGCAACGCCAGGTTAAAGTCCAACAGGTTTGTTTGGAATCACTAGCTATTGGAGCGCAGCTCCTTCCTCGGGAGCTTACCCGATGAAGGAGCTTCGCTCCGAAAACTAGTGATTCCAAATAAACCTGTTGGACTTTAACCTGGTGTTGCAAGACTTCTTAATGTAATTTGAGAGCCACTTTAGCTCAGTGCCCTTTACCAGAGATCCTTGGAATCAGGGCAAGCAACTGTGCATTGCCTTAATGTGGTAAACCACCGTTGCACCTATATTAGGTGATGTATGGTGGGACTTGTACTACAGGTACGACGGTAGTCCCTGCCTGCTGGCTCCGCCCAGTAGGCAGAGTATAACTATGTGTGTCCTCCGTGCAGCAGCCATTTCACCAGCTGCTGTGGGAGGCCACACATCTTAGAGCAATCAAGCCTCAGTTGAAAATGAAAATGAAATGAAAATCGCTTATTGTCACGAGTAGGCTTCAATTAAGTAACTGTGAAAAGCCCCTAGTCGCCACATTCCGGCGCCTGTCCGGGGAGGCTGGTACGGAATCGAACCGTGCTGCTGGCCTGCTTGGTCTGTATTCAACTCAGTATTCAGTTGTATTCAACTCTCAACTTTGTGCAATCGCTCGTGCATCACTTAACCAACCAGACTGAAGTATTGATAAGGAGCAGCACAAAGTCTGAGCCAGGAAGTGCCAGAATTGTGAATTTAATGTCAAATCAGGTAAAGAAAGCAAGATGAAGCGAGAGGAAGAAATACCGGATCATGTGTGAGAGAGCGAGAGAGATTTAAGAGAAAGAAAAAGTGCTTAAAAATTATCACGTTTGTAAAAATTCCCAACAGTGATTAAAATCTGAAAGAATAAGACTCCACACTTGTAAATGCGACAAGTTCATTGTTGGAGCGGTTGTTTGGCAGTCATTAAGACTTATCTCACACCGTTGAAAATGCACTGCATTGGAGTGAGCAAGCCCTATCTGGCATGTTTAGTGAGTGTCTGTCAGCTGCGCACTGCAATCTTTACGCTGTTGCACATCTGTCGACGCTGGGTCTCCCGGCAAGATACTGGAGCATCACAGCTTCCAAATGGACAGGTAATTCACACTGCAGGTCCCTGCTTTTCACATTGAACTGCACGCGCACGGAGGCCAGAGGCTGCAGTCTGAATTACCCCTTAATAATGATAGAATCACCATCACCTCTACCTCAGAAACACTAGTTAGACCGTAGAAATTTGTTTCAGCCAAACCAGGACGCTGTAAATCATCCTGGAGTTAGAAAGAGCATATTAACGGGTCATCCAAATGCACCCTCATCTGCATATGTAAATAGAGTTAATTAGCTGCTAAACGTCTGCTTGTAACAATGAGAAATTGCAAACCGTCTCTCTTTGAAAGTTGAACAGAATAATTGGCATCCATTAAGGATAATGGATTAATAAATTATGTTAATTCAACCTCATTCACTATGCAAATTCGGTTAATTGCAAAATAATCTCTCCCCTGGAACTCAAAGGCCCCAAGATGCCTGGAAACTGAGAGGGTTTGCCTTGAATTGAACTTGTGGAAAAAGTTGGTTAAAGTCACGATTTGAGACAAAGTTTTCAGCCCAGGTGGCAGCTCATTAATTTCCAGCTGAACAATGGAAAAGTTATTTGAATATTCCAACGGCACAGTACACAGTGCAGGAGGTGGACAAGTTAAATATAGATACCCATCTGGCATACAAGCACGAACTCAGTGAGGACCGATACCCCTTTAATCACAGTCAGCCATCAGTCCACCACCTTATCGGACTGCAGTAGGAAATGACCGTCTGGCCCATTGTGCTCATTGCTCACCATGGCACCACCCACCCCCCAAAGCCTGTCCGCCAACTACAAGGCATAAGTCAGGAGTGTGATGGAATACCCTCCACTTGCCTGGATGGGTGCAGCTCCAGCAACACTCAAGAGGCTCGACACCGGGGCAGCACGGTGGCGCAGTGGTTAGCACTGCTGCCTCACGGCACCGAGGTCCCAGGTTCGATCCCAGCTCTGGGTCACTGTCCGTGTGGACATAGAACATAGAACATAGAACAGTACAGCACAGAACAGGCCCTTCGGCCCTCGATGTTGTGCCGAGCAATGATCACCCCACTTAAACCCACGTAACCCGTATACCCGTAACCCAACAATCCCCCCATTAACCTTACACTACGGGCAATTTAGCATGGCCAATCCACCTAACCCCGCACATCTTTGGACTGTGGGAGGAAACCGGAGCACCCGGAGGAAACCCACGCACACACGGGGAGGACGTGCAGACTCCACACAGACAGTGACCCAGCCGGGAATCGAACCTGGGACCCTGGAGCTGTGAAGCATTGATGCTAACCACCATGCTACCGTGAGGCCCCGGTGTTGAGCCTCTTGAGTGTTGCTGGAGCTGCACCCATCCAGGCAAATGGAGGGTATTCCATCACACTCCTGACTTATGCCTTGTAGTTGGCGGACAGGCTTTGGGGAGTTTGCACATTCTCCCCGTTTGCGTGGGTTTCCCCCCACAATCCAAAGATGTGCAGGCTAGGCGGATTGTCCACGCTAAATTGCTCCTTAATTGGAAAAAATGAATTGGGTATTCCAAATTTTTTTTTTTTTTAAACTCGACACCATCCAGGGCAAAGTAGGCCCACTTGACTTGGCACCCCACCCACAAACATTCAATCCCGCCAACACCGACACAGTGGCAGCTGTGTGTGCCATCTACAAGATGCACTGCAGGATCTGACCAAGGTTCCTTCGGCAGCACCTTCCAAACACACGACCGCTACCATCTAGAAGGCCAAGAGCTGCAGATACCTGGGAACCCCACCACCTGGAGGTTCCCCTCCAAGTCATTCACTATCCTGATTTGGAAATATGTCGCCGTTCCTTCAGTGTCGCTGGATTCAAATCCTGGACCTCCCTCCCTAACAGCACTGTGGGTGTACCTACATCTCAGGGACTGCAGCGGTTCAAGAAGGCGGGTCACCGCCACCTTCTCTTCGAAGGCAATTGGTTTGGGCAATAAATACTAGACTTGTACCTCCCACATCCCATCAAAGAATAAACAATGTATCATCTGCACTGTTGTTAACACTACGCCACCTACTAAACTGAGTTAAGATGGTGATCAATATACCATACAATTTAAGATTCAGCTGAAAGGCTAATCCATTGTACAGCTGGTGAAGTGCTTTATTTGAGGTGTAGTCACGGCTGAAGTTTGCGCACAGCAAGATTCCACATACAACAATGCGATAATGACTGGATAATCTGTTTTAGGTGTTGGATGAGGGACAAATATTGGGCAGGACACCAGAGGTAACGGGCGCGATTCTCCAAAATGGAGACTAAGTGGTCGCGCCGTCGTGAACGCCGTTGCGTTTCACGACGGCGCAAAACGGGTGCGGGGACAACCGACTCTGGCCCCCGCAGCCGTTCACGCCGCTCCAGCCTCCCTGGCGCCGTGCCAACCCGCGCATGCGCGAGGGACTTCTTCAGCGTGCCGGCCCCTACGCAACATGGCGTGGGGGTTCAGGGACCGGCCGCGCAACAAAGTAAGCCCGGGGGGGGGGGGGGGGGGCGATCGCGGACCAGACACCATCGGAGACCCTGGGGACGGAGCCCCCCATCTCCCCCCACAGGCCACCCCCCTGACCCTTCGTGCAGAGTTCACACCGGCAATGACCAAGGGTGAACGGCACCGGCGGCTCTCTGCCGTTTCCGCGTGGCCACTCGGCCCATCCGGGCCAGAGAATTGGCAGCCTGGCCGCGACCAGCGGCGCACCAAATGGGCCGGCGTAAATGGCGCCAATTCTCCGCACCTCGGAGAATCGCGGCCAGCGTCGGGGCGGCGTGACGAGGATGCAGCGATTCTCCGGCCCGGGCTCAGAGAATCGCGGCCAGCGTCTTTGACATTGTGCCCTGTGATCTTTGACATTCAACCGAGGGGGCAGGCGCGGCCTCAGGGTTAAAGCCTCATGCGAAGGGCGGAATCTCTGACCGTGCGGCACTCCCACAGTCACTCAATGCGGGGTTTTTACAGAGGGTTCGCACCTTGGATGTGCACACTCAAGGTAAATACCAGGAAAAGCCCCTGGTTGTGGCAAAACATTGGTTCAACGCCCACGGCTATGATGGCAACTCTTTGACATGTGAAGGGACTGAAGACCAGTGAGGGGGGGGGGGGGGGGACCAGATGCCAACACAAAGATCAAAGTCCAGTTTTAAATTGCCCTGTCCGGCTTTCCCTGTGATTCCCAAGGGAAATAAAATGGTTAATCCGGCTGGAATCTCAACAGGCAACCTGTGGTCTTCCCAGCAGCATTTCAACTGACGCAACCTAAGAGACATCAGATATAGATGGAAATGTGGTGTACGTAAAAAGGATTGGAAATGGGAGCAAAGATTATAATGGAAAACTGCCACTGTGACGTAAAGGGTTCACACTGTGTAATCCCTCCCCACAGCCACCCACACCACCAACCCACTACTCGCAGAAGGTCAGAGTTCTGTAGAATCGGTGTGCATGATTGAACACCGCCGTACTCTCTTCAAAGATGCAGAAACCCATCTGTTGGTGGGAGATAACACGCACAGCATCACAGCAGCTTCACTGCGGGGTGTTCATGATGAACATTGGGCAGTATTTGTGACGGCCTCTCAGCCAGGATCTGAATCACCAACATTCAGGTACGGAATAATAATAAACAAAATGGAGAGATTTACTCCTTCATAATAAGTGGGTTTTAAATCAAAACTCTTCTGGGATTGGCCAGTTGTTGACTGGGCAGTTCCCTCTCAACGTCTATCCTATCCCTGTGGCCGGAGGGAGACTGAACAATTGGCGAGCGGAATCCCGAGAAGACTTTGAATTTGCATAGGGGTACTCATGCTGTCGCAGTCTTCATTGAGAGAACAGTTGAACTGTACAATCGAGGAAGGGAGTAAGCAAAAATTACATTTCTACAATCTCGAAGAGGGCTAATACAGTTGGAAAGCAGAAGTAAAAACAGCAAATGCTGGAAATGTTCCCAACAGGTCCAGGCAGTAGCTGTGGAGTCAGAAACCACCTGAAATGTTAACTCTGGGTGCAATTGAACCGAATGAAATGAAAATCGCTTATTGTCACGGGTAGGCTTCAATGAAGTTTCTGTGAAAAGCCCCTAGTCGCCACATTCCGTCCCCTGTCCGGGGAGGCTGATACGGGAATCGAACCGTGCTGCTGGCCTGCCTTGGTCTGCTTTAAAAGCCAGCGATTTAGCCCAGTGAGCTAAACCAGGAACAGAATCCCGTAATGAGCCGGTTTAGCCGGGTGTTTCCCGGCCCTCGCAGCGCCGAGCAGCACCAGGCTATCTACCGGGCCTCAGGCTCTATTCGGGGCCTCGGTGGGGAACGTGGAAATGGCATCCCGATCTCTCGACCTCCCCCCCGATATGCCCCTGAACCCCCAAAGCCACAACTCACCCATAAGGGGGTCTCCCCCGCCCCCCACACCCACGCAGGGCACAACCGGGGGCCTGGTCGCAGGAGAAATGCCAACTTGTCAGTCAGCCTGGCAGTGACCCTGCCAGCTGGCAGTGCCACCGGCACACCTTGGCAGTGCCAGGCTGGCGCCCATGTGGCACTGCCAGGGTGCCAAGGTGGCCCTGCCAGGGTGTTCGGGTGGCACCAGCAGTGTCAGCATGCCACCCTGCCCAGAGGGTAAGCACCTGGGCAGGGGGGAGGGGGGGGAGGGGGTCCTGGGAGACCCCCACTAGTGCCGTTCCATCTGGTCCTCGTTTGAGGAGACCAGCACTGAATGACGCTCGCTCAAGGTCTCCGAGGGAAAGGGTTTAGATCCCTGGGCCTTGGTAAATCATGGGGGAGCATATTAGAGTGAGACTAGACAAACGGGAACCAGGCACAACAGCACTTCGAGGGGGGGGGGGGAGGTCTCCGAGAGGGTCAGAGGCCTCCGGGTGATTGGCCTCCAGGCAGGAGGGCACACTGGCACTACTGGGGCCACCTAGGCACTGCTAGACAGGCACCCTGGCAATGCCACCTGGGTGCCAGCCTGGCACTGCCCAGGAGCCACTGGCAGGCCAGCAGGGGCAGTGCCAAGCTGCCCGGCTGGCATTGCGCCCAAGTGAGGGATCGGGCCCGAGGGGTGCCATTTGGTTTAGCTCAGTGGGCTAGACAGCTGGTTTGTGATGCAGAACAAGGCCAGCAGCGCGGGTTCAATTCCCGTACCAGCTGAGAATTCTGAATTCTCCCTTAGTGAACCCGAACAGGCGCCGGAATGTGGCGACCAAGGGCGTTTCACAGTGACTTCATACTTGTGTCAATAAAAGGTTAGAAGTATTATTATTTCAAAATGGCGTCCTGATTTCCTGCACTGAGGTGTTTTGGCGAGCGGAGCTCCTCAGGAGGAGACGGGACTAAGTGTGACCTCGGCCAGGCGTTCTCCGCTGAGGCCCCGGATTGCAACAGGGCCCTGTTCGCTGCCTGCGCCAGGAAACACCTGGCTAAACCTGGCTCGACACAGGACTCTGTTGCAATTCGGTTCGATCGCGCTCCACCCCGGAATCTGGAAGGTTGAGGGGTCATTTGATCAAAGTATTCTTAGGGGCATAAATAGGGTGAGAGAGTAACTATTTCCATTGACTGGGGAGTCCAGGGTAGGCATAGAGTAAAGATTCAAGCCAGGAATAATACCTGGAAACATTCTACAGACAAAAGGGTGGTGGAAGTTTGGAACTCTCTTCCAGACATGGTTACACCTGGTTGTTGTGTGGTGCAGACAACAGCTGTGAGAATATACAACTCCACCTCAGCTCTGCCTGACATCACCACATTGGCTGCACCTCAAAATGGCTGCCGACTGCTTGGGGGAGTCCTCAGATCATGAAAGGCTTATCTTCCCATTAGGATGTCGTTTTTTGGGCAGACCAACGCTGTCTCTCGCGCCTTAGGGAAGACTCCTCCAAGCAGTTTGCGGTTGAACTGTTTTGAGGTGCAGCCATGCCTGTGGTTGCCCCAAACCCTTGACCTTTACCGCCTCGAAGGTCAAGGGCAGCAGATACCTGGGAACAGCGCCACCTGGAGGTTCCCCTCCAAGCCACACACCACCCTGACTTGGGAATGTATCGCCGTTCCTTCACTGTCGCTGGGGCAACATCCTGGCACTCCCTCCCTCGCAGCACAGTGGGTGTACCTACACCTGAAGGACTGCAGCGGCTGATTTAGCTCACTGGGCTAAATCGCTGGCTTTTAAAGCAGACCAAGCAGGCCAGCAGCACGGTTCGATTCCCGTATCAGCCTCCCCGGACAGGCGCCGGAATGCGGCGACTAGGGGCTTTTCACAGTAACTACATTGAAGCCTACTCGTGATAATAAGCGATTTTCATTTCATTTCATTTCAAGAAGGCAGCTCACCACCACCTTCTGATGGGCAATTAATGCTGAACTAGCCAGCAACGCCTGTGAAAGAACAAAAAAAGCTGTCGGGGTAAAGGAGAAAATGAAAGTTGTTTACTGGAGGAAGTGGAAATCTCATCAACTGCTGTTTTATCATTTCTTCCGCTATCCTATTTACCATTCCTTTGAGCAAACCTCAAATATTTGTCCGGATTTTACTGGCATCTCCTTCAGTATAATTTCATTTCAAAGCCTTTGTTTACAAGGAGCCCGAGGGTGGAATCTGCTGGGTCCCTAGTGGGCCACTCTCCAAATATATAAATTATCCTCAGTTTAGGATCTGTAGCATCTTGAGGTACTGCATTGGGCCTGTCAGGATGTTATATTACTTGTATGCACTGTCAACATATCACCATGAAAAGATGAAGAATGTTTATTTGTTTTTCAATCTCTCCATTGTTGAGACTACCAAGATGGCCCAATAACACAGCACAAAAGGAGGCCATTCGGTCCATTGAGATTGTGCTGGCTCTTTGAAGGAGCCGATCCAATTCATTCTTCTTCCCCTGTTCTTCCCCCATAGCTGAGCCTGCTATCCACCTCGCCCAATGGGTCCAACACTTCCTGGTAGATCACTGGATGCCTATCAGATTTTTTCCCCTCTCCAGTCATAGGTTAGGAGGAGTAGGCCACTCGGCCCCTCGAGCCTGCTCCGCCAATCGATAAAATCGTGGCTGATTTGATTGTAACCTCAACCCCACATTCCTGCCCACCCAGCCATGGGCACGGAGGCAATTTGCATGTTACTGCCACGCTGGCTTAATGAACCGAGAGCCTGTCTACCCTGTACAGCTCAGTAAACCCGACCCCAGCACCACTCAACTTCGGATTTATCCAATTGTTTCCTTGCCATTCGGTACTGCTTGACCATAAATTTCCTCCAATTAAAAATTGGAAAGACGGAAGCCACCGTTCCCCGCTCCAAACCCCGCTGCCCAGCCCCTGACTCCATCCTTCACCCGGGCAACAGTCTGTGACTAAACCAGAGTGTTCGCAACATCTGACCCCGAGGTGAGTTACCACTAAGGTTGCTTTTAACCTCCTCTGTAACCTCACCGCCTGTCTCAGCCCATCTACTACTTATACCCGCATTCAAGCCTTTGTCATCTTCAGACTTGACTATTCCAACTCGCCTGTGGTGCTTAAGGAGAGGTCATCCAAAACTCTGCTGCCCCTGTCCGAACGTGCACCAAGTCCCGTTCACCTTTCACCCCTGACCTCGCTGATCTGGATTCCAGTCAAGCGATATCTTGATTCTAAAGATTTTCCCTCTTGCTTTCAAATCCCTTCATGATCCCGCCTCTCCCTCTCTCTGTAATCTCCGGCCCCACAGCCATCCCAGATCTCCGGCCTCTTGAGAATCCCTGGTTTTAATTGCCCCCGCGCTGGCGGCTGAGCCTTCTGTTTCGAGGCCCCAGGATCTCCCTAAACCTCATCTCTCTCTTTGAGATGTTCCTTAAAATTTACCTCTCTGAGCTTTTGGCTACTTTTCCCAAGTATCTCCCTCCGTGGTTCACTTTGGTATTTTGCTTTCGGATGCCTCTGTGGAACATTTTGCTTCATGATTATGATCATAAATTGTTGCTGTTGATGATCGCGCGTTAGGTGCGGCTCACTGCTGTTACTCCCACCTCAGTCAGGGTGACTACACTCTGAAAGTACCCTCAGTGGCCGCAAAACGCTTCGGGACGTCCTGATCCCATCAACCCTTGCGGCTTGGGAGTGGATTTTGATTGGCTGACGCTCCTTCCTAATGGCTTGGGATGCTTCCCCTCGGGTAATGGCACCCGTGCAGGTCCCCCTCCCCCCCCACCATCCCCACCTGAGACTGTAGCCACAGGGCTGGAGGAGCTCGGAGGGATCGGGAGGCACGAGGCCATGCAGGATAAAGGATGGCTGCATCATGGCTATCGAGAAGAGCGCTCTGTGATCACAGCGGAGAGAGAGGCCAGGCGAAGGGCAGGATTCCAGCAGTTTAATCGGAGAGAACGTGCTGTACGAGATCTGCTTTCACAGTGCCAGATAATGTCTGATTCCATCACACCTAATGCTGAAAGACTTCAACTTTTAACAAAAAGCCTATTATACCCGGCGAGAGAATTTCATTGAACCATGAGCTGAGTGCAACAGAAATGTGCCTCTTAAATCCAGGCATGATAAATATGATTACTTTGATCCCTAATGTATATATTGTATGCTCGGTGAATTGGCCTCACTCTGATCTACAGAAAGCCACACTTGTTTTACTCAATGGCATCAGTGTTGAACATAAGGACTGTTAACAACCAGATACATTTTAATTCCCTCCATTTCCATGCCAATTAGTGTGTAGGTTGTTATTTAAAGGGATATTAAAGGATTTAAAAGTCTCTTTAACACTTCACTCTTGCACGCCCATGCTTGAGAGATCAATGGGTTTGCTATTGGATAGGTGATCTTTTGTTCACCTCCCTCCTTAACCCCCCACCCCCCCCTCCCTTTGTCACAAAACGCCATCTCTCCCAACTATATGAATCTTACTCCCGTCCTTGTTACTCTGACTCAAACTAAATCTAGGCTGACACTCTCTGTACAGTACTGTGAATTGGCGGTGGCCCAATTGATCGCGCTCTTGCCTGTGAATCGAAGGCGGTGGGTTCGAATCCCGATCCAGAGCATAGCGATCACTGTGCTCCACTGTCGTACTGAGGGAGTGTTGCACTGTCAGAGGTGCTGTTTTTCGGATGGGACATTCATCTGAGGCCCTGTCTGCCATCTTGTTCGTCGCAGGGGGCGTGGGGAGGGGGCGGGGGTGAAAAAGGAGAAAAAACTGTATAGTTGATTGTTGGGAAGAATGTTTCCCGGGGTGTTTATTTGCTGTAACCTACTTTGATACAAGTGTGAATAAAAAGCGTTTAAAAAAAAGAAAATATATGTATCTACAGAATCCTGGCTATTTTTCCAAATTATTCTTCTCTAAATATGATAAAATGAAAATGAAAATCGCTTTATTGTCACGAGTAGGCTTCAAATTAAGTTACTGTGAAAAGCCCCTAGTCGCCACATTCAGGCGTCTGTCTGGGAGGCTGGTACGGGAATCGAACCGTGCTGCCTGCCTTGGTCTGCTTTAAAAGCCAGTGATTTAGCCCAGTGAGCTAAACCAGCCCCTAATAGTGGACAAAGTCTTCACACTGATCGAAGCCATGACTGTCTGCAACTCGCGCAAAAGGTAACTTTAGCCCGCAGAAAACCACAGCGACCTCGTTATCTCTAAAGAGACACAAATGTCCCCTGCGACTGCCAAACTCAAATTCCAAGGAAATACAGAAAGAATAGAATAGAACAGTACAGCACAGAACAGGCCCTTTGGCCCTCGATGTTGTGCCGAGCAATGATCACCCTACTTAAACCCACGTAACCCGTATACCCGTAACCCAACAAACCCCCCATTAACCTTACACTACGGGCAATTTAGCATGGCCAATCCACCTAACCCGCACATCTTTGGACTGTGGGAGGAAACCGGAGCACCCGGAGGAAACCCACGCACACACGGGGAGGACGTGCAGACTTCGCACAGACAGTGACCCAGCCGGGAATCGAACCTGGGACCCTGGAGCTGTGAAGCATTTATGCTAACCACCATGCTACCGTGCTGCCCCCAAGTGCTTTGAGTGTGCAGAAAATAAATTAACCCTCTGATTTTACCCTACCTCTAGTTTGCTGTGGGGTAATTTTTTTTTGAAATTTAGAGTACCCACATGGGGTCCTCAGTACCACGAGGCAGCAGTAAGAAGTCTTACAACACCAGGTTAAAGTCCAACATGGTTTGTTTCAAACACCAGCTTTCGGAGCACTGCTCCTTCCTCAGCTCCTTCATTCACCCGAGGAAGGAGCAGTGCTCCGAAAGCTAGTGTTTGAAACAAACCTGTTGGACTTTAACCTGGTGTTGTAAGACTTCTTACTGTGCTCACCCCAGTCCAACGCCGGCATCTCCACATGAGGCAGCAGTGCTAATCACTACGCCACCAGGCCGCCCTACTGTGGAGTTGTTAATAGAAGGTTGAATCACTCCAAATCTGAGGGGTAGGGGAAAACACGCCACTGCTTATAAAGGAGGAAATCAAAAAATCCAAAACGCTTTTCTATTTACGGACAGGCAGTGAGGAGAGAAATCTGAGTTGTCTAAATTAATCCCCCCCCTTGTCCGTAATAACAGTGACTGTACTTCATAGACTGTAAAGCACTTTGGGATGTCCCGATGTTCTGAAAGAAACGATATAAATGCAAATCCGTCCATTTTTTAATCATTCTTAAACCAGAAATGAACACAGGAAATAGTTTAAGCCTTTACAATGGGCCGAGTATGGTAATCATCTTTTTCCACTTCAACGAAAGAATTGCGTTTTGAAATTCAAACCATTATCTCCAAGGACTGAGAAACTCTTTGGTTCCCATTTTATTTTATTATTCCGCTCCTAATCTCGTAAAATGTGGCATTCTGTGACACAGTCTGTTAGATCAACGCTGCTACTGACGGCTACTGTGTATAAAGGGAAGCCAAGTGATGGTGAAATATCGAAGCTGACCCCGGGGCCTGCGTCGCTCTCTTTCTTTCTCTTCTTCTCGGCAAGGAAGCCTTTGGTCCGACCGTCAGGTCTACGGCCGGGATTCTCTGGGGCTGCCCGCTAGACGGGGGTATTCGCGATGGCGCGTAGAACCCCGCGCCGGGCCCAAACCGCCTGCGCGGGTTTCAGCGCCAACCCCCCCTTTGCCGGCCATAATAATAATAACCCTTTATTGTCACAAGTATGAAGTTACTGTGAAAAGCCCTTAGTCGCCACATTTCCGGCGCCTGTTCGGGGAGGCCGGTACGGGAATTGAACCCGCGCTGCTGGCCTTGTTCTGCATTGCAAACCAGCTGTCTAGCCCACTGAGCTAAACCGGCCATAGCGGGTTGCTCGACACCTTTGTCGAGCTTCCCGCCCCCAACCCAGCAGGATCATGCACAAAGCTCATTAGAGCTATTTTACATCTCAATTATAAGCAGGAAGTCCGACTCCCGAGCCAGCTGGAATGCTTCAGCCGCCGCCTCCCCCTCCCCGAATTCGGAAGCCCTGCAGCAGGGATTGCCTCTGCACTTTCTAGGAAGCACTTGAGAACAAAGTGGCAGACTCATAAGGAAAAACTGCGGTGAGGAAATCACCTGTCTCCCTGAGTTGATGGATTCCAACAGGGTGGCACAGTGGTTAGCACTGCTGCCTCACAGCGCCAGGGACCCGGGTTCAATTCCAGCCCCTGTCTGTGTGGAGTCTGCACATTCTCCCCGTGCCTGAGCGGGTTTTCTCGGGACCCCCCAGTTCCCTCCCACAGCCCAAAGATGTGCAGGTCGGGTGGACTCACCAAGGATCCTCAGACAGCACCGCCCTGACTTGTGCGTATATCGCCGTTCCTTCACTGTCGCTGGGTCAAAATGCTGGAACTCCCTCCCTGACAGCACTGTGGATGTACCTACACCACCGGGACTGCAGCGGTTCAAGAAGGCAGCTCACCACCGCCTTCTCAATAAATGCCGGCCTGGCCAGCGACATCCAACGCCCCCGTGAGAGAATTTTTAAAAAGACAGAGATGTTCGTCATTCTCAGCCTTGGTAACGTGGAGGGAGTCCCGAAGTTTGAGATCCTAAATGTTAACAATGCTGCCATTAAAGCAGTAATTAACTTTTACAGGCAGTCGTGAGTGTTCCAGCAGTCTGAAATAATCCGAACTGCAGAACTGTCTGAATCCTGCCTCATTAATCACTGCACGAACTGGATGGGCTTCAAACAACTTTCAACATTGTGTATTCAGTGTGGAAATGAGAGTTCATGTTTCAATGTTTGGCACAAATTCAAAAACATAAATAGTATATTACTCCTTTGTCTAGAATGCTACCGGGAGTTTGTAATCACTGGAACGCACCAATTGGAGTAGACCATTCAGCCCTTCAAATCTGTCCTGCTATCCAATTAGATCCTTATCTCAACTCCATTTATGTGCCTTGGTCCTGTCACTTTTAACACCCTGATCCAATAAAAATCTATTCAAGGCTGTAAAGAAAACCACCATTATTAGCCCTTTTTTTACAATGATCAGACCAGCATTGTAATTCCCCCCCCCCCCTCCCACTGTCCCAGGGCTATATAGATGGTGGGGGGGGGGGGGGGGTTAATAATCAGCCAGGGTTCCAGCTCCAGACTCCTAGCCAGGGATTCCTGCGACAAAACCTCTGCTTAAATTGGGCTCGGCTGTGAGTCCCACAGGTTCCTTCGCTGCAAAGTATTCATTGCTTAAGATTCGCGCGCAGGGAACGGCTGTTTGGGGCGTCACGGTGGCACAGTGGTTAGCACCGCTGCCTCGCAGTGCCGGGGGCGCAGGTTCAATTACGGCCTTGGGGTGACTGTCTGTGTGGAGTTTGCACGTTCTCCCCGTGTCTGTGTGGGTTTCCTCCCACGGTTCAAGGAAGCGCAGGTTAGGTGGAGCGACCATGATAAATTGCCCCTTAAGTGTCCAAAGATGTGCAGGTTGGGTGGGGTCATGCGGTTACGGGGATAGGTGGGGGAGTGGGTCTAGGAAGGTCGTGGCAGACTCAATGGGCCAAATGGCCTCCTTTTGCATTGTAGGAATTCTATGGTTCTATGGCTGCTCTCCTTGAGGCACGGGAGAGATGGTCAGCATCACGAAAGGTCCTTGAAGAAGTTCCTTTGGAGGTTCTGAGGATTCTCCCTGTTCGTGTGAGAAGACTAACCATTGCTGACTCAGCTTTGACCACATCCTTGCCAGAGTACATAATGCTTTCAGAAACAGACACAGCATTCCAATGATCCCATCATTCCGAAGATTCTATCAGCCCGAAAGAAAGAGCAGAATTTTCCACCAATTAAACATTGGGAAGACCAAAGGTCTTCATTCCCCCCCCCCCCCCCCCCAACAAATTCCATTCCAATCGAGTCTCCCCGAGGCCGAACCAGGCATTCACAAGCTTGGTGTCATGTTTGACCTTGACATGAACTTCTGATCACATATTTGCATCACCACCGTTAATTGTCGCTCTGCCTGATTTCCCCCCTGCCTCAGCACATCTGCTGTTGAACTGCTCATCCCTGCTTTTTTCACATCTGGAACATCCTACCCTCCATAAACTTGGGTCATCCAAAGCTCTGCTGCCTGTGCCCGAGTAGCGACAAGTTCCGTTCATCCATCACCCCCTGACTCGCTGACCTGCACTGGTTCCTGGTCCCTCCGTACCTGCCCCTGGGTGGATTGGAGACGGGGCGGGATAAGGTTGGCAATGTTTTGATTCTGCTGACATCTCAACAATCTAAGGTCACCCATTTTGGGGGTTAAAGGTGCTCCAAATTGGGGCGCGGCACGGTGGCGCAGTGGTTAGCACTGATGCCTCACAGCGCCGAGGACCCAGGTTCGATCCCGGCCCCGGGTCACTGTACATTTGCACATTCTCCCCGTGCCTGCGTGGGTCTCACCCCCACAACCCAAAAGATGTGCAGGGTAGGTGGACTGACCACGCTAAAGTGCCCCTTAATTGGAAAAAGATAATAATTGGGTATTCTAAATTATTTTTGAAAAGTCACTCCAGATTGACAATTGGCTCCCTGTGGACAGGGTGACCATACCAGAACATAAGAAATAGGAGTCGGAGGAAAGCACAGGGCGCGTCGCTATACCATTCTATGCAATCATGGCCGATCTAGGGATTCAACTCCACCTTGACACTCAATTCCCATATCCCTTGACTCCCTGAGAGACCAAAAATGTATCCATTCCAGCCTTAAATGTATTCAACGACGGAGCACCCAGAACACTCGGGGGACGAGAATTCCAAAGATTCACAACTCTTTGAGTGAAGAAATTTCTCTTCATCTGTCCCTTATCCTCTCGGTGTCCTCCCCTATAAAAACCTCCTCAGAATCTCCTCTGTTTAAATGCGATCGCCTCTCATTCTTCTGAACTCCAGAGACAATAAATTCAATTTGCTCACGGGGCAACCCCTTTGTCCCAGAGACCAAGCGACTGGGCTTTTGCTGTTTCGTCTCCAACGCAGGTATGTCCTTCCTCAACTGCGGAGACAAATCTGCACACAGTATTCCGGATGTGACCTTGCCACAGACGAAAGGAAGTGCAATGAGGAACAGGAATCATGGTTCTTCCTCCCGGAGAGCATCCCAAAAGCTGTCTTTACGTGGGTCGGTGGATCAGTAAAGAATGGTTACATCTCGTAACCATGGACACATCTGGTTGTGTGTCTCCGCACCCAGTCACAATCCATACAGGGAGCTATTGCGGAATGCTGGAGAGCCACTGGGGGTATTCAGAACCCACCTGCGTCTTTCTCCTTCAGGAGTGAGCAGGTTTCCTCAGGGTGGGCAGATTCCAGGTGGAGCACTTCCCTCCTGAGCACCCTCGACACCGGAATCACCGGGAAGGGTTTCAGGTAAGAAGAATTCCTCCCTTCTTTTCCCATTGCTCCTGTCAACTCAAATCTTTCTCTCTCTACAAATGGTGCCAGACCTGGGGGGGGGGGGGGGGGGGGGGGGGTTCCCAGTATTTTCCATCTTTTATCTTTCTGACTGACTTCAGCTTTTACTCTCTCTTTGCGGAATGTGAAAAAATAAGATCGCTGGCGCTATTTTAATTTTTAAGAACAATCTCTGGCACTTCAGATTGGAAGGCATGTCGTTGTGGGCGCCGATATGTGACAACCATAGGTTGGCACTGGTGGGGCTGGACACCAGGTCCTGGGGTGGCGGCAGCTGCGGATGGAGTATCATAGAATTTACAGTGCAGAAGGAGGCCATTCGGCCCGTCTGCACCAGCTCTTACAAAGAGCAACCCACTCAAGCCCCCGTATCTACCCTATCCCCATAACCCAGCAACCCCCACCCAGCCTTTTTGGACACGAAGGACATTTTAGCATTTCCAATCCACCTAACCTGTACGTCTTTGGACTGTGGGAGGAAACCGGAGCACCCGGAGGAAACCCACGCAGACACGGGGAGAACGTGCAGACTCCGCACATACAGTGACCCAAGCCGGGAATCGAACCCGGGACCCTGGAGCGGTGAAACAATTGTGCTAACCACTATGCTACCGTGCCCCCCATGGGGTTGGGAGGGGGGGGTACTTTAGGGATTATTTGTGGGAGAAAAGTTTGCAGGCCTGGTTGAGCCTGAGGGGGGGGGGGGGGGGGGGGGGCTACCATGTGCACATGTTTTTTGACCTGTCCGAGGTTGAGTTGAATTGACGGGACTCAGGGTCGCCCACGTAAAGCCCCTCACCTGCAGGCACCTGAGCCAGTTTCCCTCCGGCAACTGGTACGTCTCCTCAGGGCCGACCCACGGAAAGACAGCTTTTGGGATGCTCTCCGGGAGGAAGAACCGTGATTCCTGTTCCTCATTGCCATCCTTTCTGGAGCTGCCACCTCCGGTGCTGCAAGGCAAGTTGGTGTCAGAGGGTAACATTGGGGGCGCAGTGGATAGCACTGGGACTGCGGCGCTGAGGTCCCAGGTTCGATCCCGGCTCTGGGTCACTGTCCGTGTGTGGAGCTTGCACATTCTCCCCGTGTCTGCGTGGGTTTCGCCCCCACAACCCAAAAGATGTGCTGGTTAGGTGGATCGGCCACGCTGAATGGGGCAGCACGGTAGCATTGTGGATAGCACAATTGCTTCACAGCTCCAGGGTCCCAGGTTCGATTCCCGGCTTGGGTCACTGTCTGTGCGGAGTCTGCACATCCTCCCCGTGTGTGCGTGGGTTTCCTCCGGGTGCTCCGGTTTCCTCCCACAGTCCAAAGATGTGCAGGTTAGGTGGATTGGCCATGATAAATTGCCCTCGGTGTCCAAAATTGCCCTTAGTGTTGGGTGGGGTTACTGAGTTATGGGATAGGGTGGAGGTGTTGACCTCGGGTAGGGTGCTCTTTCCAAGAGTCGGCGCAGACTCGATGGGCCGAATGGCCTCCTTCTGCACTGTAAATTCTGTGATAATCTATGATAAATTGCCCCTTAATTGGAAAAAAAAATAATTGGTTACTCCAAATTAAAAGAAAAACATTGGCGGGAGGGGAGTGTGGCGTGGGGAGTGGGCGAGGGGAGTATGGAGAGCTAGTGGATGGGGAGGGCCCTCCTGTGGAGGAGGTAAGTGGGAGGAAGAGTTGGGGGCGGGGATGTGGCGGGAAGCTCTGTGGAGGGTGAATGCTACCTCGTCGTGTGTGAGGTTAAGCCTCATCCAATTTAAGGTTTACAGAACCCACCTGCCGCTCTCGAGGATGAGCCGGTTCTATTCGGGGCTGGAGGATAGTTGTGAGCGGTGTGCTGGGGAGGGTGGGGGACGGCTACCATGTGCACATGTTTTTTGGCCTGTCCGAGGTTGAGGGGGTTCTGGAAGGGCTTTTCGGATGTAATGTCTGAAACTCTGGACCTCGGAGTGACCCTGAGTCCGGTGGTGGCGATATTTGGAGTGTTGGAAGATCTGGGAGTTCAGGCCTTTGCCTCTCTGATAGCCTGGAGATGGATTTTGTTGAACAGACGGGACTGAGGGTCGCCAAAGGAGAGGGTGTTTTGGTGAGTAACCTGGCGGAATTTGTACACCTGGAAAAAGTTACGTCCGCCATAGGTGGAGTGGAAGCCATTCATCAACTTCTTTAAAGTGAATGTCTATATGAAAAATGCCTTCAATAAAAATATTTCTAAAAAAAAAAATTTTTTTTTATAAGTTTCTATGAGATTCCCCTCTCATTCCAATGAATATAATCCTTACCGATTTGGTCTCTCCTCATATGACTGCTGCCATCCCAGGAATCAGCCTGGTAAACCTTCCCTGCACTCTCTCCATAGCAAGAACATCCTTCCTCAGATAAGGACACCAAAACTGCTCACAATACTCCAGGTGTGGCCTCACCAATGCCCCATACAATTGCAGTAACCCATCCCTATTTTATACTCAAATCCTCTCGCTATGAAGGCCAACATACCATTTGCCTTCTTTACTGCCATGCTGTACCAGCATGCTTACTTTCAGCGACTGATGCTTAGAGAACACCAAGGTCTTACTGAGTATTCACCTCTCTCCATTTACACCCATTCAAATAATAATCTGCCTTCCTGTTTTTGCTACCAAAGCAGATAACCTCACATTTCTCCACATTGTACTGTATCTAAGTGCCCACTCACTCAGACTGTCCAAGTCCCATTGAAGCATCTCTGCATCTGCCTCACAGCTCACCCACCCACCCAACTTTGTATCATCTGTTCATAGAATCATGGAACTTACAGTGCAGAAGGAGGCCATTCGGCCCATCGAGTCTGCACCGCACCCCACTCGAGCACACACTTCCAACCTATCCCTGTAACCCAGTAACCCCACCTAACCTTTTTTGGACACTAAGGGCAATTTAGTGTGACCAATCCATCTAACCTGCACATCTTTGGACTGTGGGAAGAAACCGGAGCTCCCGGAGGAAACCCACGCAGACACGGGGAGAATGTGCAGACTCCGCACTGACAGTGACCCAAGCCGGGAATTGAACCTGGGACCCTGGAGCTGTGAAGCAATTGTGCTAACCACTGTGCTACCATGCTGTTCCCTCGTCCAAATCATTATATAATGTGAACAGCTGGGGTCCAAGCACAGATCCCTGCGGTACCCCGCTAATCACTGCCTGCCAATCGGAAAAAGACCCACTTACTCAAATATTTCTGCTTCCTGTCTGCTAACCAGCTTTCTGTCCATCTCAAGACACTACCCACAATCCCATGCGCTTTAACTTTGCACAGTAATCTGCGATGTGAGATTGTCTTACCTGTATTCATCCTTCTCTTTGGAGATTTCAGACTCCTGGATCTGCCCGCTACTGAAGTTCCATTTTCGCTCATGGAGTCCTGTGCTGACGATCCGCTCCCTGTTGCTTCGCTGTCTCTGATCATACTCTCATAGCCGCTGCTGCCTCCGCTGTGGTAAAACAGGGCGGTTTTCCCCATGGCCGGTGGCAGCTCGCCACTCAGCACGCTGCTGTTGTCACTCCCGTGGCCGCTGCTGCACCTATGCGGCTTGCGGGGCGGGGTGACCTTGCTGTAGGGAGACGGGAGGGGCTGGGGGGCGGACTTCTCGCCAGCGTGCGCGCCCCACTCGTCCGACTCGGCGCTCCCCCGCAGCTGGCCGGCCCTCATGCCCGTTGTGCCCTGCAGCAGCTCAGAGATGCGTCCGTTGACGGCTCGGAGGGGCAGCTTGGCCACGAGGCTGGAGGCCCTGCTCTGCTTGCTGCTGAGCGACTGCGTCGACCAGGACATGTTCTTCGAGTTGGACGGCATGCTCGAGCTACGGCCGACGGACTGAGGCAGCGACTTGGTGGAGAAGCTCAGTGTCTTTGTGCTCGACGCTGACAGGCTCCGTGACTTGGGGCTGGCCAAGAGCAGCTTACTGACGGCAGACATTTTGGACGAGCTGGACTTTGGGGAGGTGCCCAGTGAGGGTGGAAAGCCGGGGTGTGTGGGCGAAGACATGGTGGTTCGATTCAGGCTCCTGCCTGTTCGAGGCATTGTGCTATCTCGGGAGGCATTGACCTTTGCCCCTACTGATGCCAAACTCCCTGCCCGTTCTAAAGATAAACATTCGTACTGTCCTGCATACCTCCTGTTCAGGGAATTTGTCTGACTGCTGAACTGCTCAGTTTTCCCACTAAATGCTCTGCTGCTGTTGTCCATATTTGGGGTCTTGGCCCTGCCGTGAGGGATGCCTTCATCTGGGGTACTTGCCAATGACGAGATGGCACTACTGCAGGACACGTGCTGGGGACTTGCTCTGTTTCTCTGATCGAGGCTTGACTTCCTGACGGGAGGCAGGGGGGGCATTCCTTTAGGCCTGGGCAGCATGCCGTGTTTAGGAGAGCTTAGCCTTCTCTCCAGGGTGGACTTGGGGCTGCCAGGGGTCGAGGCCTGCGATGTGGCGGCAGAGTTGTTGCCGCTCTCCGTTGCGAGGCTCAGGGACCTTAGCGAGATGCCGTCAGGGTCGTCGTGCTTGCCGAGCAGTGCGTGCTGCAAAGCTCTGGATAGGCTGCCCGCCTTGGCGCTGTCCGATGAGAAAATGGAGCTCTGGCTCGAGGAGGCGGTCAGCGCCACCTCACAGCCGTCCACCACCCTCCTGGCATGATCGGCCTGGATGGGGGAGCCGGTGGTCTCGCAGCTGCTGAGGCTGTCGGCTGAGCTTTGCTTCTGATTCCGCCCAAAAGTGGGCTGGTCCCCTCTTTCTGCCCTGTCGCTCCCGTCCAGGCTGACGTCTTCCTCCTCCTCCTCCTCCTCCTCCCCCTCTTCCCGCTTCAGCCACGGGTCATCAAACTTCATTTCTTTCGGACAGTAGATGCCCGCTGACTTCACGTCGCAGTTGTGGGAGTGGGCGGGAGAATACCTGACAGACGACAGCACATCAACCTGGTCAGACAAATGAATGGGCTTTAGCCTGATACAGGGGTGCACTGAAATGTTTGTCTGAATCGGGAAACAGCCCTCACCTGCCGACAGGCCCGACGCGTTTGATATTCTGACAGTGGTTTTGCCCAAGGTAGCGATTTTGCAGTTTTTGTTGGGCGCCGTTTGGTACATGTTTCTGGTCTCATTGGCTTTTTCCGGCATGGCAAAGAACTTGTCCATGACCGAGTACTTTCCGCTCTGCGCGTACGCCACGCACTCTTCCGGAAGGTTGGTCGCCACGTCCAGCATCGAGGGGTCTGCCAACGCTTCGCCATTCCCGCTGCAGGCCTGGGCGACAAAGTTGTGGCACGACTGCTCCCCCTCACTCATCTCACTCAGCCAGGAACTAATGGAGGAGCGCCTGCTGCTGGAGACCAGGACCTTCTCGTCGAGGCCGGGCTTGGGAAAGGGCAGGAACTTGGCGATGTTTACTTCGGAGAAGGGAGCGGCGTTGGAGTAGCAGTCCAGGTCCTCGTTGATGCTGCTGATGATGCTGACGGGCCTGGAACCCGAGGCCAGGGCCTGGACCGAGCAGTCGCTATTGAAGCTGATGATGCTGGTGGGCCGCCCGTTCTCCAGGATTCCGCTGATGGTCAACTCCTCCACCAGAGTGAAGACCAGCTCGTCCTCTCCGTTCAGCTCCAGCGGCTGTTGCAAGGTGACCGTGGCCATCATTTCCTGCTTCGGGTCGTCTGCCGGGTCCTGCTCCTGGTCCGAGAACATGGAATCCTGGGAATACTCCGTGCCGGAAGATACCGATCGTTTCATTATTTGGGAGCTCATTCCCACTGGTGCCGTCCTGATTTCAGGCTCTTCCAAGAGTTCATGACAGGACTTCTCACAGTCTTTGGTTAGCGTTTGTGGTGGGGGAGGTGCCGGGCTGGGCAAGGACCCCTTCTGGGTGTACACCTTACAGCGCTGTGAGGGAGAATGTTGCGGTTTGTAGTCGGACGTCTTCGAAAGGCTTGCCACCCCCAGCCTTGGCGAGCCCATAGGCCTCGGCTTAGCCTCCGCGCTGCCACTACTAAGCGGGACGTCTTTCACACCCTGTCCCCTTGACGCGTTCAGTTGGGTCGTGCTACTCCCCATTACGCTCCTGGGGGAGGATGGCGCAGAACCACTGCCGTGGCTTCCTAACGGGACAGGAGAGGGGGCAGCTTGAGCTCTGCTGAGGGTGGGATGCGTCTCCTCCGGGTTCTCCTCGGCCGCCCAGTCTGCGGAGGCCAGGCCGCTCGGTTGATGGGCCTCTCCCCCGCTCGGGGCCTGAGCCTCCTCGGTCCCCAAGGGTTGCTCGCTGCAAGTTGCCACGGGAACCTCTTCAAAGGGAAACTTGCTGGGCTCCTCGCTGCCGTCGATGCACTCGAGCCTTTCCTGAAGCTCGGCAAAGGTGTTGCACTTCAGGCAGTCCTGCTCTGGGAGAGGGGCCACGGGCTCGGCGGCACCCTCGGGCCTCACCTCGTTTTTGTTCTTCTGCAGCGAGGGGATGATGGGCACAAAGTCAGGCGGACCCTCGTTGTCGGTCAGCTCCTTGTCCGAGAGAGCGTTGCCATTGGGGCCCACGTAGATCACGGTGTCACAGGACTGCTCACTGCTGGACGAGTAGTCCGGTTCGCTCGAGAGGTTTAAGATGGGGAGGTCCGGGTCGGCTGCTCCCCGTGGATGGAAAGGTCGCAGTTGAGTGGGTCGGCGCATTCTCCCTTCTTCACAGGAACTCTCGCCCCCGGATGAACTGGAAGTATACTGCATTCAGAGAGCAAAAGAAAGTCAGTGATCATCTGTACACAATAAAAACCTCAACCTTTAGCACAAAATCTCACCGGGCTGTACCAGTTTCCCGTGTGTGTGAGAGAAGTCAGTTCCTCGCAGGGCAAACCAGATCCTTCACCTGAAAGGACCTCACTCTGAATTGGACCTGCTTGCACTGGGTACCGGCCATGGCTGCTCATTGACACAGTTAAGGGCTTGTCCCACTCCCAGAGACTGGAATACACAATTCATGCTGGCACTCCTCAAGTGCTGCACTGAGCGGGGTGCTGCACTGCCAAGAGTTTTGGGTGAGACGTTACAATGGGGGGGGGGGGTCCTATCTGTCCTCTGTCAAAAAAAAAATTAAAGAACAGCAGGGGAGTCTTGTCGTCGCCCCCCCCCCCCCCCCCCCCCCCCCCCCCCCCCGGCAACCCCCTTAATCCAACAAACCGCATCGTTAAAAACAAATTATTTGGTTGTTTATCATGTTGCGTTTGAGTGGGATCTTGCTGTGCCCAATATTGGCGGCGGTGTTGCCCATGTTCCAAAAGTGACTCCTCTTCAAAAGTACCTCACTGGCTGTCAGGCCTTCCGGCATGTTCTGGGACCTCGAAAGGGGTCAATGAAAAGCAATTTCCGAAGAAAATGGCGTCAATGGCGTGTTACACAGCCAGCCATGTCTAATCCACATTCACGGCACTGAGGAGTCAGCATTACTGCCCGGCTAAGGGGCCAACTGGCCTGTAAGAGTTGTAGCCCGCAGCCTGTTGCGTGTTACCCAACCCCCGTGCCTGGGGTAGCCGGCATTAAGCAGATTGAGACATGTCCTGATCACCGTCTGCAATTCAAAGCAGCCCAGAAGCCTTTGATTCATTATGCAACAGCATTACAAACTATTAAAAGCTTGTCAAAAGGAAGGAATCCTCTTTTATTTATTATCACAAGCTAACTGGCAGCAATCACCAGATCCTTAGCTGAGCTCACAGCCGTGTGGGGGATCTGACGGGAATGAGAGAACAAAAATAGAGCGTTCGGCCCAACTGGACTCTGCCCTTGTACGCTGCCAGCATGTTAACTGTACTGCAGAGTGAGGTGAGAGGCCTTTGTGGAACAGATGCAGCGGCCGTCCAATTGGAATCAGTGGACTAACCGATCAGTGGACTCCCGCTCTCCGCGGGGTCGACGGGTAACTGACGCAGGTCAGAGTTCAACCCTGCCAGGTTCAGCTGCAGAGAAGTGGGCCGGGGATTTGAGGTGAGGTCCCCACTGCCGAGATTGGTCTGCTGGCCACTGAACCAGCTCACTTGCGTTCTGCAATTAAATTGGCGGAGTCAAACCCCCCCCCCCACCGCCACACCCTTCCTCGAGCACAGGCCCCCGTCCAGCTGCCAATCTCAGACAAGCTGCCAGCTGGCCGGCAAACCTCTGGCCATGAGACTGTGCCAGCGAGAGGGCGATAATCTCGGCGGGATCAATGTTGGCAAGGGGAACTGCCCTGCTCTCTTTCAACGTGTGAGATTTGCAACCACCTGAGAGGGCAGGCGTATTTAACAAATCATTCGAATGGCGCCACATCTGCCAAACCCTCAGTGCTGGAGCGCCAGGCCGAGCAGGATGCTCTACAAAACATACTCTGCCATGGGGTGTGTGGGTGCCCCTGGCAAGGCCCATCCCTAAAGGCCCCAGTTAGAAGTCAACCACATTGCTGTGGATCTGGAGCCACGTGTAGACCCGGTAAAGTCAGTAACTTTCCTTCCCTAAACCAGATATCATTTTTACAACAATAGTTTCACGGTCATCAATACTGAGACTAACTTTACAATTCCAAAATTAATGAACTGAATTTGAATTTTACGGGCTGCTGTGGTGGAAGAGGAATAAGAGGTATTCGCCTGAGATCGGGGTTAGGAGTCCAGAGACATTACTACACCAGCAACTCCCCCTCTTAAACACGGCTGGATGGGCAAGTTCAACATCGCAAAGGGGTTTAGGGATTTTGAAGAAAAAAATCTAGCTGCGCAGAGAATGGGGACATGACGTGCAAGAAAGAGAAAGAGATGTAGAATTTTCTACATTTTGTTAACTTCCTCTCATTCTTTCGAAAGGTATTTTTCTCTTTCCCTCATGGCTGTGTGTCAGAACCGGCCTAACACTGGCAGCCAAGGAGGCGCTCCAGAGGCACCTAAAATGAAGGTCCTTCCGTAGCCCCGTCCCTCGTCCAAATTAGGTTGGCAGCATTCTCATCCTCGTTTCTGCATACGGGTCTCACTCCAGGACCCGAGTACAAATATCAGGGGCTGACACTTCAGTGCAGGACAGGGGGAGTGCTGCACAGCTGCAGGTGAGATTTTAGACGGAGACCCTGCCTCGCCTCCCAGGTGGACAGAAAAGATCCCACGGCACTATTTCGAAGATGGGCAGGGGAATTCTCCCTCCAGGCCAATAATCATCCCTCAATCAATGCCGCAAAAAAAAAAGATCCACTGCTCGTTGTCACCTTGCTGTTTGTCCGATCTTGCTCTATACCCTCTGGACACTGTGCTTCCTGCATTACCACAGTGACCAAACTTCACAAAGTTCCTCACTGGCTGTTGTGAAAGGTCCTATATAAATGTGATAAATAACCCTTCCCCCCCTCTGCCCGAACCTTTGCTGTTCCAAATCATTCATGCAGGCTGGTTTTTACACGCCCGTGCAGGATACCACGGTGTTTGATAATTACAGGGTGAAAGATGCACTGGTCCACCCTCAAATTATTCATCTGCTCAGGACAGTGTGATGGATAAATATAAATTGCTCATATTCAATCTTCATTACCAGTGCGTCGCCAGGTTTGAGGCCTCTCGAGTCACCTGCATGAATCCCACTCTGACTTGCAGCGGAGTGCCGCCGATTACCCAGCTGCTGAGGCCTTCAGGAACCAGATCGGGAAGCATCCCAAGGGCAGAAATTTGGAATTCTCTCCCCCAAATCTGGGGATAACTGGAGATTTAGCGACTATCAGTGTTGGTTTGTTGCTGGGCGAGGCGATGAATACGGGTGCCAAGGTGGGAAATCGACGGTGAGGCTCTGTTAACTGAAGGTGATGCAAGTTCCCACGTTCCCTAAATTAGGGTGTCCCCCCGGTTCCCATTTCGGGTGGCAACTACCCACTTCAGGTATCTGGAGGTGCAGGTGGCTCGGCTCTGTGAGTGGAACTTGACGAGTCTGTTGGGCAGGGTCAAGCGGATTTACTGAGGTTCCCCTATCACTGGCAGGCCTGGTGCAGGCGGTTAAGGCGAACATTTTGCCATGGTTTTTATTTTTATTTCAGTGCCTCCCGGTCTTTTTGCCTAAATCGTTTTTTTTATGGGAGTGGATAGGTTGGTTTCAGCATTTGTGTGAGCAGGAAGGTGGCCAGGATTAGGAGGATGGTGCTTCAGAGAGGACAACAGTCAGGGGGGCCTGGCCTTCCTGTTATCGGGTGGCAAACGCGGTTAAGGTGCGGGGTTGGAGCAGGGACACGGAGGCTTTGTGGGTGAGGATGGAAGTAAGGGGTCGGGGGTTGCGGGCGCTGGCAACGGCGCCGCTCCAGTTTGCCCCAGGGAACTATTCGGGGTGCCTGGTGGTGGTGGACAGGCTGAAAATATGGGGGGCAATTTCGGGGGCGCTTTAGGCCGGGGTCGAAGTTGATGCCGATCAGAGGGAACCGCGGGTTAGAGCCAGGGAGGATGGGTGCGAGGTTTCGGGGATGGGAGGAGCGAGAGGTGATGGAAATGAAGTACCTATTTTTAGAAGGGCGGTTTGCAAGTTTGGAGGAGCTAGGGGAGAGCTTTGGGCTGCTGTGAGGGGGTGTTTTCAGGTGTAGGCAGGTACGGGATTCCGCGAGAAACGTTTTCCAGACTTTTCTGTTGGAGGATGTTTGTGAGTGGTGTAGGAGGGGCCTGGCCAACCACGTCTATATGTTCTGGTCCTGCCTGAAGTGGGGGAAATTTTGGAGGTCGTTCTTCAGCACCATGTCAGCGATCTTGGATTTGGAGGCCTGTCCCCTCGGGGCCATATTTGGGGTGTCAGACTTGCCAGAGCTGCAGACGGGGACAGGGTCGGATGTTTTGGCAGGCCAGCAGCACGGTTCGATTCCCGTACCAGCCTCCCCGAACAGGCGCCGGATTGTGGCGACTAGGGGCTTTTCACAGTAACTTCATTTGAAGCCTACTTGTGACAATAAGCGATTTTCATTTCATTTAATTTATCCTTCGGCTCGTTGATCGCTCACAGGCGGGTACTGCTGGGGGTGGAGGTTGGTTGGAAAAATGTTACATTTTCTCTGAGAGGAGCGAGTGAGGGACTCCGCAAGAGATGGGCTTGTTTGTATTACATTTTAAGGAGCTAGTTACTGTCAGCTGGTGGGGGAGGGTAAGGTGAGGTGATTGGTTGGGGGGGTGGGGGTGGGTTTGGGGTTTTGTGTTGGTTTTAATTTGGAATGTTTGGCGTTTTAAATGTTAAATGTTAAAAATGTTGAATAAAAATACTTTAAAATAATGAGGGCCTGGAATGAGCTTTCTCACGGTGGTGAACAGAATAATTTTGCAGAATAATTAGGCTGGAGCCTAAATCAGACTGAAAGCTGAGTGGTCTGAGGGCCGAGTTGGTGAGAATGGAGTTGACCCGTGTAGGCCTCAGGAGGTCCCTGGCTAGGCCCCGGTGTGTGAAGAAGAGGAGGTTGGAAGTGCAATGCAATTATCCCGAACTCCCCTGGGTTAGGGCCGGGGGTGAGAGAGCGGCAAGTTTCCCGGAAGGTGTGTTGATGGAAATGGACTCCGGTGGACTACCTGTGCGGGTCATTTAAATGACATCAACTGAACTTCTTTCGCCCCCAATGGAGGGTGGGCCTGAAGGAGGACGGTTACGTTCACGTTGCCTGGCCAGTGTGCTGGTTCCCCGGCTTTGTCCGGCACCCAGACCGCTCTCCTTGGGGGACAGCAGGGCTACCTGTCCACATGCACAGGTAGCCAATTCAACTTATTAAAGGCGCACACCAAAGTTGGAGAGAGGATGCGTCCATCTTGGGGCGTCTGTTCTCTCTCTCTCTCTCTCTCTCTCTCTCGCTTACCTGAAAAGACAGACCATTGCTTAGAGTCATAGACTGGAATTCCCTGGTCGTGGATTTTCCCGCCGGCAGCACACCCCCACCCGGAGGTTTCCCATCAGGGTGGGGTGGCTTCGATGGGAAATCCCATCGACAAGCGGCGGGTGTAGAGAATCCCGCTGCGAGCGAACGGCGTGCCTTTGAGAAACATGCAGCTGGGGGGAACCAGAGAATCCAGCCCATAGAGTATCGCAGCACAAAGAAAGGCCCTTCAGCCCATCATGTCTGCGCCGGCCATCAAGCACCTTCTTCACTGTTTGAAGGCCTCCCATTGGCCTTCCAGCTTTGAGAGTCCGCCCACTGGTTTTAATTGGCCAATTCGAGGACAATCACAGCAGGGTGACTATTTCCCGTGCAGTGACCCCCCCCAGTTGGCCCCCAATGGTGGGAGTCTGAAGCCAGTGGGGAAAGCCCTCCCCAGTGTTTCCTCACAGTCAGATAACAACATCTGGGCTCACACTCGGAAAAGACGGGCAACCAGCTGAGGCGCTGAGGGAATCCAGCCAATCGTGGGACTGCCGCCTTGACTGAGCCTTCAGGAATGGAGGTCGCGATGGGATGGGGACTGAGAGGAGGCGCCAAACACTCTGCCTCCTTCTGCAAATCCTTCACAAAAAGTGGGATCTTCCTGGCAGGTTTATCGTGAGGGGGACCCGGTGAGTTGCTGAATCTGACAAACCAGCTGACGGAATTTAAATTCAGTTAACAAAGCTGGTCTCAGTAATGATGACCATGAAACTATCGTCAATTGTTGTAAAGACCCGTCTGGTTCACCAATGTCCCTGAGGGAAGGAAATCTGCCGCCCTTACCTGTTCTGGTCTACATGTGATACAAGAGGAAGTTTTTAAGCAGGACAGAGGGGTCGAGGGGTGCAGATGTTTCGGGAGGGAATTCCAGAGCTTGGGAGCTCAGGCAGCTATAGGCGCAGCCACCAATGGCGGACCAGCTAGAATCTGTTGGACACCACATGGACAGCAGCAGTTCAGGAAGGCAGCTCCCCACCACCTTCTCAAGGGCAATTAGGCCTGGGCAACGAATACTGGCCTAGCCAGCATTCCATGAAGGAATTATTTAAAATATTGGGGGTGAACAGGAGGCCAACGTTGAGGGAACATCGAAGTCTATTGTAGGGTTGGAGGATATTTCAGAGATGAGGCGGGGTTGGGGGTAGGTAAAGTCCAAGCACAAGAATAGGAATGTTAAATCCGGATTTGTTTTGCTGCTGATCGAGGACATATTTCCCTCTGCCGCTGCTGCATTCACTCATCCCAATGCAAAACTAAACAATTGGCCGAATTCCCAAGCCGTGACCCGGGTTTCTATCCGATGCAGAACTCTCACTGACCTTTGTTTTTTTCTTCTTCATTCGGAGAACCCTGGATGCAATCTGGATGGTGGACAGGGTTTCGGAGTAGTGGCTGGAGGAGGCTGAGATGTGGCCAATCATGGTGGTGCGGCAGTTCAGGTTGCCGAGAGATTCCCGGAGCAACATGGTGAGCTTGCTGTCCCTGAAACGGTGAAGCAACAACGTCACACTGATAACTGCTGACTGTAACCGTGCCCTGATCTGATCTCCATGTTATAAAGAGGGACGCCTGAGGCAGCTGGAGAACAATAAAATAAAATCTCCGAGGGGTTACAACTAGCGGGGAAGGCTGGGGGCTTTCCAGAGAACAGGCTGCCCCGTGAGGAGGCAAGACAAGTAGGAATGACCTCCACCGACTCCTATTCCTGACACCATCAAATTTAGGAAAGGACTTGATAGGATAGATGTGGAGAAGGTGTTTCTACTCGTGAGGGAGATGAACCAGGGGCCATAAATAGAAGACTATCATGAATAAATTCACAGGGAATCCAGAGAGTGCTGAACCACTATCACCAGCAGAGAAGGTTAGCAGCACAGATACTTCAAGGGGAAGCTAGATACACATAGGAGGGGGGAAGGATTAGAAGGATATGTTGGTAGGGTTCGAGTAAGAGGGTGCAAGGAGACTGATGTGGAGCACAAACACTGGCAAAGACCACAGGCCCGTTGAGCCAACTTGCCTGTTTCTGCATTGTAAATCCCGGGTACACTGTATAAGAATTGGCCATGGACTATTCATAGAACATACAGTGCAGAAGGAAGCCATTCGGCCCATCGAGTCTGCACCGCCAAACTTAAGCCCTCACTTCCACCCTATCCCCGTAACCCAATAACCCCTTCCTAACCTTTTTTGGTCACCAAGGGCAATTTATCATGGCCAATCCACCTAACCTGCACGTCTTTGGACTGTGGGAGGAAACCGGAGCACCCGGAGGAAACCCACGCAGACACGGGGAGAACGTGCAGACTCTGCACAGACAGTGACCCAGCCGGGAATCGAACCGGGGATCCTGGCTCTTACGCCACAGTGCTAACCACTGTGCTACCGTGCTGCCCATTCAACTGTGATGAAACTTAAACTGAAGTCAAGTTTCCCTCAAACCAATAACATTTCATTGAACAAATACACAGTTATAATTTTCAGTAATTTTCCCCTCTTTTGGGGAGACTGTCACGCATATATTAATGAACACACACACACACACCAAATAAGGCTTATGGCTTGAGCACTGCACATTTCAAACGTAAAACCTCTCTCATTGACATAAAAGCCTTGCAATTCCTCGAGGGATAGAAGGGAGTTCACGCCGTGTTTGAAGTTTTGTTTATTGCTTGGTTGAATATTTTGCATAGTTCATCAGTCACTCACCAAGGCCCACATTTGCTGCATGTAAGAAGCTTCTCATTGTATCGAATGTGACTCTGATCACTAATGGAGAGATAATAAACACCATCTATTTCCAGATTGCTGACTGGTCACATTCAATTGGATCAATCTAGATTTGTTCCTCTCGCTGCTTTTGTTCTTTTAGGGCTCGACTCGTTCGCCAACCAACACGGTCCAGCAGAAATCACAGCCAAAGTTCAATGCTGGTTTAGCTCACTAGGGGCTGGTTTAGCTCACTAGGGGGCTGGTTTAGCTCACTAGGGGCTGGTTTAGCTCACTAGGGGGTTGGTTTAGCTCACTAGGGGGCTGGTTTAGCTCACTAGGGGCTGGTTTAGCTCACTGGGGGCTGGTTTCGCTCACTAGGGGCTGGTTTAGCTCACTAGGGGCTGGTTTAGCTCACTAGGGGGCTGGTTTAGCTCACTAGGGGGCTGGTTTAGCTCACTAGGGGCTGGTTTAGCTCACTGGGGGCTGGTTTCGCTCACTAGGGGCTGGTTTCGCTCACTAGGGGCTGGTTTAGCTCACTAGGGGGCTGGTTTAGCTCACTAGGGGGCTGGTTTAGCTCACTAGGGGACTGGTTTAGCTCACTAGGGGCTGGTTTAGCTCACTAGGGGCTGGTTTAGCTCACTAGGGGGCTGGTTTAGCTCACTGGGGGCTGGTTTAGCTCACTAGGGGGCTGGTTTAGCTCACTGGGCTAAATCGCTGGCTTTTGAAGCAGGCCAAGGCAGGCCAGCAGCACGGTTCGATTCCCGTACCAGCCTCCCCGGACAGGCGCCGGAATGTGGCGACTAGGGGCTTTTCGCAGTAACTTCATTGAAGCCTACTCGTGACAATAAGCGATTTTCATTTCAATGTTTGCTCCTTAATTTCCTGCCCACAGAGACTTCCTCTAACCTGCTGCCCACTGTGAAGATCTTGATTGACCGCCCCTCCCCCCAAATTGGTCTGAGTTTTTAATCTCCCAGGGGGTCACGTGGTTTCAAAAGAAAAAATGTATTTTTTCTTGGAATGCGAGCATCACTATTGCCCTGATAAAGGTGGCGATCCACTGTCTCGAAGTCCAAGTGAGGGACTTCCAGCATTTGGACTCAGCCACTGTGAAGGATATGTTTCCAAATCTGGATGACTTGACGAATTGCCCTAGATGGTGAAAACGGCTGACATTGTATGATGGCGATGGAAGGAATCAATGTTTAAGGTGGTTAATGGGGTAGGTATCACGCGGCGCTGCTTTGTCCTGGATGGTGTCGAGCTTCTTGAGTGTTGCTGGAGCTGCGCTCATCCAAGCAAGTGGAGATACTCCGACAACACTCCAGACTTTGGAATGTCCACAGTAATGAAAAAGATGGTTATGTTGGACCGGCTGGCTGGAATTGTTTATTCCTTCATGGGGTGTGGGTGTCTCTGGCTGGGTCCACCATTTGTTGCCTATCCCCCGTTGCTGTTGAACTGGGTGGCTTGCTGGGCCATTTTGTCAGAGTCAACCACATTGCTGTGGGTCTGGAGTCACGTGTAGGCCAGACCAAGTGCAGACGGCAGATTTCCTTCCCCAGATGGGGTTTTACAACAATCGCTGACAGTTTCTCTGCCAGATTTGTTTTTAGTAACTGCATTTAAATAGCGTGAGCTGCTATGGTGGGTTGCGGGCCCATGCCCCCCATGGCATTAACCCAAGCCCCTCCATTGCTAGACCCTGACATTACCAGCACGCTACTGTGTCCCCGGCTGGATTAGGTGATGTTTCCTTATCCAATTCGGTCTGTAAGCGTTACATTTTCTAAAACGGCTCACATAAACGCGCTGCCATTTCCTTACTCCAAATGGCAGGTGTGCTTATACCGCTTCCTCGCTCAGTTTAAATATTTAGCAGGAAAGAAGAGGTCTGTACCCTGTCAATACTGTACAGGAAACTGTTAACCATCTTCAAGATAAGTTAGTCAAAGAGTAGGGAGCCAGAACTACTCCGGAAGGGAGCGAGTTAAGAAAGAAGTAGCAATCAAAATCGCCTCTTTCTGTCCTTAAATAGAGGGACCATTTAATCAGGGATATCTAACTGTAAAATTTGGCCCCTTACTTTAAGCAATGATGAGAGGCAGGATATAAAATGTGTATAAGTGGTACTCTGATGATATACTTGTCATTTTATAAACATCCACCTACTTTAAAAGCCTTACTCTTTGCACAGACCAATAAAACAACCAGTAACCACAAGAATCTAGAAGCATTCTTCCCCATGACGTGAAGATACCAACCAGTAACAGATGGTTTTTCCAAACCAACTGCCAACGTAAACAAACAATATCTCAAATTGCAATAATCAGAGACTTAAGGAAGTGTCAAAGTTGCTTAA
This sequence comes from Scyliorhinus canicula, assembly GCF_902713615.1. Taxonomy (NCBI): domain Eukaryota; kingdom Metazoa; phylum Chordata; class Chondrichthyes; order Carcharhiniformes; family Scyliorhinidae; genus Scyliorhinus; species Scyliorhinus canicula. The sequence continues at coordinate 294,432,812 of NC_052146.1, forward strand.
AAGATCAAGAATGTGATTGAGGAGAAAAGGCTTGCATTTCTGTGGCACCTTTCACAACCTCGTGATGACTCAATGTGCTTGACAGCTAAGTAAGTATTTCTGAGGCGTGCTCACTGTTGTTGGATGAATGGCAGCCAATTTGCACACAGTAAGATCCCACAGACAGCAATGTGATAATGACGTGATTTATTGATTGAGGGGAAGATATTCGGCAAGACACTGAGAGGAAGGCTCTCGCTCTTCTTCAGTCAACTTGCGAGGGCAGTCAGGGGGCAGGATTCTCCGGTCTGGCAGCCACGTGATCCTCGGCAGCGCGCCCTCGCCAACAGCGGGATTCTCTGTTCCTGTCACCTACCAATGGGAATTCCCATTGTGGCCGCCCCATGCCTCCGGGAATCCCGGCCAGGGCCGCACCACGCCGCCACGATGCCGGCACGCGATTCTCCGCAGAGCGGTGTGGTTGGCGCGGCGTCGGTCGGGGGCCGCTCTACGCGGCTGGCCCGTTGACTCTCGCAGCCGTAAAAAAGAGCCGAGTCCTGCCGGTGCCGTTCTAACCTGCTCTGAGGCGGTGGGACCTCAGCGTGTAAGGGTCGAGTGGCGGGGGGAAGGTGGGGGGGGGAAGGGGAGGTCCGATCCCGGGGAGGGGGGGGCTCCGATGTGGCCTGGCCCGCGATCGGGGCCCACCGATCGGCGGGCCGGCCTCTCTGGCTGGCGGCCTCCTTTCCTACGCGCCGGCCCCTGTAGCCCTGCGCCATGTTGCGTCAGGTCCGGTGCGTGGAAGGAGGCCACTGCGCATGCACACGTTGACCCCAGGTACCCTGCACAGCCCCACCCCCGCCGGATGTCTCCGTGCAAGAATTTCATGGGAATTGTCCGGGAAGTTCAAACTTCCGATGAGTAATAACACTGGACTGGGAACCATCCGATACTCTGATTTAAGTCACTCAAGGTGGACCCAACTCCCGCTCAGCAGAACATTTACACATTGTGGGCGGGATCACTTTTTGGCAAATCTGCATATTAGAGCGAGACAGTTCGTCTCACTCTAACGTGTAGATTCCCGAGGTACCTGAGGCTTCGGGATTCATCCTCTTGAGAGGCCTTGGGTGAGTGTTATTCAGCACTGGTCCCCATAAATGGGGACTGAATGGCACTTGTGGGGATTTCCCCAGGGGATCCCCCAGCTGCATGCCCAGTGGGCACGGTGGTACCCTGGCACTGCTGGTGCCAGCTTGTCACCCTGGTGGTGCCCAGGTGGAATTGCCAACTAGCAGAGGCACTGCTGGTGTGCCAGGTTGGCACTGCCAATAGAGCTGAGGATGCGAAGGGGGGGGACTGCTTTGGGGGCCTCGGAGATCGGGAACTATTTAGAAATGGTGTCCAGATCTCTCGCTACACTGGGGGGTCTGGCAAGCGGAGCTCCCAGTGTACAAAATGGGGTTATGTGCGGCCTCGATTGTGGGTTTCCTGCTGAGGTCCCTTACGCAACGCACGTTGTGTTGTATCGCCATGTATTTCTGGAAACATGTGGTTAAATGAGCTTGCTATGGGACTTTGCTCCCATTTAGTTGAATTGAACCCCAGAATTCCTAGTACAGGATTAGGCCATTTGGTCCATCACCTCTGTGCCAGCACAGGCCTCCTCCCCTCCTACCTTGTACCACCGATCAGCATGTCCGTCTATTCCTCCCTCGCCCGTGAACCTATCCAGCTTTCCCTCCAAAAATACACTTGTAATAACCCCCATGGGGATACCTTGATTGATCTCCCTGTGGGGCTGGTGGGATATGAGCTTCCCTGCTCGTGGGCGGAGACCCACCCAGCTGGGACTCATAAGAACTCTGTACAAAGTCAGCCCGGACAGGGGCAGCCACGTTATTGTACTGTGTAAATATAGTCGTTGCCGTGGGCAGACTCTCTGTGATCATAAATAAATCAACATTCACCTTACCGCTAGGCTCCCTGGGTCTTTATAATATTTTATTCATAAAATTCACATTGCAAAGCATTTCCACTTGGAACTTACGGAACATGCAATAAAATGTAACTTGTCTCCTTTCTGTGTGCTCCACTCTGAGGTGCCTCAATCCAATTGTAATACTCTTGATATTCAGAATATTTGATACCCAGCCCGAGGGGTTCTACACAGTTTCCAGCCCCTCGGTGTACTATAGCTGAACCCAGCTTCTCCTCACTGCATCTCTCTGCTTTATATACTCCTACCTTCTGAGCCTCAGTGAACAGAGTAGCCTGATGTTAGCTCTTTCTCCAGCCTCTCTCCTCTCATTCAAAGTTACTACAGTGGGGGTCATTCCAAGCTTTATTACAGACAGGTGTGATAAGTACAGGGTTGCAAAAACAGTGCTGCAATCCGAAGTTTTCACTAATGCACTCTGTCCTGAGTACAGTTTGGAGGGGGGGGGGGGGGGGGGGGGGGGGGAATGAAGAACGCAATGAGCTCAGGCTGCAAGCCTGAATGAAAGCCAGGTGGTGAAAAGATGCACTGTCGGCACGTGAAACCGCTAATGGAATAAAGATTACTGTTACAAAACCCACATCTGGTTCCTCGGAGTACCGACTGAGCAAGTGATCCCAGAACGGGGGAGCCCCCAGATCTTTAAGCAGGTACTAGGCCGGTGAGTGGGCCTCAGGACTGGCCCTCCTTCATCTCAATGGGCTATAATCGGGCCCATCCACTAACCATAACCCTTGATACTCAAGTTTGAATACATTTAACACACACTAAATATTTCAGAACGAGTTATAGAAAATGCTGAATCGTTTATATATTAATAGAACTGTCATCAACTTCGAATGGTAGCAACTTCGGGCAGCACGGTAGCATTGTGGATAGCACAATCGCTTCACAGCTCCAGGGTCCCAGGTTCGATTCCGGCTTGGGTCACTGTCTGTGCGGAGTCTGTACATCCTCCCCGTGTGTGCGTGGGTTTCCTCCGGGTTCTCCGGTTTCCTCCCACAGTCCAAAGATGTGCGGGTTAGGTGGATTGGACATGATAAATTGCCCTTAGTGTCCAAAATTGCCCTTAGTGTTGGGTGGGGTTACTGGGTTATGGGGATAGGGTGGAGGTGTTAACCTTGGGTAGGGTGCTCTTTCCAGGAGCCGGTGCAGACTCGATGGGCCGAATGGCCTCCTTCTGCACTGTAAATTCTATGATCTATGATCTAAAACAAAATAAATATTTACACTTTGGAGGCAGAGGGAGTGCACGACCCTCTCAGTCAATGCTGCGAGCAATCAGCGCGCCCCTCGCTTCACTTGCCCTGGCTTTACATGTGAATCGCTTCAGTCGTACTGGCAGGAATAAAACAATGCGGATGGAAACCAGCGGAATGTGGCAACCCTGCGCGTAGGCAACAGTCAACAAAATGTCGCATGGACCGCACTCAGAACCCTGGGCCGCAGGCTGCCCACCACTGTACTGAGGCATCATTAGCATCCACCTCAGTGGGGTAGAAGACGTGGGCGCAACACCCCATTGACGCCTCATCACCACAACTGTGACCGTGCAGCGTTCCCTCAGCACTGCACCGAAGTACAGCCCACAATCCCTCAAATCCACCATCTTCGGAGTCAGAGGTAAAACAGCCCCAAAATGATACCAGATCCCTGCTGCAACGCTACCTCCTCCCCACGTACTGACAGTGAGGCCTACCTAACGGGCCTCAGGCCCCAGTACTCACAGCTTCATAGAGTGGCCAAATCTGCATTTAATAATGCTCACTGCAGAACGAAACAATCTGAGCACAGATTGCTTCAAGTGCTGTTAAATGCTTGTTCAGGAACCATATATGCATATGCTTTCATTTTCTTTTAAGATAAAAGTATGACTGAAATGATATAGCTTCTGTCGCATACTCTTGTTCTGAACCACATTCCCCACAGCACTCAAGTCGTACAGGTTTCGAATTACAGCCTCAGGTAGGCCGAATAAATAAAATAGGAAACTGTATCTTTCTTATTTGATATCTGAAACCTTGGTCCACTTGCGTCCGGCCTAGTAAAGGCTGCAGTAACCGACGGCAACCGTGGCCATCTGCTGGCATATGAAAGGCTTCCCTTTCCAAGCAGTTACGGCCAATTCACTTCACACGGCAATGAAAGATCACAGTGCAGTTGCGACAATCCTTTGTTCTGGAAATAGCAGTTCTTTGAACTCCCACAGCCTTGTGGTTGTCAGATCCCATGGGAGTGCTCCCTGGGAATTAAGGTCAACTTAGAACTGACCGTCGTGTTCCCCCAGGAGACACTTTATCAATGGAAACCCAACTGAGAATGCCACTTTGGAGGGGGTGCAGCATCGCGAAAGCGGCGCCGCCCCCGATTTGGTCTGGAACGTTGATTCTCCGGCCGATCGTCGGCCGAACGGATTTCGGAATCGGCCGGTGAATCGAGCCCACTTTATCTGGTCATTGTCACCATTGCCATTTTTGGAATCTTGCTGTGCATAAATCGGCTTCCGTGTTTCCTACCTAACAATTATAATAATCTTTATTGTCACAAGAGGGGCTGGTTTAGCACACTGGGCTAAATCGCTGGCTTTTTAAAAAGTAGACCAAGGCAGGCCAGCAGCACGGTTCAATTCCCGTACCAGCCTCCCTGAACAGGTGCCGGAATGTGGCGACTAGGGGCTTTTCACAGTAACTTCATTGAAGCTTACTTGTGACAATAAGCGATTTTCATTTTTTTTTTCAAGTAGGCTTACATTAACGTTCCAGTGAAGTTACTGTGAAAAGCCCTTAGTCGCCACACTCCGGCACCTGTTCCAGTGCACTGAGGGAGAATTCAGAATGTCCAATTCACCTAACAGCCCGTCTTTTGGGACTTGTGGGAGGAAACCGGAGCACCCGGAGGAGACCCACGCAGCCACGGGGAGAACGTGCAGACACCGCACAGACAGTGACCCAAGCCGGGAATCGAACCTGGGATCCTGGTGCTGTGAAGCAACAGTGCTAACCACTGTGCTACCGTGCCACCCCTTGAACCAAAGGAGATTGAGGGGAGATTTGATGGAGGCGTACAATATTGTGACAGGTTTGCATAAGGTAGACACAGAGAAGTTGTTCCCATTGGCTAATGATGCAAGGATTAGGGGACAGAGATGTTAGGGTTTTGAGGAAGAGTTGTTGGGGGTGGGATTTTGAGGAAGAGTGTCTTTTATGGAGCGAGTGGCAATTACCTGGAATGCGCTGACCTCGAGGGTTGTGGAAGTGCAGAAAATGAATGGTGTCAAAAGGAAACTGGATGGGCTCGAGAGCAAAAGACTTGCAGGACTATGAGGAGAGAGCGGGGGAATGGGACTGACTGGATTGCTCTATAGAGAGCTGGCAAAGACTCAATGGGCCAAATGGCCTCATTTAGTGCCATCATGACTCAAACACCCTCAGATTAGCAAGGAGTCTGTGAATGCTTGAAAATGTTGGCGTTGATCCTGTATTTAGTCCACAGCTGGATAATGTGTCGAGTTGAGCATTTAGCTTCGTACGCGAGGGGGAATGTTTGTAAGATCACAGGTTTTACAGACTGGAGTATGAATTAGTAAGTGTGATTTTAAAAATTCAAGCCGCAGGTTGCTGTGAATATTGCCGACCTTGTGTGTTTACAAATACGGGCCACTTGTAGAAGGTTCCAGACCATCGAGATTTGTTAAGATTCCTGTGAGCGGAGCGGGTTGGGTGTTTTTTCTTCTTCAGAAAGATTAAGGCGGAGGAACAAACAAATGTTATCTATTTTTGAAAAAAAAAATTAAGGCAATTTTTGGGTTCCAGCATCAATCAATCAGAGACGAAGGGCTGCAGGCAGTGGGCAGGTAAGGGGGAAAGTGCCAACCACAGGCACCGATGGGAATGTGGACAAGCGATAGATAAAGCGTCAAGTGCTTTTGACTTTAAATGGACGTGCAAAGCTCATTATGGGCCCCATGGGAATATTGACTATGGAACCTGAAGTATATTAATCAGCTTGTTACAAAGCACGGAGACATGAACACTAGAGCGTGTAACCATGGAACTCAGGGCAGCCAGATTCTTATTTGGCATGTGACCTGTGAGGACAGCTGACTTCGAGGACCCCTGCTGTGAGAGGCCCCAATCTGTCAGGTTGGGTTTGAGGAACCCGCATTTGTATCGGCCACTGTGCATGGAATCTTTGAACTTGAGCCAGTTTGTTTAGGTGAAAAATCATCACTACGTAAAGGAGCGAGGCTTAAAATGTCGACGTAATTTCCATTGATCGAATTGAGCCTTGGCCCGGCGCGGTGGCACAGTGGTTAGCACTGCTGCATCACGGTGTTGCGGTCCCGGGTCCTGGCTCCGGGTCATTGCCCATGTGGATTTTGCACATTCTCCCCGGGTCTGTCTGGGTCTCACCCCCACAACCCAAAGATCTGCAGGTTAGGTGGATTGGCCACGCTAAATTGCCCCTTAACTGGAGAAAAATATAATTGGGTACTCTCATTTTCTATTTTTTTTCAAAATTGAGCCTTGGGCCAAGTGAATTCCTTTCATGCCAAAGTGAAATTTTGACTGGATATTTTTGGCTGCGTCACACAGGTTCATCGTTCATTCACATTTCCAACCCTGTTTGTCGTGCCAATGGGGATTGGCTTCAGTCTCCAATCCAGGCCACGCCGATGGAGGGATGAATATGGGCCCAGACACCGGGGATAACTCCCCTTGTTATTCCTCAAAGTAGTGCCATGTGGACTTCTACATCCACACGAGCAGTGTGATGGGGATTTGGTTTGATGTCTCATTTGAAGAACGGCACCCGCGACAGAGCACCGCCTCCCTCCGCCCTGCACAGGATTGTCAACCTGCATTTTCATACTGAAACCTTGGAGAGGGACCCGAACCGGGAACCTTGTGACTCAGCGACAAGAGTGCTGCCAACTGAGCCACAGCTGACCGTATTGACTGCTCCAAATAAACGGCCATTCTGGTTGCCGCCAAGAACAGGTGCCTGCCTTCTTTGACGTCAATTAGGGGCCAAACTTAAGAAATAGAAGCAAGAGTAAACCACAAGGCCCCTCAATCTTGTTCCACCGCCCAATACAATCATGGCTGACCCTTTGCCTCAATTTCCTCTGGGACATGCATGTGTGCTCCGCGGGGGTTGACCCGTTATTCCCATGGTGGGGGGAGGGAGGATGCCCCTATTTGACAGCGGAAGGGGGCAGTATTTGCATTGTGTGGGGGAGTGGGGCCCATCGCCGGACCTCGGTATTGAACCGCCCACTCACAGTGGCTGCCCAATACCAGGATGCCAATGGAATCCGTCGAGCTCTCCTCCATGCATAAATTAGCATGGAAAAGGAGCGGGGATCGACCTGGGCGCCGCTCATGGCGCTAGTGGACACCAGTAGCGAGTCCCCACTGGAGAGAGAATGCAGACCCTCATCTCAGTCCTAAATCATCCCTTCTCCTGACACTGTGAGCCTTGTTCAAAGAGCCCGGTGTAAAGATCGTTGCCATTGGCAGACCCAATTCCCGGGCCTACTCTGCTTCTCTGTGCCTGCCACAAGAAGGTTCGTTTATGAGGTAAATTTAAACCTTTCATTGGAGCCCGAAGGAGCTGGAGGCCCTCCAGTCCCCTTGCCACCTCGACTCGATCTTCATAATTGGTCTGCCCTGTTATCTGCTCCACGCCCAGCCTGGGCTATAATGTTGACACAGGATATTGAGTTAGTCTCGATTAAGTTTAGCTTCGGTTGGAGGCCCCGTATCTAATTCTGAGCTGTTCTCAAGACTGATCCTGGAAAAGGCCCAGATGAACTTCTACCTTGATCTTCCCTCTTTACCGGTGGCATTGTGGCACAGTGGTTAGCACTGCTGCCTCACAGCGCCAGCGACCCGGGTTTGATTCTGACCTTGGGTGACTGTCTGCGCGGAGTTTGCACTTTCTCCCCATGTCTGCGTGGGTTTCCTCCAGGTGCTCCGGTTTCCTCCCACAGTCCAAAGATGTGCCGGTTAGGTGGGGTGATGAGGATAGGGCGGGGGGAGTGGGCCTGTGCAGGGAGCGCCTTTGGGGGGGGTGTTGCAGACTCGATGGGCCGAAAGGCCTCCTTCTGCACCGTAGGGATTCTACAGAGACCTCGGGACAGTGGTGGAACTAGTGCAAGGGAGAGTGAACATGTTGTCCTCGGACTGGGGGAGTGAGGGATAGAATTACACATTACTACTGAAAAATGAAATGAAAATCGCTTATTGTCACGAGTAGGCTTCAATGAAGTTACTGTGAAAAGCCCCTAGTCGCCACATTCCGGCACCTGTTCGGGGAGGCTGGTACAGGAATCGAACCATGCTACTGGCCTGCCTTGGTCTGCTTTCAAAGCCAGCGATTTAGCCCAGTGTGCTAAACCAGCCCCTACTGCCTGGCGATCTGCAGTCGGAAACACATGATGGATTCACAAGGCCAAGAGGCAGGCTGTGATGTGATGGATTCAGTAGCTGAATTGCTGCCAACAACTGGTTTTCCAGATGTGCAACAGCCTTTGAGCAAGGTCCCAGGCTGACCTGGGCATTTTCGAATTTTCACTTCAAGGAGAGATAAGGAATCATAATTGATTCGAAAGTGGAGTGAAGTCTTTGCCATGTTGCATCGTTAATCATTGTTTGTGGATGAATAATTTACTGGTACTTGGGTCACTGCATCGAGTGTGTTTGTTCTCGAAAGAAACCCGAAGGATAATTGGAGGGAGTCATTTGTTAAGGTCGTCAACACATTCCATCTTCCAGATGAGGTAATAAGACATGCGGACAGTGTGAACGGTGCTTATTTTCAAACGCAGCCTATGTTGATGGGAGAAAGATGTTTTATCTGCCAATCTTTCTACTTTACAGGCTGCAGGAAGCACTCCACTCAAATCCCACTCTCTGAGCTCGAAGAGATAATGTTATTTCCCTCAGATGTGTCGAGTTTATCTCCACCAACAGCTCTCTTGGAAAGCATAAATATGGATAAGCATGCACATGCATATATACATTTTCACACACACACACACACACAGATACGCGCACAGGCATTTATAATAATAATAATCTTTATTGTCACAAGTAGGCTCACATTAACACTGCAATGAAGTTACTGTGAAAATCCCCTAGTCGCCACATTCCGGCGCCTGTTCGGGTACACAGAGGGAAAATTCAGAATGTCCAAATTACCTAACAGCACGTCTTTCGGGACTTGTGGGAGGAAACCGGAGCACCCGGAGGTAACCCACGCAGACACGGGGAGAACGTGCAGACTCCACACAGACAGTGACCCAAGCCGGGAATCCAACCCGGGACCTTGGCGCTGTGACGCAACAGTGCTATGCACTGTGCTACCGTGCTGCCCAGACGCAAAACAATGTAAAACACACAGACGCACACACTCATACATATGGACACATGCACTCTCGGACACATGGATATATACCCGCAAGCATAGACACACGTGTAGATGAATTTACACACACAACGTGATGCCGTCACGGTCAGTTATGAGAGAAGAATGCTTACTTGTAGGGAATGTGCTTGGTGCCATTGACGAGAGCCAGGATGACATTTCCCAGTGCAGACAGGGATAGACAGAGTCCGGAGCCACCCTCACGGCTTTTGCTCAGCACTTTTACACAGCTCCCCAGGTCAATGAGGTGTAAGCGGCTGCGACCTCCTGACACTGCCGACAGAGGAGGATAAAAGAGATCAGGTCAGTTAGTTATTGTATGGCCATTTAAAACCAGCTGAAAGAATGGCTCCTGTTTAGGTCCCCCTCCCCCGCCCAATTGCTGATCAGACATTTATCAACTGTTGCATCCAGTTTGCAGCCTGCAGTGGGCTGAACACAGGAAAATAACAGCCTTTCCTGAAGGAAAATGGACGTCCTTTCCTTGCTAGGGTTCTTTTCAAACAAGCTTGTGCAACACTACGTTCAATATTCATCGAATCATGGAATTTGCAGTGCAGAAGGAGGCCATTCGGCCCATCGAGACTGCACCGGCCCTTGGAAAGAGCACCCCACTTAAGCCCACACTTCCAACCTATCCCTGTAACCCAGTAACCCCACCTGACCTTTTCTGGACACTTAGGGCAATTTAGAGTGGCCAATCCACCTAACCTGCACATCTCTGAGATGATCATCAGCTGGAACTTTCCACTGGTCCATCCTGTACGACACACGAAGCTTGAAGTGGGGTTGGCAGCATTAGTAGGCTGCGCACTGGAGTTAAACTCTCCCACCATGCCGATCAGAAACTGGAGGAGCCTGGTGCAAACACTGAGACAGACCCGTCAGTGCCGCCGCATGGTGCGATCCCACGGGTTTTCGATCCGCTTCAATAAGCGTGCTGATAACCTCCTCGATACTGGAGCTCGCTCCCTAACAGCGCTGTGGGTGTACCTACACCCCAGGGGCGGCTGCGGTACAAGTAGGCGGCTCACCACTGCCTTCACAAGGGGCAATTAGGGATGGGCAATAAATGCTGGCCCAGCCAGCGACGTCCTTGAAAGAATGCAAAACAAAATTTACAAACTGAAAATCAACTTCGGGCCTGTCTTGGCCCCATTAAAAATCCCCTCGAGGAGTTTTTAACAGGCTTTTAATTGCAACTTTCCGACTCCCTCCCCCTCACTTTGAAAATTTGAGCACATCAGCAAGGCATCGGGATCCTGACATGTCATCGACACCGCTATCTTCTAAGTACATCCATTCCTGCTCCTGTCCCAGTGGACAATTAAAAATCCAGGTCATAGTCACCAAGTATTGGGGTCTGGGTGGGGAGCGTGTGCTGCAGTGGAGGGGCACAGTCAGGACTTTATCGACAGCCAAAGCCACCGCAAGAGGACGTAACCGGTAGCAAGCTTACTTCCCCCCTTGCCGCTCTTCTCCATGCGATACTGGTAGATGTGCAAAGTGAAGAGCATGTGGGAGTTCCGCTGGTCCTCCTCGTCGCACTCGGGTCTGCTGCTCCGGCGCGAGGCAATGGCGGCGTCCAGGAAGAAGGCGGCCTTCTCCGCCGTGGGCGCTCGGAGCTCGCTCTGGTTCTGGAGCTGCCGAGGGAAAAACACACACACGCAGGACACACACGCAGGACAGACACGCAGGACACACACGCAGGACAGACACGCAGGACACACACGCAGGACACACACGCAGGACAGAAACACAGGTTACACCGCTGGTGGCAACAACACCAACACGCATTTATATAGAACTCTTTGATACAGGTAAAGTGTCCCAAAGTGCTTCACAAGCAGGGTGACCAACTCCCGCTGAATAATTTACGGGACACTTCGGCATTGACACGGGGGCTACCAGAGCTGTCAGGGTGAGGAGTTGCCAGGAACACGCACAAAGCTCCAACAGCGCATGTCGGGGAAAAACAGTTTCAAGCAACTCGGGTCACAGCTCAACCCGTCCAGCTGTGGGACGGTCCCATAAGATCCAGCATGGTTGGTCATCGTGTCCACAGGAACAACTGGCAAACAGACTGTGACCCCCGCCCAGAACTGGATATTAGGGCAGGTGACTAAACGCTTGGCTGAAATGGTAGGAAGATCTGAAAGGAGGAGCTGAGGGAATTACAGATCTAAGTGCCCAGGCAGCTGAAGGTGGCGGCTGCCAATGGTAGGAGCCACTGGGGATGTTCGAGAAATCAGAACTGGAGTCGCGCCATGATCGCGGAGGGTTGGTGGGCTGGAGGAGGTGAGGCGAGGTGAGGCCGTGGAGGGATGTGGAATCAAGGATGAGAATTGTGACATTACTGGACATTCCTGTTTTGTCCAGCTGAGGGAAAGGTGCCTGATCACGACCTGAAATGTCCTCAAAGTGTTGCTGGGTTCAGCCATTTAAATCCCTGACTCAATTTTGGCATTCTCTGCGTTTCGAATCACCAGTGAGGCACAAGTGTTCCTGAAGCCTGTGTAAAATACATCATCAGGAATCTTGGGGGAAGCTTGCAGTGGCGTTGGGACCTGTTTTTTTAATCTAACTTTTTATAAATTTCCAATTAAGGGCAATTTAACATGGTCAATTCACCTCCCCTATGCATCGTTGGGTTGTGGGGGTGAGACCCACGGGGAGAATGTGCAAACTCCACAGGGACAGTGGCCCAGGGCCAGGATCAAACCCAGGTCCTCGGCGCCGTGAGGCAGCAGTGCTAACCACTGCGCCACCATGCCGTCCTGAGTTGGGAACTTGTTGACAGGTACATTTAAGAGATGTTGACAACAATACTTAAAAGGTGTTGAGGATATTAAATGTCATCATTCCATTTTGTAATGTGTGATTGATGTGCTAATTGATCATTGGGCTTTGTCCTTAAAAGGCAAGTGACCGTTAAATTGACCAGCATTGTGTATGTATTCAGATGCATTAAAACACTTTCTCCAGTGGAAAAAGGTTCTGCTGCATTCAAATGTTAATGTATTATCTGGGCTCTGCGCCTTTTGATTTTTGCATTGATTTAAAGTCTATACATTTGCTGACCCTTTCAAAGGCTTCATTGCATTCAACTGTGCACGATTTGTTGACAGGACTGAACAATGTAATCTGAGTGTGAATGGATTCAGCTCAGCAGGTGTTGCTGACATTGCTGACGCAGGTGTGAAGGGGACAGTGAGCTTTGCTCGACTGACAGTTTTGTGACAATTTAATAGTATATTTCTTTGAAGGTGCTTCTGAAAGGCTGTTTGTTTATTTTGACATATCTATGAGCGCTTATAGGAGCATATTTTTCTAAGTGGAGCTTGAATGGATCATTGTTTATTTTGACAGTTTCATGAGCATTTCAAAGACTTCCCAGTGTTAACATTGGGCTCCTGATGGATACTGGGTGAATGGGTATGGAGGATACACGGGGAATGGAAGGGGCACAGGACATATGAGGGGCATGGAACAGGCATGGGGGTTATGAAGGAATCATGGAGGATGTGTGGGAGGTATGGGAGGGGCGTGAGTGGGTGAGGGCTAGGGGTCTAACAGTCATGAATTGAACCTGATGTCCCAGCGAATGGAGGCGGGCAGTCTAAGCTGCCGGCCTTGGTATATTCTGCCTCCATTCCCACTTTGGGCCAGCTTCCGGAGGGGGCAGCCTTGACCTCAGCCTGATCCCTACGGGAAAACAACATGGATGTGCAGGTTTATAATGGAGGTGGGGGACACAATGTCGGGAAATGGCCTGACCTATGACCCCCGACATGAAAATCCAGCGAGTAGATAAGGTGAATTAGCGCAGATGCATTCAAGGGGAAACTAGGTAAACGCACAAAGTAGAAAGAAATGGAAGGATTTACTGATAAGGGTGGGAAGAAAGTGGGAGGAGACTTGGCAGAAAATACACCAGTATGGTGTATTTGTTGAGTCGAACAGGGGTCACTGTCTGTACGGAGTCTGCACGTTCTCTCTGTTTCTGCGTGGGTTTCCACCGGGTGCTCCGGTTTCCTCCCGCAAGTCCCGAAAGACGTGCTTGTTGGGTGAATTGGACATTCTGAATTCTCCCTCAATGTGCCCAAACAGGCGCCGGAGTGTGGCGACTAGGGTCTTTTCACAGTAACATCATTGCAGTGCTAATCTAAACCTACTTGTGGCACTAATAAAGATTATTTCTGTCGTGCAATGTCCTCCATCGGCTAACGCACTGCCCAACGAGGAACTGAGTTATGTGGGCCAGGAACAATGTGCTCTGGTCCATCCCCGGTGCCTGAGGAATCAGCCTATCCTAGTCAGGGTGGCAATAGGGATGTGACAATAAATCCTAAATGTTCCCAGCCTGCCTGGGTGCTTGGAGGGAAGAGAGGATGATCAATCCGGGTAACCCTGCTCTTGATTTCTATCTAGTACCAGTGTGGACATGCCTTGAAGCTCAGCTGTAATAATCATCCAAGGTACCTTGACAACGCTTTCTGACTGGGCCCGCACTTGAAGAACGGGCACTTGGAGGCCACCCGAGTCTCCATTTTCAGTAGAAAAATGTTTTTGTTGAAGAAAAAGGCAACAAAAATAAAGATTTGTGGCATCTGAGCAAGTTCAGGCACAGGCACCAGTGATCATATTGCAGTTTTGCTGCATATAAAAGTACATTACCTGCATGCCGCAGATCGGGTCCTCGCAGAGGTAGACGCCAGGAGACTGGCCGTCCTGCAGGCTGCCAGTTGCCACCTCGGACAGCAGGTCCTTCAGGTTTTCCTCCTTCCCCCAGACTTCCACTGCCGAGACTCTGACCGAAAAACGGGCTCCTGTCTTTTCTTTCCTCTCGTTGATCAGTTTGAAAAGCCACGAGATGGCGCAGGGGATAATGCCAAGGTTCTGCATGGAATCGTCCTTCCCAATCATGGTGTACGACTTTCCTGTCACATCACACCAAACAGAAAACACTCCTCTGAGTTCAGTTTGTAAGGTGGCACAGAATGGCAGTTTTCAAATCAGATTTGGAGCCTGTACAGAACACAATCCAGGCGCAGTGGCATCAAGGTGAACGAAGTGCGCTTTTAGCACATACCTCAGCCTTGATGCATACCTGCCTTTCAGGTGACTCTTCCGAAGAAAAATCGCACTGGACTGAAAACGTCTTGTTTCTCTCTCCACAGATGCTGCCAGACCTGCTGAGCTTATCCAACACTTTGTTTTTGCTTCAGGTCGCCAGCATCTGCAATATTCTACCTCAATTTCAAATGATTGACTTTTGGAATGTGCTTCTGGAGGACAGAGGTTCAAGCACTTTGGGTGGCCAGACCTATGTGCACATGGTCCATGATTAGCGGCCCTCCCTTAAGAGTTTATCCATCGTTATATTTAACATCTTCGGGCGATGGTGGTGTAGTGAGTGGTATCATCACTGGATTAGTGATCGAGAGACCCAAGCCTAATGGGGGAATGATCTAATGATCTCCAACACTGGCTTCGCCGTTTGAGAGCAAGTTTCGCCCAGTTCAAAATCTAGCAAACTATTACTCCCATTCAGATTGAACACCCAAACGACGAAACCGAGCACTCCAGTCAAGGGAATAATTAAAATCTTTCTTTATCTTCCTGAAACTCTGGTAAGATACACCCCTGACAACTCACTGGTCAATGTCACCTGTCGGTAACCCGATTTTAAATAACTGGAAATGACTTGGAGAAAAACACTCTCCAGAAACGGCAGCACAGTGGTTAGCACTGTTGCTTTGCAGCTCCAGGGTCCCAGGTTCAATTCCCGGCTCGGGTCACTGTCTGTGCGGAGTCTGCATGTTCTCCCCGTGCCTGCGTGGGTTTCCTCCGGGTGCCCTGGTTTCATCCCACAAGTCCTGAAAGACGTGCTGTTAGGTAATTTGGACATTCTGAATACTCCCTCTGTGTACCTGAACAGGTGCAGGAATGTGGCGACTAGGGGCTTTTCACAGTAACTTCATTGCAGTGTTAGTGTAAGTCTACTTGTGACACTAATAAATAGTATTATTGCAGTAGTCAGTAAAAATTTAAGTAAAGGCTTTTAGGGCAGCACGGTGGCGCAGTGGTTAGCACTGCTGCCTCACGGCGCCGAGGGTTTGATCCCGGTACCGGGCCACTGTCCGTGTGGAATTTGCACATTCTCCCCGTGTCTGCAAGGGTCGCACCCCCACAACCCAAAGATGTGCAGGATAAGTGGATTAGCCACACTAAATTGGTCCTTAACTGGGAAATAAATAAATAAATAATGGCTTTTGAAAAGGTGCCTTAATTTGAGCCAGCATGATTTGAAGAGCCTTCTTGAATGGCCGCAGGCAGCTGGGTGTGATTGGCTCTGATTTGAATCCCTGGCTGGTTCTGTGGGAGGGGCTAACCTTGTGCGAATTGTTTTTCAAACGAGCAGTAAGGAATGCGCGAGCTCGACTTGCGCAGGCAGCAGCTCTTGTAGCCCCTCAGTCTTTTTGGAGGTTTGACTGATTTACCTCGCCCCCTTCATTGATGCAACGTCGGTAAAAGCTCCCAGAGTTCTGCTTGCCAGGGAAAGTCAAATCCATTTGGAAAAGACACCAACTCGGACAGGCCAAGGCTGGTTGCTCCAAGACTTGTTTAGCCGCCACAGAACGTGGACTGCCCGTAGCATTCACGTCAAGCCAGTCACTAACACCTGAGTGGATCGCTTTGGTATGTCAGAAAACTGGTTTCAATCCCTCAAATTCGTGCTTGAGACGAGTGGGGTGGGGGTGGGGAGGTAATTTAGGTCTTAATCTCTGTGGAGTAGTGTCGCTGGCAAGTAGGGTGGTCAACAGTGGCACGGTGGTTAGCACTGGCCATGATCAATGTGTCCAGTTACTGGGATAGGGTGGGCGAGAGGGCCTGGGTGGGGTGCTCTTTCGGAGGGCCGGTGCAGGCTTGATGGGCTGAATGGCCTCCTTCTACATTGCGGGGATTCTATAAAGAAACTGTGATTAAACGTATTCATGGAGGTTTCATTACATGACATGCCCTCACGCTCCAGCCGGGAATGGGCCAATATGTCCATCCTTGTGGCATGTGGCCTTCCTACACTAATTAGAAGGCAAAAAGAATCATTTCTCAAATTAGGTGATGATTGACTGTCAGCCAAACAGTTCCCTCCCTCCATTTTCTTATTTTAAAAAAAATTTAGTGTACCCAATTATTTTTTTTCCAATTAAGGGGCAATTTAGCGTGGCCAATCCACCTCACCAGCACATCTTTGAGTTGTGACGGGCAAAACCCACGCAGACACGGGGAGAATGTGCGAACTCCACACAGACAGTGACCCAGGGCCGGGATTCGAACCCGGGTCCTCAGCGCCACAGTCCCAGTGCTAACCACTGCGCCACATGCCGCCCCCCCCCCCCCCCCCCCCCCCCCCCCCTCCATTTTCAACATTTTTATTGAAGGTAAAGAGAAATTTTCAAAGGAGATGACAAAAAAAAAACTATCGTGCTGAATGTCCCGACGATTTTTCTCCAGGGTTGCACGCAGCGGGGTCCTGGAGATCGATCTTCAATCTCTGGGGACTCCAGGCCAATCCCGGAGGGTTGGCTACCACACTGGCAAAGGTTAAACCCCCTGACTGTGTGCCCACCGATTGTATTGAAAGCCCGTGCTCACCTAGCTTGGTATGTCCGAAGCAGAAGACGCAGCCGTCTGCTCCATTCACCACCGACTGGATGACTTCAGCGACTGTTCCTGCACATACTTCAGCCTGTTGTGAATAAACAGAGGGGAGTTACGTAGAATGCACAGGTCAAAAACAGGCCATTCAGCCCCACTGTCCTGTGCTGGTGTTTGTGTTTCCCACAAGTCTCCACCTGCTCTGCTTCATCTAATCCCATCAACAGATCTGTCTGCCATTTACACTCAACTAAATTCCCCTTCAAAGCATCTAAGCTAGCTTTAGATTGGTGGCACAAATTTCACGTATGGTTCCTCTTTCTGTGATCCATTCAGTTTTACTGGTTAGATTAAAACGCTATACCAGGAGCCAAGCTAAAACACCATAAGACATAGGAGCAGAATTAGGCCATTCGGCCCATCGAGTGTGCTCCGTCATTCAATCATGGCTGATAGTTTCTCATCCCCATTCTCCTGCCTTCTCCCCATAACCCCTGATCCCCTGATTAATCAAGAACCTATGTATCTCTGTCTTAAAGACACTCAGTGATTTGGCCTCCACAGCCTTCTGCAGCAAAGAGTTCCACAGATTCACCACCCTCTGGCTGAAGAAATTCCTCCTCATCTCTGTTTTAAAGGACTGTCCCTTTAGTCTAGGATTGTGCCCTCTGGTTCTAGTTTTTCCTCCAAGTGGAAACATCCTCTCCACGTCCACTCCATCCAGGCCTCGCAGTATCCTGTAAGTTTCAATAAGATCCCCCCTCATCCTTCGAACGAGAAAAAAAAGAATTTAGCCCTTGGTGATTCACAGAGTTTCATTGTCCAAAGACATGCAAAATCTTTTTATATGGTGGTGTCAGTTAGTTTGAGCTAATTTATTTGATCGGATGGAGGTAGATGAACAGTTTCCATGTGTAGTGGAGTTTAGGAAAAGGAGTCAATACTGTAAAATCAGAGCCAGTTACTTCAGGAGGGAATTCAGGAAACCATCGGCGCGATTCCCCGTTGCCCGACGCCGATTTCGTAATCGGCGACAGGCGGAGAATCCCCATTGACGGCGAAATTGGGGGCAGCGCCTGTTTGACATGGTTTCGTATCCTCCGCCCCCTCTGAAATGGCATCACCGTGGTGCGCGCTGCACACCGTTGGGACGGCGTTAGCGCGTCACCTGAAGGCCCTCCCCCGATGCTCCGCCCCCGATGGGCCGAGTTCCTGACCGGGCGGTTGACATGTGGTCTCAGTGGTCGGGAACCCGACAAGGCGGCTGCAGGGGGGGGGGGGGGGGGCTTCCGCGAGGGCTGGGTGGCAGGTGGGGGATGGCCAGGGGGGGCACACAGTGAGGTCCGCACATGGCTGCCGCCATCTTTTACGGAGCGACTGCTGCAGTTCGTCACTGTGCGCATGCCCGGCCATTCTCCAGCTTTCAAGCTGTTTTTATCCTGGGAGCCGGGAGTTATACGCAGCGTGGCTGCTAACCCCTCACCTGTCACAGGATCAGTGAGGGGACGCCACCAATTTTTTTGACATAAAACACCACAGTTCCTCCACACTTTGGCTCAAAAACAGTGAATGCAGCCCAATGCATTATGCAAAGGATGGGAGAAGTGTGAAACTCTCATATAAAAAGTAGATATTAGCTCGATTAATAGCTCTATAAGTAGTGGTATTGAGTACAAATGCAGGGAAGCTGTAAAGCTTCTTGCCTTTATTAAGTCGGAGACTTTATTAAGCTCTAGTTTGGTCTGATCACCACACTTTAGGAAGGATGTGAGAGTCCTTGAGAGGGTGCAGAGGGGATTTACCAGAATGATCCAGCAATGAGGGATTTTAGCTCCAGGATTCTGTTGGAAAAGTTGGGATTGTTCTCCTTGGAGTAAAGGAGATTGAGGGGAGATTCGATCGAGGTGGACAAGATTATGACAGGTTTAGAGAAGGTGGACAAAGAAACGCTGGGTCACTGTCTGTGTGGAGTCTGCACGTCCTCCCCCTGTGTGCGTGGGTTTCCTCCGGGTGCTCCGGTTTCCTCCCACAGTCCAAAGATGTGCGGGTTAGGTGGATTGGCCATGCTAAATTGCCCGTAGTGTCCTACAAAAAAAAGTAAGGTTAAGGGGGGGGGGTTGTTGGGTTACGGGTATAGGGTGGATACGTGGGTTTGAGTAGGGTGATCATGGCTCGGCACAACATTGAGGGCCGAAGGGCCTGTTCTGTGCTGTACTGTTCTATCTATCTATTGGCTGATGCTACAAAGACGAAGGGATATAGATTGAAAGTTTTGCAACAGATACAGGGATGTGAGGAAGAAAGCTGTTACCCAATGAGCAGTAACCACCTCCTACTCCCTGCCCACCAGAGTGGTGGAAGTGGAGATGATCAGTGATTTTAAAAGGAAATTGGATGGAAGTTTAAGGGAAGTAAACTTGTGAGGTCTCCCAGTTAGGTCAGGGAAATTGAATTAATTGGATTGTTCCAGAGAGTTGGCATGGAATCGAAGGCCTTATTTGGCCTCTTTGCTAAAATCACTTTGTCACTCTTATTTAGAATCTGAGATTAATAGATATTCAGAAGTCAAGGGTTCAGTTCTTAAGTGTATTCAAGAGTGAGGACCAATAGTTTTTTGGACATTAAAGGAGGTCAGGATGGGCAAGTGAAGTTGACAGAGAAGATCAGCCATGATGTGCTTACTGATGCGGGGAAGGCTTCAGGAGTCGTATGGTCCACACCTGTTCATATTTTTAATGTTCTTTTATTTAGAGGGAGCCAAGACAGGAAGCTGGATTCTCCATTTCACTTGAACGGAGCATTTGCGGGTGTTTTACAATGTCATGATCAGAGCCGACCCCTTACTGATTCCGGGACCGGTGAGGGGTTAACAGCGGCTCCCAAGCGGGAAATGGCTGGATAATGACCAGCTCCCTGGACGCGCATGCGCACGGCGATGACCTACTGTACAACATGGCGCAAGCCGTGTGCGGACATGACCCACCATCCCCAAACTCACAGGCCACCACCTGGCCATCTCCCACCAGACCTCGCAGGATCCGCGGCCAGTGGCACAGATCCCAGCCGAGTGTGGCGGCCCTGGACACAGTCCGTAGCTCCCACACCGGGCTCCTGACCGCTGAGACCACACATGTCCCGCGTAGTCGGGAACTCGGTTCATGGGGGGGGGCGGAGCATCGTGGGAGGGCCTCCCATTGGTGCCATTTCAGAGGGAGCCGAGCGTGGCTGGCCGCCGTCAAAATGGCGGCGGCCCCGATTTGGGCGTCGGAGCCGATTCTCCGCCAGATCGGCCCAATATCGGCGCCGGCGCGAAAAATCCCAAATGGGGGAGTTAAAATACCAGTCAGCCAAGATCTCATTGAATGGGAGAACGAAGTCAGGGTTGGGGAGGGCTAAATGGCCTTGTTCTGCTCCACCGAGTGGGTGCAGCTAGCCGGGTTTTAGAAGACCTGGGTATGTGGTGCACTGGACCAATGTGCCCAATCCCAGACGACAGGAGAGAGCAGGTAACTTAGCCTTGGGAATGGCACGTGATATCGCGGGCGGTGCGGAATTTCCACCCCGGCGGTTACAACAGAACTCGGCCACCTTGCCACTGACCTGCGAAGAGTCTTGTGGGAAGACAGCATCGAAAGCAAACATCTTTGGCGGCACCAAGCCCCCTCTCTTCTGCGAGGAATTCTGGAGTCCGTTCACCGGGGGGTCGTACAGCGTGATCTGCTTTTTGCGAGGGTCGACCTTGAAGAAGCAGCTGGACTCTGACATGTCCCCAACGGAGGCCGAGCAGATTCGCAGCATAACCTTCACCTGTCAGAGGGAGAAATATAACACCTCTGTAATTATTGAAGCAGGTGCATGGCTTTCAATAAGACGTCGCTCTTTTAATACAACTCATTTAACACGTTTTACCACCTTTAACACGTGGACTGTAAGAAGGGAGCTGGCCACAACCTTCTCGGGGGGCAATTAGGGATGGGCAGTAAATGCTGGTCTCGTCAACAATGCCCTCGTCCATGAACGAAAGATTTTAGCACTGCATTCATTCTATAGGGTATGTCAATGAATTCAGTCTCCCGGCACCCTGCCAAATTGACCACACCATAGCGAGGGCTGTCAACCCTGATAGAATTAAACTCCCGGGGTACCTCTGTGAACAACAATTGTGAGGAGATTCAGAAAAAAAATTGTTCCATTTCCTTTGACGAATTCTGTTCATAAAGCACAGAAATATCGACAAGTTGGAGGAGAAGGATGGTTTGTGACTGACTGTCAAGAATGGCCCAATCGGCTAATGAGGAGCCAGTGGCCCAGGGAGGTCATGTGATCAAACCTCCAGGAATAATATCCAGAGTTGGGGACCCTAATTACGTGCAGCCTGATCGGGCTAAAGGCAGCCTAATTGCCCAGCTTCTAATTCATCTCTTTACCCTTTACATTATCCTTTCTCGCACCTTAAACCTAACTGCAAACCACTTCATTTGTACGTCGCCGAAAGCAGTGAGCGAGGGAGAAAAAGTGGGGGGAGAATTTTTCAGAAGCAACAAGTTGCATTTATACAGGGCTTTTAAGGTGGTAAAACGTCCCATGGTGCTTTACAGGGGCTGGTTTAGCACACTGGGCTAAATCGCTGGCTTTTAAAGGAGACCAAGGCAGGCCAGCAGCACGGTTCGATTCCCGTACCAGCCTCTCCTAACAGGCGCCGGAATGTGGCGACTAGGGGCTTTTCACAGTAACTTCATTCGAAGCCTACTCGTGATAATAAGCGATTTTCATTTCATTTTTTTCACTCACTTCAGGATTGTTTCTTAACAGAATCTGACCCTGAGCAGAATCAAGAAACACCAATATATTCTCTTCCTCTCTTCCGAACAGCACTGCAGGTGTCCTGACACGAGTTGGGCTCCAACGGTTCAAGATGGTGGCGGCTCACTACCACGTTCTCAAGGGCAATTAGGGAATAAAGGCTGGCCTCGCCAGCGATAACCGCATCTCATGAATGCATTAAAAAAAAAAGGCTTGGTCAAAGAACAAATTTATAAGGCGTGTCTTAAAGGAGCTGAGAGAAAGGTAGATAAATACGTGAAGAGGTTTAGGGAAGGAATTCCAGAGATTAAGGTCAGCAAATAAAGTTGGGAATGCGCAGTAGGCCGGAATCGGAGGAGTGCAGAGATCCCTGGGAGTTGCAGGGCTCAGGATTTGATATCGAATCATTTATGACAGAGAAGGAGGCCATTTGACCCATTGAGTACATGCTGGCTCTCCACGGAACAACTCAATCAATCCCATTACCCTGGATGGGATTCTCATACCCCAGGGCCAGGTCGGAGAATTGCCGGGACCGGCGCGAATCGTGCCACGCCGCCCCAACGCCGGTCCGCCGATTCTCGGGAGAGCGGAGGACCGACGCCATTGGTGCCGGCGCGGTCTGCGTGGCATCGGTCGTGGGTCATTCTACGGGGCCCGCCCGACGATTCTCGGCCCACACCTGGTCTTACCCGGCAGGACCTCGGCGTGGATGCATCTGGGGGTGGCCTGGTGGGGGGGAAGGGGGGGTCCGACCCCGGGGGGGGGGGGGCTTCTGCTGTGGCCTGGCCCACGATTGGGGCCTACCGATCGGCGGGCCGGCCTGTTGGGCTGGGGGCCTCTTTTGTTCCGCGCCGGCTCCTGTAACCCTACAACATGTTGCGACGGAATCGGCGCAGAGAAGGGAGCCACCACGCACGCGCACATTAGCGCCGGTCCCACTGCGCATGCGCAGACCCGCGGCGCCCATCCGATGCCGGGGATCGGCAGCTGTAGCGGCGTGGGTCGCTCCAGTGCCGTGCAGGCCCCCTGTAGGGGCCAGAATCGCTGCTCCTAAGGCCATGTTGATATCGCGGAGAAACGCAACGGCGTTTACAATGGCATCAACACTTAGCCTCAGGATCAGAGAATCCCGGCCCCCTATTCTATCACAGTATCCCTGCAAGTTCATTTCTCTCACGTGCCCGTCTGATTTAGTTCCGAAATCATTCATCATCCTCACTTCCACCACCTCTGTGGGCAGCCAGTTTCTGGTTGTTTCCACTCGCTCTCTAAGAAGGCTCTTCCTCATGTCCTCCCCCCATATCTCTTACCCAAAACCATAAACGTGTATCCCCCAGTCCTTGTTCCATCAGCTAATAGAAATAGTTTCTCCTTGCCGACCTGGTCTAATCCTGTCACAATCCTGTACACCTCCATCAGATCTCCCCCTACGGAGAATAAACCCCAGCCCCTCTAATCCAACCTTGGGCGGGATTCTCCGATCCCCCCGCCGGGTTGGAGAATCGCCTGGGTGGGGGGGGGGGGGGGGGGGGGGGGGTGGCGTGAATCCCGCCTAACCGGCTGCCGAATTCTCTGGCGCCGGGGATTTGGTAGGGGCGGGAATCGCGCCGCGCCAGTCGGCGCCCGCTGCCAGCGGTCCCCCAGCGATTCTCCGGCCCACGATGGGCCGAGTGGCCGCCCGTTTTCGGCCGGTCCCGACGGCGTAAAGTACAACAGGTACTTACCGGCGGGACCCGGCTGCGCCGGCGGCCTACGGGGTCCTCGGGGGGGGGGGGGGGGGGATCTGGCCCCAGGAGGTGCTCCCAAGGTGGCCTGGCCCGCGATCGGGGCCCACTGATCACTGATCCGCGGGCAGGACTGTGCCGTGGGGGCACTCTATTCCTCCGCGTCGGCTGCTGTGGTCCTCCGCCATGGCCGACGTGGAGATGAACCCCCCCCCTGCGCATGCGCTGGAATGACGCCAGCACACGCTGGCGCTCCCGCGCATGCGCCAACTCACGCCAGCCGGCGAAGTCCGTGGCGCCAAGCCCCTTACGCGCCGGCCGGCACGGCTCAAACCACTCTGGTGTCGGGCTAGCCCCTAAAGGTGCGAAGGATTCCGCACCTTCGGGGTTGTCCGACGTCGGAGTGGTTCACTCCTCTTCTTCCTGCCGGAGTCGGAGTGGTTCACTCCTCTCCTTCCTGCCGGAGTCGGAGTGGTTCACTCCTCTCCTTCCTGCCGGAGTCGGAGTGGTTCACTCCTCTCCCCCCTGCCGGAGTCGGAGTGGTTCACTCCTCTCCTTCCTGCCGGAGTCGGAGTGGTTCACTCCTCTCCTTCCTGCCGGAGTCGGAGTGGTTCACTCCTCTCCTTCCTGCCGGAGTCGGAGTGGTTCACTCCTCTCCCTCCTGCCGGAGTCGGAGTGGTTCACTCCTCTCCCTCCTGCCGGAGTCGGAGTGGTTCACTCCTCTCCTTCCTGCCGGAGTCGGAGTGGTTCACTCCTCTCCTTCGTGCCGGAGTTGCCTGCCCTGCCGATTCCCGCAGAATCCCGCCTCTTGTCGCTAAGATTCTTCATCCATGGAACCATTCTGGTAAATCCCATCTGGACCCTCTCAAGGTCAATGTTTTTCCCTAATGGATGGAGGGGAAGCTAAATAGAGATTGAGGCAGTGGCGTGACAGGAGGCTTCGACTGCTGAATTTCTCCATCTTTCCCACCAATCTACCCTCTACCCGGGGCAGGAAAGGGGAGTGTCATAATCCCACGAGGACCACGGTGAAGCCACCGTTGATCTTCTGTGGGACAGATGGAGTAGGAACTTCTCAGGGAAGGGGGCGGAGGACACCCGCCTGGGGCTTGTTATGGACAGATATAAAGCTGGCCCAAAGCAGGGTCCAGACAGACCAGTACCCCCAAGCACGGTCTATACTGGGAGCGAGATGCTGCTATACGCAGAACTTTGTGCATAGTTGAAACAAATGAATCTTCCATTTTCGCCTGCTTCCTCAAGCTACTAAAGCGAGGAAAATCCAGGCCTCTGAATTCGTACCTCCCACCACACCCATGTTCCAAAATTTTTATTTTTTGCCAGTCCTCTTCCCTCTCCTCTCCTGCTGAAAGCAACGACCTCCCCACCCCCCCCGCCGGACGTGGTTCCACGATCCACTCGACCCTCTCTGATATCCCAACGGCCATTGCTCCATGAGCACTGGCCAGCCACTGAACTGTCGGGGATCACAAACTTCAATTCAAAATCTCTCTGCCTGGCCAGCCCACATCAGCAGGAATCATCATTACTCGGCAACTGGCCATAGGAATCGGCCATGGGCAAATTGGCTGCTGCGTTTTCAATGTGTCCACAGCAGCGTCCACATTGCAAACAACAAAAATCATCCGCTGCATCACTGATCATTGTCGCCTTGGGGCGTCCGGCAGTTCCTTCTTCCTGACAGTCCTATCAGAAGAAGGGCAAGTGGGGAGAATGGGGGGAGGGTACAAGTCAACAGAGAAGAAATGACTGTGAGAAAAAGGGCTGTGAAATGCTACCACGTGAAACATCGAAGAATCAGGCAGCTCTTTTAAAAGCCCTGACATTTAATATTTCATGGTCACGGTTCACTGATTGGGACAAGAAACGAAGGGAGTAGATTAGAAATTGCCTCTTCACGCCTCGCTTCCTGACTGCCCTCTTCCCTTCTTTCAGACTTTATAATATTTCTGTAATTAAATAGCTTAAAAGAAGCCAGCTATGGTTAAGATGGCCACTCATGCCCACCGCCAGAAGCAGTACTTCTGGCCCAGTGATACAGCACCAACTTGCATCTCCTCCTGTTCAGTATAAAGGACCCTTGTTTTTTGCTTTTGTTCAAGGACTGTGGCCATCTCTCTTCGACAATCAGTCATTAGTGTGTCTGCAAAACCTGCAATTTAGGAAAAATCCTGACATGACATTTAAACCCAAGTACTCGCACATGCTTTCCCTAGAAGTGCGGAGGATTTGAGGTGTCTTCATTGAAACTAGGGCAGTTTGCCCAGATCAAAGTTGGTCCGGGCAAATCATTCGCCCTGGAACGTCACTCCGACGCCAAGTTAAAAGTTTCGGAAGTTGGAAGCGAAACAAAAAGGGTCACAGAATTGGAGGGGTAGGTACCAGAATAGGCCATTGAAGTGAAGAATGTGAATGGGTTGAAGGAGCAATTGTATGTATTTTCGGAAAGGGACGGGTTTGAGTATAGTGCACCAGAGTGTCTCAGCACAGCAGAGGCCTGTAAAAAATGGAATGGCTTTGTTGAGGCCTAACAACCATTTCCTGTTCTTAAAAATTCTTATGTTCCCACACACTGCCAAATCCCATTTGCTTTTCACTGAAGAGTCCTATGAAGTGACTGATTTGATGCACCTCTGGGCTCCCTCGCCTACTTAATAACCTCGATGTACCGTCAGGCAAATACTTCCACAACAATGAATCACTGCCAGTAGTTCACAACAGGAACCCCAGCTTAGAAGTTGCTGTCCGCACCGTTAACCTCTGAGCGCGTAATGTGGCTGTATGATGTTCATACGGTAATGTAACCGCATGATATACTTAGTGTAACGTAACAATATACTTAATGTAGCTCCACAATATACTTCTTAAAAAGAATTTAAAGTACCCAATTTTCTTCCAATTAAGGGGCAATCTAGCGTGGCCAATCCACCGAGCCTGCACAGCTTTAGATTGTGGGGGCGAGACCCATGCAGGCGCCATGCACTTGGATTCCCTAAACACATTCAATGAAGTACCACATAAAATGTCACTGCATAAGATCATGGTTTGGGGGGAATTCTATCCCCAAGAGAGCACTGAAAGCTGGGTTGCTCACTGTATTTACGGCAGAATTAGACAGATAGATTGAGAAGGAAGTCACAAGTTAATGGGGGACAGGTGGGAAAGTGAAGTTGGGGGGTCATAATCAAAGCAGCCAAGATTTTATTGAATGGTGGAGCACGCGTGAGGGGCCGAATGGCCAACTCCTGCTCTTATGTCTTATTTTTTTGACCCAGCAACAGTGAAGGAACGGCGATCTGGTTCCAAGACAGGATAGTATGTGACCTGGAGGGGCGGTTACAGCTTGTGGCATCGCCGGGTGTGTGCTGCCCTTGAATATTTGGGTGGTAAAGGCCGGGGGGGTGGAAGGTGCTGTCGAAGGAGCCTTGGCAAGCTGCTGCAGTACATCTTTTATGGTGCTCACGGCTGCCACTGTACACCTGTAGCGGGGGAATGAATGTTGAAGGGGGTGGATGGCTATAGGAAGTTTTCAGAGATATTGACCCCACTGCTGGTAAGGACATTTGACGAAGCAAGAGAGAAGGGAGCCCTCCCCCCCAACAATGTCGCAGGCCTCGATTTCATTGATCCTGAAACGGGAGAAGGATCCGGAGCAATGCGGGTCAGACAGGCCGATTTCTCTACTGAATGTAGACGCCAAACTGCTGGCTAAGATACTGGCCACAGGCATAGAGGACTGTGTCCCGGGGGTGATAGGGGAAGACCAGACGGGGTTTGTAAAGGGCAGGCAACTCAAGGCCAATGTTCGAAGGCTTCTAAATGTTAATATGATGCCCTCAGAAGGAGATGAGGTGGGGGTGGTGGTAGCGATGGATGCGGAGAAGGCTTTTGATCAGGTGGAGTGGGATTACCTGTGGGAGGCACTGGGAAGGTTTGGGTTTGGTGAGGGCTTCACTAACACAAACCGGCTGAGGTTGGGGTATATTAAACCACACAGAGGGATGAGACAAGGGTGTCCCCTCTCCCCGTTACTGTTTGCTCTGGCCATAGAGCCATTGGCCATGGCGTTAAGAGCCTCTAGGAACTGGAAAGGGTTGGTTTGGGGGGGTGGGGGGGGGGGGGAGCACCAGGTCTCGCTTTACGCAGATGATCTGCTCTTGTATATTTCAGACCCGTTGGAGGGGATGGGGGAAGTTATGCGGATCCTCGGGGAATTCGGTAATTTTTTGGGGTATAAATTGAACATGGGGAAAAGCGAGATGTTCGCGATCCAGGCAAGAGGACAGGAGAAGAGACTGGGAGAGCTGCCGCTTAGAATGGTAGGGAAGAGCTTTTGATATCTGGGAATCCAGGTGGCCCGGGAATGGGAGGCACTGCACAAGTTAAACCTATCCCGGTTGGTAGAACAAATGGAAGGGGAGTTTAAGAGATGGGACATGATCCCGCTATCACTGGCAGGGAGGGTACAGACCGTGAAAATGATGGTCCTCCCCAGATTTCTGTTTTTCTTTCAGTGCCTCCCCATCTTAATCCTAAAGGCCTTTTTCAAGCAGGTGAATAAGGTTATTTTGGGCTTTGTGTGGGCGGGTAAAATCCTGCGAGTGAAGAAAGTGTTGCTGGAGCGCAGTCGGGGGAGGGTGGATTGGTGTTGCCGAACATTTGCAATTACTATTGGGCGGCTAATATAGCCATGATCAGGAAGTGGGTAGTGGGGGAGGGGTGGGTGTGGGAGTGGATGGAGACGGCGTCATGCAAAGACTCAAGTTTGGGAGCACTGATATCGGCACCTCTTCCGTTCTCGCCGGCCCAATACTCCACAAGTCCGGTGGTAGTGGCGGCTCTGAGAATTAGGGGGCAATGGAGGAGTAATAAGAGATTGGAGGGAGCATCGGTTTGGACCCCGATTTATAATACAGAATATAATACGGAATACAGGAGGGAGATAGAGAACCTAGTGGAGTGGTGTAGCGACAACAACCTCTCCCTCAATGCCAGCAAAACTAACGAGCTGGTCATTGACTTCAGGGAGCAAAGTACTGTACACACCCCTGTCAGCATCAACGGGGCAGAGGTGGAGATGGTTAGCAGTTTCAAATTCCATGGGGTGCACATCTCCAAAAATCTGTCCTGGTCCACCCATGTCGACGTTACCACCAAGAAAGCACAACAGCGCCTATACTTCCTCAGGAAACTAAGGGAATTCAGCATGTCCACATTAACCCTTACCAACTTTTACAGATGCACCACAGAAAGCATCCTATCGGGCTGCATCACAGCCTGGTATGGCAACTGCTCTGCCCAGGACCGCAAGAAACTTCAGAGAGTCGTGAACACCGCCCAGTCCATCACACAAACCTGCCTCCCATCCATTGACTCCATCTACACCTCCTGCTGCCTGGGGAAAGCGGGCAGCATAATCAAAGATCCCTCCCACTCGGCTTACTCACCCTTCCAACTTCTCCCATCGGACAGGAGATACAGAAGTCTGAGAACATGCACGAACAGACTCAAAAACAGCTTCTTCCCCACTGTCACCAGACTCCTAAATGACCCTCTTATGGACTGACCTCATTAACACTGCACCCTGTATGCTTCATCCGATGCCGGTGCTTATGTAGTTACATTGTATATGTTGTGTTGCCCTATTATGTATTTTCTTTTATTCCCTTTTCTTCCCATGTACTGAATGATCTGTTGAGCTGCTCGCAGAAAAATACTTTTCACTGTACCTGGGTACACGTGACAATAAACAAATCAAATCCAATCCAGTAATCATCGGTTTGCACCGGGTCGGCTGGATGGTGGATTCCGGAGATGGCAAAGCGCAGGAATTAGGAGGATGGGGGATCTATTTATAGATGGGAGCTTTGTTATCATTATAAAAACCTGCAAATACCCTAATAAAAATATTGTTTGAAAAAAGAAGGGGGTGGATGGAGCTCCAATCAAGTAGGGCTACTTTGCCCTGGATGGTGTCAAGCTTCCTGAGTGTTGTTGGAGCTGCACTCGTCCAGGCAAGCGGAGAGTATTCTATTGCACTCCTGACTTGTGTCTTGTGGATGGTGGACAGGTTTTGGGGAGTCAGGTGAGGTAAGTTGTTGCTCATTGTTTGTAAAATTAAGGGGGGGGGGTGCAGTATTTGCTTGTTAGAAGCAACAATCTGATTAAAATTACTTTGCCAGAAACAGATAGTCACTTTGGTGAAACATCCAGAATATTTTTATCCTTATTCTTTTCCTGGGGTGTGGGCATCGCTGGATGGACATCCCTAATTGCCCTTGAAGAGAGTGGCTTGACAGGCAACTTCAGAGAGCGATTAAGAGCCAGCAGCATTGTTGTGGGTCTGGAGTCACATGTAGGTCAGATTTTCTTCCCTGAAGGATATTCATGAACTAGATGGGTTGTCAGTGATGGTTGCCATGGTGACCATTGCTAACTTTCAAATCCAGATTTCTTCAATTTCAATTCCACCAGCTGCTGTGCTAGGATTTGAACCCTTGTCCCTCCGGATTTCCAATCTGGTGACATTACCTGCACCCGACCAACTCCCCCGGCATCCAAGGAGCTGCATCACAGAATGGGCCGTTTGCTAGGAGCAGCCTTTATTTGAACAGTAAGAAGTCTTACAACACCAGGTTATTTGAAGCTATTGTTCGACCAGCAAATCCGCCCCCAAAATCACACTTCAGAACCGCAATGGAGAAAACCTCGCAACAAGCCTTTCATTGCTGAGCGCACATGAGGGAGTCAAACAGCTGCCGCACAGCCATTGTCATTCACTCTTTCAGAACTATGTTCGCAAAACAGTCCACTACCCCAGTAATCCACCCAGAAAAACACGGGTCAAGCACTTCAGAGGAATGGAAGAGTAAACAAGCAGGGTAACATCAAGACCATGGCACGGTTCTACTTGTGAGTCAATGCTCTCTCAGCCATAGCAATATCCTTGCATCATAATGTATGTTGTGTGTACGACCCGGTGTTGTCTGTCGGGGCCCAGGAAAGAGGAGTTCACTTTCGGCTGGTGGAATTTCCCGACGTCTAGTGAACACTCAGTGACCGCAGCCAGCCCTTCATACCTATCTGCCTGCGTGACGACTCGGAGTGATAGGTCAGAAACACATACAGTCCAAAGATGTACAGGTTAAATTGTCCCTTAGTGTACAAAGTTGTGCCGGTTAGGTGGGGTTACGGGGATGGGGCAGGGGTTGGGCCGAGATAGAGTGCCCTTTCAGGGGGTCAGTACAGTCTCAATGGGCCAAACGGCCTCCTTCTGCACTGTGGGATTCTATGGTTCTAAAAAGATTATCTTAACAATGTTGCATTTGGCTAAAGATTCCCAGGGGAGTTTATTTCTGCTGTGCATGCTGCCGGAACGACTGGCTCAATAATATCTATCTAAACAGAATTGGCTGCCTATCTAGAAAGGAGATATTTACAGGGAAAGGGGACGGATTGGACAGTTCTTGCAAAGGGCCTGCACACGTGCAATGGGCTGAGCAGCCTGGTTCTTATGATACATCATTGGATGGAAACTCTGGTTAGGATTTTATCGCCCTGGGGTGCAGCGTGACTCCCTCAGCGGAACGGTAATAATCTATCGGGTGGGAGGGGATTGGGAGAAAAGGTCAGTTATTCAGAGGGGCAGAGGGTGGGAGGTGGTGCTCCACGAGGAATGAGGATCACCACTGCTCACAACTTCCATTGACGACTTTGGAATCCGCAGCACAATTTCTAAATTTGCGGATGACACCAAGATGGAGGAGACGGTGGATACGGAGGATGACGACAGGGGGACATTAATAAACTTGCAGAATGGACAAATAATTGGCAAAAGAAGATCAACCCATATAAACATACCAGTGGGAAGAATAGGGAGCGGACTTATTATTTAGACGGTGCACGTCTAGCTGAGGTAGAGGAATATGAGGTTCTCAGAGTACAAATACACCGGTCAGCGGAGAGGTAGGTGCGTAGTGTTATTGTCACTGGGCCAGTAATCCAGAATCCCAGAATACTGCTCTGGGGTCCCAGGATCAAATCCCACCACTGCAGATGGTGACATTGTAATTCAATAATGAAAAAAACCTCTGGTAATGACCATGCACATCTTTCTGCACTGTAAATTCTATGATTCTACGAAAGAACTTTAAAATAAATATTTTTATTAAGGCATTTGTATGTACATTAAACACAACCAAAACCAAAGTAAGAACAAACAGGAAACCTCACAACAAATAAATAACACCAACCCCCCCCCCCCCCGCCGCCGTTCCCCTCCACCCCTCCTGCCTTCCATTTTAACCTCTTTATGACCATGAATCCATTGTCGATTGTCATAAAAACCCATCTGGTTCCCTAATGTCCTTTCAGGAAGGAAATCTGCCGTCCTTACCCGATCTGTCCTATATGTGACTCCAGACCCACAGCAATGTGGTTGACTCTTAACTGCCCCCTCAAGGGCAATTAGGGATGGGCAATAAATGCTGGCACAGCCTGCGACGTCCGCATCCCATGAACAATAAAAAAATTTAAAGTTGCAACATCGATCAGCAAGGCCATAGAGAAATGCAAAACAAACACTCGGCTTTATGGCTAAAAGGATAGAATCCAGAAGCAGGGAATTCTTATTGAATGCATATCGAGCCTTTGTTGGACCACACCACAGTGCTCTGCACAGACCTGGTCACCATATTAGGATCGAGAGGCATTCGGGAGGGTGCAGAGAAGGGGCAATTTGACGTGGCCAATCCACCTGACCTGCACATCTTACATGAAGAATGTGCAAACTCCACACAGACAGTGACCCGGGGCCGGGATTGAACCCAGGTCCTCGGCGCCATGAGGCAGCAGTGATCTGCACATTAAAGTAAGACTTAAATGTCGCGCTCTGTTATGCAGATTTGCTAAAAAAAGTGATCCCGCCCACAAAGGGCAGGATTTATATTGCAATGCCTTGCAAGATCGTGTTAGAAGATCTGGTGAGGCGTTGCGAGCCGGATACATCCTGGGAACGGGGGCCTCCCAGCTTCTCTGGGCCATGCTGTGCCGCGGTGAGCTGGTTTTCCCGCGCAGCGTGGCCGGTGAATCGCGCCCTGGATCGCTTTCCTCTTGGACGAAAAGGTGGCCAATAGATGACGTGATAGAGGTCTTTGAAATTCTGAAAGGTTTTGATAAGAGTGGATGGCGAGATAATGTTCCCTCTTGTGGGGCAGAGTGTGGCCAAGAGGCCATGTAACTAGAGGCATCAAAATGCGGCAGTCGCCCAGAAATCCAATGGAGAATTCAGAAGAAACGTCTTTACTCAGAGAGTAATGTGGAACTTTCTCCCACAGGGCGTGGTTGAAGTGAATAATGCATTGAAGGGGAAGCTAGGCAAGCAAATGAGGGAGAAGAGAATACAGGGTTAAGGTGAGAGAGTTAGATGAGGAAAGATGGGAGGAGGCTCACGTGGAGCACAAAGGTTGGCCTGGATTGGTTGGACCAAATGGTCTGTTTTTGTGCCCTAGATCCTGGGGCTTCTGCCATTCCCAGTCAACGAACTGTGTTTGCGTGGTACTAGGCTGGATCACTGTACTATCCTTGACTTCTTTGATGCCAACTCCTCCACACACACACATCCCCAACACTTCTCTTATGAAGCGACAGCAACATTTTGATTGGTTACTTGCAGTGTCAGTCACTTGGAATGGAGAGGCAGCAGATTGAACAGAAATTTCAAAAGACAATTCGAGATCAAATCAAAGAGGGCAGAGACATGACTGATCTGATCGATGATCTGGAGTTGCCGGTGTTGGACTGGGATGAGCACAGTAAGATGTCTTACAACACCAGGGTAAAGTCCAACAGGTTTGTTTGGAATCACTAGCTATCGGAGCGCAGCTCCTTCCTCAGGTGAGTGACAGGCAGCGGGAGCAGAGAATCCCGCTGCCAGCGAATGACGCGCTCCCATGCTGGGGCATGGGAGAATCCGGCACTCACTGCTTAGGCCAGCTCTGATGAATGGCTACTGAAGTGGGGTAACATGGAGACAGTGATTAGGCAATCCTTAACTCTGCATCCACTAACCTGGGGGAAACAGTACACATATACCAGCCTTGGAAAGATATCCAAATCAATGTGGGACCAACAGGGGAAGGGGGAACATAGAACATACAGTGCAGAAGGAGGCCATTCGGCCCATCGAGTCTGCACCAAACCACATCAGCCCTCACTTCCATCCCACCTATCCCCATAACCCAATAACCCCTCCTAACCTTTTTGGACACTAAGGGCAATGTAGCATGTCCAATCCACCTAACCTGCACGTCTTTGGACTGTGGGAGGAAACCGGAGCACCCGGAGGAAACCCACGCAGACACGGGGAGAATGTGCAGATTCCGCACAGACAGTGTCCCAACGGAGAATCGAACCTGGGACCCTGGCGCTGTGAAGCCACAGTGCTAGCCACTTGTGCTACCGTGGTGCCCAATTGACGAAATGAACAGGCTCTTTCAAACTGCCAGCACAGGCGCAATGGACCGAATGGCCTCCTTCTGTTCTGTATATTCTACCACCTTGCTGCTCTCTTTGTAAAATAAAGGTTTTGTATTTCCTTCCTCGCCTCTTCAAAGTGACATGTTTCAAGTGCTGGCAGATCGCGGAGTGCTCGATATGACCACAGAACTCCCGCTTCCAATATCCGCATCAGAGCCACTGGCTTCTACAACCAACCTCGCGCACAGAAGGTAGGCCACACCCTTTTCCTCAGTCATTCCCTCGCCTGGAGGTGACAGCCGCAATCTATCTGGTTATCAGTCTACCTGCTCAACTCATTGCGGAGGTTATCTATGCCGGCAGCTCTCAGCGGCTAGGGAAGGAGAGCCACCACCCACCACAGCTCTCGGCATCCCTCTGCTCATCGATCAATCCCAGGCCGTTCCCATCTGGACACCGCGGTTCACAAGAGACAGGAGTGATGCAGCAGCCCGCTCAGCCATCGCACAACTCTATCAATCCAATAGCAATTAATCGGCTGTGGGAACAGGCTTATTGAAGGTTAATGAAGACTAGACCAGGCAATTACTCATCATTACTGCTACAAAGACTACACCTAGGAACACGTTTAAAGACCAGAGGACTGGAGGCTTGATAATACACAATTGGCGCATTAGCAAATCGCCTGCGGTTTGCAAGCGCCCCTCCCCCCACCATTCCCCCTACAGTGGCGCAGTGGTAATATCATTGGACGAATAGGCCCAAGCTAAAGCTCTGGAGGACCTGGGCTCAGATCACCTCACGGCAGCTGACTGAATTCAAATTCGATTAGTAAAACCTGGAATTAAAGTAGTCACCAGTTATGGTGATCACTGATGGTTGTAAAAACCCATTTGGTTCGCTGAAACCCTCTCGGGAAGGAAATCTGCCACCCTTACCCCGGCTGTGTGACCCGTCCAGACCCACAGCCATGTGGTTGACTCTGAACTGACCCCAGAAATGGCTGAGCGGGCCACTCACTTCAAGGGCAATTAGCGACGGGCAAAAAATGCTGGCCCAGCCAGCAGCGGCCACGTCCCACGCAAGAGTAAAAAAGCGTCACCCTCGAGGAGGCCGTACCAGGAGATCCGGGTGCCATTTCGCATTCCACTGGACCGTAAAGCGTCCGCGATCATTTGACATCAAATGTTCTCATTTAGAACTCCCTCAGCCCAAAGCTGGCACAAAGACAGTCTCAGCTCCAGCAAGTCAGCAAATCGTAATGTGAGGCGCATTATTATTACAGATCTTAACTGAGGAAGAGATGAAGCGGGTATTTTCTGGGGTGAAATATCAGCGCAGTAACTAGGCAGTGTTTTATTTAATAAGTCTATTGTTTCCATTGTCAACAAGCTGCACAGCCTCTCTCGCTCAGTGACTGCCACATCACACACACACACGAGTCATCCAGGATTGCCTTGGCCCAAGGTGCTGGCTGGAAGTGGTTTAATATTGTGTCTCTTCAATATCGAAGCAGTGGGACTGGGTTTACAGGAACCCCTTGCCTGGCTCGACCATCACCAAAACGACAGGAGTCCCTCCCAGCGTTTGAGGGAGCAGCTCAATAGCAGGTTTGGCTGAGGTGGGAAAGGCAGCCAGTTATAATTCAGCAGCAGCAAAGTATCCGTTCTGGATTCTTCTCAACATCAATTTGAATGATCTGATCCAGGGACTAGACCTTCTGCTGGTTAAGCACCCAATCTGGCTGCATCACAGCCTGGTATGGCAACTGCTCGGCCCAAGACCGCAAGAAACTTCAGAGAGTCGTGAACACCGCCCAGTCCATCACACGAACCAGCCTCCCATCCATGGACTCCATCTACACCTCCCGCTGCCTGGGGAAAGCGGGCAGCATAATCAAAGATCCCTCCCACCCGGCTTACTGACTCTTCCAACTTCTTCCATCGGGCAGGAGATACAGAAGTCTGAGAACACGCACAAACAGACTCAAAAACAGTTTCTTCCCCTCTGTTACCAGACTCTTAAATGACCCCTTTAATACTGACCTGCTTAATACTACACCGCTGTATGCTTCACCTGATGCCGGTGTCTAGGTATTTACATTGTTACATTGTGTTGACCTATTACGTATTTTCTTTGCTTTTCATGTACTAAATGATCTGTTTGAGCTGCTCGCAGAAAAATCCTTTTCACTGTACCTCGGTACACGTGACAATAAACAAATCCAATCCAAACAACGTCAACAACGTTACATTTATCTAGCCATTTTAGTGTAATGAAATGTCCCAGGGCGCTTCATAGGAGCGTGACACAAAGTATGCCACCGGGTCACATCAGGAGATACTAGATTACAATACCAAAATCTTGGCCAAAGAGGTTGGTTTTAAGGGGTATCTTAAAGCACGAACGGACGGTACCGGCTCCTGTAAACCCAGTCCCAATACTTTGGCGTTGGGTGTTTGCTGTGCAGAGACTCGATATTAAACCAATTCCCACCTCCAGCCAGACCCTTGGGCCAAGCCAATCGTTGGGAGAGAGTCGGAGGGGTTCAGAGAGGGAATTCCAGAGCACGGGAGTTCAGGCAGATGAAGACCGGCCACCGATGGTCGGCCAATTATAATTGGAAATGCACAAGAGGCCAGAGTTCAAGGAAGGTGGAGATTTTGGAGGGGTGAGGGTCTGGAGGAGATTACAGAGATAGGGAGGGGTCAAGGCCATGGCGGAATTATTTGAAAACAAGGATGAGAATTTTAAAGGCAAGGCTTGGCTTGACCGGCGGCCAATGTAGGTTAGCGAGCACAGGGATGAGAGGGCAACGGGATTAGGTGTGATATAAGTCAAGACAGCAGAGTATCGGATGCCCTCAAGTTAAAGGAGGTTAGAATGTGGGAGAGCAGCCAGAGTTTAGAGGTAAGAAAATATGAATGAGGATTTCAGCAGCAGATCAGTTGACGCAGGAGAGAAGTCGAACGATGTGCTGGAGATGGAAATGGGCGGTCTTAGTCATAGCAGGGCGAGGAGGTTGGAAAGTCAACTCGGGATCAAGTGTGACACCAAGGTTACGAAAAGACTGACTCAACCTGAGACAATCACGAAGGAGAGGGATGGGGTCAGTAGCTGGGGATTGGAGTTTGAAGCATTATAATTCCTTCAGCACCGGCCTTCCTCTGAGCTCTGAGAGAAGACGCCATTACTCCGCAAGGTTTAGGCTAATAAATTGTCTGTGATTAATGACTAACGGTATACATTTCAACACTGCAGTCTGTTATGACAATCATTTAAGTAGCAGCTTAAATAATCATATGTACTGTATATATATGCCACGTAAAGGCTTATCATATTGCAACATTTCACATTGTGGCAACGTGGGTT
The DNA here is from genome assembly GCF_902713615.1 of Scyliorhinus canicula. NCBI lineage: Eukaryota > Metazoa > Chordata > Chondrichthyes > Carcharhiniformes > Scyliorhinidae > Scyliorhinus > Scyliorhinus canicula. Next base: position 294,470,279 of record NC_052146.1, read on the forward strand.
CAAGTCCCGCTTCAGGGCTCGAGTACAAAGGTCCACGCTGACACTCCAATGCAGTACGGAGGGAGTGCTTCATTGTTGACGGTGCTGCCTTCTGGGCGAAGCGCTAAAACAAGGCCGCTTCTTCCCTCGCTGGCGGTTGTTAAAATCATCTCAAGGCCCAACTTCGAAGAAGAGCAGGGGAATTCTCCCCGGTGTCCCAGTAAATATTTGTCCCAACGTCACAAACAGCTGTGAGTGGGATCTTTCTGTCTGCAGATGGGTTTCATACATTGCAAATATAATTCACCGGCTGTGGGCCACTTTGAGGTGTCCTGGGATCATGAGGGGTGCTGTATAAATCCAAATGGTTCTTTCATTTCTTTCAATGTTCTTCACAGGATGAATGATTTCTGTCGTCGATTGACTGTTTCTACATAGGAAAAGGTGAGCAATCCTTCCATGGAAATGGTCCCCCTATATGCACCTGTCCACCTTGATACATGGGGCAGGATTCTCAGCAGCTCCAGCAGCCGGCGTGGGGGCGGAGAATCCACTACTGGGCCCGGCGCCAGTCCGGCGATTCTCCGGGCCCCGAAAATCGGCGTGATTGTGGAGTACGGCGTGCCGCCGGTAGGGGGGGGGGCGCGCTGCCAGAGGCCCGCCCAGCAATCCGCCGCTCCAGACCGGCCGAGTTCCCGACGGTGTGGAACTAATCACCTATTGCCGGTCGGGATGCTGGCGTCCACGGCCGCCCTGGTCGGGAGCGGGGGGATTGGAGGCCGGGAGGGGGCCTTATAGACGGCTGGAGATTAAATCTGCGCGGTTTCAGGCCCTGGCACTCGGCCGATCGGGGGGGGGGGGGGGGGGTTGCCGGTATGGTCCACGGTCCGAGTCTGTCATGGAGCTCGGCACGCCGCTGGAGGCCGCCGCCGTACGCATGCGCGGACTCCTAACCGGAAGTGCAGGGGCCCGTATCCGCATCTAAAGCTGTGAGATTTACTCCGGGTCCCTGCTGGTCCCCCTGCAGGACATTGAATTCGTTCAGCTTTTTAACCGGAATTTCGGGAATAAAACTCCACGGTTTTTACGCCGGCGTGGGGGGACATAGTCTCATTTTGGGAGAATCTAGCCCATGGTGTTTGGATATGTACCTGCTCATTGCAATCTGAGAAGCTCTGCTCGGCCACAATGACTATTTTCATCAGAGGTCGATGAAGCAGAGGCCTTAAAGTTGTGTTGGCAGAACATCAGACCAACAGCTACTTAAGACAACAACTTCCCGCCCGACAAATGCCACTGACAACGGCCATGTACGAGGACGGGGCGACTTTCTCAAGGGCTGTGAAAATGTTTTCAGCGAATCACCTCGCTGGTAAAGGAGGTCCTGTCCCAGGCCTACAAATAGCATTCAGTCAAAGAAACACTGACTTACTTTTATCACATCCGCACAAGCATTCTTGCTCAAGGTGTAGTGAGGCCATACAGCCTTTCGTTCTCCAATGAGTTAACGGCCTTGCTATGCACAGGGCACAGTCAGTGAAGGGATCGGTCTGCAAATCAACACTGTCGGTGTGAACAGACAGAAGCGCACACTGCCAATGGGTCACCACAGCCCTCTGCCCACTACCAGAGTGGTGTGGATCCTCAGAACCACTTAGGTACTTAACTTTGGAAACTGACCTAAGGCACGTCGATGCCAAGATACAAAGATTTTACTCCCAAGCAAGGCAGATTACATCTTTTTTAAAATTAAAATGAAGGGGCAATTTTGCGTGGCCAATCACCTGGCCTGCACATCTTTTGGGTTGTGGGGGTGAGACCCATGCAGACTCGGAGAGAATGTGCAAAGTCCACATGGACACTGACCCGGGGCCGGGATCGAACCCGGGTCCTTGGCGCCGTGAGGCGGCAGTGCTAACCACTGCGCCACCGTGCCACTCGTCTTTATTCGGCGAGATTTGTAGGTGTGGCAGTTGATCACATGACCCTTGTGCACATGACACCATTCATATGAAGCACAATCACAGTGTAGAAGGAGGCCGCTCGGCCCATTGTGCCTGTACCAGCTCTTCGAATGAGCAATTCACCTTGTGCCATTCCGCCGCCTTCTTCCCTGTAACCTTCCACAATCTTCCTTTCAGATCAAAGTCTAATTCTCTTCTGAATGCTTCGATTGACCTTGCCTCCACCACACCCTCAGACAGTGTGTTCCAGATCCTAACCACTGGCTGTGTGAATCTGCCTCCACCACACTCACAGACAGTACATTCCGGATCCTAACCAGTCGCTGTGTGAATCTGCCTCCACCACACCCTCAGACAGTGCATTCCAGATCCTAACCATTCGTTGTGTGAATCTGCCTCCACCACACTCTCAGACAGTACATTCCAGATCCTAACCACTCGCTGTGTGAATCTGTCCCCACCACACTCTCAGACAGTACATTCCAGATCCTAACCATTCACCGTGTGAATCTGTCTCCACCACACTCTCAGACAGTACATTCCAGATCCTAACCACTCGCTGTGTGAATCTGCCTCCACCACACTCTCAGACAGTGCATTCCAGATCCTAACCACCCGCTGTGTGAATCTGTCTCCACCACACTCTCAGACAGTACATTCCAGATCCTAACCACTGGCTGTGTGAATCTGTCTCCACCACACTCTCAGACAGTACATTCCGGATCCTAACCACTCGCTGTGTGAATCTGTCTCCACCACCCTCACAGACAGTGCATTCCAGATCCTAACAACTCGCTGTGTGAATCAGCCTCCACCACACTCTCAGACAGTGTATTCCAGATCCTAACTACTCGCTGTGTGAATCTGTCTCCACCACACTCTCAGACAGTACATTCCAGATCCTAAACACTCGCTGTGTGAATCTGCCTCCACCACACTCTCAGACAGTACATTCCAGATCCTAACCACTCGCTGTGTGAATCTGCCTCCACCACACTCTCTGACAGTGCATTCCAGATCCTAACCACTCACTGTGTGAATCTGTCTCCACCACACTCTCAGACAGTACATTCCGGATCCCAACCATTCGCTGTGTGAATCTGCCTCCACCACACGCTCAGACAGTACATTCCAGATCCTAACCACTCGCTCTGTGAATCTGCCTCCACCACACTCTCAGACAGTACATTCCAGATCCTAACCACTCGCTGTGTGAATCTGTCTCCACCACACTCTCAGACAGTACATTCCAGATCCTAACCACTCGTTGTGTGAATCTGTCTCCACCACACTCTCAGACAGTGCATTCCATATCCTAACCACTCGCTGTGTGAATCTGTCTCCACCACACTCTCAGACAGTGTATTCCAGATCCTAGCCACTCACTGTGTGAATCTGTCCCCACCACACTCTCAGACAGTGCATTCCAGATCCTAACCACTCGCTGTGTGAATCTGTCTCCACCACACTCACAGGCAGTGTATTCCAGATCCTAACCACTCGCTGTGTGAATCTGTCTCCACCACACTCTCAGACAGCACATTCCAGATCCTAACCACTCACTGTGTGAATCTGTCTCCACCACACTCTCAGACAGTACATTCCAGATCCTAACCACTGGCTGTGTGAATCTGTCTCCACCGCACTCTCAGACAGTGTATTCCAGATCCTAACCACTGGCTGTGTGAATCTGTCTCCACCACACTCTCAGACAGTACATTCCAGATCCTAACCACTGGCTGTGTGAATCTGTCTCCACCACACTCTCAGACAGCACATTCCAGATCCTAACCACTCACTGTGTGAATCTGTCTCCACCACACTCTCAGACAGTGTATTCCAGATCCTAACCACTCGCTGTGTGAATATGTCTGCACCACACTCACAGACAGTACATTCCAGATCCTAACCACTCGTGTGAATCTGCCTCCACCACACTCTCAGACAGTACATTCCAGATCCTAACCACTCGCTGTGTGAATCTGTCTCCACCACACTCTCAGACAGTACATTCCAGATCCTAACCACTCACTCTGTGAATCTGCCTCCACCACACTCTCAGACAGTGCATTCCAGATCCCAACCATTCGCTGTGTGAATCTGCCTCCACCACACTCTCTGACAGTGCATTCCAGATCCTAACCACTCACTGTGTGAATCTGTCTCCACCACACTCTCAGACAGTACATTCCGGATCCCAACCATTCGCTGTGTGAATCTGCCTCCACCACACGCTCAGACAGTACATTCCAGATCCTAACCACTCGCTCTGTGAATCTGCCTCCACCACACTCTCAGACAGTACATTCCAGATCCTAACCACTCGCTGTGTGAATCTGTCTCCACCACACTCTCAGACAGTACATTCCAGATCCTAACCACTCGTTGTGTGAATCTGTCTCCACCACACTCTCAGACAGTGCATTCCATATCCTAACCACTCGCTGTGTGAATCTGTCTCCACCACACTCTCAGACAGTGTATTCCAGATCCTAGCCACTCACTGTGTGAATCTGTCCCCACCACACTCTCAGACAGTGCATTCCAGATCCTAACCACTCGCTGTGTGAATCTGCCTCCACCACACGCTCAGACAGTACATTCCAGATCCTAACCACTCGCTCTGTGAATCTGCCTCCACCACACTCTCAGACAGTACATTCCAGATCCTAACCACTCGCTGTGTGAATCTGTCTCCACCACACTCTCAGACAGTACATTCCAGATCCTAACCACTCGTTGTGTGAATCTGTCTCCACCACACTCTCAGACAGTGCATTCCATATCCTAACCACTCGCTGTGTGAATCTGTCTCCACCACACTCTCAGACAGTGTATTCCAGATCCTAGCCACTCACTGTGTGAATCTGTCCCCACCACACTCTCAGACAGTGCATTCCAGATCCTAGCCACTCACTGTGTGAATCTGTCCCCACCACACTCACAGGCAGTGTATTCCAGATCCTAACCACTCGCTGTGTGAATCTGTCTCCACCACACTCTCAGACAGCACATTCCAGATCCTAACCACTCACTGTGTGAATCTGTCTCCACCACACTCTCAGACAGTACATTCCAGATCCTAACCACTGGCTGTGTGAATCTGTCTCCACCGCACTCTCAGACAGTGTATTCCAGATCCTAACCACTGGCTGTGTGAATCTGTCTCCACCACACTCTCAGACAGTACATTCCAGATCCTAACCACTGGCTGTGTGAATCTGTCTCCACCACACTCTCAGACAGCACATTCCAGATCCTAACCACTCACTGTGTGAATCTGTCTCCACCACACTCTCAGACAGTGTATTCCAGATCCTAACCACTCGCTGTGTGAATATGTCTGCACCACACTCACAGACAGTACATTCCAGATCCTAACCACTCGTGTGAATCTGCCTCCACCACACTCTCAGACAGTACATTCCAGATCCTAACCACTCGCTGTGTGAATCTGTCTCCACCACACTCTCAGACAGTACATTCCAGATCCTAACCACTCGCTCTGTGAATCTGCCTCCACCACACTCTCAGACAGTGCATTCCAGATCCTAACCACTCGTGTGAATCTGTCTCCACCACACTCTCAGACAGTGTATTCCAGATCCTAACCACTCGCTGTGTGTATCTGCCTCCACCACACTCACAGGCAGTACATTCCGGATCCTAACCACTCGCTGTTTGTATCTGCCTCCACCACACTCTCAGACAGTACATTCCAGATCCTAACCACTCGCTGTGTGAATCTGTCCCCACCACACTCTCAGACAGTACATTCCAGATCCTAACCATTCACCGTGTGAATCTGTCTCCACCACACTCTCAGACAGTACATTCCAGATCCTAACCACTGGCTGTGTGAATCTGTCTCCACCACACTCTCAGACAGTACATTCCAGATCCTAACCACTCGCTGTGTGAATCTGCCTCCACCACACTCTCAGACAGTACATTCCAGATCCTAACCACTCGCTCTGTGAATCTGCCTCCACCACACTCTCAGACAGTACATTCCAGATCCTAACCACTCGCTGTTTGAATCAGCCTCCACCACACTCTCAGACAGTACATTCCAGATCCTAACCACTCGCTGTGTGAATCTGTCTCCACCACACTCTCAGACAGTACATTCCAGATCCTAACCACGGCTGTGTGAATCTGTCTCCACCACACTCTCAGACAGTACATTCCAGATCCTAACCACTCGCTGTGTGAATCTGCCTCCAGCACACTCTCAGACAGTGCATTCCAGATCCTAACCACTCGCTGTGTGAATCTGTCTCCACCACACTCTCAGACAGTACATTCCAGATCCTAACCACGGCTGTGTGAATCTGTCTCCACCACACTCTCAGACAGTACATTCCAGATCCTAACCACTCGCTGTGTGAATCTGCCTCCAGCACACTCTCAGACAGTGTATTCCAGATCCTAACCATTCACTGTGTGAACCTGCCTCCACCGCACTCTCAGACAGTACATTCCAGATCCTAACCACTCGCTGTGTGAATCTGCATCCACCACACTCTCAGACAGTACATTCCAGATCCTAACCACTCGCTGTGTGAATCTGCCTCCACCGCACTCTCAGACAGTACATTCCGGATCCTAACCACTCGCTGTGTGAATCTGCCTCCACCGCACTCTCAGACAGTACATTCCGGATCCTAACCACTCGCTGTGTGAATCTGTCTCCACCACACTCTCAGACAGTGCATTCCAGATCCTAACCACTCGCTGTGTGAATCTGCCTCCACCGCACTCTCAGACAGTGTATTCCAGATCCTAACCACTGGCTGTGTGAATCTGTCTCCACCACACTCTCAGACAGTACATTCCAGATCCTAACCACTCGCTGTGTGATCTGTCTCCACCACACTCTCAGACAGTGTATTCCAGATCCTAACCACTCGCTGTGTGAACCTGCCTCCACCACACTCTCAGACAGTACATTCCAGATCCTAACCACTCGCTGTGTGAAAATGTTTCTCCTCGTGTCATTGTTGCTTCTTTCACGAATCACTTCCAACCTGCGCCCTCCCGTTCTCAATCTTTTCAGAATTGGGTACAGTTTCGCCCAATCTACCCCATCCGGATGCCTCATGATTTTGAACACCTCTATCTATGCTGACCTTGCCCAGTGATGTCCACACCCTGTGATCACGGGGAAAGGCCCCACGACACTATTTCAAAGAAGAGCATCCTGGAGTCCTGACCAATATTTATGCCTTCACCGATATCGTTAAAAGCACAGGATCGGTTCTATTTGTGGGATCTTGCTGTGTGTCTGATGGCTGCTGCATTTCCTACGGTAGCACATTGGTTAGCACAGTTGCTTCACAGCTCCAGGGTCCCGGGTTCGATTCCCCGCTGGGTCACTGTCTGTGCGGAGTCTGCACGTTGTCCCCGTGTCTGCGTGGGTTTCCTCTGGGTGCTCCGGTTTCCTCCCACAGCCCAAAGATGTGTTAGAAGGGTTGGCCTTGATAAATTGCCCTTAGTATCCAAAAAGGTTAGGTGAGGTTACTGGTTAACGGGATAGGGTGGAGGTGTGGGCTTAAGTGGGGTGCCCTTTCCAAGGGCTGGTGCAGACCCGATGGGCCGAATGGCCCCCTTCTGCACTGTAAATACTATGATTTAATGATTACAACAGTGGTGACACGTCAGAAGTACTTAATTATCTGTAAAGTGCTCTGGGAAGTCCTAATGTTATGAAAGGCGCTATATAAATGCAGGCAATCTCTTTCTTTCAATGCACTTCACCAGGTAACAACAGATGAATATCAAACACCTTCCCTGAGATACACGGAGAGAACTCTTCAAGCCTTTCACTAAATTCATCTCTACCTACATCCAGTACGGTTCCGCATTAGCCATGCCTGGCTGAGCTGCAGAATATCATTTCTGTCAGTCGGCATTGCGAACAGTAGGTTATGTAAATTGACATTAAAACTGCCCTGAGAAGCTTGCATTATCCGGCAGAATCCCATTACACCGCGTTACAACATCCTGGAGGATTTGCCTTGGATTTCCATCATTACGCTTTGAATGCATGGAACTAACGGAATTGGTCTGGCAAGAGCAGCTGCGTGTCAATGGGATTAAAGGTTCCACTGGAGAACTCCCATCCAACCCAGAGTAAAGTGAAATAGGATTCGAGGCTACTCAGCCTGCCGTCTGCTGATAGCCCGCCCGGTGTGACAGATAGAACTGTGGCTGGTAAACGTTCAAACACTCGACTGCTGGGTTAAGATACTCACACAAACACACACACACACACAAACACACCCACACAGACGTAAAACACACACAGGCAAAGACACACACACACACCCACACACACGTAAAACACACACAGGCAAAGACACACACACACACCCACACAGACGTAAAACACACACAGGCAAAGACACACACAGGCACACACACACATAAAAGACACACAGGCAAAGCCACAAGAAAACACACAGACACAGGCACACACACACAGGCACACACATACATACAGGCAAAGACACAGACACAGGCAAAGACACACACACAGACACAGGCAAAGACACACACACAGGCAAAGACACACACACAGGCAAAGACACACACACACAGGCAAAGACACACACAGAAATACACAGGCAAAGACACATACAGGCACAGGCAAAGACACACACAAATAGGAAAGGACACACACATTGACACACACTGGCAAAGACATACACAGACAAAAACATGCACACACACATAAGGACAAAGACGCACACATATACACACCGGCAAAGACAGACACACAGGCAAAGGCGCACGCACATATGAAACACACACACAGAATCACACACACACACACACAGAAACACACACACAGAACCACACACACAGAAACACACACACACACACACAGAAACACACACACAAAGAAACACACACACAGAAACAAACACACATAGGCAAAGACACACAGGCAAAGATACACACAGGCAAATACACACACAGGCAAACACACACAGACACACAGAGGCTAAGACACGCACAGAGACAAAGACACACACAGGCAAAGACACACACAGGCAAAGACACACAGGCAAACAAACAAACACAGGAAAACACAGACACAGGCAAAGACACACACAAGGACTCACAGAGGCAAATACACACACACAGGTAAAGACACACACAGAGGCAAAGACACACACACCACAGCCAAAGACACACACACCACAGGCAAAGACACACACACCACAGGCAAAGACACACACACAGAGACACATACACACACATAAACACACAGGCAAACACACACAGGCACAGGCAAACCCATACAGACACACAGAGGCTAAGACACGCACAGAGACAAAGAAACACACAGGCAAAGACACACACAGGCAAAGACACACAGGCAAACAAACACACAAGGACTCACAGAGGCAAATACACACACACAGGTAAAGACACACACAGAGGCAAAGACACACACACCACAGCCAAAGACACACACACCACAGGCAAAGGCACACACACCACAGGCAAAGACACACACACAGGGACACATACACACACATAAACACACAGGCAAACACACACAGGCACAGGCAAACCCATACAGACACACAGAGGCTAAGACACGCACAGAGACAAAGAAACACACAGGCAAAGACACACACAGGCAAAGACACACAGGCAAACAAACACACACAGGAAAACACAGACACAGGCAAACACACACAGGCAAAGACACACAGATGCAGTCAAACACACACAGACAGGCAAACACACACAGCCAAAGGTGCACACACAGGCAAAGACACACAGACACACACACACAGACACACACACATGTGTGCACAGAGGCAAAGACAAACACACAGACACATACAGGTAAAGACATACATACAGGTAAAGACACAGGAAAACACACAATAATAGGCAGACATACACAGGCACACAGGCAAAGATACACACACACACAGACACATACACACACATAGAGGCAAAGACACACACAGGTAAAGACACAGGCAAACACACAGTCAAAGGCAAACATACACAGACACACACATACAGGCAAAGCCACACACAGTCAAAGGCACACACGCAGACACACACACAGGCAAATCCACACGCACAAGACACAGACACACACAGAAACACACACAGGCAAAGACACACACGTGCAAAGACACACCGGTGAACACACACACAGGAAAACACACAGTCACAGGTAAACACACACAGATGAACACATACAGGCAAATACACACACACAGGTAAAGACACACACAGAGGCAAAGACACACACACCACAGCCAAAGACACACACACCACAGGCAAAGGCACACACACCACAGGCAAAGACACACACACAGAGACACATACACACACATAAACACACAGGCAAACACACACAGGCACAGGCAAACCCATACAGACACACAGAGGCTAAGACACGCACAGAGACAAAGAAACACACAGGCAAAGACACACACAGGCAAAGACACACAGGCAAACAAACACACACAGGAAAACACAGACACAGGCAAACACACACAGGCAAAGACACACAGATGCAGTCAAACACACACAGACAGGCAAACACACACAGCCAAAGGTGCACACACAGGCAAAGACACACAGACACACACACACAGACACACACACATGTGTGCACAGAGGCAAAGACAAACACACAGACACATACAGGTAAAGACATACATACAGGTAAAGACACAGGAAAACACACAATAATAGGCAGACATACACAGGCACACAGGCAAAGATACACACACACACAGACACACACATAGAGGCAAAGACACACACAGGTAAAGACACAGGCAAACACACAGTCAAAGGCAAACATACACAGACACACACATACAGGCAAAGCCACACACAGTCAAAGGCACACACGCAGACACACACACAGGCAAATCCACACGCACAAGACACAGACACACACAGAAACACACACAGGCAAAGACACACACGTGCAAAGACACACCGGTGAACACACACACAGGAAAACACACAGTCACAGGTAAACACACACAGATGAACACATACAGGCAAAGACACACACACATGCAGGTAAACACACACAGTCAGGCAAACATGCACAGACACAGGCAAACACACACAGCCAAACGCACACACACAGGCAAAGAAACACACAAACACACACACATGCGGGTAAACACACAGTGAGGCAAACATGCACAGACACAGGCAAACACACACAGCCAAACACACACACACACAGGCAAAGAAACACAGAAACACACATACACATGCAAAGACACACACACATACAGACACATACACACACAGAAACACACAAACAAGCAAAGAAACACACACAGGTAAAGACACGGGCGTACACACAATCACAGGCAAACATACACAGACACAAACACACACAGGCAAAGACACACAGGCAAAGCCACCCACAGGCAAACACACATATAGGCAAAGACACACATGCAGACACACACACACACAGGCAAAGCCACACGCGCAGACGCACACACACACACACACAGGCAAAGCCACACACACAGGCAAAGACACACACGCAGACACACACACATATAGGCAAACACACAGCCAAAGACACACAGGCAAAGAAACACACACACAGCCAAAGACACACACATACACAGACCTTCACACACACAGACACATGCACACACAGGCAAAGACATACACATGCAAATGCCTACAAACAGGAACACATACACACAGGAAAACATACACCATCACAAACACACACACACACATGCGGGTAAACACACAGTGAGGCAAACATGCACAGACACAGGCAAACACACACAGCCAAACACGCACACACAGGCAAAGAAACACACAAACACACACACACATGCAAAGACACACACACATACAGACACATACACACACACAGAAACACACAAACAAGCAAAGAAACACACACAGGTAAAGACACAGGCGTACACACAATCACAGGCAAATATACACAGACACAAACACACACAGGCAAAGCCACCCACAGGCAAATCCACATATAGGCAAAGACACACATGCAGACACACACACACAGGCAAAGCCACACGCGCGGACACACTCACACACACACACACACACACACAGGCAAAGCCACACACACAGGCAAAGACACACACGCAGACACACACACATAGGCAAATACAGACAGACACAGGTAAACACACACAGACAAACACACATGGACACAGGTAAATGCATACAGACACAGGCAAACACAGACACACACACAGGCAAAAACATGGGTTGGCACATCTGGGGAGTGCACCCCAGAGGGTGAATACTGTAGTGTGAGTTGGGGTGGGGTGATGGAGGTGTCAGGTCACCCCCTTGGGAAGCAAACCTCCCGTAACTGCAGCATCTCTTGCGGAGGCGACACAGTGGCGCAGTGCTTAGCACTGCTGCCTCACAGTGCTGAGGACCCGGGTTCGATTCCGGCACCAGGTCAGTGTCTGTCTGCAGTTTGCACATTCTCCCCGTATCTGCGTGGGTCTCGCCCCCACAACCCAAAGATGTGCAGGGTAGGCGGATTGGCCACGTTAATTACCCCTTAATTTAAAAAAAAGAGAAATGGGTATTCTAAATTTATTTATTTATAAATAGGCGACACAGTAGCACAGTGGTTAGCACTGTTGCTTCACAGCGCCTGGAATCCGGGTTCGATTCCCAGCTTGGGTCACTGTCTACGTTCTCCCCGTGTCTGCATGGGTTTCCCACAAGTCCAGAAAGACGTGTTTGTTGGATGAATTGGATATTCTAAAAATTCTCCCTCAATGTGGCCGAACAGGTGCCGGAATGTGGCAACTAGGGGCTTTTCACAGTAACTTAATTGAAGTGTTGATGTAACAATAAAGATTATTACAAAAAAACTTGCAGCATCTCTTATACGTGGCTGGTTCAGAGGGGCTGGTTTAGCGAGGGGCTGGTTTAGCACACTGGGCTAAATCGCTGGCTTTTGAAGCAGACCAAGGTAGGCCAGCAGCACGGTTCAATTCCCCTACCAGCCTCCCCGAACAGGCGCCGGAATGTGGCGACTAGGGGCTTTTCACAGTAACTTCATTGAGGTGACAGTAAGCGATTTTTATTTCAAGTGATCCTGAGCAAGACTGTAACCCCTCACCTCTGGTGGGCCACACTTTGGGGTGGAACAGGGGACAGTAGTCCTTGTCACACGTCACATACCTCCAGTGTCATACCAGCTCCCCTGTTGGCCAACAATGCAGGAACGTACATTGCTGGAAATCCCTGTCCTGGGCCTCACCTCTCTAACATGAACAAGGAGTAAACAGGAGTTTTACACTTTACTCAGAGATATCAACTGGGACCCTGTGTTTTTGGAAAAAATCATGGCGACTCCATTAGAACAACTGCCAAATTTTGGTCTGAACCTATTCAAGACTTTGTTTAACTCGTACAGATCTGGATATGAAGACCCAAGGATTTTCAGCAGATTGGGTTGACTCCGGAGCCCTTTAGAAATGGCTGGCAGGTCGACATGGGTTTCAGGACCCCATTACCTGGTTGTCTAATTTTCGGGAGCGCCTTTAAAGGGTGCAGGCTGGATCTTGTCAAAACCCAGTGCCCAGCTCTCCCGACATGGCTGGCTCCATGGCGGAGATAGACATTTCCTACTCCTCCTCTGGAATTTTACACAGAGCCAAGCCAGGTTTTAAAGAGTCGCAGTTCACGGCCGCTCAGAGGAATTTCAAGGGTTTGTGGTTTTTTAGGGACATTAAAGGCCTGGGTGACTGACAATCTTAGTAGCTTTTCGTGCAGGGTTTTATTTCAAACATAGGAGAAAGTTATCAGTCAACTATTTTTTCAAAGTATTTTTTTACACATGCCAGTATACACTATAGGGATTCACTGGTTTTAGAAAATGCACAGTGGGTCAATGGGAATGGACGTACCACAGATTGGCATATTAGGGTGGGGGTGGTGGTTGGGGGACATGAGGAGTGTTTGGAGGATGAAGGGGTGGGAGGCACGAAGGTTGGAGGGCCTTTGTGATTTTAGTTTACTGGGACAAAGTCCCACGGCACCAAAGTTGGACCTCTTAAACAGGTCGCTTCCGCCCTCTTCCTGAGCCGCCTGTCTCAGCTCCAGCCCACACCCCGCCCGCCCACCCACCCCCGCAACGAATGTCCCGACTTCGAGCATGCCGAGGTGGGAATTTTCCCAACTCCCCCCTACCCACCTCAAGGATGAAGATCTGGGCCGAGATTCCAGCACAATTAACATGACCACTCAAAACCTGAGTGACATGAGATAGTGAGTATTTTGGGTTTGGGAGGAAACAGAGGGAGCAGATGAGGGAGAAGGGAACAGAGGTTCACGGTGGTAGATTAAAATGAGGAAAGGTAGGAAGAGGCTCGAGTGAAGCATCAACGCTGGCATGGACTGGTTGGGCCGAACGGCCTGCCTCTCTGCTGAATATCCGACGCAACCTATGCAACCTCGCAGAGCCACTGGACAGGAAAGACTTGCATTTATATAGCGCCTTTCAGGACCTCGGAACATCTCAAAGTCCTCGACAGCCATAAAGTACTTTTGAAGTGTCGTCACTGTGGGTGTGGGGCTATAGCAAGTGTGGCAGTCAATCTGTGCACTGCAAGATCCCAGAAACAGCGCTACGATGTGTTGCTCTTTGAAGTGATGTTGGTTGTGGAAGGCATGTCATTTTTTTTTTGGACCATCCAGTAAAGTGTAACGTCCCTACGCCAAAATCTGTCATTCACGCCGGGAGCTGCCTTTTCCCGAAAGGACAAAGCAGTTAGTGCCACGCACATGGAGGACTCGGAGATTTGTGTAATTGTTAGCAGAGACCTGGGAACTGATTGCTTGTCCACACTCTTCATATTAGAAACTCGGGGTAAAGGAGAAAAAAATAAAGGACTGGGAACAATACTAAAACCACATAACGCTTAGCAGCTGAAGGGTTAATCTCCATGGCAACAACCTGACCGGGCACGTTATTAACTTACCTTTTGCCTACATAATGAGAACAATGTTGGAAAGAACAAGAGGCAGGAATGTTTTAGTAGCTGCGGATGAAACAGCCTGGGTCGAGATGGATTATAGCATTATATTTTAGCCTGGAGTGTGATACAGAAGACATCAATTGAGTATGACTTTGCGTGTAGCGGCGGGCATGCTGAAATGCAAGCTACGGGTTAGCAATGAGATTAATGACCTGATTTCCAATTCTCCCGGCTTGTTTCCGGCTGCAGAAACCGTTCCCCAGATCGTTCCCCCCACCTCCACAATCCACTCCAGTGCCCGCTACATCCGATCAAACAGGAACTTCATTTAGCATCACCTCAGGGTATTCTCAGAGCACCTTCCAATCAATGAAGTGCTGTTTGAAATGTGGTTCTATAGCCAGTGCGGCAGTCAATTAACGCACAGTAAGCTCCCACAGTAATGAATCATCTGGTTCAGTAAGTCTCCAAAGTGATAAATATTGACTCGGACAGCCGGGATCATTCCCCTGCTTGCTTTTCGAAATAATGGCAAATTCTGCTTGATGAATGCACCGTTGGGACATTTTTGTACCAGGCGCTATATAAATGCAGTTATACGCTTGGTTATTGTTGTCATTCGGTGGGATCTTCTGTATACAGTTGAAGTGCCAGTGTAAGGGTCACATCTGGTAGACGGCGCCTCTGGTGGTGTTGCACTCCCTGGGCACTGCCCTGATGTGTTAGCCTGGATGAGCTCAATTCTCTGGAGAGGGACCTGAACCCATTTGAAGGGGGGGGTGGAACGATTAGACCAACAGCCACCTGGATGAGATACCAGCAAGCAGTCAGGACCCGGGAACGGTACCCCAGTATTAGGTGGCTCCATGACTGCCGGGGAGGAAAGGACACCCGTTTTCTAGACATATTTATTTATTTTAAAAATCAACTGGTTTGACTTGCACAAGGCAGGACATCGGTTCTGCCTCCAGACTACATAATCCTATCAACAGCTTAACAGGCACATCAATACTTGTAATTACATTTTTAACAAGCATAGCAAGCTTTAGAAGGGTAGCTAATTTCTTACAATTTGCTGTGAGAATTATGTAATATTAATCAATAAATCACAGCAGACAATTATAATGGGTGGGTGTCTTCAGGATAAATGGATTGTTCTTTTATAGAAGGGTATGCACTGTCTGTGGTGAATACAGTGTGTTCTGCATCCACACTGATCTGGCACAGGATGGAGTGTCGTCGGCACCCCCCCCCCCTCCCCCCCAGTCCCCCCATCCCACCATCCCCTGCCACCGCACACCACACCCCCATCCCATTCCCAACCTTGGGTGAGCTTAACTAATACCTTGGCAGACGTTGCTGGACGTGCCATATCCTACAGTCTGGATATAATAACAATGAACAACCCGCTCCTCCAACCCATCACCGCTGACTAGAAAATGCTCATAAAAGTGCCCCATGCAATTCCCCTAAATCACACGCACCCTTGTCTCCTTATGGTGGCGGCTCCATGTCTGCTGCAGAGAGGGGACGGCAGGTTTAAAAACTCCTTCATCGGTTTCTTGTTTTTGACTCTACGCTCAGACTGTGTGGGACCGTGAGATCCCTGGGATGGGTGGGTTGGGGATTGGGCGCGGGGGAGTGGGAGGGGGGGTGCTGGGGGGTTGGGCCTGAATTCTCCAGAGTTATGAAGACTGAGAGGTGATCTCATTGAGACGTACAACATCCTTACAGGGAAGGAGGAGTTAGGGGCTGGTTTAGCACACTGGGCTAAATCGCTGGCTTTGAAAGCAGACCAAGGCAGGCCAGCAGCGTGGGTTCAATTCCCGTACCAGCCTCCTCGAACAGGCGCCGGAATGTGGCGACTAGGGGCTTTTCACAGTAACTTAATTTGAAGCCTACTTGTGACAATAAGCGATTTTCAGTTCATTTCATGTCTCCGATTTTGCGGCTAAGTGCCGACGCTGGTGTGGGAATAGTGGCGTTTTACAACGGGAAAATCGGCACCAAACCCTCATCAATCCTGAGACCGGTGAGGAGCTAACAGAGGCGCCGGGTAAAACCCACGGCTCCTGCGCCAAAAATGGCTGGAGAATGGCCGTGTCCGTGGGCGCGCATGCACACGGCGATGGCCTGTAGTGGTCGCGCCTTTCAACATGGCGCTGGCCCTGGGCGGACCTGACCTGCCAAATACGGCCCCACAGGACATCCCCTGGCCACTCCTTGGCCACCCCCCACCAGTCCCCCAGCCCTTGCCAAAGCCCCCCCCTCCCGGCCAGAAGCACGGCTCCCGGCCGCTGAGACCACACGTCAACCAGGCGGTGGGGAACTCGGCACCTCAGGGGCGGAGCATCGGGGGAGGGCCTTCTGGCGACGCGCCAATTCCCTTCCAACGGCGTGCGGCACGGTGACGCCATTTCGGAGGGGGCGGAAAATAGAAAAGTGGTGAGAAACTGACACCGGCCCCGATTTGGGCGTCGGCAGGAATTCTCCGCCTCATCGCCGATTATGGTACTGGCGTCGGTGAAAGGAGAATCCCGCCCAGAATGTTTCCCCCCGGCTGCTGAATCCAGAACCGGGGGGGGGGGGGGGGGGGGGGGGGGGGGGGGGGGGGGGGGGGGGGGGGGGGGGGGCACAGTCTCAGAGTAATGGGCGGGCCCTTTAAAACTGAGATGAGGAGGAATTTCTTCACTCAGTGAGTGGTGAATCTTCGGAATTCTCCATCCCCAGGGGCTGTGGAAGCTCAATCATTGAGCATTTTCAAGATAGGAATGGATTAGCTTTCTGGAAACCAATAACATTAAGGGGATGGAGGCAGTGGGAAAATGTGGCGTCGGGAGTGGATGATCAGCCATGATCTGTTTGAATAGCAAATCTGGCTCGATGGGCTGAATGGCCTACCCCTGTTCCTATGTTGATGAACCATCAATTGGACGCGAGGCACGATGAAGATCCAAACTTTGGCTTTAATCAGCTAGTTGTTAGCCCGGTGGCCGACGACAGAGAAAGGTCGACCGCCGGGAACTCTGGGTACTTATACCCCGCCTCAGAGGCGGGGTCTACTTGCCTCTCGACCAATTGGTGAGCAGTCACATGACTAGTCCCAGCCAATTAGACAAGAGGCACATGACCAGCCAGAGCCAATGGGAAACCAATGCTCTGCACCAATGCTAGTCCTCCCATTCATACCACCACATATGTGGAAACGTGGAAAGAAATAACTTGCATTGATATAGCACCTTTCACAACCCCCCAGGATGTTCCCCTGAATATTTCCTTCCAGTTAATGCCGGATTTATGAAGCCTGGGAACTGTTGTTATGCAGGAAAACACGGAGGGAAAGTTGCACACAGGGGTTCCCACTAACAGCAATGAGATAAAAGACTATTTGAGGTGGTAGATGGTATTTATTGGAAATGAAGGAACATTTTTGCAGTTCCTCATACAACCTGCCATTTTTTTGGCTTCAAGAATCAGCAGTAATCCAAAGGGCTCTTCAGAATTCCCATCTGAACCTTGAACTCCCGACTTGAGTAAATTTCAGTAAAACGGCTACTTGGGACTATCTATTTAAAACGTAGAGAAATAAAGGTTCACATGAATTTAATAGGATTACAGATTTTGGAAGCCAAGGGGCATGCACTGACAATGACGAGGGCGGCTGACCTTGCCAAAGTAGCACAGCCCCTCCATGTGCAATAGGTAGGCACCTGAGACACTGTGGGTGCACCTTGTCTGCCTGTTAAGCAGAGGGGGGCACACTTGGCAGCCTCGCACGGTAGTAGCCAGCAGGACAGGCGTCAAAGATCTCCGTCCGAAAGGAGGTTTCATGGCGGCCTGCAACGTTCTGGAATGTTCCTGGCCTGGACCGCCAGCGTGGGACCCCCGCCAACACTCCTCCACCCTTGTTATTGAGAGAAAGGAGGCGAGAGTGGTTGGTGGTCCCGCCAGGTGATGGCACCTCCACCTCGCTGCTTCTTAATGCCAGGGATTTCCTGGCACAAAAAGGCCTTCACTCCAGTCTGACCGCCCAGCCTGATTCGCAATGATTCATTCTAAGGGTGTGTTGGTCCCACCCTATTTCAGGGCCTTCCCCACCCCCACCATTACAAGTTACTTGCGGGGAACCTCAGCCATGGAACAGGATGGGCCTGAGGGAACTTGGGAACAGTCTGTTTTTTTAGGAATGTTGGTTGTAAATATTGGCCTTGAGGCAGGAGAGAATTCTCCCGCCCCCCCCCCCACCCAAACCCAATTGTTCTTCAAAATAGTGCCGAATGTTTTCACATGAGGCTGGAAAACAGACTCGGGACGTTTTACGACATTGTAGGCGCTACACAAATGCAAGCTGCTGTTGTAGTGCCGCGGAACCTCTTTGCATCCAGCCGCTGTAAGTGTTGCGCCTGAGACACGGCACCCCTGGCAATGCCGCACTGCTTCAGTACCTCACTGAGGGTTTCAGAGGTGCCCGGGTATATGGAGGGGGAGCTGAACCCGCGTCCCTCTGACCCCATAAAGCATAAACTGGGGGGGGGGGGGGGGGGGGGGGGGGGGGGGGGGGGGGGGGGGGGAGAGAAAAATAACCCCTAAAGTGATGACACTTCATTCGCTCCCGTGAGCGATGGTGACCGAGATATTGCGACTTGCGTCTATCCTCTTGGCTTTCGGAAAAACGGGAACAGCTGCTTCCCCGTTCCTCCGAAGGAATTATTTCCACCAGTCGAGTGCGTTGCAGAGAAAAGTGTCAAACGCCTGGCTGCAAGCAAGGGCAGCTCTGAAATCAGCGGTGAAATTGGATCTATTCATCCAGACCATTTCTCCGGCAATTGACACGTCAAGTGGAACGTCAATTCACTAATGATCACGAATCAGAAAGCTGGATATTGTTGAACCCCAGTGAGATTGCCTCAGTTCATCAGTCTCTAGGATGTGGTATTGACACTTCATTGTCACTCAGTGTATAATAGCTTGGTGACCGATGGGACGATGCAAACTAAATTCTCACATGGCCGCAATCTGCTTTCCATTCAATATTCTCTATTGATCCCCCCCCCCCCCCCCCTCCCCCTTCTCCCCCCTCTCACACACACATGCGGTTCCAGCGGTGGACGTGGCTCGCCATTGGCCTGTGGTTGGGGTCTTCCAGTCATCGAAACCCCCCATCCTAACCCCTCTATTCCCTTCTCCCTCGGTAAGAAGTCTGACAACACCAGGTTAAAGTCCAACAGGTTTGATTCAAACACAAGCTTTCGGAGCACTGCTCCTTCCTCAGGTGAATGGCGAGGTATGTTCCAGAAACATTTATATAGACAAAGTCAGAGATGCTGGACAATGCTTGGAATGCAGGCATTTGCAGGTAATCAAATCATTACAGGTGCAGGGAGAGGGATAATCACAGGTTGAAGAGGTGTAAATTGTCTCAAGCCCGAACAGTTGGTAGGATTTTGCAAGTCCAGGCCTGATGGTGGGGGGTGGATGTAATGCGACATGAATCCAAGAGGCTTGAGACAATTTACACCTCTTCAACCTGTGATTATCCCTCTCCCTGCATCTGCAATGATTTGATTACCTGCAAATGCCTGCATTCCAAGCATTGTCCAGCATCTCTGACTTTGTCTACATAAATGTTTCTGGAACATACCTCGCCATTCACCTGAGGAAGGAGCAGTGCTCCGAAAGCTCGTGTTTGAATCAAACCTGTTGGACTTTAACCTGGTGTTGTAAGACTTCTTACTGTGCTCACCCCAGTCCAACGCCGGCATCTCCACATCTTCTCCCTCGGATCCTTGTTGAGTTTTCCCTTCAATACATCTGTGGTATTTACTGCAACTCTCCCAATGGGAGCGGGTCCCACATCCTGATCACTGCAGCTCTCCCTGTGGGAGCAGATCCCACATCCTGATCACTGCATCCCTCCCTGTGGGAGCAGATCCCACATCCTGATCACTGCATCCCTCCCTGTGGGAGCGGGTCCCACATCCTGATCACTGCATCCCTCCCTATGGGAGCGGGTCCCACATCCTGATCAGCCCTCCCTATGGGAGCGGGTCCCACATCCTGATCACTGCAGCTCTCCCTGTGGGAGCAGATCCCACATCCTGATCACTGCAGCCCTCCCTGTGGGAGCAGATCCCACATCCTGATCACTGCCTCCCTTCCTGTGGGAGCGGGTCCCACATCCTGATCACTGCAGCCCTCCCTGTGGGAGCGGGTCCCACATCCTGATCACTGCAGCCCTCCCTGTGGGAGCGGGTCCCACATCCTGATCACTGCCTCCCTTCCTGTGGGAGCGGGTCCCACATCCTGATCACTGCAGCCCTCCCTGTGGGAGCGGGTCCCACATCCTGATCACTGCAGCTCTCCCTGTGGGAGCAGATCCCACATCCTGATCACTGCCTCCCTCCCTGTGGGAGCGGGTCCCACATCCTGATCACTGCCTCCCTTCCTGTGGGAGCGGGTCCCACATCCTGATCACTGCCTCCCTTCCTGTGGGAGCGGGTCCCACATCCTGATCAGCCCTCCCTGTGGGAGCGGGTCCCACATCCTGATCAGCTCTCCCTGTGGGAGCGGGTCCCACATCCTGATCACTGCATCCCTCCCTGTGGGAGCGGGTCCCACATCCTGATCAGCTCTCCCTGTGGGAGCGGGTCCCACATCCTGATCACTGCATCCCTCCCTGTGGGAGCGGGTCCCACATCCTGATCACTGCATCCCTCCCTATGGGAGCGGGTCCCACATCCTGATCACTGCATCCCTCCCTATGGGAGCGGGTCCCACATCCTGATCACTGCATCCCTCCCTGTGGGAGTGGGTCCCACATCCTGATCACTGCCTCCCTCCCAATGGGAGCGGGTCCCACATCCTGATCACTGCATCCCTCCCTATGGGAGCGGGTCCCACATCCTGATCACTGCATCCCTCCCTATGGGAGCGGGTCCCACATCCTGATCACTGCATCCCTCCCTGTGGGAGCGGGTCCCACATCCTGATCACTGCATCCCTCCCTGTGGGAGCGGGTCCCACATCCTGATCACTGCATCCCTCCCTGTGGGAGCGGGTCCCACATCCTGATCAGCTCTCCCTGTGGGAGCGGGTCCCACATCCTGATCACTGCCTCCCTCCCAATGGGAGCGGGTCCCACATCCTGATCACTGCATCCCTCCCTGTGGGAGCGGGTCCCACATCCTGATCACTGCCTCCCTCCCTGTGGGAGCGGGTCCCACATCCTGATCACTGCCACCCTCCCTGTGGGAGCGGGTCCCACATCCTGATCAGCCCTCCCTGTGGGAGCGGGTCCCACATCCTGATCACTGCAGCCCTCCCTATGGGAGCGGGTCCCACATCCTGATCAGCTCCCCCTGTGGGAGCGGGTCCCACATCCTGATCAGCCCTCCCTGTGGGAGCGGGTCCCACATCCTGATCACTGCAGCTCTCCCTGTGGGAGCGGGTCCCACATCCTGATCACTGCATCCCTCCCTGTGGGAGCGGGTCCCACATCCTGATCAGCCCTCCCTGTGGGAGCGGGTCCCACATCCTGATCACTGCATCCCTCCCTGTGGGAGCAGATCCCACATCCTGATCAGCCCTCCCTGTGGGAGCAGATCCCACATCCTGATCAGCCCTCCCTGTGGGAGCGGGTCCCACATCCTGGCGGACTATCTCATATCAATGGCCTCCAGTTACGCTCTGCTCCCCACAACAGGAAACATTCTCCTTTTTGTATCCACCGAGGCAAAACCTTTCGGAATTTGAATGTCTCTATTAGGAAATCCCTCGGCCTTTTCTCATGAGCAAAGAGGCCCATCCTGTAATTCTTTCCTGAGAGGAATGTCGATGCATTTCTGCTTTCATCCTCGTGAGTTTCCTCTCCAGTGTCTTGATATCATTCCTTCTGATATGGTGACCGGAACAGCACACGTTATTCGAAGTGTGATCTAACCAAGGTTCAATACATAACCCCTCACTTTACATTTCTACCTGTCTAGGAACAAGGCCGAGAGCGGCATACAGTAAGGGAGTTTGGTTTGGCCTCAGGTGGGGATATTGTATCCAACTGTAGGCATTACAGCTTAGGAAGGTTGTAAAAGCATTGGAGAGAGTGCAGAGGAAGATTCATGAGAATAGTTCCATAGGGATGACAGCTTCAGTTATCAGAATAGACTGGAGAGGTCGAGACTTCTCCTAGGAGTGGAGAAGATTAAGGGCAATTTCGATGGAGACGTTCAAAATCATGAGGGGTCTGGACAGAGTAGATCGGGAGAAACTGTTCCCGCTTGTAAAAGGATCAAAAATCAGTGGACACCATAAGACCATAAGGCATAGTAGCAGAATTAGGCCACTCGGCCCATCGAGTCTGCTCCGCCATTCAATCGTGGCTGATATTTTCTCATCCCCATTCTCCTGCCTCCTCCCCATTACCCCAGATCCCCTTATTAATCAAGAACCTATCCATCTCTGCCTTAAAGACACTCACTGATTTGGCCTCCACAGCCTTCTGCGGCAAAGAGTTCCACAGATTCAACTCCCTCTGGCTGACGAAATTCCTCCTCATCTCTGTTTTCAAGGATCGGCCCTTTAGTCTGAGATTGTGCCCTTTGGTTCTAGTTTTTCCTACAAGTGGAAACGTCCTCTCCACGTCCACTCCATCCAGGCCTCGCAGTAACCTGTAAGTCTCAATAAGATCCCCCCTCATCCTTCTAAACGAGTACAGACCCAGAGCCCCTCAACCATTCCTCACACAACATTTAAGGTGATTGGCAAAAAGAAGCGATGGAGACACGAGGAAAGATTTCCTAAAGCAGCGCGTGGTGAGGATCAGCAACGCGCTGTCTGAGAGTGTGGTGGAGGCAGGTTCAATCGAGGCACTCAACAGGGAATTGGATCATTATCTGAAGAGAGAATAATTGCAGGGATTCTGGGGCCTGAGTGAGATGTTCTACCAGAGGGCCAGCACAGACGCCGACGGGCCGAATGATCTCCGTCCGGTGCTGTTACCGCTCTGCGAATCTAACTCGTCCCACCAGAACCTAGCGGGATTATGAGCTGAAGTTCCACAAATGTTTTTGCTGACGAGCCAGCGTCAGTTTTGCAACTGAGACCCAGAGCCATGTTTCACAGCTGCACTGCCTACTCGGTCGACCTGACAAGGAAGGCAATCAAGTTGTCACAGAGGTGGCCCTGCACCAGGGCGGCAGGGGACGCGATTTCCTCGCTTCATCTCCTAAATCGACTGCACAATTCCTTTGGAGGGAGGTCTCCCGTGATAGCCAGCGAAAAGAGCACGGCGGGCCCTTTCTTCAGGAATCACAGCCCACGACACAAGAGATCGGACAATTAATCAGCCCCTGATCAACTACAGCTGTGATCAATTAAAAATGTTTCTGTTCAATTAAGTGTAAAACAATCATTGCCTCCGCTTGCTTTGCTAATTCCCTCTCTCTCCCGCTGCTTCCTCCACGCTCGGCCTTTTTATTATGAACAGCGCAGACACTCAGTCACACAGCGAGCTGCCAGTGCTGTGTGGAGTTAGCAGCCAGCCAAATCATAACAAGGATTCACTTTGGATTCCACAATCCCTTTTTTCTTCCAGCAACCGCTATCTTGCAAAAATGTCCTGGAAAAACGCGCATTTAAATGGCGCCTTTCGCTATTGCGGGACTTCCCAAGATGCATCACAGC
This sequence comes from Scyliorhinus canicula, assembly GCF_902713615.1. Lineage (NCBI taxonomy): Eukaryota > Metazoa > Chordata > Chondrichthyes > Carcharhiniformes > Scyliorhinidae > Scyliorhinus > Scyliorhinus canicula. The sequence continues at coordinate 294,494,907 of NC_052146.1, forward strand.
CAATGTAAGAAGCGGAAACAGATAATTTGCGTGCAGCAGTCCGGGCTAGCAAGGCGAGGGAGTCCTCCCCGGTGTCTCGGACAATATTTATCCCCCTGATCAACATCACCAACGCAGGTTATCTGGTCATGGTCACTGTGATGCATGTTATCAGTAGCTGCTGTAACGGTACCTTCCCTTTAATGCATTGGCCCTTTAAGACCGGGCTTGGAACCCTGGGGGACTCCGCCTCTGGCTCCGCCCCCAGGAAATGGTATATAAGATGAGGCTCACTCGGCAGCATGTGATGAGCACACTTCTCAGCTCCTGTTCAGTTCTCAGATGATTAAAGCCTTTGAATCACCTATCTTCTCTCCTGTGTCGTGATTGAGGGTATCTCAGTCACATCGCTGCTTCGTGTGACCTTGCTGTGCACGAATCGGCTTCCGATTTCCTACATGCCGACGGTGACGACACTTCAGAAGCACTTCGTCGGCCATGAAGCACTTTGCGTCGCCCCCAGATTGCGGAAGTCGCAAGTCCGACTTCGTGCATGTCAGACGGTGAAGGCAACAGCCAACTCAACACAACTCAACAGCGTATTCCCGACAGTCAGGGCTGCAGAGTGGAAAGCAAGCTAACTGTTCCAATTGTGTACAGCAACCACCACCAACCCCCCAACCACCACCAACCCCCACACCCTGCGACCCCCAGAGAGAAACGTGGTAAAAATGAAACCATTCTCTCCCTGTCTCGAACGCAACTAACTGGAAATCAGAGACTTGGAAGGGACAAGTGGCATTGAGGCAGCACTCGTTACCTCTTTATTTGCACAGGTGAGAACTCTAGGCGGTAATGTTAGCCGAACGTGCTCAGAAGGAATTCACTTAATACTGAACTCCACTGATTCCAATGGAGATTAAAGTAGGGCGGTTGGGGGAGGGGAGGGGGTGTTCTGCAAAACCAGCATCCCATCACTTTCCCAGCGGACGGGTCAGGTTGAAGCTCTGCCCCTCCCCACAATAATCCCCCCCCCCAACCTGAAACATGGGATCAGTCACCAAGCAGGGTGAGTGAAAGGCAAAGTCCAGAGGGAAACACCAATCAAACTTGGGAATGAAGGTTACCAGGGAGACCTATCCAAGCCGGCCTTGTGCACCTTAAAATGGGAACGCGAGGATTACCGCCACCGATTCTACTGATTGTTAACTGGGTTTTGAGGATTTTGAATTGGCTTTTCCTTCTGCGGGTGCAAAGGGGGCTCAGGAAACAATTTCTGGTGGGAGAGAAGGATTCGAGCGATCTGGTGAGGGGATGAATAAGTGGTGCTGATTCCTCACAAAGGCACAGGCAGCCATGTTGGGTCGGTTTACTGTTGCTGTAAGTCGCCCTGTCATTTTGTATCATTGCGGTCTACCACACAATCTCACTGGGAAATATATTTTTCCTGATTATACTATTTTTGGAACTGACAGAAGGTCCAAAGATGTGCGGGTTAGGCGGGGCTATGGGGTTGTGGGGCTAAGGCAGGGGCCTGGGTAAGGTGCTCTTTCAAAGGTTCGGTGCAGACTTAATGGGCCAAATGGCCTGCTTCTGCACTGTCAGGATTCTATGATTCCATCGCCTCAAGTGGTTAATGGTGTTTTGATATTGACACAAAGCAATGCGCTGAGTTTGCACGGACTGTACTTAAAGGGGCGGCTGTGTTTAAGTGGGTGGGGGAGTCAGTAAGCAGATTCAGGCAAGACTGGGTACAGCCCAATTGTGGAAGTTCACCCGGAAACGCCTCTATTTGATTGACTGACAACCGCGAACACATCTGTTTGTTACTGCATTAAGCACCAGATCTGATGTGTCAAACAGCGAGCTGGATTCCCGACTTCGCTATCGGGCTGCCCGCTCAAAATGGTGGTCCGAAAGCGGGACTCCGCCGGGGAAACCTACCTCTTCCTCGCCATGCATAAGTTTGCATGGCTGAGGGACACTGAATCGCTTCTTGATTTGCGCTCCCAGGGGGAACATAAATCGATAGTAATTCCCCACCCTGCCGGAGGGAGGGGACTGTCTCCCAGACGGAGAAACCTCGCCCAATGTTTCAGCAAATCACTGGCCGTGTTATTGCATTTGCTTCCATTTATTAACCCGGCAAATTGGCTTGTAAGGGAAATTACTGGACACATGGGGCCACCCATTTAAGACGGTCACAGGTGCCTGCTCGAAAGGACATCCCTCGTGTGTTAATTCAGAGAATGCCACTTGTTAAAATCAAACTGACAGGCCGGGCTGGCCTGCAGAATCCAGCGCAAAGGCATCGCCCACAATATGGACGGCAGATATTAATTGTACTGTGGCCACTTAATTAAACAACCGACACGTGTTAAAAGGAGATGATACAACGGTAAATTCCTCTTTCTTTGCTAACACAGATCTCCTAAAAGCGAGCACCCTGTCTACTCATGTTCCTCCCGTGGGATGAGCAGAGGTTCCGGCTGGGCCGAGAACACTGGAAGCGAAGCGATTAATCATCGACAAGCAGTTATTACCCTCACCACACGACAGAGGCTCCCACTTCCACCTTGCGCCCAAAACCACAATTATATTCCTACAGCCCAATAGCCAACATAAACATCCAGGAGGAGATGCCTGGAGGCTTTATGTTTTCCTTGTCAATTTTCTATAAAAATGGCTCTCTTTATGCTTTGCGGTGTAACATTTGATCAATGATTTTGCCATTAATGGTCTGACAGACGAATAGAAATGAGGCAAGGGTTGGAGGAAAGAGGCAGGGCTACAGAATCCCTTGAGGCCCAGGCCCTCACTAACGCACCCCCCCCCCCCAGCCCACCAACCCCACCACCACCGCCATTGCTACGGCAAGTTATACAATGCCGAGGACAACATTTCAATGCTTCACCTGATATTGTCGCCCTCTGACCTACCGAAGCCGCATTTGCACCCCGTGCGTAATAAAGGGACACCCCTGTCAGCCGTCGCAGGTACAAGGAAACATTCCCATTTACCGGGACATTATTAAAGGAAAGCCACGGGGCGAGTCTCGACCGGCCGGTGGGGCGAAGGATATTTCAGTGAGTCGCCAAGAGGAGGCAGCGTTCCCTTTGCCAAGGGAGCGAGAGACGGAGTGAATGAGAGTAGGAATAGGAAAAGATCAAGGAGGGAGAGAGTGAGGGAAAGAGCAGAGGAGAGAAAGAGTGGAAGAGAAGATTTTTAAAAAATATATACATTTAGAGTACCCAATTCTTTTTTTTTTCCAATTAAAAGGCAATTTAGCGTGGCCATTCCACCTACCCTGCACATCTTTGGGTTGTGGAGGTAAGATCCACGCAAACACGGGGAGAATGTGCAAACTCCACGCGGACATTGATCCGGGTCCTCGGCGCTGTGAGGCAGCAGTGCTAACCACTGCGCCACCGTGTCCCCCCCCACCCCCCAAGAGCGGAAGAGAGATAATGAGACGCAAGGCAAAGAAGAAAGAATGTCAATAAAGTTAAGGATTGCACGGAGGTAATAACACGGAGGTTGAAAGACGTGACTGGAAATGACTGAAACATTACATTTGAAAGGAGGACGTAAAATTAAAGAAGCTGTGGCTCCACAAATACTAATTGCCTTTTTTTATTGACGATAAGAGGGTTGATAGGAGGGATGCTGGCGACAGGGTTACCAGTCGCCCGACTCGTGCTGCCCATCAGGGCTAATAGGATTTTGCTTCAGCATATTCAGCAGGATCAATGAAAGACACAAGATGCTGGATGAGACCCACCCGGAGGGCAGAACAAAAACCCCAGAATGTTCCATTTGTTTGGGAGTTTCGTTGCCGTTCCAGATCGAGGCTGCCAGACTAAAGCCGATCACATCTGCACATGCTGTTACCAATCAGTGAGCATCTTTCCACCATCTGTGTGGGTCGTTCCTGCGGCCTTCCTTTTAGATGATGTTTTGCCAAGATATACCTTCGACTGCTTCCCCATAGCTGACAGCAATTTGAAGGTTAAAGTCAAGAGATTGTGTGCTTTGCACGTAAAGCTCCGAGTTTGAACTGGACGTGCTGAAACATCACGTCCCCCTACAACGCACCTGTGAGGGGATTTTGAAAAGCACTCCCACTTTTTAACACAGACGCTCAGTACAAAGGGCTTGAGGTCTGGAGAGAGATATCATTAGTGATCAGGATAGAGAAGGGCTGGTTTAGCTCACTGGGCTAAATCGCTGCCTTTTAAAGCAGACCAAGCAGCACGGTTCGATTCCCGTACCAGCCCCCCCGGACAGGCTCCGGAATGTGGCGACTAGGGGATTTTCACAGTAACTTCATTGAAGCCTACTTGTGACAATAAGCGATTTTCATTTCGTATTTCTCAATCAGGGGAACTTGCAGGTGGTGGTGTTGCCATGGGCCTGCTGGTCTTGTCTTTCTATGTGGTAGAGGCCGGAGATTTGGAAGGCCCTGCTGAAGGAGCCTTGGGGAGTGTATCTCGCGGATGGTACACGTGGCTGCCACTGTGCTCGACTTGGCTGAGACAGGACGAAGGGCAGGCAGTTTCTGGGGTCGGGTTCACCATTTATAACCAGCATATCAAGGCTGGGAGTCTAATTTTTTAAACACCCGTTCCAGATTTAACCCGGGGTCCCTGTGTTTCTCAGGCCTCAGGAAACCTGACAGCTCAAGGGAGGCGGGGACAACTTCAGAGAGAAGGTCAGTGCTCCTGGGGCACCGCTTGTGTGTCAAGATCAACAAGGAGTGCTTCCCCTCTCCTAGTCCCCAAGGTTATCCACTTCCATGGTATCGCACACCCTTTCAGTCCAGAGACTTGAGCTGATAACCAAGACTAAACTAGTGCCTTACTGAGAGGGTGCGACATAGCCAAGAGTGCTGTCGATTAGGTAAGATGTTAAATTGAGATGCCGACTGCTGTGATACAAGATTCCATTGGAAGAATAGAAGCAGAGTTTCCCTGGCCAACATTTATACCTTGACTAACACTGACAAAAACAGAATAGTTGGCCAACTACGTCAGTGATGTTTGTGGAATCTTACTGTGTAAAAATGAGTTGTTGCATCTGACTGCAAAGTGACTGCATTTCACACGCACTGGCTGTGAATCAGATTGGGACATTCTGAGGATATGAAAGGCACAGGTCCTTTCTGAGGAGGAGTTGATCTCCCACAGCACTGCTTGAGGGTCAAGAGGAGGAACCGACAGAAACATAGGACTAACTGCATCTTTGTAACCAGGGCGGATGTTCTGTGGAAACCCCGTTAAACCATTTACACGGTCTTTCCACCAAACTTGCACCAATGTAAGCTGGGCAAAGTGGGAGAAACTGCCAGGGACGCCCACTGCGTCCTGCTTCCCTCTTCCCACCCCCAGGGACACCCACTGCACCCTGCTCCCCTCTCCCCACCCCCAGGGACACCCACTGCGCCCTGCTCCCCTCTCCCCACCCCCAATGACACTCACTGCGCCCTGCTCCCCTCTCCCCACCCCCAGGGACACCCACTGCGCCCTGCTCCCCGCTCCCCACCCCCAGGGACACCCACTGCGCCCTGCTCCCTTCTCCCCATCTCCAGGGACACCCGCTGCGCCCTGCTCCCCTCTGCCCACCCCCAGGGACACCCACTGCACCCTGCTCCCCTCTCCCCACCTCCAGGGACACCCACTGCGCCCTGCTCCCCTCTGCCCACCCCCAGGGACACCCACTGCGCCCTGCTCCCCTCTCCCCACCCCCAGGGACACCCACTGCGCCCTGCCCCCCTCTGCCCACCCCCAGGGACACCCACTGCGCCCTGCTCCCCTCTCCCCACCCCCAATGACACCCACTGCGCCCTGCTCCCCTCTCCCCACCCCCAGGGACGCCCACTGCGCCCTGCCCCCCTCTCCCCACCCCCAGGGACGCCCACTGCGCCCTGCTCCCCTCTCCCCACCCCCAGGGGCTCCCACTGCGCCCTGCTCCCCACTCCCCACCCCAGGGACACCCACTGCGCCCTGCTCCCCTCTCCCCACCCCCAGGGACGCCCACTGCGCCCTGCTCCCCTCTCCCCACCCCTAGGGACACCCACTGCGCCCTGCTCCACTCTCCCCACCCCCAGGGACACCCACTGCACTCTGCTCCCCTCTCCCCACCCCAAGGGACGCCCACTGCGCCCTGCTCCCCTCTCCCCACCCCCAATAACACCCACTGCGCCCTGCTCACCTCTCCCCACCCCCAGGGACACCCACTGCGCCCTGCCCCCCTCTCCCCACCCCCAGGGACACCCACTGCGCCCTGCTCCCCTCTCCCCACCCCCAGGGACACCCACTGCGCCCTGCTCCCCTCTCCCCACCCCCAGGGACGCCCACTGCGCCCTGCTCCCCTCTCCCCACCCCCAGGGACACCCACTGCGCCCTGCTCCCCTCTCCCCACCCCCAGGGACACCCACTGCGCCTGCTCCCCTCTCCCCACCCCCAGGGACACCCACTGCGCTCTGCTCCCCTCTCCCCAACCCCAGGGACGCGCACTGCGCCCTGCCCCCCTCTCCCCACCCCCAGGGACGCCCACTGCGCCCTGCTCCCCTCTCCCCACCTCCCCACCCCCAGGGACACCCACTGCGCCCTGCTCCCCTCTGCCCACCCCCAGGGACACCCACTGCGCCCTGCCCCCCTCTGCCCACCCCCAGGGACACCCACTGCGCCCTGCTCCCCTCTCCCCACCCCCAGGGTCACCCACTGCGCCCTGCTCCCCTCTCCCCACCCCCAGGGACACCCACTGCGCCCTGCTCCCCTCTCCCCACCCCCAGGGACACCCACTGCGCCCTGCTCCCCTCCTCCCACCCCCAATGACACCCACTGAGCCCTGCTCCCCTCTCCCCACCTCCAGGGACACCCACTCGCCCTGCTCCCCTCTGCCCACCCCCAGGGACACCCACTGCGCCCTGCTCCCCTCTGCCCACCCCCAGGGACACCCACTGCGCCCTGCCCCCCTCTGCCCACCCCCAGGGACACCCACTGCGCCCTGCTCCCCTCTCCCCACCCCCAGGGCCACCCACTGCGCCCTGCTCCCCTCTCCCCACCCCCAGGGACACCCACTGCGCCCTGCTCCCCTCTCCCCACCCCCAGGGCCACCCACTGCGACCTGCTCCCCTCTCCCCACCTCAGGTCTCTGCATCAGTCGCTTGAGTCGAGCTCCTCCCAGACCAGAGTCTCCTCACTAACAGAACAAATTGTCAATCACTATGCAGTAGGTGCTGCCGGCTACATTGGCTTTTCAACCAGTCCAAATCTTTCATCGACACAGTTCCTGCATGAAGAGAGCGCCCCCTCAGGCTTCAGTGACAGTTCTTGAACAACTTTTCCCCAGCCTGCTGTCAATACAGTGCACTCTACGTCACAACTCACTAACCTGGCAGTGTGTCAGTGCAATCTTCCAATTGCACTGTGCAGCTGTTAATGCCCAATCATATTCCTGAGACCTAAATTTCCAATGGGGTGTTTTGAGAAAGCTTGCCTTTTCTCAGGCTCCACGTGAAGGTCCATGTTAGGTTTGACTTACTGAAGGGAGGGACCTCACACCGTTCCAATATTCCATCACCAGATGCAGCTTGGACCAGGGTCACCCACGGATTGGAAGATCGGCTAGTGCCCTGTCACCTCTTCCTGGGAAGGCCCACCACCTCAAGTGCCACTCAGGCAGTTGACTGGACAGAGGTGGGCCATCCCCGAGATCAAGGGTCAATCAGAAGCCGGCAGCATGACAAACACTCGAGGCCTAGGATTGCGCTGGATCCCAGGTGAGCGATGGTAGGAAGAGCCTCCAGGGATGGGTGGATGGGGGTCACTGGAGAGAGGGGGGTGGCAGAAAGTACAAGGGGACCCCCCACCCCACCCCCACCCTGATTCCAGTTCTTTTGATCAGATATGGATTGCCTTTGCTTGCAAAAACCTCCAACCTGGGATCCCCTATGCAGGGTTTGCTTCTAATGCTCCCCGAGCAGCGAGCCTTCTACCCGCTGCTGGTTGAATGGCAGCGGCAGTGGGATGATAATAATAATAATCTTTATTAGTGTCACAAGTAGGCTGACATTAACACTGCAATGAAGTTACTGTGAAAAGCCCCTAGTCGCCACATTCCGACGCCTGTTCGGGTACACAGAGGGAGAATTCAGAATGTCCAAATTACCTATCGGCACGTCTTTCAGGACCTGTGGGAGGAAACCGGAGCACCCGGAGGAAACCCACGCAGGCACGGGGAGGACGTGCAGACTCCGCACAGACAGTGACCCAAGTCTGGAAGCGAATCCGGTTCCAGGGGCAGTGAGGCAGCAGTGCTAACCACTGTGCCGCCAGGCCGTCCCTTTGTTTGCACGGCAGAACTATTCTGCTGACGTTAGTACACTGGCTTTACTGTAAACACTATCCAAGCACACAATGTCTTTTGCTAATTGTCTGGGTTTAGCACTGCTCGGGCTAAATATATTCCAAGTTGTCGTCAAATTTCACCTCGCCTCTGCGGCGTGTTTCACAAGTCCAATCGCTTTTGTGCCAAATGTGCTGTTTTACTCCCGCCACTTAAGATAAAATTGCTGAATGCATAATTAAGTGGGCTGGAGGGAAAAGTCTGATCCACGTGAAAGTTTCTTGGCAAACAGAATATTGCTGCTCCCTCAGGCGTCCTGCAAAGGTGCCAGGGTGAACTGTGCGCTCGCTGCGTTGGAATCCCAACTAATTACCATCTACTGTCGCAGCTTAACGTCTCTCAGGCTATCAAAGCCGTGGATCTTGTTGCCCTTTACAGTCTCCCCCCCCCCCCCCCCGTCTGCGGGGGCTTCAAACCCAAATGGCTCCAACATTACCTCATGAATCCCCTACTTGTCTCAGTTTAGGTAACCGTCGCCCTGTTCAGTCTCTCAGGCTAAAAATTGAAGGAGAAACCAATTCAAGTTTTTCAGCTCCCAGTAAATATCAGTAAAACCGGAGTTTCCGGTTTAAGGTAGACCAGACCAGTTCGGACGGGTTTTACCGGCACCCTTCATTCCTTGCTGCACCCTCAGCTGTCGACCTGCCGCTTCCGCCTCGGGAAAAACGCAGCCGACTTACAGCCCGGAATTTCCACTCTCGGACCCGGCTGGGGCTAAAAATCGAATCTAGTGATCGGTGCTCATCACGGCGAGAGAGAGAGATTGAAATCAGGCCCCGAGTGCTGTCCAGACTGTGGTAAATCACTTTGTTGTATTATATGCATTGTACTGTATCGTACATGCCTGGGCTTGTCCAGGCTGGCTCCGCCTGTGGCTACTCCCCTCGGGCTTCTGTATAAAGGTGGCAAGTCTCCGCCTCCGGACCCAGTTCGGGTCAAGAGGTAGGAGGCTTGCTGTTTAGTGTATTAAAGCCTCAGTTACGTTTATCACTCGTTGTGTATTATTGATGGTGTATCAATTTAATACACTAAACTCCTCAAGATGAACAAACTCATCACTCAAGCCTGATCGCCTGGAGCTGGACCCACAGGCAGCCAACGCTACAGAAACATTTGAACACTGGCTAAGCTGCTTCGAGCGTACCGCCCATCCTTCAACGAAGACCTCACAGACCTCCAGAACAAGCAGGTCCTCCACGCACAGGTGAGCCCAAGAGTCTTTAACCTTATCAGGGACGCCCCCTCGTACGCGGAAGCAGTAACGCTGCTAAAAGGACAATACGTGAAATCCGTTAACCAGGTATATGCTCGGCACCTCCTCGCCACGAGACGGCAACGCCCTGGGGAATTACTCTCAGAATTCCTGCGTGCCCTGCCCATCCTCTGCCGGAACTGTGACTGCCGGGCGATATCGGCTACCCAGCTGCTTATGTCGCGGGCATGAACTCTAACTATATTCGCCAGCGTCTACTAGAAGGGTGGACCCTTGGCCTCCCAGAGACAGTACAACTCTCCAACTCGCTGGAGGTGGCCTCCCAGAGCATGGGGGCCCACACCTCTGACCGCGCAACACCCTCGTGGGCCTCGTGGGCGCGGCTCAGGGGGGCCGCCATCTTGGGACCACTCTGCAGCCTCCCAGGAGCCCAGCTCACCCGACCGTACGCTGGCCGCCGCTACCTCCGACCGGCCTACCGACCACCTTACGACACTCGCCTCTGTCACACTCGACCAATCCCGGCCGCACCACATCGCGAAGTCCACAATGACCGTCCGGATCAACGGCCACGAGACAGCCTGCCTTTTCGACTCCGTGAGCACAGACAGCTTCATACACCCGGATACGGTAAGGCGCTGCTCCCTCCCCATCCTACCTGCGACCCAGAAAATCTCCCTGGCTTCCCGATCCCAAGCTGTAGAAATCCGGGAGTACTGTGTCACGACCCTTACCGTACAAGGCGTAGAGTAAACCAATTTTAAGCTCTACATCCTCCCCCATCTCTGCGCTGCCCTATTACTGGGGCTCGACTTCCAGTGACATCTCCAGAGCCTTACCCTAAAGTTTGATGGACCCCTGTCCTCCCTCACCATCTGAAGCCTTGCGACCCTTAAGGTCGCCCCACCCTCCCTCTTTGCTAACCTCACCCCGGACTGTAAGCCCGTCGCTACTAGGAGCAGACGCTACAGTGCCCGGGACAGGGCCTTCATCCGGTCGGATGTCCAGCGACTCCTGTGATAGGGAATCATTGAGGCCAGTAACACCCCCTGGAGAGTCCAAGTGGTGGTCGTCAAGACTGGGGAGAAGCACCGGATGGTCATCGACTACAGTCAGACCATCAACTGGCACACGCAGCTTGATGCGTACCCCTCCCCTGCATATCTGACATGGTCAACCAGATTGCGCAGTATCGAGTCTTCTCCACAGTTGACAAAGTCCGCGTACCACCAGCTCCCTATCCGCCCAGAGGACCGCCAATACACTGCCTTCGAGGCAGATGGCCGCCTCTATCACTTCCTCAGGATTCCCTTCAGCTTCACCAATGGGGTCTCGGTCTACCAAAGGGAAATGGACCGAATGGTTGACCAGTAAGGGCTGCGGGCATTGTTCCCGTACCTAGAGAACATCACCATCTGCGGCCATGACCAGTAGGACCATGACGAGAACCTCCGGAGCTTCCTCCACACCGCTAAACTCCTGAACCTCACCTATAATAAGGAAAAATGCGTCTTCCGCACAACCCGCCTAGCCATCCTCGGCTACGTCATGGAAAATGGAGTCCTAGGGCGCGACCCCCGGCCGCATGCGCCCCCTCCTGGAATTTCCCCTCCCCCACTGCCCCAAGGCCCTGAAGAGATGCCTGGGGTTCTTCTCCTATTATGCCCAGTGGGTCCCCAACCATGCAGACAAGGCCCACCCACTGATCAAATCCACCATTTTTCACCTGATGGCTGAGGCTCGCCTGGCCTTCAACTGCATCAAGGCAGATATTGCCAAGGCCACGATGCATGCTGCGGATGAGTCCATCCCATTCCAAGTGGAAAGTGATGCGTCGGACTTTTCTCTGGCCCCTACACTCAACCAGGCAGGCAGGCCCGTGGCTTTCTTCTCCCGTACCCTCCATGCCTCCGAAATTCGACACTCCTCTGTCGAAAAGGAAGCCCAAGCCATCGTAGAAGCTGTGCGACATTGGAGGCATTACCTGGCCGGCAGGTGATTCACTCTCTTCACTGACCAACGGTCAGTTGCCTTCATGTTCAATAACACACAGCGGGCAAGATCATGAATGACAAGATTCTGAGGTGGAGGATCGAGCTCTGCACCTACAGCTATGATATCTTGTATCGACCTGGGAAGCTCAATGAGCCCCAGATGCCCTATCCCGCGGTACATGTGCCAGCGCACAAGTAGACCAACTCCGGACCCTCCACAACAACCTCTGTCACCCGGGGGTCACCTGTTTTTTCCACTTCATCACGGCTCGTAACCTGCCTTACTCCACTGAGGAAGTCAGGAAGTCAGGTCCGTGACCAGGGTCGGCCAGGTCTGCGCGGAGTGCAAACCGCACTTCTATTGGCCAGACAGAGCACATCTGGCACCTCTCGCCACTTTGAGCGCCTCAGCATGGATTTCAAAGGGCTCCTCCACGGATTGTAACGTGTACTTCCTCAACATTGTTGACGAGTACTCAAGATTCCCCTTTGCCGTCCCATGCCCTGACATGACCTCTGCCACCATCAGCAAGGCCCTGCACAGTCTTTTCACCTTGTTCGGGTTCCCCACCTACATCCACAGTGATCGGGGATCCTCCTACATGAGCGACGAGTTGCGTCAGTTCCTGCTCAGCAAAGGCATCGCCTCGAGCAGGACGACCAGCTACAACCCCCGGGGAAACGGACAAGTGGAGATGGAGAACGTGACGGTCTGGAAGGCCGTCCTCCTGGCCCTACGGTCTAGAAGTCTCCCAGTCTCCCGCTGGCAAGAGGTCCTCTCCGACGCACTTCACTCCATCCGGTTGCTCCTGTGCACTGCCACCAACAAGACTCCTCTTGAACGTTTGTTTGCCTTCCCCAGGAAGTCCACCTCTGGGGTCTCGTTCCCATCCTGGCTGACAGTCCCGGGGCCCATCCTTCTCCGGAAGCACGCGAGGAGCCATAAATCAGAAGAAGAGGACAACACGCTCCCGGATGCGCAGGTCTCGACACCGGTGCCCACACCACAGCCGGGACTGAGGCGATCACAGCAGAAAGTCAAGGCCCCCGACAGACTTGACCTTTGAGACCACTTCACCCCCCCCCCCCCCCCACACCCCGGACTCTTTTTTAAACAGGGGTGATTATTGCATTATATGTACTGTATTGTATTGTACATGCCTGGGCTTGTCCAGGCTGGCTCCGCCTGTCGCTCCTCCCCTCGGCCTTCTGTATAAAGGTGGCAAGTCTCCGCCTCCGGACACAGTTCGGGTCCAGAGGCCAGGAGGCTTGCTGTTTAGTGTATTAAAGCCTCAGTTACGTTCATCACTCGTCGTGAGTTATTGATGGTGTATCACAGCCCATTTCCTGGTTCCTTCTGCATACACGGTGAGGCTCCGTACAAAACATCAAAGACAGGAGCCCAAAATAGCTTTATTTTTCAACGCAGCTATGGACATCGTCTTGAACAACGGCAGCCTTTCATTAGTTTGACAGTTTCCACTTCTTAGTTCAAAGAAAAAGTCACAGGGCATTGGCCACATCTAAAACCTGGCTGGATTTCTGTAAAACAAAATAACTATTTTCCCCCATTCCCTCCCCAGTTAATTGGTCAGACAGGCTTGCCAGAATCCAGGGGAATTACAGGACAGATACGTTGCATTAATAAAATGATGTGAGCCCCGACTGTTTTAAAATCAGTTTCGCTCATTCCTTCCAACATCTGGAACTTAGGAAGTCAATGACAAACACATTTGTGCATTGTGAACGCAACAGTCAATCGATTGGCTCAGAGAAATGGAACGTGCCTGTGCCAACAAAGAGCATTTAAACAGAAATTTGGAATAGAAGTACTTTTTTTAAAGAAATCGTTGGGTATCAGGGGTGGCATGATGGCACAGTGGTTAGCACTGCTGCCTCACAGCACCAGGGCCCCAGGTTCAATTCGGGTGACCGTCTGTGCGGAGTCTGCACATTCTCCCCGTGTCTGCGTGGGTTTCCTCCGGGTGCTCCGGTTTCCTCCCACAGTCCAAAGAGGTGCAGGTTAGATGGATTGGCCATGCTGAATTCCCCTTAGTGTCTTAGAACATAGAACATAGAACAGTACAGCACAGAACAGGCCCTTCGGCCCTCGATGTTGTGCCGAGCAATGATCACCCTACATTAAACCCACGTAACCCGTATACCCGTAACCCAACAATCCCCCCCCATTAACCTTACACTACGGGCAATTTAGCATGGCCAATCCACCTAACCCGCACATCTTTGGACTGTGGGAGGAAACCGGAGCACCCGGAGGAAACCCACGCACACACGGGGAGGACGTGCAGACTCCACACAGACAGTGGCCCAGCCGGGAATCGAACCTGGGACCCTGGAGCTGTGAAGCATTGATGCTAACCACCATGCTACCGTGAGGCCCCTTAAACGGTTAGGTGGGGTTACTGGGATAGGTTGGAGGCGTGGGGCTTAAGTCGGGTCCTCTTTCCAAGGGCCGGTGCAGACTCGATGGGCCGAATGGCCTCCTTCTGCACTGTAAATTCTATGATTCTATGAACGTTGCCGGGGTAAAGCTTAAAGGGTTGTCACAGTGTAGGTCAAAAACCTTTTGCTCGGAGCAAGGCATAGTGCAGGGATCTAACGGTTATATGACGACAGCAGCCAGAATACTCCGGCTTTTGGGATTTACTGTTCCCGCCGTCAGCGCACCCCCTTCCCACCGGTTTCCCGTCTATGTTGGTGGCTTCAATGGGAAATTCCGGCTGTGGGGACTGGATAATCCCACTCAGCATGTCCAGGAGTTATCGAAGAACATCGATTTGATTCACAAATTACACCCAATACTGCAGCTGAAGATTAACGGTCAACCACTGCACCCAAATCGACAATAATGAGGCCTTTAGCCCAGCTTCTCTCTTTTATGCCTGATTGCCCTTTGAGTGCTTGAAGTCCATTACACAAGAAAAAGAAATCCACTATGTCCAGACACTGCACCTTCTTTGCAAAAGCACTTGGGACAATAGTTCCCTGGTCCATTCACCGTGGCTGTGTCGTGACCAATCAGTGCCGACCTGCCAACCAATAAGCATCCCTTTCTTGTGCAACATAAATTGTCGTTGGGTATTTGCTGAAAAAAAGAGACATTTTGTTGAAGCTTTTCATCTCGCATTCATCAGGACAATTTGCAAGAATATTTGCAATTCACACATTGTTCCTTTTGAAATTTGACATTCTTGCGTTTGTCCTGATGGGTGCAAGAGGCAAAGGTTCGACAGCATGTCTCTTTTCATCAATATTCAAGTCCTTTCTTACCAAGCGACAATTAATGAAATGAAATGAAAAATGAAATGAAATGAAAATCGCTTATTGTCACGAGTAGGCTTCAATGAAGTTACTGTGAAAAGCCCCTAGTCGCCACATTCCGGCACCTGTCCGGGGAGGCTGGTAGGGGAATCGAACCGTGCTGCTGGACTGCTTGGTCTGCTTTAAAAGCCAGCGATTTAGCCCAGTGAGCCAAACCAGGAATCAAGGAATGAAATTCCTTGCCCCTCTCACACCCTGCAAATCTTCCCCCACTGTCGATGTGCAACTTCAAATACAGTTTCCTTAATCTCTCCTCATAAGGCAATCCTGCCATTCCAGGGAATAGTCTGTGGACATCTGTTGCGCTCCCTCTACAACAAGTATATTTTTGTTCAGATGAAACTGTGCACAACACTCAACTAATTTGGCACCAGTCAAGGATTGAACTTGGAACGTTGCGGTCTGTTCGGCTCAATGGAACAATGGCCGGTGCAGATATCCATTCGGGAAGCTTCAGTCAATTTAACTTCAGCAAGAAGCTGAAGGTTTGTCTTTCGCAAGAGGCGGTGGCGTAGTGGCTATGTCACTGGGCTAGTAATCCAGAGGCCCAGACTAACGCTCTCACCATGGCAACTGGTGCTATTTAAATTCAATTAATAAAACCTGGAATTAAAAGTCGGTCTCAGTATTAGTGACCATGCGACAACTGTCGATTGTCACCAAAAACGATCTGGTTCACTAATGGTCTTTTAGGGAAGGAAATCTGCCGTCCTTACCCGGTCTGGCCTACATGTGACTCCAGACCCACAGCAATGTGGCTGACTCTTAACTGCCCTCTGAAATGGCCCAGCAAGTCACTCAGTTCAAGGGCAATTAGGGATGGGCAACAAATGCTGGCCTTGCCAGCTATGTCCACATTCCACAGAAGAATAAATGTTTAGCCATTGCTCAGTAGGTTGCACTCCACATTCCGGTCAGAAAGTTACTGGTTCGAGAGACACCAGCATAAAACCTAAGCTGAAACCCCAGTATGACGGGGGAGGGCTGGAGAGCCTAATAACCTTGAATGCAACCAGCCAAGGTCCAAGGGACTGAGGGAGTGCCAACCTTTCAACGAGACATTAAACCCTTGCCCTCTTTAGTGGACTTCAGATATTGTTGAATGGGCAGCACGGTAGCATGGTGGTTAGCATCAATGCTTCACAGCTCCAGGGTCCCAGGTTCGATTCCCGGCTGGGTCACTGTCTGTGCGGAGTCTGCACGTCCTCCCCGTGTCTGCGTGGGTTTCCTCCGGGTGCTCCGGTTTCCTCCCACAGTCCAAAGATGTGCGGGTTAGGTGGATTGGCCATGTTAAATTGCCCGTAGTGTCCTAAAAAGGTTAAGGGGGGAGTTGTTGGGTTACGGGTATAGGGTGGATACGTGGGTTTGAGTAGGGTGATCATGGCTCGGCACAACATCGAGGACCGAAGGGCCTGTTCTGTGCTGTACTGTTCTATGTTCTATGTTCTATAACAGCAGAAGCGTTCCCCTGCTCAATATTCCAGAGCAATATTTATTCCTCCATCAACATTGCTACACACATTATCCGATCATTACCACGTTACTGTTTGTGAGAGCTTTATGGGCCAGTTTTCCGGCGAGGAGATGGGAAGTGGGAGTCAGGAATGTTTCCGATTCTGAAGAGGCCCCCAATCACCATATTTTGCTTTGGGAAGGACGAAATGGGGCCTGGTAACTCCGGAAACAATTTGGAGGCAGTCAGAGAGGTGTGCGAGTGCCAAGGCAGGCTAGTTGGAAGACCCTGGGCTCCAATACTATTGCACTCAAGGCTGTTCAGCCCTTTGGCTCTCACCTGTCACACCCCCCTCACCTTCCCACCCATGCCTCCTCATACCTCCCACGCACCCTCATCTCCCCCCCATCCATGCCCCCTCATATCCCCCCATTCTCACTGAGCTGGTTCCATTTAAGTTATGAAGCTCAGACCTGCAAAGATGGAACACACTCCCGCTCTCCCTCGCGGGGAGAGTTCAGACGATCAAAATGAACGTACTGCCCAGGTTCCTCTTCCTGTTTAGATCCATTCCGATCTACATCCCCAAGGCCTTTTTCAAAGCGCTGGACAAACTCATCATGGCGTTCGTATGGGGGGGTAAAAATGCTAGGATCCCAAAGAAGGTCTTACAAAAAACAAAAACCAGGGGAGGGTTAGCCCTCCCGAATCTACAATTCTACCACTGGGCAGCAACAGCCGAGCGAGTAAGGGGATGGATCCAGGAGCCAGAAGCTGAGTGGGTGCGTGCGGAGGAGGCCTCCTGCATGGGAACCTCCCTCCGGGCCCTCGCCACGGCAGCACTCCCATCCCCACCCAAAAAACACTCCAGCAGCCCAGTGGTGACAGCCACCCTCCAATCCTGGAACCAACTGCGGCAGCAACTTGGCCTGACCAAAATGTCGAACAGGGCTCCCATCTGCAACAACCATAGGTTCAAACCAGCACTGACCGACGCCACCTTCAAAAGGTGGAGGCAGGACGGGGGAACATTGACAGTCAGGGACCTATACACGGACGACAGGATCGCAACACTGGACGAACTGACAGAGAAATTTCAGCTAGCTGGGGGGAACGAGCTACGGTACCTGCAGCTCAAAAACTTCCTACGAAAGGAGACAAGGACGTACCCACAACCGCCACGACAGACACTACTGGAAGACCTACTGGACGCAAGTATCCTAGAGAAAGGGAACTGTAGTGACATGTATGACCGACTGGTAGATAGGGACGACACCGTACTGGACGCAACAAGGAGGAAATGGGAGGACGACCTGGGGATGGAGATAGGGTGGGGACTCTGGAGCGAAGCACTGCATAGGGTCAACTCCACCTCCACGTGCGCAAGGCTCAGCCTGACGCAACTAAAAGTGGTACATAGAGCCCACCTAACAAGAACCCGTATGAGTAGGTTCTTCCCGGAGGTGGAAGACAGATGTGAGCGGTGCCAAAGAGGCCCGGCCAACCACGCCCACATGTTCTGGTCTTGCCCCAGACTTGTGGAGTACTGGACAGCCTTCTTCGAGGCTATGTCCAAAGTGGTGGGGGTGAGGGTGGAGCCATGCCCGATAGTGGCGGTCTTCGGGGTTTCAGACCAGCCAGATCTATTCCTGGGGAGGAGGGCGGACGCCCTTGCCTTTGCCTCCCTGATCGCCCGCCGTAGAATCCTGTTTGGCTGGCGGTCAGCAGCACCGCCCAGAGCTGCGGACTGGCTGTCCGACCTCTCGGAATCTCTCCAAATGGAGAAAATCAAATTTGCCATCCGAGGGTCGGACGACGGCTTCCACAGAACGTGGGAGCCATTCATGCCACTGTTCCGGGACCTATTTGTGGCCAATGTACAAGAGGAAGAATAGTCGGGGGAAGGTAGCGGGGGGGGGGGGGGGGGGGGGGGGGGGCTACAGGTTCGTTACGGGGGTTCGATGGCTAGCTAAGGCCCAAAACCAAGCTACATAACATGTTGAGGGGGGGGGGGGGGGGGGGGGGCGCAGTTACTACTACGAAGATGCTTACCTGTAAATATGTATGTTAATTTTTGCGTGTTTGTTTTTGTTTGTTTCTCTCTCCTAACAATTTGTAATTTGTTCAATATAAAATACGAAAACTGAATAAAAACATTTATAAAAAAAAGTTATGAAGCTCAGTCATTCATTCACAATAAGATCCTCTAGTAGCTGTTGGCCAGACATCAGGGGCGGGATTCTCTCAGCCCGGGTCCGGGCCGGAGAATCCCTGCAACCGGAGCGAATCGCGCCACGCCGCCCCGACGTCGGGACTCTGCGGAGAATCGGCGCC
Organism: Scyliorhinus canicula; assembly: GCF_902713615.1. NCBI lineage: Eukaryota > Metazoa > Chordata > Chondrichthyes > Carcharhiniformes > Scyliorhinidae > Scyliorhinus > Scyliorhinus canicula. The sequence continues at coordinate 294,513,631 of NC_052146.1, forward strand.
ACTGGCGCCAACGTAGTCAGTCCGGTGCCGGTCAGGGGCCGTGTACGATTCTCGGCCCGGAATGGGCCGAGCGGCCGTAGCAAAAAACCCGAGTCCCACTGGCGCCGTTCTAATCTGCTTTTAGCTGGCGGGACCTCAGCATGGAAGGGTCCGGGGGCGGCCTCGGGGGGGGGGGGGGGGGGGGATCGACCCCGGGGCGGGCCTCCATTGTGGCCTGGCCCGCGATCGGGGCCCACCGATTGGCGGGCCGACTGCTTGGGCTAGGGGGCCTCCTTTCTTACACGCCGCCCCTTTAGCCCTATACATGTTGCGTCGAGGCCGGCAAGGAGAAGGGAGCCACTGCGCATGCGCACGTTGGCGCCGGTGCCACTGCGCATGCGCAGACCCCGCAGCGCCCAGTTGACTCCGGGATCAGCAGCTGGAGCGATGTGGGTCATTCCAGTGCCGGGCTGGCCCCCTGTTGGGGCCAGAATTGCTGACCCTGAGGCCACGTTGACGGCGTCAACACTTAGCCTCAGGATCACAGAATCCCAACCCTGTTTCCCCAGATAGCCTCACTATGAATGCTTGACTGAGCTCCAAGACTCACTAATGGGATCAGCCCAGTAGGGGTCTGTTTACACAGCCTGAAGGGGAGCGTTAGCTTCAACTGAGTTATTCTTTCTTTGATATGGCTTTTCAATGCCTGCGCGTTTGTTTGGTCAAGTTTAAGAGGTGTGAATGGAGTACAGCTTCAGTTCCTGATGTTACAAATGGCTTTATCTGATGGACACCTTTATAAGGTTGTAAGAGCTGCAGTTTTATTCTAAGGAGATTTTTGCATGGCTGTTTATTGCATGAGCATTTCAAAGACTTGCCGCTGTCATATGGCTCACTGGTTCAGTACAGAGTGCATCGTGGGCGAGTGGGATTGAGGATGTAGGGGGTAGTGGGGATGATAGGGGCATGGGTAAGACCTTTTAAACCTACCTGTCCAAAGGTACCCGACTCCAAACTATGATTCTCGAGAAGCAGTGAGCCATGGGTCCTGAAGAAGCTCACCAGGTTGCACTAAAATTGGGGGAGGGTGGGGGAGGGTGGAGAACGATGGTCTGAGAGGCCTATCCACACACTGGAATCAGCCATGTTGGGAGTACAGGGCGCGGCCTCGATCCACATACCCATATCCCTCACCAGCAGAAGTTGCCAGAAATGGGAATGTGGGTGGCAATCACGGAATCGGGTCCCGCCTTCCGTTTGCAAAGGCCTTTGAAGTCAGCCTGACTCCAGGGGAACCGCGCCCTACATTTAGGAATTGCAGAATTAGCTGCTTCATGGTCAACATTACAACAATCATTTATCGTACTTCAAAAACTTCGCTGGCTGCAAAATGCTTTGGGACTGCCTAAGGTGGTAAAGACTTATGGAAGCGTGCAAGCTCTCTGCAGGAGTAATTCGCCTCGGTGCCACTCCACCGCCTTTTCCCCAAACGTTTTTCCACTTCACACAATGAATCCAAGGCTCCTCTGAAAGCCCGGATTGGGTCTGCCTCCGCCACACCCTCAGGCCGCGCACTCCAGACCCTAACCACGCGCTGCGGAAAAACATTGTTGACATTGCTTCTTTTGCTGATCACCTTCAGTCTGTCTCCTCCGGTTTCCCATCCTTCGTGGGAAGTTTCTCCCTACCTACTCCGCCCTGACCACTCATGATTTTGAATACCGCTATCAAATCTAATATCAATCTCGTCTTCTCCGAGGAGAACCGTTACTCAACTTCCTCATCTCTGGAACCATTCTCGTGAAGCTTTTCCCTGAAGCCTTTGCACCCTTTCTAAAATGGTGGGCCCAGAACTGGACGCAAGACTCTAGAACATAGAACATTACAGGGCAGTACGGGCCCTTCGGCCCTCGATGTTGCGCCGACCAAACTCTAGTTGAGACTGAACCGGTGGTTGACGCCAGTTTAACATAATCTCTTTGCCTACTCTTTGCATCTAATTATAAAGCCCAGGATTCCGTATGATTTTTTAACTGCTCTCTCAAACTACCCTGCCACCTTCAATCATTTGCGCACATATTACGCACAAGTTACATTTGAATTACACAAGTGCTGGGGCAGCACGGTAGCATGGTGGTTAGCATAAATGCTTCACAGCTCCAGGGTCCCAGGTTCGATTCCCGGCTGGGTCACTGTCTGTGTGGAGTCTGCACGTCCTCCCCGTGTGTGTGTGGGTTTCCTCCGGGTGCTCCGGTTTCCTCCCACAGTCCAAAGATGTGCGGGTTAGGTGGATTGGCCATGCTAAATTGCCCGTAGTGTCCTAAAAAGTAAGGTTGGGGGGGGTTGTTGGGTTAAGGGTATAGGGTGGATACGTGGGTTTGAGTAGGGTGATCATTGCTCGGCACAACATCGAGGGCCGAAGGGCCTGTTCTGTGCTGTACTGTTCTATGTTCTAAAGACCATCTTCTACATGATGTGGAGATGCTGGCGTTGGACTGGGGTGAGCACAGTAAGAAGTCTTACAACACCAGGTTAAAGTCCAACAGGTTTGTTTCAAACACAAGCTTTCGGAGTGCAGCTCCTTCCTCAGGTGAAGGAAGGAGCAGTGCTCCGAAAGCTAGTGTTTGAAACAAACATGTTGGACTTTAACCTGGTGTTGTAAGACTTCTTACCATCTTCTGCAAGAGAGGATCTACCATCGCCCCATCGTGACACCTCCAAGTCACTCACCACCTTGACTTGGAAATAATCGTTGTTCCTTCACTGTCGCTGGGTCAGAATCCTGGAACTCCCTCCCTAACAGCACTGTGGGTGTACCTACACCTGAATGACTGCGGCGGTTCAAGAAGGCAACTCACCACCATCTTCTGAAGGGCAACTAGGGATGGGCAATAAATGCTGACCAAACCAGCGATGCCCACATCCCGCAAATGAAGTAAAAAAAATATATATATATACCCCCAGCTATAGCCCCTTAAGTAAATGTACAGGGTAATGGCCAGGCATCTGTTTCTCCACATCGGGCGGTGAGAGAGAGTGAAAAAAGCGATTTCCCTGGCTGGGGAGGCGAACACCGAGGGACATAATCAAAACGTCACATGCGGGGCTTTCAGGGTTAAAGTTCAGAAAAACTTCTACATGTTGGGGGCGGCAGAAGTTTGGAAAGCTCTTCTGCCAACGGCAGCTGGTGAAAGATGATTGGATCACTTTCAAACACATTGGTAGATTTTGGCTAACCAAAAGTAGTGTGCATCGCAGCCCAGCATAACCGACAGTATTGAGGAATATGGAGAAAAGGTGGATATATGGAGGTAGGTCACACGGGTCAGCCATGATCTCACTGAAAGGCAGGGCAGACTTGAAGGGCTGAATGGCCTCCTCCTCGTCCTCTGCTGTTAGGTTAGGTGGATTGGCCCTTTGTGTCCAAAGATGCGCAGTTAGCTGGGGTCACAGGGACAGGGCGGGGGAGTGAGTCAAGCTGGGGGTCCTCTTTCGGAGGGTCTCCGACTCGATGGGCCGAATGGTCTCCTTCTGCACAGTAGGGATTCTATCAATCGCATTAAATAATATCTGTCTGGACCTGCCTGCCGCTATTCCTTTAAACTGTTGCCTACATGTTGACATTGTGCAATCTAATGTGCTTGAATCAAAATGAGATGCAATTGCTTAAGTGTTGCAGCCATAACTCAGAAAGCAATGCTGCTGCGTATGAAGTAATGTAGGATTATCGTGTAGCCGCAGTGATCTATGGTCCAGCTTAAAATGCTATCAATCAGATCACTGGACACAAATGAATTAGCAAAAAAATGTACTACTTCCACCTGATTAACCTCACGCCTGGGAGGTAATTGTGCTGCCTGAATGCCTGCTCTCTCTCATCATAGACACTGTGCAAGGTTTCTTTCCTTTGTGTGTTCGACGCCGAGCCCAGGAAAAGCCTTCTTGCAAGTGTGAAGTGGCCAAGCTGTCAACAGTCGACGGCATAGCCGACCCTTCCTGTGGAAACAGCCAGAATTTCCGGGTCGACGCTGTGGGTTTTTAAATGTTGTTTTTCGCAATCGAAACAAATCCATATAATTCTCTGCAAGTCCATATTCTCCTCGGCACTTGCTCTAACCAAATCCTCGCTGGTCTTTCACCCACGCCCACCTTCTGGTCTAGTCACTGAGGCTGATGAACTGTAGTGTGCATCGCAGCCCAGCCTAACGCTGTCCTTATTTGATAAGCACAGGCTTGTGTTACAGGACAGTACATGCGTTAGCCAATACAGACTTATGGACAGAGCGGGAGAGAAATTGGGGATACGACACTGTACTCTGTACCAGGACATCTATTTTATAGAGAATGATGCTTAATGCCACCAGGCAACAATGTCTCTGAACAGCAATACTCACACATTAAATTACTGCCCACATTTTGATGACATTTCTACATTGTCAGTTTTATTCCATCTTATTTCCTTTGCAAATTCCTCTGTCTAATTCTCAAACGAGAATTGATTGATTCCTTAACACCTTAAAATGACTTCAACCATTGCCCAACCCATCATGGACATTTCTCTCTCTCCCTCTCTCCACTTATCGATCCAGTATTCGCCTCTCTGACAATCCAGTATTCCCCTCTCTGACGATCCAGTATTCCCCTCTCTGACGATCCAGTATTCCCCTCTCTGACGATCCAGTATTCCCCTCTCTGACGATCCAGTATTCGCCTCTTTGACGCTCCAATATTCCCCTCGCTGACGATCCAATATTCCCCTCTCTGACGATCCAATATTCCCCTCTCTGACGATCCAGTATTCCCCTCTCTGATGATCCAATATTCCCCTCTCTGACGATCCAATATTCGCCTCTCTGACGATCCAGTATTCGCCTCTCTGACGATCCAGTATTCGCCTCTCTGACGATCCAATATTCCCCTCTCTGACGATCCAATATTCCCCTCTCTGACGATCCAATATTCCCCTCTCTGACGATCCAATATTCCCTCTCTGACGATCCAGTATTCGCCTCTCTGACGAACCAGTATTCCCCTCTCTGACGATCCAGTATTCCCCTCTCTGACGATCCAATATTCCCCTCTCTGACGATCCAATATTCCCCTCTCTGACGATCCAATATTCCCCTCTCTGACGATCCAATATTCCCCTCTCTGACGATCCAATATTCCCTCTCTGACGATCCAATATTCCCTCTCTGACGATCCAATATTCCCCTCTCTGACGATCCAATATTCACCTCTCTGACGATTCAGTATTCACCTCTCTGACGATCCAATATTCCCCTCTCTGACGATCCAATATTCCCCTCTCTGACGATCCAATATTCACCTCTCTGACGATTCAGTATTCACCTCTCTGACGATCCAATATTCCCCTCTCTAACGATCCAATATTCCCCTCTCTGACGATCCAATATTCCCCTCTCTAACGATCCAATATTCACCTCTCTGACAATCCAGTATTCGCCTCTCTGATGATCCAATATTCACCTCTCTGACGATCATGTATTCCCCTCTATGACAATCCAGTATTCGCCTCTCTGACGATCCAATATTCCCTCTCTGACGATCCAGTATTCGCCTCTCTGACGATCCAATATTCCCCTCTCTGACGATTCAGTATTCCCCTCTCTGACGATCCAATATTCACCTCTCTGACGATTCAGTATTCACCTCTCTGACGATCCAATATTCCCCTCTCTGACGATCCAATATTCCCTCTCTGACGATCCAATATTCCCCTCTCTGACGATCCAGTATTCACCTCTGATGATCCAATATTCATCTCTCTGACGATCCAATATTCCCCTCTCTGACGATTCAGTATTCACCTCTCTGACGATCCAATATTCCCCTCTCTGACGATCCAGTATTCCCCTCTCTGATGATCCAGTATTCCCCTCTCTGACGATCCAATATTCCCTCTCTGATGATCCAATATTCCCCTCTCTGACGATTCAGTATTCACCTCTCTGACGATTCAGTATTCACCTCTCTGATGATTCAGTATTCACCTCTCTGACGATCCAATATTCACCTCTCTGACGATCCAATATTCCCTCTCTGATGATCCAATATTCCCCTCTCTGACGATCCAATATTCCCCTCTCTGACGATCCAATATTCCCCTCTCTGACGATCCAATATTCCCCTCTCTGACGATCCAATATTCCCCTCTCTGACGATCCAGTATTCCCCTCTCTGACGATCCAGTATTCGCCTCTCTGACGATCCAATATTTCCCTCTCTGATGATTCAGTATTCCCCTCTCTGACGATTCAGTATTCCCCTCTCTGACAATCCAGTATTCGCCTCTCTGACAATCCAGTATTCCCCTCTCTGACGATCCAGTATTCGCCTCTCTGACGATTCAGTATTCGCCTCTCTGACGATCCAATATTCCCCTCTCTGACGATCCAATATTCCCCTCTCTGACGATCCAATATTCCCCTCTCTGACGATCCAATATTCCCTCTCTGACGATTCAGTATTCACCTCTCTGACGATCCAATATTCCCCTCTCTGACGATCCAATATTCCCCTCTCTGACGATCCAATATTCCCCTCTCTGACGATCCAATATTCCCTCTCTGACGATCCAGTATTCCCCTCTCTGACGATCCAGTATTCACCTCTCTGACGATCCAATATTCCCCTCTCTGACGATCCAATATTCACCTCTCTGACAATCCAATATTCCCCTCTCTGACGATTCAGTATTCATCTCTCTGACGATTCAGTATTCACCTCTCTGACGATTCAGTATTCACCTCTCTGACGATTCAGTATTCACCTCTCTGACGATCCAATATTCACCTCTCTGACGATCCAATATTCCCTCTCTGATGATCCAATATTCCCCTCTCTGACGATCCAATATTCCCTCTCTGACAATCCAGTATTTGCCTCTCTGACGATCCAGTATTCGCCTCTCTGACGATCCAGTATTCCCCTCTCTGACAATTCAGTATTCCCCTCTCTGACGATCCAATATTCCCTCTCTGACGATCCAATATTCCCCTCTCTGACGATCCAATATTCCCCTCTCTGACGATCCAATATTCCCCTCTCTGACGATCCAGTATTCGCCTCTCTGATGATCCAATATTCCCCTCTCTGACGATCCAGTATTCCCCTCTCTGACGATCCAATATTCCCCTCTCTGACGATCCAGTATTCCCCTCTCTGACGATCCAGTATTCGCCTCTCTGACGATCCAATATTTCCCTCTCTGATGATTCAGTATTCCCCTCTCTGACGATCCAATATTCCCCTCTCTGACGATCCAGTATTCGCCTCTCTGACGATTCAGTATTCGCCTCTCTGACGATCCAATATTCCCCTCTCTGACGATCCAATATTCCCCTCTCTGACGATCCAATATTCCCCTCTCTGACGATCCAATATTCCCTCTCTGACGATTCAGTATTCACCTCTCTGACGATCCAATATTCCCCTCTCTGACGATCCAATATTCCCCTCTCTGACGATCCAATATTCCCCTCTCTGACGATCCAGTATTCCCCTCTCTGACAATCCAGTATTCACCTCTCTGACAATCCAGTATTCCCCTCTCTGACGATCCAGTATTCACCTCTCTGACGATCCAATATTCCCCTCTCTGACGATCCAGTATTCCCCTCTCTGACAATCCAGTATTCACCTCTCTGACAATCCAGTATTCCCCTCTCTGACGATCCAGTATTCACCTCTCTGACGATCCAGTATTCCCCTCGCTGACGATCCAACATTCACCTCTCGGACGATCCAATATTCCCCTCTCTGACGATCCAGTATTCGCCTCTCTGACGATCCAATATTCCCCTCTCTGACGATCCAATATTCCCTCTCTGATGATTCAGTATTCCCCTCGCTGACGATCCAATATTCACCTCTCTGACGATCCAATATTCACCTCTCTGACGATCCAATATTCCCTCTCTGACGATCCAGTATTCGCCTCTCTGACGATCCAATAGTCCCCTCTCTGACAACCCAGTATTCCCCTCTCTGACGATCCAATATTCGCCTCTCTGACGATCCAATATTCCCCTCTCTGACGATCCAATATTCCCCTCTCTGACGATCCAGTATTCGCTTCTCTGACGATCCAATATTCCCCTCTCTGACAATCCAGTATTCCCCTCTCTGACGATCCAGTATTCGCCTCTCTGACGATCCAATATTCCCCTCTCTGACGATCCAATATTCCCCTCTCTGACGATCCAGTATTCGCCTCTCTGATGATCCAATATTCCCCTCTCTGACAATCCAGTATTCCCCTCTCTGACGATCCAGTATTCCCCTCTCTGACAATCCAGTATTCCCCTCTCTGATGATCCAGTATTCGCCTCTCTGACGATCCAGTATTCGCCTCTCTGACGATCCAATATTCGCCTCTCTGACAATCCAATATTCCCCTCTCTGACGATCCAATATTCCCCTCTCTGACGATCCAATATTCCCCTCTCTGACGATCCAATATTCCCCTCTCTGACGATCCAGTATTCCCCTCTCTGACGATCCAATATTCCCCTCTCTGACGATCCAATATTCCCCTCTCTGACGATCCAGTATTCCCCTCTCTGACGATCCAATATTCCCCTCTCTGACAATCCAGTATTCCCCTCTCTGACGATCCAATATTCCCCTCTCTGACGATCCAATATTCGCCTCTCTGACGATCCAATATTCGCCTCTCTGACGATCCAGTATTCCCCTCTCTGACGATCCAATATTCCCTCTCTGACGATCCAATATTCCCCTCTCTGACGATCCAGTATTCCCCTCTCTGACGATCCAATATTCCCCTCTCTGACGATCCAATATTCCCTCTCTGACGATCCAGTATTCACCTCTCTGACGATCCAGTATCCGCCTCTCCGTTGAGTGCAGAAACCTTTCCCCTGCCTCAATGCCGCACACCACCGGTGTATCATGTCTGCGCAGAGGTTTACTGCCCACTGGTCTCGTTTACCATCTGTACCAACTGCTGGCTTCCATGGTTCCCTCGATAACTCCCGGGAGCCCCTTTCCCGGCCCGAGGTCTCTCTTCAATAGTAACTTTAATAACATCTTGTGCTGACCACCAAATAGCCTGGGGTTACCCAGCAATTTCACCATCAGTTTGCACAATGTGCTTCTCCCCACAACCCACTCATTCTCTTTTTTAATATGCCTTTTATTATTTTGCCAGCCGCCTCAACTGCTTTCCATAAGACGTCGGAACGGAAGTAGGCCATTCGGCCCATCAAGTCCGTTCCACCACTCAGTGAGACCATGACTGATCTGATAATCCTGAACTCCACTTTCCTGCCTCATCACTGTAACCCTTGATTCCCTCACTGATTAAAATGCTGGGCGGGATTCTCCATAGCATCACGCCAAAATCGGGATCGGCGATCCGGTGGAGAACGGACTCCGACGATCGATCCGGGGAAAGCGCCGGTTTGATGCCGGTTTGCGATGCTCCGGCCCCTGCAAACCGCGTCATCGGGACACGCGGCACGCGCAGTCGCAAGGCCATTGGCACGTCACCGGCTGGCCCACCCACGATGCTCCACCCCTGATGGGCCAGGTTCCTGGCGGCATGGGCCTCGTGTGGTCTCAGCGGTCGGGAACCTGGTGTACCAGCTGCAGACAATGCCCAATGCCGCCACACCCGTCCGGGATTTGTGCCGCTGGCCGGGGGGGGGGCACCTTAACTAGGGCCAATGGGACCGGTGGAGAGTGGCCGGGGGATGGGCTGTGGGGTTGGGGTGGGCAGGTTAGGGTTCAAGCACGACCGCCGCCCTGTTTATCGGCGCAACCAGTGCAGGTCATCAGCCCTGCGCATGCGCGGCCCGGGACCTGGCCATTCTCTGGCTGTTTTCCGCACGATCCACGGGTGTTTCACGCGTCGCCCCCCCCACCGGTACTGGAACTTTCCTGTCGTGAACCACCCGCGGTTTCTCCATTAGCGCCGGCATTTAGCCCTGGAACAGAGAATTCCGCCCGCTGTCTATCACTCGCGCCCGTGCTCTCCCACTCACAAGGAAACGGAATGGTTCCAGAAGAATAATAATGTTGACTTTGTGCTATCCTGCTATGAACTTACAATCTGGAATCTATCATCAAGGAAGAAATAGCGAGGCATCTGGATGGAAATTGTCCCATTGGGCAGACGCAGCATGGGTTCGTAAAGGGCAGGTCATGCCTAACTAATTTAGTGTAATTTTTTGAGGACATTACCAGTGCTGCAGACAACAGGGAGCCAATGGATGTGGTATATCTGGATTTCTGGAAAGCTTTTGACAAGGTGCCACACAGAGGTTGCTGCATGGCGTTAAGGGTGAAATGGTAGCCTGGATAGAGGATTGGTTAATTCATAGAAAGCAAAGAGTGGGGATTAATGGGTGTTTCTCTGGTCGGCAATCAGTAGCTAGTGGTGTCCCTCAGGGATCAGTGTTGGGCCCACAATTGTTCACAATTTACATAGATGATTTGGAGTTGGGGACCAAGGGCAATGTGTCCAAGTTTGCAGATGACACTAAAATGAGTGGTAAAGCAAAAAGTGCAGAGGATACTGGAAGTCTGCAGAGGGATTTGGATAGGTTAAGTGAATGGGCTAGGGTCTGGCAGATGGAATACAATGTTGACAAATGTGAGGTTATCCATTTTGGTAGGAATAACAGCAAAATGGATTATTATTTAAATGGCAAAATATTAAAACATGCCGCTGTGCAGAGAGACCTGGGTGTGCTAGTGCATAAGTCGCAAAAAGTTGGCTCACAGGTGCAACAGGTGATTAGGAAGGCGAATGGAGTTTTGCCCTTCATTGCTAGAGGGATGGAGTTTAAGACTAGGGAGGTTATGCTGCAATTGTATAAGGTGTTAGTGAGGCCACACCTGGAGTATTGTGTTCAGTTTTGGTCTCCTTACCTGAGAAAAGACGTACTGGCGCTGGAGGGTGTGCAGAGGAGATTCACGAGGTTAATCCCAGACCTGAAGGGGTTGGATTATGAGGAGAGGTTGAGTAGACTGGGACTGTACTCGCTGGAATTTAGAAGGATGAGGGGGGTCTTATAGAAACATATAAAATTATGAAGGGAATAGATAGGATAGATGTGGGTAGGTTGTTTCCACTGGCGGGTGAAAGCAGAACTAGGGGGCATAGCCTCAAAATAGATTTAGGACTGAGTTTAGGAGGAACTTCTTCACCCAAAGGGTTGTGAATCTATGGAATTCCTTGCCCAGTGAAGCAGTTGAGGCTCCTTCATTAAATGTTTTTAAGGTAAAGATAGATAGTTTTTTGAAGAATAAAAGGATTAAGGGTTATGGTGTTTGGGCCGGAAAAAGATCAACCATGATCTCATTGAATGGCGGAGCAGGCTTGAGGGGCCAGGTGGCCTACTCCTGCTCCTAGTTCTATGTTCAAACCATGTGAATTAGGAGCAGGAGTAGGCCACTCAGCTCCTCGAGCCTGCTCCGCCATTCAATGAGATTGTGGCCAATCTGACTGTGACCTCAACCCCATATTCCCGCCTGCCCCCAATAACCTTTCACCCCCTTGTTCATCAAGAACCTATCTATCTCTGCCTTAAAAACATTGAAAGACTCTGATCCCACTGCGTTTTTAAGGAAGAGAGTTCCCGAGCCCCACAACCCTTTGAGAGAAAAGGATTCTCTTCAGCTCTGTCGTAAATGAGCAACCCCTTATTTTTAAACAGTGACAGTTCCCACCCCAGCCTCAAAGCCCCCCCCCCCCGGCCCCACTCTTCAGCCTTGACCTGATTGGGAGGCCTCCGAGCATCACCTCACACCACCCCTGCCCAGGTTCTCCCGCTGGCTGGCTCTTCCACACTCCACCACACTAACCATAATATCGAACTGACTTGGCAATGGGCAAGTTAATTATTTTGTAATATGAGGTACTTGGATGCTTTCCATAATTAACAAGCGATTAAATCAAATGGTGTCACCGGCAGCGCAGTCCAAATTAACGAGAATTATTGGCTTGCTAGAACAAAATTAATTGGCACATCATGCTGACCTTTAATTCGACAATTGATTCGCTTGCCCGGTTTCACTCGTTACAGATGCAGGTCGGGACTTGAGTGCATTTTTAACTCTTCGCTGTGTGGGGCCAGAGTAAGGAATGATCCCCCAGGCCCATTAAGGACAAATTAGGCCTCCAAACCCTCGCCCTCTGTTTGAATGTGAGACCCGCCGGCCACCCCAGGCATCTTCCAGTCCCGCCGAAAGTTGATGGTACCTTTGGCTAGGCCGCATGATCTCTCGCAACGGATCCCGCCTGGTCAGGACTGGGAAATCCTGGCCAGAGTTAATGTTCCAGGGTCTGTGACCTTTCTTCAGAACTGGGAAAAGTTACAGAGGTGGGGTAGGTTTTCAACGAGGGGGCTGGTGGGATAAGGACAAAAGGCGGGTCTGTGGCAGGGTTAAAGTCAGGAGACGTTGAATGACAGAAGAGTCGTCCAGGGCCAAAGGGAGTGGAGATGGGGTAAGAAAGGAAACAATAGATGTGCCCAGGGCAGGAGTGCGGCTGGCTGAAAGATAAAATAGGAGGAACAACCAGAACAAACAAAGGAAAGTAGACAAAATGGCCGCCACAATTAGGGTACGAGTACTCGTCAACACTGCTTTTTGCTGAAAAGACGAGGGCCTGTCCTCTTCAGCCAGGAATCTTTCATTCTCCTGACATGTCAGATTGTTTATTAAAATGACTTTTATATTCCCTTCATGGTGGATTAGAAACATGGCGATGGAGGCTTCCTCAAGCACAGGGCTTTCCAAGCTGCGGGTCAACACCCCCAGTGGGGTCGCGAGATGACATTTGGGGGTCAAGAGCTCTGAGGCACGTGGAGCTCTGACCGAGTGTTAACAACAGTGAGGCCCCCTCAAATCCATGCGTTTTTTTGCAAACAGTGGTATGGCCTAACTGGCACGAGTACTTCTCCCGAAGAAACCAGGGACACGGTCGGTGGCTATTATTGACAAACCACACACGCACATGAACCCACATGAATACGCAAACGCACACACACGCGCACAAACATGCGCCTGCATGCACACACGTACACACAAATGTACGCACACATATACACATACGCGCATACATACACATGAATGCACACACGTACACACACGCACACATGTACACACACACACTTGCTCGCACACACTTGCACACACATTGGGAAGTACTGCTTTAAAACCTGCAATCACCATCAATCCATTCTCGAAAAGCCAAACTTCATTCTCCCTGTCCACTCAAGCTAGACTAAGACCATTCTCCTATTTGATATGAGGTCAGGAAGAGGCGATGACACAGAAATGGAGATTGAAGGGGAGGGTGCAGATCGAAGGTTGTGGAGTGGCTGGGAGGATAAAGGTTGCCACACAGGACGTTCTGGAAACCTTAAGGTTTGATGTCTCCAGTTCCACAAAACCCAACTGATTCACATCACCACAGCAGGGCTGAGCACCCTTTACATACATTAGCTCTCGGTGACACTCACTGGGGCCCAACCTCCAGCCCTAGTTTCAAGATCCTCATCCTCAACTCCAAATCTGTCTGCGAAGGTGACCATCTCTCCTGAATGCTCTGGCTCTAAGTCCTGGATACATCCTCCTCTCCTCTTCTCTCCTTTCATTATTACAAACACTGATGAACAGCAAAAGAACCTCTGCTCCACCCATCCTGCCCCACAGAAATGTGAGACCTTGCGTATCACAATAGTGGTGTTCCCCACACTTCCCATCTGATCCCCTGAGAGAAGTGAAAATCAGACCAGAACTCAGGGCAATTCAAGATGAAGATAGGTAGTTTTTTGGAGAATAAAGGAAGAAAGGGTTATGGTGTTCGGGCTGGAAAGTGGTGCTGAATCCACGAAAGATCAGCCATGATCTCATTGAATGGCAGAGCAGGTTCGAGGGGCCAGATGGCCGACTCCTGCTCCTAGTTCTGACGAAAACTATCTGGCAGATTTGAAAAAGAGCAGGAGAGTTCTCCCAGGAGTCCTGACCAATATTTATCCCCCAACAAACATCTTTGCGACAGGTTACCCGGCTATTATTGAATTGTTCTTTGTGGGATCTTGCTGTGCACAAACCGCCTACACTGCAACAGCGTCAACGCTTTGGAAATACTCCACGGTCGGCGAAGCACTTTGCAATGCCCTCAGACTCAGAAAGGCACCAGATAAATGCAGGGTTAATGCAGAATACAAGAGCAGGGATGTACTTCTGAGGCTGTGCAAGGCTCTGGTCAGACCCCATTTGGAATATTGTGAGCAGTTTTAGGCCCCGTATCTAAGGAAGGATGTGCTAGCCTTGGTAAGGGTCCAGAGGAGATTCACAAGAATGATCCCTGGAATTAAGTGCTTATCGTACGAGGAACGGTTGAGGACTCTGGGTCTGTACTCATTGGAGTTTAGAAGGATGAGGGGGGGGATCTTATTGAAACTTACAGGATACTACGAAGCCTGGATAGAGTGAACGTGGAGAGGATTTTTCCACTTGTAGGAAAAACTAGAAGCAGAGGACACAATCTCAGACTGAAGGGACGATCCTTTAAGACAGAGATGAAGAGGAATTTCTTCAGCCAGAAGGTGGTGAATCTGTGGAACTCTTTGCCACAGAAGGCTGTGGAGGCCAAATCACTGAGTGTATTTAAGACAGAGATAGATAGGTTCTTGATTAACAAGGGGATCAGGGGTTATGGGGAGAAGGCAGGAGAATGGGGATGCAAAAAATATCAGCCATGATTGAATGGCGGAGCAGACTCAATGGGCCGAGTGGCCTAATTCTACTCCCATGTCTTATGATTTTAAATGTTTCCATGTTATTCCCATTTCGGTGGTGAAGGGGTGTGTGGGTAGACTGCTGTGGAGGCGGACTGCCCCAATGTGTACAGCAAGAGTCAAAATTCTCCTGTTAAATTTTCAAAAAATATCCGGTAACTGGCTGATTTTGAATCCAAACCGACCTCAGCCTCATGAACACCTTCTGTTTTCCCTCTCTAAGGGTTGCCAAGGTCCTAAGTGAAGCCGAGCTGCGCCCGTTTCCTTTAGACACCAGTTGGGAATCACACGCCAGGGACTGCCCATAATGTCACAATAGATAGTCAACCTCACTCATGGGGGACCGCAAGGATGGCGGGGAGTAAGAAATGGAGGGAAGGGGGGGGGGGGGGGGGGGGGGGGGGGCTTGGGCAGTAAGCTGCAGTAGGAGAGGGCGTGCGATTCACCCTGCATCCCCCTCTGTTAGGCCTGACCTGCGAATGCTTGATGCCGACACTGGTGATAAATGTGTTTGATTATCTCACACTGACATCCCTTCCCTCTGATACGTACAAGCATTTATTTACTCCAGCTCTCTTCCTTAATGTACAGCAAATTTAATTAAACTCGATGCTCACTCAAGGAGTAAGAATAGCCCATGCTTCTTTCCGCAGATCGATTTACAAAACGGCAACGGCCCTTATGTCGGACGTAAAATTTGGCCGGGCCCGACGGACATGGAAAGAATATGTCACTATCATCCCATAAACAAGCAGATTAAAAAGGTAGGAAGAGTGTAGAACAGACGTTGGGAGGTGGGAGGGATGACGGGGAGGGGGGGGGGCAGGAGTGTGAACAGTGGCAGAGTGGAAATGACACTGGGCTAGTAATCCAGCTAATTCTCTGGGGACAAATCCCACCATCCTGGCTGATGGAATTTAAATTAAATCAAGACAAAATCTGGAACTGAAAAGCTAGTCTCAGTAATGGCGACCGTGACACTATCATTGGTTGTTGTAAAAACGCCATCTGGTTCACTAATGCTCTTCAGGGAAGGAAATCTGCCATCCTTACCCGGTCTGTTGACACTGAAGACTTCCCTCTGAAATAGCAGCGACACCACATCCCGTCAAAGAATCAAAAAAATGAACTGTGATTGAAGAGTTAGAACTAGCCGTGGGTAACAAAAAGTGGCAGCCTAGCTCCGCCTCCAGTAGGAAAAATGGTCCTCGAGCATACCCTCCAGCAAGGAAGGTTCTACGGTTGCCAACTCCGGTTGGTCATTGTCCTGTAGGCCCATCACATGACCCCCTCGACTCCCATGTGCCCCACCTTCCGTCCAGCCTGTCAATCCTTTCCTAATATGTATATTTACACATTTCTGACATCATCCTGAAATGTCCTCTGCACCCTTTCCCCATATCCTTTTTATAATGACGACCAGAACTACACACAGAGCTGTGAAGTGTAGTCTAACAGAGGTCCTTAAGTGGATTTTGCATAATTTCCCTACTTTTCAATTCTATCCATTCATTTTTAGAAATGGGACGGCACAGTAGCACAGTGGTTAGCATCCGGCTTGGGTCACTGTCTGTGTGGAGTCTGCACGTTCTCCCCGTGTGTGCGTGGGTTTCCTCCGGGTGCTCCGGTTTCCTCCCACAGTCCAAAGATGTGCAGGTTAGGTGGATTGGCCATGCTAAATTGCCCTTAATGTCTAAAAAGGTTAGGTGGGGTTATTGGGTTACGGGGATAGGGTGGAGGTGTGGGCTTAAGTCGGGTGCTCGTTCCAAGGGCCGGTGCAGACACGATGGGCCAAATGGCCTCCTTCTGCACTGTAAATCCTATGAAAATAAAGGCTAGTGTTTGGTTTGATTTTTATGGCCTTGCTAACCTTTGCCACGACTTTTAGTGTTTGATGTATTTGTACTCGGAGATCCCTTTATTCCCGTACCCCATGGAGACTCAGACCTTCCATGTAACGACTGACCTTCCTATAAAACCATAAGACATAGGTCCAGAAGTAGGCCACTCAGCCCATCGAATCTACTCCGCCATTCAATCACGGCTAATATGTTTCCCATTCCCATTCTCCTGCCTTCTCTCCATATTGCCTTCTCCCCTTATTGATCAAGAACCTATCTATTTCTGTCTTAAAGACACTCAGTGACTTGGCCTCCACAGCCTTCCTGCGGCAAAGAGTTCCACAGATTCACCACCCTCTGGCTGAAGAAATTCCTCCCCATCTCTGTTTTAAAGGACGGAGCCTTTAGTCAGACGCTGTGCTCTTGGGTTTTAGTTTTTCCTATAAGTGGAAACATCCTCTCCACCTCCACTCTGTCCAGGCCTTGCAGTATCCTGTAAGTTTCAATAAGATCCCCCCTCATCCTTCTAAACTCCAACGAGTACAGACCCAGAGTTCGCAACCGTTTCTCACATGACAAAAGTCCTTCATCTGGGGATCATTCTTGTGAACCTCCTCTGGACCCTTTCCAAGGCCACTACATCCTTCCTTAGATACGGGGCCCAAAACTGCTCACAATACTCCAAATGGGGTCTGACCAGAGCCTTATACAGTTTCAGAAGTACATCCCTGCTCTTGTATTCTAGCCTTCTCAACATGAATACTAACATTGCATTAGCCTTCCTAACTGCCGACTGAACCTGCATATTAACCTTAAGAGAATCCTGAACTCGGACTCCGAAGTCCCTTTGTGCTTCTGATTTCCATAGCCTTTTCCCATTTAGAAAACAGTCTACGCCTCAATTCTTCCTCCCAAAGTACATAACCTCACACTTTTCCACATTGTATTCCATCTGCCATTTCTTTGTCCACTCTCCTAGTCTGTCCTAAACCTTCTGCAGCCCCCCTGCTTCCTCAATACCACCTGTCCCCCGACATACCTTTGTATCATCTGCAAACTTAGCAACCGTGCCTTCAGTTCCTTCTTCCAGATCATTAATGTCTATTGTGAAAAGTTGTGGTCCCAGCACAGTGTGTGCAGAGACAGAGGGAACTGGACTCGGGCTGCAGGGCACACTGGGAGAGTCGTGAGCAAAGGCTTTGTAAATAGATGCGCTGAGTATAAAAACAGGGAAGTTATGCTGAACTTTTCTGAAGTTCTGTCCCGGCTATAACTCGAGTATTGTGTCCAGTTCCGGCCAGCATACTTCAGAAAGTCTGCGGGGGCCCTTGAGATGCGGAGGAGATTTGCCAGAATGGTTCCAGGTATATCTTAGCTACAAGGTCGGGTTGGCGAAGATGGGGTCAATCTCGGGGCAAAAGAGATTGAGGGGAGATTTGACAAAGGTATAGAAGATTATAACAGGTTTGGATAAGGTAGACAAGGCAAAACCCATTAACTGATGGTGGGGGGGGGGGGGGGGGTATAGATGGGGGGGGGGGGCTGGTTTAGCTCACTCGGCTAAATCGCTGGCTTTTAAAGCATACCAAGCAGGCCAGCAGCACGGTTCAATTCCCGTACCAGCCTCCCCGGACAGGCGCCGGAATGTGGCGACTAGGGGCTTTTCACAGTAACTTCATTGAAGCCTACTCGTGACAATAAGCGATTTTCATTTCATTTTCATTTTTCATTCATTGTAGGTCTTCGGCAAGAATTGCAGGGGATGTGTGGGGAAGAATTCTGTTTACATAGCGAGTGGTAAATGGCCTCGAACCCGTTGCCGATGAGGGTGCTGGAGGCGAAGACGGTGATTGATTTCAAAAGAAATTGGATGGAAACTTGAGGCAAATAAACTTGCAGAGTTACAGGGATAGAGCGGGGGAATGGAACTGACTGGACTGCTCTACAGAGAGCTTGCATAAACCTGATGGGCCGAATGGTCTCCTTCCTTTGCCTTTCTGAATCCACATCACAGCTGGAGTGGTTAGGTGAGGAGTCTAGTGGGCTCAACTGTGATACTCCTCTAGTTGAATAGTCAGCCACCATGTACCGCCACGGCCCATTAACCAGTTGGGACAAGGTGCCCAGTGCTAATGGAACCAAATCAATCAAGGGGAGGGGGAGGGCAATAAATCGGGTAAACTTATATAGGAAGGAAAGTGTTATCAGATGGTTTTTCTCTCAACTCGAATCCCTGGTTAGTCCGACATTATCTAATTTGTTTCTCTCAAATGTAGACACTCCAGTCCCTGAAGGGTCAAGAGCCATAAACAGCGAATAAATAGAAATCAATACAGGGATGATTCAATTAACCAACTTGTTAGTTGGTAGAAGGGCTCTTCAGTTTCTCATTGGACAGCTGGCTCATTCCTCCGTGCACAATTCAAATGGTGATCCTTCTGTCAGGTAATGTTTAACTGGAGTGCTCCTGTGGCCCATTGCCAGCTGGTCAGAAATGATCAGACTGTCTGTTGGTTATTCAGCAATTCCACCCCGCCCCAATTGTCGTAAAACCCTATCTGGTTCACTAATGTCCTACAGGAGGGGAAATCTGCCGTCCTTACCCTGAGGCCTACCTGTGACTCCAGACCCACAGCAATGTGGTTGACTCATAACTGCCCTCTGAACCAATTCAGGGGTAATTAGGGATGGGCACCAAGTGCTGGGCCTCACCCGCTGAGCCCACATCCCATCAAATAATATTTTAAAAATGGATATTTTAACGCAAGTCGCGTTATTTCAGCCTTTGGGCTGCGCTCCATCTTGAATAGAATTGAATACCGTTATCAAATTGCGGGGAGCCTCTCATCACCGCCACTGGGCCTTGTCAATTCAGGTAATCCAGGATGCGTCATCACATGACCTCCAGACTCCAATTGCTCCCACCTCACACTCCTGCCATTAATTGCATGGGAATGACTATCTTTCAGCCCTTCCCATGGTTCATCGGGAAGGGACTAGGCTCTTGTTACTCCTGTTGGACAATCCTTGACTGCCAGTCAAACAACCTCTTCCCACATCCCCAATGATTGTAGGGCTAGTAAAAAAGAATACCTCAATGTTTAAAAAACATTGACGACGACATTTCTGCTGAGGTCGCTTGCAGCAGTTCGCAGGACATTAAATTTTGATTTCTGGAGACTCGAGGGCAATCCTGGAATAAACCAGCAAACCGTACGCGTGGCGCTCTCGGCCTGCCACGGTGCCGCTTACCTTTCCCATCCCTGGGTTGTCCTTCACCTTGTTGATGGCCCTGAGCAGGCATGGCGGCGCTGGGGGCGGGGACATTTGCAGAATTCCGCTGAAGTTGGTCGGGAAGGGTGGGCTCTCGGACACATTCGGAGCGGGGAGAACGATGGTGTTTCTTCTTCTTGGAGGACAGGTTGAGTTTCTGGGCAGCTCTGGGGAAACAAAAGAAAATTAAATAAATGAAAGGAAGGTCGGAGGCGTCAGGCCGCTTGGACCTCCTGGGCCGAAGGAATCGAGGCAAACTCTTAACACTCAGCGTCGCAGGATTCGGAGATTCCATTCTCCCTTCTGCAGCGGGAATTCTCACTCAATGGGAGCGCGGAAGCAGAGAATCAATGTGGCTGCGGTGTAGCTTTGTCCCTTATGAGTTCAACCCTTACGTTAAAGAAACGACCAACAATAGTACAATGAACTTCTCCCCAAGTACGAAGCCACCAGCTACATACAGGTGTCCAAATAAATATTAACCTCAAAGACAAACGCTGAGGTTTACCAACAGCATCGAAAACCTAGTGAGTATCAAACAGGCTTCCTCACCATTTCTTGGACTTAAGTGAAGATCCCATTATTGGGCTGGAACTTTCCGGCCGTACATGTCGGTGGGATCTTCCCGCCCCGTCACCGGTGGCCCCCCCGCCCCGCCCGGGGTTTCCTGCCGGAGAGGTGTGCGTTCAGCGGGAAATCCCGTTGCCAATAGTGGGACCCAGAAGATCCATCATGGACCAATGGCGGGACACTTCCCGCATACCGTGAAACATGGTAAATCCCGCCATTTGGATTCGAGGTTCATTCCGTTATAAAGAGATGCCCGGCTCGTGGGAATATGCCGCACACAAGGCAGAGTTGAGGAATTATTTAAGAAACATATGATTCTATGGTGCTTTTCCCCAGCCTTTAGATTAGGGAAGGTAGAACCTGCCCCCACCCAACTCATCTGTCTCCCCATTCATGTTCACGCTCCAGTCGTATCTTGGTATTGAGTCGTGCTACACACAATGTCATTGGGAAAAGAGGGCATTTTGTAAATGTCACAGTGTTACTATTAGAAATTAATGTAACTACATTTTGGGATTTGATTTGCTCCCGATAGGGTATTCGTTTTTGCCAGACTGGATTACCATGGCTTGTGCTCCTCCATGTCTTTTTTTAATAAATTTAGAGTACCCAATTAATTTTTTCCAATTAAGGAGCACTTTAGTATGGCCAATCACTCGACATACCTCTCAGAGGGATGTAAGAGACTGCTGTGTGCTCTGTTTCACAGAGACATGGCTCACCCCCGCCTCACCGGACTGTGCCATACAACCTGAAGGCTTCCCAATTCATCGGGAGGACCGCACCATATCATCAGGCAAAGCGAAGGGTGGAGGGGTTCGCTTCCTCATCAACTCCTCCTGGTGCTTGGAAGTGACGAACCTGGCGACCTACTGCTCCCCGGACCTGGAATATCTGACTGTGAAGTGCCGCCCATACAATCTTCCACGTGAGTTCACTTCAGCCATTATCACAGTGGTCTATATCCCACCCCAGGCAGAAGTGAGGAAGGCGCTGGACGAACTGTACATAGTTATAAACAACTATGAAACAGAACATCCGGAGGCCTTGTTGATCGTGGCCGAGGACTTCAACAAGACCAACCTCAAGAGTGTACTGCCAAAATTCCACCAGCACATCTCCTGTCCCACCAGGGGTGACAACACTCTTGACCACGGCTACTCAAACATCAAGGGCGCCTACCGTTCCATCCCCCGACCGCCCTTTGGGAAATCAGACCATCAGACGGTGCTCCTTCTCCCGGCTTACAAGCAGAAACTCAAGCGGGAAAATTCCAGCTAAGAAGGAAACAGAAGACTCCTACGCAACTGCTTGGAGACAGTGGACTGGTTCATATTTAAGAACTCAGCGACCAACTTAAATGAGAATGCCACCACCGTCACAGACTCCATCAGCAAATGTGTGGACGTCTGCGTGCCAAAGAAAGCAGTACGTGCGTTCCCCAACCGGAAACCATGGCTCAATCGCAAGATTGACTCCCTACTGAAGGACAGATCTGAGGCGTTCAAGTCAGATGACCCTGACCTATACAAGAAATCCAGGTACGACCTCCGCAAAGCCATCCGAGATGCCAAGAGAGAATATCAAACCAAGCTAGAGTTACAGACAGACTCTCGGCAGTTGTGGCAAGGGCTAGACAACATAACGGGCTACAAAGTGAAGCCGAGCAGTATCTCTGGCAGCAGCGCACCCCTCCCTGATGAACTCAATGCATTCTATGCTCGGTTCGAGCAGGAAACCAACAATCCGCTGTCGAGTGCCCCAGCAGCCCATAACATACCCATACCCACCATCACAGCGACGGGTCTGGATGGGATCCCTGGTCGTGCACTAAGAGCCTGTGTGGACTGAGGACTTCAACAAGGCCAACCTCAAGAGTGTACTGCCAAAATTCCACCCGCTCATCTCCTGTCCCAGGACATCTTTAACCTGTCCCTATTCCGCTCCGAGGTCCCCACGTGCTTCAAGAAGACCATCATCATACTATTGCTAAAGAAGAACCAGGCAACGCGCCTCAATGATTACCGCCCGGTGGCCCTGACTTCAGTCGTAATGAAGTGCTTCGAGAGATTAGTCATGAAGCCTATCACCTCCATACTCCCAAAATGCCTTGATCCACTGGAATTCGCATACCGTTGTAACCAGTCCACAGCAAACACCATCTCCCTGGCCCTACAGTCATCCCTAGAGCATCTCAAAAACAAGGACTCCTACATCAGACCCCTATTTATTGATTACAGCTTCGCCTTCAACATCATAATCCCAGCCAAGCTCATATCAAAGCTCTAAAACCTGGGACTTGGCTCCTCACTCTGCAACTTGATCCTCGGCTTTCTGACCAACAGACCACAATCAGTAAGAATAAACAACAACACCTCCTCCACAATAGTCCTCAATACCGGGGCCCCGCAAGGCTGCGTACTGAGCCCCCTACTCTACTCCCTGTACACACACGACTGCGTGGCAAAATTTGGTTCCAACGCATTCTGCTAGTTTGTTGACGATACGACCATAGTGGGCTGGAACTCGAATAACTATGAGTCCGAATACAGGAGGGAGATAGAGAACCTAGTGGAGTGGTGCAGCGACAACAATCTCTCTTTCAATGCCAGCAAAACTAAAGAGCTGGTCATTGACTTCAGGAAGCAAAGTACTGTACACACCCCTATCAGCATCAACGGAGCCGAGGTGGAGATGGTTAGCAGTTTCAAATTCCTAGGGAACACATCACCAAAAATCTGTCCTGGTCCACCCACGTCGACGCTACCACCAAGAAAGCACAACAGCGCCTATACTTCCTCAGGAAACTAAGGGAATTCGGCATGTCCACATTAACTCTTGCTAACTTTTACAGATGCACCATAGAAAGCACCTATCGGGCTGCATCACAGCCTGTTATGGCAACTGCTCGGCCCAGGACCGCAAGAAACTTCAGAGAGTCGTGAATAACGCCCAGTCCATCACACGAACCTGCCTCCCATCCATTGACTCCATCTACACCTCCCACTGCCTGGGGAAAGTGGGCAGCATAATCAAAGACCCCTCCCACCCGGCTTACTCACTCTTCCAACTTCTTCCATCGGGCAGGAGATACAGAAGTCTGAGAACACGCACGAACAGACTCAAAAACAGCTTCTTCCCTGCTGTTACCAGACTCCTAAACGACCCACTCATGGACTGACCTCATTAACACTACACCCCTGTATGCTTCATCCGATGCCGGTGTTTATGTAGTTACATTGTGTACCTTGTGTTGCCCTATTATGTATTTTCTTTTATTCCCTTTTCTTCCCATTTACTTAATGATATGTTGAGCTGCTCGCAGAAAAATACTTTTCACTGTACCTCGGTACACGTGACAATAAACAAATCCAATCCAATCCAATCCACCCACCCTGCACATCTTTGGGTTGTGGGGGGTGAAACCCACGCAAACACGGGGAGAATGTGCAAACTCCACACGGACAGTGACCCAGGGCGGGGACCGAACCTGGGTCCTCGGGGCCGTGCTAACCACTGTGCCACCGTGCTGCCCTGCTCCTCCATGTTTAAGGATGGCGTTCCTTTTCTCTGCGCCTTTCCGAAAGGGGATTCTGACGCATTAGGGCCGCGTTGACCATTTGTCACGGGTAAAGCCAGACAATGGCTGTTGCCGTGTTATTTTGCAGGGTCGGTTACTGAAACCAATCTCTGCTCTAAGGCACTTTGTCGATACGTCCACTGTGCGGCAGAGAGTTGCTGAGCAGCGATCAGGAAGGGGAATCCTGGTCACTTTTACCCCCTTCCTCGTTCTGGGGCACTGGTATCAAACGCTAGGCCTGCACGCTGCCTTATCCACTAATTGAGCGAAGGGCAAGGATTGTATTTTGGATCCCATCAGATCCTTTGGCCAAAGAGGCCTCGGTGTACCTGACAAAAACTGTTTCATTCCTCCATTCTCTTCCTTTCTGGTAATGAGAGATCACATCTTCTTTCTGTTCAAGATAACAGTGCAGGAAGGCAGCCAGTTAGATGAACAATTGAGCTTCTTTCCACTAATCTCTAACATCGGAGACACTTCAATCTTTGAGACTCCCGGCAATAGATTTCTCTGTGGGATTGCTATTGAACACCAGGCTATCAATCCGAGAATCAATACAGATTCCATTGTTCAACTCTGAATGATTCGATTCCTTACCTGGTATCATTGTCCATTGAGTATTTGATTGCCTCTGTCACTGCCCAGTGACAGTATCCCTCACTCCCATCCATAACCCGCTCCTTTTCAAAAGGGTCTATTTGATTTGTCGCTAACTGCTTCACATTGCTGCACGACCGCAGCTGATTGGTTGGGAGGCTCTGTAGGAGGGACGGAGAATCCCGCCCAAGAGCTTTGAAAATCTTATCATCTGATACTGGTAACCGATGGTTCAATTTGATTTTGATTTATTATTGTCACATGTATTAGTTACAGTGAAAAGTATTGTTTCTTGCATGCGGTACGAACAATGCATACCGTACATAGGGAAGGAAGGAGAGACTGCAGAATATAATGTTACAGTTATAGCAAGGTGTGGAGAAAAGGTCAACTTAATACGAGGTAGGTCCATTCAAAAGTCTGATGGCAGCAGAGAAGAAGCTGTTCTTGAGTCGGTTGGTTCGTGACCTCAAACTTTTGTATCTCTTTCCTGACGGAAGAAGGTGGAAGAGAGTATGTCCGGGGTGCTTGGGGTCCTTAATTATGCTGGCTGCCTTATGCCGGGTTGGAGAATCCCTGGAGGGCGGCGTGAATCCCCCCCCCCGCCTCTTCGATGCCGGCTGCCGCATTCTCCGGCGCTGGTTTTCGGGCGGGGATCAGGCCACGCCGGTCGGGGGCCGTTGGCTGCACGCCCCCCCCCCCCCCCCCCCCCCCGCCCGGCAATTCTCCGGGCCCCGATGGGCCGAGTGGCCATCGGTTTCTGGCCAGTCCCGCCGGAGTGGATTGGACATGGTCCCACACGGCGGGACCTGGCTGGTTGGCTGGCTGGTGCGGTCCTCGAGGAGGCACGGGAGGATCCGGCCCTGGGGGGGGGTCCCCACGGTGGCCTGGCCCACGATCGGCGGCCATCGATCTGCGGACGGGCCTGTGCCGTGGGGGCACTCCTTCCTTCCGCGCCAGCCCCTGTAGGGCTCCGCCATGGCCGGCCACGGAGAAGGCACCCCCCCCCCACCCCGCGCATGCGCCAGAATACGCCGGCCGGTCTGCGCATGCGCTAAACCACGCTGGCGGTTCTGCGCATGCGCTAACTCACACAGTCCCTTCGGCGCAGGCTGGTGCGGCGCCAACCCCTCCGACCCCGGCCTAGCCCCCGGAAGTGCGGAGAATTCCACATCTTCCGGTTGGCCCGACGCTGGAGTGGTTCGTGCCGTTATTGGCGCTGGCATCGGGCCTATTCACTGATTGTGGTGAATCCCGCCCAGAGTCAATGGATGGGGGGCTGGTTTGCGTGATGGACTGGGCTACATTCATGACCGTTTGTAGTTTCCTGCGGTCTTGGGCAAAGCAGGATCCATACCAAGCTGTGATACAATCAGCTAGAATGCTTTCAATGGTGCATCTGTAAAAGTTGGTGAGAGTCGTAGCTGACATGTCAAATTTCCTTAGTCTTCTGAGAAAGTAGAGTCGTTGGTGGGCTTGCTCCTCATCTAATTTAACAGGTGTCAATCTGTTTGCTTCAATATCCATTCAACTCTAATCTGTCCCAAAATTAACAATGTTAGAGGTGAACGAACTTTATTTTAGGCACCTTAACCCCACCATCAAAACAACAGAGAACGATACAGGTGTGGTCCAGGTCCATGTACGTGTGTCCCACAATGTAGGCCGGAAAAGGTCAGACATTCCAAACAGCAGTGACGGAAACTAGCGTGAACATTCAGATTTTGAAAGGTTACTGATTTCTCACTCTCTTTCAATCTCAGCCAAAACGGAATTCTATCTGGAATATAGAGCTAGTCTCAGTAATGGTGACCATGACAAATATCACTGATTGTTGTAAAATCCCATTTGGTTCACTTAGGGAAGGAAATCTGCCGTCCTTACCCGGTCTGGCCTACATGTGACTCCAGACCCACAGCAATGTGTCTGACTCTTAACTGCCCTCTGAAATGGCCGAGCAAGTCACTCAGTTCAACAACAATGAATGAAATGAAATGAAAGACGATATAAAAACAGAAATAGAAAATACTGGACAATCTCAACAGGCCTGGCAGCATCTGTGGAGAGAGAAGGGAGCTAATGTTTCGAATCTGGATGATTCTGTCAAAAGAGTTAGCTTTGACAAAGAGTCATTCAGACTCGACAGGTTAGCTTCCTTTCTCTGTACACAGAGGCAGCCAGACCTGCTGAGTTTGTCCAGCATTTTCTGTTTCAGATTCCAGCATCCGCAGTAATTTACCTTTATGAAGAAATAAAAAGTCGGCTAACGATGCAGGCCCGAAACCAGCAGCTCATGAGTTCAAATCCCACGGCGGCTCCTCCCTCCCTGGTTAATTTAAAAGGACGAGCGACTGACAGGGGTGCGAGGAGATATCCCAGGATCCACTCTGCTCTGGGCTGCACTTCCTAGTTTCTGTATGCTGAGAGCCATTTACATACAGCACATAAACAGGCCATTCGGCCCGGTTCGGCTATGCTGGCTTTATACTCCGTTTGCGCCTCCCATGTTTCTTGATCGAACTCTATAATCTTAATCCTCCATTCCCTTCTCCCTCATGGACTCCAAGCTTTCCTTCGAATGCATCTGAACTATTTGCCTCGGTTACCCCTGTGGCAGATAGCGAGTTCCACATTTTCATCACTCTTTGGCTAATGAAGTTTATTCTGAATTCCCAATTGGATTACGTGGTGACTATCTTATATCGATACCTGTAGTTATGCTCTGCCCCACAGGAAGAAACGTTGCCCGGGATTCTCCAGCCATATCCGCCCAGTGACCGGAGAATCCCGCCCGAGGTCAGTGGAGATCTCCATTGTGCGCGGCTCGCCCGTGATGTTCTTGCGGCGGGCGGGGCGAGGGAACCCAGCCCATTCTCTCTGTATTCACCCCATCAAAACCTTTCCTAATTTTAAACGCCTCTGTTTGCAGCTTCCGTGGTGTCTATTTTCTTGGGCAGGATTCTCCGACCCCCCCCCCCCCCCCCCCCCCCCCCCCGGGTCGGAGAATCGCCGGGGGGGGGGGGGGGGGGGGGCGGCACGAATCCCGTCGGCCGCCGAATTCTCCGGTACCCGAGATTCAGCGGGGGCAGGAACTGCGCCGTGTCGGTCGGTGGCCGCTCACAGCGGCACCCCCCCCCCCCCCCGGGCAATTAACCGGCCCGCGATGGGCCGAAGTCCCGCTGTTTTTTTGCCAGTTCCGCTGGCGTAAATTAGACTAGGTTCCTTACCGGCGGGACCTGGCGGCGCGGGCATGCTCCGGGGTCCTGGGGGGGGGGGGGGGGATCTGGCCCCCGGGGGGGTACCCCCATGGTGGCCAGGCCCGGATCAGGGCCCAACGATCCGCGGGCGGGCCTCTGCCATGCGGGCACTCTTTTCCTACGCGCCGGCCGTGTCAGCCTCCACGATGGCCGACGCATAGGTGAACCCACCCCCCCCCCCCCCACTGACGCTCCCGCGCATACCCGGACTCACGCCAGCCGGCGGAGACCCTTCGGCCCCGGCTGGCGTGGTGCCAAAGGCCTTCCGCACCTTTGAGGCGGGCCGATGCTGGAGTGGTTCACGCCACTCCGTCCCGCCGGGACCCCCCACCTCATATGGGAGACTCCCGCCCCTTGGCCCAGAGCCCACACCAAGGCTTAACCAACCAAGCACAGTGAGCATGGATCAATGACCAGACCCACATAATCAAACGCAGAACAATCGAACCACTGAACACTACAGCGGCCTCCACCACCTAGAAGGACAAAGGCAGCAGAGATGCAGTGATCAATGCTCACTGTGCTTGATTGAGTAAGCCTGGACGTGGGCTCAGAGCAAAGAAATCAGACACCGCAGAAGCTGCGAAAAACTGAGTTGTAAACATGAGTGCATTTTGTGATCACAGAGGTTTTATAAACTGTAAATAAACATTATTCAGAAATTCAAGTCACCTCTGCATTGCTCTCAGAAACATAAAATATACGATCGTCACAGATTTGCAAGGTCCTGTTGAAGCATCCTTGACAAATGGCTCCAGTACCTCTTGTAGATGGTCCGCATCACAGATGGGGGCCGAAATCTTCCTCACGTTCACGCCAGTGGAACCATCCGGTTCCCTGGCCGCAGAGGGTGGGAACAATGAAATGAAATGAAAATCGCTTATTGTCACGAGTAGGCTTCAATGAAGTTACTGTGAAAAGCCCCTAGTCGCCACATTCCGGCGCCCGCTCGGGGAGGCCGTTACGGAAATCGCACCGTGCTGCTGGCCTGCCTTGGTCTGCTTTCAAAGCCAGCGATTTAGCCCTGAGCTAAACAGCGAGAAAACCTGTTGACAGTGGTGGGACTGCTGGAAGATCCCATTGACAACCGGTGGTAGGCCCCCTCCGCAAAACAGGCCACGGGGGAAGGGGGGGAGGGGGCTGGAAAATCCCACCACCCCATGTGGGAAACGGTGGAGAATCATACGACACAAACCCTATAACCACCTGCTCAGTGACGGAACAAGGCTAGGAGCATCAACATCCCACCATACCCCGCACACACTAACTACGAGTGTCAAGGCCCAGATTTATAAAACAGAAGCCCTGTCACCCATAGCTCTCTGGAAACCATCAGTCCCGATAAAAGGGGTCATTTACCTCAGAGAACACGGGTCACCCAAATCCACTTGACCCAAACACGAAAAGGCCCATCTACACGCCAAAGGATGCTCTTGGCCTCATGAAAAATGACCAGGACATTTGTGGATTAGCGGGTAACAATTAAATGGCTTCCCTGAAACAGATGTGCACCATTTAAAGGTCAGTCGAGCAAACCAGCTCCGCAAACAGTAAATAAAATCAATCCTTATCATTAGACTAATATGGGAAGGGGGGGGGGGAGAAAAATGACTAAATGTGGTTGCAAGTAACATTAATGTGATCAGGCATCAAGATGTATCTCAATTACTGGCACTGTTGCTAGGCGACCTGGTTGGTGAAGCACTAAACAGGCCATCTGTATTTTACCTCACCTCATGAAGGACTTGAGGCTAGGCCGTGAGGTCGTGTCAAAGATTAAGCTGTCCGAAATGAATATCATGACAGAAGATGTGCTCTTACTGAAAGATAGCGGGGAACTATTAAAATTCTCCAGACGTCAACCTTATACAGGGAAAGTGCGATAAAAAGGCCTATTGAAAAACAAAATCAAGAGGACAAAAATGGGACCAGGACGATGAGTGGGAGGAGGGTGCAGTGGTGGTGGGTGTGTGTGGGGTGGGGGGGGGGGGGGGGGGGGGGGGGGGGGGGGGGGATAGGGTGCAGTCAGGCACCAAGAAGGAAATGCGGGTTGTCTCCTGGTGACTGCCCGTGCTGTGTAATAACCATTCTGGGCTGAAGAAACGCAGTTTAATCTTTGATGAAAGAAACCAATTTCCAGCAACATCCGAGAGGCCACAGTGACCTGTTAACTTTGCGTTTGACACAAGCAGGCGGCCGCAGCT
Source organism: Scyliorhinus canicula (assembly GCF_902713615.1). Lineage (NCBI taxonomy): Eukaryota > Metazoa > Chordata > Chondrichthyes > Carcharhiniformes > Scyliorhinidae > Scyliorhinus > Scyliorhinus canicula. The sequence goes on from NC_052146.1 coordinate 294,543,733, forward strand.
CCCCCGGACTTTGATGATCTTTCTTCTCCTCTTCTGGGAATTCCATCATGAAGCGAAAGTTAATCCAGCAACCCAGAGAGGACCATTTGGTAACGTCAGCACCCCCCCCCCCCCCCCCCCCCCCCCCCCCCCCACACACACACAAAGTTTAACAATGACGACTTGCATTTGTTTTGCGACTTTTAACGCCCCGAGCTGCCTCACAGGAGGGTTATCAAGCTGACACCGAGCCACGCAGGAAGATAGTAGGGCAAATCATCCCAAGCTTGGTCGAAGCATTAGGCTTTAAACAGGGCTCTCACAGAGAAGAGTGAGTTGGAGAGATTTCGAGAGGGCCTTCAAATTCTTAGGAGGTAAATTACAGCAGGCACAGCCCACCAGTGACCGGGGCTAAAGTGTGTCGAGGCCAAAATTAGGGAAAGGCAGAGATACTGAGTGGCTGGTCAATTTATATATCAAATGGAAGGAATGCTTCTGTAAAAGAACTCTGCTTATGTTACCACTGGTATTTTCAGCAGAGAGAGCAGCTCACAACTTCCAAGCCTGCCTCTTGCTCGATCTCCGGAGCCGGAAGATAGCCAGCTAGGCAAGCCAAGAACTGCTTCCTCTCATGGCTGCCTGATACTGTGCTATGTTCATGCGCAGAGACACAGTGACTTATTCCAATCACTGGACATGAGTCCAGGGCGGCAATAATTACCCAACACTCCGTTGGAAAATGGCACAACGCGTTAAAGATCCGCATTTCCACAGCTCCCAGTCCAGGTTCACATTTCTTCTCCTTTACCAAATATGACTGACAGAATTACAGTATTAGACAGCTCAAAAGGAGGCTGTTCAGCCCATCACTCCTATGTTAGCTCTTTGAAAGAAATATTCAATTAGTCCAACTCCACCTGTTCTTTCCCCGTGCTCCTGTAAATCTTTTTCCTTTTTGACTGTTCATCGAATTGAAGTTGTTATTGAATCTGTGGTGTTTCCCACAACTCACTTCATGAAACCGCTTAATCTTCCATCCCCCGCTATCATTTTTGCCAATTACCTTAAATCTGTGCTGTCTGGTTACCGACCAATCCTGTACAAATAGTCTCTGCCTCTTTTTTCTATCTGTTGGGTGGACTCTGTGGTTGTAGGAGACGCCAACCCACTGTGGTACATGGGTCCTAAGGATGGCCCCATGAATTGTCAGATAATGTGTCTGCACCACTGAGCAGAGGGCCCCAGGCACAAGGACAGTGGGAAATGGCGGGGGGGAGAGTGGGAAGGAGCGGGATTGAACCATTCCCAGGTTGCCACTGAAGAACCTCCCCACACTGCGTCCCATCAATGAGCAGGGCAACCACTGGCATGGTGCAGGTCACCTACGCTCCAAGCCGTGTATAGAACAGAAGTGGCTGGAAGAAGGAAGAAAAGCGTTCATTTTTGTTAAATCTAAGGAAATTAAAAAGTTGGGGAGGGAGGGACGTGCACTGCGGGCAAAGAAGATGTTAGGTTTTGTCGCGGGGGCTTGTGGTGAGCCAACTGTCCTCAGTCAGAGCAGCGGCCTCCACCGGTCTGTCCAATGAAACCAAGGGGCTGTCTGCCCCCTCAGGTGGATGAGGAAGATCCCACAACTGCACCCCAAAGAAAAGCAAATGAGTTCTCCCCGGGGTGGCAGGTGTTGATTAGCCTTCGACCATTGTCTCATGGTTGTCCGTGAGGTCCTATTGCGCGTAAACTGTCAGAAATGAAATTAAAAATCGCTTACTGTCACCAATAGGCTTCAAATGAAGTTACTGTGAAAAGCCCCTAGTCACCACATTCAGGCGCCAGTTTAGGGAGGCCGGTTCGGGAATTGAACCGTGCTGCTGGCCTTGGTCTGATTTACAAGCCAGCTATTTAGCCCACTGTGCTAAACTTGGCTGTGTTTCCTACACCATAATGGTGAGTAGTTTTCCAAAGCTTTTCATTGGCTGTGGAGCGCTGTGGGAAATCCAGAGGTTTGAATGGTTCTACACTAATGCAAATAGGTAGGTACGTGCTCCCTCCTTTCTTCCCTCACAGCTTACCCGTGTGGTACATGTTCAGTGTAAGGGGAAGCGGCGGCTTAGTGGTATTGTCACTGGGTTTGTAATCCAGAAACCCAGGGTAATGTTCTGGGGACCCGAGGGTTCGAATCCCACAGCGGCAGGTGGTGAAATTTGAATTCAATAAAAATCTAGAATGAAGAGTCTAAGGATGACCATGAAACCATTGTCGTAAAAACCCGTCTGGTTCACTGACGCTCCTCAGGAAATCTGCTTACATGTTTACCTGGCCTACACGTGACTCCAGACTATGGCGGACTCTGAAATGGCCGAGTAAGCCATTCAGTTCAAGGGCAAGTAGGGATAGGCAACAAATGCTGGCCCAGCCAATGACACCCAATACCCCTTGAATAAAAAACTCAGGGTCTTGATTGGAAACCTTGAAGAAATCCACAGCCAATTTTTACACATTTACATTATACCATGGAAAGGAAAATAACTAGTCCCAATACTACAAATCACCCCTCCCCACCCTTTCCTCTCTCTCCCCCTCCTCCCTCCCCCTCCTGCTTCCCTACCCTCCCTACTCTGTCCCCTTCCCTCTTTCTACTCCACTCTTCAAACCCCTCCTTCTCCTCCGCCCCACTCCATCATTACTCACCTCTCCCATTCCCTTTCTTGCCCCCTCGCAACCCCTCCACCCACCCACTCCTTGTCTGCACTCTGCCCCATCAATTTTCTACCCCTGCCCGCCTACCTCAATTCCTCCCTATCTCTCACCTCTTCCCCTCCCCAAATCCCACCCCTTCATCCTCCCCATCTCTGATCTCATTAACCTCCCCATCAGCCACCTCCTTACCATCTCCCACCCCTATCCCCCCTCCATCAATCTTCACCATCTCCCACCCCTACCCCCCTCCATCCATCTTCACCATCTCCCACCCCTACCCCTCCCCATCTGCCCTATTCCCGCTCACCATCTCCCACCCTACCACTCCTCAACCGCCCTCACCATCTCCCACCCCTACCCCTCCCCATCCGCCCCATTCCCCCTCACCATCTCCCACCCTACCCCCTCCTCATCCACCCTCACCCTCCTCATCCACCCTCACCATCTCCCATTCCTACCCCCTCCCCATTCTCCACTCCTTCCCCCTCACTATCTCAGACCTCCTTCCACCTCCCACCCCCGACTCTTTCCCCCTCCCATCTCCCCCTTCCCACCCTGCTTAAATCTCTCCATCACCCACTCCTTCCCCCTCCCCCATACCCCTCCCCTATCCGTCTCCCATAAACACTCCCCCTCCCCCGCCCATATGTGATTTGAATGGAAGCCGGGACATCACATTCTACTGATCCAACGAGCTAACACAGCACTCCATCGATTGCAGACTTACCAGTGTGCTTTCTGAAAAGCCATTAATGACTCTCTAATGACAGTCCGTTGTGATCAATTAATGAGGTGATTATTCCCAACCCAACCAGACTCGGCTCAGATGCATCTTCATTTTAATCGATTATTTATTTATTTACTTTGGGGCCATTCTCCCTGTGGCAGAATAATACCTGAACTCGTAGCATTCACTAAACAGGTCCCTCCCGATCACCTCTGACCTGCAGCATCTCAGGACCGCTGACCACAGCTCGAAGCTCTCTATTGAGAGATTGAAGAAATCAGCCGCTGACTCTGCCATTCAGGCTCAATTGTTCTCCAGGAAAATTGCACACCTGTCCACAGAGTTTTAAACAGCGTCTCGCTAATCCTAACTGCGCATGTGAGGGGGGAGGTAGACTCTGTACTACCTGCCCCATACAGAATTCCTCCAGTTTGCAGAGAATATGACAGAGAGAAAGAGAAAGAGAGAGAGCGAGAGATGGGAGAGAGAGAGAGAGAGAGAGAGAGATGGGGGAGAGAGAGAGATGGGAGAGAGAGAGAGAGAGAGGATTCTTTAAAGTTCAGAGACTTGTGAGCAGCACGGTGGCACAATGGTTAGCCCTGCTGCCTCACGGCGCCGAGGACCCGGGTTCGAATCTCGGCCCTGGGTCACTGTCCGTGTGGAGTTTGCACATTCTCGCCGTGTCTGCGGGGGTCTCACCCCCCACAACCCAAAGATGTGCAGGGTCGGTCAGGCTAAATTGCCCCTTAATTGGAAAAAAACTGAATTTAGAAAAAAAAGTTCAGAGGCTTAGTGGGAGCAATACAGGCTTAATTATCCACGTTTTTGATCATTTCACTGATAAACGTGTACAGCTCACAATTAATAGCTGCGTAGAAATTATGACAGATTACACTCTGTGTCAAAGAAATGCTTTATCGCTCAGTATTAACCGGCTGGCAGGATTCAGCTTCAAGTGTCAGGCAGGCTGGTACAGCTGCCTCGCCTTCCCCTCCTTCTTGTCCTTGTGGGACAGTACATCAGGAATCTCAGGAACCAGGACCATGCCCCACACTGCAATGATCCAACAGTTCCGTCCTTTAAACAACAGCAGCTCCACTCTGTCAACAGCTTTCAGCCCCCCCCAGCCCAGTTAACGCACAGTTAACAAGCACACAATCAAATGAAGGCATTTACTCACATCGCAGACCCGTCCATCGCTTGCATTGCGAACCGACACATAGGAGACCAGGATAACCACCTCAAATCAAGTCCACTCTCCTCCGTGTGTGTGAGTTTTTACACTCGCGTCACTTGTACTTTCCATCACCGGGCTTTTTCTTTTAATCCCACAAACTCCAAGGCGAGGGAAGGAAATCCTTTTTTGACTATTAAGTTAGAAATCCATAACACTGTCTGGAGATTAGTTTTTGTTTTCTCTCTCTGCCCTATCTTTCAGTTGCCCAGTTCCACATGATGCAGCCAGTTATCCCCACGCGACTCCCCTTAGGCACCAGCACCTGTTTTTGTACAGACCCCACCTGCAGCAGGCTTGTTGCTGTGACAGGAGCAGCTCTGTAACCTTGTCGATCCAGAAGATAGCAGCTCCCACTCCCTCTCTCTCTCTCTCTCTCTCCCCCGACTATAGGGACTGCCGCAGCTCCTCTCCAGCCTGCCTGCAAGTCTTGGTAACAGCCCCATTAAAACTGGTCAAAGCAAGCTCAGTCTATCGCGTCTCTGTCAACTCTCCTCCTGCCTCCCCCCTCCACATACCCAGTAAGTGACTCTCCCAGCATGTCGTCTCAAATCAATGCCTTCCCTTCTTCAAGCCGAGGAGTAAATGAAGACTCACTTCCCTTTCTCCCGCCCTCTTCCTCATCACTGGGAGTTCCCGGCAGAAGTTTCTCCCAGAACAAGAGTCGGAGTCAGAGGGCGGCACGGTAGCACAGTGGGTAGCACTGTGGCTTCACAGGGCCAGGGTCGCAGGTTCGACTCCCGGCTTGGGTCACTGTCTGTGCGGAGTCTGCACATTCTCCCCGTGTCTGTGTGGGATTCCTCCGGGTGCTCCGGTTTTCTCCCACTAGTCCCGAAAGACGTGCTGTTAAGTGAATTGGACATTCTGAATTATCCCTCTGTGTGCCCGAACAGGCACTGGAATGTGGCGACTAGGGGATTTCCACAGTAACATTATTGCAGTGCTAATGTAAGCCTGCTTGTGACATTAAAGATTATTTTTTAAAAAGCACTTCAGCTGATAGCCACATTGGGGAAGGGGGGGTTGTGCTCTTGCGAGCTAAAGGATGTTCCTCCTCATTCCAGCTCCAACCCAGCCACACTCATGAAGAATTCATGAGTCCTTGCCTGTCTATTCACCAAAGCCACACAAGCAGAGACATGTCTCAGCAATCTAAGCCCATTTTACACTCCTTTTTTTTGTGGGGGGAGTTTAACTCTGTGTAAGTGATGGGCTTTGAATGGGTTAAAAAGTGGGCCATTTGTCCTTCCGTTGTCGCAAATCACTCCACTTTCGCTAATCCAGAGCCAGGCAGGCACACCACTTAATTACCAGAGTCAATGACTGCATTTAATTGCCACAGTTAATTGCTGCTGTTTTGTTTTATTTGACAGCGGTAATTTTCTGAGCTTGCTGTTTTAAGTGATTCATGTCCCGAACGGAATCAGCTGTCAATTAAAACTCAAATGCAAATTGGGCAAAGTTTGATTTATTTTTTTTTTGCCTCACTTTTTTTCCCCCTCCAAGTTGCCGGCCATATATTCAACCCAAATTATCACCAAAAGAGATCCCCCCCCCAGCTCTATGTTTTCTTTTCGAAAGCCTCACGTTGTGGTCACAGCGAAGTTACGCCTGGTCTCTGTTACAAAATAAGGGCCATTTAAGGCACAGATGAGGAGAATTTCTTTCTCTCAGAGGATCGTGATTTTCTGTAACTTTCTTCCTCAAAAGGCAGTGGAAGCAGAGTCTGAAGATAATCACATTGTCCACGATCTTATTGAATGGCAGGCTCGAGAGGCGGAGAGGCCGACTCCTGCTTCTAACTCGTACGTTTGAATCTACCCGCTCAGCCATCAAAGGGTTAAAACAAAAAGGCGGTCATTCCTTCCCACTTCGAGATTAAGGGCGTGGTTTCCCGGCCTCGTCGCGCCCGACTTGGTGTCGCGACAAGAGGCCCCTTGCAAGGTTCGCAACACTCAAAATGTTTTGTGAGATTCAACTGAACCTCGCAAGACGTGGCGATCCAGATCTCGCCCTCGCTTTGCAAGATCCAGATCAGCATATTTAAATAAGCCATTGGCTCATCTAAATTTGCATTCGCCGGATTCCCTGGGCTCCCCAGCAGGGCTGTGTGGATCTTACCCAAAGAGCTGATGAGAAACACCCCGCCAAAATGGAAGCTTAGCACGGTAGCATGGTGGATAGCACAATTGCTTCACAGCTCCAGGGTCCCAGGTTCGATTCCGGTTTGGGTCACAGTCTGTGCGGAATCTGCACATCCTCCCCGTGTGTGCGTGGGTTTCCTCCGGGTGCTCCGGTTTCCTCCCACAGTCCAAAGATGTGCAGGTTAGGTGGATTGGCCGTGATAAATTGCCCTTAGTGTCCAAAATTGCCCTTAGTGTTGGGTGGGGTAACTGGGTTATGGGGATAGGGGTGTTGACCTCGGGTAGGGTGCTCTTTCCAAGAGCCTATGCAGACTTGATGGGCCGAGTGGCCTCCTTCTGCACTGTAAATTTTAAATTCTATGATAAATGGGAACAAAGCGAGCGCTTGTAGCACCATGAAACACAGTGCTATAAAACAGTACTTCGCATTAAATAAATGGCCTGAGCGGGGAATGTGCGGCCAAGAACACACATAGCCCGGCTTGCTACACTGAGGAGCTCCGCGCCCTGGAATTACTCAGTGTAGCGAGAGATCAGGACGCCATGTTTGGCCTGATTTTTGCTCCGAGGCCCCTGTGCAACCCCCCCCCCCCCCAGTCCCACTGCACTATGGGAGAACCCACCGCGCCCCCAGGCAGCCCCGCCCAATCGACAGCACACAAAAAAATGCCAGCTTAGCAGTGCCAACTTTGCCCCATGGCAGTGTTGCTGCCAGTGGCACCTTGGCAGCGCCAGGGCACCACCCTGCCCAAAAGGGCATGCAGGTGGGGGCCTCTGACCCCCTGGGAGACCCCCACAACTTCCGTTCCTTCTAGTCCCCATTTGTGAAGGCCAGTATCAAACAGCACTCACTCAAGGTCTCCAAGGCAAAGGGAATGAATCCCAAAGTCTCAGCTACCTCGGGAATCTGCACGTTACAGTGAGACTAGCTGTCTCGCTCTCATACGCGGATTTGCCAAAAAGTGATCCCGCCCATTTGCATCACAACGTCTCGCGGGATCACCTTGGATCTCACAAGGCGATGCGGGCGGGGTCGATCCCAGGAGTGGGCTCTCCCGGCTTCTGTCGGCTACGCTGCGCCACGGCGAGCTTTTTGGTCGCAGCGTGGCCGTTGGATCGCGCCCTCAGAAATCTTTTGGTCGAATCGAGCCCAAAGCCTTGCATTTCTATAGCGCCTTTGCCGGGCTGGTTCTTCCCTCACAGCCAGGAAATTCTGCCGAAATTCAGCATGTTCCCTTCGGGTCCCACGTCAGCTGCGTCTTATTACATGGGATTGTCTCTTATTTTGACTGTTTGCTCCGTGTCCCATAAGGGGCCCTGATTTGTCAGACAGCCTGTGGGCGCCTGATCCTGGGAGTCATCAAACACCACCCCCCACCCTCTTATTTTGTGTCATGCGAGTTGGTCACCCTGCTCCAAGGCCCCCCCACCCCCCAAGCCATTAGCTTCATTGTTGGAGGTGTAGACCGAGGGAGGGGGGGGGGGGGGGGGGGGGGTGCTGGAGGTGTAGACCAGGGGGCAGCAGCGATCGAGGAGAAATGTGGGAGGTGCAATCAGCACAAAATAGCCAGAACTGATTTGATTTTTAAATAAACCTGTCAAAAGCAGAAAGAGAGAGTTCGGATGTGAGGCGAACAAACATCTTAGTTCGCTTGCGCTCACACCAGCTAACTGGATTGGGAGGCAGTGTGCTGGAACATATACAGTCGTCAAAGTTAACGCCTGCTGATCTTACAAGAATCGCTACCTCATTATTTTCAACATTATTCACAGCCTTTTCCCCTCGGACAATGGAAAGAACAATCGCTCACAACTCAACTCTATTTTTTATTTCCTCTCTCTCTCTCCCACCCTGAGCTTCAACACCCGATTTCTCCTTTATTAATTCCTTCAGAGGATGGCAACTCCCCCCCCCCCCCCCCCCCCCCTCCTTCCCTTCCTCACCCCCTCCCCCATGTACCTTTGCTGTCAGGCGTACGTAGACCTCTCAATCAGTTCCCCACCTCCATTTCTGTCTGAGGCAATCCCACCGATCCCCTGAGAGATTACAGCCTGGCTGAAACAGAACTGTGACCAATGTGAGTGAGTGAGTCAGAACCAGGTGAGCAAAGTGGCTTCAAATTGACATCAAATCCCAGAGCCTTTTGGTCAAGCCCTTTCCTCCAGTTATCTAGGTTTGCAACTTTAATTCTTTCCTGTTTTGTAGATAAAGGCTGGCATTTTCCACACGCCCCATTCAAGGGGCTGTTTAGCACACTGGGCTAAATCGCTGGCTTTTAAAGCAGGCCAGCAGCACGGTTCAATTCCCGTAACAGCCTCCCCGAGCAGGTGCCGGAATGTGGCGACTAGGGGCTTTTCACAGTAACTTCACTGAAGCCTACTCGTGACAATAAGCGATTTTCATTTTCATTTCATCAAACACCACCCCCCCATCCCCCGCCCAATGCGGTTTGCCATTGGCCGCCAGCTAGGCCTTCCAGCCCCGCCGATGTCAATGGCCTTTTGCATTGCTCGCCAGCCGGAGAACCTGCCTTTGGCAGGGCTGGAAAAATCCAGAAGACCTGAATTTATATAGCACCTTCCCCAACCACGAAACACCCCCAAAAAGCTTTATCGCCAATGAAACAGTTTCAAACTGTTGGGAGCATGGGGAACGCAGCAACCTAATTGCACACAGCAAGCTCCCACAGGCTATTTCCGGGAGGCTGGTTGAGGTGGGAGGAAATGTTCGAGAGAACAATGGGGGGGGGGGGGGTTGCTTCCCTGAGCCTTTTCAAAACAGCGCCATGGGATCCTCCATGTCTACCAGAGAGAGCCGCCATTTAACGTCTCATCCGACTGGCGGCACCACGGACAGTTGCAGCACTCGCACAGTATTGCAATGTGGAACGCCGGGCAAGATTCTGTCGTGGGGTTTGAACCTTCAAACCCGGAGCTGGAAGGTCAGCTCGCTCAACTACCGCTGGATGGTTTGAAAGACCCTACTATTGGAAGATCAGGGATTTGTCTCAGAGTGCTGGCCAAATATATTCCTTCAAACAACAGCACAGTGGGTGCGCCTACACCACATGGGCTGGTGCAGATCAAGCAGCCAGCTCACCACCACCTTCTCAAGGGCAATTAGGGTTGAGCGCTAAATGAAGGCCTCGCCAGCGAAGAACAGATCCTTTGAATTAATTTTTTAAAACTCCAAAAACAGATAAACCGGTCATTTGTCTGTCTGTGGGAGGTTGCTGTGTTCAATATTGGGTATTGCATCCTGACACAGGAACAGCAATGTAGTGATGGGACATCCCAAGGCACTTTTCTTTATTAGGCCATGAGCTCTACTTTCTCTTCAACTTCCCAGCTTCTATCCATCTGCTTAACCTCCCTGTAACCTCCACGCTGACACTCTGGCTGTGGATCTAAGATTCTCCGGTCTTAGCAACACAAAAGGCCGTTCGCCACTGTGCCTTTACTAACCCTCTGAAAAAGCTGACCGCTTCATCTTAATCCTCGGCCTTTTCCCATACAGTTCCATTGTTAAAGTGCATTGCGGGTTCTCATCTGCCATCCAACCCCAACCCTCTTCGTAAGAAACACTGGGCACCGCCCATTCAAGGCCACTTGGGGGACGGTCACCCCCTGGTTGTCCAGGGTTCGTTCGTCTCCCAAGCTGCCTGCTTATTTTCGGCTAACTGGGTTAGAAAGTTCCACCGTTTTATAAACCCTTCATCGTTTTGAACAACAGAAACATGATCAAATGCTGCCTTTGGAGTGACATCAATAGATATAGATATAGAACGTACAGTGCAGAAGGATGCCATTCAGCCCATCGAGTCTGCATGTCCGCCCTCTGATTTCAAAATCACTGAGCACCTGCTCAAACAGAAGCTAATTAGCAGTGTTTAACGGAGCTATGACACGACGCAGGCCTTTGAACAAAGGGTCATCAAGTTTTGGTTTTTCGCTGGTACAGCACAGAGGATGCCACTCAGCCCATCGTTCCTGTGCGAACCATCTGAAAGAGCTATCCAATTAGTCCCACGCAGTTGCAGGAGAAGGTGGCCATTCTTGTCAGTCCCATTTCTCCGCACTAACCCCCACAGCTAGCTTATTTCCCTCAAGTTTAGCACACTGGGCTAAATCGCTGGCTTTTAAAGCAGACCAAGGCAGGCCAGCAGCACGGTTCAATTCCCGTACCAGCCTCCCCGGACAGGCGCCGGAATGTGGCGACTAGGGGCTTTTCACAGTAACTTCATTGAAGCCTACTCGTGACAATAAGCGATTTTCATTTAAGTGTCCATCCAATTTCTTTTTGAAATGACCGATCACCTCCACTACCAGCAGCCTCATGGCAGCGCATTTGAAGACAACTCACTGCCTGAAGAGTTCCTCCTCACAATTGCCCATGTATCTCTTGTCCGAAGCCTGAAAACCCCACTCCTTCTCCTTAGTCCTGCAGCACCCCATAGTCAGAAGCTTTTCCCCAGGGTGGAACAGTCAATCACTAGGGGGCATAAGGTGCGAGGGACAAGGTTCATAGGAGATGTGCGAGGGAATTTCTTTTACACAGAGGGTAGTGGGTGCCTGGAACTCGCTGCCGGAGGAGGTGGTGGAAGCAGGGACGATAGTGACGTTTAAGGGACATCTTGATAAATACATGTTTAGGATGGGAATAGAGGGATGCGGACCCAGGAAGTGTACAAGGTTTTAGGTTAGACGGGCAGCATGGCTTGGAGGGCTGAAGGGCCTGTTCCTGTGAAGTACTTTTCTTCGTTCTTTGTTCCTCTCAGATACCTGGGGAAGAATATCTCTCTCACATAGTTCCTGAATGTGTCAGCTCACACACTGAATCACAGGTTCACCAGTAAATGCTGCTTTAGAGCCAGTTACAATTTGTCAAAGGTGACAAATAGTCTTCAAAGGGAGTAAGAATATAATACCGCAGATGCTGGAATGCTGAATTAAACAGAAAATGCTGGAAACGCTCAGAACTCTGAAGAAGAGTCATACGGTCTCGAAACATTAACTTTGTTAAGCTGCTGCAAGACCTGCTGAGATTCTGCGGTCTTTTCTGTTTTTATTGTTAAAGGGTATTGACATTTGGTTGGCAAAGGTTATTTTTAAGGACAGTTCCGCTCTCATAGAATCATAGAATCCCTACAGTGCAGAAGGAAGCCATTCAGCCCATCGGGTCTGCACCGATCCTCTGAAAGAGCACCCTCACTTTGGCCCACTTCCCGGCTCTATCCCCGTAACCCCACCTCACCTTTTGGACACTAAGGGCAATTTAGCATTGTCAATTCGCCTAACCTGCACATCTTTGGACTGTGGGACGAAACTGGAGCATCCGGAGGAAACCCACACAGATACGGGGGGAAAATGTAAACTCCACGCAGGCAGTCACCCAAGGCCGGAAGTGAACCCGGGTCCCTGGCGCTGTGACTAGCGGTGCTAACCACTGTGCCAGCCCTCTCTCAGTCAGCCAGTGTTCTCTGGCACCGAAACCTCTGAGATGCTCTTCAAAGGTACGGTAGCAGAGTGGTTAGCACTGTTGCTTCACAGTGCCAGGGTCCCAGGTTCGATTCCCGGCTTGGGCCTCTGTCTGTGCGGAGTCAGCACGTTCTCCCCGTGTCTGCGTGGGTTTCCTCCGGGTGCTCCGGTTTCCTCCCGCAGTCCAAAGATGTGCAGGTTAGGTGGATTGTCCATGCTAAATTGACCATAGTGTCCAAAACGTTAGGTGGGGTTACAACTTGGCCTGCTGATTCTGGGAACGGAAGCATTAGGCTGATTACGGCATTGCTGCTGCGCAAATATCAATGTTGCTGCCCCCCCCCCCCCCCAACCAATCTCACCAAGGGGGAAGATGGTGGCACAGTGGTAATGTTACTGGGCAGGTAATCCAGGGTTGCGGGTGAATTCCCAAGGGGACACAGGTCCAAATCCCATCATGGCAACTGGTGGAATTTAAGTAAATCTGGAAGTGAAATCAACCTCCGTAATGGGAACCATGAAACGAACATCTACAGAAACCCGCCAGAAACGGGCGGGGAACAGAGGGAAGTAGATCCTTGGAAAATAGGCGACAGGTTTAGATAAAGGATCTGGATCGGCGCAGGCTGGGAGGGCCGAAGGGCCTGTTCCTGTGCTGTAATTTTCTTTTGTTCTTTGACATTTGTCATCCTTACTTGTTCTGGCCCCCATGTGACTCCAGACCACAGCAACATGGCTGACTCTTACCCGCCCTCTGAAACAATTCTGGGTGGGCAACAAACGCTTGCCAGCGATCGACTCCCACATTGCATTAAATTTTTTAAAAATGTTTTTAAAACTGCCTTCCCTATAGCTGAAATACATCAAGAACGCCAAGTCCTGGCTGTTTGGCAGCCAGCAACTGCAAAGCCAATCTCCAGCAGAAAGCTGTCGCTAATACCCTCACAAATAACCCAGGCTGGTAATTGATCCCTTGAAAGCGAGTCATTGAGACCCAGCTCCAATCCGACAGCAACTTGGTTAAATGCCAGAGGCTCTCTTGTGACTCGGGCCTGCAGCTGAGATATACAAAAAAAAGTGGGAAGGCGCCTCAGACAGGCAACTCGCAAGAGGAAGGCAGATTAACACCACCTGTGGGTGCGAGGTCACTGAGCGAGCTATTGAAAATTCTCACTGCCATCAGCTCAGACCGTGAGGAGAATGTGTCAGCAAACACCTTCGGAGTGCTGGTGTGAAATTCTTCAGTCCTTGTGGATTAGTACCCAAGTTAAAATCGCGCACAGAGGAATTTCACACGACCATTCCAAGCACATACTGTTGTCGTGCAGGCCACAGGAATCGATCTTGACCGGCACTGGGCCTAGTTATGGAGTGGGCCTAGCTATTAGGCTAGACAAGACCTTAGAATTCTGCACTTTAACCCAGGGCTGTTCCCAACATAAGGACAGCAATTCAGGCCGGCAGCTCAGTCTGTGCTTGGCTCAGAGAGCTGGAGAAATTTGAAATGGCTGTTTAGGGTGGTGTAAGATTTATCGGGCCTCCCAGAGGGCGGGAATTAAAATCCTGCTGCGCTCAACTGTGCAAACTATTTCAATAAATCTGCGCTTTTGGTTGCTCGCCTGAAAGCCACAGGTTTGTCAGGAAACCCCAATTAATCCTGGGGTGGAGACGCCACCACCTGGATTTTCCCCTCCGAGCCACTCACCATCCTGACTTGGGAATATATCGGCCGATCCTTCACGGGGTCAAAATCCTGGAATTCCCTCCCTAACAGCACTGCAGATCTACCTACACCACACGGACTGCAGCGGTTCAAGAAGGGCAGCTCACCACCACCTTCTCAAGGGCAATTTAGGGATGGGCATAAATGCTGGGCTTGCCAGCGCAGCCCACACCCCATGAAACTAATAAAATGACTCACGGTGCCGAGGACATCTGCTCAGCCCGTCCAGCCCTCTGTGGTGAATCACAATCTAGTAATTCACATTGTGTTATATTCCCGTACCAGCCTCCCTGGACAGGCGCCGGAATGTGGCGGCTAGGGGCTTTTCACAGTAACTTCATTGAAGCCTACTCGTGACAATAAGCGATTTTCATTTTTCATTTTTTCATATTATATGTGTTGTGTCTATGTAAGCTCGGTATACGAGCAGTTGCGCGGCTCTGCCCATAGGGGGGGATGAGGAGTTTGTACTGGGCTCCACCCTTGGCTCCACCCATGGCTCCTCCCACTAACCGGAGGTATAAAGCTTGGCAGTCGTGAGCCTGCTGCCAGTTCATCTCGTCGCAGGCAGGCTCTGTTGTAAGACTATTAAAACCACTGTTCACTTCCAACCACGTGTCTTGTGAATTGATGGTCACATCACCCCCAGGAATCCGATATAATCTCAATCAGGTCGCCTCCCATTCTTCTAAACTCCAATGAGTACAGCACCAACCTATTCATAAGAAAATTCCCCCATACCCGGGGTCAGCCTGGTGAACCTTCTCCGGACTGCCTCCAATGCCTGTATATCTTTCCTTAGATATGGGGAGCCAAACTGTTCACGGTATTCCATGTGTGGTGTAACTCGTGCCTTGTATAGTGTTAGCAAGGCTTCCCTGTTCTTCTACTCCACCCTCTTTGAAATAAAGGCCAACATTTAATTTGCCTTCCCCATTACCTGCTGAACTTGCATGCTAGCTTCTTGCGATTTATGCAGAAGGACCCCCAAAATCCCCTCCGTGCTGCAATTTTTTTGCAGTCTTTCTCCACTTAAATAATATTCGGCTTCTTTATTCTTCCTACCAAAGTGCATCATTTTCCGACATTATATTGCAAGTTCTTTTGAGATAGGCGAGTTTGGAACGTTGAAAACGGAGGCTTCAGTCTGCCGCAGGGGATCCGTTCCTTTGTGCTGACGGTGGTGGCAAGCTGCAGAAGCCTGTTGTCCGCAGCACTCTTCCGGAAAATGCCCTGTGTTATCAGCAGCAGCAGGTTAGTGGGCCTCTGGAGTTAATCAGTCCCAAACATCGGTGTTCACACTGACACAGTTATCTAATTCATCAGGCAGGAGTGTTGAACTTGCTACGCTGCACCCTCTCAGGGTCTGTATCAGCCTGATGGCTGAACAAAAGAAAAACCCAAAGCTCACTCCTGATGAGGAGCAGTGACTGATTGCCTCTCCCCGGCTCCTTGCCTATTGTCACAGCCGCCCCTTAACATCGCTCCCAATCATTGTATTGTGTGCAATTAGATCCATTCACACCTCCCGCAGTTCACAGGGAATGGATGGCAGGGACCAGAGAAGCTCTTCGAGAAGTTATAACAATCACTTCTCATTTTACTCCATTGCACAGGGAATTAATTCAACCAGTGTTGGCTCTCACTTAGAAGGAACCTGCTTTTATGTAGCACCTCTCTCTCGCCAGGGTCAAACCATCTTAAAGTAGATCACGGCCAATGATATTTTAGTTCCTGGGATGTGGGCCAGCGTTTGTTGCCCATCCCTAATTGCCCTTGCGAAGGTGTCGGTCAGCTGCCGTTTTAAAAAATAATCTTTATTGTCACAAGTAGGCTTACATTAACACTGCAATGAAGTTACTCTGGAAATCCCCTAGTCGCCACATTCCGGCGCCTGTTTGGATACACTGAGGGAGAATTCAGAATGTCCAATTCACCTAACAAGCACGTCTTTCGGGACTTGTGGGAGGAAACCGGAGCACCCGGAGGAAACCCACGCAGACACGGGGAGGATGTGCAGACTCCGCACAGACAGTGACCCAAGCCGGGGAATCGAACCTGGGACCCTGGCGCTGTGAAGCAACAGTGCTATGCACTGTGCTACCGTGCCGTCCTCGAACCGCTGCAGCCCATGCGGTGTAGGTACATCCACAGTGCTGTTAGGAAGGGAGTTCCAGCGACAATGAAGGAAGGGAAATCCCTTTGAACTGGAATTCCCGTTGGAATGTAAGGAATGCGAAAGGTGGCACCCAGGAAAGTCTCATTAACAGCAATGGCTCCACCAATCAAATTGTCTGCTTTACTAACATTGGGTGAGGAACAAATATTGCCAAATACCGGGGGGCGGGAAATCATCAGCCTTTCTCCCAAGGGTACAATTGGATATTTTGCCCCGGCCTGAGAATGTGGCTGGAGCCTTAGTTCAATATCTCATCCGATATTGCAGATCTCCCGCAGCGCGGATTATACACTCATGGCTCTGCAGTGGGACTTAGAAGCAAGCCTCTGAACTCAGGAACCTGCACTTTCACTGCCCCTGAACATTTGACAAAGTTATGGTCGAGAGACAGCAAGCTGTGAAACTTGTGGGGTGCTGCGTGACGCTGAATCACTTTGTCCACTTACCACACAACTGAATAATTCCCCTTTCCCGGCCTACCTTTCTGGTGTTAGTTCATCAACTGCGCTCAGTTGGTAGCACTCTCGCCCCCTGAGTCGCAAGGTCCTGGGGTTCGAGCCCCACCCCAGGACTTTGATGTACAAGGCTGATGCTCCAGTGTAGTACTGAGGGTCAGACGGACTGTCCTAAGTGCTGCATTGTGGTGAGACATTAAACTGAGGCCTCATTTCTCCCATCAGGAGGATGTAAAAACATCCCATGGCCACTGTTTCAAAGAAGAGCAGAGGAGTTATCCCCGGTACCATGGATAATATTTATCCCTCAGTCACCATCACAAAAACAGACTCTCTGGTCATTATCACACTGCTGTTTGTGGGAGCTTGCTGTGCAGACGTTAGCTGCCACGTTCTCTACATTACAACAGTGACGACATTTCAAAAATATTTCAGTGGTGCTTTGGGGCAGGCTGGATTCCCTAAAAATGGCTATGTCCCCCCCGCCAGCGTAAAAACGCTGGGGTTTTACGCTGGAGATTCCTTTAAAATATTAGCGGCTATTTTCCAACCTGCGGGGGGGGCTGGCAGGGCCGCGGAGGGCTTCTCGCAGCTTCAGCTGCGGATACGAGCCCCACTCTTCCGGTTCCAAGTCCGCACATGCACACGCCGGCGGTTTCAAGCGGCTGCGCCGAACGCGATGGCGGTCTCGGACCGCGGACCCGGACGAGGAAAGAAGGTCCCAATGATCGGCCCGGCGCCGCTACATATGACCCACCCGATCGCCACCCCGGCCGCCCATAAGGCCCCAACCGGCACTTGTTCCCCCGGCCCCCACCAGGGCGGCCGCAGACTGCGATGCAGCCGCCATTCGAGGTTCCCGACGGCCAATACGTGGTTAGAACCACACCGTTGGGAACAAGCCCAGTTTCGCCCTGATAATCGCAGGGGGCGCCTCTGTCAATGGCCTCCCAGCCGTGCTGCGTAATCCGTGCGATTCTCCGTGGACCGGCTATGATTCTCGGGTAAACGGGGATTCTCCGCCCCCCCCGCACCGAACACGATTTTGCCGGGGCTTCGGAGAATCAAGCCCCGTTGTGACGAGTTCTATATAAATATATTTAAATTGTTGCTCTTCAAATCATTTTTCAGAACTTTTTGAACGCGTTACCTTTTGAAACTTTGAATCTACTCATGGGCCCAGACCCAGCAATACGTCTTCTTCAGTCTCTTCCTGTGCACCTAGTATTGCGCTAAGGTGGACTTTCCATAGCTACCTATCCCAGAACTGGCTAGTCTGTCGCCAGGAGCCTGTAGCTTATGGGGCCCCTCCCTCCACATCAAGCATGGCTGGCCAGGAGTCCTTCCCGCTCTTACCGCCAGCCATTGGAACGTTTGGAAGGATTTGCAGGTTGACACTCAACCTGTTTGGCTGCGTTATGAACGCACCGTCCTTGGCCATCAGGTCCTGGGGTGGGACTTGAACCCGGAGCTTTTATCTGAAGAGACAGAGCCCCCCCCCCCCCCCCCCCCCCCCCACTGCTGTGCCCCATCAGCAATGTGTTACTCTCAGTTTATCACACCTCCAATGACATGCTCATAATCCAGGTGCGGTGCTGAGCGAGTGCTGCCCTCTCGGTAGTGCAGACCCTCAGGTGAGGCCCAGAAAGCCTGTTGTGCAGGTTTGCAAAGTTTGGAACAAGAGCAATCGGTTGGCCCAGGGATCTGGTCAGTGTTCCTTCTCCTTTAACCCAATGATGCCATTAAATGATGAATGCAGTCACCCATCTCCTTGCAGTTGGATGTTGTTCTGATGAAAATGGCTGCCACGTGTTCCCATGGGAACTACCTGCCTGTAGCAAACACTCCAAACGGCCAACGGTAATGAATTGTGCGAAGCACCTTGAGATGCTCCCTTCTGATAAGGTGCCGGCTGAAGTTTGTCTTTTCTTTAATGGCTGAAGGTTTGCCAGCTGCTGGCTGCGTTCAACGGTATAAACCCCCTCTTGGATGCCACAGAAATCCTGTAGTGTTGATTAGTAATCAGCTCTTTCTGCTGTAGCTTATTTACAGGGGTTATTGTAAAGCCGTATATAGCTTTTCTGCTGCCCTTGTCAACTGCCTCACCCGTGCTCATCACCCAACACAGCTGGTGCCATGTTCGAAGATGACTTACGGACACATTTTTATCCCACAGTCTGTCTGGCTGGCAAAACAGGAGTCAGCTACTGTCTGTCTTTCCTTCCCCTCGAGAGACTGAACCTTTCGTTTCCACCCTCTGCTGTACTCACTCAATGGCCAATTAATGGAATACTCCAGGGGTAAGCCACGTGAGGTGGGCCTTCATCTTAATCGAATAACTGATGGTTCCTCATAGGGACAACTCCAGCTCTAATTCTCACCGCAACAAAGCCTACAAGGAAACAGGCCACTCGGCCCAACTAGTCCATGCTGGTGTTTATGCTTCAGGTGGGCCTCGCCCATCGCTCTTTATCTCCCTTCTCTACCACACGTTTTCTGACTGTCTCGCAAGCCTCTGGCTGATCTTCCATCAAAGCCTTTCAGAATTCAGTGGAAGAGCGTGGCAACGCTGGATGTGAACCGGGCTCGATTCCATGTACTGCAAAGCTTAGGTGAAACAAAATCGATTCTTCTGATGTTAACAAGCTCCCTGGTCGCGAACTCAACAGGTTCCAGTCCCACTCCAGGCCTTGAGCAGGGAAGTCCCAGTGGATCCGCTCAGTGCGGGGCTGAGGGAGTGATGCGCTGTCTCAGGTGCTGACTTTCGGAAGAGGTGAGAAACTGAGGGCCCGCCCGGGTGGATGTTTTGGGTGAACAGTTTTGTTCCCCTTACCGAAGGACGGGTACGCCAACATTGGGGGTGTCCAGAGACCGTTCACTGGGTTGATCCCAGGTACGGAGGGATTTTCTTATGAGGGGTGGTTGAGTAGGTTGGGCGCGACCTTGTTGTGACACATAAGATGCTGAGGGGGCTTTAACAGAGCAGATGCTGAGCGGTTGTTTCCCTGTGTGGGGGAGAGTCCAGGATGTTGAAATATTTGCGGGTTTATTATTGGAAGCGTTAATACATATCTTTCAGTAAAACAGACCAAGTAATAGCCCTCAAACAGTTTAAATGCTAATATGCCTGTACAATATAATAGATTGAGGTGTATAACTAAACCTGGTGTACAGGGGCTGGTTTAGCACACTGGGCTAAACGCTGGCTTTGAAAGCAGACTAAAGCAGGCTAGCAGCATGGGTTCGATTCCCGTACCAGCCTCCCCGAACAGGTGCCGGAATGTGGCGACTAGGGGCTTTTCACAGTAACTTCATTTGAAGCCTACTTGTGACAATAAGCCCATTTCATTTCAGGACGACACCAAAAGTCATCTTTAGGTCTATAGCTAGTGGAGACGTTGAGCCTCCCCCACCTCCCCACTTTCTACTAAGATATGATATATTTGATTAGGACTCAGCCTCAGAAATGCAAGTGACACTCACATAGATACATAGAACATACAGTGCAGAAGGAGGCCATTCGGCCCATTGAGTCCGCACCGATCCAGTTAAGCCCTCACTTCCACCCTATCCCCATAGCCCAATAACCCCTCCTAACCTTTTTGGACACTAAGGGAAATTTATCATTTACCCATCCTGCACGTCTTTGGACTGTGGGAGGAAACCGGAGCACCCGGAGGAAACAAAGCAGACAGGGGAAGAACGTGCAGACTCCACACAGACAATGGCCCAGCGGGGAATCGTACCTGGGACCCTGGCGCTGTGAAGCCACAGTGCTATCCATTTGTGCTACCGTGCTGCTCAGAAAGTCACCTCGTAAGTCAACGGATGGGATCGAGCAGAAAATATACAGGCCATGTTGCCAATGGTGATGCGCCAGGGGTTTAAGACACGGCGACACAGAGCAGACCATGCATGGAGAATGATGAATAGAAATGGCTCCCCAGGCAAAAAGAGTGAAGCTGGGTTCAAGCTAAACATCGGAAACTGATCAAATAACTATGCTGCAGCAAGAGAATTCAGAAAGTGGAGCAAGAATGGAAGGGGGCAGGTCCGCCCTGGAAAAGATGGCCAAGGTCATGGGAGCAGCCACCGGATCTTGAGAAGCAGGTACCGGAATGGGTCCTCGCAAATCGTCAAGCTTGGCCACATCATCATCAGAAATTTGACGTGCATGTACTGGCTTAAGCGGGTCAAATCAAACCCTGAGTCCAGCAAAGATTTCAGAGCGACAGCTAGTTGGTGTCATCAGTTTTATGGAGCGAAAATGTCCAATGTTGCAGCAGGACAACAAGATCGCTTAAGACCCAGATGCCTCAGGAGGGGTCCTAGCCTGGGGGGGGGGGGGGGGGGGGGGGGGGGGAGGGGGGTTAGGGAGGGACACCGGGTTGCTGCTGGAAAGACCAGAAACGGGAAGTGGAGGACTGGAGAGGTGGGGGGAGGGGGCCATCGCCATGGGGAGCGGGTCAGAAGGGGAGGGTCGACCCGGGGCGAGCAGGGAACAGGACATGGCTAATCGGCAGGGGAAGGGGGCGGGTCGTCCCGCGACCCGGCTGATCACTTGGAACGTGAGGGGGCTGAATGGGCCGGTCAAGAGATCAAGGGTATTCTCACACCTGAAGGGACTGAAGGCTGATGTAGCAATGTTACAGGAGACCCATTTGAAGGTAGTGGACCAGGTTCGCCTGAGAAGGGGGTGGGTGGGACAGGTGTTCCACTCTGGATTGGACGCAAAGAACCGGGGGGTGGCGATTCTGGTGGGAAAGAGGGTGTCGTTCGTGGCGGAGGAGGTGGTGGCGGATAAGGAGGGTAGGTATGTGATGGTGAAGGGTAAGCTGCAGGGGGAGAAAGTGGTGATGGTCAACGTATATGCCCCGAACTGGGATGACGCGGGTTTTATGAGGCGCCTATTGGGCCTCATTCCGGGACTGGAGGCAGGGGGCTTGATCATGGGGGGGGACTTTAACACAGTGCTGGACCCCGGGCTAGACAGATCGAGCTCAAGGACCAATAGGAGGCCGGCAGCGGCAGAAGTGCTGAGGGGGTACATGGAGCAGATGGGAGGAGTAGACCCATGGAGGTTTGGTAGGCCGAGGGCGAGGGAGTATTCCTTTTTCTCCCACGTCCATAGAGTGTACTCCAGAATCGATTTCTTCGTGTTGAGCAGGGGGCTGATCCCGAGGGTACGGGAAGCTGAGTACTCGGCCATTGCGATCTCTGATCATGCACCACATTGGGTGGATGTGGAAATGGGGGAGGCGCGGGACCAGCGCCCGCTGTGGCGGCTGGATGTGGGGCTGTTAGCGGACGACGAGGTGTGTAAAAGGGTCCGGAAGAGCATTGAGAGCTATCTGGACTTGAATGACACGGGTGAGGTGCAGGTGGGGATGGTCTGGGAGGCCCTGAAGGCAGTGATCAGGGGAGAGCTGATCTCCATAAGGGCGCACAGAGAAAGAAAGGAGAGGCAGGAGAGGGAGAGGCTGGTGGGGGAGCTATTGGAAGTGGATAGGAGATATGCGGAGGCACCAGAGGAGGGGCTGCTGGGAGAACGGCGCAGCCTGCAGGTCAAGTTCGACCTGCTGACCACCAGGAAGGCAGAGACGCAGTGGAGAAGGGCACAGGGCGCGGTCTATGAGTATGGGGAAAAGGCAAGCAGGATGCTGGCACACCAGCTTCGCAAACGAGATGCGGCTAGGGAGATTGGGGGAGTGAAGGAGAGGGGCGGGAAGGTAGTGCAGAAGGGGCAAGAAGTGAATGGGGTCTTTAGGGATTTTTACAAGGAGTTGTATCGGTCTGAGCCGCCGACGAGGAGAGGGGGAATGGAAGACTTCCTAAACAAATTGAGGTTCCCAAGGGTCCAGGAGGGGCTGGTAGAAGGGCTGGGGGCGCCAATAGGGCTAGAGGAGCTAGTCAAGGGAATAGGTCAGATGCAAGCGGGGAAGGCGCCGGGGCCAGATGGGTTCCCGGTGGAATTCTATAAGAAAAATGTGGACTTGGTGGGACCGGTACTGGTACGAGCCTTTAATGAGGCGCGAGAGGGGGGGGTTCTGCCCCCGACAATGTCGCAGGCTCTGATCTCCCTGATATTGAAGCGGGATAAAGACCCCGTGCAGTGCGGGTCCTACAGGCCTATCTCGCTTCTGAACGTGGATGCCAAGTTGCTGGCAAAGATCCTGGCAGCTAGAATAGAGGATTGTGTGCCAGGGGTAATCCATGAGGACCAGACGGGGTTCGTGAAGGGGCGGCAGCTCAACACGAACGTGCGGAGATTGCTGAATGTAATTATGATGCCGGCAGTGGAGGGGGAGGCTGAGATAGTGGTAGCGCTGGACGCGGAGAAGGCATTCGATAGGGTGGAGTGGGAGTACCTGTGGGAGACGTTGGAACGGTTTGGGTTTGGGGAAGGGTTTATTAAGTGGGTGAAGTTGCTCTACTCGGCCCCGACGGCGAGTGTAGTGACAACGGGAGGAGGTCGGAGTATTTCGGGCTCCACCGAGGGACCAGGCAGGGATGTCCCCTATCCCCCCTACTTTTCGCACTGGCGATTGAACCGTTGGCGATGGCACTGAGGGGTTCAGGGGGGTGGAGAGGACTGACTAGGGGAGGGGAGGAACATCGAGTATCGCTGTATGCGGATGATCTACTGCTGTACGTGGCAGACCCAGAAGGGGGAATGCCGGAGATAATGGAACTATTAGCAGAGTTTGGGGACTTTTTGGGGTACAAACTAAATTTGGGCAAAAGCGAGGTTTTTGTGATACACCCGGGGGACCAGGGAGAGGGTATGGGAGACTCCCCTTCAAGCGAGCAGGAAAGAGCTTTAGGTACTTAGGGGTGCAGGTGGCAAGGAACTGGGGGACCCTCCACAAGTTGAACTTTTCCAGGCTGGTGGAACAGATGGAGGAGGAATTTAAGAGGTGGGACATGGTACCGTTGTCGCTGGCGGGGAGGGTGCAGTCAATCAAAATGACGGTCCTCCCAAGGTTCTTGTTTTTATTTCAGTGCTTGCCCATCTTCCTCCCTAGGGCCTTCTTCAAAAAGGTGACGAGTAGCATCATGAGCTACGTGTGGGCGCATGGCACCCCAAGGGTGAGGAGGGTCTTTTTGGAGCGGAGTAGGGACAGTGGAGGGCTGGCACTACCCAATCTCTCGGGGTACTACTGGGCGGCAAATGTGTCAATGGTGCGCAAGTGGATGATGGAAGGGGAGGGGGCAGCTTGGAAACAAATGGAGAGGGCGTCCTGTGGCAACACAAGCCTGGGGGCCCTAGTAACGGCACCATGGCCGCTCCCCCCCACGAGGTACACCACGAGCCCGGTGGTGGCGGCCACCCTCAAGATATGGGGGCAGTGGAGGCGACACAGGGGGGAAATGGGAGGTCTGTTGGCGGCGCCAATAAGAGGGAACCATAGATTCATCCCGGGGAACATCGACGGGGGATTTCAGAGCTGGTACAGGGTGGGCATACGGCAGCTGAAGGACCTGTTTATAGAGGGGAGGTTTGCGAGCCTGGGAGGGCTGGAGGAGAAGTTTGAGCTCCCCCCGGGAAACATGTTCAGATATTTACAAGTGAAGGCATTTGCTAGGCGGCAGGTGGAGGGGTTTCCCCTGCTCCCCAGTAAGGGGGCGAGTGATAGGGTGCTCTCGGGGGTCTGGGTCGGAGGGGGGAAGATATCAGACATCTACAAGATAATGCAGGAGGCGGAAGAAGCATCAGGGGAGGAGCTGAAAGCCAAGTGGGAAGGGGAGCTGGGAGAGCAGATAGAAGACGGGACGTGGGCGGATGCACTGGAGAGGTCAATTCTTCCTCCTCGTGTGCGAGGCTGAGCCTCATTCAATTTAAGGTGCTGCATAGAGCTCACATGACGGGGACAAGGATGAGCCGGTTCTTTGGGGGTGAGGACAGGTGTGTCAGATGTCTGGGAAGCCCAGCGAACCATGTGCATATGTTCTGGGCATGTCCGGTGCTGGAAGGGTTCTGGAAGGGGGTGGCAAGGACGGTGTCGAAGGTGGTGGGGTCCAGGGTCAAACCAGGATGGGGGCTTGCGATCTTTGGGGTCGGGGTAGAACCGGGGGTACAGGAGGCTAGGGAGGCCGGAATACTGGCCTTTGCGTCCCTAGTGGCTCGACGAAGGATATTAATTCAATGGAAGGACGCGAGGCCTCCAAGCGTTGAAACTTGGATTAACGATATGGCTAGCTATATTCAGCTAGAAAGGATCAAATTTGCCCTGAGAGGGTCGGTACAGGGATTCTCCAGGCGGTGGCAACCTTTCCTTGACTTTTTAGATCAGAAATAGACGTTCGGGGTCGTGGCAGCAGCAACCCGGGGGGGGGGGGGGGGGAGGGGAGGGAGGGGGGGGGGAGGGGAGGGGGGGAGGGGAGGGGAGGGGAGGGGGGGAGGGGGGGAGGGGAGGGGGTGGGGCAGCAAGGGTCGTGGGGGGACATGTACGACTGTAACGCGGGCAAGTCAGCTCGCTGCTCATGTCTGAAACTGTAGGCTGCCTTGTTTGTTAAGTTGTTGCCTGGGGGGGGGGGGGGGGGGGGAGGAGGACTGGTGCGCGCGAGAGGGCGGGCGAGGGAGGGATATTTGCCTAGAGGGATTGTGTTGTAAATAATTTAAAAATTAGTAGGGGTAAATGTTTGTATGGAAAAACTCTTTCAATAAAAATTATTTAAAAAAAAAAAGACCCAGATGCCTCGATGATTCCAAAGCAAAAGTGCCAAATCTGATCCACGGTGGCATCCTTACAATGATGTCATTGTGTGGAGTAATCACCTAGCCAGGAAAGGATCGATACAGTCAAAGTGACTCAGATTGAATATGATGACCTCGTTGCTTTGGATGCTGAAGAGAACGAATTTGAGGATATTTTAAAAATGTTTTAATTACGGTAAAAGTAGCCTTGTAGAATTAACTCTTTCCATAAAACACGGCATGGGCGAGATTCTCTCAGCCCGGGGCCGGGACGGAGAATCGCTGCGACCGGCGCGGATCGTGCCACACCACCCCGAGGCCGGGACGCGATTCTCCGCAGAGCGGACGCGGCGCCAGTCAGGGGCCGCTCTATGGCCCCCCGTCCCCCGTTCTCCTCTCCCCCCCCCCCCCCCCCTAGGCGATTCGCGGCCCGGGATGGCCATAACAAAAAACCCGAGTCCTGCCGGCGCCGTTCTAACCTGTTCTTAGCCGGCGGGACATCGGTGTGGAAGGGTCAGGGGGCCTCCGTTGTGGCCTGGCCCGCGATCGGGGCACACCGTTCGGCGGGCTAGTCTCTCAGACTGGGGGCCTCTTTTCTTCCACGCCGGTCCCTTTAGCCCTATGCCATGATACGTGGGGGCCGGTGCGGAGAAGGGAGCCACTGCGCATGCCCTGTGTATGTCTCTCTCTCAGTGTCCTGGCCTCTCTCTCTGGGTCCTGTGTCTCTCTCAGTGTCCTGTGTCTCTCTCTCAGTGTCCTGTGTCTCTCTCTCTGGGTCCTGTGTCTCTCTCTCTGGGTCCTGTGTCTCTCTCTGGATCATGTGCCTCTCTCTGGGCCCTGTGTCTCTCTCTCTGGGTCCTGTGTCTCTCTCTGGGCCCTGTGTCTCTCTCTGGGCCCTGTGTCTCTCTCTGGGTCCTGTGCCTCTCTCTGGGTCCTGTACCTCTCTCTCTGGGCCCTGTGTCTCTCTCTCTGGGTCCTGTGTCTCTCTCTGGGCCCTGTGTCTCTCTCTGGGCCCTGTGTCTCTCTCTGGGTCCTGTGCCTCTCTCTGGGTCCTGTACCTCTGGGCCCTGTGTCTCTCTCTCTGGGTCCTGTGCCTCTCTAGAACATAGAACAGTACGGCACAGAACAGGCCCTTCGGCCCTCGATGTTGGGCCGAGCAATGATCACCCTACTCAAACCCACGTATCCACCCTATACCCGTAACCGAACAACCCCCCCCCATAACCTTTCTTTTTAGGACACTACGGGCAAATTAGCATGGCCAATCCACCTAACCCGCACATCTTTGGACTGTGGGAGGAAACCGGAGCACCCGGAGGTAACCCACGCACACACGGGGAGGACGTGCAGACTCCACACAGACAGTGACCCAAGCCGGAATCGAACCTGGGACCCTGGAGCTGTGAAGCATTTATGCTAACCACCATGCTACCGTGCTGCTCTCTGGGCCCTGTGTATCTCTCTGGGCCCTGTGCCTCTCTCTCTCTGGGCCCTGTGTCTTTCTCTGGTTCCTGTGTCTCTCTCTCGGCCCTGTGCCTCTCTCTGGGTCCTGTGTCTCTCTCCGGGCCCTGTGCCTCTCTCTCTGGGTCCTGTGTCTCTCTCTGGGCCCTGTGTCTCTCTCTCTGGGCCCTGTGCCTCTCTCTCTGGGCCCTGTGTCTCTCTCTGGGTCCTGTGCCTCTCTCTCTGGGTCCTGTGTCTCTCTCTGGGTCCTGTGTCTCTCTCTGGGTCCTGTGCCTCTCTCTCTGGGCCCTGTGTCTCTCTCTGGGTCCTGGCCTCTCTCTGGGTCCTGTGTCTCTCTCTGGGTCCTGTACCTCTCTCTGGGTCCTGTGTCTCTCTCTGGGTCCTGTGCCTCTCTCTCTGGATCCTGTGTCTCTCTCTCTGGATCCTGTGCCTCTCTCTCTGGGCCCTGTGCCTCTCTCTGGGCCCTGTGCCTCTCTCTCTGGGCCCTGTGCCTCTCTCTGGGCCCTGTGCCTCTCTCTGGGTCCTGTGCCTCTCTCTCTGGGTCCTGTGCCTCTCTCTCTGGGCCCTGTGTCTCTCTCTTTGGGCCCTGTACCTCTCTCTCTGGGTCCCGTGTCTCTCTCTGGGCCCTGTGCCTCTCTGTCTGGGTCCTGTGTCTCTCTCTGGGCCCTGTGTCTCTCTCTGGGCCCTGTGCCTCTCTCTGGGTCCTGTGTCTCTCTCTGGGTCCTGTGCCTCTCTCTCTGGGTCCTGTGTCTCTCTCTGGGTCCTGTGTCTCTCTCTGGGTCCTGTGCCTCTCTCTCTGGGTCCTGTGTCTCTCTCTGGGCCCTGTGTCTCTCTCTGGGCCCTGTGTCTCTCTCTCTGGATCCTGTGCCTCTCTCAGTGGCCTGGCCTCTCTCTGGGCCCTGTGTCTCTCTCTGGGCCCTATGCCTCTCTCTTGGTCCTGTGTCTCTCTCTGGGCCCTGTGCCTCTCTCTGGGCCCTGTGTCTCTCTCTGGGCACTGTGCCTCTCTCTTTGGATCCTGTGTCTCTCTCTGGGCCCTGTGTCTCTCTCTGGGCACTGTGCCTCTCTCTTTGGATCCTGTGTCTCTCTCTGGATCCTGTGTCTCTCTCTCTGGATCCTGTGTCTCTCTCTGGGTCCTGTGTCTCTCTCTGGATCCTGTGTCTCTCTCTGGATCCTGTGTCTCTCTCTCTGGATCCTGTGCCTCTCTCTGGGTCCTGTGACTCTCTCTCTGGGTCCTGGCCTCTCTCTCTGGGTCCTGTGCCTCTCTCTCTGGGCCCTGCCTCTCTCTCTGGGCCCTGTCTCTCTCTCTGGGCCCTGTGCCTCTCTCTCCGGGCCCTGTGCCTCTCTCTGGGTCCTGTGTCTCTCTCTGGGTCCTGTGTCTCTCTCTCTGGATCCTGTGTCTCTCTCTCTGGGCCCTGTGCCTCTCTCTGGGCCCTGTGCCTCTCTCTGGGCCCTGTGCCTCTCTCTCTGGGCCCTGTGCCTCTCTCTCTGGGTCCTGTGTCTCTCTCTGGGTCCTGTGTCTCTCTCTCTGGGTCCTGTGTCTCTCTCTGGGTCCTGTGTCTCTCTCCCTGGACCCTGTGTCTCTCTCTCTGGGCCCTGTCTCTCTCTCTGTGGGCCCTGTGCCTCTCTCTGGGCCCTGTGTCTCTCTCTCTGGATCCTGTGTCTCTCTCTGGGCCCTGTGTCTCTCTCCCTGGATCCTGTGTCTCTCTCTCTGGGTCCTGCGCCTCTCCATCAGTGCCCTCTGCCTCTCCCCATTCTCCCCATGTTTGTGTGGGTTTCCTCTGGGTGCTCCAGTTTCCTCCCACCGTCCTAAAATGCACAGGTTAGGTGGATTGACTTTGCTAAATTGACCCTTAGTGTCCAAAGGTGTGCAGGTTAGGTGGGGTTTCAATATCAGGGCAGGGGAGTTGGCCTCCGTCGGCTGCTCTTTCAGAAGGTCTTTGCAGGTTTGATGGGCCGAATTCTCCTTTTACACTGTAGGCATTCTATGGAAGGAAATCTGCCGACCTTACCTGGATCCAAAGCACTCTTAACTGTCCTCTGAAATGACCTAGCAAGTCAGTCAGTTGAAGGGCAATTAGGGATGGGCAACAAATGATGGCCTTGCCTTATCAGTGATAGGCAGCATGGTTTTGTGCAGGGAAGGTCATGTCTTACAAACCTAATAGAATTCTTTGAGGAAGTGACAAAGTTAATTGATGAGGGAAGGGCTGTAGATGTCATATACATGGACTTCAGTAAGGCGTTTGATAAAGTTTCCCATGGCAGGTTGATGGCAAAAGTGAAGTCGTATGGGGTTCAGGGTGTACTAGCTAGATGGATAAAGAACTGGCTGGGCAACAGGAGACAGAGAGTAGTGGTGGAAGGGAGTGTCTCAAAATGGAGAAAGGTGACTAGTGGTGTTCCACAGGGATCCGTGCTCGGACCACTGCTGTTTGTGATATACATAAATGATCTGGACGAAGATATAGTTGGTCTGATTAGCAAGTTTGCAGATGATACTAAGATTGGTGGAGTTGCAGATAGCGAGACTGTCAGAGAATACAGCAAAATATAGATAGATTGGAGAGTTGGGCAGAAAAATGGCAGATGGAGTTCAATCCAGGCAAATGCGAGGTGATGCATTTTGGAAGATCTAATTCAAGAGCGGACTATACAGTCAATGGAAGAGTACTGGGGAAAATTGATGTACAGAGAGATCTGGGAGTTCAGGTCCATTGTACCCTGAAGGTGGCAACACAGATCGTTAGAGTGGTCAAGAAGGCATACAGCATGCTTGCCTTCATTGGACGGGGTATTGAGTACAAGAGTCGGCCGGTCATGTTACAGTTGTATAGGACTTTGGTTCGGCCACATTTGGAATACTGCGTGCAGTTCTGGTCGCCACATTACCAGAAGGATGTGGATGCTTTAGAGAGGGTGCAGAGGAGGTTCACCAGGATGTTGCCTGGTATGGAGGGTGCTAGCTATGAAGAAAGGTTGAGTAGATTAGGATTGTTTTCGTTGGAAAGACGGAGGTTGAGGGGGGACCTGATTGAGGTCTACAAAATTATGAGGTATGGACAGGGTGGATAGCAACAAGCTTTTCCCGAGAGTGGGGGTGTCAATTACAAGGGGTCACGATTTCAAGGTGGGGGGGGGAAATTTAAGGGAGATGTGCGTGGAAAGTTTTTTACGCAGAGGGTGGTGGGTGCCTGGAACGCTTTGCCAGCGGACGTGGTAGAGGCGGGCACGATAGCGTCATTTAAGATGCATCTAGACAGATATCTGAACAGGCGGGGAACAGAGGGAAGTAGATCCTTGGAAAATAGGCGACAGGTTTAGATATAGGATCTGGATCGACGCAGGCTGGGAGGGCCGAAGGGCCTGTTCCTGTGCTGTAATTTTCTTTGTTCTTTGCCAGCAACACATATATCCCATAAAATAAAAGACAACATTCGACACAGAGCAAAGAACTGGGAGACATTGGGACAGGTGGCCAAACATTTTCCCAAAGAGGTCACTTTTAAATGATATCGTAACAGGAGGAGGTAGAGGCGGAGTGGTTTGGGATGGGAACTCCGAAGAGGTTTGGGATGAGAAATCTGAAGTGGGGCTTGGGCTGGGCATTCCAGAGATGTTTGGGGCGGTAATTGCAGAAGACGGAGAGATATGGGTGAGGAATTCCCAAAGAGGTTTGGGGTGGGAATTCCAGAGGGGATTGCAATGGGAATTCCCCAGAGGTTTGGGATGGGAATTCCAGAGAGGCGGAGAGGTTCGGGATGTGAATTCCGAAGAGGTTTGGGATGGGAATTCCAGAGAGGCGGAGAGGTTCGGGATGTGAATTCCGAAGAGGTTTGGGTTGGGAATTCCAAAGAGGTGTGGGATAGGAATTTGGCTGTTCTGTGCTTAGTTGTTTGTAGGCGAAAGAAAGCAAGTGGGGGGGATGTGTAATCGGTCGGAGCCGGGCGAGTGCCGACTCTTGTCATTCTCATGTTTCCAAAAGTGAAACAGTTGGGCGTCCTGGCTAAGTAATCCCACCAACTCCCGGTGGTCAGTGTGCGGTACTCTCTCCCCACCCCTGTCGCCACCTTCTCTCCACAAATATTTCTGAAAACACATATTCTTTTTCCAGTTCTGGGAATTAAATAACTGGCAGAGAAAAGATGGGAGATCAGATTGCGATCTTGCAGATGCTGGAAACTGATTGAATTAAACCTCATTGTCAAGAGATTGCTTTCCAATTTGGGCTTTTCAAAGGAATGGAAAGTCTGAAATGTTCTTTTTAACTACATTGCAAGGGGAGGGACTCAGAAAACAGACTGAAACTCGTAACATGTGAATTTCCGGTTGGAATCAGAAAGTTATTGATACAAAGATCGATCGACACACAGGTGAACCTTCGGTTCGAGCAATGGGCGTGAAAACCCTGGATTCATTCAAAAATCGATGGTCGGGATTTTCCCACCATGGGGAATGTGGAGGGACCCACCATGGGGAATGTGGAGGGGTCCACCGTGAGGAATGTGGAGGGGACCCACCATGGGGAATGTGGAGGGGTCCACCATGGGGAATGTGGAGGGACCCACCATGGGGAATGTGGAGGGGTCCCACCATG
Source organism: Scyliorhinus canicula (assembly GCF_902713615.1). Taxonomy (NCBI): domain Eukaryota; kingdom Metazoa; phylum Chordata; class Chondrichthyes; order Carcharhiniformes; family Scyliorhinidae; genus Scyliorhinus; species Scyliorhinus canicula. The sequence goes on from NC_052146.1 coordinate 294,575,102, forward strand.
GGGAATGTGGAGGGACCCACCATGGGGAATGTGGAGGGGACCCACCATGGGGAATGTGGAGGGACCCACCATGGGGAATGTGGAGGGACCCACCATGGGGAATGTGGAGGGACCCACCATGGGGAATGTGGAGGGACCCACCATGGGGAATGTGGAGGGGTCCCACCATGGGGAATGTGGAGGGACCCACCATGGGGAATGTGGAGGGACCCACCATGGGGAATGTGGAGGGGTCCCACCATGGGGAATGTGGAGGGGACCCACCATGGGGAATGTGGAGGGGACCCACCATGGGGAATGTGGAGGGACCCACCATGGGGAATGTGGAGGGACCCACCATGGGGAATGTGGAGGGACCCACCATGGGGAATGTGGAGGGGTCCCACCATGGGGAATGTGGAGGGACCCACCATGGGGAATGTGGAGGGGACCCACCATGGGGAATGTGGAGGGGACCCACCATGGGGAATGTGGAGGGACCCACCATGGGGAATGTGGAGGGACCCACCATGGGGAATGTGGAGGGGTCCCGCCATGGGGAATGTGGAGGGACCCACCATGGGGAATGTGGAGGGGTCCCACCATGGGGAATGTGGAGGGACCCACCATGGGGAATGTGGAGGACCCACCATGGGGAATGTGGAGGGACCCACCATGGGGAATGTGGAGGGACCCACCATGGGGAATGTGGAGGGGCCCCCCATGGGGAATGTGGAGGGACCCACCATGGGGAATGTGGAGGGGCCCCCCATGGGGAATGTGGAGGGGTCCCGCCATGGGGAATGTGGAGGGGCCCACCATGGGGAATGTGGAGGGGTCCCGCCATGGGGAATGTGGAGGGACCCACCATGGGGAATGTGGAAGGACCCACCATGGGGAATGTGGAGGGGGTCCCACCGTGAGGAATGTGGAGGGACCCACCGTGGGGAATGTGGAGGGGTCCCACCATGGGGAATGTGGAGGGACCCACCATGGGGAATGTGGAGGGACCCACCGTGGGGAATGTGGAGGGGTCCCACCATGGGGAATGTGGAGGGGTCCCACCATGGGGAATGTGGAGGGACCCACCATGGGGAATGTGGAGTGGTCCCACCATGGGGAATGTGGAGGGACCCACCATGGGGAATGTGGAGGGACCCACCATGGGGAATGTGGAGGGACCCACCGTGGGGAATGTGGAGGGACCCACCGTGGGAAATGTGGAGGGGTCCCACCATGGGGAATGTGGAGGGGTCCCACCATGGGGAATGTGGAGGGACCCACCATGGGGAATGTGGAGGGGTCCCGCCATGGGGAATGTGGAGGGACCCACCATGGGGAATGTGGAAGGACCCACCATGGGGAATGTGGAGGGGGTCCCACCGTGAGGAATGTGGAGGGACCCACCGTGGGGAATGTGGAGGGGTCCCACCATGGGGAATGTGGAGGGACCCACCATGGGGAATGTGGAGGGACCCACCGTGGGGAATGTGGAGGGGTCCCACCATGGGGAATGTGGAGGGGTCCCACCATGGGGAATGTGGAGGGACCCACCATGGGGAATGTGGAGTGGTCCCACCATGGGGAATGTGGAGGGACCCACCATGGGGAATGTGGAGGGACCCACCATGGGGAATGTGGAGGGACCCACCGTGGGGAATGTGGAGGGACCCACCGTGGGAAATGTGGAGGGGTCCCACCATGGGGAATGTGGAGGGGTCCCACCATGGGGAATGTGGAGGGACCCACCATGGGGAATGTGGAGGGGTCCCACCATGGGGAATGTGGAGGGACCCACCATGGGGAATGTGGAGGGGACCCACCATGGGGAATGTGGAGGGGTCCCACCATGGGGAATGTGGAGGGACCCACCATGGGGAATGTGGAGGGGTCCCACCATGGGGAATGTGGAGGGACCCACCATGGGGAATGTGGAGGGACCCACCGTGGGGAATGTGGAGGGGTCCCACCATGGGGAATGTGGAGGGACCCACCGTGGGGAATGTGGAGGGACCCACCATGGGGAATGTGGAGGGGACCCACCGTGGGGAATGTGGAGGGACCCACCATGGGGAATGTGGAGGGACCCACCATGGGGAATGTGGAGGGGACCCACCATGGGGAATGTGGAGGGGACCCACCATGGGGAATGTGGAGGGACCCATAATGGGGAATGTGGCGGGAAGCGCTGGAAAAATCCCAACCGATATCTCTCCCAAACCCCCTAGAAACCTCAGGAAGCAAAGTTGTAACATTTCTAGTGGAACGTCCATAGTCGCTTTAAGGACAGTGGATTGATCTGCTCCCTCTCTGCCCAGTCCCAATAACTAAAAGGAAAGATTTCCTGCTCAGTGTGTCTGTTAGATCGTTCCCGTAGCGGCTTTCGCAAGCTCAGGATATCCCAAGCAGTTTATGGCCAATAACATACTTTTAAAGTGTAGTCACGATTGTAATATCGGAAACATTGGCCGCCAAATTGTGCACAGCACGATCCCACACACAGTGAAGTGTTAAATTACCAGACAAATCTGTTTTTGCGGCGTTGGTTGGAGTGGATAGGTATTGGACAGGACACAGGGCATAAATCCCCCCTCCCCCGGCCCGCTCTTCTACAAAATAGTCCCACTCCATCCCCCGAGAGGGCAGGTGGGGACCCGGTTTAATGTGTCGCATCAGTAACCCGCACGGGCTGCCATGTATCAGCCCAGTAGTCGGTGCCCTTGGATGTGTTACAACATGTTAACAGGCACACTTCTAATAGCTTTCAATTAGAGAGCTCTTAGCCAATATTAAAGTGGAACTGTCATGACAATTTGAAATGGCGGCTGCAGCTCCTGGCATTCACGGGCGAATGACGTAACCCCTGAGATTGTCTGCGGTCTGCAAGAGCTAACCAATGCAATCTGAAATGTTTTAAATTTTATTTACCCAAACTTAATGGCTGAAAGAGTAATGAGCTGTACAAATGTTACCCTTTATACTGAAAGTAAATCTGATTAATTGACCAGTGGCCCATTATACCCATATATAACGGAGCCACAATCAATACAAAACTTCTCGGAGTAATTTTGACCATTACCTAATTATTGCTACTTGAGGTGATCCTTGACCTCTCGGCCACTAAAGGCTCAGGTTTCCATTTCCAGCACGTTTTGACAACTTGGAAAAATGTCATGGTAGGATGCAGATTGCACCTTTTACTTTGACCACGCCATCGCCTGCGTACGGGTGATACCCTCACAGTGGTTGACAGCACTGGCACGATGGGTCGAATGGTCTTCTCCTGTGTGTGTGGTCCAATGCAGGCTCTCTAAACACAAAGCCAGGCTCCCTTGGGAGGACCAGCAGCGGTGGAGATGTACCACCTCCTGTCAGAATTAGCATCTGTTCTAAAATAAGCCCATTTTCCTAAGGGGCTTTTTTTTCATGACTTGTGAGCATGAAAACATCACCCCCCACCCCCACCCCCCTCCGAAATCGCTCTGCTCTCTCACATCACCCAGCTATTCCTCCGAAGCGCAACGATGAATTATATTAACCCAAAATGCATCACCTCATACTTACTAACATTAACCATTAACTTCCGTCTGTCACTTTTGCACCCATCTCCACAATGCCCCTGCGCAGTTTCCTGGGTCCTCCACCTTACTTACTGTTCCTTCTATGTTAGTATTATCTGAAGGTGTGAATGCCGCTCCTTATAGCCCTTTATCCAAATCAGGATTATACACAGTGGGCCGAAACCTGTGGACATCACCTGCACCCCCTTAGCTCCTCCATAGTTCTGTCATATACTATATTTCGGGGCTATGCAGAGATGACACTAGATTCTCTGTGTGTTACAGTTTTTATTTGCACTTCTTTAAGATGTTGCTCCACGTTTCTAACACTAGAATCCAGCTATTTCTATAGTTTACTTCCCCGCGCGCACCCCCCATCCCTGGTTCACGCCCACATATAACCTATCGATCACAGTGAGCGTCAAAATTAAACAGACTCATGCAATCAAAGCAGAACAATTGGACACTGCAGTTTCCTATCTTCTAACTCATTTCTTAATCCAAATTGCTACTTTAATCCAACTCCATATTCTTAAACTTTCCCAATAGTTTCTGTACGGTACCTATCAGCTGCATGCCCACATTCACCACGTCCATTCCATTTGCCTGGTACACCATACCTGTCACATTTTCCAGGAACTCCAGAATAGATGTAGTTCCATGGACAGTAACAATTCTCTGGCTCCTTGACGAGGTGCTCATTGTCCACCCAAAGGCGAAAGTCAGTGCCACACTAAACCCTGGTGGCTAGAAGTAGCCTCAGGTTTTGGCGCGTTCGCCCCGGCCAACGTTCACTGCTCAGGTTCTCAGATGAAGAATGGCCACGTTATTGAGATACCAGAGGGCCACCCATAGCTGCAGAACCCACACTGAACCATGTCGGAGATGAAGCGAGAAAACGATAGAACATTGAGCACAAACACTGACATTTTATTAACAATGATGCATCATTAACACCAACATTGGTTACACACCATTAATGCCGATATCGTACCATTAGCATCAATATTAACATTAATTGCAACACCAATAACACACATTAAGTCACCATTAACAATCATTATGCACCATGAACATCAACAACACATCTTTAACAATAATGAGACATCATCGCCACCAATCCTGCACCATGAACATCAATAATGCACCTTGAATACCAATAATATAGTATAAATATCAATCTGACTCTCAATGTCAATGGTGCCCCATTTAACATCATTAATACATCAATAATGCCATAAACAGCATATCATTGACACAAATGACAAATTGCTGACATCAACTCTGCACCATTATCATCAACAGTTTATTGCTTTTGTCAATATAATTGCCGCTGCAATTTCTTTTGCAAATCAATCCTTAAACAGTAAATATCACAAATATTGTGGCCCGTCCGTTCCAACATTATCACCAGATGGCACACCAAACAATAACTTGTGTTTACACAGCAACTTTACTGAAATGGAAGGTCCCGCGGCTCTCCTGCAGCAACAGAATATAAGGGAAGGGAGGTTATGGTGGAGTTGTACAAAACGTCTGTTAGGTCACAGCTAGAGTACTCTGTGCAGTTCTGGTCAGCACACTATAGGAAGGATGTGATAGCAGTAGGGAGGGTGCAGAGGAGATTCACCAGCATGTTGCCTGGGCTGGAGCGTTTCAGCTATGAAGAGAGGCTGGTTAGTTTGGGATTGTACTCCTTAGGCAGAGAAGGCTGAGGGGGGATCTGATTGAGGTGTACAATATTATGAAGGGCATAGATAGGGTGGAAAGGAAGAAACCTTTTCCCTTCATAGAGGGGACAATAACCAGGGGGCATAAAGTAATGGGTGGGAGATTTAGAGGGGACGTGAGGAAGAACTTCTTCACCCAGAGGGAGAACGGAACTCACTGCCTGAAGGGGTCCTAGAGGCGGGAACGGCACAACATTCACAACGTATTTAGATGAACACTTGAAACTCCATAGAATACAAGGCTTCGGCCCAGGTGCTGGGAAATGGATGAGAATGGATAGGTGCTTGAGGGCCGGCGCTGACACGATGGGCCGAAGGGCCTCTTTCTGAGCTGTAAAACTCCCTGATTCTGATATAAGAGCAAAGAGAAAAGTAAAGCACAGGAACAGACCCTTCGGCCCTCCAAACCCGTGCCAGGAACTTCTACACTTCCGGGGTCCGTATCCCTCTATTCCCATCCTATTCATGTATTTATCCAGGTGCCCCTTAAATGTCACTATCGTCCCTGCTTCCACCACCTCCTCCGGCAGTGAGTTCCAGGCACCCACTACCCTCTGTGTAAAAAACTTGCCACGTACATCTACTCTAAACCTTTCCCCTCGCACCTTAAATCTATGCCCCCTACCCTGTAATTGACCCCTCTACCCTGGGAAAAAGTCTCTGACTGTCCACTCTGTCTATACCCCTCATAATTTTGTAGACCTCTATCAGGTCGCCCCTCAACCTCCGTCGTCCCAGTGAGAATAAACCGGGTTTATTTAACCTCTTCTCATAGCTAATGCCCTCCATACCAGGCAACATCTTGGTAAATCTCTTCTGCACCCTCTCTAAAGCCTCCACATCCATCTGGTAGTGTGGCGACCAGAATTGAACACTATACTCCAAGTGTGGCCTAACTAAGGTTCTATACAGCTGCAACATGACTTGCCAATTTTTATACTCAATGCCCCGGCCAATGAAGGCAAGCATGCCCTATGCCTTCTTGACTACCTTCTCCACCTGTGTTGCCCCTTTCAGTGACCTGTGGACCTGTACACCTAGATCTCTCTGACAGTCAATACTCTTGAGGGTTCTACCATTCACTGTATGTTCCCTACCTGCATTAGACCTTCCAAAATACATCACCTCACATTTGTCCGGATTAAACTCCATCTGCCATCTTGCCGCCCCAGTCTCCAAACGATCTAAATCCTGCTGTATCCTCTGACAGTCCTCATCGCTATTCAACCAGCATGGCGACACAAAGGTTGGTGGAATTGCGGAGATAGGGAGGGGTGATGCCATGGTGGGGGGGGGGTTAAAATAAGGAAGGGAATTTTAAAACTGTGATATTGTTTGACTTGCTTCACTGAACCAGTGTAGCTCACTGGTTTAGCTCACTGGGCTAAATCGTTGGCTTTTAAAGCAGATCCAGGCAGGCCAGCAGCACGGTTCGATTCCCGTACCAGCCTCCCCGAACAGGCGCCGGAATGTGGCGACTAGGGGCTTTTCACAGTAACTTCATTGAAGCCTACTCGTCACAATAAGCGATTTTCATTTCATTTCAGACAGAACAATGATGATAGGGGAATGGGACTTTGTACAGGTTAGCACACGGGCAGTGTGGCTTTGCATGGCCTCAGCTTTATAATGGGCAGAATTTGGAGACTAGCTTGGAGTAAGCCCTGAGATAACAATGGCATGGATGAGGGTTTCAGCCGCAGAGGATCCTCACGAGGAGAAGGGTCTACATTTTTCTCTGAACCGTTTTAATCTGACCGAACACGTAGACATAAAGGCCGCGAGTCAGTGGACTTGAGTTGAAGTCTGCCGAACAGTGTGTTTTTCGAGGTGTTTCACAGCGATAAACCCCCCACTATTCAGCGGCATTTTACCTTTGTTGGCCTCAGCGAGGAACTCCCCATCAAGGCCGCACTTTAAGCCATTTCCTGCACTGGCGAGCTGAGTTTGTCACGACAGGAAGGCGAATCACGAATCGGGCCGCCATTTTTAAAGGCAGCCCCAATATTCCGATCCCCCTCAGCACCCCCACCTCGGCCTCCAGAACCTCCCTAGAACCTCCCCAACTTACCTACTGCGGGGTCCTTGAGCCCCCCGCCCCCGGGCACGGGAAACCTGGCACCTGAGTACTACCAGCCTGGCACCCTGGCAGTGCCACTTAGGCACTCTGACATTGTGTCCAGTTGGCAGTGCCACTGTGCCGGCCTGGCAGTGCCAAGGTGCCCAGGCACCAGGGGGAGTGCCAGGGTACCACCCTACCCTATCCCCGACCCACCCGGGGGCCTCAACCCCCCAGCGAACACCCCTCACCCCCCCAAGTGCCATCACGGCTGGTTCCCGACTTTGTAAACCAATTCCAAACGGTGCCTGGTTGAGGCCTTGCTGGCAAGACCGTTGAATCCTGGGCCCCGGGTGAATTGACCGAGCCCACCTTTAAATGAGGCGTTTCGCGAGATTCGATGGTCTCCTCCCGACACCAAGGCGGGCGTGACGCGGACACTGAATCGCACCCAAAGAGTTAGACATCCACCTTGTAACCTGTTAAAGTCCCTATTGGTGCATCTTAAAAACATTAGTCTAAAGCAGGCATTGTCAAACTCGGGGGCACGACCCACGGGTGTCGGGAGGTTCGCGGAGCCGTCCGTCGCGACGCTGCCGATCGCACAAATCCGCGCGCAACAGCCGCAGCAGCCGGCTGTTAATAACGCCGGCTGCAAGCGGCCTTCAAAATGGCCACGAATATGTTAAAAAAATGCGGCCACACTGCGCATGCGTGCCAGATCATCGGTACGCCTGCGCAAAACTTTTTGCGTTGATGATCGGGCACGCATGCGCAGTGCAACCACTTTTTTTTTTAAACAGCCTCAGTTTTTTTTTACAAGTGCGGGGGGGTTTTCTTCATTTTATCTTATTTATTTTTTTCATTTATTTTATTCATTTTATTCTTATTGTTTTTATAAGTTCGGGAGGGTTTATTTGATAAAATGTTACAGGAAAAAAATTCAGAACTTTGGACAGATGGAGGCTCCAGACTTTCAGACACCGGAAGGCTTCACCTTCATCCAACAGGTTCCATTGGAGGAGCGAGTACGAGGGCCAAAGGGACCCAAAACCATTTCCTCCATTTTTGTCAGCAGCAAACAAGGTAAGAGAAAATGGTGGGTCGCACAGGTAAGCTGGCATAGGCCACAAAAGTCGGCTGGCGTGGGTCGCAAAGGTCAGCCGGCGTGGGATGCAAAGGTCGGCCAGCATGGGATGTGAAGGTCGGCCGGCGTGGGTCGCGAAGGTCGGCCAGCGTGGGTCGCGAAGGTCGGCCAGGTTGAGTCCCGAAGGTTGGCCGGTTGGTAAAAATGGCTTCCCGGAAAAAAAGTTTGAAAAACACTGGTATAAAGCACGGTATTGGTGTGTCTGTCATTTCCATTTTATTTTGTTGTTCTTAAAATAGTGAACGTTAAAAGAGAAACTTGTCGGAGTATTCATTTTAAAAGCACATCATTATGAACATTCAGAGTTTGTCCCCTTAAATATGTCAATTCTCCAACGAAGCAACCAGTTGGTATTTGTTTGGAAGAATCAGTCAACAAACTGGAGCTGGGAAATAGAAATTGAGCCGTAGTTTGTGATATTTAAAACCATAATAAGTATCACTTGAAGTAGCAGCATGAAGATTCTCTCCGAACACTATAACTGTCAAGAACACGCTGGTACGGCAACATCATTTTAAGCACCTCTTATTCTTTATGGTTTGCAAGTCCTGGTGGTTTCACTATTCTGGGCACTTTGGTGGATAAGGCATGGTTTGCACTGAATTATTATCTTTGTCTGAAAGAAATCCATTGGCACAAGTCCAAAATTAAATAAATACCAGAATCTCCCAGCCCACAATTCCAAAATGCACCTGACCCCATCATTGAAGATGGGGATGATTTAGTTATCTCTCGGGGCATATTTTATGGATCAATTCTGCAGCAAAGGTCGTTTCTGCTTCATATTCTCAATCATTTGGCCAATCATCCCCATGTAGTTGGTGACCACCTGGGAAAGCGGGGAAATGGCCAGGGCATCAAACAGGAGTGGAGTTGGCCAACGAAGGAGGAGCTGCAGATCCAGGAACACAAAGAATAAAGTCTGCGGGTCCTGAACGTGATGTGGCAATTGTGATGGCCCTCTGCTAGGACGACGACTTGCATTTATATAGCGCCTGTACTGTAACGACATCTACCAAGGTGACCCACAGGACACTTCTAAAACAAAATTCGACATTGAAGGGATATTGGGGGCAGATGGCCAGAAGCTTGGCCAGGGTGCTAGGCTTTAAGGTGCGTTCCAAAGAAGGAAAGGGAGGTAGTGAGGCGGAGAGGATCAGGGAAGGAAATCCATGGGAAGAAGGAGGGGGTCTATTCAGGCTTTGAAATAAAAAACCTTCCCTTGTGTGACTATGGAGCCTAACAGATGTGGCCATTGATACTTGCCATTGCAAAACCTGAGTGTCCTCGAGTGTGCGCAGTATGGGTGCAATACACACCATTCGGGAAAGGACTCAGTACAATGGGAAAGATACAGCTTTAGGGTCGGAATTCTCCAGCCGTTCGCTGGCAGCGGGATTCTCTGATCCCGGCAGCGCACCCCACCGGCCACAGGTTTTTCACCCTCTGCGGAGTGGGCTGGCTTCAATGGGGGTTCCCATTGACAGCGGTGGGGGCAGATAATCCCGGCGCTAGCGAACAGCGCACCGCCTCCCACTGCTGAGAAACAGGCAGCTGAGAGGCCGGAGAATCCCTCCCAAAGTCTCACGTAGATATCCGTAACCAACCTGAGCGACATATAGATTTCTCAGATATGACTTGCATTCTCCTTTATCTACTGATAAGATACAATAATACCCCATTGAAAACTAAACATGAGCCAGGTCTGTTGTACCTATTCAAGCTCTCCAACGGTGAATCAAAAGCAAACATTTGACCAAATAGTTAAGTAGCTTAATTTCACATCAAGCGAGCATAAAGAGCGACAGTAATGACCAGATACATTTGGTTCGCTCATTATCACTTTTTAAACTTGTTTATGGGATGTGGGCGTCGCTGGCTAGGCTAGAATTTATTGCCCATCCCTAATTGCCCTTGAGACGGTGGTGGTGAGCTGCCTTCTTGAACCCGCTGTAGTTCATGTGGCGTAGGTACACCCACAGTGCTGTTAGGGAAGGAGTTCCAGGATTTCCACCCGGCAACAGTGAAGCAATGGCCGATTATATTTCCAAATCAGGATGAGTGGCTGGGAGGTTAATCTTTCAGGTGGCGATGTCTCCATACATCTGCTGCCCTTGTCCGGCGAAGTGGCAAAGGTCGCGGGTTCGGAAGGTGCTGTTTATGAGTCTCAGCGGTTTGTGCACGAGTGCAAAATAAAGAATCTGGTACATTTCCCGACATCGTTGTCTTTCAGCTATTCCGCAGTATTTCGAACATCTTCACTTCAGCACATCCTCACAGATTTCTCTGTAACATGTCTGGTTGCTCTCACGACCTTCCGAATTCAAAAGCTATGTAGCCCCTGTGTTTCCCGTTTGAATCTCCCTCTTCAGGAAGAGGCAGAAATCGAGGGACTTACCAGCAGAAGGTGCATGACGGATGTTTTGAAACACCCTGGGCTAGCTAATGAATTGGTGACTGCTTTGCCTCCATTGGCAGCAACGTCAGTTCAGCACATTAATCACCCTTCACCCCTCTTTTTTTGAGGAAAACGTGCTTTGGTTATACAAAAAACGGACATTAAAAATATCTCCTAGTCTCATGTCCTTTCTGTGGAAATAATCAAAAAATCCTAAAACTGTGGCAGCAACCATTTACCTGACAACTTTCTCAAAATGTGACTGAAATAAGGTAGACAACGTCAGGGCAGGCGCTGAAGGACAAACTGTCACTCTTTCAGTGCTGATCGGACGATTATCAAACATTAGCAGCAAGTGAGGCATTAGTGCGCTTGTAAGGGCTTCTAAAAGCTTTGCTCACGTCAAAGCCAATGAACGCAAGCAGCATCGCATTGCTGGACAATCATCTCAAACTGTGGTACATCGCTTCACGTCAGGCTAATCAGCTCGACAAACGGGGAAACTGCAATGTTCCCAGCGGAGTCAGAGGTGCGTGTGATTCCAGGTCCAATCCAGTATAGACTGAAGGAATACTGCCCGACCATAGACACACAGTCCTTTTTTAAAAACATTTTTCCAAGTCATGGCCAATTTAGCGTGGCCAATCCACCTACCCGGCACATCTGTGGGGGCGAGACCCACGCAGACACGGGGATAAAGTGCAGACACCACAGGCATAGTGACCCGGGGCCGGGATTCAAACCTGGGACCTCAGCGCCGTGAGGCAGCAGTGGTAACCACTGTGCCACAGTGTCGCCCCTAGAGACACACTCCTTTAAGTCAATTCTTGGAATGCTCTCCCCCTGGGAGTTAGGGATACTCCAGCGTTGAACACATTTAAGGAGGGGGTAGACAGATTTTTGGTCTCTCAGGGAATTAAGGGATATGGAGAGTGGGCGGGAAAGTGGAATGACGTCAAGATCCGCCATCATCGTATTGAATGTTGGAGCAGGCTCAACGGGCCAATGGTCTATTCCTGCTCCTATTTCATGTGTTCTTAAGTTAGAGGCTAAACGGATGACGACCCCAGTGAAGTATCTTGAAAGAACAACGAAAAGCTTCACTGGGGGTTCTGACCACCTGACTTCACTCCCGCTTCCAAGAATAGAACAGCTGGGCATTCATCTCAGTGTGCGGAATGGCTGGTATGTCACATACATAGCACCAATCACTGGACTAAAACTAGGTAACTCATGATGTGAAGCACTCTTGGATTTTATTTTGTAATGTATATTAAATGCAAGGTGAAACATAGAAAGATAGAAAACAGGAGGAGGAGTCAACCATTCGGCCCCTCGAGCCAGCTCTGCCATTCATTATGATCATGGCTGATCATCCAATTCAATAGCCTAATCCTGCTTCCCCCCATATCCTTTGATCCCTTTAGCCCCAAGAGCTATATCTAACTCCTAAAGGGCAGCACGGTGGCACAGTGGTTAGCACTGTGGCTTCACAGCACCAGAATCCCAGGTTTGATTCCCGGCTTGGGTCACTGTCTGTGCGGAGTCTGCACTTTCACCCCGTGTGTGCGTGGGTTTCCTCCGGGTGCTCCGGTTTCCTCCCACAGTCCAAAGATGTGCAGGTTAGGTGGATTGGCCATGATAAATTATTGCCCTTAGTGACCAAAAAGGTGGGGTACGGTTACGGGGATAGGGTGGAGGTGTGGGCTTGGGTAGGGTGCTCTTTCCAAGGGCCGGTGCAGACTCGATGGGCCGAATGGCCTCCTTCTGCACTGCAAATTCTATGATTCTTGAAAACGTACAGGGCAGAAATCTCCGTTGGTTGACATCAGATTCGGGAAATGTACACCACTGACTGCCCACTGGGAATGTCGTACCACGGGTCGTTTCACCCCCCCAAGATACCCTATTGGCCCAGCCAACCCAGCAACGGGATGGGCACACTCCAGCGCAAAGAGTGCCATCATCTTGGCTGGGATGAGGGTCGGTATGCATTGGAATTGCGCGGGTTCCACGTGCGCCGGTGCTAGCCCATTAACAGGACATGAATCGTTCTGGGACTGGCGTAAAACACCCGCGATTCAGTCCTGACGTCAGCACTTAGTCTCTCACATGGAGAATTTGTCCCCAAATTTCTCCTCACCTCAGTCTCAATGGTTTACTCCGTATCCTTAGACTGTGACCCCTGGTTCTGGATTCCCTTCCCATTGGGAACATTCTTCATGCATCTACCCTGTCTAGTCCTGTTAGAATTTTGGAGCTTTCTACGAGATTCCCCCCTCATTCTTCTGAACTCCAGTGAATATAATCCTAACCGACTCAACCTCTCCTCATATATTAGTTCCCGCTGTCTCAGGATTCAGTCTGGTAAACCTTTGCTGCATTCCCTCTGTAGTAAGAACATTCTTCCTCAGTCAAGGAGACCAAAACTGTACACAGTATTCCAGGCCTCACCAAGGCCCTGTCCAAATCAAAACATCCCTGCTCCTGTACTCGAATCCTCTCGCAATGAAGGCCAACATATCATTTCCCTTCTTTATCGCCTGCTGCACCTGCATGCTTACCATCAGTGACTGGTGTACAAGGACATCCAGGTCCCGCTGCACACGTCTCCCTCTCTGAATCTATAGCCATTCAGATAATAACGGATAAATACCCCTGTGCAGCAGAACCAACTGTGTTGCAACGTATTTGTCTGTTGCTACTTTCCCCTGAGAGGCCATTCGCCAAACAGTATCCAAAGCGGTGTATCTGTTTTGCAGATGAATGGCCACAAGAGATTCATGCACTGCCTGCCTAGTCCTCTTGTTCTGCCTGGTGGTCACCCATTCCCTTCCTGTAATTGCCGACCTGAAGTCTTAATCTGCAGTGTGACCACCTCTCTGTACGTTCTATCCTCAGTACTCTCCGCCTCACAGATGGTCCACTGTGTCACCAACCGCTCACTCCAGCTGCAAAATCCAGGCTTTCAGGAGCTGCAGTTGGAGACACTTGCTACACACACGGACACACACACAGAAAGGTTTGCAGCTTCCCACATGGAGCAGGAGGAGCACATCAAGGCTATGAGCTCTCATTCCCTGACTTGCCCCTTTTAAAATTAAACGTTTTGGAAGATACTTAAAATCAAATAATATCAATTACTCTAGGGCCCTTGTTCCCTGCCCCTTGTTATACACAATATACCCCTTACAAACTACAGAACACAAAATATAGACCTTACAAACTATAAGCAATAAAAGTAATGAATACTTAGCCGACTGTACTCAATTTAGCGACTGAAGGGGACTGAAGTAGAGGCAGCCTGAGTGTGATAGTTCCAGGATAGGATGGCTGTCACAGGCTGGCATGCTACCCTGAGTTGTACAATGTTGTGATTGATATTAGGGACACAGTCATTCAAACTGTGGCGCCAGAACCTGGCTACCCAGGCAGGTATCTCAAGTTGGTAAATTTCCCGAATCACTTTGGTAAATTGTGTCCTAATTGTGAGAATGGCGAAGCAGGCTTGGAGGGCCGAATGGCCTCCTCCTGCTTCTGTTTTCTATGTTTCTTTGAGACTTCCACATCCGGGTCTCAGCCGCTAATTCTAAGAGTCCAAGGATTCTTCCCGACTCCCCGAAATTCCGGCCCTGCTTTTTCAAGTTTGCTCCCGCACAATTCAGGAAATTTGTGATCAGGAAATGTTTCAGATCGAACGGAGTCAGCGAAATGTGAGCAGTTTAATATTCATATTCACATCTCTTCAAATTGACACGGATGGCTGCTGGGTTGGACAAACACCACAAAGGACAGGCAGTTTATTCTGCATCTATAATTCAGAATGGCTGCACATCGAATAATAAGCGTTGTGGTTATGCTACTGGACCAGTAATCCAGAGGCCTGAACTAATGCTCCAGAGGCAGGGGTTCAAATTCCACCAAGGTGGCTGGGGAATGGAAATTTAACAAATTAAATAAACCTGGGAAAAAATGGCTTATCGGTAACGGAGTGGCAAGGTGTCATTGCTGCCTCGCAGCGGCATGGACCCAGTTCGATTCCGGCCTTGGGTGACGGTCTGTGTGAAGTTTGCGTGCATCCAGAACCCCCTGGGGGGGGTAGACAATTCCAAAAACACACCGCATTCCGAGTGAAGTCATTTCTACTCGTCTCAGTCCTAAATGATCGGCCCCCCCTTATCCCGGGACCGTAACCCCGTGTTTAAGATTCCCCAGCCAGTGGCACACAATCTCTCCAACTCGAACCTAGTCAAACCCCTTCAGGATTTTTTAGGTTTCAATGAGATTTCCTCTCATTCTTTGAAACTCCAGAGAGCCAGCGATGCTTACGTCCCGTGAATGAATAAAAAAGAAGCTGTTCTTCCAGAGGCAGGCCAGTGAGGCCTGAAGTGTAGGCCTCAATATGACTGCCTTTTTAGTCACCCTGCGTCAATGTTTGATCCAACACATGAAACTGTTTCTTCTGTCACTGCCTTCACTGGGCACATCCTTCAACGTTCCACCCGAATAAAGCTGTAAAACATCGTTTTAACATCGTCACCGGCATTTGATTTCTCTGGAGCCCTGGTGTATCTCTCAGTGGTCAATGCGAGGTCATCTGGTGCTGTGATGATGGGCTGGATTTTACACCCACAGATCGAGTGGGCCGCCACCAATCCCACCCTGACGCTAACATAAAATGAATGGGACGATTTCAGGTCGGCAATCCAGTGGTCTCTGGTTCCGAAACCTGGGAAGGTGAGCAGGCAGGGAAATCGGAAGCCTGGCCGCCATTTTGAAATCAATCATTAAAAAAGCTACTGAGCTGGTTAACGACCCAATAGCCTGCAATTTTTCATCGCCCGCTGCATTTCACAGGCGCCGGACTCGAAAATGTTTTGCCTGCGTTGCACGGCAGATATAATGAGGCGGCACAAAGGTAGAAGGAACGGCCTGGCTCATGGTCTAACGGCATTACTGACGGAACCCCCCCCCCCGGAGACTGCGGGTAGGAAAAAACCAATAATCCAGCCTGCTGAATAGGCTGGTCTGCTGAATAAAGGACTGGTAAATAGCCAAGGACACATCCTGAATTAAAACTCTATCAGGCCTGAAGGGCACTTTTCTGCTGCGGAAAGAGCTGTTTTCTGTGAAGTGTGCCAGTTATAATGAGAGATGAAGGGAGAATTCCAGTCTCGTATCAGAAAGGGAGGGAGGGACAATGCAACCGCAAATAAAGGAAAGAAACCTCATCTCACACAAAGAGCGAGAGAGAGACAGAAGTCCAATTTCACTTCACGCAGACACGCTGTTACACTGGAGTCAAGGCTGGGAGACAATGGACTCAGATGGAGTCACATCTCTGAGCACTGCCTTCCATTTTTTGTTCCCTTGGTGTCTATTCTTTTTTAAAAATCTTTACTATTGTCACAAGTAGGCTTACATTAACACTGAAAATCCCCTAGCCGCCACACTCCGGTGCCTGTTCGGGTACACAGAGGGAGAATTCAGAATGTTCCATTCATCTAACAAGCACGTCTTTCGGGACTTGTGGGAGGAAACCGGAGCACCCGGAGGAAACCCACGCAGACACGGGGAGAACGTGCAGACTGCACGCAGACAGTGACCCAGGGGGGAATCGAACCTGGGACTCTGGTAATATTCAGGTGTCGTGAGATAGATAAAGTTTCCCCTGACCCCGATGTTTGTGCTCGGTGATTATTAATGGAAATTATAACAAAGAGGCCGTTAATATCGACCATTCTAAATGGCAGCCCAAAGCCTTTGTGTCTACTATGTACGTGGGTGTACCCTTCTCTCCTGCGTGTACTGGACACAATTTTATTGTGTGTTAAGTGGTTGGGTTTTGAATGAGTTAAAATTGCGTCCACCGTTCCCTCTGGTATTTCAGCGGTTGAAGGGGTGATCCAGCGATCCTGCTTTTGTAAGCATGTCCTTTGGTCTATTTGTGACTGCCTAATGGACTGGGGTTCAGTCCGGGGGCCCCTAAGGCGCAAAGGACTCGTACACAAGGCGAGCAGTGTGCGAGAGGGAACAGAAGCCACAGAAATCAAACAAATGCAGAATACACTCACTGTCAATTCCCAGTGAGGAAGAAGCCAGCAATGTTCGAGACCTAAAGTAATCAGTGGCGGTGCTGATAATGCAGAGCTGGGAAGAAGCCGGTTATTAACGTGAGGATCTTCCACCCTTGCACAGGCATTCCATGCTAACCAATCTTTTTCTTGCAAAAGTTGAGCTACCCGCTGTGAATTCCCACTGTGTTCTGATGTTATTATCAATCCCTTAAACTGCGGGAGACTGATTTTAAGAATGACAAAGTTCTCATTGTAAGTTCTCATCCCAGCCCCTCACCCAAAAGCTTATACAAAGACCTGTTCTGACCTGACCTCTATTATATTCCAGTACACTGAAACTCAGTTCTTAGTTCGGGTGGCTTTATAGAGATTGGTCCCGCCACCCACCCCCAGCGTTGAATGGCTCAGAACAGATGAACTTGTCCATTGGTCTCAATGGCTCATTGGGAGTTAGTGTGCGCAGGTTGTGTGTTGCAATCCTTCTACATTGCAACAGTGACAGCATCCCATTGGTTGGGAAGCACTCTCGGACACAGCAGCACAGTGGTTAGCACTGCTGCCTCACGGCGCTGAGGTCCCGGGTTCGATCCCGGCTCTGGGAGTTTGCACATTCTCCCCGTGTCTGCGTGGGTCTCGCCCCCACAACCCAAAGATGTGCAGGTTAGGTGGATTGGCCATGCTAAATTGCCCCTTAATTGGAAAAAAAGAATTGGGTACTCTAAATTTTTTTTTTTAAAGTGTTAATAAAGCTGATGAAGTTGACCTTTTGATAAATACAGGACCTCTCCGCACCATAAGGTCTAGCTGCTGTACTAGGTAAGCCTGTTCTCAGGTTGTTTACAGGTGGCTTTACCTGACTTGTAGCCTTGCTCAGCATGGGATCACGAACCACCTGTGACCTCTTCGCCTGCAGCGCGTGTATGTGAGTAAAATAGCTGAACCTCGGACGCGAATATTGAGAACATCCAAGGTCAGGGGTCAGGCACACTGGAGCACTCAGTCCCCAACGTTGCAGTTCGCTGGACCTCCCGGAGGTTCCTACGGGACGGGGCCCACTGGGGTATGGGCGTAAGTGACAGAGGGGCCTAACTAATTGTTGCTGTCTGGATCCAGACTCTACTTCCCCCTCGGCTGAGCTGAAACCAGGAATGGTGGCAGAGACTAGCAGCTAGGAAATTACAACCCTCAAGCTGCGCGAGACTTCAAATCTTACAGCACCGAAAGAGGCCATTTTGCCTCACTGAAAGAGATTAGAATTAGTCCCACTCCCTCCCTCGGCCCTATCCCCATAGCCCTGCAACCTTCTCTCCTTTAAGTATTTATTCAATCGTGTTGTCAAAGTGATGATTGAATCTATACCCATCAGTGTACATATTCCAGCAGTGCATTCCAGATCGTTGTGTGCTAAAAAATAAATCTCCTCACTATCCCGTTCACCAATTACCTTGGAGTCTGTATCCTCTGGTTACCTTCTGACTGTTTCTCCTTACCTACCCTATCAACTCCCCATAATAATTCCCTGTTAAATCCCCTCCATACAGTTACTGCACTAAGGGGAACGATCCTCAATTAGCATAATTCGGGAATGAGGTAAGTTGTTATTCCGAAGAATGCCGGTGAAGGTGTAAGATAGTTTGGTGCTGTAACAAGAGGCCTGAAGCCTTACTACCAGGAATGGTTGAGATGACGACAGACTGAGCAAGGCTGCTCAGCTGTATCGACCTTGATGCTTTATTGTTCAGGAATGGCCAGGTGCCAGATTCCCTTGTCGAACATGGAAATTTTCCATTCGTGTCTTGGGAAACAAAAAAGGATGAGACTTCGGGAAGAGAACACGGCGTCCTCGCTGGTTTGAAAATGGTCTCACGTATGAGGGCCTGCAGGAACTAGCAGCCGGCAGTTATATATTCGCTGTCTGGACACTACAGGGAAGTGATTACCTGGCTTGATAGCTTGCTGTCTGAAAAAGGAACTCGATGGTCCACGGGTAATAGGCTCAGCTCTTACCGAGAGAAATGAACAAGCTCTCTATACTGTCAGCAGGAATATTATTCTGCGGGCCACAGCCCCACATCACCAGTGACCTTCAGATTACTTTAATATAAGAAAGTCAGAAATGAGAAATACTCTCTCAGCCTATCGAAGCTCATCCCTCTAGTACATTATCTCTCTCAATGTGGAACCTAATTGTATTGTGAATAGCCCCAATGGATCTATCTATATTACCCTGTCCAGTAGCTTATTCCTAACATCATCACTCGTTACAGAACATTTTCGGTAATATCTATTTTAAATTCACTTTGCGGAGCATTTCCATTTCAGTCCTTTTTTCTTTGGTGCACTTTCTCCATCAGCTTCTGCCGGCAGCAGATTGATTTTAAGATGTTCCGTTGCATTGACGGAGTCCTCATTGTTGACCCCGTTCGATTGCTCCCAGCCACCTCAGCAGCTCCGTGGCCGAGCTAAAACAGTCGGTTTCCTCCGCTGTGCTCCTCTTTCTCTTCCCCCCCCCCCCCCCCCCCCCCCCCCCGGCCCCACCTCCTCCTCTCAGGTTTGACCAGTGCTCAGCTGAGGGCAGGCGGTAGGCCGCTGCTTTTGGCCTTCCGCCAGGTCGCACGACGATGATCGCTGGCTCAGCAATCGACTTCTCCTGCCTCCTTTCGACATCGCCTTCGGATTTTGATTCCGCTTCCTAGCTCCAACAACACAATTGTGGGTGCGATCTACCGGCCATGTTGCGAATGGCAGTGCGGCGCAGTGCAAAATGCAGAATCACGGTGCTGAAGGAGGCCATTCGGCCCATCGTTTCTGCGCCAGCTTTGCAAACGAGCATCATGACTGAGTGCCATTCCCCTGCCTTTTCCCCGTAGCCCTGCACATTGTTTCTATTCAAGTATTCACTTGAAAGCCTCGATTGAACCTGCCTCCGCCACACTTCCAGGCCGTACATTCCAGACCCCAATCACTCGCTGTGTGAAAAGTTTTTTCTCACATCACATTTGCTTCTTTTGCAAATCACGTTAAATCTCTGCCCTATCGTTCTTGGTCTTTTTACGAAGGGGAACTGTATCTCCCTATCTGCCAAGTCCCCTCACGTTGCGAGCTCGGGTTGAGTGGGATTTTGCACGTGTTAAAATTGCCAGTGTCTGGCCAGTTGATTAAGGTGCGCTGTTTTCCACACACCACCTGGCAATGGAATCGGGAAGAGTGCTGAGAAACTCACTCCACACTGTCACCTAGTGGTCACCTGCTGCACCTGCACTGTGACCACCGAAGTGGCAAAACTGACAGGAATTGTTGACATAGCAATTTTCCCGAAAAACCTGAGCAGACATTTGAGGCGAGAAGTAAGACTTGTGAAGCAGGAAGCGTGTCACCTGCACAATGCTCTTATCAACGCATTCAAACATTTTACGCGGATTTGATGCATTTAAGGGGAATCTAGATGCACGCAGGACGGTTATGCTGACAGGGTGAGATGGAGAGAGGTGGGAGGAAAATTGCGTGGAATACCGAGTAACTGGAGAGGATTAAAGATACTTCGGATGCTGGAATGTGAAACGAAAAGAGAAAACGCTGGGCAATCTCAGCAGGTCTGTCAGCATCTGAGGCAAGGCTGCTAACGTTTGGAGTCTGGATGACTCTAAGTTAAAGCTGGAGAGAATGACCTGTCTCTGTGCTGCAAAGCTGATTTTCTCCCAGCTCAGTAAACAGTTGATAAAGTTATATAGGGTGCAATCTACCGGAATAGGAAGAGTCCGCAATGCGCGCAATTAGCGGGATGTTTCCCAGCACTCGGAGCGCCGAGAAACAGCACACTATTGAACACCATTCGGGTAGACTGGGGACCTCAGGGAACGTGTGAAGTCCCCCCATATGGGGGTCCTAAGGACCCCCCTCCCCCGCCAGGCTGACACCCAGGTGGCACTAGCAGGGTGCCAGGCTGGCACTGCCAGGGTATCAGGCTTGCAGTATCTGGGTAGCACCAAGCAGTGCCAGGGTACTACTCTGCCCAGAGGACAAGCACCCGGTGACCTCTAATCCCCTGGGAGACTCCCACAACTGCCGTTCCGTCTGGTCCCTGCTTACGGAGACCAGCGCTCAATGGCAATCACCAGAAATCTCCACACTGAAGGGGGTTAGATCCCAATGCCTTGGCTAGATCGTGGGGATGCACATTAGAGTGAGACTAGCTGTCTCGCTCTAATATGCAGATTTGCCAACAAAAAAGATGATCCCGTCCACAATGGGCGGGATTCACATCCCGAAGAGGGATCTCCCGGCGTCTACACGTCGTCTTGCGCCGCACCTGGCCAGTACATCGCACCCATAATTAACCCATCTCATCTTAGCGAAAATGTCGCTTGTAGGCAGATGGTTTTTGATACTTGCCGCGCCCCCTTTTGCATCACCATCTCCCCCCCCCCCCCCCCCCCCCCCACACGCCACATCTCCAATTCCACCCCCCCGCCTCATCTCCTGACATCGACTGACACCGGAGCTGGCCACCGATGTCTTCTCGCCCTTCGCGAGTAGTGACAGTGAAGAGAGATCGACAGTCATTCTAACTCTCAGCCGCATCTCGCCAGAGCCTCATGGGCCCCTTGAGCAGCAGGATCTCCGACCAGCACCGCGAGGCATTGCAACGATGGGTTCCCCTCTCTAATTGTGCTGAAGCTGATTGTAGAACCCCTACTGCCTGTCCATTGTCACTGGACAAGTAATCCAGAGATCCAGGTTCGAATCCCACCGCTGCCGATGGCAATATATGAATTCAATAAAGAGCTGGAATTAAAAGTTTAATGATAGCCATGCTTGTCTTTAAAAAAAAAACACCCATCTGGCTCACCCATGTCCTGTAGGGAAGGAGATCTGCCCAGAGGACCAGAGGACATTCCTGTAGGGAAGGAGATCTGACCTACACATGATTCCAGACCCACAGGAATGTGGCTGACTCTTAACTATCCTCAGAGATGAGCGGGAACAAATGTTTAAAAAGCTTGGCATTTTAATCAAACCTCAATGTAGAAAAAGCATCCCCACGAAGGCTATCAGACATGAATATGACAGCGAGACAGAATAACAGATGCTGGGAGAGGTAATCAAAAAGTTAAGCAGAGGAGTGCGAGAGAACGGAGAGGTTTGAGGGGGGGAACTCTGGGCTTAAGCTACAACTTACGACTCACGTACCTCCTTCGTAGTACATAATCCCGAGAGAGCATTTCCCCTTTAAAGAATAGAACTGCAGATTAATACAATTGAGAATGAATTCACTGGGAGATATGAGTCATTTGTTTTTATATCTCTCTGGGAGAATTATCTCAGTGATGGCCAGTCAGGGGGTCACAAGTTATGGAAGGGAACTGGATGTCAATGTCCCACTGAAATCTCGCATTACCGCAGACACTGTTATTATGGTTATGGTGCGCTATGATTACTCCTGGAACATTAAATCCTTGCTGACAAAATGGAAAACAGAATCACAATTGTGCTGGGCTCTCGGCTGACCAGAGTTCATTAGATTTGTGGTATGTGGAGAGTCCCTTCTCCCAGCTGGAGATTGTCTTTGTTGCTTTGTCAAACTCTTCACCAACCTTTTCCTCTTGGGAGTCCCCCTCGGATACGGAGACACACCCCCCACCATGGCTCCAGGGGAAACAGCGTCATCTCTTTATCCATTCTCAAGACGCGGGCATCATTGGCAAGGACCAGCATTTGTTGCCCATTCTTAACGTGAGACAGGTGGTGCGATGAAGACCCCGCCCTCTCTCCAAGTGGGCCGCGGAAAAAGATTGAAAATGATTCATCATTCGTGTAAATTAAACCAACACCAACCAATCTTCAGCTCCGTGGTTGGCATCGCCATGACGCGACCAATCCCGGGCCTCCCGCGCCTGCGCCGGCTGGGAACGAGCCGGGCGGTTGAGGTTTTTCCTGTTGGTCAGGCCCATGCGCTTGGACTTGGAGCTGAGAATAGGGGGCCCCGCACGTCTGCGCAAACAGCAAAAACTCCAAATAAAGGGCGCAAAGACCTTGGGAGAATCGAGAGGGACAGGGGGAGGTTACAAAAAACAGCAGCAAGGGCAGGGGGAAATTAAAGACAAAGTCCCCACTGAGGGAGGAAGGCTGAGAAAATAGAGGGTGTGGCTCAAAATCTTCTTATAATACAGGACCACTGCATTAGACCAAGTCTCTGGACCACTAGCTCAGTAACCATTAGGATGCCGAACCTGCAGGCAGAAGGTTGCAGCTTGACCTTCCACTCCACACACAGCAGGCTGACAGACCAGTGCAGCGCTGAGGGAGTACCGCACAGTCAGAGATACTGCTGCAGAATGCTGCACTGTCGGAGATACTGCTGCAGAATGCTGCACTGTCAGAGATACTGCTGCAGAATGCTGCACTGTCAGAGATACTGCTGCAGAATGCTGCACTGTCAGAGATACTGCTGCAGAATGCTGCACTGTCAGAGATACTGCTGCAGGGTGCTGCACTGTCGGAGATACTGCTGCAGGGTGCTGCACTGCCAGAGATACTGCTGCAGGGTGCTGCACTGTCAGAGATACTGCTGCAGAATGCTGCACTGTCAGAGATACTGCTGCAGAATGCTGCACTGTCAGAGATACTGCTGCAGGGTGCTGTACTGTCAGAGATACTGCTGCAGGGTGCTGCACTGTCAGAGATACTGCTGCAGAATGCTGCACTGTCAGAGATACTGCTGCAGGGTGCTGCACTGTCGGAGATACTGCTGCAGGGTGCTGCACTGCCAGAGATACTGCTGCAGGGTGCTGCACTGTCAGAGATACTGCTGCAGAATGCTGCACTGTCAGAGATACTGCTGCAGGGTGCTGCACTGTCAGAGATACTGCTGCAGAATGCTGCACTGTCAGAGATACTGCTGCAGAATGCTGCACTGTCAGAGATACTGCTGCAGGGTGCTGCACTGTCAGAGATACTGCTGCAGAATGCTGCACTGTCAGAGATACTGCTGCAGGGTGCTGCACTGTCAGAGATACTGCTGCAGGGTGCTGCACTGTCAGAGATCCTGCTGCAGGGTGCTGCACTGTCAGAGATACTGCTGAAGAGTGCTGCACTGTCAGAGATACTGCTGCAGAATGCTGCACTGTCAGAGATACTGTTGCAGAATGCTGCACTGTCAGAGATACTGCTGCAGAATGCTGCACTGTCACAGATACTGCTGCAGAATGCTGCACTGTCAGAGATAGTGCTGCAGAATGCTGCACTGTCAGAGATACTGCTGCAGAATGCTGCACTGTCAGAGATACTGCTGCAGAATGCTGCACTGTCAGAGATACTGCTGCCGAGTGCTGCACTGTCGGAGATACTGCTGCAGGGTGCTGCACTGTCAGAGATACTGCTGCAGAGGGTGCTGCACTGTCAGAGATACTGCTGCAGAGTGCTGCACTGTCAGAGATACTGCTGCAGAATGCTGCACTGTCAGAGATACTGCTGCAGAATGCTGCACTGGCAGAGATACTGCTGCAGAGTGCTGCACTGTCAGAGATACTGCTGCAGAATGCTGCACTGTCAGAGATACTGTTGCAGAATGCTGCACTGTCAGAGATACTGCTGCAGAATGCTGCACTGTCACAGATACTGCTGCAGAATGCTGCACTGTCAGAGATAGTGCTGCAGAATGCTGCACTGTCAGAGATACTGCTGCAGAATGCTGCACTGTCAGAGATACTGCTGCAGAATGCTGCACTGTCAGAGATACTGCTGCCGAGTGCTGCACTGTCGGAGATACTGCTGCAGGGTGCTGCACTGTCAGAGATACTGCTGCAGAGGGTGCTGCACTGTCAGAGATACTGCTGCAGAGTGCTGCACTGTCAGAGATACTGCTGCAGAATGCTGCACTGTCAGAGATACTGCTGCAGAATGCTGCACTGTCAGAGATACTGCTGCAGGGTGCTGCACTGTCAGAGATACTGCTGCAGGGTGCTGCACTGTCAGAGATACTGCTGCAGAGTGCTGCACTGTCAGAGATACTGCTGCAGAGTGCTGCACAGTCAGAGATACTGCTGCAGAATGCTGCACTGTCAGAGATACTGCTGCAGGGTGCTGCACTGTCAGAGATACTGCTGCAGAGTGCTGCACTGTCAGAGATACTGCTACAGAGTGCTGCACTGTCAGAGATACTGCTGCAGGGTGCTGCACTGTCAGAGATACTGCTACAGAGTACCACACAGTCAGAGATACAGCTGCAGAGTGCTGCACTGTCAGAGATACTGCTGCAGGGTGCTGCACTGGCAGAGATACTGCTGCAGAGTGCTGAACTGTCAGAGATACTGCTGCAGAGTGCTGCACTGTCAGAGATACTGCTGCAGAGTGCTGCACTGTCAGAGATACTGCTGCAGAATGCTGCACTGTCAGAGATACTGCTGTAGAATGCTGCACTGTCAGAGATACTGCTGCAGAATGCTGCACTGTCGGAGATACTGCTGCAGAATGCTGCACTGTCGGAGATACTGCTGCAGAATGCTGCACTGTCAGAGATACTGCTGCAGGGTGCTGCACTGTCGGAGATACTGCTGCAGGGTGCTGCACTGCCAGAGATACTGCTGCAGGGTGCTGCACTGTCAGAGATACTGCTGCAGAATGCTGCACTGTCAGAGATACTGCTGCAGGGTGCTGCACTGTCAGAGATACTGCTGCAGAGTGCTGCACTGTCAGAGGTACTGCTGCAGAATGCTGCACTGTCAGAGATACTGCTGCAGGGTGCTGTACTGTCAGAGATACTGCTGCAGAATGCTGCACTGTCAGAGATACTGCTGCAGGGTGCTGCACTGTCAGAGATACTGCTGCAGAATGCTGCACTGTCAGAGATACTGCTGCAGGGTGCTGCACTGTCAGAGATACTGCTGCAGAATGCTGCACTGTCAGAGATACTGCTGCAGGGTGCTGCACTGTCGGAGATACTGTTGCAGGGTGCTGCACTGTCAGCGATACTGCTGCAGGGTGCTGCACTGTCAGAGATACTGCTGCAGAATGCTGCACTGTCAGAGATACTGTTGCAGGGTGCTGCACTGTCAGCGATACTGCTGCAGAATGCTGCACTGTCAGAGATACTGCTGCAGAATGCTGCACTGTCAGAGATACTGCTGCCGAGTGCTGCACTGTCGGAGATACTGCTGCAGGGTGCTGCACTGTCAGAGATACTGCTGCAGGGTGCTGCACTGTCAGAGATACTGCTGCAGGGTGCTGCACTGTCAGAGATACTGCTGCAGAGTGCTGCACTGTCAGAGATACTGCTGCAGGGTGCTGCACTGTCAGAGATACTGCTGCAGAGTGCTGCACTGTCAGAGATACTGCTGCAGAATGCTGCACTGTCAGAGATACTGCTGCAGAATGCTGCACTGTCAGAGATACTGCTGCAGGGTGCTGCACTGTCAGAGATACTGCTGCAGGGTGCTGCACTGTCAGAGATACTGCTGCAGAGTGCTGCACTGTCAGAGATACTGCTGCAGGGTGCTGCACTGTCAGAGATACTGCTGCAGGGTGCTGCACTGTCAGAGATACTGTTGCAGAATGCTGCACTGTCAGAGATACTGCTGCAGGGTGCTGCACTGGCAGAGATACTGCTGCAGAGTGCTGAACTGTCAGAGATACTGCTGCAGAGTGCTGCACTGTCAGAGATACTGCTGCAGAGTGCTGCACTGTCAGAGATACTGCTGCAGAATGCTGCACTGTCAGAGATACTGCTGTAGAATGCTGCACTGTCAGATATACTGCTGCAGGGTGCTGCACTGTCAGAGATACTGCTGTAGAATGCTGCTCTGTCAGAGATACTGCTGCAGAATGCTGCACTGTCAGAGATACTGCTGCAGGGTGCTGCACTGTCAGAGATACTGCTGCAGAATGCTGCACTGTCGGAGATACTGCTGCAGAATGCTGCACTGTCGGAGATACTGCTGCAGAATGCTGCACTGTCAGAGATACTGCTGCAGGGTGCTGCACTGTCAGAGATACTGCTGCAGAATGCTGCACTGTCAGAGATACTGCTGCAGGGTGCTGCACTGTCGGAGATACTGCTGCAGGGTGCTGCACTGCCAGAGATACTGCTGCAGGGTGCTGCACTGTCAGAGATACTGCTGCAGAATGCTGCACTGTCAGAGATACTGCTGCAGGGTGCTGCACTGTCAGAGATACTGCTGCAGAGTGCTGCACTGTCAGAGGTACTGCTGCAGAATGCTGCACTGTCAGAGATACTGCTGCAGGGTGCTGTACTGTCAGAGATACTGCTGCAGAATGCTGCACTGTCAGAGATACTGCTGCAGAATGCTGCACTGTCAGAGATACTGCTGCAGAATGCTGCACTGTCAGAGATACTGCTGCAGGGTGCTGCACTGTCAGAGATACTGCTGCAGAGTGCTGCACTGTCAGAGATACTGCTGCAGAGTGCTGCACTGTCGGAGATACTGTTGCAGGGTGCTGCACTGTCAGCGATACTGCTGCAGAGTGCTGCACTGTCGGAGATACTGTTGCAGGGTGCTGCACTGTCAGCGATACTGCTGCAGGGTGCTGCACTGTCAGAGATACTGCTGCAGAATGCTGCACTGTCAGAGATACTGCTGCAGGGTGCTGCACTGTCAGAGATACTGTTGCAGGGTGCTGCACTGTCAGCGATACTGCTGCAGGGTGCTGCACTGTCGGGGATACTACTGGAGATATTGTCAAAGTGGGGCAGGGCACCGCTCCCTCGAGTCCCGGCCAATATTTATCCCTCAATCAACATCGCTGACCAAACAATCTGGTCATTCAGGTATTTGCTACTTGGGCACCTTGCTGTGTGCCAATTGGTTGCTGCGTTTGCAGCAATGGTAATTATTCCCATGGCTGCGTAGTGTTAGAGGACAGGCTGAAATTGTGTAAAGCACATTGTAAATGTGACTCTTCACTTTGTGGGGAAACGGCTGTTTGCGACTTATTTTCCCAGGGGACATTTCTGAGAGCGGAGCTTGAGCTAGACATGGGGAGGATGGGGAGGAGATGGGGGGTGATTTTGTCACTGCCTCACCCTCTACGCCAGCGTTACCTAAGCCGGGATGTTGATGTGAGGTCACATGCTTCAAGATCTTCCACCAAAGGTACGGTGACAGAGCAGAAGGAAGGTGTGACCGATTCCGTGAAATTGTAATGTGACCCAGTACGAGGAATCCTCGCAGACATCGCAGACTGCCCCCGCTGTACTGACACACCCCTGGCTCTGAATCACTGACACAAATGAAACCAGTGTTCAGGAGATTTTAAACACAACATGGCGGTTGGTGTGCATGGTGACAGGAAGCAGGTACAGGTGGGTATAAATTCCGTAGGCATTATCCACAACCGAGATGAAAGATTACCTACCGTGACCCCTCAATCCCAGGCAGAATGGAGATGACTGGGTAATCGGCCTGATCACTGGGGTTGATGTAATATAGTTTGTGTTGTGTAACTATCCTCCACTCACTGCACTTTGCTGGAGAAATAAACCTGCTCTACTCGGGAGATGTTGCTGTAGCTTTAGTTAAGAGCTCTGTTTGCTGTAGGGCATTGAGATCCTCTTTAAATAGACACTGTTTTCTGAGTGAGTCGACTGTTTGTTGCCAGTCCTGTCCCACTCCCAGCTCATTAAAATGCTGACACAGCATTTCTAAACATTAGGGGCACGATTCTCCGAAACGGAGACAGAGTGTTCGCGCCGTCGTGAATGCCGTCGCGACGTAACCTGAGAAGGGATGCGCAGGCACTTCCGATTCTGGCCCCTACAGGGGGCCAGCACGGCGCTGGAGCGGTTCACGCCGCTCCAGCCTCCCTTCCCGGCGCCAAATGGGCGCTTCGCCAACCCGCGCATGCACAGTTGGGCCGCGCCAACCCGCGAATGCGTGGGGGACTTCCTCAACGTGCCGGCCCCGACGCACATGGCGTGGGGGTTCAGGGGCCGGCCGCCCCCCCCCCTCCCCCGGTGAAGGAGTGCGTTTCCCCGGCCCACAGGCCTCCCCCGACCTTACGCGCAGAGTTCCCGCCGGCTGCGAGCAGATGTGAACGGTGCCGGCAGGTCTCTGCCGTTTCCGCGCAGCCGCTTGGCCCATCAAGGCCCACGACCGGCGGCACGTCAAACGCTCCCGGCGCAAATGCCGTTGATTCTCCCTCCTCGGAGAATCGCCTGCCGGCGTTGGATCGGAGCCGCGGGACGAAATGGCGCGAATGCCGATTCTCCCGTACAGGGCGGCATGGGAGAATCGCGCCCTCGATGACAGAGGTTAGACCAGTTTTAATCTTCACTCACGCGTAGAAACGTTGAGATTTTCAGAGCCTATTATCCGCAGAGACCCTTTGAAGTTACGTTGATGCTATAACATTTAAACAGAAATACCATGAGAACAGTCCAAGGGGCTAATAGGATAAAATGATGGCACATTATTCATTTACGAACACATTTAAGCGCGCGTATGAAACGCTGACTCTCCCTTTGTCTGCTATTTTAATAGAGGCATTAAGAAGTGAATAGGTTACTGGCTCCATTAAAAGGGCAGGGAAAATTCATTGATCCTGTTGAATAAGAGCAAATATTTAATAGTAGATAAAAGAGTTTGTGTGGAAGTGTTAACACAGCCATTGCAATAAAGGGCAGGGTAACTTTGTGTGCAGATACACAGGCACCTGAATTATAATAAAGGAGAAAATTCTTATGAATATATTAACTTTTTCATTCAAATCGAGGACAAGGAAATTTAATATGGGCACATTGGCACCTCCGTTACAATGCAGAGCGGAAACGTCAGGTTAATGTTTTGTTATTAGAAGTTCACAGACTAAAAGCTGGGGCGGGGGGTGGGGTTGTGTCGAATCTGATAAGCTCGTTGTGCGCTTCCGATATTTTCGAGCCCAGATTCGCAGGCTTTCGTCTCTCCTCCCTTCTTCCCACGAGATCGAGTTACGTCACAGGAAGAGGCCATTGGGCCCACCGTGTTGGCACCGAATGTTCTCCCAATGGGCAATTTGCTTAGTGCCATTCTCCTGCCTTCTGCCCGTAACCCTGCGCCTTCTCCCTTTTCAAAATGGCAGCCCATTGCTTTCCAAAGGCCTGGAATAAACCCTCCACCCCCGCCCCCTCAGGCAGTGAGGCCCCAGACCCCAGTCACTCGCTGAGTGAAAAAGTTTCCTCACGAGGGTTTTGCCTCTTCTGCCAGTGCCCGAAGCCTTGCCTGGGGATTTAATCGGATGATTGGCATAGGTGGGGTGGAAAGATTTGCAGTCCGGCCTCCACTCCCAACCCCCATGCTTAAAGGAAACGGGAATGTGCCAAAATCTCAACTGAATAGATTCCACCCCGATCCAGCCCCTACCCAGGTGACAATTTCCTTTTCCAATTGCACTGAACTCAGTAACGTGGGGGGGAGGGGGGGGGGGGGGGGGGTGATACTCCCTTAAGTAAAGGAACCAATACTGTACACAATACTCCAGATGTGGTCTGTATAACTGAAGCATAACCTCCCTACTTTTGGTATTCAATTCCTCTCACAATAAACGACAACATTCCTATCATTGAAATGAAGATTTTTGAGGAGCTTCCCCCACCTTTAATTGTTTACTAATTACTTGTTGTACCTGCAAACTAATCTCTTGTGATTCCGCTGCATCTCAGAACTCTGCAACCTCTCACTTTATTTAAATAAAATGCTTCAATTTTATTTCCTCTGCCAGAATAGACAATTTCCCATTTCCCCCCATTATACTCCATTACTCACTGAATCTTTCTCTATCCCTTTGTAGTCTCTGTGTCTTCTTCATATCTTACTGTCCTACCTAATTTGTGTCATCAGCAAAATTAGCAACCATACATGCAGTCCCTATTGCTGCATACTTGCTCCGGAGGTTTAGAAATGCAACTTCTCAACTCAACTCAGCCACACTATCACTCACACAAAGATTAGATGCAGATTAGGGGAGAGGGGAAACAATAAAATTGCAAAGTAAAATTGTCTCAGTCTCTCCTTCCTGACAGGCCTGTAGTTTCTTGGACTTGTTGATGTTTTCAGTCGAAGTTAAGGGAGATCTTGTAAGTAGAGGTTTCCCAGTGCGCCGCAAGGCTTTTTGTAGTTGATTTTCCAGGCGTTTGATTCTCAGATGAACCTGAAGTTGGAAGAGGTTGGGAAGTGCCATTTGCCCACTTTCAAGGCATGGCTGTTTATTCACTTGCCTGTGCAATTGACTTGCAACTGGTTCGATGACTGTCTGACATATTTCTATCCAGAACAGCTCCTTGCTGTTATTTGAAAAGCAGGGCACAGACTTGGCTGTCCCACCATTCTACCTGTTGCAAGTCCAAATGAGGTGGGTGGCCAGGTCGATTATACATCCTGCGTGATGGTTTTCAAGTTTTGAGAGTTTGAGACAGCTCATTTCTTTGTATCTGAATGGCCCATTCAAAATTACATCTTTGAATTAGTTTCAGGAAAGGGCAATGAGTCAACATCAATCCGAAAAATTCCTTTTGTTCCCTCTTGAGTCAGGATTTTCGGGCGGACTTCTTTTTGTAGCCTTTTCTGGCTTTTAAGAATCCTAGGCCAGGATTGCTGATGTGGAGGGGGGTTCCAGTGACTCACTGGGCTAGAAACTTCCTGGCACAAAAGTGTTGATTGCGAATTCACAATATACTGGAAAATGACAATCAGGACCCCAATTGAAGGCGATTAACAAAGGAAGCAAAGGCGACATGAGGAAAAATTCCGCAATGCGCTGCTTGAGGGGATGGTGGAGGGAGATTCCAATGTGGTTTGCAAAACAGAACCGGGTCATTATCTGAAGAGAAGGAGTTTGCAGGGCGACGGGAAAAAGACAGAAGATTGGCACCTGGAGAGTTGCCCTTGCAGAGAGCCAGCACAGACATAGAGGACAAAATGGTCACCTTCTGCGCTGTGACCGTTCTATGATTCGCAGCTCTCCAATTGTTGTTCAATCGAACATGGTTAACTGTACCCGGAACACCTACTTTTCGTTATCTGTCTGCGATGGTTATGTGCTGGCAATGAACAAAATCCCAGTTCTTCTTCAGTAAAATCACAGAGCACAGAATTATTACGGTGAAGAAGGAGGCCATTCGGCCCATCGTGCTCTCCGAATTGAGCATCGTGACTCAGTGCCAACTCCCTGCCCTTTCCCCGGGTCCCTGCACGTTGCTTCTATTCTGCTGATCATCCGATGTCCTCTCGAACGCCTCGATTGAACCTGCCTCCACCACACATCCAGGCAGCGCATTCCAGACCAGAGCCACTCGCTGTGTGAAAACGTTTTCTCTCACATCACATGTCCTTCTTTTTGCAAATCACTGTGACCGCTCGTTCTTGATGCTTTTACGAAGGGACTACTGCAAGGCTGTTCCCTGGCCTGAGAAATGGTGATCCAACAGTACAGTCACTGCACCTTCAGAATGTAACACCCGATGTAGCCATCTGGGATGGCCACATACAAAGGATCTGAGGAAATATGGCCACCTGCAAAGGACCATGGGAAATATGGTCAACCCAGGACTCAGACGCTCAGCTTATGTATATTGGCAATTCAGATAACTAGACGCTATTGAATCCCCCAGCTACTTTGCATTCTAATGGCCCATTTCCCCAGAACAAAAGACCTGTACTCAGGTAACAGATACAGAAACAGACTCATCGGCGCCACTCCCTTTGTTCAGTGAGCCCAAAAAGCCAAGGACAAGCCCTGCCATCAAGGCACCCGCCCCTTTATTGGCCAAAATCGAAGGCAGTAATCGAAACCTACCGAATTATTGGGTCCAAAGCTAAGGATCACCCGAAAGAGCGCGAAACCCCAGAAGGATAAAGAGAGACACTGCCATGTGTTCGGTCTCTCTTGGCCCCGGCGCTCGGTCTCTCTTGGCCCCGACCTACGCCCACAACCAATTGCAGCATTACGACCAGAAGACAAGTTCAAGACCAACGATCACTACCAGACGGATGAGCCCAGCAGAAAGGAAGTCACTTCTCCAGACCCAGCCACGCAAGATCCTCTGCATAAAGCTGGGTGCCTGAAGTTAAGTACAGGTTGTTGTAGTGTTAGGTGTAATTTAGCTTGCAGTGTTTTATGTTGCATGTCGAAGTGATTCTTGTGTGTAAATAAACTATCCTTGAACTTGAACTAACTAACTGGTTGTTTAGTCTTTGATCGATATCCGGTAAAGACCTGTGATGGTATCATTTGATACCTGGCGACTCTGAAAAGCAATATCATCATTAATAACTGTTGTATCAGTATCTAGTTAAAAAGAGCAACACCACTCAAGGTCTGCATCTCATACTTATATCCTCAAAATCATTTGCTGCTATTGCACCAAGCTGCCTAGCTGAGCAGAATGGGGTAAGCTCAGGGGGGGATACACTGCAATAGATATTCTAATGATATTATTATGGATTTATTTTTACATTTTTTTCCAATAAGATACTTGTCGCTCTCCCAGCCTGTCTGAAGTACAAATTACTGCCGGAATAAATACAGCTTTGTTGCTTCGATGCCACGGCTGAGATCATTGAACATATCCAATCTAATTTTCTCGCCTGTCTCCAGCTGACCATCTCGCCGCAGATTTAATCGGGCTGGAGGTGGGGAGGGTGGCAGCGTATCCCCCGTGCTTGATTAAATGTACCCCCCCCCCCCCCAATCGAATTTTCACCACGGGGGTGGGAGCAGGATTCCGCCCACAACCTCAGAACGAGGGGTTGTGCAATCGGGGCTGAGACGAGGAGGAATCTCGGACAGGATTATCCGGTCCTGAGTTTCTTCACGGCGCGCCCATCATTGGGGGCGGGGATTCGATACCCCTGCCCCTTGGCAATGGGATTTCCCATTGAAGAACCCACCCCCGGCCGGGAAACCTGTGGTCGGGATGCGCTGCCAGCAGGAAAAGTGAATCCCAACATCCGGGGATTTCCAGCCTTCTTCACTCAGAAGGTTGTGATTCTTGGGAATTATCTACCACCAAGCTGTGGCATTCGGTCATTGAGTAAATTGAAGATATTAGGCTAATTTAAATATCCGGATCCCCTATTCAACCGGGAGTCAACGGCCAAGCCTGCCCGGCTTCAACCGGGCACTGTTTAGCATTGTTTTCCACAAGCGTGGACTAGACGTGATGGCACCTCAGGGGGTCTCACAGGCCATTATGCTCCACTGGGTGGTTGGGGACAGGGCAGCGTAGTACCCTGGCTCTCCCCTGCCACAGCCGGGGGCCCCGGTTAACACTCCCACCAGAGGCCAAGCTGCCAGATTGGCAGTGCCAGGTCACCTGTGTGCCAGGTTGGCACTGTCAGGGGTCGGGGCCTGGGGGGGCCACCATATATCCCACAGTGGAGGATATACAGTATATCCCACAGTGTAGGGTATACAGTATATCCCACAGTGGAGGATATACAGTATATCCCACAGTGGACGGTATACAGTATATCCCACAGTGGAGGGGAAAACAGTATATCCCACAGTGGAGGGTATACAGTATATCCCACAGTGGAGGATATACAATATATCCCACAGTGTAGGGTATACAGTATATCCCACAGTGGAGGGTATACAGTATAGCCCACAGTGGAGGGATACAGTATATCCCACAGTGGAGGGTATACAGTATATCCCACAGTGTAGGGTATACAGTATATCCCACAGTGGAGGGTATACAGTATATCCCACAGTGGAGGGGAAAACATTATATCCCACAGTGGAGGATATACAGTATATCCCACAGTGGAGGATATACAGTATATCCCACAGTGGAGGGTATACCGTATATCCCACAGTGGAGGGGAAAACAGTATATCCCACAGTGGCGGGTATACAGTATATCCCACAGTGGAGGATATACAGTATATCCCACAGTGGACGGTATACAGTATATCCCACAGTGGAGGGGAAAACAGTATATCCCACAGTGGAGGGTATACAGTATATCCCACAGTGGAGGGTATACAGTATATCCCACAGTGTAGGGTATACAGTATATCCCACAGTGGAGGGTATACAGTATATCCCACAGTGGAGGGGAAAACATTATATCCCACAGTGGAGGATATACAGTATATCCCACAGTGGAGGTTATACAGTATATCCCACAGTGGAGGGTATACAGTATATCCCACAGTGGAGGGTATACAGTATATCCCACAGTGGAGGGTATACAGTATATCCCACAGTGGAGGGTATACAGTATATCCCACAGTGGACGGTATACAGTATATCCCACAGTGGAGGGTATACAGTATATCCCACAGTGGAGGGTATACAGTATATCCCACAGTGGACGGTATACAGTATATCCCACAGTGGAGGGTATACAGTATATCCCACAGTGGACGGTATACAGTATATCCCACAGTGGACGGTATACAGTATATCCCACAGTGGATGGTATACAGTATATCCCACAGTGGAGGGTATACAGTATATCCCACAGTGTAGGGTATACAGTATATCCCACAGTGGAGGGTATACAGTATATCCCACAGTGGAGGGTATACAGTATAGCCCACAGTGGAGGGATACAGTATATCCCACAGTGGAGGGTATACAGTATATCCCACAGTGTAGGGTATACAGTATATCCCACAGTGGAGGATATACAGTATATCCCACAGTGGAGGGTATACAGTATATCCCACAGTGGAGGGTATACAGTATATCCCACAGTGGAGGGTATACAGTATATCCCACAGTGGAGGATATACAGTATATCCCACAGTGGAGGGTATACCGTATATCCCACAGTGGAGGGGAAAACAGTATATCCCACAGTGGCGGGTATACAGTATATCCCACAGTGGAGGATATACAGTATATCCCACAGTGGACGGTATACAGTATATCCCACAGTGGAGGGGAAAACAGTATATCCCACAGTGGAGGGTATACAGTATATCCCACAGTGGAGGGTATACAGTATATCCCACAGTGGAGGGTATACAGTATATCCCACAGTGGAGGGGAAAACATTATATCCCACAGTGGAGGATATACAGTATATCCCACAGTGGAGGTTATACAGTATATCCCACAGTGGAGGGTATACAGTATATCCCACAGTGGAGGGTATACAGTATATCCCACAGTGGAGGGTATACAGTATATCCCACAGTGGAGGGTATACAGTATATCCCACAGTGGACGGTATACAGTATATCCCACAGTGGAGGGTATACAGTATATCCCACAGTGGAGGGTATACAGTATATCCCACAGTGGACGGTATACAGTATATCCCACAGTGGAGGGTATACAGTATATCCCACAGTGGACGGTATACAGTATATCCCACAGTGGACGGTATACAGTATATCCCACAGTGGATGGTATACAGTATATCCCACAGTGGAGGGTATACAGTATATCCCACAGTGTAGGGTATACAGTATATCCCACAGTGGAGGGTATACAGTATATCCCACAGTGGAGGGTATACAGTATAGCCCACAGTGGAGGGATACAGTATATCCCACAGTGGAGGGTATACAGTATATCCCACAGTGTAGGGTATACAGTATATCCCACAGTGGAGGGTATACAGTATATCCCACAGTGGAGGGGAAAACATTATATCCCACAGTGGAGGATATACAGTATATCCCACAGTGGAGGGTATACAGTATATCCCACAGTGGAGGTTATACAGTATATCCCACAGTGGAGGGTATACAGTATATCCCACAGTGGAGGATATACAGTATATCCCACAGTGGAGGGTATACCGTATATCCCACAGTGGAGGGGAAAACAGTATATCCCACAGTGGAGGGTATACAGTATATCCCACAGTGGAGGTTATACAGTATATCCCACAGTGGAGGGTATACAGTATATCCCACAGTGGAGGGTATACAGTATATCCCACAGTGGAGGGTATACAGTATATCCCACAGTGGAGGGTATACAGTATATCCCACAGCAGAGGGTATACAGTATATCCCACAGCAGAGGGTATACAGTATATCCCACAGTGGAGGGTATACAGTATATCCCACAGTGGAGGGTATACAGTATATCCCACAGTGGACGGTATACAGTATATCCCACAGTGGAGGGTATACAGTATATCCCACAGTGGAGGGTATACAGTATATCCCACAGTGGAGGGTATACAGTATATCCCACAGTGGAGGGTATACAGTATAGCCCACAGTGGAGGGGTACAGTATATCCCACAGTGGAGGGTATACAGTATATCCCACAGTGTAGGGTATACAGTATATCCCACAGTGGAGGGTATACAGTATAGCCCACAGTGGCGGGTATACAGTATATCCCACAGTGTAGGGTATACAGTATATCCCACAGTGGATGGTATACAGTATAGCCCACAGTGGAGGATATACAGTATATCCCACAGTGTAGGGTATACAGTATATCCCACAGTGTAGGGTATACAGTATAGCCCACAGTGGCGGGTATACAGTATATCCCACAGTGGATGGTATACAGTATATCCCACAGTGTAGGGTATACAGTATATCCCACAGTGGATGGTATACAGTATATCCCACAGTGTAGGGTATACAGTATATCCCACAGTGGACGGTATACAGTATATCCCACAGTGTAGGGTATACAGTATATCCCACAGTGTAGGGTATACAGTATATCCCACAGTGGATGGTATACAGTATAGCCCACAGTGGACATTATACAGTATATCCCACAAGTAAATTCTTTAAAGAGATCTGGTACCTTCTTATAAATCAC
Organism: Scyliorhinus canicula; assembly: GCF_902713615.1. Lineage (NCBI taxonomy): Eukaryota > Metazoa > Chordata > Chondrichthyes > Carcharhiniformes > Scyliorhinidae > Scyliorhinus > Scyliorhinus canicula. The sequence continues at coordinate 294,612,791 of NC_052146.1, forward strand.
CTCTTGATCAGGTTGTACAATCTTTTGCACCTCCTTCGCTTCCCTTGGGCTTTCCTTTACCACTTTCACAAACTCCACTGCCTTATCCTGTTTTACCACATCAGCCTTCACAGTGCTTTTCTTCAACCACCAACACTGTGACTTTACAAGGCCTAGTTTATTACAGTGAAAACATTTGAAACTTTTCATGACTCTTCCACTCTCCTGGATTTCTTTTTTAATCTGAGGTACACTTTCCTTATTATCTCCCATCAGATCACCTTTACTTTTACCACTTGAGCATTTCTCATGCCCCCTGTTTCTATCCCTCACCAGCTGAAACTGATGTCAGAAACCAAGCTTTGATTTATGAACTAATTCATAATCATTTGCCATATCTGCTGCTTACCTCGCAGTTTGAACCCTCTGCTCTTCCACATGAGTTCTCACGACATCAGGAATTGAATTTTTAAACTCCTCCAAAAGCGTAATTTCTCTGAGAGCTTCATAAGTTTGGTCTATTTTCAAAGCCCTCATCCACCTATCAAAATTACTCTGTTTGAGTCTTTCAAACTCCATGTATGTTTGACCAAATTCTTTCCTTAAATTTCTCAACCTTTGTCCGTAGGCTTCAGGCACTAGTTCATGTGCACCTAAGATGGATTTTTTCACCTCCTAATACGTCCCAGGGACCTCCTCCAGTAGTGATGCAAACACTTCACTAGCCCTACCTACCAGCTTTGTTTGAATCAGTAATACCCACATGTCCTGTGCCCATTTCATTTGTTTAGCCACCTTCTCAAATGAAATGAAAAAGGCTTCTACCTCCTCCTCGTTAAACCGTGGCAATGCTTGGACATATTTAAATAGATTCCCACCAAGCCTTCGACTATGACGCTCTTTCTCACTATCCTCATCACTATCCTCCAACTGTACGTTTCCCTTTACGTCTGCCAATTTTAACTGACTGTCATGTTTCATGGCCATTTTCTGAAGTTCAAACTCTCTCTCTTTATCTTTTTCCCTGATCTGTATCTCACTTTCTCTTTCTTTTTGTTCTGCTCGGGCTATTCTTTCTTTTTTCCTTTCTTCTCTCTCCTTTTCTTTTTCCTCTCTCTCTCTTTTTTCTTCTCTCTCTCTCTTTTTCTTTTGCCGCACTCTCTCTTTTTCTTTTGCCGCTCTCTCTTTGTTTTTTCTCTCTTTCATATTCAAACTGCTTTAATTCTTTCTCATATTCCATTTGTTTAATTTGTAACTGAATTTTTGCCATTTCCAATGAGTCAAACTGCATCTCAAGCAACTTCAAATGCTTAGCCACCACCATAATTACCTAATCGTTTCGCATTTTGTCAGGTAATGTTAACTGCAATGTTTTTGCCAAATCTAACAGTCTGTGTTTAGTCTCTGTCCATAAGGTACTGTGTATGACTGTCTCCACCCCCAAAAACTTCAGAGCCTCTGAAAGAGCCATTGTCCACAACACACTCCCCACTTAAACTGAAATACCACACCTGAAAAGCACCCACAATATGCTCACCCCTCACTGTCTTTAAGTTGACTAAGCCAATCCAAAAGATAGACTTTTATCTCCCTCGAGCCCCCAATTTGTTATGCGCCAGGGTTTAGAGAACCCAAAGTGTATCATGGAGTTCACCTGACCCACAACTTTTAATAGATTGTGGTATGGGGAGCACACGGTCCACTCTGCAGGTGTGGTACAGCAGAAATCGAAAAGTATATTGTTAAAGCAAAACAATGTTTATTGTATGAACTCAAGTTAACCTTTTTAAAACATACAGTGAACATCTTAGCAACCATCAATTCAAATACAACCCCCAAAGAATACAACACTAAGTAATCCTTAATAACTTCCCAAACAACATCCAGAAGACAAAAGGAACACCTTTTAACAAAAGCACATTAGGTTTACATTCACAACGGAGAACATTTATAATTCTGAATTCACCACATGATCAAGAGATAGTCTTTTCACGGCAGAGAGAACAGCAGAACATCTGTTTTGTCTGGCTTCAGCTCCAACACTGAAAACAAAACTAAAACAAAACACCTTGCAGCAAACAGCCTAAAATGAAAGTAAAAAGCCCACAGACAGCCCAGCTCCACCCACACTCTGACATCACTGATAAATACCCATTTCTTAAAGCTACTCTCACATGACACAGCCAAGATTGTTTCCTATTTCAGTCTGTGTCAAGCCCAATAAGACAAGAAGTGTGACTTGATTTCATTCTGTGCACTGCACTCGGACACATAGCTGACTGAACAGTCGGAGGACAACCGAGGGGCAGTGACTAGGGGCAGAGGTACATTCAATGTGAGGTTGGAAAAGGATAATGGGGCTGAGGAATAAGAATACTCCACTAGGGAAAAATAACTCGGAAACGTATTCACCTGATTCAAAAACACTGTAACCATCGCACGAGCACAGTCTGTCCAAATTGTACGGTGTATTAGAAATGAAGCAGCTCAGACATCAACAAATACTTCTGTCAGGGTGAGATGAAAGTATGCTCTGTAATGTTAAAGAATTCACCAAATTAAAGTGTCAGAATCAAAGCTGTTTGGGAGGGGCCGCAGACATTGCAGGGGGAGGAATATAATCTCCTCCACGGCACATAGCTTGGTCGCTTCAAAAAAAAACATTGCAGCATCCGTGTGAATCCGCTTGGGACCTGTGTGGATATAGGTTTCGCAGGATTTTAAGTGTTTTTGTTCATTAAAGCTATTCATATGTTTTGGTCCTGTCCAAAGCTGGTGGATTACTGGAAGGAGGTTTTTAGGGTAATCTCTAAAGTGGTGCACGTGAAACTGGACCCGGGCCCCCGGGAGGACATATTCAGGGTGTCGGACCAGCCGGGGTTGGAAACGGGTGCGGAGACAGATGTTGTAGCCTTCGCCTCGTTGGTCGCCCGAAGGCGGATCCTGATGGGTTGGAGAGCAACCTCTCCACCCTGTGCCCTGGCGTGGTGGGGGGACCTGTTGGAATTCTGGACTCTTCAGAAGGTTAAGTTTGAACTGAGGGGAAGGATGGAGGGGTTCTACAATTCATGGGCATTATTCATTATGCACTTTCAAGAATTGGATAACATCGAACATTAGGGGGTTGAAGGGAGGGTTGGGGGGGAGGGGGACTGTATGTGTTAATGGTGACTATGATGATTCCTGATTCCTTTTTTGTTATTTGTTTATGTTAACAATGCGGGCTAATGTCTGGGGTTTGGTGGGAGGATAGGATTGACGTTGATATGGGGATTGACATTGTATTTGTTACTGCTCATTGTTTATTGTTGGTGGGTGTAAATTTGGGAGAAAATGTGAAAAAGGAGAATAAAAATATTTTAAAAAACGGCTACCCCCTCCCTAACGTGAAGTGATCTTTAGTCAAATCCTTCTTGAGGATAGATGCAGAGGTCGGGGGTAATAAACGTCGTGTTCCCTAAAGTAGGGGACAGGCAGCTATTGGGAGGGAGAGACGCGGTAGAATAATCAGGGTGGAAGCAGGTTTGATGGGCTGACGGTCTTAACTTCCTCTGGGCGTCCTGGAGATCATGGTGGTCTGGGGATGAGAGGGAAGGACCGAGGCACTGAAACTAAAGGTGTCCAGCCTACAGCGCTGATTCCTGGCCAGGCAACATCTTGAATTCTCAACCCTGTTTTCAAATCCCTCCAGGGCCTTCGCCCCCCCCCCCCTCCCCCCCACCCACACACACCCTCGCTCCACCAAGTCCACAACCCACTGAGATATCTGTCCACATCTCATTTTAATCACGCCACCGTTTGTAGCCTTGTCTTCAGCTGCCTCAACCCCAAGCTTGGCTTGGGATTATCCTCCCCGTCTCTCTAACACACTCTCCCCATTTGCTTCTTAAACCCTGCCTCTTTGACCAAGCTTTTCATCATCGACTGAATGTCTCCTTATATGGCTCGGTGTCATACTTTGTTTTATGAAGCTGTGGTGACACGCCTTGGGATGTTTCATTACATTAAAGGTGCTATATAAATATAAGTTGTTGTTACGGAGCACCTTTAACACAATAGAATCTCCCAAAGTTCTTCACAGGAGAATTTGGCCTCCTCCAGTCACCGTGCTGTAAGAGGACGTTGGTTACCATGGACATCCACGATGATGCGGTGGTTTGCCCTTGCCTTCTGCAACATGGATGACCAAGAAACTCTCCCGCTCTTGACACCTGCCAACAGGCGAATTGGAAGGTTTTTCAGGCTGGTAGGCCGCCTGTTTGGCCCACATTATGAATGCACCTTCTGTGGCCATTGAGTCCCAGAGTAGGACTCATACCCAGAGTTCCTACCCCAGAGGTAGGGACATGACCCACTACCCCACCAGACCTCCATAGCACATGAGGCGATGACCAACAACTTGGTCAATGAAGAAGTAGGTTTCAAGGAGCGTCTTAATGGAAGAAAGAGAGGTAGATAATCTGAGAGGTTTAAGGAGGGAACTCGTGAACATTGGGTCTTAGATGTTCAATAAAAACAGAATGTATCAGGAGAACCTATAGCAGGAATGGCTTCTTGTCATCACTCTGTGATGACCAATTTCTTCAGCCTTTATTCAAACAACCACCACCACCACACCTAGATTCTCACTGAAAGATCGGAACAATAATCATTCTAGTCTGTGTCATGGCAGTGGCATTTTGCACATAAATAGCTACAAATGGTTTCAGTGTGCTCCCTCTATTATTTAATGCTTTACTGGGGCAGGATTAGCGATTATTCCTAAATCTCGCCACTTTCGTTTGACTTGTTCGGAATTCCAAATCAGTCCAGGATTGTCCCCGCAATGGAAACTGGCCTCGCACCCAAATTAATTCTGCTCCATAAGAGGTATGAACGCGGTGACGTACAATCCTAGGGTGCGAGGTGCTACCCATAACACCTTTGTGTTGTGGAGTCCAATAGATGTTGACAGACGATTCGACTGGGAGGGAGTTACTGTCATACACAACCCCATTCTTGCCTGAATTTCAAGCTCAGTTTTCTCAGTGAACGGGCACGTAGCACTTCTGTTTTTCTTTTCTGTGTCAAGAACGCTGAAGCCAACTACGGAAGATCAAACCCATCCAGGATTAGGGTTTGAACTTTCTTAATTCCCAGTTTGTATTACTCAGGATCACAACTTGTTACTCCACATGCCAACTGGTTCAATCTCTGTGTTTTGGTAAACGTGCTCCTTTGCATAAAAATATCTCGTACTCCTGTCCAGATCCTTCAGCACGTGTGCTACAGGCAGCTGCCAACATTTCTTAAGTCTCTCAAACAATTACTGAAGAATTAATTCATAAATAATAATTACTGTTGCTTAAAGGCAACTAGCAGGCAACAACTCTCACTGACAGGGCACATCCTTACCTGGCAAAGAACGAGGCTGCGGCTGAGGTCCCACTCGAGGCCACGCTCGACACATAGGTGCCCTGGGAGCTCGGAAAGCTGTACACTGAAGGCTTGTCCGAGTTGTAACGGTTCAGAACAGCCTCAGTCAACCCTTCCCGGCAGCTCTCGGACATCAGCTGGGATATCTGCAATGAAAGGACAACACAGATCAGATACACCTTCCCGAGGAACATTCCGACTCCAATCTAAATCCCCACTCCAACACCCCGAAAGAAAGCAAATTTGATAGATCTTGGGGTATCATCGAAAAAATATTCCACCAGCAGCCCTCAATGACCGCGTGGAGCCTTTGATGTCATTTCATGTAATGCGAGCTCTCAATTTATCATCTTATTCCCACTTCTCTCTCAGCCTGTCCGTCCATCAGAGAATGACATTCTTCAAGATCCACAGCGAGAAAGACATGTTTGTCTGTTAAGGTAAAATGATGATCACGGTCAGAGTTATTCCCCACACATGGCTAATCTTGCAGTGGGCTCGAATGGATCATTTAAGCCAATTCTGAAACTTGCTTCCCCCCCCCACCACTCTGTGTAATTTTCCGCAGCTTTCTGAGCAAGAAGAAAAGCAAATGGAACGCTACCACTAAATGCTGCCTTGTTGCATCAGACTGCAGCTGGAGTTTGGTGAAACAGGGAGTTAGGTGATCAGACCCTTCTTTTCACTGATTGGTGAGAAGGATTGGTGAGTGCTTCTGCTCATTAAGGTAAAAGTCAAGTCTAAGGCACTTTGGAACATAAGGGGAAAGAGCGACTTTAAGTAACTCTTTCAGTACAGAGCACAGGAGGTCAGAGTGAGGGCGAGCCTGGTGAGGAACAGTTGAGCAGAGCAGGGGAAAAAGTTTAAAAGGAGCAGTCCAGTGTAACTTTACTCAATCCAGAGGCGGAGCTCCTAAGATAACTGTGGTGAATGTAACTTGGTAATTCACACTGTATCTTTGTAAGCGCAGTAGTGTTATCCGACCACTAGGGGGAGTAGCTCTGGGAATGCTCAGGAGTTTGTACAGGGCTCCACCCTTGGCTACGCCCACGACTCCTCCCCCTTGTGCTGCTGTATAAATACCCTTGTCCAGAGTCAGCCTGCAGTTCACCGAGAGTTCATCAACGGGTAACAGGCTGGCTCTATAGTAAGTAGATTAAAACCACCGTTCATATCGGAAAGCACATGTCTGGTGAATTGATGGTTCCATCAATAACATTAGGATTCAAAAGTGACGCAGGCAAGTGAGCTGGCTGAGCAAAGATGGTGAGTATTTGTACAACTATTATCGCATATACTTGGTAAACACTTTGTTTTGTGGTTTACAGTTCGTAAGGGTTATATTCTTTATGAACGAGGTCAAGGGAAGAAGGACCATAAAGTAGTATAAATTTTAGGAGTCCTTTAATGGTTTAATCCAATGGGGTGAATATCGGCAGGAGAGCTCAAAGCCTTGATTTGCTCCTCATGCTATATGTGGGAAGCCGACCATATTTCCAGTGCCCGGTGCCAGCATGCGTGCAGGAAGTGTCTCCAATTGCAGATCCGGGAAGCCCAGGTTTCGGAGCTGGAGTGGAGCTGGGAACACTATGGAGCATCCACAAGGCGGAGGGTATCATGGACAGTATGTATTGAGAGGTGGTCACAACGCAGGCTAAGAGTCCACGGGCAGGAAAGGAATAGGTGACCGCCAGGCAGAGAAAAAGGACTAACAGTAATCTTGTGTGGCTATTCCTCTACAATGCAGATATACCACTTTGGATACTGTTGAGAGGAATGGCCTCTCAGCAAAAGCAGTGATTGTCAATTTCATTGCACCACAGTTGGCTCTGCTACACAGAGGAGGAGTAGAAAGTGTGGAATGCAACCGTTGTAGAGTATTCAATAGTTAGTGGAACAAGCAGGCGTTTCTGTGGCTGCAAATGAGATTCCAGGATGGTATGTTGCCTCCCTGGTGCTGGGGTCAAGGATGTCTCAGAGGGGCTACAGGACACTCTGGAGGGGGCGGGTGAATGGCCAATGGTCGTGGCTGCTAAGTTGGTACAAAGGAGAGAGGTTAAGATTCCTGGGAAATTGGGACTGGTTCTGGGGGAGGTTGTACCAGTACAAATTGGGCAGGTTATACCAGACGGGGACTAATATCCTCAGGCAAATATTTGCTAGTGGGGTTGGGGATGGTTTAAACTAGAATGGCAGGGATTGGGAACCCAAGCAGGGTGACAAGGGAAAGAGAAACAAGGACAGGAACAAGGATATTTGATCTTTCAGAAGGACGGGAGCAAAGGAAAAGGTAATGGGGTAGCACTGTTCATCGGAGATGCAATGAGGGGACTTGTGAGAGATGATCTGGACTTGGGTGCCATACTGTAGGAAAAGTTATAAATCACCAAATAATAGGTGCACGTAAAAAGAATAGAGCAATAATTATGAGTGACTTTAATCTTCATGTTAATCAAGTTGGAAAGGGTAGCTACAACAACAAATTCATAGAGTGCATTAGGGAAAGTTTCTTCGAGCAATATGTCATGTCACCAACCAGGGAACAGGCTATCTTGGATCTGACAATGGGTAATGAAGCAGGTTTAATAAATGACCTCAGGGTAAAAGGCCCCCTCAGAAGTAGTGATCATAACATGATAAGAGTTTAACATTCCGTTTGAGAGTGATAAACGTGACTCAAAAACAACTGTGTCTAACTTAAATGAAGGGAATTACAATGCAAGAGGATCGGGTTAGCTAAAGTGGACTGGGCGCGTGGATAGGTTAGTCGGAAAGACAGTAAACAAGCAATGGCAGACATTTAAGGAAGTCATCCATGACTCTCAGCAAAAATATGTCCCAGAAATGTGGAAAGAATGGGATAAACCAACCGTGACTAATCAAGAAAGCTGAGGAGAGTATTAAGTTGAAAGAAAAAGCGTATAAGGAGGTAATAGTAAGTGACAAAGATTGAGATAAATTCAGGATCCAGCAAAGGACAAAAAAGTTATTGAAGAGAGAGAAAAAAAACTATGAGAGCAAACTGGTTGGGAATATAAAAACTGCTGATAAGAGCTTCTTAAATATATAAAAAGGAGAAGAGGGCAAAGTAAACAAAGGTCCCTTGGAAAATGAATCTGGGGAGATAGTTATGGGGAACAAGGAAATGGCAGAGGGGTTAAACAGATATTTTGCATCAGTCTTTCCGGTGGAAGATACTTTGAACAGCCCATTAATACTGAAGAATATGGGGGGCAATTAAATACCATCCCCAGCACTAGAGAAGTAGAATGAGACAAATTAATGGAGCTAAAGGCAGATAAGTCCTCTGGCCCTCATGGCTTGCATCCTAGGATCCTAAAAGAAGTAGCTACAGAGATAATGGATGCCCATTGGGTGTAATTTTTCAAAAGTTCTTGGATTCTGACCAAGTACCGAAGGATAGGAAAACTGCCAATGTTACTCTTATTCAAAAAGGGAGGGAGGAAAAAAATGAATAGTTACCAGCTAATTAGACTAACATCTATTATTGGAAAACTTTTGGAATGAATTATTTTATTTTATTTTTTATAAATTTAGAGTACCCAATCCATTTTTTCCAATTAAGGGGCAATTTAGCGAGTTCAATCCACCTACCCTGCACATCTTTGGATTGTGGGGACGAAACGCACGCAAACACGGGGAGAATGTGCAAATTCCACACGGACAGTGACCCAGAGCCGGGATCGAACCTGGGACCTCGGTGCCGTGAGACTGCAGTGCTATCACTGCGCCACTGTGCTGCTCAGGAATCAATTGTTAAGGAAGTAATAGCAGCAAGTTTGGAAAATCATAATCTAATCAAGCAATCTAATCATGAAAAGGAAATAGTGTCTGATTAATTTATCAAGGAGGTCGCAACCAGGGTGGATAGAGGGGAACCAGTAGATGTGATGTATTTGGACTTCCAGAAGGCGTTCGACAAGGTACCTCACAAAACGTTAAGTCATAAAGCCCATGGTGTTGGAGCTCATATATTAGTGTGGATTGAGAATTGGTTAATGGGCAGGAAACAGGGATTGAGGCTCAGGGATTATTTTACAGGTTGACGACCTGTAACCAGTGGAGTTCCACAGGGTTCAGTACTGGGACCACAACTGTTTAAAAATATATATTAATGGCTTGGAGGAAGGAAGCGAATGTACTGCAGCAAAAAGTAGCACACAGGTACAACAGGTAATCAGGAAGGCTAATGGGATGTTGGTCCTTATTTCAAGGGGGTTGGGCTATAAGAGTTGGGTGGTTTTGCTGCGACTGTACAAGGTACAGGTGAGACCATATCTGGAGCACCGTGAGCAGTTTGGGTCCCTTTGATTCAGGAAAGATATTATTTAATTTGAAGCGGTTCAGAGAACGTTTACTAGGATGATCCCTGGCGTGGAGGGAATGTCTTATAAGCAAAGGTTAAACAGGTTGGGACAGGTTTCCTCCCACAGTCCAAAGACTTGCAGGTTAGGTGGGTTGGCCATGATCAATTGCCCCTAGATGGGGTTACGGGGATGGGGTGAGGGATTGGACCTAGGTAGCGTGCACTTTCAGAGGGTTGGTGCAGACTTGATGGGCTGAATGGCCTCCTCCTGCACAGTAGGGATTCTATAATTCTACTCATTGGAATTTCGAAGAATGAGAGGTAATCTAATCGAAATATAGGATTCTTAAGGAGCTTGACAAGGTCAATGCTGAGAGGATGTTTCCCTTATGGGAGAGTCTAGAACCAGGGAGCTTAGACTCAGAATAACGGGGTGCCAATTTAACACTGAGAAGAGGACTTTGGGGGCACCCTCCTTAAAGGCATACCCTCTTGGCCTATTGCAAGGTCCACCACGTCAGGGCCATACTCTGATGGGTTTTTGATGGGGGGGTCTCAGATGGGGGTCGTGGGAGGAGTTGGGTCACTCTCATGCATGTGTACTGTGGTGGGGGGTGACCCAGCAATTCCCGCGTGGGGGGGGGGCAGGAATTGCATTGTGGGGGAGGGGTGCCAGCCGCCGGACCTCACTATCAGGCTGCTCCCTCAAACTGGCAGCCCGAGAGCAGGATTCATGATGGAATCCCTCACGATCCTGGCCATGTATAAATGTGCATGGCAAGGGACAGTATCTGGGCACTGCTCCCAGCCCGAGTGCAAACCAGAGGTGATTCAGCCCCGGCAGGAGAACAGTGGGCTGGATTCTCCTTTGCCTAATCGGTGATCGGGCGGAGAATCCATTCCGACGCCCAAATTGGGGGCGGCGGTGGTTTGGCGCCGGTTTTCTATTCTCCACCCACTCCAAAATGGTGTCATCGCATCGCGCGTTGCTAGAAGGGCAGTGGTGTGTCATCAGAAGGCCCTGCCCCTGTGCTCTGCCCCCGATGGGCCGAGTTCCTCAGGAAACTAAGGAAATTCGGCATGTCCATATTAACCCTTACCAACTTTTACAGATGTACTATAGAGAGCATCCTATCGGGCTGCATCACAGCCTGGTATGGCAACTGCTCGGCCCAGGACCGCAAGGAACTTCAGAGAGTCGTGAATACCGCCCAGTCCATCACACGAACCTGCCTCCCATCCATTGATTCCATCTACACCTCCCGCTGCCTGGGGAAAGCGCGCAGCATAATCAAGGATCCCTCCCACCCGGCTTACTCACTTTTCCAACTTCTTCCATCGGGCAGGAGATTCAGAAGTCTGAGAACATGCACGAACAGACTCAAAAACAGCTTCTTCCCCACTGTCACCAGACTCCTAAATGACCCTCTTATGGACTGACCTCATTAACACTACACCCCTGTATGCTTCATCCGATGCCGGTGCTTATGTAGTTACATTGTATATGTTGTGTTGCCCTATTATGTATTCTCATGTATTTTCTTGAATTCTGTTTAATTCCCCTTTCTTCCCATGTACTGAATGATCTGTTGAGCTGCTTGCAGAAAAATACGTTTCACTGTACCTCGGTACACGTGACAATAAACAAATCCAATCCAAGTTCACGACTGCGCGGGGGAACGTGTGGTCCTGCGCTGCCACAGTCGAGCAAGTACCATGCTGGTGGCCGAGGGGGGGGAGGCCAGGGGTTGGCCAGGGGGTCAGTATCTGGCAGGTCGGGTCCATGTACGCCCTGCGCCATGTTGTGCGGCGCGCCCGCTGCAATTGGCTGATTTAAATTGCAGACACAGGATTGTCTTATCAACAAGTTAAGCTGTCCTCCAGCAAATATCATCAGGCCGTCTCCAGGCTATTTAGTTTGCATTTACAAAGCAACGTTCCCCAAGCAGTCAGGCTGACACAACGGAATCCCTCGCGATCCCCACCATGCAGAAATACCTCCTACCACACTGCAGACCTCCAGCACGTGGGATTTCCCCACGTTTGAGATGGCAGCCACGCAGTGAAGAGAATTAACTGAGATCTTCCCAAGAGATGGGTTACGGGTATAGGGTGGATACGTGGGTTTGAGTAGGGTGATCATTGCTCGGCACAACATCGAGGGCCGAAGGGCCTGTTCTGTGCTGTACTGTTCTAATCGAGCGAGTGCTGGAGTCCTATCTCTTTACAGTCGTCACTTGGTCCTTTAGCCTGTAACCGGGGGGGGGGGGGGGGGGGGGGGGTGGGGGGGGGGGGGGGGGCTTGGGCTTGTTTTTTGAAATCCAAGGGACGGGATTCGCCGCGGCGGGATTCTCGTTATGCCGCGCCCGGGGATTTCACGACGGCGTGGTGGGGCTGCCCACAAGGGAAAACCCCCATTGACCAGCCGGTCTTTGTGTGTTGGTGATGGAGAATCCCGCCGGCCAGTCGGGGCAGAAATGTGGCGCGGCGGGACTGAGAATCCCTCCCATTCCTGGGGTCAAGGAGTTCATCGACTTCCCTGCTACAGGGAGAGGAGGATTCGGTCCAGCGGAGGGGCATAGTGGGGGGGCAATGCAAAGGCCCCGTCCACATCTTCAAGGAGGGGAGAAAATGTGAAGAGGTCAAGAAGTCCAGAGGTTTGGGCTTAAACCGCTGACGGTATGGCCACTAGTGGAGGACACGGGAGACGAACAAGCGGCCATAATTGGGAGGAGGAACGCAGAAATCTTGGAGGGAGAGTTGGAGCAGCTAATAGAGACAAGGGGCGGCAGACATGGCCCAGGAGGTAAATGCGCCCCAGCTTCTGGCCAATAAAGTTCTCGGTGGGTTTGACACTCGCTCCTCAGCCCCCGCCTACCCAAGTGCCGCTCTGGGTTAAAATGGGGCCTTGATTCGCTAAGATTTACCTGCAGAGATTCGTCAAGAGGTTCAATTTTATTACAATTCCACAGCGACGGAGATTTCCTTTCAAACATTCCTGAGGTCTCCAAAAATGTTCGTTACTGTCAACACTGAGCACAAATTTTAAACACTAATTATACGGGTCAATAAATAAACATGCCGTGGGGGCTAACCACGAAGGCAAGACAGCGCTTACATTACACGGGGCTTGTTTAAAATACCTTTGACTCGGCGTGAAGTTAAGTGAGAGGAATCATTGTGCGGAGTTGATTATGTTTTCTGATGGTTATTAAGTTGAGCAGTTCGGGTAACAGAATGAACACTGTCTCTCTGACATTCAGCTCAACAGAACCCTGTTTGTTGGTGCAGTTTGAAGGTTCTCTCGAAGGGGAATGGTAAAACGTAACCAAGGCAGGGATTGTCTTCATCTCTCCTCCCCAATCTGCTGTGGGGTTTCTATTTCCTACTCTCACTCTGACAAGAGGCAAGAGTTGACGATGTGACCTTGTGAAACGAACCTGGCTGGGTGGCCAGTCTGTGATGTGCCTTAAAAAGGAGCACTGTATCCATGCTCGCATACTTGGTCGAAGCCTTTGGCCTTGAAGATTAGTGTTCAATCGCTTAACCTATTACGCTCCCTATTTTGCGAATCTAATACTTTTTCTTACAAGGTGGAGACTGGGGAAATAATTTGGACGACGGTTCTTTTAGATTGTGAAGTGATTTTTTTTCCACATAGTCCAGGTCAATACCCCAGCGCAGTACTGGGAGAGTGCAGTAATGTTGGACTAACTCTTTTGGATTAACATTAAAGCCGTCTACCCTCTCAGGTGGATTTCAAAGATCCTATGGCATGCTTTCTAAGACAAGCAGTTGTTAGGTAGCACAGAACCTCAGTAAGCAATACTCAAGAGTAGGATATCCAATTCTGGACAAGGTGAAAATAGATAAGTCCCCGGGGCCGGATGGGATTTATCCTAGGATTCTCTGGGAAGCCAGGGAAGAGATTGCTGAGCCTTTGGCTTTGATTTTTAGGTCATCATTGGCTACAGGAATAGTGCCAGAGGACTGGAGGATAGCAAATGTGGTCCCTTTGTTCAAGAAGGGGAGTAGAGATAACCCCGGTAACTATAGGCCGGTGAGCCTAACGTCTGTGGTGGGTAAAGTCTTGGAGAGGATTATAAAAGATACGATTTATAATCATCTAGATAGGAATAATATGATTAGGGACAGTCAGCATGGTTTTGTGAAGGGTAGGTCATGCCTCACAACCTTATCGAGTTCTTTGAGAAGGTGACTGAACAGGTAGACGAGGGTAGAGCAGTTGATGTGGTGTATATGGATTTCAGTAAAGCGTTTGATAAGGTTCCCCACGGTCGTCTATTGCAGAAAATACGGAGGCTGGGGATTGAGGGTGATTTAGAGATGTGGATCAGAAATTGGCTAGTTGAAAGAAGACAGAGAGTGGTAGTTGATGGGAAATGTTCAGAATGGAGTTCAGTTACGAGTGGCGTACCACAAGGATCTGTTCTGGGGCCGTTGCTGTTTGTCATTTTTATAAATGACCTAGAGGAGGGCGCAGAAGGATGGGTGAGTAAATTTGCAGACGACACTAAAGTCGGTGGAGTTGTAGACAGTGCGGAAGGATGTTGCAGGTTACAGAGGGACATAGATAGGCTGCAGAGCTGGGCTGAGAGGTGGCAAATGGAGTTTAATGTGGAGAAGTGTGAGGTGATTCACTTTGGAAAGAATAACAGAAATGCGGAATATTTGGCTAATGGTAAAATTCTTGGTAGTGTGGATGAGCAGAGGGATCTCGGTGTCCATGTACATAGATCCCTGAAAGTTGCCACCCAGGTTGATAGGGTTGTGAAGAAGGCCTATGGTGTGTTGGCCTTTATTGGTAGAGGGATTGAGTTCCGGAGCCATGAGGTCATGTTGCAGTTGTACAAAACTCTAGTACGGCCGCATTTGGAGTATTGCGTACAGTTCTGGTCGCCTCATTATAGGAAGGACGTGGAAGCTTTGGAACGGGTGCAGAGGAGATTTACCAGGATGTTGCCTGGTATGGAGGGAAAATCCTATGAGGAAAGGCTGATGGACTTGAGGTTGTTTTCGTTAGAGAGAAGAAGGTTAAGAGGTGACTTAATAGAGGCATACAAAATGATCAGAGGGTTAGATAGGGTGGACAGCGAGAGCCTTCTCCCGCGGATGGAGGTGGCTAGCACGAGGGGACATAGCCTTAAATTGAGGGGTAATAGATATAGGACAGAGGTCAGAGGTGGGTTTTTTACGCAAAGAGTGGTGAGGCCGTGGAATGCCCTACCTGCAACAGTAGTGAACTCGCCAACATTGAGGGCATTTAAAAGTTTATTGGATAAGCATATGGATGATAAGGGCATAGTGTAGGTTAGATGGCCTTTAGATTTTTTCCATGTCGGTGCAACATCGAGGGCCGAAGGGCCTGTACTGCGCTGTATCGTTCTATGTTCTATGTTCTATCTATCCCCGGCTTTTTGGCCAATATTTACCCTTCAACCAACATCACGAAAGCAGAACGTCCGGTCATTATTACATTGCTGCTTTTGGGAGCTTGCTGTGCACAAATTGGCTGCCGCATTTCCGACGTGACAACAATTAATTTTTTCAAATTTTGAGTACCCAATTCATTTTTATCCAATTAAGGAGCAATTTAGCACGGCCAATCCACCTACCCTGCACATCTTTGGGTTGTGGGGGCGAAACCCACACAAACACGGGGAGAATGTGCAAACTCTATACGGACAGTGACCCGGGGCCGGGATCGAACCTGGGACCTCGGCGCTATGAGGCAGCAGTGCTAGACACTGCACCACCATGCTGTCCCTGCATGGCAACAATGACTATATACTTCATTGGGTGGAACACGCTTTGTGTAATGAATGTAAGAAGTTGTTACATTTTACATTTGGTGCAGCAATGTTATTACAAAATGGGCTTACAATGCATACAGCCAGTATGTCGGCTAAAGCTATGTTTAAGGGGGTTGTAAAAGTGAGGTAATCATTGGTTTTAACCATTTACTTGTTTATAGATAGTGGGCTAATGGAATACTGTTTTGAGTTTTGGAAGATCCCTGGGGTGCAGATAATTTATGAGGGATTGTGTTGTGATGCTAGCTAGCCAGGTCATGGGACATCGTGTAGGAGGAGACAGCAGAATGCCTTATGTTTAGAGTAGAGATGATGAAATTAATGGGAGGAGCCAGGTCTGTCTGTAGTTTCAGTTTGCCATAGGATTTTAAGTTGAACAGAAGTGTCTTGAGTTGGCTCCTGAAAGGTTCTCTCCAAAGTCTTGGCATAGAAAAATGCAAGTAAATCTGATTGTTAACTTTATTTTTAAGTGGTCTTTGAACTGCATTAGTTTGCTTAATTGGAATATAAATTGTTGCAGGTGTGGGGAATAAGTCAAAGTTTTCTTTTTAAATTAAGAACTGTTTTAACTGTTAACCGTAGAGCTGTTTGTTGCTAATCTGATTGATTATGTGTTTAAGTTAAAGTTTGTTTTGAAATAAAAGATATGTATTGGCCAATTTATCAGTCGTGGGGTGCAGTATCCTTTCCTCCGTGTTACAAATTGTAAACAGTTGGGTTCTCATCTGGGATCCGAACATTTGAGACATCTGGTGGCCGTGCAAACTGCTCTATAATTGCACAGCTTTCTTTCTTTCTTTGTGTCTGCCAACCTCAAGGTTGCCGGTTACCTGATGTTGGTCATCTTATCTCTCTCGAAACCTCGCATGAGGGAGGAAAATCTCTGTGCAAACCCCGGCCATTGCAAACACTCCCAGTGATTTGTGGAAGGCGTGACACCGGGGTTTAACTCCCCTGCTCTTCACCAAAGTGATGCCATGGGATCTCTTACATCCACCCAGGTAGGTGGATGGGGCCTCAGTTCTAACATCACTTCTACAAAATGGCACCTGAGACAGTGCAGCACTCCCTCAGTGCATACGACATGCCAGCCTTGACTAACTCTTTCAAGCCCTAAAGTGCGACTTAAACGCAGAACCTTATGACTTGCGAGGTAGTTAGGATGTTACCCACTGAGCCATGATTAACACATAAGCAGAAGGATATCTGGCTCATTAAATCTACCCTAATATGGACTCCACCGAATATTATTTCAACGCCTCAAACCTGTCGACAGGTAGAACAATCCGGTGTATAATGGGTCCCACGATTTCTGACACTTGCTGAAAATTAAAATCATCTCTCTGACCTCTCGCCTCAGGCTCGTTGAAGTGCACTTCTTCATCCTGAGCATGGTTAAAACTTCGGAACCCACAAGTCACAAGGAGGAAATGAGGCAAATTACGTAAATGCAGTTAAGGGGAAGCCAGTTGCACCAGTGAGGGCGAACGGAATAGAAGGATCTGTTGTAAATAATCTTTATTGTCACAAGTAGGCTTACATTAACACTGCAATGAAGTTACTGAGAAAAGCCCCAAGTCGCCACAATCCGGCGCTTGTTGGGGTACACAGCGGGAGAATTCAGAATTCTCAGCTGGTACGGGAATTGAACCCGCGCTGCTGGCCTTGTTCTGCAGTACAAATCAGCTGTATAGCCCACTGAGCTAAACCAGCCCAGTGTAGCTAAACCAGCCCAGTGTTGGCATACAGAAATGCAAGTAAATCTGATTGTTAACTTTATTTATAAGTGGTCTTTGAACTGTATTAGTTTGCTGAATTGGAATATATACAGTTGCAGGTGTGGGGAGTAAGTTAAAACTTTTCTTTTTAATTAAGAACTATTTTAATTGTTAACCGTAGAGCTATTTGTTGGTCATCTGATTGATTTTGTGTTTAAATTAAAGTTTATGGGGTTCGATGAAGAAGAGTGAAAGAGGCGTTGTGCAGAGAATAAAAACTGGTATGGGATTGGTGGGCCGAATGGCCTGTTCCTGTGCTGTAACCACTTTGTGTGGGACAGTTGTTATTTAACGGTCCCAGCTCCACCACTCCCCTTTCTCACTGACTCTGCAGGAATGTCAAAGGGAAGGCCATCTTTTCCCCAGGTATATTCCAAATAAAATAGCACAAGAGAACTCTAAAAAAAAAACCCTGTTAAATGTAAATTGCACTGGCAAACCGAGAGAAGGGCAAAGAAGATGGGGAACAAATGGGGTATCAAGCCTCAGATCTCTTCACCCCACTACCGGTGGCTACGCCTTCAACTACCTCATACTTACCCTCTGGAACGTGCTCCTGCCTGTTGGGCAGGCGGTGGCATTGTGGTGTTGTCATTGGGCTAGTAATCTGGGCAGCTGGGTTTCAATCCCACCATGGCAGATGGTGAATTTTGAAATTCAATTTTAAAAATGATCGCCGTGAAACTATTGCTATAAAAACCCACCTTTATCAGAGAATTCCTACAGTGCAGAAGGAGGCTATTCGGCCCATCGAGTCTGCACCGGCCCTCTGAAAGAGCGCCCTACCTCGGCCCACTTAACCCCCCCCCTATCCTCGTAACCCCACCTAACCAGCACATCTTTGGACCTAATTTCCTATTTCCATCCTCGCCTACACGTGAGTCCAGATCCACAGCAAGCCACTCAGTTCAAGAAATAAGATGCTGGCCCAGCATTAGCAAAATAAAAAGACTCTTCTGATGATGTCTGGCTTTGAACTGGCCCTGGTCCCAGACAGCCTAATGTTACCTTCCTTCGGCTCAGGGCTGATTCTTCGCAGAATGCATTTGTGTGAAACATCTGAGGGGCATTTTAGTAAGTTGAAGCCACGATATAAATCCAAGTTGTTGTTGGACCAAAGTACGCCCCCCCCCCCCCCCCCCCCCCCCCCCCCCCCCCCCCCCCCCCCCCCCCCCCCCCGAGCACACAGACTCTCAACGACGCTGCTGCAAAGTTGAGTGCGTACGGAAAATTGTGTGTTTGGTTGGAGGGAAAGTAATTGGTAAGACACAAAGATATACAACAGCTGGGATCTCGTTCGTATCAGACATCAAATGTTGGGGCAGCACGGTGGCGCAGTGGGTTAGCACTGCTGCCTCACGGCGCCGAGGTCCCAGGTTCGATCCCGGCTCTGGGTCACATTGTCCGTGTGGAGTTTGCACATTCTCCCCGTGTTTGCATGAGTTTCGCTCCCACAACCCAAAGATGTGCAGGTTAGGTGGATTGGCCATTCTAAATTGCCCCTTAATTGGAAAAAAAAATAATTGGGTACTCTAAATTTATTTTTTTTAAATGTTATTTGTTCAGTTGCTAATTTGCTCTCATCCTTGAATCAAGGGAGAGCCTACAATGAACACTTTGGTTTAATTTCAATTGAGAGATAAAGGGCTGGATTCTCCGATTTCGGGGCTATGTCCGGAGGAAGTGAGGCCCCAGCACCGAACCTCTGACCGGTGAGGCCCCAGCACCGAACCTCTGACCGGTGAGGCCCCAGCACCGAACCTCTGACCGGTGAGGCCCCAGCACCGAACCTCTGACCGGTGAGGCCCCAGCACCGAACCTCTGACCGGTGAGGCCCCAGCACCGAATCTCTGACCGGTGAGGCCCCAGCACCAAACCTCTGACCGGTGAGGCCCCAGCACCGAACCTCTGACCGGTGAGGCCCCAGCACCGAATCTCTGACCGGTGAGGCCCCAGCACCGAATCTCTGACCGGTGAGGCCCCAGCACCGAACCTCTGACCGGTGAGGCCCCAGCACCGAACCTCTGACCGGTGAGGCCCCAGCACCGAACCTCTGACCGGTGAGGAGCTAGCAGCCGAACCTCTGACCGGTGAGGCCCCAGCACCGAATCTCTGACCGGTGAGGCCCCAGCACCGAATCTCTGACCGGTGAGGCCCCAGCACCGAACCTCTGACCGGTGAGGCCCCAGCACCGAACCTCTGACCGGTGAGGCCCCAGCACCGAACCTCTGACCGGTGAGGCCCCAGCACCGAACCTCTGACCGGTGAGGCCCCAGCACCGAACCTCTGACCGGTGAGGCCCCAGCACCGAATCTCTGACCGGTGAGGCCCCAGCACCGAATCTCTGACCGGTGAGGCCCCAGCACCGAACCTCTGACCGGTGAGGCCCCAGCACCGAATCTCTGACCGGTGAGGAGCTAGCAGCCGAGCCTCCGACCGGTGAGGAGCTAGCAGCCGAACCTCTGACCGGTGAGGCCCCAGCACCGAATCTCTGACCGGTGAGGCCCCAGCACCGAATCTCTGACCGGTGAGGCCCCAGCACCGAACCTCTGACCGGTGAGGCCCCAGCACCGAACATCTGACCGGTGAGGCCCCAGCACCGAATCTCTGACCGGTGAGGAGCTAGCAGCCGAGCCTCTGACCGATGAGGAGCTAGCAGCCGAGCCTCTGACCGGTGAGGAGCTAGCAGCCGAGCCTCTGACCGATGAGGAGCTAGCAGCCGAAACTCTGACCGGTGAGGAGCTAGCAGCCGAGCCTCTGACCGGTGAGGAGCTAGCAGCCGAGCCTCTGACCGGTGAGGAGCTAGCAGCCTAACCTCTGACCGGTGTGGAGCTAGCAGCCGAACCTCTGACCGATGAGGAGCTAGCAGCCGAAACTCTGACCGGTGAGGAGCTAGCAGCCGAGCCTCTGACCGGTGAGGAGCTAGCAGCCGAGCCTCTGACCGGTGAGGAGCTAGCAGCCTAACCTCTGACCGGTGTGGAGCTAGCAGCCGAACCTCTGACCGGTGAGGCCCCAGCACCGAATCTCTGACCGGTGAGGAGCTAGCAGCCGAGCCTCTGACCGGTGAGGCCCCAGCACCAAACCTCTGACCGGTGAGGAGCTAGCAGCCGCGCCACGCAAAGCGCACGGCCTTCCCAATATAAACGCCTGGTGAATTGCCGGGACCGTGGCCTGCAGCGGTCGAGCCGTACAACATGGACGAAGCTGCACGTGGACCCGACCTGCCAGATAGTGCCTCGGGCCACCCCCCACCAGTCCCCCAGCCCTTGCCGAAGCCCCCCCCCCCCGGCCACCAGCACGGCTCCCCCCTCGACTGTGGCGGCGCTGGACACAGTCCGGAAACTGAGAGCACACGTGTCCCAACGCCATCGGGAACTCGGCCCATCGGGGGCGGAGCTTCGGGGGATGGCCTTCAAGACAACAGGTATTCTCACGCAGTCCGACACACAGTCCGACACGCAGTCCGACACGCAGTCCGTCACGCAGTCCGTCACGCAGTCCGACACGCAGTCCGACACGCAGTCCGACACGCAGTCCGTCACGCAGTCCGACACGCAGTCAGACACGCAGTCCGACACGCAGTCCGACACACAGTCCGACACACAGTCCGACACACAGTCCGACACACAGTCCGTCACACAGTCCGTCACACAGTCCGTCACACAGTCCGTCACACAGTCCGACACACAGTCCGACACACAGTCCGACACACAGTCCGACACACAGTCCGACACACAGTGCGACACACAGTCCGACACACAGTCCGACACACAGTCCGACACACAGTGCGACACACAGTGCGACACACAGTGCGACACACAGTGCGACACACAGTGCGACACACAGTCCGACACACAGTCCGACACACAGTCCGACACACAGTCCGACACACAGTCCGACACACAGTGCGACACACAGTGCGACACACAGTCCGACACACAGTCCGACACACAGTCCGACACACAGTGCGACACACAGTGCGACACACAGTGCAACACACAGTGCGACACACAGTCTGACACACAGTCCGACACACAGTCCGACACACAGTCCGACACACAGTCCGACACACAGTCCAACACAGTCCGACACACAGTCCGACACACAGTCCGACACACAGTCTGACACACAGTGCGACACACAGTCTGACATACAGTCCGACACACAGTGCGACACACAGTGCGACACACAGTCCGACACACAGTCCGACACACAGTCCGACACAGTGCGACACACAGTCCGACACACAGTCTGACACACAGTCCGACACACAGTCCGACACACAGTCTGACACACAGTCCGACACACAGTCCGACACACAGTCCGACACACAGTCCGACACACAGTCTGACACACAGTCTGACACACAGTCCGACACGCAGTCTGACACGCAGTCCGACACACAGTCCAACAAATACCACACACACACAGATGTGCACGCCCTCACACACACACATGAACACACAGTCCCACAAATACCACGCACAGAGACATGCTCACACACACACATACACACACTCCAACACAGTCCCACAATTGCCACACACAGAGACACACGCGTTCATACACACACTCAGACATATTCACACAAAAACCACACACTCAGACACACACACTCACACATGCACTCACGCACTCAAACACAGTGAATTACACAGATAGACAAGCATTGACAAACACGCGCACATGCACACGCACACAGACACATGCACACACACATAAAAACACACCCACAAACAAGCACACAAAGGCACACATGCACACACATAGAAAAGCACACAACCGCAAAAACGCAGGAGATGCAAATTCAACCATACAAACACACACACACACATGCACGCATAAAGCAATTCTTAACGTTGATTTAAGGACAGTAAAGAAGCCTTTAGTTTTGCTGTGGAGTTATGCTAACATTTCCAGAATATTAATATTTCCACGGCAGTTTATTTCCTACTGAAGGGGCACCTAACCTGCACATCTTTGGGTTGTGGGGGGTGAAATCCACGCAGACACGGGAAGAATGTGCAAACTCCACACAGGCAGTGACCCAGAGCCGGGATTCGAACCCGGGTCCTCAGTGGCGTGAGGCAGCAGTGCTACTCACTGCGTCCCCGTGCTGCCCCTTGAACAAATAATTTGATGGTAACTGGCAGGAGAATTAAGTCCATCAGGTCGTATTTCCTTATTCACTTCCTGCCCTCGTCGACCTTGAAACTGAGTGGCTTGGTCAGACATTTCAGAATTAGCCATATTCCTGTCTGGAGTCACATGTAGGCCAGACCGAGTAAGGATGGCAGATTCCCTTTCACAAAGGACATTAGAGAACCAGGGGGGCTGGTTTAGCACAGTGGGCTAAATAGCTGGCTTGCATTGCAGAACAATGCCAGCAGCGCGGGTTCAATTCCTGTACCAGCCTCCCCGAACAGGCGCCAGAATGTGGTGACTATGGGCTTTTCACAGTAACTTCATTGAAGCTTATTTGTGACGATAAGCGATTATTATTAGATAGGCTTTCACAACAATCAATCATACCTGTGTTCACAATGTGTGAGAATAGCTTTATAATTCCTGATTTGTTCATTTAATTTTGATTCCGCCAGCTGCGGTGGTGAGATTTGAACCCATGACCCCAGAGTCGATAGCCTGGGCCACTGAATTACTATTCCAGTGACATCACCACCACATCTCCCAAATGGACATTTGGAGATTCGAACAGGGAACATGCACAGAGAACATGTCGGCATGAGTTAGCCTATAGCAGCTGTGGTTCAGGGGTAGGGATCTTACCTCATAGTCAGAAGGCACTCCAGAGACCATAGCACATAATCTAGCACAGTGGTTAGCACTGTTGCTTCACAGCACCAGGGTCCCAGGTTCGATTCCCGGCTTGGGTCACTGTCTGTGCGGAGTCTGCACGTTCTCCCCGTGTCTGTGTGGGTTTCCTCCGGGTGCTCCGGTTTCCTCCCACAAGTCCCGAAAGACGTGCTGGTTAGGTGAATTGGACATTCTGAATTCTCCCCGAACAGGCGCTGGAGTGTGGCGACTGGGGGATTCCCACAGTAACTTCACTGCAGTGTTAATGTCAGCCGACTTATGACACTAATTTTTTTTTTTAAATTTAGAGTACCCAATTATTTTTTTTTCCAATTAAGGGGCAATTTAGCGTGGCCAATCCACCTAACCTGCATATCTTTGGGTTGTGGGGGTGAAACCCACGCAGACACGGGGAGAATGTGCAAACTCCACACGGACAGTGACCCAGGGCCGGGATTCGAACCCGGGTCCTCAGCGCCGTAGTCCCAGTGCTGATCACTGCGCCACATGCCGCCCCCGACTTGGGGCACCAATAATGATAAAGATTATTATCTGTGTGTTCCAGTGCAGCTCTATGGGAGGGCTGTGCAGTAAGGAGTCCTGCTCTTCACATATGACTCCTAGTGCACGCCAGGGAGTCCAGGTGCCCCCAGGTTACTGACATTAAAGAATAGCATCAACAGTGTGGCATTCCGTGAACCACCCCGGACTGGGTGCCCATTAGCCTGGGGTTAATGCTCCATCACACAAACTGGTATAGACCCAGCGCTCAAATCTCATTCTAAACTGGGGCTACAATCCCCAACTTCTCCAATGTGAAATGGATGCCTTCCCCACGTTCTGGTTAGCCTGTTGTCAGACCTCCATTAAAAAAAATACACACACTTTGCTCGAAAGGCCCACCATATAAAATATTTGAAAAAGCTTCCTTCTGACAGATTAATTATACCTTGCCCTTCCTTCCAGCTTCAAGGATATTTTTGGGTGTTTGAAGTCACACCCTGCACATTCTTCACGTCTGTAACGCCAGACACCTGGTTCAAGAATTAAGTTTCATGTCTCGCACCGTGAAAGCAAGCCACAGTATATTAAACCCAAGTTTAGCCTCATCCAGCCACCACTTCTTTTGAGTCCTTCTTCTCCATTTGGGATATTCCTGCACTGTAGGTAATGTGGGATTGGAGTCCGTGCCCCTTTACTGGGCAAGGTTGTCAGATCTCCGACCCAAAAGGAAATTAGTGAACCAGATGGTTTTTTAATGACAATATGAAGGCTTTCAACTCTCGACTTTTATTGAATTCAAATTTCACCATCTGCCGTGGTGAGATTTGACCCCATTACTAGTCCACTGACACCACTACACTGCTGCTGCCCCCACCTCCCGTCATTGGACAGAACCATTCTGGACCCATGACCGCTACGACCTAGAAAAGACAAGGGCAGCAGGTAGCTGGGAACACCATCGCCGGGAAGTTCCCCTCCACGTCACACAACGGCCTGACTTGGAAATATATCGGCCGTTCCTTCACTGTCAAAATCCTGGGACTCCCTCCCTAACAGCACAGTGGGTGTACCTACACCACCTGGACTGCAGCGGTTCAGGAAGACAGCTCGAGATTGATTGAGTCAGTGCACCAAAGAACATCTAGTTGGTGACTAGTTAAGATTTATTAAATTACAATAATGTGGGTAGAAAACAATACTAATACGACTAACAAACTGTAAACTGTTAACAACTAGAATGCGAGAGCTAATACAAAACACGACTATCCACGATGACTCCTCACCCAGAATCCCCGAGGTTGCGGTGTCACATGGTATAACCCTACTGCCACCTGCTGGTTGGAGGTCTAACATATTAACATAAAGAATTGCTTATGCATATAATACACCCACCACTCTCTGGATGAAAGGTTTCTCCTCAACTCCCCTCTTTGCCTTCTATCTCTTACCTTAAATCTACGTCCTCTGGTTACTGACCCCTTTACTAATGAAAAACCTGCTTTCCTATCCACCCTCTCTATGCATCTCATAATCTTACACACTTCTGACTGATGTTATTTTTAAAATGATGACCAAATTACATTCTTGTCCAATTAGGTAGTTGAGTCCATTGGGTCATTCTCTCTTGCACCTCCTGATCCGACAAATACCACTTGTCACTCCTCCATGGTCGGTGCAGGCTCGATGGGCCGAATGGCCTTCTTCTGCACTGTATGTTCTATGTTCTGTGTGGCGATGGATCCTCTTGGCTGCTCCCCGAGCGGGAGAGCCCCAAAGGTCTCCTCACTCAGGCCTGGGTTAAAATTCGGTCAGGGTCCCAGTGACGTCATCACTTCCTGATCAGCAAATTTAAAGGGAGGGCCTCTGCCCCTTGCCCAGGAGGGCAGGTTAACATCAGGGTGTGCTGAGATTAAGGTGGATGCACTTGAGGAAAGACATTTAAAGAGGGTCCTTCACCACCTCAGGGTATCCCAAAGCACTTTATGGGCAATGAAAGTCCTTTCCAAGTGTCGTCATTGTTATGATGACCCTCATTAATGAGGTAAGTCAGCAAGGAGATTTTAATAAGCCTCCCACTTCTTTTTCTACTGGACTAAAACACGCCTCTCACGGCGGCTCTGTTGACCCCCCTTGTTTCTACTGCTACACAGTATGTCTGCTGACTTTGTCTACAGTGGGTTAAGTGTTGGATCTGCTCTGACTGTTTTGCGGAAACCTCCCTGCCCACAACACAATGATCTGATACACGGTGCCCCGACTGATCAGGGCTCTCAGCTGATCAGGCAAAGTCTGTGTCTGCCGACGAGAGCAGACTGTCAGCACAAATGCCTCGGGGAGAAAGTTGCCACCGAGTCTGGGATAAGAAGAGGAGGGGAAAACATTACAAATGTTTGGAGTTTGAAATAAGAGCAAGAGGCCCAGAAATCCAGTGGCGGGGATATGGCTGGACGAATAATCCCGAGCCTGGGCTAATGCTCCAGGAACGCAAGTTCAAATCCCACTAAGGCAGCCGGGGAATTTAAATTTGTTCAATTAGCAGCTCTGAGGTAAAATGGCTCAGTGATGATGTTCATTGAACGAATGGATTGGAGCAAAAAACCATCTGGCTCACGTCATGTCCTTTCGGGAAAGAAATCCATCAACCTTATCATAGTCTTATCATAGAATTTACAGTGCAGAAGGAGGCCATTCGGCCCATCGAGTCTGCACCGGCTCTTGGAAAGAGCACCCTACCCAAGGTCAACACCTCCACCCTATCCCAATAACCCAGTAACCCCACCCAACACTAAGAGCAATTTTGGACACGAAGGGCAATTTATCATGGCCAATCCACCTAACCTACACATGTTTGGACTGTGGGAGGAAACCGGAGCACCCGGTGGAACCCCACGCACACACGGGATGTGCAGACTCCGCACAGACAGTGACCCAAGCCGGAATCGAACCTGGGATCCTGGAGCTGTGAAGCCATTGTGCTATCCGCAATGCTACCGTGCTGCCCTAACCTCACCCTGGACGGCCTACATTTGGCTCCCGATCCGCAGCAATGCGGTTGGCTCTTAGCCAACTCTCTGCAACGGCCTCGCATGCCGCCACTCAGAGATGTCAAACAGCCACCTTCTCCAGGGCAATTAGGGACGGGCGAGAGATTAGCGACGCCCACATCACACGAATGTATAAAAAGAATGTCAGGTGGAGAGAGCTGAGCTCAGCCACCAGGCCCCTCTTGAAGAGAGAGCCCCACCTTTCCTTTCAGGTGATGACGGATGGGTTGCGCACGATGGGGAGATGGTGGCATGTCGGTGTCGACGCTGGGTTATTAGGCCCAGGGTAATGCTCTGGGGACGCACATTCAAATTCCACCACAGCAGCTGGTGAAATACAAATTCAATTAACTTTTAAAAGGTCTGGAATTGAAAACTAGTCCCGATAATGATGACCATGAAACCATTGCCGATTGTTGTAAAAACCTATCTGGTTCACTAATGTCCTTCAGGTAAGGAAATCTGCCGTCCTTACCCTGTCTGGCCGACATGTGACTCCAGACCCACAGCAATGTGGTTGACACTGGGGCAATTAGGGATGGGCAGCAAACAGCTTCACCCACATCCCGTAAAGGAACAGAAAAAAGAAATTCCAGCGATTACTCAATGGGCTTTTTTCTGACGCTGAGCAAAGAAAATGGACGTGATTCTCCGTTCCTGACACCAAAATCGTGTTCGCCGATTGGCCGGAGAATGGGCTCCAATGCTGAAATCAAATCGGCGCCAGTTTGATGCCGGTCAGCCATGCTACGCCCCTTCCGAAATGGCATCATCGCGTAGTGTGCCGCGCGCCGTTGCAATGGTGTCGGCGAGTCATTGGCCGGCCCTCCCGCGGTGCCCCGCCCCCGATGGGCCGAGTTCCCGATGGCGCGGGACACGTGATGTCTCAGCCGGATGCTGCCACCCTCGGCCGGGATCCGTGCCGGTGGCCGAGGGAAAGGGCTTCTGTGAGGGCTGAGGGGGACTGGTGAGGGGTGGCCAGGGGATGGGCTGTGGGGTCGCGGATGGCGGGTCGGCTCCGCGCAGGCCAACACCATGTTGCACGGCCCGACTGCAGGTCGTCAGCCGTGCGTATACCGCGGCCCGGGACCCGGCCATTTTCGGCGTGGGTGGCGGGAGTTTCACCTGGTGCCGGTTCTAGCCTCTCACCAGTCCTGGAACCGGTGAGGGTTTCACGCAGATCTTTTGGTCGCAAAAGACCACACATGCTCTGTCGGCGTCAACACTTAGCCGCTGAAACGGAGAATCCAGCACAAGGTGCTTCTGAAATCTTTGGATGGGAGTTCAACCTGACCGACAATTTGAAATGTAAATACTATCAGGCCAGATCTGCTTTCAACCTGAATTGAAAGGCTGGCTAACTTGGCCCCAACTGTGGAATTTTCTGGAACTGCTCCAAAAAACATAGGCTGACTTTGTTTTTCCTTTTGTTGTCCGTGTTCTTCCCCGGTCACAAAGCTGATTGAGTCGGCCGTTCCTCGGTTAACCCGGCTTTAGGGAACACAAAACAAACATTTTTCTCAGATCCAGTTCAATACTGTATACAAGAGGGACTTGCATTTATATAGCACCTTTCACAACCACCACGCAGCTCCAATCTCTTTCCAGCCAATGGAGCGCTGCTGAAGTGCAGTCACTGTTGCCACGGAGGAAGCACAGCAGCCAATCCGCGCACAGCAGGTTCCCACAAACAGCGATCTGACAATGGCCAGCTAGTCTTGGTCAGGACACCAGGCAGAACTTTCAAAATCGCACCGCACGATCTTTGATACCCAGCCAAGAATCTCGGTTTGACGCCTCACCCAATAGACAGCGCCTCCAGCAGTCCAGCACTCCCCTGCACCTGGAATGTCATCTCGGATTGTCGTGCTGAGTTCCCACTCTGGAACCCACACCTTCTGACTCAGATAGGAGGGTGTTCCCAACTGAGCCACAGCTTCGATCAAGGTAGCCAAACAAAATCTGCTAAATTATTTGGGAGACAGGGCAGCACGGTGGCGCAGTGAGTTAGCCCTGCTGCCTCGTGGCGCCGAGGTCCCAGGTTCAATCCCAGCTCTGGGTCACTGTCCGTGTGGAGTTTACACATTCTCCCAGTGTTTGCGTGGGTTTCGTCCCTACAACCCAAAGATGTGCAGAGTAGGTGGATTGGCTGCGCTAAATTGCCCCTTAATTGGACAAAATGAATTGGGTACTCTAAATTTTTATTTTTTTAAAATATTTTGGGAATGCTCCAACAGGATGTAATCGTGTGGCCTACCTTTACAGGATTGTAGGCCGGAAGTTTACGTTTAAAGTTTGGACGGCGCCCGACCCGGAAGCACATAAAATGGTCCGTGATGTCAGGCGCGTGTCCCAACGTCATCGCGCCCTCAGACGATATTTCGCTCTGCGGGCATACACAAGAGTCTGGTGCCCACCGACAATCAAAAGGCCGATTTAAATTAATGAATGAACCGCCGTTTGACCAGGATTGACTGGGATTTTATGCTGCACGTCGGGCTGGCAGGTGGGACGATTTGCAAGACGGCCTTTACGTTTCGGCTTCGACCTCGATCCTGGGAGGGATGAAAGCTCAGGCCTCAAATAAAATTAACAAGCGTGTCTGGGGACCGAGGCCTGTGTACGACTGCGCTGCCCGGCCATACGAGGCTCAGTTTTAACATCGGCATTTATTTTTCACGAGTCAGCGGCTACCTGAGACAGCTCCGCAGCGCCTGTCCCGCTGAGGGAGCAGGTTGGAAACGCTGGTCAACACCCTCCCTTTTCTCCACGCCCGTCCTCTTCCCACCAACCCGGCAGCGCTCAGCATTTCACAGAGTGTGTTTCACGCTGGATGGCCGTTATTTGGGGCCCACCACAGGCCAGGGATCGGTTTTGTGCCCGCTTCCAGGCAGTTGGCCCCTCGGGCCTGCTCTGTCATTCGAGAAGATCAGGGCTGATCTGACGGCGTCCTTTACCCCACATTCCGTCCACCCCTGAGCTGCTGCTCTCCTCCCAATTCCTGCATTTCCATCAACCCCATCATGATTCCATTACAGCCTGTGCTGCCATTTAGCCATGACCTCATTGAATGGTGGAATAGGGGCGAAGGGCTGAATGGCCTGTTCCCACGTGGCTTCTTATTTGCCGAGGTCACAGCCAATCCCCTATACTGTGCACACGTTTCTATTTTACTGGTGATCCTGGATAGGGAGCAGGAGTAACAACCTGAGCCAAGAGAGACTGATGCCATTTATCAATGTTACGCCTGTCTAGGCCAACTGGGAAACCTGGACAGAGTCAGGTAGAAAGGAAATGGGGGAGGCCAAGTCTTTGTCTACCAGAATCCACCCCATTTCTCACTGGGGACGGGAAACATGGTTGAGCTCTCCCCCCCCCCCCCCCCCCCCCCCGCGCCCCCCGCAAACAGTCGCTTACTTACGCGTTGTAAATAATTTTGCCAGGTGTACAGAGCTGCCGCTGTCGAGTTGGTGCACAATACCCTACCAGTTATTCTATTTTATTTTTATACTATGTACTATTTTCTTCTCTTTGGTATGTTTGGGTGTGCCCTTCTCTTCTATATATGTGTATATATATATATATATATATATATGTTTCTTATCCTGTGTACATAACGGTAATTATACCTTGTTCAAAAACCCAATAAAAAAACATTTATATTAAAAAAAAGAAACATCCCAATTAGATGTCTGATTGATCCAATAATTGGCACTGATATGTAAAGAGGCTACAGGTGGCCTTTGGAGCATGTGATGTGATGATAGAGTTTGGTGCTGAGGGTGTTCAAAGAAAAACGAAAGTGTTTGGGAAAAGGAGCAGAACTCTGGACTCTCTACTCAACAGCAGCTAACACTTAACTCTGGAATTCCCTCCCTGTACCTCCCCATCTCTCTCTCTCCCTTCCTTTATAACACTCCTTAAAACCTCAGTCTCTTTGACTGAGCTTCAGGTCATCTGTCCAATGTGGCTCAGTGTCATATTTCTGGGTCTTTTTACGACATTAAGGGCGTTATATAAATCTAGGTTGTTGTTATCCTGGGGCTGGTTTAGCACACTGGGCTAAATCGCTGGCTTTGAAAGCAGACCAAGGCAGGCCAGCAGCACGGTTCAATTCCTGTACCAGCCTCCCCGGACAGGTGCCGGAATGTGGCAACTAGGGGCTTTTCACAGTAACTTAATTTGAAGCCTACTTGTGACAATAAGCGATTTTCATTAATTTCATTTCATTATCCTGTCCGACATCTATAGTCTTTTTATTCTTCCAATTAAGGGGCAATTTAGCATGGCCAATCCGCCTACCCTGCATGTCTTTGGGTTGTGGGGAGGCACATACAGACGCGGGGGACATACAGACGCGGGGAGAATTGTCCGACATCTATAACAATAACTCGCAGTGATCCACAACAACTTGCATTTAAATAGCACCTTTTTTAGAAAGGAAAAGTTACTTCATGGGATGTGGGCATTGTTGACTGGGCCAAAGTTAGGAGCCAAACTGTCTCCGTTTGTTTCTGGGCCTAGCTAGTCAGAGATCACTGTGTACAAACACCCCAGAGTTCCATGGCCTCGTTGATATTTTTCTCTTGATCCTACCCCGTGCTTTATGTTCTGGACAAGCTGCCATTTTCCTTTCATGTTGGATACTGACAGGTAACTGAAAAAAATACAATTCGCACCTGTGCCCTCAGAGTCATCTCTTACTTCAATGGGTAGGAAAGCTGCTGGGAGCAGATGGAGGCGGAAAAGCATCAGGCGACACAGGAATCTATTTGTGCTGAAGAAGCTGTGGCTCAGTGGGTTAGCACTCTTATCTCTAGTTCAGAAGGCGGTAGGTTCGAATCCTGTTCCAGTGGTTTGAGTATATACCTGAGACTACGACTTCAGTGTAGTACTGAGAGAGCGCTGCACAGTTCGTAGTGCTGGATTTTGGATGTAAAAGATCCCTTCGCACCACTTTGAGTAAAAACAGTCTAATACTTCTCCCTCAATCAGCATCATTGAAACAGAATACCTGGTCGCTCACTCTTTGCTACTGTGGGAGCTCCCTGTGAGTAAATTGGCTGCCATGCTCCCGACATTACAACAGTGGCTACACCTCAAAAGTATTTCATTGGCTTGCAAGGCACCCGATACATTCAAGTACTTTCTTGAAAGAGGCACTGACACAGTGTGGATCCACCCAATGTGGATCCCATCCATCCAACAGGACAGGATGATTAGTACGTTTGCAGACGACACAAAAATTGGTAGAGTTGCGGATAGTGAAGAGGATTGTCAGAGGATACAGCAGGATATAAACTGGTTGGAGTCTTGGGCGGAGAAATGGCAAATGGAGTTTAATCCGGACAAGTGTGAGGTAATGCACTTTGGAAGGTCCAATGCATGTAGGAATTACACAATGAATGGTAGAAATGCGAGTATTGCCAGGCAGAGAGAACAGGGCGTGCGTGTCCACCGATCACTGAAACTTATAGGGGCTGGTTTAGCACAGTGAGCTAAACAGCTGGCTTTTAATGCAGAACAGTGCCAGCAGTGCGGGTTCAATTCCCGTACCGGCCTCCCTGAACAGGCGCCGGAATGTGGCGACTAGGGGCTTTTCACAGTAACTTCATTGAAGCCTACTTGTGACAATAAGCGAGTATTATTACTATTATGTGGATAAGGTGGTCAAGAAGGCATATGGCATGCTGGCCTTCATCGGTTGGGGTATTGAATATAAAAATTGGCAAGTCATATCGCAGCGGTACATGACCTTAGTTAGGCCTCATTTAGAATATTGTGTACAATTCTCGCCACACTACCAGAAGGATGTGGATGCTTTAGAGAGGGTACAGAAGTGGTTTACTAGGACGTTGCCTCGTATGGAGGGCATTAGTTATGAGGAGAGGTTGGATAAACTCGGTCTGTTCTCACTGGAACGACGGAGGTTGAGGGGCGACCTGATAGGGGTCTACAAGATTATGAGTGGCATGGACAGAGTGGATCGTCAGGTGCTCTTTCCTAGGGTAGGAGGGTGTACTAGGGGATATAGGTTTATAGTGCATGGGGAAAAGTTTAGAACAGATGTGTGAGGCCAGTTTTTTTACACAGAGGGTGGTAAATATATGGAACACGCTACCTGGGGAGGTGGTGGGAGCAGGTACGAATGCGGCATTTAAGGGGCATCTAGACAAATATATGAATAAGGTGGGAATGGAAGGATACGGACTCTGTAAGTTCAGACGGTTTTAGTTTAGGCAGGTACCAAGGTCAGCGTAGGCTTGCAGGGCCGAAGGGCCTGTTCCTGTGCTGTATTGTTCTTTGACATTGGCCAATTCTTCCAGCCCTGAGGAACCAAAGACGGTAAGGAGACAGAACTGAAAAGTGGGATCAATGCAACGGCTACGAATACAAGGACAGTCAAAGATGAGAAAAGGTCATTTTCCCCTTTGAACTTTGACCTGGCAGTAACCAGGCTCACCCAGCCCAGCTTCCAACTCCATTTTGAGCGTGCACCATGTCTGTGACTTCATTATTTTAACTGGTGCATCATTCCAAATGTTCTCAAAACATCAAAGAGTCAGTGAAAACGGAATGGAATGTCAGATGGGATGGATACGGTGAACTCAGTATTTCGAAGACATGTTCGGCCAGGAGACCCAGAGGACACCAATTTTAAGAAGCGTAACAGAAGGCGATCCATATTGAACCCGGAACGATAACTCTGTTTCTGTCTCTCCGCAGGCGCTGCCAGGCCCGATGAGCTTTTCCAGCACTTTCTGTTTTCGAAGAAGATATTTACTAATAAATATTTGGAATTATCTTTTCACTGATTGGTAGATTAGTTCTGCGAACTGCTCAAATTTGCATCAGGCAAGATCTTGTTGGGGGTCTGGGTTGCGGGCCCTGGTCATGGCACCTCTTCCGTTTGCTCCAGGGAAGTATTCAGGAAGTCTTCTGGTGGTGGCCACGTTGAAGATTTGGAGGCAGTTTCGGCAGCACTTCCGGCTGGGAACGGGGTCAAGGCTGATGCCGATCTGGGAGAAACATAGATTTGAGCTGGGGAGGTTGGATGCGAGGTTTCGGGGATGGGAAGAGAGAGGGGCGAAGGAGATGAAGGATTTGTTTTTTTTTGGAGGGGCGGTTCGCAAGCTTGGAGGTGTTGAGGGGGAAGTTTGCGTTGTCACAGGAGGAGGGTTTTTGGTATATACAGGTGTGGGGACTTTGCGAGAAAGGTTTTTCCGACCTTTCCAATAACGCCTGCCTCCTCGCTGTTGGAGGAGGTAATGGGGTTGGAGGGTGGCGTCGTCTCGGCGATTTATGGGAGGATTCTGGAGGAGGTTAAGGTGTCCATGGAGGGGGTTAAGGCGAAATGGGAGGAAGAGTTGGGGGTGGCGCTGGAGGAGGGACTGTGGTGTGAGGTGCTGCGGAGGGTGAATGCCTCGAGGACGCTGTAAGTTCAGACGGTTTTAGTTTAGGCAGGTACCAAGGTCGGCGCAATTGGCTCGTTCAAAGGGGAAAATGACCTTTTCTCATCTTTGACTGTCCTTGTATTCATAGCCGTTGCATTGATCCCACTTTTCAGTTCTATCTCCTTACCGTCTTTGGTTCCTCAGGGCTGGAAGAATTGGCCAACAATTGGCTCGTTCGCGAGGCTGGGGTTGATACAGTTGAAGGTGGTGCACAGAGCGCATTTGACGAAGTTAAGAATGAGCCGGCTGTTTGAGGGGCAGAGAATACTTGTGAGCAGTGTGGGAGGAGTCCGGCTAATCGTGTGCACATGTTCTGGTCCTGCCCAAAGTTGGAGAGATTTTGGGGGGTTTTCAGCAGCATGTCGTGATCCTGCATGTGGATTTGGAGCCGGTTCCCCTGAGGGCCATATTCGGGGTATCGGACTTGCTGGAGTTGAGACGGGAGCGGGGGCCGATGTTTTAGCCTTCGCCTCGTTGATCGCTCGCAGATTGGTCCTGTTGGGGTGGAGGTCAGCTTCTCTCCCATCAGCCGCTGCTGGAGGATCATCAACTCGGTGAAAGACGCTCTTTGGTCTGCCCGAAACTTGCTGATCTTCCAGTGCAAAGAATTGGCCAAGACCAAGTGTTGCAGACTGGCACATTCCAGGGTCCAGGACTACGTGCTGAGAGATGCACTCAAGCTTGGGGCAGCCGCCACCAAGACGTAATGGGAAAAGGCCACTGTGTGGACCAAGGGGCTGGTAAACGTGTTAAACCCCTCGGACTGTGGGCTTAATCCTAACCGTATTTAACTGTATTGAAGCACCTCATAGCGCATCTCGGCCGGGATTCTCCCCTACCCGGCGGGGCGGGGGGACCCGGCGTAGCGGAGTGGCGCCAACCACTCCGGCGTCGGGCCTCCCCAAAGGTGCGGAATTCTCCCACCGGAAGGTGGCCCACCGCGGCAATACCCCAGCGGCGGAAGATGGCCCATCGCGGCTAATACCCCAGCGGCGGAAGGTGGCCGACCGCGGCTAATACCCCAGCGGCGGAAGGTGGCTCACCGCGGCAATACCCCAGCGGCGGACGGTGGCCGACTGCGGCTAATACCCCAGCGGGGGAAGGTAGCCGACTGCGGCTAATACCCCAGCGGCGGAAGGTGGCCGACCGCGGCTAATACCCCAGCGGCGGAAGGTGGCCGACCGCGGCTAATACCCCAGCGGCGGAAGGTGGCCGACTGCGGCTAATACCCCAGCGGCGGAAGGTGGCTCACCACGGCTAATACCCCAGCGGCGGAAGGTGGCCGACTGCGGCTAATACCCCAGCGGCTAATACCCCAGCGGCGGAAGGTGGCCGACTGCGGCTAATACCCCAGCGGCGGAAGGTGACCGACCGCGGCTAATACCCCAGCGGCGGAAGGTAGCCCACCGCGGCTAATACCCCAGCGGGGGAAGGTGGCCGACTGCGGCTAATACCCCAGCGGCGGAAGGTGGCCGACTGCGGCTAATACCCCAGCGGCGGAAGGTGGCCGACTGCGGCTAATACCCCAGCGGCGGAAGGTGGCCGACTGCGGCTAATACCCCAGCGGCGGAAGGTGGCCCACCGCGGCTAATACCCCAGCGGCGGAAGGTGGCCCACCGCGGCTAATACCCCAGCGGCGGAAGGTGGCCGACCGCGGCTAATACCCCAGCGGCGGAAGGTGGCCGACCGCGGCTAATACCCCAGCGGCGGAAGGTGGCCGACCACGGCTAATACCCCAGCGGCTAATACCCCAGCGGCGGAAGGTGGCCGACCGCGGCTAATACCCCAGCGGGGAAGGTGGCCGACTGCGGCTAATACCCCAGCGGCGGAAGGTGGCCGACTGCGGCTAATACCCCAGCGGCGGAAGGTGGCCGACTGCGGCTAATACCCCAGCGGCGGAAGGTGGCCGACTGCGGCTAATTCCCCAGCGGCGGAAGGTGGCCGACCGCGGCTAATCCCCCAGCGGCTAATACCCCAGCGGCAGAAGGTGGCCGACCGCGGCTAATACCCCAGCGGCGGAAGGTAGCCCACCACGGCTAATACCCCAGCGGGGAAGGTGGCCGACTGCGGCTAATACCCCAGCGGGGAAGGTGGCCGACTGCGGCTAATTCCCCAGCGGCGGAAGGTGGCCGACCGCGGCTAATCCCCCAGCGGCTAATACCCCAGCGGCGGAAGGTGGCCGACCGCGGCTAATACCCCAGCGGTGGAAGGTAGCCGACCGCGGCTAATACCCCAGCGGCGGAAGGTAGCCGACCGCGGCTAATACCCCAGCGGCGGAAGGTGGCCGACCGCGGCTAATACCCCAGCGGGGAAGGTGGCCCACCACGGCTAATACCCCAGCGGGGAAGGTGGCCGACTGCGGCTAATACCCCAGCGGCGGAAGGTGGCCGACCGCGGCTAATACCCCAGCGGCTAATTCCCCAGCGGCAGAAGGTGGCCGACCGCGGCTAATACACCAGCAGCGGAAGGTGGCTCACCGCGGCTAATACCCCAGCGGCTAATACCCCAGCGGCTAATACCCCAGCGGCGGAAGGTGGCCGACTGCGGCTAATACCCCAGCGGCTAATACCCCAGCGGCGGAAGGTGGCTCACCGCGGCTAATACCCCAGCGGCTAATACCCCAGCGGGGAAGGTGGCCGACTGCGGCTAATACCCCAGCGGCGGAAGGTGGCCGACCGCGGCTAATACCCCAGCGGCGGAAGGTAGCCGACCGCGGCTAATACCCCAGCGGCGGAAGGTGGCCGACTGCGGCTAATACCCCAGCGGGGAAGGTGGCCGACTGCGGCTAATACCCCAGCGGCGGAAGGTGGCCCACCGCGGCAATACCCCAGCGGCGGAAGGTGGCCCATCGCGGCTAATACCCCAGCGGCGGAAGGTGGCCGACTGCGGCTAATACCCCAGCGGCGGAAGGTGGCCGACCGCGGCAATAACCCAGCGGCGGAAGGTGGCCGACCGCGGCTAATACCCCAGCGGCTAATACCCCAGCGGCGGAAGGTGGCCGACTGCGGCTAATACCCCAGCGGCGGAAGGTGGCCGACTGCGGCTAATACCCCAGCGGGGGAAGGTGGCCGACCGCGGCTAATACCCCAGCGGGGGAAGGTGGCCGACTGCGGCTAATACCCCAGCGGCGGAAGGTGGCCCACCGCGGCTAATACCCCAGCGGCGGAAGGTGGCCCACCACGGCTAATACCCCAGCGGCGGAAGGTGGCCGACTGCGGCTAATACCCCAGCGGCGGAAGGTGGCCGACTGCGGCTAATACCCCAGCGGCGGAAGGTAGCCGACTGCGGCTAATACCCCAGCGGCGGAAGGTGGCCGACCGCGGCTAATACCCCAGCGGCGGAAGGTGGCCGACTGCGGCTAATACCCCAGCGGCGGAAGGTGGCCGACTGCGGCTAATACCCCAGCGGCGGAAGGTGGCCCACCGCGGCTAATACCCCAGCGGCGGAAGGTGGCCGACTGCGGCTAATACCCCAGCGACGGAAGGTGGCCGACTGCGGCTAATACCCCAGCGGCGGAAGGTGGCTCACCGCGGCTAATACCCCAGCGGCTAATACCCCAGCGGCGGAAGGTGGCCGACTGCGGCTAATACCCCAGCGGCGGAAGGTGGCCGACCGCGGCTAATACCCCAGCGGCGGAAGGTGGCCGACTGCGGCTAATACCCCAGCGGCGGAAGGTAGCCGACCGCGGCTAATACCCCAGCGGCGGAAGGTGGCCCACCGCGGCAATACCCCAGCGGCGGAAGGTGGCCCAACGCGGCTAATACCCCAGCGGCGGAAGGTGGCCCAACGCGGCTAATACCCCAGCGGCGGAAGGTGGCCGACCGCGGCTAATACCCCAGCGGGGGAAGGTGGCCGACCGCGGCTAATACCCCAGCGGCGGAAGGTGGCCGACTGCGGCTAATTCCCCAGCGGTGGAAGGTGGCCGACTGCGGCTAATTCCCCAGCGGCTAATTCCCCAGCGGCGGAAGGTGGCCGACTGCGGCTAATACCCCAGCGGCGGAAGGTGGCCGACTGCGGCTAATTCCCCAGCGGCTAATTCCCCAGCGGCGGAAGGTGGCCGACTGCGGCTAATTCCCCAGCGGTGGAAGGTGGCCGACTGCGGCTAATACCCCAGCGGCGGAAGGTGACCGACCGCGGCTAATACCCCAGCGGCTAATTCCCCAGCGGCGGAAGGTGGCCGACCGCGGCTAATACCCCAGCAGCGGAAGGTGGCTCACCACGGCTAATACCCCAGCGGGGAAGGTGGCCGACTGCGGCTAATACCCCAGCGGGGAAGGTGGCCGACCGCGGCTAATACCCCAGCGGCGGAAGGTGGCCCACCGCGGCAATACCCCAGCGGCGGAAGGTGGCCGACCGCGGCTAATACCCCAGCGGTGGAAGGTGGCCGACCGCGGCTAATACCCCAGCGGCGGAAGGTGGCTCACCGCGGCTAATACCCCAGCGGCGGAAGGTGGCCGACCGCGGCTAATCCCCCAGCGGCGGAAGGTGGCCCACCGCGGCTAATCCCCCAGCGGCGGAAGGTGGCCGACCGCGGCTAATACCCCAGCGGTGGAAGGTAGCCGACCGCGGCTAATACCCCAGCGGCGGAAGGTGGCCGACTGCGGCTAATACCCCAGCGGCGGAAGGTGGCCGACCGCGGCTAATACCCCAGCGGCGGAAGGTGGCCGACTGCGGCTAATACCCCAGCGGCGGAAGGTGGCCGACCGCGGCTAATACCCCAGCGGCGGAAGGTGGCCGACTGCGGCTAATACCCCAGCGGCGGAAGGTGGCCGACTGCGGCTAATACCCCAGCGGCGGAAGGTGGCCGACTGCGGCTAATACCCCAGCGGCGGAAGGTGGCCGACCGCGGCTAATACCCCAGCGGCGGAAGGTGGCCGACTGCGGCTAATACCCCAGCGGCGGAAGGTGGCCGACCGCGGCTAATACCCCAGCGGCGGAAGGTGGCCGACCGCGGCTAATACCCCAGCGGCTAATTCCCCAGCGGCAGAAGGTGGCTCACCGCGGCTAATACCCCAGCGGCGGAAGGTGGCCCACCGCGGCTAATCCCCCAGCGGCGGAAGGTGGCCGACTGCGGCTAATACCCCAGCGGCGGAAGGTGGCCGACCGCGGCTAATACCCCAGCGGTGGAAGGTAGCCGACCGCGGCTAATACCCCAGCGGCGGAAGGTGGCCGACTGCGGCTAATACCCCAGCGGCGGAAGGTGGCCGACCGCGGCTAATACCCCAGCGGCGGAAGGTGGCCGACTGCGGCTAATTCCCCAGCGGCGGAAGGTGGCCGACCGCGGCTAATACCCCAGCGTCGGAAGGTAGCCCACTGCGGCTAATACCCCAGCGGCGGAAGGTGGCCGACCGCGGCTAATACCCCAGCGGCTAATTCCCCAGCGGCAGAAGGTGGCCGACCGCGGCTAATACCCCAGCGGCTAATACCCCAGCGGCAGAAGGTGGCGCACCGCGGCTAATACCCCAGCGGGGAAGGTGGCCGACCGCGGCTAATACCCCAGCGGGGAAGGTGGCCGACTGCGGCTAATACCCCAGCGGCGGAAGGTGGCCCACCGCGGCAATACCCCAGCGGCGGAAGGTGGCCCATCGCGGCTAATACCCCAGCGGCGGAAGGTGGCCGACTGCGGCTAATACCCCAGCGGCGGAAGGTGGCCGACCGCGGCAATAACCCAGCGGCGGAAGGTGGCCCACAGCGGCTAATTCCCCAGCGGCGGAAGGTGGCCCACCGCGGCTAATTCCCCAGTGGCGGAAGGTGGCCGACTGCGGCTAATACCCCAGCGGCGGAAGGTGGCCGACTGCGGCTAATACCCCAGCGGCGGAAGGTGGCCCATCGCGGCTAATACCCCAGCGGCGGAAGGTGGCCCACAGCGGCTAATTCCCCAGTGGCGGATGGTGGCCGACTGCGGCTAATACCCCAGCGTCGGAAGGTAGCCGACTGCGGCTAATACCCCAGCGGCGGAAGGTGGCCGACCGCGGCTAATACCCCAGCGTCGGAAGGTAGCCCACTGCGGCTAATTCCCCAGCGGCGGATGGTGGCCCACCGCGGCTAATACCCCAGCGGCAGAAGGTTGCCCACCGCGGCTAATTCCCCAGCGGCGGAAGGTGGGGGGCAAACAAAACCCCATCGATATCGGAGGGACTGGAAGATCCTATCACGGGCCAATGACGGGCCACTTCTGCCGGCGGGAAATATACTGCGGGGAAACTGGGAAATCCGGCCCATCCGGCTACTTCAACCTCCCTCCCCTGCCGCATTTGACTCACGCTCCACCCCAAGTGACATGCCATTCTTGATTGGTCATTAAATCAAACAATAAGAAAACACAGAGCGAGGCAATTCAGGCCATCGACTATATTGTTCTTCTTTCCGTGTCCCAGAGTGAATATTTTGAAACTCCCCAGATACGGCCGTGGTATTTTCAAGGCATGGATTACACCGTTTTAAGAAGGCCCTTTGCCAGGTCAACTAGGGGCCTGGCAGTAAAATGCTGCCGGCTCAATGTCGCCCACAACCTGAAAAAGTACTTTTTTAAAAAAAAAGTTTCACCACACATCTGGGCAGTACTGGTTTGAATAGATCTGTCGACCTGGTCTCATGGAGGCTGACGGCTGACTGAGGGGCGAAACGACGGGCTGGCGAGAGCGCCATCTGGAAACGAGCTGGTTAAAGTTGCTCTCTCTCCCACTGTGAAAAGGGAAATGACTTACGACAGCAACAGTTGGGTCAGTCGGCAGCAGGCCACTGAGACAACAGTCTGACTGGAGCCACTGAGAGCTCAAGGCAATGAATGACCTTGGCAGACATCACTTTCAGTGGCCTGGGAACACATGGCTGCAGAATGGGTCTGTTCTCTGGTACAACCTGCTCTACAGCGACCATGGGGGTGCTAGTGAGGTGGGGGTCAGGCCGTCAGAACCCTGAATCCTCACTTCGCCAAACTGCGTATCAGCCTTTAAGCTGCACCCTCTTCCCTCAGAACCCCCCCCCCCCCCCCCCCCTCCCCCACAACCGATAATTTATTGTTCGA
Organism: Scyliorhinus canicula; assembly: GCF_902713615.1. Classification (NCBI taxonomy): domain Eukaryota; kingdom Metazoa; phylum Chordata; class Chondrichthyes; order Carcharhiniformes; family Scyliorhinidae; genus Scyliorhinus; species Scyliorhinus canicula. The sequence continues at coordinate 294,653,967 of NC_052146.1, forward strand.
TTCTGGTGTGAGATTTTTGAGCTGAAATTTTAGAGGAAGGCATCGAACCGGACAATTTTATATTTTTCAACGATGGTGCGCATTCTCCCTTTCTAATTCCCCTCACCCCATTCCCTCCCCCTCCAAGTGGGTCCTCTGCCTGCCAGTCATCCCACCCGGCTCCGTACTGCTGTCATGGGACAGGCCGCTGTGGGCCAGACTAACAAGGGCTCCACTGACACCCCAGTTGGCAGCTGGCGTCAGCTGCTGGGAACAAAAGTGTTTCACTCCCACAACTGGCAGTGGCAGCCCCTCGGCAAAGAGCAAGACACATCCAGCCAGTGTTGCTATCCCTGATGCCCCCTACTGACTCCTGGTAACAAGTACATGTGCACAAGACAGGCGAGGATGGGTCAGTCCTGGCTCACATCTCCCCCCCCCCCCCCCCAGTGACAACACAAACTGAAGCCAAGTCCCAGCCCAGAGAGAAAAGAACAACATTCTGGGAATCGCAGCTTGGTAATATTTGAACAGGAAGTGATAGCATATGTACGAAGCGGCGAGTAATTAGGGACCTGTTGCAAGTGCTGGCTTCTGTTACACCATCTGATCTGATGTCGTTCAGAGCAACACAGAAACAATGGGAGCCCACAGCTTCTGTGTAAATTGGAAAAACCAGCAGGTGGATAAGAAACTGCAAAAAGCAGCAAAATCATTGTAAGAGTTCAGTTCACAGGCCCAATAATGGTGCAGGGTGCACATTCTGCATATATGTACGTACATGTGAATATGTTGGTTGACATGAGTGTGTACCTGTGTGTCTCTGTGAGAAAGTGTGTGGATATGTACGTGTGTGTATACCTATAATGATGTGTGCAAATGCGTTTGTGTATGCGTGCATGTGTGTCTGTCAGAGTGCATAAACCAGCATGTGTTTGTGAGAGTATGCGTGCACAAGTGGGTGGGTGTGAGTTTGTGTGTTGTTTGTGTATGTGTGCGTGCATGTGTGTGGGTATATGTGTGATTGTGTGCATTTCTATGTGTATGTGTTTGTATGTATGTATTTGTACATGTGTACATATATTTGTGTATGTATTTGTGTGCGTGATTGTGCATTTTTGTGTATAGATGTGTGTGTGTATTTGTATGTGTGTGGCGGTATGTGCATATGTATGGGTGTATGTGTGTGTGGGTGTATGTCTATATGTGTGTGTGTAAGTACTTATGTGTGTATTTGTGTGCGTATGTATTTGTATGTGTGGATGTATGTGCGTGTGCATTTATGTGTGTGTATACATGTGTGTGTGTATTTGTGTGTGTGTACATATATAATAATAATCACTTACTGTCACGAGTAGGCTTCAATGAAGTTACTGTGAAAAGCCCCTAGTCACCACATTCCGGCGCCTGTTCGGGGAGGCGGGTACGGGAACTGAACCTGCGCTGCTGGCCTTGTTCTGCATTACAAGCCAGCTATTTAGCCCACTGTACTAAACCAGCCCCGCTAATGTGTGTGTATTTGTGTGTATATATATTTGTGTGTGTATATGTATGTGTGTATATGTATGTGTGTGTATGTATGAGTGTGTATATGCATGTGTGTGTATGTATGTGTGTGTATATGTATGTGTGTATATGTATATGTGTATATGTATGAGTCTGTATTTAAGGATGTTGCTAAATAACCTTAACTTGCTCTGCTGCTGGTACATGAATAAGCCATAGATATTTCTGTTTACGCCACTGTTAACACCATTTTATAGCCAATGAGAGGCTGCAGTGTGTGAGGGGTGAAGTACTTTTCCATTCTGCATGTTGTTTAATGGTTAGCATGATTTAATGCGTGAGTTCTCCCTCTTTTGCCCTGGGCAACATTCTGTTTCGATACACTTGCACTTTCAGACAAGGCCAGCCGTGTGGAGCGAGGATCAGCTGTAGATAGGACTGGAGGGCGGAGAGAAAATGCCTTCTTGAACGAGAGGCACTAATATCTGCTCATAGCAAGCGGTGTCCAGCGTTTGAGAAATGGAAAGCTGCTTAGCACGTGAACAAATAGTGCAACGATTAAAGGAACCATGTGGAAAACATGAATCACCACTGCTACCATAGTGCTAGTGACACCCTGCAAGAAACCAACCAGTCAACCCATCACTTATAGTGGGTGAGCTTTTAAAGGCTTTAGCACAGAATAAAACGAATGGCATATAATTACATAGGATACACTGCGCAGATACAGGCCTTTCGGCCCAACAAGTACATGCTTAAATTTTTTGCATTCCACTTGACCCACCGCCCATCATTGGAACCCCTCCATTCCTTTCTCGTAGAACATAGAACTGTACAGCACAGTACAGGCCCTTCGGCCCACGATGTTGTGCCGAACTAGTCTGAAACTAAGATCAAATCAACCTACTCCCAATCATTCTAGTGTACTCCATATGCCTATCCAATAACCGCTTGAAAGTTCCTAACGTGTCCGACTCCACTGCATAGCTGGGAGTGCGTTCCACGCCCCAACCACTCTCTGAGTAAAGAACCTACCTCTGGCATCCCTCCTATATCTTCCACCATGAACCTTATAGTAATCCCATCTGCAACAGCTACATCCACCCGAGGAAAACGTCGCTGAACGTCCACTCTATCTATCCCTCTCATCATCTTATACACCTCAATTAAGGCATCTCTCATCCTCCTTCGCTCCAAAGAGAAAAGCCCTAGTTCCCTCAACCTTTCCTCATGAGACCTACTCTCCAATCCAGGCAACATCCTGGTAAATCTCCTTTGCACCCTTTCCCATGCTTCCACATCCTTCCTATAATGAGGTGACCAGAACTGCAGACAATACTCCAAATGTGGTCTAACCAAGGTCTTGTACAGTTGCAGCATAACCTCACGGCTCTTAAACTCAAGCCCCCTGTTAATAAACGCTAACACACTTTCTTCACGGCTCTATCCACTTGAGTGGCAACTTTCAGAGATTTTCTCCTTCATACACTTGCCTAGTTTCCCCTTAAATTCATCAACAGGATTACTGCAGTATTGAGTTCCGCATCCCTCTGGGTAAAGAAGTTTCTTCTGAATTCCCAATTGGATTTCTGGGTCACTGTCATATATTGACGACCTCTAGTTATGCTCCGCCCCACGAGAGCGAACATTCTCCCGCCATCCACTCGATCAAAATATTTCCTAATTTTTACAGCCTCTTTCGGTCACCCCCTCGGTCTTTTTGTTTCAGGGGAAGAGGGACCCAGTCTGTCAATCCTTCCCTGATGTGTGGACACATGTATTTCTGGTAAACCTTCTCCGCACCCTCTGCTGTGCCTCCATATCAGCGATGGGCAACCAAGGCAGGTGAGTGGGCCGCACCAGTGACCCCTCTTCCTCTCAGTGGGCCGTAAGATTGAGATTGGTTATTAACACTAATCATGGCCCCATGAATAAGGTTGAATACATTGAATGCGCGCCAAATATTTCAGAATGCGCTACAGAAAATATTTTATCATTTATATATTAATAGAATTGTCAACTTCAAATGGCGAAAACAAAGAAGATATTTGCACCTTGATTGGACGCAGAGGAACACACAGCTCCCATACAAACCCATAAAATCCCTACAGTGCAAATGGAGGCCATTTGGCCCTTCACGTCTGCACTGCCTCTCTGAAAGAGCATTCTACCTGGGCCCACTCCCCCGCCCTATCCCCGTCACCCCACCTAACCTTCACATCTTCGGATGCTAAGGGGCAATTTAGCATGGCCAATCCACCCAACCTTCACGTTTTGGATTGTGGGAGGAAACCGGGGCACCCGGCGAAACCCACGCAGACATGGGGAAGCTCCACACAGGCGCCCAAGGCCAGAATTGAACCCGGGTCCCTGGCGCCATGAGGCAGCAGTGCTAACCACTGTGCCACCGTGCCGCCCAGAGTCAATGTTGTGAGAAATCAGCACGCATCTCACTTCACACGCCCCTTGCTTTACGAGCCTATCACTTCAGTCATATCATAGAATTTTTTTTTAGAATTTACAGTGCAGAAGGAGGCCATTCGGCCCATCGAGTCTGCACCGGCTCTTGGAAAGAGCACCCTACCCAAGGTCAACACCTCCACCCCATCCCCATAACCCAGTAACCCCACCCAACACTAAGGGCAATTTTGAACACTAAGGGCAATTTATCATGGCCAATCCACCTAACCTGCACATCTTTGGACTGTGGGAGGAAACCGGAGCACCCGGAGGAAACCCACGCACACACGGGGAGGATGTGCAGACTCCGCACAGACAGTGACCCAGCCGGGAATCGAACCTGAGACCCTGGAGCTGTGAAGCGATTGTGCTATCCACAGTCGGAAAAAAACTCTGCGGACGGAATGTGGCGGCCATGCGCGTGGGCAATGGTCAACAAAATGTTGCATGGGCTGCACTCAGAACCCCGATGGGGCGCATGTGGCTCCCAGGCCACAGGTTGCCACCACTGCTCTATATCCTTTTTCCAACATGGTGACCAGAACAACACACAATACTGAAGTGTGGTCTAACTACAGGCTTATCAGAGTTAAAATTTTCAATTCTATTCCTCTGGAATAATGCTTTGAACGATTTCTGCATCTTTCATGGGCTGTGGGCATCGCTGGCAAGACCAGTATTTGTTGCCCAACCCTAATCCCTTGAACTGAGGGGCTTGCCTGGCCATTTCGGAGGGGCTGTTATGTGGGTCTGGAGTCACATGTAGGCCAGACCAGGTAAGGACAGCAGATTTCCTTCCCTAACGGACACTAGTGAACCAGATGGGTCTTTGCAACTATTAATGATCGTTGCCATGGTCGCCATTACTGAGGCCAGTTATATTCCAGATTAATTATTTGAATTTAAATTCCACCGGATGCCGTGGTGGGATCTGAACCCACGTCCCCAGAGCATTAGCCTGGGCTTTGGGATTACGAGCCCACTAGCATTACCACTGTGTCACCATCTCCCCAAGGCAGCGAAAAGATCTGCCACCCATGGAGGGGGCGAGGGCGGGTGAGGTGTGCAGGAATGCCGCCGACACTCACCGTCTGTGCCAGGATGCACAGGAAAAGGCTGCACCATCCAGAGAGAGTTACGGAGATCTGGGGAGCGCTGCCTACGAGAGGGGTGCAGGAAGAATGTTAAACAGGGAATTGGATCGATCCCTGAAAAGAATTCATTTGCAGGACAATGGAGAGGTGGCTCTAACCGGATAGCTGTTTCAAAGAGCTAGCATTAGCACAGTGGGCCAAATGGCCTCCTTCTGCAACGCAAGGTTCCATGATTCTAATTAAACGGAGTGAGCATGCCATAATAATAATTCCTTCAAAACATCCCCATCTGCTTTATAGGAACACTGGAACAGTCAGCACTGATACCTTCAGCTCACAGGCGAAGCGCCAAGATTTTTCCAATGTAAAAGGTCAAAGCTGACTCCAATTGCGAAGCAGTCAGGGTCTTGGATAGAGTGCTGCCTTTTTTGTGCTCGCTAAGCTGGTGTGGTGTTTGTTCAGCTCCCCTCTGGAGGTTCAGTACATTGCCACTGGTGGGTCCGTTCTTTGATTATCCTCCCTGTTCTTCCCCGCAAATCCATGTTTGTCAGCCAGGCCCACCTCATAAATAACCACAGAGTGCGACCATCTGGATTACTTTCAAAGATCAGCCAGGTTCGGAGAAAGCTGGAGGGGACCGTCTCCCAGGATTGCTCCTCCTCTAGCATTGTGTACATCGACAAGAGAGGATGCAAGGCATGTATTTTGGAAGAGAAGCCATCCCCCCCCCCCCCCCACCCCCCCGATGGACCTGGGTTCATAGCCCTCAGTACCATTTCCAAACACAAATTTCATCAATCTCTTGTCATGTACGATAGCATAGTGGTTAGCATTGTCGCTTCAGAGCTCCAGGGTCCCAGGTTGGATTCCCGGCTTGGGTCACTGTCTGTGCGGAGTCTGCACGTTCTCCCTGTGTGTGCGTGGGTTTCCTCCGGGTGCTCCGGTTTCCTCCCACAGTCTAAAGATGTGCAGGTTAGGTTGATTGGCCGTGCTAAATTGCCCTTAGTGTCCAGTGGGGTTGCTGGGTTACAGGTATGGGGCGGAGTTGTGGACTTAAATGGAGTGCTTTTTCCAAGGGCCGGTTCAGTTTCGATGGGCCGAATGGCCTCCTTCTGCACTGTAAATTCTATGTTCTATGTAATGTCTCATCCCCACTTCAATGGGACAGAGTTGCAAATTTCCACTAGCCTTTGTGTGACGACGTTGTTCCTGAATGCGGGCTGGACTTTTCATCCTCTAGGCGGGTGGCGGGAGTCAGGAAAATTCCCGGCTCAGCCCGCCCCGCCCCCGGGAGAAGGTGCCAGGAAAGACATGATTTTCATTATGCGGAGAGGTGGCTGCAGTCAGTCAGCTGGTCCGGGATACAGGTGGGAGGTGGCAGCCATAGCGGGTGCTGAGGGCTGAGTTGGGCCTGTTTGAAAGGCCCGCCTGGGTCCTGGGGGCTTCATCATAGTGATAATGGAAAGGCCCTCACACCCCCTCAGGCTCCGCATGCCCCATCCATGCATCGCGTGACCACCACCCATCCTTGTGGCTGCTCATCTCCCCCATGCTAAGGTTTCCAAGGTATGGCCCACTTATCCCTCACTGCCCATTATGCTCCCAGGCCGAGCTATAGCTCTTTCACGGCCATTCACCCACTATACTCTACAAGTAACCAATGAAACGTCTTGTGACAATAAAATGTGTAACAAAAGCTTTTGAAAAAAGTCATTCATTGATAAATTTCCACGTTTAAAAAAAAAAGATTTTACCACAGCTCAATAAATGTGTCGATCACACAGACCCTTTAAATTGTCAATAGCAGAAACTGAAAGCACTTGAAACCTCTTTATCTTGTGTAAATAAACATTGTGCAATTCACTTCAGGGATCTGGTTGTCAGAGTTGTCAAGCAAGCAATGTTTTCCCTGGGGCTCAGGTCTTTTACTGCTCTTATAAATGTCTGGCCTCTCAGCCATGAATAAATAATGATGAGACAATGGGTGTGAGTTAGGATAACAGCAACACAACTTTGGATCTCAAGTGATATGTATGTGTGTGTGTGCATTTGTGTCTGTATTCGTACACATGTATGTATGTGAGAGTGTGTGCGCATCTTTGTGCATGTAAATTATGTGTGCATGTGTTTCTAGGTGTAAGGCACCTGTGTGTATTTATGCATATGTGTGTATGTACATTGTTCTGTGTGTATTTGTTTGTGTGTATTTGTGTTTGTGTGTGTGGCTGTATGCATGTGTATTTGTGTGTCTGCATTTGTATGTCCATGCGTGTATTTGTGTGTGTGTGTTTGTTTGTGTATATTTATGTGTATGTATATTTGTGTGTGTGCGTATGTGTCTTTCTGTATTTGTTTGTATGTGTATTCTTGTGTATTTGTACATGCGTATTTGTGTGTACGTATTTGTATGTGTATATTTGTGTGTATGTGTAGAGCTGGTTTAGCACAGGGCTAAATCGCTGGCTTTGAAAACAGACCAAGGCAGGCCAGCAGTACAGGTTCAATTCCCGTACCAGCCTCCCCGAACAGGTGCCGGAATGTGGCGACTCGGGACTTTTCACAGTAACTTCATTTGAAGCCTACTTGTGACGATAAGCAATTTTCATTTCATTTTCATTTTTGTGTATGTTTGTGTATTTGTATGTGTGTGTATTTTTGTGTGTATTTGCGTGCATGTACGTATTTGTGTGTGTGTATATATGTGTGTGTATTTGTGTGTGTATTTATGTATGTGTGTTTGTGTGTATTTATGTGTGTGTATTTGTACGTGTATTTATCTGTGTGTTGGTGTGTGTATTTGTGTGTGAGTATTTGTGTGTGTGTATTTATGCGTGTGTGTGTATTTGTGTGTGTGTATTTATGTGTGTGTGCATTTATGTGTATTTATGTGTGTGTATTTATGTGTGCGTGTATTTGTGTGTGTGTGTATTTGTGTGTGTATTTGTGTATGTGTGTATTTATGTGTGCGTGTATTTGTGTGTGTGTATTTGTGTCTTTGTATTTATGTGTGTATTTGTGTATGTGTGTATTTATGTGTGTGTACTTGTGTATGTGTGTGTGTGTATGTGTATTTGTGTCTGTGTATTTATATGTGTGTATTTGTGTGTGCGTGTATTTGTGTGTGTGTGTATTTGTGTCTGTGTATTTATATGTGTGTATTTGTGTGCGTATTTGTGCCATGCACATGCCTTATAAACACTTACTGGGTATGGGTAGAGCGTCACGCCATTCGTCCTAGACACAGACCATGTTCCTTCCAGATACTGGTGGGCCTGGATGGCAACCGAGCTCAGGATGTTGCCGTTGCTAGGGCTAGTGGCCATCTGCAGCCCAGCTTTGGTGACTGCATGCCCGGAGGGAGCCCCCTTCTTCTCCGCCCCGCCGACGATGCCCAGCGAGTTGGGCTTACCCGGGTGCTTGTTGGTCAGGAAGCCAGCATAAGTGGTGGTGGTGGCAGCGTAGGCCGCTGGAACGAAGGCCCAGTCCCGGGCCGCCTGCAGGTTGCCAATGTTGCGCGAGCCCACCAGCGAGGGGATGTTGGAGAGGGGCGGAGGGGAGCCTGGCAATGGGTCGTACTGCTCCAAGGTGGCCGCTTGCTCCAGTGTCTGCACCATCTGGATAGCTTCCTGCTTCAGTTGGTTGAGGTGGGTGGCACAGATATCGCATCTGTTGTCACGTTCATTCCAGGCTTTGCGGGTAGTGTTGGGCACCTGCAGTTTGTCGTGGATCAGAGCAGAGAAAGCCGGGTCCTGTGAACAAAAAAAGAGGAGACGTTACATGAAGGGAGGGAGCAAGTTCCAATCAACCTTCACCAGGCAAACAGACATAATCTTCACAATTCAACAACCATCAAAGAACCAGTATTTCAATAACCACAACTCTTCAGAGCCAATGAAATAACCGAGTGAAGTCTCATCACTGTACTACCACGCCAGACAATTTAAACTCCTGCAAACAGCAATGTTCACAACTGGGTTTTTCAGTTTTGCGAATTCGGACAATCCAAGTAAAGGCATCAGCCTTGAATCTGTCCAATGGTTGTCCACTTCTTTCTTTGAGGCAAGTAAACCTGTCATTCTAATGTGATCTGATTTGTGCGTTCGTTATCCAGCGAGTTATTCAGATCTGGAATACACTCTCTTAAAGGGTTCTTGAAGAAAATTCAACAGTAAGTTTCAAAGGGGAACAGGGTGATTTGCCGAGCTATGAGGAAAGAGAAGGAGAGTGCGACTCTTCCATCGAGCTGACACGGGCCCCATGGTCGAATAGCTCTCCTTGGTGCTTTACGATTCTTTGATTCTGTCCATAACTCCAATCTGATACTAAGGGCAGAATTGAATGTCCTTCCCCAAGGCAAGTCTGGGGGGTGGGGTTTTAATCAGATCTGCACATCTGACCAACTATACCTTCCTGCAACCTACCTCCTTCTTCCTCACTCATAACCAATCTCCGTGTCATCCACAAACTTACTTATCATTCCACCCCCCCACCCCCTCCACATTCTCATCTATATTGGGTTTTTTTTGTTTGGTTTTTTAAAATAAATTTAGAGTGCCCAGTTATTTTTTTCCAATTAAGGGGCAATTTAGTGTGGCCAATCCACCTAACCTGCACATCTTTGGGTTGTGGGGGCGAAACCCACGCAGACACGGGGAGAATGTGCAAACTCCACACGGACAGTGACCCAGGGCCGGGATTCGAACCCAGGTCCTCAGTGCCATAGACAGCAATGCTAACCACTGTGCCACCATGCTGCCCCTCATCTATATTGTTTATATATATATCATGAACAATAAGTGCCCAGCACTGGTCCCTGTGGTACACCGCTGGACACAGGCCTCCCGTCGCACAAACAGCCCTCTACCTCCATCCTCTGTCTCCTACCACTTGGCTAGTTTTGAATCCAACTTGACAGGTTACCCTGGATCCCATGTGCTTTTACCTTCTTTATCGGTCTCCCATGAGAGACCTTGTCAAAGGCTTCGCTGAAGTCCACATAAACTACATCAACTGCACTACCCTCATCTACACACCCAATCACCTCCTCGAAAAGTTCAATCAAATTTCCGAGGCGTGACCTCCCTCTGACAAAACCACGGTGATAATCCCTGATCAAACCTTGCCCCTCCAAGTGGAAATTAATTCTCGCCTACATTATTTTCTCCAATAGTTTCCCTACCACTGACGTGAGGTTCTCTGGCCTGCAATTCCCTGGTTTCTCCCAACCACCTTCCTTGAAAAGTGGATCTGCATTAGCTGCCCTCCATTCCTCAGGCACCTCCCCTATGGTCTGAGAGGAATCAAACTTACTCGCCAGCGGGTGAGATGCCCACCGCCTCCGTTAAAATACCACCTCAACTTTAGTTCCTGGGCCGGGGGGGGGGGGGGGTTGGTGAACCCAGTCTGAGCTCTAAACCGTCCGAAGAAGCCACAGGTTGCATCGAAACAGACGTTCCATTCAGCAGTTCAAGAAGAAGTCCGACCACCGCCCTCTCAGAGTGATTAGGGGAATGGGAATCAAATGTCGGCCTTGCTATCGGCGCCCACGTACTGAAGAGGTATCAAATTAAAATGAAGACAGAATGGCGATCTGGCTGTAAAGCGTCTCTGTAATTATTGCCTGCAGGTCAGGAACTCTGAGAGACTGTCGCTGTGAGGGCCTTAGAAATCCAGGCAATTAAGGGTTTCTGCAAATGAGGCCAAGCTGCTCATTTGGAATACAAATGGTCCGGCTATCAATGTAAATTGCTGCTACTTTATGGTGGCTGGGCCTCTAACTCTTTCACAGTCCCAACCACCTGGAATCTATTTACTGGAAGGGGAAGACTAAAGGGACTCATAATCCTGACCTCTGTTCTCTGCAGTGAGGCCTGAAAACGCCGAACCCCTCCCGCACGAAGGACTGCCGATGCTCCCGCGTTAGCCTGGAGTCACCTGGAGTAAAAGGCTTTACTCCAGGCCACTGCATTCAGGAGAATTGTGGTTAATAAAAAAAAAAATTTCCTTAAACACCTTTAATAGATTTTAAAACAAAAGTAGAGGGGGAAAGGGCAGTGGCGTGAACAGGATAATGAAGATTCGATTCACCTCTGGATCGGAGTAGGATTGTGGCGCATCTTCAGGATGGCCACATCAGTCGGTCAATGGCGGGAGTGCATGGGTCGGGTAGTTGGAGGTTATGTGATGAAGCCTCCAAGCATCTGTCCAGTTCTCACCCACATATCATCTCTGATCCAATGATAAGCGTTCATCTTTACTTTTTGCTGTTGGGGATTTCTGTTCCTCAGCCATTCTGTCAAAACTCAGTTGCCACCCGTGTCCGAACCCACACCAAGTCCCATTTCCCCTACCGACTGTGCTCTCTGACCAACACTGGCCTTGATCTTAAAATTCACATCCTTCATTTGCAAATCCCCCCATGGCCTCGTCCCTCCCCGCCTTGGCGACCCCTCCCTGAAACTCCACAACTACCCCTCCATCCCTGAACAGTGCCAATTCCTGCCTCTTGAGCATTCCCGATTTAATCACTATGCTATTGGCAGCCATGTCTTCAGATGACTAGGCCCTGAAGCCCTCCAATTCTCTCCCTGCACTTGTCCAAGTCTCTCTCCTCCTCTGGGACATTCCTTTTCTTTTTTAATTTTTCCAATTACGGGGCAATTTAGCGTGGCCAACCCGCCTACCCTTAACATCTTTGGGTTGTGGGGGTGAGACCCACGTAGACACGGGAAGAATGTGCAAACTCCACACGGACAGTGCCCCGGGGCTGGGATCGAACCCGGATCCTCGGCGCCGTGAGGCACCAGTGCAAACCACTACGCCACCGTGTCGCCCGTTCTGGGACATTACGAGTATCTCTTTGTGTGGCTCCCTGTCAAATCCGACTCCATAACCCTCTTGTCTTTGATTCATTTTATGGGGTTAAAGGTGCTCTTTCAAGGCAAGCTGTTGTTGTGTTCACGAGCTATGACCCGAACTGGAGAGTTTCTAGGAAATATGTTCGCTCAGTTCCTGGTAAGAGGATTAAGATCAGTGACAATCCCAAGGTGCACAACTCACTGATTGCTTATCGTTTCCTCACTATTACATTGCAAACTAGAACACATCAGTGTTCTAGACTCTCCGGGGGGCAATCCCGTCAATCCCAAAATCCTGCTCAATCCATTGGGTTTCTGGGATACAAAATAAATGCAAGAAAATGCACAGCACCTTCCCACCCTTCATAGAACATAGAACATTACATGTTTCCCCTTTTTTCCAAGTCACTAACCACACACACATATGTGCACGCATAGCACACGCGTAGCACACGCACGCTCTCACACGTACATACACTTGAAATAACTGCATATGTCCTTTTCTTTTTGAGTAAACTTTGACCTTCTAAACCTCTTCTCAGCTCCCGAGGAATTCCACAACGATGAGTGCAAACCCAAGGGCCCTTTGGCTAAAATATGGGTAGCCATTTTGTTTGCTTATCCCCAGTTATTTTGCCCTCTGTGGTGAATGTATTCAGCTGAATATGAACTGTCTGTATAGTACTGTGACCTATGACCAGGAAATGATAATACGATCTACTTCCAGGTATTGTACTGGAACACCGTTGGGCTCCGCCCTCCCCGGGATGATATATAGACCGGCCACCTGTGGGAGGCACTCATTTATACAGCAGACACTGGCAGGCAAGTTCCTGGATAAGAAAGTCTTATGTTCACTCGTTCTCAGTCTCGCAGTGAATTGATGGTATATCACCCTCCCCTGCCAGAATTTCTTGCTGGGACATGGTTTCCTGAGGACTGGCAATATAATATAAGAGACAATTTTGAATTAGTGGTACTGGGCAATTAGGGCTAACAATTGGGTTGTGGGGGTCAGAGAGCAGAACAGTTGAGTCCAATCTGGTCTTCGCCTGATGTCCTCGTGTTGTACTTCAGGCGGTTAGCAATGCTGCCTCACGGTGCCGATGACCCAGGTTCGATCCTGACCCTGGAACACTGTGTGGATTTTACACATTCGCCCCGTGTCTGCGTGGGCCTCACCCCACAACCCAGACATGTGCAGGGTAGGCGGATTGGCCACGCTAAATTGCCCCTTTGTGCGGCACGGTAGCACAGTGGTTAGCACTGTTGCTTCACAGCACCAGTGTCCCAGGTTCGATTCCCCGCTGGGTCGCTGTCTGTGCGGAGTCTGTAAATTCTCCCCGTGTCTGCGTGGATTTCCTCCGGGTGCTCCGGTTTCCTCCCACAAGTCCCGAAAGACTGGTTAGGTAATTTGGACATTCTGAATTCTCCCTCTGTGTACCCGGACAGGTGCCGGAATGTGGCAACTGGGGGATTTTCACAGAAACTTCATTGCAGTGTTAATGTAAGCCTACTCGTGACAATAAAGGTGGGGGGGGGAGATTGAAAGGGTTTTCTGGACAACACCCAGGAGATGGACCATGGTGAATGTATGCCCTTCCTAACCACAGGAGGTACTGAGCACAATTTTATCCTGCATCAGACACGGGGCCTTCCCCATCTCTGCGGTTCATCTCCTTCTTCAGCCATCAGGTCTTGTGCACACAAACCCCCTCCTTCTGTAGACAACCCGTTGTCCTGGTATGACCCTGCTTAATGCCTTCCGCCCCCACCACACAACATGGTGGGGGTACAAGAGTTGCTGAGTGCGCACCCACCAATAGAAAGAAAAGCGATGATTTAAAGAGACCTCTCACAGCTGTCATTAATCAGTCCCTGGACCACGGCCAGCCATTGCTGCCCTCAGACCTTACAACACAAAATCTCTTCTCATGGAGATATCCCCACAGTTGGGGAGCCCTGATCTATAGCCACTAGGTCATCAGTAACATGAAATCAGAGAGGGTGGGATTTAAGGCGGGGGGGGGGGGGGGGGTGAAGAGACGCACTTTGGGCTATCGAACCGCACTGTGTTATTCCTGTACTGAGGAGCTTCACTTAAAAATGCCGTCCCGGTCCTCCCAATCTCCGGACACTCCCAACGCCTCATTTTCCTGTTGGGGGGGGACCGGGTCCTCAACCCCCAGCGCCCACCAAATAGGGCAGAGCACATCCAGGCTCAACCCCCGCACAGGCAAAATGCCCTGGCACTACCATGGTGCCCGACTGCAATACCATGGTGCCCGACTGGCATACAGGGTGCCGGGCTGGCAATACCAGGGTGCCCGGCTGGCAATACCAGGGTGCTCGGGTGGCAATACCAGGGTGCCTGGCTGGCAATACCAGGGTGCCTGGCAATACCAGGGTGCTCAGGTGGCAATACCAGGGTGCCTGGCTGGCAATACCAGGGTGCCTGGCTGGCAATACCAGGGTGCCCAGCTGGCAATACCAGGGTGCCTGGCAATACCAGGGTGCCCGGCTGGCAATACCAGGGTGCCTGGCAATACCAGGGTGCCTGGCTGGCAATACCAGGGTGCCCGGCTGGCAATACCAGGGTGCCTGGCAATACCAGGTGCCTGGCTGGCAATACCAGGTGCCTGGCTGGCAATACCAGGGTGCCTGGCAATGCCAGGGTGCCTGGCTGGCAATACCAGGGTGCCTGGCTGGCAATACCAGGGTGCCCAGCTGGCAATACCAGGGTGCCTGGCTGGCAATACCAGGGTGCCTGGCAATACCAGGGTGCCAGGCTGGCAATACAAGGGTGCTCGGGTGGCAATACCAGGGTGCCTGGCAATACCAGGGTGCCTGGCTGGCAATACAAGGTGCCTGGCTGGCAATACCAGGTGCTTGGGTGGCAATACCAGGGTGCCTGGCAATACCAGGGTGCCTGGCTGGCAATACCAGGGTGCCCGGCTGGCAATACCAGGGTGCTCGGGTGGCAATACCAGGGTGCACGGCTGGTAATACCAGGGTGCCTGCTGGCAATACCAGGGTGCCCAGCTGGCAATACCAGGGTGCTCGGGTGGCAATACCAGGGTGCCTGGCTGGCAATACCAGGGTGCTCGGGTGGCAATACCAGGGTGCCTGGCTGGCAATACCAGGGTGCCCGGCAATACCAGGGTGCCCGGCTGGCAATACCAGGGTGCCCGGCAATACCAGGGTGCCCAGCTGGCAATACCAGGGTGCCTGGCAATACCAGGGTGCCTGGCTGGCAATACCAGGGTGCTCGGGTGGCAATACCAGGGTGCCTGGCAATACCAGGGTGCCTGGCAATACCAGGGTGCCTGGCTGGCAATACCAGGGTGCCTGGCTGGCAATACCAGGGTGCCTGGCTGGCAATACCAGGGTGCCCGGCTGGCAATACCAGGGTGCTCGGGTGGCAATACCAGGGTGCCTGGCAATACCAGGGTGCCTGGCAATACCAGGGTGCCCGACTGGCAATACCAGGGTGCCGGGCTGGCAATACCAGGGTGCCCGGCTGGCAATACCAGGGTGCTCGGGTGGCAATACCAGGGTGCCTGGCTGGCAATACCAGGGTGCCTGGCAATACCAGGGTGCTCAGGTGGCAATACCAGGGTGCCTGGCTGGCAATACCAGGGTGCCTGGCTGGCAATACCAGGGTGCCCAGCTGGCAATACCAGGGTGCCTGGCAATACCAGGGTGCCCGGCTGGCAATACCAGGGTGCCTGGCAATACCAGGGTGCCTGGCTGGCAATACCAGGGTGCCCGGCTGGCAATACCAGGGTGCCTGGCAATACCAGGGTGCCTGGCTGGCAATACCAGGGTGCCTGGCTGGCAATACCAGGGTGCCCGGCTGGCAATGCCAGGGTGCCTGGCTGGCAATACCAGGGTGCCTGGCTGGCAATACCAGGGTGCCCAGCTGGCAATACCAGGTGCCTGGCTGGCAATACCAGGGTGCCTGGCTGGCAATACCAGGGCCTGGCTGGCAATACAAGGGTGCCTGGCTGGCAATACCAGGGTGCCTGGCTGGCAATACCAGGGTGCCTGGCTGGCAATACAAGGGTGCCTGGCTGGCAATACCAGGGTGCTTGGGTGGCAATACCAGGGTGCCTGGCAATACCAGGGTGCCTGGCTGGCAATACCAGGGTGCTCGGGTGGCAATACCAGGGTGCCTGGCTGGCAATACCAGGGTGCTCGGGTGGCAATACCAGGGTGCCTGGCTGGCAATACCAGGGTGCCCGGCAATACCAGGGTGCCCGGCTGGCAATACCAGGGTGCCCGCAATACCAGGGTGCCCGGCTGGCAATACCAGGGTGCCCGGCAATACCAGGGTGCCCAGCTGGCAATACCAGGGTGCCTGGCAATACCAGGGTGCCTGGCTGGCAATACCAGGGTGCTCGGGTGGCAATACCAGGGTGCCTGGCTGGCATACCAGGGTGCTCGGGTGGCAATACCAGGGTGCCTGGCTGGCAATACCAGGGTGCCCGGCAATACCAGGGTGCCCGGCTGGCAATACCAGGTGCCCGGCAATACCAGGGTGCCCAGCTGGCAATACCAGGGTGCCTGGCAATACCAGGGTGCCTGGCTGGCAATACCAGGGTGCTCGGTGGCAATACCAGGGTGCCTGGCAATACCAGGGTGCCTGGCAATACCAGGGTGCCTGGCTGGCAATACCAGGGTGCCTGGCTGGCAATACCAGGGTGCCTGGCTGGCAATACCAGGGTGCCCGGCTGGCAATACCAGGGTGCTCGGGTGGCAATACCAGGTGCCTGGCAATACCAGGGTGCCTGGCAATACCAGGGTGCCCGGCTGGCAATACCAGGGTGCCTGGCAATACCAGGGTGCCTGGCTGCCTGTGCCAAGCTGCTCAGTGGCATCAGCAATCCCAGGGGGCCACCCTGCCCAGAGGTTAGCCACCTGGGGTGTCCGATCGCCTGGGAAACCCGACCAAATGTCGTTCCACCTGATCCCCGTTTGGAGACCAGGACTAAACAGTGCCCGACGGGGATCTCCCCTGCGAGGCTGTTAGATCCCGGGGACTGGTTATCTCTGACAGAGATATATAAGTGCGCAGTTATACAAATTAGGTCCCACCCATTGTAGGACACGGCCGTTCGTGCCCAGAGATTCAATAATTTTCCTGCTCTCCCTTTCTCTCTCTCGTGCCCTCTCTCTTTCAATCCTGCTCTCTCCTTCCTATCTTCCCTCCGTCCTGGATGCTCCCTCTCTCTCTCTGACCTGCTCCCTCCCTCTCTCTCTCTCTCTCTCTCCCTCTGCCCTCATCGCTCCCTCCCCTCTCTCTCTCCCTCTGCCCTCGTCGCTCCCTCCCTCTCTCTATCTCTCTCTGCCCTCGTCGCTCCCTCCCCCCTCCCTCTCTCTTCCCCCCTCTCTCTCTCTTCCCCCCCCCTCTCTCTCTTCCCCCCCTTCTCTCTCTCTTCCCCCCCCCTCTCTCTCTCTTCCCCCCCCTCTCTCTCTCTTCCCCCCCCCTCTCTCTCTCTCTCTGAGTCTTGATCCCTCCCTCTCTCTTTCAACCCTGCTCTTCAGCTCACTCTCTGCTGCTCTCTCCCCACATCATCCATTACCCACTTGCTAAGTGCCAGATTGTGGGTTGTTTAGTTAGCTGGGAAATTCTTACGGTTGAAATGAGAACCAGATGTCCTTCAGTGACCGCCGTGCTCATCAGAACCACGTGAAACAAAAGTATCTTCAGAAGCCAGTTTTAATTATTGATTATGCAGCATGGCTGGTCTGATTTTTTAAAAAGGTTTAATTATTAAAATGTAAGATGTATAATGGTGCATAAAGAGACATTAATTATTGAGGCTGAGGTTTGCCCGCAGGGCCTCAATCATAAATGAGTGAATTGTTGAATGGGCCTGGTTCCAGATCATTCAGGCACTGGGTCACATGTTACCTTCACACATGGCCGACCTCAAGCATCATGCTTTCCTCTTGCTGGATCCTGAGAGACACCTGATTAACATTCCGGGAAGGGCGAGAGTCTACCTTCCTGACAAATTGAACTCAGCTCCACTGTCCGATTCATTGCTGGGTTTGTCCCCTTTAGCTTTCGGGGAGCGCAGTGCACCCAGGGCAGCCTCAGAAGAGGCCTGTTCACCCATGTGGAGGCGGCTTTTTTTACTTACTCTCTGGCGGGAAGTGGCCGTCGTTGGTCAGGCCAGCACTAATTGCCCACGAGCTGAGTGGCTTGCCAGGCCGTTTCATAGAGGATCAACCAGGCCGCTGTGGGCCTGGAGTCATGCGTAGGCCCGAGCCCGTAAGGACGGCAGCTTTCCTTCCCTGGAGAGGCAATAGTGAGCCAGGCGGGTTCCCCCGACAATCAGGGACAGTTTCACCGTCGCCGTTACCGAGGCTAGCTTTTCAGTTCCAGCTTTACTGATTGAATTTAAGTTGCACCAGCTGCCATGGTGGACGGGATTGGAACCCGTGTGTGGGATTTTACGGCCCTACGGTCCGTGTTTCCAGAGCATTCTCCAGAGGAGATTTCCTCCCTTAGCTCAGTGAGTTGCCGTGATCTGGAATGCGCTACCTGAACAGGCGGAGGAAGCAGATTCGAAAGTAGCTTTCGAAAGAGAATCGTAAAGATACCTGGAAAGGTACCAGGACTTTCGGGATTGGGGAGGGGTGTGGTGAAGAGAAGCTGGGGTGGGGGGGGGGGGGGGGAAGGGGGGGGGGCAATCATTTAAGACTGAGATAAGGAGAAATGTCTTCATTCAGAGGGTTGCGAATCTTTGGCATGGTCTACCCCAAATGGCCTCCTTCTGCACTGTAAATTCTATGATAATCTATGATTAATCTAGGACAAAGGTTCGGCACAACATCGTGGCCGAAGGGCCTGTTCTGTGCTGTATTTTTCTATGTTCTATGTATGTTCTATGATCAGCCAATGGTCGTTCAAAATGGTGAACCCCAGAGGAAAATGGGAAATAAGAATACTGGTCCAAACTGTTTTATTCCTTTTTATGAGGCAGTCTAGGTTTAATTCCTGCTCCTATTTCTCATCTTGTGCTGTGTGATTCGATACTAATTCTGAGAGTTGCCCATCTCTAATGCCCCTTGAGAAGATGGTGTGAGTCGGGCAGTCCCCGTGGTGTTGGTGCCTGGATCTGTGAGGGAATTCCAGGATTCCGAACTCTGTGACAATGCAGGAATGGCGACGTTTGTCCAAGTCAGGATAGTGGTTGAATATCAGAGGGATTCAGGAGTGATGGTATTCCCAGGGGCCTGCTGCCCTTGTCCTTCTAGATGGCCAAGGTCGTGGAGTTTGGGAGGACTGGCATGGCGCTACATCTCATCCTCTCAATACTCGTTATGAAGCTCCTTAGAATCTTTCCTGAACTAAAGGGGCGACACAAATGCAAGCTGTTAGAATCATCGAGTTTACAGTGCAGAAGGAGGCCATTCGGCCCATTGGGTCTGCACCGGCCCTTGGAAAGAGCACCCGGCTTAAGCCCACACCCCCACCTTATCCCCGTAACCCAGTAACCCCACCTGACCTTTTGGACACAAAGGGGCAATTTAGCGTGGCACACGGGGCTAGGATTTAGGGGACATAGCAAACTTGGAAGGTTGTGGGGCTGGAGGTGGTTATAGTGGAGATGAGGCAGGCCGGAGTGAGGCCGTGGCAGGAACTGAACACTGAGATGATGAGCTGCTGCCGTGGGGTGGGGGGTGGAAGCCACAACCGAACAGTGAGCACGGGGTGGGGGGGGGGGGGGGGGGGGGGGGGGGGGCAGCGAGCGATGGCTGTGTGGAACCTGGTCGGAGATGGGACACCAGCATCGGACGAGGTGAAAAACATTTGTGGGCTGGTTGGGATTTTACAGCAATCGGGCAGCAGCCTGTGTTGTCGCTTCATTTGGAATCTGCAGATTTATTCAATTGAAATAACCCCGGCGTTGTGGAAGCAGATTCAGGAGCTGTTACTGCGAACCGACCTGTGCACTCTGCCTGACATTTCACCGTCATTAGATGGAAGCCAGGATACTTCAAAGGGGTTTTTGCAAAATGTGAACTGCCAGGAGCAGACAGCCAGTCACCAGACTGATCTGAAAGGAGAGTTGTCAAAGGCATCACCCTGGTCTGTCTCTCTCACACTTCAACCTCCCACTTGCCCTTCAGCCTCTGCCTCCTCTGTGTTAGGGCGAATTTCAGTAGGTCAGAACATAACTGGTCGCTCGATTAAGAATTTCACCTGTCCCACACCCCCTTGTGTAGGGGCGTCGATGCCAATACCGTTGGGCACAGGAGCTGCAGCCGCCACCTTGGTCGAGGGACCTGCACGGATGGCGATGAATCCCCTTCCTCTCTTCGCTGGCCCCTCGAGCTCGGAGGATGTGACGCCAACACGTTTTAAATCGCGGTTTTAATGTAAACCCGCAGATATTGTCACATCGTGTGGTGGCTTGTTACACCTCTCATACAATACATCATCCTTACACAAACTCAGCTTTTACTGAACAACCTCCCATTGATGGGTAACCCCGGCTTGATCCTAGAATAGGTCAGCAGTGGGCAATCGGTACCACGCTATCATAAAGTGTGCAGAAAAGAAGGAAAACAAAGACCTGAATTTCTCTAGCGCCATTCATGCTGTTAGGCATGGATCCAATTGGGGAGGGGGGGGGGGGGGTGAGAGTCATGCTTGAAAATGGATATAATTTACACATTTCATAGATTATCATAGAATTTACAGTGCAGAAGGAGGCCATTCGGCCCATCGAGTTTGCACCGGCTCCTGGAAAGAGCACCCTACCCAAGGTCAACACCGCCACCCTATCCCCATAACCCAGTAACCCCACCCAACACTTAGGGCAATTTTGGACACTAAGGGCAATTTATCATGGCCAATCCACCCAACCTGCACATTTTTCGACTGTGGGAGGAAACCGGAGCACCCGGAGGAAACCCACGCAGACACGGGGAGGATGTGCAAACTCCGCACAGACAGTGACCCAAGCCGGAATCGAACCTGGAACCCTGGAGCTGTGAAGCAATTGTGCTAACCATCGTGCTACCGTGCTGCAGGATGTTGGTGCGTCTTGTCTTATTGGTCTGCTTATTTAAGGAAAGCAGTAAATGCGTTAGAAGCAAGTCAGAGAGGGTTTATTGGATTAATACCAGGAATGCGCGGGTTGACTTATGAGGAAACGGTGAGGTTAGGCTTGTATCCACTGGACTTTAGAAGAATAAAGGGCGACTTGATCAAAACCTTTACAATCCTGAGGGGTCTTGACAGGGTGGGGGTGGAGAGGATGTTTCCTCTTGTGGAAGAATCTAGAACCAGGGGTCACTTGTTGAAGACAGAACCTGAGGGGAATTATTTTTGCTCAGAGGGCCTTGAGTCTCGAGAACTCTTTCAAAATACAGCAGAAGCAGAATCTGAATAGTTTTAAAGTAGAGGTGGATAGATTCTTAATTAACAAGGGGGTGAAAGGTTATCAGGCATAGGCAGGACCGTGGGTTTGAGCCGACAGTCAGATCAGCCGCGAACTTATCAAATTGCGGAACAGGCCCGACGGGCCGAGTGGCCTACTCCTGCTCCTAATTCGCATGTTTGGTGAGGTGAAGGGAAGGTAGCGAATCCCGGCCTGTCCCAAACCCAGCGGCAGGGAGGGGTAAACCAGCCAGGATTCCAGGCGGCCAGGCAGCAATCCAAACCGTGGCAAGTGAGTTGAGTGGTTGACAAGTGTCAGCCTCGGCTGGGATGGCCCTGACCTCCACCCCCACCCCACCATCTCCCAAGCACTGCTTATCCAAGCCAAATAGCCCAGGCGGCAACCCTACCCACTCGGGCAGTAGAATAAATTAATATTGCATCTCGTATCAGTCCCAAAGGTCTTCACAGCCATATTTTCTAAAGGTAATTTACCGCCATAATGTGTGGAAGCGTATTCTGTTGGAGGGCAACAGTTCGGAAAAAGAATGGCGTCACGTTTTACCGATATTCTGTTGATCCAATTGTCTCGCAATAGTGTTACTTGGCAACCAGCACTGTACTGAGCCTCTCATACCATCTACAACTAAATTAGGTTTAGTAAATCTCAACTTTCAGTGTTTTGATTGACTTCATTCTGTTTTCATTCATGAATCGATAAATTACGGGGCAGCACGGTGGCTCAGTGGGTTAGCCCTGCTGCCTCACGGCGCCGAGGTCCCAGGTTTGATCCCGGCTCTGGGTCACTGTCCGTGTGGAGTTTGCACATTCTCCCCGTGTCTGTGTGGGTCTCACCCCCACAACCCAGAGATGTGCAGGGTAGGTGGATTGGCCACGCTAAATTGCCCCACAATTGGAAAAATGAATTGGGTACTCAAAATTTTTTTTTTTTTAAATGAATCGATAAATTACATGATAGCGGAGAATTGTGCGGCATGAAGGAGAGATGGTGAAATCGATTGACGTGCGTTAATGTAAATGAGTGATCTGCTTCTGTTAAGTAACTCGCAGAGGACTCCCTTAGGAAGCCCCAACCTTAACGTCCAGGCTGAAGTGGAGTGGACAACAGAGCGATTAAATCTGCCAACATCACAGTGAGTTATCCACAGGAGGCCAAAGGGGCTGACACGGGGAGAAGGTGCCACATGATCATAGCAGTTTTAGAACCAGCTACTTTTAGGCCGGTGCTGTTTAGCTGCCACTCAACCCTTCCCCCCCCCCCCCCCCCCCTCCCCCCTCCCCCAGACACGCTCAATTCATTTAACAAGAAGATAAGGAGCCTGGTTTATGACCTTCCCCTGTTTTGCAGGGGAGATACTGCTCTATTCCAGGTGAGGGGCCGTTACGTGTTGAGCAAATAACAGGCCTCTGGCCTACAGTCAGGAGGGCTCAGTGTGGGCTGCACTCACTGTGTGCAGGCTCTCGGGAGCTACAGCACTCTCCATGTGGCACTGCATGAGCCAAGTGCCCCTTAACCTCCAACAACAACTTGCATTTACATAGAGCCGTTAGCTAATGAAATGTCCCAAAGCACTTCACAGAGGCATTATAAATACTGAGACACAATTAGGGCAATATTAGGTCACGTGGCCATGACTCAGTCAAAAAGGCGAGTTTTAAGGAGCATCTTAAAGGGAGGAAAGCGAGGGCAGAGCCAGGGCCTAGACAACTGAAGGCATGCCAGGCAGGGTTGCCAACCCTCCAGGATTGGCCTGGAGTCTCCGGGAACTGAAGATCAATCTCCAGAACACCTCAGCGTGCAGCCCTCGCGAAAAATCATCAGGAGATTAAAAAAACTGTTATTTTTGTCATTTTCTCTGACCATTTTTCTCTGCCTTCAATAAAAATACTGAAAATGGGGGGGGAAAGTCTGTTTGACTGACAGCCAAGCATCATCTAATCGGGGTAATGAGTTCTTTTGGTTTCCAGTTGGTGTAGGGAGATCCTGCGTCACAAGGGGGATTGTGTTGGCCGACTGATGTCTGGAGCATGTGGAGAAAGAAGTCATGTGATGACAGATCCAGGAATACATTTAATCACAGTTGGTAACCGGAGCGAACAATGGTGGAGCGATTAAAATCAAGGATGCCCACGGGGCCAGAGTTAGAGGTGCGCAGAGATCTCCGTGGGCTGTGGGGCTGGAGGAGATGACAGGGGAAGAGCAAGGAGGTGTCTGAAATCGATGCCCGTCTTGTTCATTGGGAGGGCGCGAGGCGGAGAAGAAATGAAACGGGAGATAGTGAGACGCAAAGAGGCAGGACAACTCCTTCAGGTCCTTCAGGCTCTGGCATTCACCTCCTCAACTGAGTCTCCCCATAACTTCAGAGCCATCCTCAAACCTGAGTTCAAGACTCGGGGCGGAATTCCCCCGATCCGCCCACGGCAGGTTTGACGGAAGGCCGGCACGGAGAATCTGGAAGGAGCCAAAAAGTAGGAAATCCGCTGGCGAAGAATTGGAACAGAAGGAAAAATGGGAGATCGGGGAGGTAAGGGGGGGAATGGAGAGAGAGAGAGAGAGAGAGAGAGAGAGCGATGGAGCAGGCAGATGGGAGAGGTGGAGGGAGAGAGATGGAGCAGCGGGATGGGAGAGGTGGAGGGAGAGAGATGGAGCAGCGAGATGGGAGAAATGGAGAGAGAGAGATGGAATAGGGAGATGGGAGAGGTGGAGGGAGAAATGGAGAGAGCGAGATGGAGCAGCGAGATGGGAGAGGTGGAGGGAGAGAGATGGAGCAGGGAGATGGGAGAGGTGGAGGGAGAGAGATGGAGCAGGCAGATGGGAGAGGTGGAGGGAGAGAGATGGAGCAGCGAGATGGGAGAGGTGGAGGGAGAGAGATGGAGCAGCGAGATGGGAGAGGTGGAGGGAGAGAGATGGAGCAGCAAGATGGGAGAGGTGGAGGGAGAGAGATGGAGCAGCGAGATGGGAGAGGTGGAGGGAGAGAGATGGAGCAGCGAGATGGGAGAGGTGGAGGGAGAGAGATGGAGCAGGGAGATGGGAGAGGTGGAGGAAGAAATGGAGAGAGAGAGATGGAGCAGGGAGATGGGAGAGGTGGAGGGAGAGAGATGGAGCAGCGAGATGGGAGAGGTGGAGGGAGAGAGATGGAGCAGGGAGATGGGAGAGGTGGAGGAAGAAATGGAGAGAGAGAGATGGAGCAGGGAGATGGGAGAGGTGGAGGGAGAGAGATGGAGCAGGGAGATGGGAGAGGTGGAGGAAGAAATGGAGAGAGAGAGATGGAGCAGGCAGATGGGAGAGGTGGAGGGAGAGAGATGGAGCAGCGGGATGGGAGAGGTGGAGGGAGAGAGATGGAGCAACGGGATGGGAGAGGTGGAGGGAGAAATGGAGAGAGAGATGGAGCAGGGAGATGGATGGGGAAATGGAGAAAGAGGATGTTCTCGGGAAATAGGGGCGGCTCAGTTACACTTAAATAACTACTTCCTTGGTTGAGGAACATTCTCAATTTCTTGCTGCCTTCAGAGTTTGTGGAAGTCTTCAGAACAACAGCCCCGGCACAGAATGATGCTCCGCGTGCCCAATAACTCTTTGAAAAAAGACAAGATACGGTGTTTTATATTCAGATTACACACCCTCTTTCAGGCAAGTGCTGAATCGAGCTGAGGTAAAATTCATCAAGCTATCAGACTTCCAATGCTTCAGCATTCCTAACCTGCCAGTCTTGATAGTGAATGAAGCTATTCAACCAAGGTGGGCATCAGGATCACAGCAGAAACCACGACGTCAGCTAATATCCAAACATGCAAGACTCACGGATACATGCATGCACGCGAACATTAACTTTTTCTTCTTTCATGGGAGGTGTCACTGGCTAGGCCATTATTTATTGCCCGTCCTTAATTGCCCTCGAGAACAAAGAACAAAGAAAAGTACAGCACAGGAACAGGCCCTTCAGCCCTCCAAGCCCGTGCCCACAATGCTGCCCGTCGAAACTAAAATCTTCTACACTTCCTGGCTCCATATCCCTCTATTCCCATCCCATTCATGTATTTGTCATAATGCCCCTGAAATGTCACTATCGTCCCTGCTTCCACCACCTCCTCTGGCAGCGAGTTCCAGGCACCCACTACCCTCTGTGTAAAAAACTTGCCTCGTACATCTCCTCTAAACCTTGCCCCTCGCACCTTAAACCTATGCCCCCTAGTAATTGACCCCTCTACCCTGGGGAAAAGCCTCTGTCTATCCACTCTGTCTATGCCCCTCATAATTTTGTAGACCTCTATCAGGTCGCCCCTCAACCTCCGTCGTTCCAGTGAGAACAAACTGAGTTTATTCAACCGCTCCTCATAGCTAATGCCCTCCATACCAGGCAACATCCTGGTAAATCTCTTCTGCACCCTCTCTAAAGCCTGCACATCCTTCTGGTAGTGTGGCGACCAGAATTGAACACTATACTCCAAGTGTGGCCTATCAAAGGTCCTATACAGCTGCAACATGACTTGCCAATTCTTATACTCAATGCCCCGGCCAATGAAGGCAAGCATGCCGTATGCCTTCTTGACTACCTTCTCCACCTGTGTTGCCCCTTTCAGTGACCTGTGGACCTGTACACCTAGATCTCTCTGACTGTCAATACTCTTGAGGGTTCTACCATTCACTGTATATTCCCTACCTGTAGTAGACCTTCCAAAATGCATTACCTCACATTTGTCCAGATTAAACTCCACCTGCCAAGTCTCCAAATGATCTAAATCCTGCTGTATCCTCTGACAGTCCTCATCGCTATCCACAATTCCACCAACCTTTGTGTCATCTGCAAACTTTTCTCCAAATAATTTATATATACTACGAACAGCAAAGGTCCCAGCACTGATCCCTGTGGAACACCACTAGTCAAAGACCTCCAATTAGAAAAGCACCCTTCCATTGCTACTCTCTGCCTTCTATGACCTAGCCAGTTCTGTATCCATCTTACCAGCTCACCCCTGATCCCGTGTGACTTCACCTTTTGTACCAGTCTACCATGAGGGACCTTACCAAAGGCCTTACTGAAGTC
This sequence comes from Scyliorhinus canicula, assembly GCF_902713615.1. Taxonomy (NCBI): domain Eukaryota; kingdom Metazoa; phylum Chordata; class Chondrichthyes; order Carcharhiniformes; family Scyliorhinidae; genus Scyliorhinus; species Scyliorhinus canicula. The sequence continues at coordinate 294,680,329 of NC_052146.1, forward strand.
CATATAGACAACATCCACTGCCCTACCTGCATCAATCACCTTTGTGACCTCTTCGAAAAACTCTTATCAAATTAGTGAGACACGACCTCCCCTTCACAAAACCGTGCTGCCTCTCGCTAATATGTCCACTTGCTTCCAAATGGGAGTAGATCCTGTCTCGAAGAATTCTCCCCAGTAATTTCCCTACCACTGACGTAAGGCTCACCGGCCTGTAGTTCCCTGGATTATCTTTGCTACACTTCTTAAACAAAGGAACAACACTGGCTCTTCTCCAGTCCTCTGGGACATCCCCTGAAGACAGTGAGGATCCAAAGATTTCTGTCAAGGCCTCAGCAATTTTCTCTCTAGCCTCCTTCAGTATTCTGGGGTAGATCCCATCAGGCCCTGGGGACTTATCTACCTTAATATTTTTCAAGACGCCCAACACCTCGTCTTTTTGGATCTCTGCACACCCTTCTCCAGACTCAGCATCCACCAATTCCTTCTCTTTGGTGAATACTGATGCATTGTATTCATGTCGTACCTCGCCCATTTCCTCTGGCTCCACACATAGATTCCTTTGCCTATCCTTCAGTGGGCCAACCCTTTCCCTGGCTACCCTCTTGCAGAGCCACTGCACATCCACAGAACCAGTGCCAGCAAAGCACTTCTGCAGAGCCAGTGCATGTCTGAAGAGCCAGGGCACAACCAAAGAACCGGTACACACCCAGAGCCGGTACACACCCAGAGCCGGTACACACCCAAAGAGCCGGTACACATCCAGAGCCGGTACACACCCAGAGCTGGTACACACCCAGAGCCGGTACACACCCAGAGCCGGTACATACCCAGAGCCGGTACACACCCAGAGCCGGTACACACCCAGAGCCGGTACACACCCAGAGCCGGTACACACCCAGAGCCGGTACATACCCAGAGCCGGTACACACCCAGAGCTGGTACACACCCAGAGCTGGTACACACCCAGAGCCAGTACACATCCAGAGCCGGTACACATCCAGAGCCGGTACACACCCAGAGCTGGTACACACCCAGAGCCGGTACACATCCAGAGCTGGTACACACCCAGAGCCGGTACACACCCAGAGCCGGTACACACCCAGAGCCGGTACACACCCAGAGCCGGTACACATCCAGAGCCGGTACACATCCAGAGCCGGTACACACCCAGAGCTGGTACACACCCAGAGCCGGTACACATCCAGAGCTGGTACACACCCAGAGCCGGTACACACCCAGAGCCGGTACACACCCAGAGCCGGTACACACCCAGAGCTGGTACACATCCAGAGCCGGTACACACCCAGAGCCGGTACACACCCAGAGCCGGTACACACCCAGAGCTGGTACACACCCAGAGCCGGTACACACCCAGAGCCGGTACACACCCAGAGCTGGTACACACAAAGAGCTGGTACACACCCAGAGCCGGTACACACCCAGAGCCGGTACACACCCAGAGCCGGTACACACCCAGAGCTGGTACACACAAAGAGCTGGTACACACCCAGAGCCGGTACACACCCAGAGCCGGTACACACCCAGAGCTGGTACACACCCAGAGCCAGTACACACCCAGAGCCGGTACACACCCAGAGCCGGTACACACCCAGAGCTGGTACACACCCAGAGCCAGTACACACCCAGAGCCAGTACACACCCAGAGCCGGTACACACCCAAAGAACCGGTACACACCCAGAGCCGGTACACACCCAGAGCCGGTACACACCCAGAGCCGGTACACACCCAGAGCCGGTACACACCCAGAGCCGGTACACACCCAGAGCCGGTACACACCCAGAGCCGGTACACACCCAGAGCTGGTACACACCCAGAGCTGGTACACACCCAGAGCCGGTACACACCCAGAGCCGGTACATACCCAGAGCCGGTACACACCCAGAGCCGGTACACACTCAGAGCTGGTACACACCCAGAGCCGGTACACACCCAGAGCTGGTACACACCCAGAGCCGGTACACACCCAGAGCCCGTACACACCCTGAGCCGGTACACACCCAAAGAGCCGGTATACACCCAGAGCTGGTACACACCCAGAGCCGGTACACACGCAAAGAGCCAGTACACACCCAGAGCTGGTACACACCCAGAGCTGGTACACACCCAGAGCCGCTACACACCAAGAGCCGGTACACACGCAAAGAGCCAGTACACACACAGAGCTGGTACACACCCAGAGCCAGTACACACCCAGAGCCAGTACACACCCAGAGCCGGTACACACCCAGAGCTGGTACACACCCAGAGCCGGTACACACCCAGAGCCGGTACACACCCAAAGAGCCGGTACACACCCAGAGCCAGTACACACCCAGAGCCGGTACACACCCAGAGCTGGTACACACCCAGAGCCGGTACACACCCAGAGCCGGTACACACCCAGAGCCGGTACACACCCAGAGCTGGTACACACCCAGAGCCAGTACACACCCAGAGCCGGTACACACCCAGAGCCGGTACTCACCCAGAGCCAGTACACACCCAAAGAGCTACACCCTGAGCCGGTACACACCCAGAGCCGGTACACACCCAGAGCTGGTACACACCCAGAGCTGGTACACACCCAGAGCCGGTACACACCCAGAGCTGGTACACACCTAGAGCCGGTACACACCCAGAGCTGGTACACACCCAGAGCCGGTACACACCCAGAGCTGGTACACACCCAGAGCCGGTACGCACCCAGAGCCAGTACACACCCAGAGCCGGTACACACCCAGAGCCGGTACACACCCAGAGCCGGTACATACCCAGAGCTGGTACACACCCAGAGCTGGTACACACCCAGAGCCGGTACATACCCAGAGCTGGTACACACCCAGAGCCAGTACACACCCAGAGCTGGTACACACCCTGAGCCGGTACACACCCAAAGAGCCGGTACACACCCAGAGCTGGTACACACCCAGAGCCAGTACACACCCAGAGCTGGTACACACCCAGAGCCGGTACACACCCAGAGCTGGTACACACCCAGAGCTGGTACACACCCAGAGCCAGTACACACCCAGAGCCGGTACACACCCAGAGCTGGTACACACCCAGAGCTGGTACACACCCAGAGCCGGTACACACCCAGAGCCGGTACACACCCAGAGCTGGTACACACCCAGAGCCGGTACACACCCAGAGCCGGTATACACCCAGAGCTGGTACACACCCAGAGCCGGTACATACCCAGAGCCGGTACACACCCAGAGCCGGTACACACCCAGAGCCGGTACACACGCAGAGCTGGTACACACCCAGAGCCGGTACACACCCAGAGCTGGTACACACCCAGAGCCGGTACACACCCAGAGCTGGTACACACCCAGAGCCGGTACGCACCCAGAGCCGGTACACACCCAGAGCCGGTACACACCCAGAGCCGGTACACACCCAGAGCCGGTACACACCCAGAGCTGGTACACACCCAGAGCTGGTACACACCCAGAGCCGGTACACACCCAGAGCTACACCCAGAGCCAGTACACACCCAGAGCCAGTACACACCCAGAGCCGGTACACACGCAGAGCTACACCCAGAGCCGGTACACACCCAGAGCCAGTACACACCCAGAGCTACACCCAGAGCCAGTACACACCCAGAGCCGGTACACACCCAGAGCTGGTACACACCCAGAGCCGGTACGCACCCAGAGCCAGTACACACCCAGAGCCGGTACACACCCAGAGCCGGTACACACCCAGAGCCGGTACATACCCAGAGCTGGTACACACCCAGAGCTGGTACACACCCAGAGCCGGTACATACCCAGAGCTGGTACACACCCAGAGCCAGTACACACCCAGAGCTGGTACACACCCTGAGCCGGTACACACCCAAAGAGCCGGTACACACCCAGAGCTGGTACACACCCAGAGCCAGTACACACCCAGAGCTGGTACACACCCAGAGCCGGTACACACCCAGAGCCGGTACACACCCAGAGCCGGTACACACCCAGAGCTGGTACACACCCAGAGCTGGTACACACCCAGAGCCAGTACACACCCAGAGCCGGTACACACCCAGAGCTGGTACACACCCAGAGCTGGTACACACCCAGAGCCGGTACACACCCAGAGCCGGTACACACCCAGAGCTGGTACACACCCAGAGCCGGTACACACCCAGAGCCGGTATACACCCAGAGCTGGTACACACCCAGAGCCGGTACATACCCAGAGCCGGTACACACCCAGAGCCGGTACACACCCAGAGCCGGTACACACGCAGAGCTGGTACACACCCAGAGCCGGTACACACCCAGAGCTGGTACACACCCAGAGCCGGTACGCACCCAGAGCCGGTACACACCCAGAGCTGGTACACACCCAGAGCCGGTACACACCCAGAGCTGGTACACACCCAGAGCCGGTACACACCCAGAGCTGGTACACACCCAGAGCCGGTACACACCCAGAGCCAGTACACACCCAGAGCCGGTACACACCCAGAGCCGGTACACACCCAGAGCCGGTACACACCCAGAGCCGGTACACACCCAGAGCTGGTACACACCCAGAGCCAGTACACACCCAGAGCTACACCCAGAGCCAGTACACACCCAGAGCCGGTACACACGCAGAGCTACACCCAGAGCCGGTACACACCCAGAGCCAGTACACACCCAGAGCCGGTACACACCCAGAGCCAGTACACACCCAGAGCTACACCCAGAGCCAGTACACACCCAGAGCCAGTACACACCCAGAGCCGGTACACACCCAGAGCCGGTACACACCCAGAGCTACACCCAGAGCCAGTACACACCCAGAGCTACACCCAGAGCCAGTACACACCCAGAGCTACACCCAGAGCCGGTACACACCCAGAGCTACACCCAGAGCCAGTACACACCCAGAGCCGGTACACACCCAGAGCTACACCCAGAGCCAGTACACACCCAGAGCTACACCCAGAGCCGGTACACACCCAGAGCCGGTACATACCCAGAGCTACACCCAGAGCCAGTACACACCCAGAGCTACACCCAGAGCCGGTACACACCCAGAGCCGGTACACACCCAGAGCTACACCCAGAGCCAGTACACACCCAGAGCTACACCCAGAGCCAGTACACACCCAGAGCTACACCCAGAGCCAGTACACACCCAGAGCCGTTGCGCCAGTGTAAGTTAACCCAACAGAACAGCAGAGAAAATGAAGCAGCTGTGTAACAGCACTGCACTGAGGTAGTCGGATATGCCAGTGAACCGTTAAACATTAAACCCAACCACACAGAGCCCCGCAGCATCGTCCAGCCTAATATACAACCTGACTGATAACTTCTGTACCCAAAACAATCAGCCTTATCCCACCTGTTATCCAGGCTGAACAAACAGGTGCCACCATCAAATGAACCCATCTAAATATGCCCATCCACAGCAGATGGCAAAAGAACTGGCACAACATTGGCATTTTCCGCACTGACGAAAACAAAGAACCTGAGGCTGTAAAATCGACCGTCAACTCTAAAATGAACGAATACATCACGAAAACAGGTAAAAGGAATCACGGTGCTCATTTGAAATAGAAAAACCCATTTACATTCCTGGAGTTTTGCCATGAAATGTAACGGTTCTGCCTTTTGGGACAGGTCAGCAGGATGGATGAGGGATAACCATACACAAAGGAATGTGCCCTCACTTTCCAGAGGATGCACACTGTACACACCCTCAATGGATGAGCTGGGCGCTATCACAGGAGGGATATCCTCACTTACCAGCTGTGACTAAACCAGGCATGCCAATACCGTGGGAAGAGTAGCCATAACTCCTGGAGAAGCTGCCAGGTCCATTCTAACAGCAGGCCTAACAACAAGATGTCTTGATCACTTCCAGAGCCTAAGGCCATCGGCAGTGGAGCGATTTTCCTGAATTTTGAAATTCCCTTGTGTTCTGAGTCCCTCCCTATCCCTGGGATCATCCAAGATATCTGCATTCCTCAAACTCCAGCCTGAAAATGAAAATCATTTCTTGTCACAAGTAGGCTTCAAATGAAGTTACTGTGAAAAGCCCCTAGTCGCCACATTCCGGCGCCTGTCCGGGGAGGCTGGTACAGGAATTGAACCGTGCTGCTGGCCTGCCTTGGTCTGCTTTCAAAGCCAGCGATTTAGCTCTGTGCTAAATAGGTATCCCCAATTTTAATTGTTCCGCCATTGGAGACTGTGCCTTCAGTTAGGCCCCTGGAATCCCTTCCTTAGGCATCTAGGCCTCCCTTTCTTTCTCACTTTCCTCCTTTAAGACACTTCCTAAAATCTGCTTCTTTGACCAAGCTTTTGGTCATCTGCCCTAATGTCACTTGATTGAATTGTATGATGCTCCTGTGAAGCATTTTGGGACCTTTTATTTTGCGGAAGGTGACATAAATACAGGTTGTTGTTGTTGATTGAAATGGAGGATGGTCAACAGGGTTGCCAACCCTTCAGTATCGGTGTGGAGTCTCCAGAAATGAAAGATCAATCTCCAGTACACTCCTGGATAAAAATACAGAAGGTGGCCATTTGGCCCATCAGGCCTGCATCGACCCTCTGAAAGAGTACCCTACCTAGGCCCACCCTGCCCACCGAACCTGCACAGGTTTGGGCACTAAGGGGAAATTTAGCATGACTGCTCCACCTAACCGGCACATCTTTGGACTGTGGGAGGAAACCAGAGCACCCGGAGGAAACCCACGCACACACGGGGAGAACATGCAAAGTCCATCCAGTCACCCGAGGCCGGAATTGAATCCGGGTCCCTGGCGCTGTGATGCAGCAGTGCTAACCATTCTGCCACCGTGCACCCAATCATCAGGAAGTTAAAAATAGATTTTTTTTCTTTTCCACAAGTACCTTATGAGCGTTTCCCTGAAGTTGGTGCAAGCTCGGATACTGGGTTCACTCGAGTTTGCAGTGTAGGCCCAGGGCCATACCTGTCTGAAAACGCCCAATCTGATCTGATCTGGGACGTTTGCAGTGGATATATATGGAAGGCCAACCAGCAAACAAATGCTTGGAATAAAACCTCAGAAGGCACTCACTGGACACGGGAGGGGGGGGTTTGCCCCCCGGCGGCATGTCTCATGGCAGCGGCCCGCTTTTGGCCAGCGGGGGGATGTTCTGGTCGCGCCGTTGCCCCCACCCCCACCCCCAACCCGGTCAGGCCACCAACAGATGGGCTCCGTCGTTGGCGGGACTGGAAAATCCAGATGGCGGGAATGGAGGAAAATATCAGCCAATGCTTGCATGCGTGCGCGACTGTAGTGATATGTCCTTTGGCAAGGGCTCACCGCCATTTTATACAACCTGTCAATAGTGGAGGTGAGGCCTCACCCCCTCCACTCCCACGTCAATCAGTCGGCGGCCACACAGTGGTTAGCACTGCTGCATCACAGCGCCAGGGACCCGGGTTCGATTCCGGCCTTGGGGTGACTGTGTGGAGTTTGCAGGTTCTCTCCGTGTCTGCGTGAGTTTCTTCCGATGCTCCAGTTTCTTTCCACAGTCCAAAGATGCGCAGGTTAGGTGGATTAACCAGGCCAAACTGACCCTTGATGTGGTTAGGTAGGGTTATGGGGATAGAGAGGGGGAGTGGGCCTGGGTGGGGTACTCTTTCGGAGGGTCGGTGCAGACTCGATGGGCCGAATGACCTCCTCTTGCAGGGACGCTTTGAGTGAGAAGACCTCGACAGGACACGAGGCCTGGTTTGATCTATCGGAGGCAGATTTCCAACGCCGCGTAGTGGGTAAAATCGGGAACGTTTCCAGGAGACGCGAGGACCTGTTGGGGGTGAGACAGGAGCTGGACGCTGCAAAGAGGAGAATTTGGGTACATCCTCCTTCGAGCAGACTGGGTCACGCGGAGGTTTGCGAGAGGCATTGAAAACCATGAAGAGTGCCGATTGAGTAAATAAGGTGAAACCGGTAGGACGCTTGGCAACCAAGGGATAGAGATTTAAGATTAATTAGCAATGAAATCAGCACAGACTTGTGAGGAAAATAAACGCTCGGCGAGTTGTTGAGATCCAGAACACGCTGCCCAAAAGGATGCTGGAAGCGGATTCAATATTAACCTCCAAAAAGAGATCTGAATCAACCAGGGTGACAGAAAGATTTGCATTTATTTGGCACCTTTACGCCCTCAGAATGGCCCACGGCGCTTTACAGTGAGCAAAGCATTTTAAAAACATCATCACCATTTTAATGTAGGAAATACGACAACCAATTTACACACAGCAAGCTCCCACCAACAACAACCTGAGACAGACCGTAACAATCAGCTTTGGTGATGTTGCTTGAGGGATAAACATCGGCCGGGGAGAACTGCCATGATTTTATTTTAAGTAGAACCTCGAGGTCTTCCACGTCCGCCAGAGAGGGAAGGAAGACAGGGTCGGAGAATCTCCAGGGCGGGCACGAATCGCGCCAGTCCGCCGATTCTCCGGTGAGTGCAGAACCGGCGCCATTGGCGCTGGCGCGGTCGGGGGCCGCTCTACGGGGCCCCCTCCCCGGTGATTCTCCGCACCGGATGGGCCGAGCGGCTACGCAACAAAATCCGACTCCCGCCGGCACCGTTCACATCTGCTCATAACCAGCGGGGCCTCGGCGTGGATGCATCTGGGGGTGGCCTGGTGGGGGAGGAGGGGGGTCCCTGACCCCGGGGGTATCTCCGCTGTGGCCTGGACCGCGATCGGGGCCTACCGATCGGCAGGCCGGCCTCTCGGGCTGGGGGCCTCTTTTGTTCCACGCAGGCCCCTGTAGCCCTACGCCATGTTGCGTCGGGGCCGACGCGGAGAAGGGAGCCACCGCGCATGCGCGCATTGGCGCCGGTCCCACTGCGCATGTGCAGATCCGCGACGCCCCTGTGACGCGGGGGATCGGCTGCTGGAGCGGCGTGGGTCGCTCCAGAGCCTTGCTGGGCCCCTGTAGGGGTCAGAATCGCTGCTCCTGAGGCCGTGTTGACGCCGTCGAGAAACGCGACGGTATTTACGATGGCGTCAACACTTAGCCTCAGGATCAGAGAATCCCGCCCACGGTCTCTCACTTTGAATTCTCAGTCGAGGCAGCACCTCCAGCAGGACGGCACTCCCTCGGTACCACACCAGAGTACCCAACAGGGAAATGGGTGCAGGGCCGGGCTGGGACAGCAGGAGTATGAGGCTAATTGGGCAGCTCTTTCTAAGAGCAGGCATCAGTCATGATGGACTAAATAGTCTCCTTGGTGCCGTGTGATTCTATGAAGGAGGGGACGGGGGGGCATCCATCAGGCGAGGTGCATTTATTTGTGCTGAGATTGAACTGATGAAAAAATACATTAGCTGGTGGTTGGCCACTCGGGCCCTTGGCTTTTAAGTAATGGAACCACATTGTGTGTCACCTGGCAGTACTTTGCTCACAATAAATCAGATCAAATATAAAGAAAGGGAGACACATAAAGGCCTGAGAATTAAATACATCACCATTAAACACTCACAGGAAACAAGGCAGGTTTTTCTGAGGCATTATCATATGAATCATTTGAGTTGAGAGACGTGACCAGCATCTAGGAACGAGAATGAAAGAATTTATTCACCCACGACGGGTCCTTCAGCCAAGCTTTCAGGTGAAAGTCTCTGAATGCGTCGAGTTAAATTCACATTTAAAACTGATGGTCACTTAGATAACCGGGGGTGGTGGAGGGGGGGGGGGCATATTGTGGAGACTGTCGATGCTCTCTGCCGCACCACTCCCCACTCCCACCAATACCTCCCTCCAGAACACTCCCAGCTCTTCCAATCCTGGCCTGGGGGATTTGGCAGCAGCGTAGTGGTATGGCCACTGCCCTCATAATCCAGTAGGCCCAAAGCAATCCTCTGGGGGCACACGGCCTCAAATCCCAACACAGTAGAAGCAGCCTAAATTCCAAGTAATAGATCTGGAATTAAAAGCTGCTCACAACAATGGAGACTATCTCTGGTCCCCTACTTTAGGGAAGGGAATTCTGCCGTCCGTACCCCCGGGGTCTGGCCTGACTCCAGCCCCCACAGCAAATGTAGTTGACTCTTAAACAGCCCGGCCTGGTCACTCAGGCTGCAAAATCTACCGCACGGTGGGTGTACCTACACCACAGGGACTGCAGTGGTCACAAAGGCGGCTCACCCACAACCTTCTCAAGGGCAATTAGGAATGGGCGATAAATGCTGGCCCAGGCAGTGATGGAATAAATAATAAGTTCCTAGGATGGTGGTTTCCAGCAGGAGGCAGTCGTGATCAGGCACGTTGGGATTGTGGTTGAGGGTGGCGTTCAGCTCCTCTGAATGACCTCCTTCCTCTGTGGCGTGCGCACCACAGTAGGTTTCAATCTTACTGGTGAACCTCGAGAGGCCAAAATGGAAGAGCTGTTTTTCACCACTCTGTTAGCCTTAGCAGATTGCGTGAGGTAACTTCGGGGGGTACATCAACGGCCACATGGAGACCAATCAATATAAAAGCAACTCCCCCAAAAGCTGATTCAGAAAATGGTCTACACCCGGCACTTGCAAATAAAAGGCTGACACTCCTGGGCAGTCCTGAGGGAGTGCTGCATTGTTGGAGGTGCCTGATCTGTTCCTGGCTCTTGCCAAGATTTTCCCAGGGGCAGGATCCCTGCGGCAGAGGATGCCCACCTGTTCCCAGCGGATGACCGGTATGGAAATCAACCCCTAATTGTGTGTGGCGATGCCCTCTTACAGAAGGGAAGCAGACAGCACGTTGGAGGCGGCCCCAACACGGAAGGTCAGAGGTCCATGCTGCCATTATGGCGCCTCACGGGAGACATGGGCACAGCAGTGGTCAACAGCAACCGTGCTTCCTCTCCATATTCCTGGCCTAATTGCCCTGCAGCTTCATTATATTAACCCCCTTCAACTGTATCACCCTTCGGAGGTGCCTTAGTGATCTCTATCTGTCTCAGCATGCACACTCCCATTCCACCTCCCCCACCCACCCCCTCACACACATACACACACACACACACACGTGGGGTTGGGGCCACAGGTGGTCCCGACAGCTGAGAATTGTTGAAGTGTAGAAAACTCCACTCCTTGGCTGGGATTGTCCGGCCCTGCCATGGTTGGTTGGACTGGCTGTGGGAAACTCAGCCACCCAGCCCAAAGACCGTCGGCGGGACCGGAGGTCCCCGCTGTGGATGGGGGCTGGAAAATCCCGGCAGAGGGCGGGACTGGAAAATCTCACCCGTACCCTCCTCTCCGAGGCCAAGGTGAGCATCACAGCATCACCGAGGCTGCCCTGACCAATGGCTGTCTCCCCTCTTTCCTCGTGTGCTGCTGAACCCCCTTTGTTCCCGAGAGAGAGAGGGAGAGACAGAGAAAGAGAGAGAGAGAGGGAGAGAGAGAGAAAGAGAAAGAAAGAGAGAGAGAGACAGAGAGAGAGAGAAAGAGAGAGAGAGGGAGACAGAAAAAGAGAGAGAGGGAGAGAGGTACAGAGAAAGAGAGATGCAGAGAAAGAGAGAGTGGGAGAGAGAGAGGGAGAGAGAGAGAGACAGAGAAACAGAGAGAGAGAGAGGGAGAGACAGAGAAAGAGAGAGAGAGAAAGAGGAAGAGAGAGAGAGACAGAAAAAGAGAGAGAGAGAGAGGGAGGGAGGGAGAGAGGGAGGGAGAGAGGTACAGAGAAAGAGAGATGCGGAGAAAGAGGGAGTGAGTGGGAGAGAGAGAGAGACAGAAAAAGAGAGAGAGAGAGGGGGGGAGAGAGGGAGAGAGATACAGAGAAAGAGAGATGCAGAGAAAGAGAGAGAGAGAGAGAGAGAGAAAGAGAGAAAGAGCTGACAATTCACTGCCGTTTTGAATTGGATTTTATTCCACATTAGAAGCCTGTGATGATTGGTAAATTTGAGATACATCCCATTTACTGCAACAAAAAAAATTGTTTTTCTGCTTAGAAATCTGTCAGTGCTTTCGTATCTCTCAACGGGCAGGTCACATGATATCGCCGGTTGGGCCATTGTTGGAAGAATTTGGTCTTTAATTATTAGATATCATCTCACTAAATGGCCTCCTTTGTAACAGTAAAAACAATATATCACTTTTCAGCTGCACTTACTGCAATACTTCCTTGTTTAAATAAATCTCAGGAGCCGATGGATGGAGGCCAGGATTGATAAAACATGCTGAAAGCATTTGGCACCAGCCAAGTTTCCAGCACTTCTCTGGGTGAGCGAGCTGAGGGGTTTGTGTGTGTCTCTGAATAGCGGCAGGCCGAGACAGAACTGCTGGTCCAGGTATTCTGCCCTGCACAATCACCATCCCTCAAGTACCAGGATACTCCCACTCCCCACCACGCCCTGTAACCGGACGATCTCCTGGTGGAGTCAAAAACATTCCCAAATCGGTTTGGGAAAATAAGGACATCTGGAAAGTTCTGCTCTGCTCCCCAAAGACGATCAAGACTAGCCCACTGGTAGGAGAGACTAGAACCCGAGGGCACAGCCTCAGACTGAAGGGACGATCCTTTAAAACAGAGACGAGGAGTAATTTGTTCAGCCAGAGGGTGGTGAATCTGTGGAACTCTTTGCTGCAGAAGGCTGTGGAGGCCAAATCACCGAGTGTCTTTAAGACAGAGATAGACAGCTTCTTGATTAATCAGAGGGTCAGGGGTTATGGGGAGAAGGCAGGGGAATGGGGATGTGAAATTTATCAGCCATAATTGATTGGCGGAGCAGACTCGATGGGCCGAATGGACTAATTCTGCTCCTGTGTCTTGTGGTCTAACCCCGCAGATGCCCATGGCCTAGATTAATGTGAGAAAAGTGTCCATCTTAAAATCTTACAGCGCAGAACGACGTTGTTTGACCTGTCACACTTCTCCGAAATGATCTCCCCTTTCAGCCAGAAAATAGTCTATCTCTCCCATGACGGAATTCAGCGCACCGGCATCCAGCCCACAAGGCAACAGCTTCTTCCAGGCGTCCCAATGTTTCCTCGGACGGGATAACCAACCCCTGACATCTTTCCCAGAAATCCTAACAGCTATAGGGGTCCAACCAGAGCTATTCAGTGTAAAGCACGTCATTTGGTCACTTTGCTTGATATCCTGTCTGAGAGAGGGACAGTCAAGTTGTCTGAGAGAGAGATGGACAAGGTGTCTGAGAGATGGATGGACAAGGTGTCTGAGAAAGGGATGGACAAGGTGTCTGAGAGAGGGATGGACAAGGTGTCTGAGAGAGGGATGGACAAGGTGTCTGAGAGAGAGATGGACAAGGTGTCTGAGAGATGGATGGACAAGGTGTCTGAGAGAGGGATGGACAAGGTGTCTGAGAGAGGGATGGACAAGGTGTCTGAGAGAGAGATGGACAAGGTGTCTGAGAGAGGGATGGACAAGGTGTCTGAGAGAGGGATGGACAAGGTGTCTGAGAGAGAGATGGACAAGGTGTCTGAGAGAGAGATGGACAAGGTGTCTGAGAGAGGGATGGACAAGGTGTCTGAGAGAGAGATGGACAAGGTGTCTGACAGAGTGATGGACAAGGTGTCTGAGAGAGTGATGGACACGGTGTCTGAGAGAGGGATGGACAAGGTGTCTGAGAGAGAGATGGACAAGGTGTCTGAGAGAGGGATGGACAAGGTGTCTGAGAGAGAGATGGACAAGGTGTCTGAGAGAGAGATGGATATGGTGTCTGAGAGATGGATGGACAAGGTGTCTGAGAGAGGGATGGGCAAGGTGTCTGAGAGAGAGATGGACAAGGTGTCTGAGAGAGGGATGGACAAGGTGTCTGAGAGAGGGCTGGACAAGGTGTCTGAGAGAGGGATGGACAAGGTGTCTGAGAGAGGGATGGACAAGGTGTCTGAGAGAGGGATGGACAAGGTGTCTGAGAGAGGGATGGACAAGGTGTCTGTGAGGGATGGACAAGGTGTCTGAGAGAGGGATGGACAAGGTGTCTGAGAAAGAGATGGACAAGGTGTCTGAGAGAGAGATGGACAAGGTGTCTGAGAGAGGGATGGACAAGGTGTCTGAGAGAGGGATGGACAAGGTGTCTGAGAGAGGGATGGACAAGGTGTCTGAGAGAGGGATGGACAAGGTGTCTGAGAGAGGGATGGACAAGGTGTCTGAGAGATGGATGGACAAGGTGCCTGAGAGAGGGATGGACAAGGTGTCTGGGAGAGGGATGGACAAGGTGTCTGAGAGAGAGATGGACAAGGTGTCTGACAGAGTGATGGACAAGGTGTCTGAGAGAGTGATGGACACGGTGTCTGAGAGAGGGATGGACAAGGTGTCTGAGAGAGAGATGGACAAGGTGTCTGAGAGAGGGATGGACAAGGTGTCTGAGAGAGAGATGGACAAGGTGTCTGAGAGAGAGATGGACATGGTGTCTGAGAGATGGATGGACAAGGTGTCTGAGAGAGGGATTGGCAAGGTGTCTGAGAGAGAGATGGACAAGGTGTCTGAGAGAGGGATGGACAAGGTGTCTGAGAGAGAGATGGACAAGGTGTCTGAGAGAGGGATGGACAAGGTGTCTGAGAGAGGGATGGACAAGGTGACTGAGAAAGGGGTGGACAAGGTGCCTGAGAGAGGGATGGACAAGGTGTCTGAGAGAGGGATGGACAAGGTGTCTGAGAGAGAGATGGACAAGGTGTCTGTGAGAGTGATGGACAAGGTGTCTGAGAGAGTGATGGACAAGGTGTCTGAGAGAGTGATGGACAAGGTGTCTGAGAGAGGGATGGACAAGGTGTCTGAGAGAGGGATGGACAAGGTGTCTGAGAGAGAGATGGACAAGGTGTCTGAGAGAGGGATGGACAAGGTGTCTGAGAGAGAGATGGACAAGGTGTCTGAGAGAGGGATGGACAAGGTGTCTGAGAGAGGGATGGACAAGGTGACTGAGAAAGGGATGGACAAGGTGTCTGAGAGAGAGATGGACAAGGTGTCTGAGGAAGAGATGGATAAGATGTCTGAGAGAGAGATGGACACGGTGTCTGAGAGAGAGATGGACAAGGTGTCTGAGAGAGAGATGGACAAGGTGCTTGAGAGAGTGATGGACAAGGTGTCTGAGAGAGGGATGCACAAGGTGTCTGAGAGAGAGATGGACAAGGTGTCTGAGAGAGGGATG
Source organism: Scyliorhinus canicula (assembly GCF_902713615.1). Taxonomy (NCBI): domain Eukaryota; kingdom Metazoa; phylum Chordata; class Chondrichthyes; order Carcharhiniformes; family Scyliorhinidae; genus Scyliorhinus; species Scyliorhinus canicula. The sequence continues at coordinate 294,695,389 of NC_052146.1, forward strand.
GACAAGGTGTCTGAGAGAGAGATGGACAAGGTGTCTGAGAGAGGGATGGACAAGGTGTCTGAGAGAGAGATGGACAAGGTGTCTGAGAGAGGGATGGACAAGGTGTCTGAGAGAGGGATGGACAAGGTGTCTGAGAAAGGGATGGACAAGGTGTCTGAGAGAGAGATGGACATGGTGTCTGAGAGATGGATGGATAAGGTGTCTGAGAAAGGAATGGACAAGGTGTCTGAGAGAGGGATGGACAAGGTGTCTGAGAGAGAGATGGACAAGGTGTCTGAGAGAGGGATGGACAAGGTGTCTGAGAGAGGGATGGACAAGGTGTCTGAGAGAGGGATGGACAAGGAGTCTGGGACAGCGATGGAAAAGGTGTCTGAGAGAGAGATGGACAAGGTGTCTGAGAGAGGGGTGGATAAGGTGTCTGAGAAAGGAATGGACAAGGTGTCTGAGAGCGGGATGGACAAGGTGTCTGAGAGAGGGATGGACAAGGAGTCTGGGACAGCGATGGATAAGGTGTCTGAGAGAGGGATGGACAAGGTGTCTGAGAGAGGGATGGACAAGGTGTCTGAGAGAGGGATGGACAAGGTGTCTGAGAGAGAGATGGACAAGGTGTCTGAGAGAGAGATGGACAAGATGTCTGAGAGAGAGATGGACAAGGTGTCTGAGAGAGAGATGGACAAGGTGTCTGAGAGAGGGATGGACAAGGAGTCTGGGACAGCGATGGATAAGGTGTCTGAGAGAGGGATGGACAAGGTGTCTGAGAGAGAGATGGACAAGGTGTCTGAGAGAGTGATGGACAAGGTGTCTGAGAGAGAGATGGACAAGATGTCTGAGAGAGGGATGGACAAGGTGTCAGAGAGAGAGATGGACAAGGTGTCTGAGAGAGAGATGGACAATATGTCTGAGAGAGGGATGGACAAGGTGTCTGAGGGAGGGATGGACAAGGTGTCAGAGAGAGAGATGGACAATATGTCTGAGAGAGGGATGGACAAGGTGTCTGAGAGAGGGATGGACAAGGTGTCTGAGAGAGGGATGGACAAGGTGTCAGAGAGAGAGATGGACAATGTGTCTGAGAGAGGGATGGACAAGGTGTCTGAGAGAGGGATGGACAAGGTGTCTGAGAGAGGGATGGGCAAGGTGTCTGAGAGAGGGATGGACAAGGTGTCTGAGAGAGGGATGGACAAGGTGTCTGAGAGAAGGATGGACAAGGTGTCTGAGAGAGGGATGGACAAGGAGTACGGGACAGCGATGGACAAGGTGTCTGAGAGAGGGATGGACAAGGTGTCTGAGAGAGAGATGGACAAGGTGTCTGAGAGAGGGATGGACAAGGTGTCTGAGAGAGGGATGGACAAGGTGTCTGAGAGAGGGATGGACAAGGTGTCTGAGAGAGGGATGGACAAGGTGCCCTCCGGGGTGCCCTCTGTACCCAGCCGACCCATCAGCAGGATGGACGCGCTGCAGCGCAACCAGTGCCATGTTGTTGGCTGGGGTGAGTGGGGATTGTAATGTTTACATCTGGCTGCAGTCAGCGTCCTGAGTGTCAATCACAGAGCCGGGAATCCCGCACCCTTTTTAATTGGAATCGATTGTGTTCCACGTGGCGCTGGTACTAACCCTCAATGGGAGCGGAATCGGTTCAGCTGCGGCACCGGTTTTCCTGTCGGAAAAGTCCACGGATTCTGCGTTGCCGTCAACACTGAGTCTCAGAAACTCCGAAAATATGAAGTGTGAGGCCTTAGCCCCCTGGACAATAGTCAAGGTGTCAGCCTCAGTTTCGAGGTCGTGTCATCGCCTCTGCGTGCCTGTCCCCCTTCAGGAACTGAGCCCATAATCTAATTTGCCACTCTCGCCCACCGCTGAGAGAGAGCTGCACTGTCACAAGTACCACCTTCTGTCAAAAAGATGCAGGTGAATTGAGTTTGTCACTTAGCTTCGTTGATGTTAATTGAGAGTCTCTGAATGCACATTTCCAATTAAAGTATCTCATGAATTAAGTGAGCTCCCTTGACATATTTGAGAATTAGTTTGGAGCTTGAATACAGCAATGTATCAATAATGTGATTACACAGGGAGAGCAGGACTAATAAACCTGATGATTGGCACACTGGCATCGTGTAAATAACTGAAATTGCAACTAATATCTCCACATAGGAAACAAGCCACTTTTAACTGGTGTGATCCATGCGCATTACATAGTTGATCTTAATGGCCGACAGACATGGGACTATAGACATTAACCATCATGACCAGCTGTAGCTGACCTGGTCTCACTCTCACCTCAGAAGAGCTCCAGACCCAGGACGTGGGCACAAAGTCTGTGTTTCTAACTGCCATATTTCAGGGATGACATTAAATGAGAACAATGGATCCCAAGGCAGGACAGATCTCCCAAGCACTTTCATTTATTTGTTTGCGGGATGTGGGCATCGCTGGTTAGGCCAGCATTTATTGCCCCTCCCTAACTGCCCTTCGGAAAGTGGTGGTGAGCTGCCTTCCTGAACCGCTGCCGTCCCTGTGGTGTAGGTACGCCCACCATGCTGTTAGGGAGGGAGTTCTGTCCCAGCGACAGCAAAGGAACGGCGATATATTTCCAAATTAGGATGGTGAGTGACTTGGAGGGGGACCTCCAGGTGGCGGTATTCCCATGTGCCTCCTGCCCTTGACCTTCTGGACGGCAGCGGCCGTGGGTTTGAAAGGTGCTGAGTAAGGAACCTAGTGAGTTGATGCAGTGCAGCTTGTAGATGGTACACACGGCTGCCATTGTGCGCGGTGGTAGGGGGGAGTGAGTGCTTATGGATGGGGTGACAATCAAGCGGGGCTGCTTTGCCCTGGATGGTGTCAAGCTACATGAGTGTGGCTGGAGCTGCACTCATCCAAGGCAAGTGGAGAGTATTCCATTATCCTCCTGACTTGTGCCTTGTAGATGTTGGACAGACTTTGAAAGGTCAGGAGGTGAGTTACTCACTAAAATATTCCCAGCCTTTGACCTGCTCTGGTAGCCACAGTATTTATATGGCTGGGTCCAGTTCAGTTTCTGATCAATGGTAACCCCCAGGATGTCGATTGTAGGGGATTCAAGGGGAGTGGAGATGGTTAAATTCCCCCTTGTTGGAGATGGTCATTGCCTGGCACTTGTGTGGTGCAATGTTATTTGCCACTTGTCAGCCCAAGCCTGGATATTGTCCAGGTCTTGATGCCTTTGGGCATGGACTGCTTTATTATCTGAGGAATTGCAAATGGTACGGAACATTGTGCAGTCATCAGCGAACATCCCGACTTCTGACCTTATGATGGATGGAAGGTCATTGATGAAGCAGCTGAAAATGTTTAGGCCGAGGACACTACCCTGAGGAACTCCTGCAGTGATGTCCCGGGATCTTTTGTGCCAGTTATGACTCCAACCAGCGGAGAGTTTTCCCCCTGATTCCCATTGACTCCAGTTTAGCTCAGGGCTCCTTGATGCCATACCCGGTCAAATGCTGCCCTGATGTCAAGGGCAGTAACTCTCACCTCACCTCTGGCATTCAGCTCTTTTGTCCATGTTTGAACCAAGGCTGTAATGAGGTCAGGAGCTGAGTGACCCTGGCGGAACCCAAACTGAGCGTCCGTGAGCAGGTTATTGCTGAGTAAGAGCCGGTTGATAGCACTGTGGATGACTCCTTCCATCACTTTGCTGATGATGGCGAGTAGACTGTCGGGGCAGTAATTGGCTGGGGTGGATTTGTCCTGCTTTTTGGGTACGGGACACACCTGGGCAATCTTCCACATTGCTGGGTAGATGCCAGTGTTGTAGCTGTGCTGGAGCAGCTTAGCTAGGGGCACGGCAGGTTGTTCAGTATGTCACATGAGAGTACCTTTGAGAAATGGATGTTTAAGCAATGTACCTTTAGGAAATGGAGCAGCTCATATTACTGAAGTGATGTCAGAGGGTGGGGGGAGCTGAGATGAGCTCACTTCTGTGTTTAGGTTTCAGTTTTGAGAGAGAGCAGCTGAAAAGTACCTGGCTGGTTTGTTGTGAGCTGTTTGGAAGGAGAAAGCCGGTTTGAGGAGAAAGCTGGGTGTGTTTGTGTGTTTTGCAAAAAGCTGCAAGAAGAAAACATAGAACTAGTCTGTTGATGTCTGAAAATCCAAAGACTATAAGTATATTAAATGTAACCTCATGTCTGTTGTTAACGGTGAAGTCTTTTGGAGGTTTGAAGGAACATTTTGAGGGATTATTTAGTGTTGTATTATTTTTGGGGTTATCTTTGAAGTAAGGGGTGTTAAGGGGTCCAATGTTTATTTAAAAAGGTTAAGTTGAATTCATGGAATAAACATTGTTTTGTGTTTAAAAACCCACAAAAACCCACGTGTCCATAATTGTAATACCACACCTGGAGACCAAGCCGTGTGCTTCAAAAGCAACAGTACATTAAAGGGAGAGGTTGGTTGAACTCCATGATACATTTTGGGGTTCTGAAAACGCCGCTCCCATAACAAGTACTACTGTTGGAATATTATGAGGGCCCATTGCCTTTTCAGTATCCAGTGCCTTCAGCCGTTTCTTGGTAAACTGTGGAGTGAATCAAATGGACTGACGATTGGCATCCGTGATATTGGGGGCCTCAGGCAGAGGCTGAGATCAATCACCTACTCGCCACTTGTGGCTGATGATGACCAAGAATGACCCCTGAACCAATGCCTAGAAACATTTGGTCATGATCACGTTGCTCTTTATGGGAGCTTGCTGTGTACAGGTTGCCTGCCTTGTTCACCATATTGCGGCAGTGACTGCAGTTCAGTTCACTGACTGGAAAACACTTTGGGATGTTGTGAAAGGTCCTGAATCAAATGGAAATATCTAATTTTATCTTGGCAGTGTTACCCACATCTCATGAACAATTTTTTTTTAAAAACAAGGAATGTCATCTGCCACGCTCTGGGAGCCTCCTCATCTGCAAAAGCAAATGACGTCCACAGGCCAATCATCTTTATATTGGTGCATGAGTCTAAATACTGATTATTGCCTGACTAATCAGCAACTGTATGCATCTTAACAAAGCCCAACTTGTCCAACTGCGCTTTTTAACAAGGGGGATTGTTGGGATTGCAATCACAAGTGAGAAACGAGGCCAATCTCTGCATCCCAACTTCTGGACACATGATAAATAATGCTGTGAGGGAAAAGAAGGAGAAATACAGAACCTAAGATCAGGAGAGGTAAGGGGGAGAGTCAAAGAAAGTTGAAGGCCACGTGGGTGGAACAGTGGTTAGCACTGCTGCCTCACAACGTCAGGGACCGGGTTCAATTCCAGCCTTGGGTCACTGTCTGTGCAGGGTCTGCACGTTCTCCCCGTGTCTGCGTGGGTTTCCTCCAGGTGCTCCGGTTTTCTCGCACAGTCCAAAGATGCGCAGGTTAGGAGGTTAGGCCAGGCTAGAATTGCCCCTTAGTGTCCAAAGGTTAGGTGGAGTTACGGGGATAGGGCAGGGGAGTGGGCCTACGTTAGGGTGCTCTTTCGGAGGGCCGATGCAGACTTGATGGGCTGAACGGCCTCCTTCTGCGCTGTGGGGATTCTGTGATAAAGAGAATTAGCATGTCATTTTTATAAATAACAAGTAAAAGGGCATTCAATTAAGAGATAAGGCTACTTCAGGACACTAGCAGCCATCTTGACACAGGCAGCCATCTTGACGCAGGCAGTCATCTTCATACAAGTGGACATCTTGATGCCAGCAACCATCTTGATGCCAGCAACCATCTTGACATAGGTGGCATGCTGGCAGCCATTTTAGAGTGGAAAAAATGGCAGAAATAGTTAAGTATTTGTCTCAGTTGAAATTGGGAGTGCCCAAGCAGGAAGGAGAGAAATATTTGAAAGTAAAGTAACAAAAAAGCTAATGATAACTAAAAGTGGGAAAATCACAGGCCCAGATTACAACCAGAGTACCTCAGAGTTAAATATAGATTCATAGAACAGGAGGGAAGACACTAATAATTTTAATGGGTAATCTCAGTCGGGAGCCCATAATATTGGATGGAATTTGTCACGCCTTGGAAAGTTCTGGGTTAAGCAGAGGCAGCCAGCATAACATTGTGAGGAACAAGTCCTGATTGACTAATGTCACAGAATCATCGCATGATGCAGCAGAAAAGGAGGTAATTCGGCCCATCGTGCTGGAACCTGCACTTTTAATGAGGTATCCAATTAGTCCGATTCCCATTCCTGGACTCCAAAACCATACAAATCTTCTTCCTGCAAATGTTTTCATTGGATTTTCAGGAAACGGCGTGTGAAGTGATTTCAAAAGGGAATTGGAGGGGCCCTTGAGGGAACAAAACTTGCAGGGCCGCAGGGGAAGAGGGAGAATGGAACTGACTGGGTCGCCTCCACAGAGAGCTAGCACAGAATCGACGGGCTGAATGGCCTCCTCCTGTGCCGTAATGATTCCACGAGGCACATCACTTCATCGCAGGGGCGGAACAGAGTACAGATCACATGGGTCATCTCTAAATCCTGACAAATGCCTACCCCCCCCATCTCTCCACATCCCCATCTCCGTTTCATTTTTCCCCTATGTTCAGCTAATTGGGACATTGGGAAAAGGTAGGGAAATGGGAGGATTGGCTGAATTCCACGGGCAAAGCGGAGGGTTTGCAAGTAAAGAGCCATCAGCACGAAGCAAGATTGGCATTCTGGTGGCATTCCCGGAGTACAGTGGGGTTCGGAGTGTGGGGGCTGGCGCGTTAATAAGAAAGGGCAGTAAACAGGAAAGGAGGAGGGGGGGGGGGGGGGGATCTGGAGGTGGTGGGGGCTGGGCGTGGAGGTCCAGCCATCGTGACTGAACACCTGGACTGCCCACTGGATGCTGCAAGTTGCGAGTTCTGTGAGGAACAAGGTTGTTTGCACTGTAACAACTAGACTACTGAGAGAGTGCCCCCCCGCCCCTCTCCAATGGCTAACAGTAAGGGGGGGGGGGGGGGGGGGGGTGCTGGTAAATCCTGACTGTTCCAGGTCGATGGCCTTTCTCAGTCTGACTCGAAACGTTAACTCAGATACTCAGATTCTCTCTCCACAGATACTTCCAGACCGGCTGAGTGTTTTCCAGCATATTCCGTTCTTATCCCAGATTTCCACCCATTAAGCAGTATCCACCCCCCCCGGCTCTCGACCCTTCCACCAATGGGAACAGCTTCGCTCCGTTCACTTTCTCCGGACCCCTCACAATTCTGAACACCTCGGTCCAACTTGGAAAGCGGAGTATTGCATTTGCTGGAAACGCGAAACTCAAACCGAAAAATGCTGGACGGTCAGGCAGCACCCTCACCTATCCAATCTCCTCCTGACCCCTCGCCCGGTAAACGCGCCCCCCCCCCCCCCCCCCCCCCCCCCCCAATCTACCCACCTACGTAGCCGAGGTCTCCCGCCCCTGGAACCATTCTCCTACATCTTTTGTGCAACCTCTCTGAAAGTGTCACATCCTTCCTGAAGTGTGGCACCCAGAATCTGGACACAATATTCCAGCTGAGGCCTAATCGGTGTTGTGAAGTGGTTCCTCGGGGGGGGGGGGGTGGGGGGGGGGGGGGGGGGGGGGTGGTGGTGGTGGTGTAACGTCACCTTTGCTTTGGAATTCCAGGTGAATGCCCCAACGCGCCCCCCCCAGCAGCAGCAACACGCATTTGCATAGCAAATTTATCAACATGCCACGGAATGAAACAAAATTCGATAGCAACGGGGATATGAGGACAAGTGATCCCTTGACCACAGGAGTGGCTGTCCTCAAGGAGAAGAGTGGGGTCGGAGAGGGGGAGCACGGTAGCACAGTTGCTTCACAGCTCCAGGGTCCCAGGTTCGATTCCCGGCTTGGGTCACTGTCTGTGCGGAGTCTGCACGTTGTCCCCGTGCCTGCGTGTGTTTCCTCCGGGTGCTCCGGTTTCCTCCCACAGTCCAAAGATGTCCAGGTTAGGTAGATTGGCCATGCTAAATTGCCCTTAGTGTCCAAAAAGGTTAAATGGGGTTACTGGGATAAAAGGGATAGGGTGGAGGTGTGGGGCGCTCTTTCCAAGGGCTGGTGCAGACTCGATGGGCCAAATGGCCTCCTTCTGCGCTGTAAATTCTATGATCCTATGATTAGGGAAGGAATTCCCCAGCTTGTGGGCGGGGGGAGACCCACGCAGCTGAAGACTTGGTCACCAGCGGCAACCAGCCCATATTACGTGAGGGATTCCCATATCAAGATTACTTTCTGCAATCGTTTGTTTACCCCTCAATCTTTACTAATAACAATGTCAAGAACAGGGCTGGTATTACGTGAGCAAAGCCCCTCTTTTATTACCTCTTATTAAATAACGCGTTCATTGTATGTGCTAAGCAGGCTGCCGTTACAGTTACATGTGTAAGTTATTATGTAAAAGAAACATTTTTAATCTGACGTTTCTTAACATGGGACCACATCCTCCTCTGGGGCCAGAATAAGAAGCAGTTTCCTGACTAGAACCGCTCTCCCTGACTTAAAGAAAGGGAGTTCTGTCCACTTGAGTATCTGGTGATGAAGTTTTATTTAGTTTTATATCCAATTACTGAACTTGTAGCCATAATAATCTTAGAAGAAGCTGTCACGTGTACTTTTCAGTTTATATGGGCCCATTGTTTTTTCAAATTAATTTTGGGGGGAGCTGAAATCGAAACTGCCTGTTCCTTTAAAGCTGAAGAGTTAAAGTTTGTTCGAGAAGGTTACAAAATACTACCAAAGGGAGAGGTTGGGATGAATAGTTTAGATGCGTTTCAGAAAAGCTACATGAGGGACAAGGGCATTGACGATTAGGCTGATGAGGAAGGATGGGAGGAGGCTAGGGTGGAGCATAAAGCTAGCAGGGACTGGTTGGGCTGAATGGTCTTGTTCAGTGTTGTATATTTCTTCTTTTTAAAAATTATTTCGTGGTGTAGGCATCGCTGCCTCGGGCCGCATTGTTGCCCATCCCTAAATGCCCTTAAGACGACGATGGTGGACTTCCGGTGACGGCGGGCGGGAGGCAGCCGTGCGTTGGAGGGCTCCCGCTCGGGAACAGCATTGTCGGGGGGGGGTAACGCCCGGTCCGAAGGGACTTATGTGTCTCCCGTTGGGAGAATCCCGCCCCACAAGTTTTTTAACCTTTCACAGCCCCAATGCCGCCCATTTTCGAGGGTTAAAATCCCCCAAAGTTCAAAAGTATTTCAGTGACCGTAAAGTGCTTTGAGACCTCCTGAGCTCAAGAAAGGCGGTATATAAATGTAAGTCTGTCTTTCTATTTCATTTCAGGTCACGTCCACATATTTACCCCTTGATCCAGTTAGAAACTAACGGTCCAATTTAAAAAATATATAAATTTAGTGTACCCAATTCACTTTTTCCAATTAAGGGGCAATTTAACGTGGCCAATCCACCTACCCTGCACATCTTTGGGTTGTGGGGGTGAAACCCACGCAAACACAGGGAGAATGTGCAGACTCCACACGGACAGTGACCCAGAGCCGGGATCGAACCTGGGACCTCGGCGCCGTGAGGCAATAACGGTCCAATTTGAACTGCGTGTTTTGAATGAGTTAAAATCAAGGCTAGGCTTTGCCCGAAATGGGCCCGCTTAGTTAACACCTTTGTCGAGGAAAAGAACTTCCAGAAAGTTACTGGTAGTTTTGTTTTATAACTTGCATGACAACATTGCAATGATGTGTTTTGAGATGTTGTTCATAGCACCTTAGTTCTGGTACACCTGTATCCTCGTAATCTGAGGGATAACATCTTGGGTGGGCATGTTGTCTGCTTGAACATCCCGTATCAGATGAATGCCCCACACAAACAGATAAGGCAAGACGGGAGACAGTCATGCGTCACTCAGCTTGTACCGATGATAGGACGTTAACCCCTCCCAGTCCAAGATTAAATTAGCTCTTGAGGCACTGCTGGACCACATTCCGGGCTGGATGTCCGGTTCCCGCCACCCGCGTGTTTCTCGGCCGGCGGCGGGATTCTCTACTCCTGCCGCTTGTCAATGGGATTTCCCATTGGAGCCTCCCCCACGCTGCCGGGAAACCCCCGGGGTGGTGGTGCACTGCCGGCGAGGAAGCTAAATGCCAACGGCCGGATAATTCCGGCCTACATCTCCTCGCACAAGGGGCCATAAGGCCCGGTTCAATGTTCCTCAGTCAGATACTGTGAAAACATCGCAAACATTCCCAGGCATTTCTTCAACCAATTCAGAGGAGCAAGAGAGGAAAATGAATCGAGCCTCCAAGTGAAACTTTCCATCCATTTTCTGGAACCTTCTCCAGCCCGACAAACGCACAGCCTCCCTTTTAGCCCAAAATCCAATGGAGGCATTCGCCATGGCAACAATTTGACCCGGTGGTGGGGTCAGTACTGTGGGTGGGGTTGAGGGGGAGCTCTACCATACTCCACCCCCACAGATAATTACGGTCGGTGGAGTTCTCTGCCTGTGTTTTATCCTTCAGAACAGTTACTGCCTGGTTTGAGCGTTATAAATTTAACTCTGACCACAGTCGAGATTAAATCCATCAAACTGCCAACACCAAGAATCAAGCCTTATGAAATTCAGAGGATGGGAAGCAATATAATCTGACCACAGGGACCCAATTATAAAATATTAAGAACGGACTTCTGTTCTGCGGATTCCAGTTAAGTTGTCTGGCTGGTTTTATATTATATTATCGCTGCGCGGTTATTAAACATTAACTTTAATAACTTGCCGCTGGTGTTGAGTTAATATTATATATGATTGATACCATTTCTTGTTCTGCAGTTTGCAGTCCCACTAAAATCTTGCCAATGAGAGAATTGGCGAAAAGAAAATTAAGGCCAGCTTGTGTAGCAGGCTGCGTAGTAATGGCCCATAACAGGTACCCATTTGAACACTGTTTCGTCACTCAATACACCTGGGGCGTTAGTTCAGTCCTCCGTAAGCACGTCACCCAGTCGCGACCGGTTACAGGGCTGGATTTTTGTTTTCGAAGCACATAAAATATGTTGAGTGCCGAGCCCACCTCCATCCCGCCCACTGCCCACCCCTGACCTGTTACCCATATTACCCACTTAGTGGTTAATCACCCTATTTTCAGGTAGATGACGTAACCAAGTAAACTAAATCGATTAAACTGAGGGACAAATTAAAGGGACAGCCCCTGCCTTAAACAAGAACAAATGACAAATGAAATTTAAATCATCAAACAAAAACATGATTAAGAAGGTCGCTAGGACACCCCGGTCCGCGTGGTGACCACTGGGCATGGAAGGCCTTGAAGATGCAGGGAGACCCCATGTGCTCCCTCCCCGAGGTACCCGGCCGCGGATGTAGAGGGCCAGGCAGTCGGGACAGGCGACCCCCAGGTCGCCCGCTGCCTGGGCCAGTTTATGGCAAATTTTATCAGGCCCAGGAGCAGGTTCATGAGGGGGTCAATCACCATCCCCGCGCCCCCTCTGGGCCGGGTACGGAGACCAGGAGCATGTGAACAAAACTGTAATAGAAGGTTCTTCAAATAATTGAAAAGGGCATTTACTCTGCAAAACCTAGAAATATTATCCACGACTCCACAAAAAGGGCAGACATCTTGGGAGTCTGTGGTTTTATGGAACTGCTGCGCCCTCCACCCCAGGTCCTCGATGATAAAGGAGAGGACTCCTTCGTGGAGGGACCCCCAACGGGGACCTCCGCTGCCTGACGGCAACAAGATGCACCAAAGTGTGTCCGGGCAACGGGCGAGGGTAGGGGAGTGAAGGGTGTGCAGTGGCAGCCAATACAGGAAACCCCTCCGTGCCGTGTGAAGGGGCACAGAGGGCATTGCTGTGAGCTGGCTCAGGCTATGGGGCACCGGCTCCTGGGAATCGGGGCTGAGGGCCAATGTAAAATTCCGCCCGAGCTGGGGTGCGGTCGGGGGGGTAGCCCACCGCACACCTGGGCATCCTCCACTGGGCCACCTTCGGCCTATTGGGGTCCTTAACTATCCAATTAATTGGCAATTATGGGCCTCAATCCCACCTCCACAGCCAGGAAATGCTGGGTAGTGGCAGGTGAGCCAGAGTGCAAAGGTCGTTTTTGAAAGGGTTTATTTGAAAAGGTGGGAAGGGAGAATGCAACAATGGTGGCCGGAGGGGGTGGGCTACTGAGTTCTGCGTTGCTAGGCCTGATAGAGATGCCGGCCTTACTGATTGGTTGGGAAAATCTTGAGGGTGGAACTTCCAGTCCATTGGGAAGTGTAGTCTGACCCTGAGCCTGTTTATAGCCAACCCCCACCGTGTTGTCATTACGGGTCAGGCTATTTAAATGTTGGTACGCTTCGGACCACCTTCTCCACCCTGTAAAATCCAGCCATGGGATTGAAACACTGAGCGTGAATGGCATGGCTCAATAAAACCAGGCTGGTATATCTCAGTATTACTGTGTATGGCTGATACGGTGACTAATGCAGCTCAGTGTGACTGGATTTGGTTGACATAGTGCTGTATGATCTCCTTCAGCCGTCCCTTGAGGATCGAGGATGTCCTGTGTCCTCCCCGGTTCAATGGGTTCTGAGATGGCCGCTGAACCCAATGCCCGATGCGCAGACTCTTCCACATGTGTGGCAGTTGGTGCTTGAAGGGTCGGGTAGGTGCGTTGTTGGGAGGTTTGTGCGCTCCCTCCAATACCTCGACTTCATCTTTACACGTACCCAATGAACTCTCTCGATGAGCTTGGTACCTTCCTGATGCACGATCAATTGCACAAAGACGAGAGTTGGATACAACTGAGGCTTTATTGCTCTAAGATGTGAGGCCTCCCACAGCAGCTGGTGAAAAGGCTGCAGCATGGAGGACACACTCATTTACACTCCGCCTACTGGGCGGAGCCAGCAGGCAGGGACTACCGACGTACCTATAGTACAGGTCCCACCATACATCACCTAATATAGGTGCAACAGTGGTTTACCACACTTCCCAAATGTACCTTCTCCATTTTAGTCAGTCACAAGTCAGGGACTCCTAGGAGCCGACGTGGATGTTTGACCTCTTCAGAGACGTCACTAAAGCGTTCCCACTGTCTTCCAGAGAGACCACTGCCACGACAGATCAGCCACGATCTCATTGAAAGGAGGAGCAAGTTCAAGGGGCTGAATGGCTTACTCCTGTTCCTGTGATGAGTTCCAAGTCGGGCAGTTAATTTGGGAGGTGCACTATATAAACTGATAAAGCTCAGTATAGAACCATAGAACCCCTACAGTACTGAAGGAGGCCATTCAGCCCATTGAGTCTGCACCGACCTAGGCCCATTCCCCTGTCCTATCCCCGTAACCCCACCTAACCTGCAATCTTTGGGCACGAAGAGGCAATTCAGCATGGCCAATACTCCTAACCCGCACATCTTTGGACTGCAGGAGGAAACCCACACAGACACGGGGAGAACGTGCAAACTCCACACAGACAGTTGTCCTGAGGAATTGAATCCGGGTTCCTGCCGCTGTGAGGCAGCAGTGCTAACCACTGTGCCAGTGTAGCTGCATATAGATGGAAGTGAATGATGGATGAAAGGTACAGCTTTCAGTGTCATTGGCAGGAGGTTAATGTGACCGTGTAGCCACTTGTGTTCTGATCTGGGGAGGAATTCAAAAGGCTGATTGGACTGTTGCCAAAAAGATCAGTGGCTGTTTGATATGGGCGTGCAAATACATCGACTTTGTTCTGTCTACCCTCAGCCTATTTTGTTTAAAATAAATGAAGTGGCCAACATTTCATCCTCCACCAATATCACCAAGTGTCACTCATCTCGGAGCTTTGTGTCAGCACACTCCGAATAAAAACCCATTCAATCAGCCAGGAGACTCTGGAGAAAAGATAAAAGTCTCAAATGAATGCAAGCTCTCTGTCACCATCAGACCCCCACCTGAGGCCAACCCTCCACCAGCATCATTAAAACTTCATTGACCATCATCTCCTTGCTGCTGGTGAGAGCTTGCTATGCACAAGGTTGCAACATCACGAAGGTGGCTACATTTTCTTTTTAAATGGCTGAAACAGACTTTGGGGGCATTGTAAAAGCGAATTGAAAGTTCCTGCATTACAGCACTGACCATATTTCCATAGTACTTTAACGGCTGTAAAGTGTTTTAAACACAAGTCTTTCTCTATCGATTTTAGGACGTCCGGCGTAGAAGCACTAAAATATGTTGCTTCCAACAAGCGAACCAGATGGGAGAATCTATCAACAGGGATCACCCATCTTTTTACCGCTCCTCTCACACTCACAGGTTATATACAAGAGTTTATATCAACAGCCCAGCTGAAATCAAACACACCACAAGTTCTTTTGTCGATTTGATATGTGGTTTAGCTAGGGGCTGGTTTAGCTCACTGAGCTAAATCGCTGGTTTTTGAAGCAGGCCAGCAGCACGGTTTGATTCCGGTACCAGCCTCCCCGGACAGGCACCGGAATGTGGCGACTAGGGGCTTTTCACGGTAACTTCGTTGAAGCCTACTCGTGACAATAAGCGATTTTCATTTTCATTTCATTTCACCTTATCCTTGTCAAACGTTGCAATTGTTCCATAATTTAGGACCATGTTTGAGGTGGTGGATGTCAAGTTATGGAGTGTAGGGCAAGAAACCGGTCAATCTGTCTCCCACTTGCCAACATCATGAACACTATCGCACCTGCAAGGTCAGTGTTATGGTACACTCTCCACGTGCCTGGATGAGCCCAACTCCAACACAATATGCAGCATCTACAAGATGCACTGCAGCAACTCAACAAGGCCCCATCAACAGCACCTTCCAACCCTGCAAACTCCGCCACCCAGAAGAACAAGGGTAGCAGGCGCATGGGAACACCACCAATTGCAAGTTAACCCTCCAAGCCACACACCATCCTGGACTTGGAAGGATGTCGCCGCTCCTTCACCGTCACTGGGGGCAACATCCTGGAACTCCCTCCCTAACAGCACAATGGGTGTACCTACACCACAGGGGGGGCTGCAGCTGTTCATGAAGACAGCTCACCGCCACCTTCTGAAGGGCAATTAGGGATGGACAACAAAGGCTGGCCTAACCAGCGACGTCCACATCCCAAGGGTGATTATCAAAAATGAAAGTTACGTTTAAACAGATGGGAGTTCATAGAATCATAGAATTTACAGTGCAGGAGGCCATTCGGCCCTTGGAAAGAGCACCCCACTCAAGCCAGGTTGTCTCAAATGATACTTCTGGAAAAGTATGGCCCCCTCACACAGCCCTTTAGAGATTTCAGACTGCAAGAAAGCATGATCACATGATAACATAGTGACGTCCAACACTCAAAACTTCCTCAGTCATGAAGATTTTTTCAGGAAGGCAATTCACCCTTAAATGTGAAAACAGCAAGACGGAAGTCGGAGGGTCACACCATCAGTAGTGAAGGTTCCTTTAATATAATTCACTGGGCAACGTAGGGATGGGTACGATAGTCCGGGGGGAGGGAAGGGATTGGAGGAGGTTCAAACTTCCCTTGCCAGTAATTTTAGTGAAAGTTTCCACATTGCGTTACACCTTCGCTTTTCACTGAAATTATTAACAGAACAACTTTAGTCCAAGAATGGCACTGTGGCACAGTGGTTAGCACTGCTGCCTCACAGCGTCAGGGCCTCGGGTGACTGTCTGTGCGGAGTCTGCACTTTCTTCCCGTGTCTGCGTGGGCGGGAGCTCCGGTTTCCTCCCACAGTCCAAAGATGTGCAGGTTAGGTGGATTGGTTGAATTGCCCCTTAGTGTTTCCGTGTTTAGGGTGGGGGACAAGGTAGGGTCAGTGCAGACTCGATGGGCGGAGTGGCCTCCCTTCTGCACTGTAGGGATTCTGATTCTATGAAATATTCCTTCGCCTATTCCCCTTTCGGCTGCCTCAAAGTGCCAACACTGACATGAGGGGCCGACTGGCCTCCTTCTGGGTTGTACGTTTCTATTCGAGCTCCGGAGTCTACTGCTTCAGCTGGGAAATGCAATGGGAAAAGTGGCAAATTCAGGAAATTTGATGTGTGAAAGCAGAGTCGGTCGGTGGAGAAGAAAACCTGCTTCCCACCGGAACATTTTGACTGTCCTGCAAGGAAAAAGATTTAATTCCTTTCTCGAGGATTGCTGTCAAGGACAAACATCTTGCTTATTTCTGCCTCACCGCCTGGCCCGTTAATTGGCCGGTCTGCCCTGGTTGGAATGGGTGTCTTGGCTCACACTATATCGAATGCTGCCGCTTTACCTCAGTGAGGGGGGGACTGGATATTCGCAAAGGCATTTAAAATGATCAATGGTTCAGTAGCAGCATCCGGAAATGAGCTGGCTGGAAGTTTAAGTACTTATTCTGAGACCAGACAGGGCCAATAAAAACCGTGTTGGAAAACCAGATGTGAAATTTAGAAGTGCGGGGGCCTCACCTGTTTCGCCAGCCCGCAATGAGCTGGATTTTCCGCTCTCTTTCAAAGTCGGGCAATTTAATGGGACCATTGAGGGACCTCACCCCAACTCTGCTGGTGTTCACCCAGCGACAGGCGGGCAGAGGACTCGCCACGAGGGAAGGCCGAAAAGTAAACCCTATCGGGGTTCTGTGCTGTCTTCCACGGGGTGCCCCTCGTTCAAAGGTGCTCAGTGCCTGCTCACGGAACTCTGCACCAGGAAGGGCGAGACTGCAGGGCATAACCCACTTGCTCTTGCCGCTTCCAGCCATCAAGCGAGACCCACGCGACCTCCATTAAATACCGCCTGTATATTTTTACATTTTAAAAAATTTTTTAAATTCAGTGTACCCAATAAATTTTTTCCAATTACTGGGCAATTTAGCGTGGCCAATCTACCTACCCTGCACATCTTTGGGTTGTGGCAGCGAAACCCACGCAAACACGGGGAGAATGTGCAAACTCCACACGGACAGTGACCCAGAGCTGGGATCGAACCTGGGACCTCAGCGCCGTGAGGCTGCAGGGATAACCCACTGCACCACCGTGCTGACCCAATACCGCCTGTATATGTCTGTGTGCATACCTCTGTGCACGTATATGTTTGTCCACTGATAAATGTACATATATGTGTGTCTGCATGTATAACACTATTTATTATATGTGTTTATATTAACATGGCATCCTGCATGCATGAACAATACTGTCAGATTGCCCAGTGGGACCCACTGTGGAAATATCAATCAGCCTTTAAGGGGGAAGAGCGGATGGAAGGGTTGATGAACGGTTCCGTCTTTACGCTACCATTGGAAGAATAGGCCGGAGGCTGCGGAACATCTAGACCAGGGGTGGGCAAACTTTTCTGTGCAAGGGCCACATTCAGAAATTCACAATTTTAAAGGGCCGCATAGTATATTAAGTAAAATAATTACTTCACCCGGTTATGATTCTGGGCACCTCGTATAGAACATAGAACAGTACAGCACAGAACAGGCCCTTCGGCCCTCGATGTTGTGCCGAGCAATGATCACCCTACTCAAGTCAACGTATCCACCCTATACCAGTAAGTAACCCAACAGCCCCCCCCCCCCCCCCCCCCCCCCCCCGCATTAACCTTAAAAAAAAATTTTTTTTTAATTTTGTTTTTTTAATGACTTGGTGGGCCGCATAAAGACCTTTGGCGGGCCGCATGCGGCCCGCAGGCCGTAGTTTGCCCACCCCTGATCTAGACAGAGGAGTGAGGGCAGCCAATGCCGTGTTGCAGATTCTCAGCTGAGACGCCAGTGCGAGGAAGCTGGGTGACATGACGGTGCTGAGGTCGATTGGTCAGGGCAGGAGATGCGGTTAATTCAGGAAAAGTCCTGGGAGCGAGAACGTTAACCCCCAAAAATGTACCCAAATCATGACTTTTGTTAACCCTTTCATTCTAAATAGGAGTTCACCTTAATCACAGAATCTTCCAGCACAAGGAAGTGGCCATTCCAGCCATCAAGCCTGTACTACCTCTTTGAGAAAAGTTGTCTAATTAGCCCCCCTTTGTGAAAAAGCCCTGCGTTATTTTTTTCCCTTCTGCGCATTTGCCCATTCCCGGCGCTCATGGGCAGGAAGGTCTCCTATTTCTCAAGAACTCAGGATTGACCTTTGTGATTGTGAGTCATCTATTGTTAGAGAGCTCAGCTTCTCTTATCGAGAGGACCGGGGTGAATGTTCCCAGCCAAGGTCTCCAGTGAGAGGGCCTTCCGCACGAATGTCTCAAAGTATCAGCTGAGGAACCTCATTTATGGTTCTTTAAGTACAAATGTTCACCCACAAACTTGGGTTTTTCAGCGACGGTGCGGGTCTATTTAACAAGATCTGTAACTCTAACAAGAACTTTCTCAATAGCTAGGTAACCACGACTATTGGGTCTGATTCTCCGATTCTGAGGCTAAGTGCGGAGGAACCGCGACGCTTTACGTGGAAAAAATAGGCGGTGCCCCCTCAACGATGCTGCGACCAGTGAGGGGCTGGCAGCCGTGCCACATAAAACGCCGGGCCTCCACAAAATAAACGGCCGGAGAATTGCCGGGTCTGTGGCCACGCATGCGGACGCCGCCGACCTGCAGTGATCGGCCGTACAACATGGCGCGGCCGTGCGCGGATCCAACGTGCCAGATAGTGCCCCCCTGGACACCCCTTCGCCACCCCCCCCACCAGTCCCCGCAGTCCACACCGTAGCCCCCCTCCTCCGACTGTGGAGGCACTGGACACAGTCCGCAGCCGTCACGTCGGGTTCCCGCGCACGGCTGGGACCACATGCCAACCATGCCGTCGTGAACTTGGCCCGTGGGGGGGGCGCAGAGCATGGGGGAGGGCCTCCAGGTGACATCCTGAGGCCGTCCCAACGGCGTGCGGCGAGCTCCGCGATGACTCCATTTCGGAGGGGGCGGGGCATGCAAAACCTGGGTAAAACAGACGCTGCCCCCGATTCCGTCATAAAAATGGATTCTCCGCCCAATCGGCGATTACAAAATCGGCGTCAGGAAATGGAGAATCCCGCCCATTATCAGATGTTAGTGCAGCCCTGAATAGGGTGTTTCAGAGGGATGTTAAATATACCCTACAACAAGAACAATGTCTCCTAAAATAGCGCCTTTAATTTAGTAAAACATCCCAAGACAGTTTAAGGAGGTCAATGAGACGAACTATTCACATTGAGCCAATGAAGGAGACACTGCCACAGGCGACCAGAGAGCTTAGACAAAGACGTCGGTTTGAAGGAGCCTCTTACAAGGACTGCAGGACAGTAAGCGTTGCAGATTGCTGAGTGTGACGGCCATTTTTGTGGGCTCGTGATAACTGTGGCTCCGATTCCTCATCAGATGCCAAGGGCTGGAATGCACTGAAATAACAAGATGAAGATGTTCAGCGTCCGTAACGTCATGACTCGCCCTCAGACACTTCACAGGAGGCTCATCAGACGAGAATCTGCCGCACAGCCGCACATTAGGACTGGTGACCAAAAGCTTGGTCCAAGAGGCAGATTTTAAGGAGGCACCATAGAGGAGCAGGGAGGGCCAGAGGGATTTCGGGAAACACATTCCAAGGCTTTGGGCCTAGAAAGCTGACAGCATGGCCGCCAGTGGTGAAGTGAGTTCAATCAAGGATGCGCAAGAGGACAGAATCGGAGGAGTGCAGAGATCCCAAAGGGTTATAGGGCTGAAGGGAGATTACAGACGGTGAGGGGCAATGGAGAGATTTGAACACAAGGGTGAGAATTTTAAAAGCGAGGTACTGCCAGACCGGGAGCGAATGTAGGTCAGCATGCACAGAGGTGAGGGGTGAATGGGACATCGTGAGATCATGGATACAGGCAGCGGAGCACTGGGGAAGCTAAAGTTTACAGAAAGAGCTAAGATGGGAGAGTGGGGCAGCACGGTGGCGCAGTGGGTTAGCCCTGTCGCCTCACGGCGCCGAGGTCCCAGATTCAATCCCGGCTCTGGGTCACTGTCCACGTGGAGTTTGCACATTCTCCCCGTGTTTGCGTGGGTTTCGCCCTCACAACCCAAAGATGTGCAGGCGAGGTGGATTGGCCACGCGAAATTGCCCTTTAATTGGAAAAAATGAATTGGGTACTCTAAATTTATTTTAAGAAAAGATGAGCGAATGAACACAAACAAACATGAAATCAAACACCAGCGCTGGAGGAATCCACCCAACACTCGTCCCCTGCTGCATCCGTCGCCGACACATTTTTTTAATTCTTTTTTTTATATTGAAGGACATCCCCTTCTGCCTGACATTTATCTTTCCCTTTTACAACCTTCCTATGTGTGCTAACCTGCGGTTTAGACCAGGCGATAAGATCTTGCCACCTGGGCTGATTAGATTTATTAGGCTGGATTCCCACAGGAAAATGCTTATCAGCCCAGCACCAGGTTTTCCACTGGAATGCATTTCCAGTAGACCTTTCCATCGTGCCTGGTGCTTTTAGTTCGAAAGAAATCTGAAGATTTGGTCTGAAGAAATCACGGTGGGGTTGAAGCATAGGGCTTCACCGGGCAACGCTGATCTCCCCTGTTCCTTGAATCCTTTCCGCGGGCGAAATCGCCGGCCAACGTTTATCGGGCACAGCGTGGCCACCTAAGCAAGCGAAATGTTGGGAACAGTGCGCTCGGGTGCGCAGTCCCATTTGCCATTTTGGTGTGAGAGACAGGAGCTGTGTTATAGAACAAAGAAAATTACAGCACAGGAACAGGCCCTTCGGCCCTCCCAGCCTGCGCCTATCCAGATCCTTTATCTAAACCTGTCTCCTATTTTCCAAGGTCCAATTTTATAGGTGTAGGCATGCCCTGATCTCAATATTTGTAGGCGTTCCTGAGGAAATTATCAATCTTTGTAGGGCCCAAGGGGGGCAGCAGTACTTCTGAGTGGAGCATTTACTGGGTGTGTATAAATTATTTTTCAGGGATCTGGGGGTCGTATCAATGTTTCCTGGGCATCTTCACACTAAAAAAATTTCAAAACCACTGCCATCAAGTGGTGCCTTGCAACCATACCCAGCAGTTCCAGGAAGGACTAACAGAATACAGATACGTAGGTGGGGAGTGAGGGAGGGGTGCAAAATACGTCGGCTGCTCGTTCAAACTGCGCCAAAAATCAGGAAAATGGGATTTACAACTGATGCGACCATCAATTCACTCGAGACATGAGTAGAAGTAAACCGTGGCTTTAATCAACTTAGAACAGTGCCTGCCTGCGACTGATCCAATATTGAGAACCACCTACAGGTCGACTGCTCTTTATACGTCCCTTCAAGGGGAGGAGCCATGGGCGGAGCCCATACATGCCCCAACATGTTCCCCTGTGGATAATGCCATACAAGTGCCCATAGGAGAAGCCCACAAGGGCAACAGCGTAGCACAGATACAAATACAAGGGCAACAGCACAGATACAAATACACTGGTGGATTATTGGCATAATACATTCACCACAACAACCAACTGTGACACAAAATCCAAACTCATCTAAAACCGCAGATGTGTGCTTCTGTGTCCTTCAAATAGGTCATATCATCATTTTATGTTGGATTTTCTTCAGTGCTGGCAATTAAACAGTGAGGTGAAAGGACAAAGAAAGAAGCACTGGCCGGGACTGAAGTATGTGGCACAGGGGAGCTGGGGCAGACTGCACAGGTAGAGTGAAGTGAGGCCACGAGAGGGACAAGTACAGTCGGATGAAGATTATAAATTCATTGTGTTGAGGACAGAGCATCAATGTAGGTCGGTGGGGTGAAGAGACAGGGCAGGGTACAGGTTGGATATGGCAGTGGAACAGAAACATGCACTTTGGCCAAAGGCCATTTTACTGCAATGGCAGGCACTAAAGATTTTTATTCATCAATTTTGGGGGTGGGGGCATCATAATGTCCGTTATAACCCCCGTGAGGACCAGGGGTAAACAATCACTGATCTCCCTGTGAGAGTCAGGGAATCCGAGCTCCCGAGGGAGGGGGCAGAGGCCAACCACCTGGGGCTGTTTAAGGCAGATGGCCTTAAACAGCCCCAGGTGGTTGGCCTCTGCCCCCTCCCTCGGGAGCTCGGGGGCCTGGTCAGATCTAACCTCCCAGCAAGGCCTGCACTGGCAGTGAGATGCTGTACAAAGCATGTGATTATAAATATGTAAATACATTTTAAATATGTACATAAATAAAATCATCATGATGTCCTGTCCCAAGCTAGCCTAAGATGGTAGTGGTGAGCATGTCTGTCCTTGTGGTGATGGCACACCCATGGCATCCTGGGGGTTATCATTGATCAGAAACTGTGGCTACCAGGGCAGGTCAACGGCGAGGAATCCTCGGGGCAACACGGCGGCGCAGTGGTTAGCGCTGCTGCCTTACGGCGCCGAGGTCCCAGGTTCGGTCCCGGCTCTGGGTCACTGTCCGTGTGGAGTTTGCACATTCTCCCCGTGTTTGCGTGGGTTTCGCCCCCACAACCCAAAGATGTGCAGGTTGGGTGGATCCGTGTAGACATTAATGCTGCTTTAATCAGCTTCGTTTATATTAAAATCCAAATGTAATGTGTCACCTTCCCGATAACATATTTCTGCCCCAACATCCACCAATACCAATCCTTGAATATTGAACCAGCACCATCCTTTTAATGAAGAGTTAATTTCAGTCCTCCACTTCACAGTGGAGATGAGGGCCAGAATTCTTCGGCCTTTGGGATTCACTTTTCCCGCCGGCAGCACACCCCTGCCCCTCCCGCCCCGCCATGGGGTGGCTTCAGCGGGACGTCCCGTTGCCAAGCAGCGGGAGTACAGAATCTCGCCGCCAGAGAACAGCGCGCCTCGGAGTAACATGCGGCTGGGGGACAGGAGGGCCCGCCTGACAAAGCAGGCAAACAGAGACACAATCATTTGAAGGAAGCTGTGTTGAAATCTATTGCCCCACAGATGACTGGAGCGCAGAGTGCGTATTCGCAAAGGAGGCAAGAAATGCAGCAGAACAATGAGACTCACCATTGACTGAGATCACAGTGGTTCAGCCAGCAGTACGTGACAGGTGAAACACTTCGCAGGGCTCGGGGCTTTGCTTCTCAATGGGAAAAAGGGATTTAAAAATCAGCGGGAAATCAGGAAAGGGAGCAC
The DNA here is from genome assembly GCF_902713615.1 of Scyliorhinus canicula. Lineage (NCBI taxonomy): Eukaryota > Metazoa > Chordata > Chondrichthyes > Carcharhiniformes > Scyliorhinidae > Scyliorhinus > Scyliorhinus canicula. The sequence continues at coordinate 294,718,433 of NC_052146.1, forward strand.
GGGAGCGAAGGTATCAAAAAGATGCTGAGAGTGGAGGAAGGGAGGTGCTTTAAAAGAACAGCAGGTGATGGTTAAAGGATTTGAAAGATCACTTCAGGCGAGCGACAGGAAGGAGCGAAGAGACGAAAGACATTATGAAAGGAACAGCAAAAATGTTGAGTAGCTCAGGCAGAGAGGCATAATTCAATGAGAGAGGCAGGGAGTTAAGAAAAAAGTCGAGACACAAAAAGCTGACAGAACCTGCCCGAGGTCAGCGCTGAAAACGGGCATGAGACAGTCTCGGATAGAGGGCAAACAGGCTTAGAGGGCACAGATCCCATCACTTCTATCAAACCACCACATCCCAGATATCAACCCACTGGGGGTACAATGGCATCCTGGTTATACCACTCAATTACCCATCATCAAAGATCCGGAGAAATGACATAGAGACCCGAGTTGACTACCACCATTAGAAGTTGGGGAATTTAACTTCAATTAGTTGAAGAAATCTGGAATTGAAAATCTAATATGAGTGATGCCAGGAATGCCGCTGATAGCGTGAATCAAAAGGTCGCCCATCCTTTTGGAAGGCGAGGGCTGAATCTATGACAAAGGGAAAAAGTGAATAAAACTCAGCTCTGACACTACAAAAGGTTCAGATTTCCAGATGTTTAAAAAGAAATGGGGGAGTCTGGGGGGGGGGGGGGGGGGGGGGGGGATTCACTGCCAAAAGCGGGATCGGTGTTGGGTGGCAAACCCATCCCCAGTCTCCGGTCCTGCCCCGTCGGTCATAGCGGATTTCCCAACTCGCGGGAACATGCAAAACAGCTCACATGCATTCATCTGAATGAGATTAATGGGCTCGAAGCACACATCTCCACACTCCCGCTATATTCCAAACCCCCCCCCCCCCCGCGCGGGAACTCCACCGGACAGGCTTTGGTGCAATATTGACCAGTGTTATCCTGGCACGATGGACCCTGAGGGGTTCATAGAGGTTAGCCCAACGCATCACACAAACTTGCCACCCCACATTGATTCTGTATACACCTCCCGCTGCTTCAAGAAGGCAGACAGCATTATCAGAGACCCCTCCCACCCAGGCATTGCCTTATCCAGGCCCTTCCATCAGGCAGAAGGTACAGAAGTCTGAAGACCTGCACATCCAGACATAGGAACAGCTTCTTCCCCACAGCTACTAGACTCCTCAACGACTCCCCCTGGGACTGATCTATTCCCTGTAAGAACGCTATTCACGACGCCCTATGCTGCTCTTGCTCATGTGTTTGCTTTGTTTGGCCCCTTGTTCCGCACTGTAACCAATCGCTGTTTGTCGATGTACCATTTGTCAATGTTCTCTGTTGATTATTCTCTTGTGTCTACTATGTACGCACTATGTTCCCTCAGCCGCAGAAAAATACTTTTCACTGTACTTCGGTACATGTGACAATAAATCAAATCAAATCAAATTAAATTAAATTAAAATCATTGCTCATGTGCCCCTCTGCCACTGCCAGGCTGCAGATAGGGGATCCCCCAGAGGGTCCTGTGGATTGGGTAGGTTCAAGCTGGGGGTAAGGGGTCGACCTCGGGACTCTCCCCTGGAATACCACCTCAGCGACATTCCTTACGCCTGCAGGACACAGACCCGATTCTCTTCTGGCAACAGCACTTCGTTTTGAAACTGAAGAATCGCTGCCCATTAAAATGAGTTTGTTTTCTTTATGGTTAACTGTTCTCACCATGTTTTAATAAGCTGTTTTATCATGGGGATGGCGGGGAACAGTGGTTATGGAGTTTAGTTATCATCAAAAAGCCTCAGAGAAAGATCTGGACCTGCGTTTCAGTACAGTCCCACTAGGCCGAAACCAGTAAAAGATAACCTGGATCAAATTATCACCCGCCCCCATTAAGTCTGAATTTTAAAAAAACCTAAATTGTGGGAGGAAGGTTAAGGGATTGTCTCCCGTTAAGAATCTGTCATCGTCATGTTTTCGTTGCAGCGAAAGAGATAGGAGGGGAGATCTGATAGGATGTGTGTAAGATTGTGACAGGTTTAGATAAGGGGGACAAAGGGAAGCTGTTCCCACTCGCAGGTGGTAAGAAGATTAGCTGTGGAACGCCCGTCCAAACCTCCTAATCAATGGTGGAGCAGGCTCAATGGGCCGAATGGCCTACTTCTGCTCTGATGGTCTCCCCACCTCCACCCCGCTCTCTTTCTTTTCGGACTCCTTAACGCCAACATCCTTGGCCAAGATTTATGCCACCTGTCCCCATATCTTGTGGCTTGGTGTCACACTGGGTGGGAAAATGTAGCCGTAAATCAAGGTGGGATTGATTTTACTTGACGAAAGGGGCTACATAAATGCAGGTTGTTGTTGTGGGTCTCAGCTCAGCATTTGAGGGTCTGAGACCCAAAACGCATCACCGCCCCCCAAATCTCTCACAACTCTAGCCTGTCCTTCCCGCTGGGCCCTGACCAGTAACGGATACTCTACATGTAAAAGTAAGCTGTTGTCGCTCAGAGCTGGAAAGTAGTTAAACGCCTTTGATATGTCAACCTCCATCCTGCTATACACCATGTTGCATCTCAATCATCTCCACTCAGTTTAATCCCTTGATGGAAGGGTTTGTATAAATAATCCCTGATCCCCAAGGGTTAATTCGGCAAACTTCCACCCTTTCATGCATATCCCCATAATTTGCTGCTGCCGTGACGACGGTGGGTGGCCCGAAACTGTGGTTGTGATGTGCTCTCAGCAAAAAAAGCAGTAATTTCTGAAGAGGAAATGGGCAACAAAACTAAACCCCCCCCCCCATATCAAATGTTTGGACCAGGAGGGTCGCCAAACAATGAAAGTAGCAACAGACGTAGACAAAGCCGTAACAATCTTTGCCAATAAGACACCGGGGTTCATTCCAGAGGCATACAATTCAAAAGCAAAGTTACTTTTACATATAAATATTAGACAGTCACTGTTAAAGGGCAGCACGGTAGCATTGAGGGCACCATGGTAGCATTGTGGATAGCACAATGGCTTCACAGCTCCAGGGTCCCAGGTTCGATTCCGACTTGGGTCACTGTCTGTGCAGAGTCTGCACATCCTCCCCGTGTGTGTGTGGGTTTTCTCCGGGTGCTCCGGTTTCCTCCCACAGTCCAAAGGTGTGCAGGTTAGGTGGATTGGCCATGATAAATTGCCCTTAGTGTCCAAAATTGCCCTTAGTGTTGGGTGGGGTTACTGGGTTATGGGGATAGGGTGGAGGTGTTGATCTTGGGTAGGGTGCTCTTTCCAAGAGCCGGTGCAGACTCGATGGGCTGAATGGCCTCCTTCTGCACTGTGAATTCTATGACATCTATGACAAATCCAGTTAGGAATTCAGCCAGAGAATGGTGGGAACGTGCACCTCGCTATCACAGGGGGCGATTGAGGTGAGTAGCAGAGATCATAGAATCCCTACAGTGCAAAAGGAGGCCACTCGACCCATCGAGACTGCACTGACCCTCTGAAAGAACACCCTACCTAGACCCCCATATCACCACCTAACTGAGAACATTTTAGCCTGGCCAATCCACATAACGCACATCTTTGGGCTGTGGGAGAAAACCGGAGCACCCGGAGGAAACCCACATAGACACGGGGAGAACGTGCAGACTCCTCACAGACTCACCCGAGGTCAAAATTGAACCCGGGTCCCTAGAGCTGTGAGGCATTTAGGAACCAGATGGATAGACATGTGGGGGAGAATGTATATGAAAGGATATGTTGATGGGGTGAGACAGAAAAGAGAGACGGTTTACTATACAGAGCATAAAAAGTGGCACGGGGGCAGCACGGTGGCGCAGTGGTTAGCACTGCCTCACGGCGCCGAGGTCCCAGGTTCGATCCCGGCTCTGGGTCACTGTCTGTGTGGTTTGCACATTCTCCCCGTGTCTGCATGGGTTTCGTCCCCACAACCTAAAGATGTGCAGGCTAGGTGGATTGGCCACGCTAAATTGCCCCTTAATTAGTAAAAATGAATTGGGTACTCTAAAAAAAATTTTTTAAACTAGCATAAACGTTGCCTGTCTTTACTCTGTAAAAATCCATGCAATTCTATGCAAAACGTCTTCACACGAAATACACTCATTGCCACACAGTGCAAGGTGTATTTAAGCTCCCGGCCATCAGGGGCACTGGATTCCAGGTGGTGTTTCTGGGGAAGGTTTTGTTCCGTTTTCAGCAATTTATTATTTATTTGTTTTCTGTGGGAGAGAGGCCATGTGCCAGAGTCCAGGGAGATGAGCTGTGAACAGTCACTAGGGAATCACACAGTGGGAGCTGGATTGACACGGTGCTGTTATTTGATCAGGTCTGGCAGGATTTATGGCTGATTTATTTGGGGGGTTTGAGCACGGGGCACATTTTCAAATAATGGATGACAGGGAGTATCCGAACTGGAGTCTTAACCGAGGAGCTGGACAGGTGACATTGTAAATCTAGTGGGACAGAGGTGTGGGATGATTTGTGAATGATGTCCAAACCCACTCACTGTGACATTAGATTACTGTACAGCTCTAGTCACTGCACTCGTTGATTATTTTGCCTTTTATGGGTACAAATACATCTTTTATTGTCGCTAACTTTAGATGCAATCAAGACTGAGTTGTGGTTTTTTTATTGAAGGTTTGTGAATGACAGTGACAGTCGAGTGTAGTGGCAGTACAACGTTCACAGAAAGCAACAATGCCCATTTTAGAACAATAACCGTACTCCCACTATTGATTGGTGTATGGCTCAAGCCCATGTGTACCTACTCAGAGTGGATATCCCTTTTCTCTCTTTTTATCTTTCTCTCACTCCCCATCTCTTATTATCTTTCTCTCTCCCCTTTATCTATCTCTCCCTCTCTATTTAACTGTCCCTCTTTCTCGTGCCCTCCCTTTCTCCCCCTCTTTCTCTCTACCTCTTGTTTTTATCTGTCACTTTTTTATCTTTCTCTCCCTTTTTCTCAATCTCCCTCTCTTTATGTCATCCATTTTCCTTTGCCTTCTCCCTTTCTCTCTCCCTCTCTATCTCTCCCTCTTGATCGTCTCTACTTTCTCCCTCTTTATCTCAATCTCCCTCTCTTTTATCTTTCCCATTCTCGCTTCTTCCCTCTCTCTCGATCTCCCCCCTCTTCTTTCCCTCTCTCTCCCTGCTTCCATCTCTCTTGCGTGCTCCATTAAACTCCATTAAATTATTTATCTGCCTCGACATTTCAGAAAGGGAAATGAAGCCAGAGAACTTCTGGGGGCTAATTTGATTTTCAGTGATGTGTTATGAGGAATGTGACGCAGAGCACAATTTGATCTTCAAAAACAGTTTTGTTTTTAAAAGGCTGCGATATGACTTATCTCCACTCCCCAGTACGTCTGCCCTGGACTTGTATCAAAATTGATGAATGTGATGAAAGGCACAGATTGGTGAGGCTGGTATGTTATGAATAGGAATGCGCTTATCTGCGCTATTTGAAGTTCAGGGAGATCTCTCTTCACTAGCTCGTTCTGGCTTGTTGTGCTGTTTCCGCGCAGTTTTCGCATTTGCCCTGGCTTCTGCCAATGGAGCCCTGTGTAAATGGGCGGCTATCACCTGGAGCCACGGCCGTTTGCCGATCGGAGGTTATGGTGTTCTGCTTGGAGCTGCCAACATGCTTTCTTGACCCATGACCAGAACTGTCCAAATTTACACCCGGCCAACTGCACTGAACCCAGTTAACTTGCAACTCACACTTCAGCCAAGTGATCAAGGCTGGGAAGTGGAAATAAACTGGGCTGCGATAAGAAAAACTGTTAGCATTAACCTAGACTTCACCAGCCTTCGCAGTCTTCCTTTCAAACCGTTGCTTTCTTGTTGATAAAGGTGGCACGGTGGCGCAGTGGTTAGCGCTGCTGCCTCACGGCGCCAAGGACCCGGGTGACTGTCCGTGCGGAGTTTGCACATTCTCCCCGTGTGTGCGTGGGTCTCGCCCCCACAACCCAAAAGATGTGTAGGGTAGGTGGACTGACCACGCTAAATTGCCCCTCAATTGGCAAAAAAAGAATTTATTTTTTTTAAAACACAGACCCAATTTGCAGCTGCACTGTTGCACAATACCATTCCTGCCTCAGCTGGCAGCTCACACACCACCAAAGCAGAAGGCTTTTAAGGCTTTGAACTCTAATAATAATATAATAATCTTTATTACTGTCACAAGTAGGCTTACATTAACACTGCAATGAAGTTACTGTGAAAAGCCCCTAGTTGCCACATTCCAGCGCCTGTTCGGGTACACAGAGGGAGAATTCAGAATGTCCAAATTACCTAACAAGCTCGTCTTTCGGGACTTGTGGGAGGAAACCGGAGCACCCGGAGGAAACCCACACAGACACGGGGAGAACGTGCAGACTCCGCACAGACAGTGATCCAAGCGGGAATCGAAACTGGGACCCTGGCACTGTGAAGCAACAGTGCTAAGTACTGCGTTACCGTGCCTGCCTACTTCCAGCGATTGAAGCCCGTTTCCAGTTCAGAAGGAATGGAGCTGCCTTCATGAAACGCCTGTCCCATCCCAGAGACCTTCAAGGCCAATGGAATTACTTTTGAAGTACTGTCACCATTTGTCACTTAGGAAAATGCAGCAGCCAATTTCTGTACACAGCAAGATCCCACAAACAAAGATAAATATTTAGTCTGCTCCTGTGGTGTTGGTTGAGGCATTTTTGTGGCTGTGCCTGTAAATCTAATACGGAGTGCCTAAGCAGTTCAAAACTAACCATACACTTTCTTCATTTACAGGACATGGACGTCGTTGGCTAGGCCAGCATCTCTTGCCCATCTCTAGTTGCCCTTGAGAAGGTGGTGAAGAGCTACCTTCTTGAGCCGCACTCCCTGAGATGTAAGTACACCCACTGTGCTGTTAGGGAGGGCGGTTCCAGGATTTTTCCCCAGCGACAGCGAAAGAACGGCGATATATTCCCAAGTCAGGGTGGTGAGTGGCTTGGAGGGGAACCTCCAGGTGGTGGGGTTCCCAGGTATCTGCTGCCCTTGACCTTCTAGATGGTAGTGGTCGTGGGTTTGGAAGGTGCTACCAAAGGAACCTTGGTGAGTTGCTGCAGTGCATCTTGTGGATGGTGCACACAGCTGCTACTGTTGGCTCAGATTTGTAGACCGTTCAATTTTTGCATCATCCTGGGGCATAATTTAGGTTGGACCTGAGGCGGGCAGTGCATGACTGGGCATGGTGTAATAAAAAGGTTCTGAAGGAAGGCGCAGAAGAGATTTACTGGAGTGGTTTCTGGCAGAGAAGAGGAGATTTGATGGGAGGCGTTTAAAATTGTGAAGCGTTTAGATGGCTGACAGGTTGATAACGTGAGGAGAGGGATTGGCAACATGGGGAGGTTTCTCATTCTTAATCCTGAAGAGGGTTGGGATTTGAATGCACTCCCTGATAGGGGGTGGGTGCAGATTCAGAAGTCGCCTTTACAGGGGAATTGGACAAATACGTGAAGGAGGTACGGACTCGATGGGCCGAATGGCCTCTTCTTGTGCTGTCCTATTCAATGATACTGTAACTCGGATGTCACTGAGCCAGAGTTTATAGTCTGGAGACCACATCCCGAGCAGAATTAGACGGGTGATTTGCATGACCAGCAAGGCTTTCTTTTCTTTAATTTTGTTTTTGGGGTTTCCTTTCTCCGAAAACACCTCCCCCCCAACCCCTCCACCACCACCCCGATTTCTTTACACATCTGAAAATATCCCCTGTGCACCCCACCCCCACAAGCAACGCATATCATTTCCTGCTAGACAGACCTATTGAACAAAGGTGTAAAAATGACTGTTCCTGTAAAAGGCAATAAAATCCAGCCTGCTTTTTCAATGGTGGACTATAAAAGTAACAGTTCATCTGTGGAAGCCCTCAAGCCCTTCTCCCGTAAATAACTCCTGGATAAATAGAAATCCAAACTACCCGAGCCCTTGTTTTAGTTGCTTTGTGTCGACTTGAGGGGAAGACGGGCACCGGCGGCCATTCGGCCTTCTCCCGGCGTTCAGTTAACCCATGGCTGATGTGTCTCAGCTCTTACCTATCCACCCCGTTTCCACAACCGTTAACTCCCCTTGCTGAATAGCCTAGCAAACCACTCTGGTCAAGGGTAATTAGGGATGGGTAATAAATGGTAGCCCAGGGGCAGCACGGTGGCACAGTGGTTAGCGTTGCTGCCTATGGCGCTGAGGACCTGGGTTCGAATCCCGGCCCTGGGTCACTGTCCGTGTGGAGTTTGCACATTCTCCCCGTGTCTGCGTGGGTTTCACCCCCACAACCCAAAAGATGTGCAGGGTAGGTGGATTGGCCGTGCTAAATTGCCCCTTAATTGGAAAAAACAATTGGGTACTCTAAATTTATAATTTTTTTAAAAATGGTAGCCCAGCCAGCGACACCCACATCCCATGAATGAAAAACAATTGGGAGAAATCCCTTCAGAAGGCGGTGAATCTTTGGAATTCTCTACCAGAGAGCAGTGATTTGCCAGTCAGCCCAAACCTGCCTATCGGCCATTTGCACGTGGACTACTTCAGTTGCGAATGGTGTTGAGCATTACGCAGTCATCAGCGAACGTCCCCACTTCTGACCTTATGATGGAAGGAAGGTCATTTATGAAGCAGCTGAAGATAGTTGGGCGAAGAGTTTCCCCCCCGATTCCCATTGACTCCAGTTTTGCGAAGGCACCTTCATGCCACACTCAATCACGTGCTGTCGTGATGTCAAGGGCAGACACTCTCACCTCACCTCTGGTATTCAGCTCTTTTGTCCATGTTTGAACCAAGGTCGTAATGAGGTCAGGTTCTGAGTGAACCTTGCGGAACGTAAGCTGAGCGCCCGTGAATTGGTTGCTGAGTAAGTGCCACTGTGGGTAGCCCTGTTGATGACCCCTTCCATCACTTCCCTGATGTACCAGACTAGACTGATGGGTCCAAAGATGTGCGGGTTAACTGGGGTTACAGGGATAGGGTGGGGGAGAAGGCCTAAGTATGGCGCTGTTTCGGAGGGTCGATGCAGACTCGATGGGCCGAATGGCCTCCTTCTGCACTGTAGGGATTCTATTGAGTATGTTCATGAGAGCGAGCAACAGATTTTGGACATTAAGGGATATGTGCAAAAGAAATGACGTGGAGATAGACGATCAGTGTGAGTGCGCGACTGGTATGACTGTATGTGTGCTGCGAGTGTGTCGGCTGTGTGAGTGCATGCATAGTGTAAGTGTGCACACTGAAAGTGTGGGCATGGTGTGTGTGCACAGCGTACGTGTGTACAGTATATGTGGGATCTAGCTGAGTGATGGAGCAAGCTGAAGGGGCCGAATGGACAACTCCTGTATCCATTTCCTACATTCCTCTTCCTGTGTCCACTTGGTTCTGGACTCCCCACCAGAGGAAATAATTTCTCTTTATCTACCCTATCATCGTAAACATCTCAATTCGCTCCCCACCCCCTCCCCTGAATCTTCACACTCAATGGAGGCCAAGCCCAGTCCAGGGAACTTGGCCTCTTAATGTCGCTCCAGTTTAGCTCCAGTACCATTCTGGCTGCGTGGTCGAGTTGCTAAAAAGTTGGACCTGCAGCACAGAATAGTGGCTGCTTCGGTCATGTGCACAGCCTGGATTTACTGTCCTGGGGGGGGGGGGGGGGGTGTCCAGCCAGTGACTGGAGGCTGATTTATTTTCCCAGCCCACCTTGTAGGCCTTTTGTGCCGGGAGCAATCAAGCTCAGCAGGAGGGCTTTTCAACACAGCTTTGCAACATCCTACTCCAATTGACTGTGTGTCTGAGGGGGTGAAGCCCGCTTCTTACCAGATGATCCTTTGAACCTGCCCTGAATTTCAAAGCCGTTTTCAAGCCAAATAAGAAGCAACAAGCCTGTCTCTCCTCTGTGTTTGAATTAAGGAAACAATTGACCCTCTTCTGCACCTTCTGCCGCTCTAACCGAACAAACCGCTCACTTTACAGGCATCTTATAAAATTAACTTTCAGCACATTGGTCCTTGCTACCTTCCAAAACGGGACTGTCTTTTTCCTCTCGCTACTCTTTTCCCAAGTTTTTTAAAATAAAAAAACACCTTGACTAGGTTATATTTATTCGGCATTTTTAATGTTGTAACACAGCACTTTGCACGAGCGTCACCAAGAGAGGTTGACAACGATATTAGGGGAGGGTGACCAAAAACCTGGCCAACGATACAGGTTTTCAGGAGGAGGACGGCCGCGGTTCAGGGAGAGAATAGCAGAGCTGACAGCCCTGACGGCAGGGTCACTAATGGCGGCGCGATTAATACCGCGGCGGTGACAGAACTGGGGAAGTGCAGAGGTGCCGGAGGTTTGCGGGACTGAAGGAGGTTACAGGAATAAGGAGGGCCAAGGCCATGGAGGAAGTTCCACATCAAAGTGGGCAATCAGAGGTGTGATTATTGAATGTCCACATTGACTTTGTGCCTTGCTGATTACTGACTTTGAAGGGTGCAAAGTGGGATTAACCTCGTCCGCCAGTGGGTCAGACGGTTGTTGGAGACAATTATCTTTTCTATTGCTGTTTTCTGCTGACTCTCACTTATTAGCTGTATTGCCACGCTAAAAATATTTTGGGCATGGTCAAACGGCCTAGTTGCGCCTGTCTCGGAGACGCGACGAGGCCCAGGCCCTCCTGGGAGACCTTTCTATCACACCGTTTAACACTGGTCGCCACGTGAACCAGGCCTAGCAGCATCTGGTGGGGGGGTCTCCCAAGTCATCGGAGACCCCTGGATGGTTGGGCTCTAGGCAGGGTGGTTACCCTGGCACTCCCGCTGCCACCTAGGCACATTGGCACTGCCACGCAGGCTCCCTGGCACTGCCAGGGACATTGGCTGGCTTGCAGTGCCAGTTTGCCTGTGCCAGGGATCAGACCCGGGGTGCTCTGTCCTTATATGGTGGGGTGAGCTTGAGGACTAACAGGTAAGTTGGGGGGGGGTTCCCGGAGGCCGCGGTGGGGACGCCGAGAGATTGGGGCGGCATTTAAAAATGAACGCAAATGTGGCCTCAGCAGGGTGTTCCTTGTCCAGGCCGAAAAAAACCACTCGTTTGATGGCAGGATCGTTCCCCGCTAAACGCGCCTAAATCGGGACTCTGTTTTTCCGTTAAATCGTGAACATTAACTATAACACAAACATACAACGTGGCGATCACAAGGTCACTTAATGCATGTGTGACTACATAGCAAGTCACGGCATTCATACCGGACTGTTTCCATTGAATGGTTAATGCATGCAAGTGACCAAGTCAAACCATTGAGCTAGAATGGATTCAGGAGGTATGTTTCTGGGACCGAGAGGGTTGAAGGAAGTTGGAAGAAAGTGGAATTAACAATCTGCGCTGCCCCAGTTCTGGCCTCTCGGGCACCCCCCCCCCCCCCCCCCCCCACCCCGATTTAACTGCTCTGTTTTCAGATGCCAAGACACCAAGCTCTAGAATTCTTTCCCTGCACCTTTTTGTCGCTGTACCTCACTTTCCTTCTGCTTACCCTCTGATTGTATTCAATAGGAAGAGGTGGAATAGGTGATGGTCTTTATTAGTTCCTTTAGATTTAACTATACCAATGCACTCCCAGCTGGTCAACCACATTCCACCTTCCAGAAACGCGAGGACTCCCAAAGCTTTGCTGCGCTTGTCTTAACTCGCAGCGAGTCCCGTTCCCCTCTCACCCCTATGCTCGCTTACCAAAACTGGCGCCTGGTCGAGCAAAATTTTGATTTAAAAATTCTCGTCTTTGATTTCAAATCCCTCCATGGCTTTGCCGCTCCCTATCTCTACGATCTCCTCCTAGCTCTTCAACCCTCTGGCGTGTCAAGGGCAGCACGGTGGCGCAGTGGTTAGCACTGCTACCTCACGGTGCCAAGGTCCCGGGTTCGATCCTGGCTCTGGGTCACTGTCCGTTTGGAGTTTGCACGTTCTCCCCGTGTCTGCATTGGTCTCGCCCCCACAACCCAAAGATGTGCAGGGGAGGTGGATTGGCCATGCTAAAATGCCCCTCAATTGGAAAAAAATTATTGGGAACTCTAAATTTAATTTTTAAAAACCCTCTGGGCTGTCTGCGTTACTCCAATTCTGGCCCCTCGTGCAACCCCAATTTCAATCGCCCTGTCATTGGTTGTGTTTCAGTTGACTAGGCCCCAAGCTCTCAAATACCCGCCCTCTCTCCACCTCTTCACCTCTCACTCTCCTTCTCCAAGACACCCCTTAAAACTCTTTGACCAAGGTTCTGGTCATCTGACCTAACATCTCCTTTAGTGACATACTTTATTTCATAATGATCCTGTGAAGTGTTTTGGGAGGTTTTCTTACATTTAAAGTTGCCACGTAAATATAAGTTGTTGTTGCAGAAAGTTGACAGTTTTGTAGACTTCCCCCCCTCCAAACGTCCCCAATTCCTGTGTGTTTCTGTACCTGTCGACAGGTGGAGCGCCTCCTGCTGCACAGGTCTGGCACAGCTGGCGTTCCTCTGGAAAGTGGGGGCCTCACTTGTCAGAGAGCTTGACCAGCCCGTCTGTGGAAACAGGAGCCTGAAGACACAGAGAGAGGGGGAGGGAGAGAAAGAAAGAGGGAGGAGAGTATCCTCCGGAGTTTATTCTCCTCAGACCCGAGCAAAGGGGAGGTAAATAAAGCACGACGCCAGCTTTCGATCGGGTGGAGCGACGCTTAAATTGAAAATGGAACATACAGTGCAGAAGGAGGCCATTTGGCCCATCGGGTCTGCACCGACCCACCTAAGCCCTCACTTCTACCCCATTCCCATAACCCAATAACCCCTCCTAACCTTTTTGGTCACTAAGGGCAATTTATCATGGCCAATCCACCTAACCTGCACGTCTTTGGACTGTGGGAGGAAACTTACGCAGACACGGGGAGAACGTGCAGACTCCGCACAGTCAGTGACCCAGCGGGGAATCGAACCTGGGCCCCTGGCGCTGTCAAGCCACAGTGCTAGCCACATGTGCTACCGTGCTGCCCCGTACTTGTGCTACTGTGCAATTGAATTTGAAACTGTTTTATCCAGGATGACTATTAATGTGAGCGTGCCTTTTAACTTTGATTCTCTCTCTGCTGTTGAAGAGCTGAATGAGGAGAGGATGCACTGTCCATACGGCCAAGAGTGAGTGAAGCTTGTTTGTTTTCCCTTTTGGTGGGGGGGGGGGGGGGGGGGGGGGGGGGGGGGCTGGTGGTGCTGATGATATGATTGTCCCCAGGTCCCTCATTAGTATTCAGTGCTTGCGGCCTACCTGACCTTCAAACGCTGCACAAACACTGCGGGGGGTTGGGGGGGGGGGGGGGGGGGGGGTTGCAGCCAGATCTATCTCTAAGCGTGTGGGCTCAGAGCATACAGTAGTGACCTTTGTCACGCTCTGGTTGTCTGGCTGGAAGATAAATTGCATCCTGTGCAATATTAAAGGCCTTTGGCCGGTGGTCAGAGTCTCCGCAACTTGGCATCACCTAATTATCACAGCACTGTTAATGTCAAGAAACTTCTCAAAAGCATTTCCCACAGGCTAAACCCCATAACCATCACTCCTCAGTCATCATCATATTTCATATCGTGGCAATGGAAGCAACAAGAGAAACTGGGTTAGAATTGCACGTGGAAGTATTCGTAATTAAGACATTAATTTGCTCTCTTCGCACTCATTTTAACGAAGACATTTGATTCAATTTTTTCCTCCCAAGTCCATTCAGACGAGCTCTTCCAGTTTGTAATCGAAGCACGTGCAGCCAGAAGGTCATATGATTGATGCACAATCAATGGACACGAAACGTAGATAAAATCGGAACGATAGGCTTTAATACGCAAGAAGTGGACCCGGCAGCAGACGTACAGAAGAATGGCTGACTGCCGGGGAACACGGGTTCTTATACCCCGCCTTGTTGGCGGAGCTACCTTCCTCTCAGCCAATCGGCTGAGAGGCACATGACATACCTGGGCCAATGGGCAGCGAGTCCTCTGCACCAATGGCAGCTCACACATCCAGGTACCATAATACTCCTCGTCATACTACCACAATGATCATATGCAATCATTAAAATATTTACCAAAACACCACCAGCCTGCATTGTTCCCATCTCCCTTCGAAAGCTGTGCTGAGTTTTCGGGAGGTACAAGATGGGCCCAAGTGGGAGAAGCAACTTAGCCAACAACATCATGCTGATCTAGAAAGATAGATCCCGCGGTTATGAGCAACAGTGCTTATAAAGGAATGAAACACCTCACGGAACCTTATGAAGAAGGGGTAGAGGGTCTGGGGAGTGCCGAGCGCAGGAGATCAGGGAACAGTACAGGAACATGACCACAGAGGTAGCATCCGGAGATTTCTGAAAATGTGGAGAGACTAGTAATAGAAAGATAGAATCCTTACAGTGCAGATGGAGGCCATTCAGCCCATCGAGTCTGCACTGATCCACCCAAAAAGAACCCACCGTCTCTACCTAGGCCCACATTCCCCCGCCCTATCCCTGTGACCCCACCTAACCTGCACATCTTTTGGACACTAAGGGCAATTTAGCCAGGCCAATCCACCTAACCGGCACACCGTTGGATTGTGGGAGGAAATCGGAGTATCCGGAGGAAACCCACGCAGACACGGGGAGAAAGTAATCGGACCCGGCTCCCTGGTGCTGAGAGGCAGCAGTGCTAACCACTGGAGTCAACAGGAACCGTGTTGGGCGTACCAGGCAGGAGACACTCTCACCGGAAATGGGGACAGGGGAGATAAGGGATGCATAAAAGGACAAAGACAGGAGGGGAGAGGCTGAGAGCCAGAATGTGGGGCTTGAGAAATGTTTCAAAGTTTAGGGGTGTCAAAGGGCAGGGGTGGCACGGCCATGCAAGGTGTGCGACTATTTGGTAAATATCATCAGTACTCGCCTGGTCCCAGAGCCCAGGCAGCTAAGGATTAGGCTTCCGAGCCGTTTGCCAAAATGGCTATTAGCTCGTTAGCCTCCAACTGCCCAAGTGGCAACAACCACCTGCCACCACCCAAGGGCAGAGGGGTTGACCAAACTAGCCCCCCCCCCCCCCCCCCCCCCCCTCTCCCCCTCCCCCCACCCCGAGCACTTTTGTTTCTTGAAGGCTCTGGGGACCCCGCTGTAAAGGTGAGGTGTAAGTGACTTAACTGAGCTGGTGGGCAGCCACCCTCCAATAACACACTCCCAGATAAACCACATGGCCCGTGTTCATCCAATCCTGTCGTCAAACTACTTAAGGCAACTCCTGACAACAGAGCAGTGCAGCCCCCGTGTCAAACATTAAAAGTCTCAACCCAGAGAATAGTTAGAATACGGAACTCACTACCTCTGAGGTGGAAGTGATGGCGCAGTGGTATTGTCCCTGGATTAGTAATCCAGAGACCCAGCGTAATGCTCTGGGGGCCCAGGTTCAAATCCTGTCACGACTGATGGGAAAATTTGAATCTGGAATTAAAATTCTAATGATGACTGCAATAGCCCTTCAGGGAAGGGAATCTGCTGTCCTTACCTGGTCTGGCCTACATGTCACTTCAGACCCACAGCAATGTGGTTGACTCTGGCCTGGTAAGTCATTCAGTTCAAGAGCAAGTAGGGATGGGCAATAAATGCTGGTGAAGCCCACATCCTATGAAATTAGTTTTTAAAACCCCTGGGAATAGTTGAGGTAAATGGCTTGGATGTATTTTGATTGGAAACTAGGTAAGTGTATGAGCAGGAAGTGATGGTACGCTGATAGATTTTGATGAGAAAGGATGGACGGAGGTTCAAGTGGAGCATAAACACCAGCATGGACTAGTTGGGCCAAATGGCCTATTTCTACATCTACACCATATGTTCTGTATAATTAAATGTAAAACAGGGCAGCCCACTCAAAGTATCACAGGCTCCCTATATTGTGGCATATTCTTGGCCACAGACCCTGGTATCCCACACTCTAGTCAACTCCTAGTCACCAGTCGCCAGTCAACCCCAGTCACCAGTTCCAGAATAGCAGAGATGGGAAAGGAGGCGTGAGAGGAGTAGAGCTCAAGTTGTGGCTACATAGGCAATCATTGAAAAATTACATTACTGAACTTCTGCTCTATTTACTGATCCTACCAAGCAAGAACATACAGTGCAGGAGGAGGCCATTCAGCCCATCAAGTCTGCACCAACCCACTTAAGCCCTCACTTCCACCCTGTCCTTGTAACCCAATAACCCCTCCTCACATTTTTGGTCACTAAAGGCAATTCATCATGGCCAATCCACCTAACCTGCACGTCTTTGGACTGTGGGAGGAAACCAGAGCAAACCCACACAGACACGGGGAGAAAGTGCAGACTCCGCAAGAGCAGTGTCCCAGCGGGGAATCGAACCTGGGACCCTGGCGTTGTGAAGCCACAGTGCTATACACTTGCGCTACCGTGCTGCCCATAAGCACACCCACTAATGCAGGGTGTGTACAACAGAGAGATGGGGGGCACAGAGGCAGCACAATGATGCATGTGAGACACAGAAAGGCAGACACACACACACACACAGAAAGGCAGACATACACACACATACACACACAGTGAGAGTCAGAGACACACAGACACACACACATATACTCACAGTGAGAGCCAGAGAAAAGACAGTGAGGCACACACACATACAGACAGACACACACATAGAGACACACACAGAGACAGAGAGACACACACAAATGCACAACCCAGGACCTACCACACAGCAATGATTCCTTGTCAACAATCAATAGCATTGTTAACGGTAATCCTTTTGTTTAACAACTGCTGACAGTTCACCAAGAGGCTGAAAACAAATGACAGCTCATCTCACTAAAGCTTTGAAAAGGAATTTTAAACCCCAAAAACATTATTTTTTTCTTTTGAGCTGGGGAAAATAACGGAGAGTCGTCTTTAAAAGAAGAGACAGCGAGTGAACCGCTGAACACTACTGGATTATTTCAACGTTATGGGCTGCAGTGTGTATTTTAATGCAAGGATTACAGATGGCGGGGTTTATCGAATGAAGAGGCTCCGATCGCTGTTTGTTTGCTGAATGTGGTGGCGTGTGCCGGAACATTCCACCACTATGACTGGCTGCGGAGCAGGCTGCCTGCTCATCCCACTGTCAGAGGGTTGGGGGAGAAGTTAAGACACCATCTCGTATTGAAACCTGTCATCAGAATCCTTCCTGGAAACAAACACTATCTCAAGAACAGGTCTCCATGTTAGAATCACAGACAGAGAAACCCAACTTGGGTGAAGGAGTGGGGACAATGGATACGGGCACGACAGAAACGAGGGCCGACTGACTTCCTTCAAGGCTAGAGCCATTCTTTAAGGGCGGCGCAGTGGTTAGCACTGCTGCCTCACAGCTCCAGGGACCCAGGTTCAATTCCAGCCTCGGGTCACTGTCTGTGCGGAGTCTGCACGTTCTCCCCGTGGCTGCGTGGGTTTCCGCCGGGTGCTCCAGTTTCCTCCCACAGTCCAAAGGTCTGCAGGTTAGGTGGATTGGCCATGCTAAGTTGCCCTGAGTATCCAAAAGAGGTTAGATGGGGTTACTGGGTTACGGGGATAGGGTGGAGATGTGGGCTAAGGCAGGGTGCTCTTTCCAAGGGCCGGCGCAGACTCGATGGGCCGAATGGCCTCCTTCTGCACCGTAAATTCTATGATACTACTCTATGATATATGTATTCCTCCATGCAGCCTAAACATCCTAAAGTGTTTCATAGGAACATTATCAAACAAGGTTTGACACAAAGCTGCATAAGGAGGTATTGGTCAATGAGGTAAATTTTGAGAGGAGAGAGAGAGAGAGAGACGCAGTGAAGTTAAGGGAGGGATTTCTAGGCTTTAGAGCACTTACTGCTTATAAAATAGCGAACAATAATTTATGGAGATGGACAATTACCTCCACATTCAAGTCAAATTGTTTTAGTGATTGCTACTAATAGCAGTTAAACGCATTCCGACCTGTGGAGGTTTTGTGACGTACTGGGTAGCAGCATCCCTGCTTCCGAGTCAGGGGCTTTGGGTTCAACTTCTAACCCAGGCCCGGGTAGCCAAGGAAGGCCCGGTTCACAAGGTGGCCAAACAGATTGAGTATCAGTTTGCCAATGACAGGCGGTGAGAGTGAGAGAGATTCCTGGTCAGCCAAGTGATGGAAAGAATGCGGGAGCCTCCGCCATCACTGTCCATGGCTCCAGGCCACACCACGCGTGCAAAAGTGCCTGTTGCCAAGGCAACTCGGACCCCCCTGCATGAACTATAACGCGCCACCCTCATATTTGTTCAGGATACACACACGAATCAGTCGACCACAATGATGGCACGCTCCCCAGATACACTCAATCTGTTTGCACAGTCCAGTGACTGCAGAGCCACAACACAGATGTGTAGGGGTTTGACAAGAGTAAATTAAGAGAAACCGTTTTCCTGAAAGGAAAGCTCAGGAACCAAGGGATTTATGAGAATTAGCCAAAGAACCGGAGGCGACATGAGGAGAATTTCTTTAGTCCAGAGCGAGTTGACGGGATCTGGAAGCAGTTTCAATAGTTGTGTTCAAAATAGGGTGGATAAATCCTTGAAGGAGGTCATTTACAGGTTATGGGAAAGAGTAAGGGAGCAATTAATTGGTAACTCTTTCAAAAAGCTGACACAGGTGCAATGGGCTGAATGGCCTCGTGCTATAAGATTCTATTGGTGGCTGGTTCTGCATAATACGGCTTTTTTCTCAGAATGATTCTCACGCAGATCATCTTCTACCGCACAGCTGTCACTCACAGATATTGTCTTGGGATTGATGCGAGGTTGGGTCTTGGACATGTAACATCTATCACTACCATTCTCTTATGAATCTACGGGGGAACCATTCCAGCTCCAGAAAGCAGAAAGAAAATCTTCCCCCCTTCCTCAATACTCCGCACTGGCCCTCACCACATCCCCTCCCGCACACACACACACACTCATACACACACTCAACCTCGAGATGGATGCCAGCCCGCTGTACAATCACTCGCTTCACCTCATCCTAAATTGCTTTCAATCTTACAAGCAGGCAAAAGGTCAGCCCAAAAAAATTCAAACCCTTCATTTAAACAGGTTCGGTAGCCCGACCAAAGGTGAATTCTTCAGGTCACATAACACAGTGGCTTTGAAACCTGGAATTAAAGGTCATGTAAGAGAGACAGGCATTTCTATCACTCACCGAAGATTATGGAATCCAAAGTCCAGGTGGACAAAGAAATAAACCCTCGTCCCACCCACCCACCCACCCATCCCAACATCGCCCCCACCCCCCATACCCCCAGGGTCAGGTTTCCCAGTGTCAGGCGTGTTTGCCTGTCATAACCCAATGACATGACCTGAATCACTCTTCCTTTGTAGAAGAGAGCCATGTCCGAGTGTGAAAGAGGCCAGCAATGGCTTATGCTGTTAAAGCTTTAATGTCCCACGTACATGAATACAGTTAGTGCAATCTTCAAAGCTATAGGAGTGTGAGGAAGGTGTGGGTGAGAGAGAGATGTGACAGGGGGAGAGGGGTGTGGAGTGAGGACAGTGGGTATGTGAGGGCATAGAGTGTGGAGGCAGAGTGTGTATGGGGCCAGAGATATGAGGGAGAGGGTGTGTGTGTGTGTGTGTGGGGGGGGGGGGGGGTGTGAAGAGGTAGGGCTATGAGGGAGAGGGTGTGCAAGCATAGGGCTGCGGAGGAGTATGGTGGGGAGAGAGGGTGTGTGAGGGGCTAGGGAGTGGGGGTGGAGGGTGTGTAGGGATAGGGGTGTGGAGACAGAGGGGTATGGTGGGGAGAGAGGGTGTGTGAGGGGCTAGGGTGTGGGGGTGGAGGGTGCAAGGATGGGGTGTGGAGACAGGTGAGTATGGTGGGGAGAGAGGGTGTGTGAGGGGCTAGGGTGTGGGTGTGGAGGGTGTGTAGGGATAGGGGTGTGGAGACAGAGGGAGAGAGGGGGTGTGAGGGGCTAGGGTGTGGGGGTGGAGGGGGTGTAGGGATAGGGGTGTGGAGACAGGTGGGTATGGTGGGTAGAGAGGGCATGTGAGGGGCTGGGGTGTGGGGGTGGAGGGTGTGTAGGGATAGGGGTGTGGAGACAGAGGGGTATGGTGGGGAGAGAGGGTGTGTGAGGGGCTAGGGTGTGGGTGTGGAGGGCGTGTAGGGATAAGGGTGTGGAGACAGAGGGAGAGAGGGGGTGTGAGGGGCTAGGGTGTGGGGGTGGAGGGGGTGTAGGGATAGGGGTGTGGAGACAGGTGGGTATGGTGGGTAGAGAGGGCATGTGAGGGGCTGGGGTGTGGGGGTGGAGGGTGTGTAGGGATTGTGTGGAGACAGAGGGGTATGGTGGGTAGAGAGGGTGTGTGAGGGGCTGGGGTGCGGGGGTGGAGGGGGTGTAGGGATAGGGGTGTGGAGACAGAGGGGTATGGTGGGGAGAGAGGGTGTGTGAGGGGCTGGGGTGTGGGGGTGGAGGGGGTGTAGGGATGGGCTGTGGAGACAGAGGGGTATGGTGGGGAGAGAGGGTGTGTGAGGGGCTGGGGTGTGGGGGTGGAGGGGGTGTAGGGATGGGCTGTGGCGACAGAGGGGTATGGTGGGGAGAGAGGGTGTGTGAGGGGCTGGGGTGTGGGGGTGGAGGGGGTGTGGGGATTGTGTGGAGTCAGAGGGGTATGGTGGGGAGAGAGGGTGTGTGAGGGGCTAGGGTGTGGGGGTGGAGGGGGTGTAGGGATGGGCTGTGGCGACAGAGGGGTATGGTGGGGAGAGAGGGTGTGTGAGGGGCTGGGGTGTGGGGGTGGAGGGTGTGTGGGGATTGTGTGGAGACAGAGGGGTATGGTGGGGAGAGGGGGGTGTGAGGGGCTAGGGTGTGGGGGTGGAGGGTGTGTAGGGATGGGGTGTGGAGACAGAGGGGTATGGTGGTGAGAGAGGGTGTGTGAGGGGCTGGGGTGCGGGGGTGGAGGGTGTGTAGGGATGGGGTGTGGAGACAGAGGGGTATGGTGGGGAGAGGGGGGTGTGAGGGGCTGGGGTGCGGGGGTGGAGGGTGTGTAGGGATGGGCTGTGGCGACAGAGGGGTATGGTGGGGAGAGAGGGTGTGTGAGGGGCTAGGGTGTGGGGGTGGAGGGGGTGTAGGGATGGGCTGTGGCGACAGAGGGGTATGGTGGGGAGAGAGGGTGTGTGAGGGGCTGGGGTGTGGGGGTGGAGGGGGTGTAGGGATAGGGGTGTGGAGACAGAGGGGTATGGTGGGGAGAGAGGGTGTGTGAGGGGCTGGGGTGTGGGGGTGGAGGGTGTGTAGGGATTGTGTGGAGACAGAGGGGTATGGTGGGGAGAGAGGGCATGTGAGGGGCTAGGGTGTGGGGGTGGAGGGTGTGTAGGGACTGTGTGGAGACAGAGGGGTATGGTGGGGAGAGAGGGCATGTGAGGGGCTAGGGTGTGGGGGCAGGGGATGTGTGGAGACAGGAATGTGGGAGGAGTGGGATATAGTGGCATATAGGGAGAGCCACCATGAAGCATAAACCATTCCAGCGAATGCTGACACAAGTAGGTGGAGTGGGAGGTCAGCTGAATAAATTCCTTATAATTTCCTAACCACTGCCACCTTTAATTAAAGCCACAGCCTCATTAGTGCCTTCTGTTCCCCCTCCGTCTCTAATGAATCCAAGAGGTCTAAGAACGTGATAGTATATTCACCCCACCCAGCCCTCAGCAGACACATATACACACACGGTAGCCATGTAGTTAAGTCTTAATTATATCCTTGTTGCTCCTGTGGTCCTTCTCTGAAGCTGAGCTGCCCCCAGGCCCCAGAGATTTGCTCCATTGAGATACCTCTGCTGTGAACAGAGAGGGAGGATATCAAAGAGTTTCCCCAGCGCAGGTCACAGGTTAGGGACCGAGCTCCTTCCTATCAGATATTACCTGTCACTAAGGAGAAGTGGAGCTGTGGATCAGAAGCAGATCAGAGAAGCCGGGCTCAGTGGGGATCAGAATGCGCTCGAGACACACTCGCTGTCACCATACTAATGACTCTACAGACAAGCTGTGCTTTGCAGACTATCAATAAATATATAATGTTTTGGTGAGTGTAACCCGGATGATTAGCCACCTTTCCAAACAGGGATGGTTGTTCACTTCTGGGTTTATTCCAAACAAATCTGCTCAAGGCTGCGAGTTCGATGTCAGGAGGGACACACTGAACCGTTGGCCAAAGGGGCAAAGGAGCCACCCAATTCTTCCTCAAACAATTAAGGGTCTTTATGGCGAGACGCAAACTCTAGCGTTAACTCTTGCTGTGCATTGGGCAGAGCTTTGTAAAACAAGTTGATTGCTGAGCCCTGCTCTTGGTGAGGTACTGGGCTGTTCAAACCCGGACGGTCCCAAGCCTCACAATGAATGGGTGGTCTATTCATGAAGGAACGGAAGACTGTCTGCCCCCCTCGCTAACACCACACCTCAAGTCAGTCACGGGACGTCTGGAGGGGAAAACCGACAGCACCTGCTAACAATCCGCTCAGGAGCCACAAAGAGGACACCGGCAGTTCCACACGGAGGATGATGAAGGCGTCACAAGGGGGCTCACTGAATGATAAACAATGGTCTCCTCTTTAGAGTAGGTGGATGTACAGGCCACTTCAACACAAGTGGCTTTATGCATCAGCGCACGACAAGAGCCACTGACAAATCAAAATAAGAAGCATCATCTGTCTTCCACTACTTATGCCTCTTAACTGAACCTTTGAACACATCACGTCCGATATTCCATTACCTCAAGACTTTGGCTCTGTTCACGGACTTGTCAGATCTCTACCACACCTTTCAGCAGTCTCCGAATCTCACTACGACCCGTTCGGACATAAAACATAGAACAGTACAGCACAGAACAGGCCCTTCGGCCCTCGATGTTGTGCCGAGCATTGTCCGAAACCAAGATCAAGCTATCCCACTCCCTGTCATTCTGGTGTGCTCCATGTGCCTATCCAATAACCGCTTGAAAGTTCCTAAAGTGTCCGACTCCACTATCACAGCAGGCAGTCCATTCCACACCCTAACCACTCTCTGAGTAAAGAACCTACCTCGGACATCCCTCCTATATCTCCCACCCTGAATCTTATAGTTATGCCCCCTTGTAACAGCTACATCCACCCGAGGAAATAATCTCTGAAATGGGGTGGAAACCATGGCGAGGTCAGCTCACCACCGGGCTGCCCCCGGGGCGTGTGGTTGGAGAGAGTAGGACCAAGGGGAGCATCACTGCAGCGAGCGTCACTGCAGATTCGGTCCCCAGGACTCTCCTTCCCCCCTCCCTCTGGTTTCCAAGGAGGCAGATATGCTAGACTTTTCAGCCAATTGTAGACAACGAGTGTACAATCTGGCAGGTTAAATCACTAGAAACTACCAGTCCATTGCCTCCTGTAACCAAAGGGAGCAAACCTGAGGTAATTTGTAGTGATTGCCCCTTCCAGGACAACACAGCAGAGTAAGAGTCACCTGGCTCGGGGGACCAATTGGGACTGTGAGTGGGTAATCGCCCCAGGGGGTGGAGTCCTCTTAGGCAGGAGACTTGTAGGGGGCTAGGTGCAGCCATGGGGCTGCAGTTTTCTTATGAATAAATCCTTTTTGTATTCACAAATGAATTATGTGGAAGTGCATCTTTACATTTGGCGACGAGGATAAATTATCCAGACACTGCTTTTGGCCCGACCCCTGTGGGTATCCTGTTTTAATGGAAATCTGAAAATAAAATACTCACCAGAACGCCTCTCTCTGGGCGAATAGACCCATTTGAGATGTTGAGATATTACCAAACCCTGAGTAATGTAGAATCAGAAAAGGTGGACAGTGACAAGATGCTCAGTGCATTAAACGCAGGTGTAGAAAAACAATTGTGCAAAATTGGCAGGCAGAGTCAAAGGTTTTAGAAAGAAACGTACAGAGTAAAAACACAAAAGAAGATGGCCACGCAAAGCCGGCAGTTAGAAGAGCTCCAAATTTAAAAAGGAATTTGGATAAAAGGCAAAGATTTGCTGCAGTTAAAAAGTCCAAAAGCTTAAAAATGCAGGCTGGCACTAGGAAGCAGTGCTGCACCTTTAAGGGTAAATGAAAAAGAAACAGCTCGGAACACTCTGTACCTGCACTGATACATTTGTTGCAAAATACACCTGCAAAGGGAAGGCAACTGTAACCGAGCAACTACAGCCTGTGTGGGGGGGGGAAAAGTTCACTACGAAGTCTGAAAGCGGCAATACCCTTAAAGAGGTAATATATTTAAAGCGGCAATGAGATTCAAGTAGCAAGCACAAGAAGGAAGAAGAGGCTATGGACAGGAAAATTAGAGAAGTCCTCAACGAAGAGGCAGCGGAGTATCTCAGAGGAGGCAATGGAGAGCTCAGGCGGCAACAAAGACCTCAGAAAGGAGAAGACCCTAAAAAGAGGGCAAAATACATACGTCAGATAGAGGGCAAATCTCAAAAAGGTCTATAGGCGGCAAAGAACTCAAAGAGGAGGCAACAGAAAATCCCAGAAAGTGGACAAAAGAAGACCCCAGGAGGAGGGCAACGACAGACCCCAGAAGGAGGGTATCGAAAGACCCCAGAAGGAGGACAATGAAAGACCACAGAAGGAGAGCAATGAAAGACCACAGAAGGAGAGCAATGGAAGACCCCAGAAGGAGGGCAATGGAAGACCCCAGAAGGAGGGCAACAAAAGACCCCAGAAGGAGGGCAACAAAAGACCACAGAAGGTGGGCAATGGAAGACCCCAGAAGGAGGACAATGAAAGACCACAGAAGGAGAGCAATGGAAGACCACAGAAGGAGGACAATGGAAGACCCCAGAAGGAGGGCAACGAAAGACCACAGAAGGAGGGCAATGAAACACCCCAGAAGGAGGGCAATGGAAGACCCCAGAAGGAGGGCAATGAAACACCCCAGAAGGAGGGCAATGGAAGACCCCAGGAGGAGGGCGATGGAAGACCCCAGAAGGAGGGCAATGGAAGACCCCAGGAGGAGGGCAACGAAAGACCCCAGAAGGAGAGCAATGGAAGACCCCAGAAGGAGGGCAATGAAAGACCCCAGAAGGTGGGCAATGGAAGACCCCAGAAGGAGGGCAACGAAAGACCACAGAAGAAGGACAATGCAACACCCCAGAAGGAGGGCAATGGAAGACCCCAGGAGGAGGGCAACGAAAGACTCCAGAAGGAGAGCAATGGAAGACCCCAGAAGGAGGGCAATGAAAGACCCCAGAAGGTGGGCAATGGAAGACCCCAGAAGGAGGGCAATGAAAGACCCCAGAAGGTGGGCAATGGAAGACCCCAGAAGGAGAGCAATGGAAGATCCCAGGAGGAGGGCAACAAAAGACCCCAGGAGGAGGGCGATGGAAGACCCCAGAAGGAGGGCAATGGAAGACCCCAGAAGGAGGGCAGTGAAAGACCCCAGAAAGAGAGCAATGAAACACCCCAGAAGGAGGGCAATGGAAGACCCCAGAAGAAGGGCAACGAAAGACCCCAGAAGGAGAGCAATGGAAGACACTAGGAGGAGGGCGATGGAAGACCCCAGATGGAGGGCAATGGAAGACACCAGGAGGAGGGCAATGGAAGACCCCAGAAGGAGGGCAATGAAAGACCCCAGAAGGAGGACAATGGAAGACCCCAGGAGGAGGGCGATGGAAGACCCCAGAAGGAGGGCACTGGAAGATCCCAGAAGGAGGGCAATGAAAGACCCCAGAAGGAGGACAATGAAAGACCCCAGGAGGAGGACAATGGAAGGCCCCAGGAGGAGGGCGATGGAAGACCCCAGAAGGAGGGCAATGGAAGACCCCAGAAGGAGGGCAGTGAAAGACCCCAGAAAGAGGGCAATGAAACACCCCAGAAGGAGAGCAATGGAAGACACTAGGAGGAGGGCGATGGAAGACCCCAGAAGGAGGGCAATGGAAGACACCAGGAGGAGGGCAATGGAAGACCCCAGAAGGAGGGCAATGAAAGACCCCAGAAGGAGGACAATGGAAGACCCCAGGAGGAGGGCGATGGAAGACCCCAGAAGGAGGGCACTGGAAGATCCCAGAAGGAGGGCAATGAAAGACCCCAGAAGGAGGACAATGAAAGACCCCAGGAGGAGGACAATGGAAGGCCCCAAGAGGAGGGCGATGGAAGACCCCAGAAGGAGGACAATGAAAGACCCCAGAAGATGGGCAATGGAAGACCCCAGGAGGAGGGCAACGAAAGACCCTAGAAGGAGGGCAATGAAAGACCCTAGAAGGAGGGCAATGGAAGACCCCAGGAGGAGGGCGATGGAAGGCCCCAGGAGGAGGCAATGGAAGACCCCAGGAGGAGGGCAATGAAAGACCCCAGAAGGAGGGCAATGTAAGACCCCAGAAGTAGGGCAACAATTGCAGACTGGAAACAAGTGAAGTCTTAGTCAGAGTCAGACCTGACCAACAGTAAGACAAGTAGAATTGAAGGTTCAATTTCTGAAATGTAAACATCCTGTAAGAACATGATGGGTTCCCCTCGGAAGAAACACAGAAATTGAAGACTTCAAAAGAAACTAGGAACATAAAGTGGAATCAGCAAAACGAATTAAAGCTCTGGAGAAGACATTAAAACAAGATGAAATAACTGACAGCAAACTTGGAGAATAAAAAAAGTTGCAAAAATTTACAAAATGAAGTTAAGAAGAAGGATAAATTACTGAGACAATAGAGAATAAGCTGAACTCCATTTAAAAAAATGACAAGAAAATAAGAACAAGTCTAGTGAAGAAATGGATCAGAAGAATAAGATCTTAAAGGAGGGAAGCTTGGCAATAAGAAATTAACTGAAGAGGTAAAAACATTTAAATTGACAGTGTGAATCAGCAATTCAGATAGAGACAGAAGCTGAGATTACAGTGCCAGAACAAGATTGCTGAAATGGTCACACTAATGGAAAAACACAAGAACCAATATGATAAAATGGTCGATGAAAAAGATGCTGAATTGAAATGCTGGAAAGAGAAGAAACTCGATCACGTGACCCAAGTGCCAGAAACAGAGAACCACGGCCATTCCTGCACTGTGACAGACCAAGATTGTGGAAGAACTGTCAAGACTATACTTGGAGCTGTACGTAGTTAAATCCTACCAATAAAAGTGATTATGCTTAAACACACAAGCCTCAGGATCTCATCAATGAGCCGTCACCATTCTTTAAAAACCCATATTAAGTACATAGTGGATCTAGTTAAATCCCTGGAATTATTGTCTCTAAGACCAGACCCCCGACATACCAAGTAGACATGGAGGGACAGATCGTTCGTAAACATGTGGACCACTTGAGAAGCCAGAGAGATGCTCCAGCAGCCAGAGTTGACATCACAAAATGTTTTCAAACACGTAAACACCAAAGTACCTGGTCGACCTGTTATAGACATGACTGATGTCTCTGTGGAAGCAAATAGTAATGAACTGTCTGTGCCAGAGGGAGTACCAGTTATTGCAGCTCCTGTTAATGTTGATCCTGTAGAAGCATTTCAGACTACAGAACTACAAGAAACAGAAAAAGCCCTCAAAGACTCGATTAATAATTGTCCAACTCCTGTATATACTATTTAGTTAGTATTTAGGACTGAGTAACTTAGTTATTGAAGATTGTATAAAGGAGGTAAAGGAGGAAGGATGTGGTGATTTGTGGTGATTGTTCCTTAAGGGGCAACACAGCAGAGTAAGTGTCACCTGGCTTGGGGGACCAATTGGGGCTGTGAGTGGACAATCACCCCAGGGGGTGGAGATGGAGACATGCAGGGGGCTGGGCAGCCATGAGGCTGCTGTTTTCTTATTAATAAATCCTTTTGCACTCAAAATTGGAAACTGTGAAAGTGCATCATTACAAAACCTCATGCTACTCTTTAACCCAAGCGCTCGCTTAACCTGTCAACTCTTAAAGAATGCCCAGCAGCATCTCCTCACCTAGTTAAACATACCGCCCATTGGGTGCACAGATTCACAAAGACCAGGAATGATCCGGTTCAATCCTTGCCTTGTCTCAATCCAGATAGTCGGATGGATATGACAGGTGACCTGAGCACCTGTGTGCAATGTAGAGCTGAAACAAAGTGTGCACCTGATCAGTGCCTGGAGGTAATCCTGCCCCCCCCCCCCCCCCCCCCCCCCCGTGGTCAAATAATTGAAAGGCTCAGGGTCCAAACCCCTGCAAGAAGAGAAGTAAAAAAAACGAGGAGGTAATAACTTCTTTTTAAAAAGAAAAAGCCCTCTCATTGCAAATTCTGTTTGTGTTTCACCCTTACCAATTCATCCACTTCCGGGTCAAAGGTCAAGGTGACCACAGCCATCCAGAACGTTGAATGATGTCAATCCGGGATAGCAGGCAGGGCTGTCTGGTCAGCTGGACTCGATGTCTGCCTCACTGAGCGATATGTGATTTGAAGCTGACTGAAACCACGGCCCTCTCCCTCGTCTGGTGCTCTCCCAACACTTCAGATCCCGTTTGCGTCTGGATGAGCTTTTGGCTGCTGAGCAAAATGATTGATGCCAGTGGCAGAAAATGCAGCGAGCTCTTCTATTCCAGGCATCCGGTGTCAGGGCTAAACATTCCCGACTCACGTCTCGTCACTAAATATACAAGTTTCTTCTATTCTGATCTAACAGACATGCCTTGAGCCTGAACACCATGAGAGCTCAACCTGTTGTACCAGAGTGATCAATTCCTACAATTCCTATACTTACAAAACCCAATTTGCCCCACTTGCTCCCGCCCTTCCTGCATTGTCTGGCACCCAATTTGCACACAGTAAACTCCCACACAAACAGAAATGTGATCTTGGCCAGATGCTGACTGAGGGATAGATATTGGCCCAGGACACTGGGGATATCTCCCCTGTTCTTCCAGTTAGTGCCGCTGGGTCTCTTATGTTCACCTGAGAGGGGCACACAGGGCCTCAGATTAAATGCCTCGTCTGAAAGGCAGCGCCTCCGGCAATGCAGCTCAGTACTGCACTCGGGGATGTCAGCCGGGAATGCGTGCTCACTCCTACCTTTCTGGAGTGGGACTTGAGCCACAATCTCCTAGCTTCTAATGAGCCCAGGCTGGGGTGCCTCCACGGGCCCACCCGAGTAAAGTCAGTGCACCTTTCAAATTGGTGGCATTCCATGTGAACCTACAGGCTCCGGGATATGATTCCGGGAGCACTCAGCCTAACCCCAAGCACTGAATATTTCAGGCGATTCCAGTTATAACTCCACAACAATGATTACACTCAGCTGGCTTTGCTGACGGCATCATTTTCGTAATGGAGGGTGTTGGACAGATGGCCACCAACCTAGAGGCGATTAATCGGGAATGGGCACGAGGTGGCAACCCGGCCTGTACTCCCCTGCCAGTCAGATGCCAGGAGGTTGGGGTCTCAAGGCCCACTCCCGAGACTCGAGAACGTGCAATCCAGGCTGTCACGCCAGTGCAGTACCAAGGGAGTGCCGCACTGCCAGTGGTGACATCTCTCTCAAGAGTTGTTTAATCCAAGATTCTGTCTTCCCCACCTTGTGAGGCATCCCTCGGCATTCCTGTTTTGAGCAAGAGCAGGCGAGGTCTCTCTGGTGTCCGCCTAGTCAATATTGACCCCCTCAATCGCCATCCCAAAAAAACGTTGTCATCGAGGGAGAGGAGCTTGCTGCTAGCAGAAACCAGGGTCCACCCAAGAGGCCATTTTGCTAATTACCACAGGCCTTCACAACGAAAATTAAAAACGCATTGACCAAATTAGTAAAAATGTTCATCTGAGGCCAGAGGGAAGGTGAATATTTTCAGTATACAGTGTACTGATGCCTCAGATATCCAACAGAATCCTTCATCTGATCACCTCCGCAGGAGGATGGGGGAGGGGGAGTGTTGGGGGGGGGGGGGGGGGGGGGGAGTTGGAGGAATGAAAATTACTCATTTCTCACATTAATTTCCAGTAAGGTCCTTTTACTCCCTCTCTTTGGTCCTCACCAGAACGGTTATCTGCTGTTACAAAACAAATAAATTCTAATCAAAATCCTTGCGTCTTATCTCGAAGTGTCATCGAGGTCTGTGTAATGAAGCTATCGAGAGCAGGGGCCGGGGGGGGGGGGGGGGGGGGGGGGGGGGGGGGAGAGAGAGAGAGCCAAGCTCAGCCTGCCAACTCTGTGTGGGCAGAAGCCTGCTCAGAAATGGCCACCTGAGTCTGACAGCCTGTCACTGAAGCGTGCAGTGAGCAATTAATCATCTCCTGCTCTTCGCCTCGTTGTGTGTCAGGGCGAGGAGTAGGGGGGGGGGGGGAACGAACAGCACGCCCCTTACCCTGGAGTTAAAAACATCAAAACGCCACCCCCCCCCCCCCCCCCCCCTCCCCACCCATGATTGTCCCCCTCGCACTCGGCTGCTTAATTGCCCTTGATAAGCAAACAGATTTCCTTTCCCTTGGCAATGGTATGAAAGGGAAGATATCTAAAACGTTTGTCTACTGCACAGATGACAGCACTCTCTCTCCATCTCTCTCTTTCTCAATCTCTCTCCCTCTCAGGCACATCCCCCACCCCCCCCCCTCCCCCCTCCGTCCCACATGCCACATTCAACAACCCTGCATGACTAACGAAGCCTTGTGCTCCGAATGAGCCACCGCCAAACGTCCCCCACCAGATTCTTCATTGATTTCCTTGACACAATCGGGACTTTCAACGTTAGCGAGAGGGTTCACACCGTGTTTCCTTCTGGGCGCAGCTATAGCTCAGTGGATAGCCCTCTCGCTCCCCCAGCCCGAGGCTGGAGCACACACAACAATCTATCTCAACCCTCCAGGGCAACACTGAGGGAGTGCTGCGCTGTCAGCAGTGCTGCCCTTTTGGATGGCCTGGTCAACTGAGGCCCACCTGCCCTCGCGGGTGGACTTTAGAAATAAGGTCCCGTGGCACTGTTTCCAAGGAGAGCTGGGGAGTTTCTCCCAGGTGACCTGGCCAATGCTTTCCCTCGGTAAACAAAGACTTGTTAATCGTGTTGCTGCTCGTGGGATCTTGCTGTGCAGACGTTGGCTGCCACGTTTCCTACAACAGTGAGTAGACTGCGATCAGGCACTGTGCTGCCTGTGAAGGGACATCCTGAGGATGTGATAGGCACTATATCAATGAAGGTTCTTTCTTTCCTCAGCAGGCACAGTTGCTGTGGGAGTCGCTGATGCAGAGGTCCACCACCAACTCACAGATACAACAACAACAGCAACTTTGGGCTCCGGATGGTTCAATGTTTCAGGTTAAATACTGGGCGCTGCCTCACATGCTGCACCACCGTAAACATCTGCTCCCTCCACCGCCGGCGCAATGTTGCTGCGCGGTTAATGCAGCTTCACCAGTGTCACACAGATCCCCCCTCCCCCCCCCCCCCCCCCCCCCCCCCCCCCCGAAACAGTCAACAGAACCACTAACCGGTACCCATTAATCAGCTTGCAGATCACTCAACTCTCAGTCATCCCATCCTCCTGAAATGTTTATCTTTTCATCCTCAGTCCTGATGAAAGATGGACATTTAAGATAGAGATCTGCTTCACAGATGCTGCCTGAGCTAATGTGCACTTCCAGTACCGTGAGTGTGCCCAGCTGTTTTTGATAATCTTCCCTGGGAGGTGGGCATCTCTGGCTAGACCAGCATTTATTCCCATCCCTAATTGTCCCCAGAATGAGTGGGGAGGCGGGGTGCCACAAGGCAGGTTTACAGACACGAGTAGGCCGGAAACCAGAAGAGTGGACAAGCATTGGGCCTGCGTTGCCATGCAGTACGGTTGAGACTGACCTTGGTATCGGCTCCACTTTCCCACCCACTCCCCATATCCAAAAATCTGCCTATCCCGGAAATGTGCCATCCTTACCTGTCCAGACCGGCAGAAAGATGGCCGATTTCCTCCCCCGGAGCACTGGTCAACCTGCTGGGATTTTACAACAATCTGGTACATTCATGACCATTATTAATAAGACTTTATTCCAGATTTCTGACTGAAATTTACATTTCTCCAGCTGCCTTTTAAACGTTGGGCAGGATTTTCCCGCAATTCCCACCAGTGAAATCTTCCAGTCCTGCCCTAGCCCCCCCCCCCCCCCCCCCCCAACCCCCGCTTCCCAGCGCGGCACGTTCCCCAACGGCAGGATGGGTGAGCCGCGTGAAACACCGTAAACATCGGTAGTGCTGGAAGATTCCGGCGATGGCCAATGGCGAACCGCTTCCACTGCCCGAAAACACACCGCAGGATTGGGGTGGGGGAGTAGGAAATCCCGCTCATTAGCTCAGGCCTCTGAGTTACTAGTCCAATAACATTACCACTGGGTTATCACTCTAGTATGGTTCCAGTTACTGTACAAACTGCCCTGGAATGCAAGGGAATGGGTTACATGGGTCTGTTTTGTTGCCAAACTGCCTGCAAAAATATTACGGAATAACTTCCACTCGGTCATATTTCCTTTCAAATATTTTCAACTCCAATCAAAACTGGATTTCCCACGAGAGCTCCCTCTACAGGTTGGAAGCTGCACTCCGGCCGGGCTGGATTACAGCTGGCGCTGAATTAATTGTGTGCCACAGAAAATCTCTGAGCAACAACAACTTGAATTCATACGGCACCTTCAACATAACTAAACGTCCCATAAAACAAGATGTGAGACCAAACTGCCGAAGGGGGTGGCAGACTGGCCAAAGGTTTTGAGGAGAGTCTTGACGGGGGTGAGGGTGAGTATGGAGAAGCACAGAGGGTTCTGAGAGAAAGTTCCACCCACAGCTTTGGGCCAGTGGTGCATTTATATTAACCCAGTGGGCTGATAGCCATGTTTACTTCAAGCAGAACGTGGTCACATCAAGTCCCAGGTTTGTTGAGTCATTGGATTTTGTCCCCTTCAGCAGAGTAAGTTTGACCAATTGTTCACCCAACTCTAAAGAGGAGCAATTGGATGGAAGAGGACACTGATGTGGTGAGTTGTATTGAGGAATGGAAAGTAAGACTTGCAGCAGTGTTCCAGTGAAGCTCGATATCTATTTCTCCAATCAAGTACGAGATCCTTGGCATACAACCAGAACACTTCCACTGTAAGAAATATAATGGGCAGCCTACAGAGGAGAACATGTTTCATTTCTCCATTTTGACCCAAACCCTTCGACAGTTTGAGGTTCCATTCTTTCTTTCCCTCGGTCTCACCTGAGAGAGCTGATCCCAGTTAAAATTCTCATCCGTGTTTTCAAATCCCTCCACGGGCTCCCACTCTCCCTATCTCCGTCACCTCCTCCAAACCCACCACCCTCCGAGATCTCTGTGCTACTCTAATTCCGGCCATTGCGCATTCCCAACTATGCATGTCCACAGATCTCTGAAGGTTGCCACTCAAGTGGATGGAGCCGTGAAGAAGGCTTATAGTGTGTTAGCGTTTATTAACAGGGGGCTTGAGTTTAAGAGGCGCGGGGTTATGCTGCAACTATATATGACCCTGGTGAGACCACATTTGGAGTATTGTGTGCAGTTCTGGTCACCTCATTATAGGATGGATGTGGAAGCATTGGAAAGGGTACAAAGGAGATTTATCAGGATGCTGCCTGGATTGGAGGGTAGGTCTTATGAGGAAAGGTTGAGGGAGCTGGGGCTTTTCTCATTGGAGCGAAGGAGGATGAGAGGCGACTTAATAGAAGCTTATAAAATGATGAGGGGGATAGATAGAGTGGACGTTCAGAGACTGTTTCCTCGGGTGGATGTAGCTGTTACAAGGGGGCATAACTATAAGATTCAGGGTGGGAGATATAGGAGGGATGTCCGAGGTAGGTTCTTTACTCAGAGAGTGGTTAGGGTGTGGAATGGACTGCCTGCTGTGATAGTGGAGTCGGACACTTTCGGAACTCTCAAGTGGTTATTGGATAGGCAAATGGAGCACACCAGAATGACAGGGCGTGGGATAGCTTGATCTTGGTTTCGGACAAAGCTCGGCACAACATTGAGGGCTGAAGGGCCTGTTCTGTGCTGTACTATTCTATGTTCTATAAGTGCTGCGCCGTTGGTGGATTTGTCTTCAGTTGCCTGAGTACCAAGCTCTGGAATTTCCTCCGTACACCTCTCTGTCTTCCTACCTCGCTTTCTTCCATTCAGACTTTCTTTAAACCTAACTCGGTTCACCAGGCTTTGGGACATCTGCCCAAATACCTCGTGTGGCTTGGTGTCACACTTTATTTTATTTTCAATGTAATTTATTCCAAACATATTGAAAAATACAAAAACATAAATAATCTGGGGAAAATTCTCCCCAATTCACAATTTTACAGTCTGTACAGGTTTTCCCCCTTGTTCACGCCTCCCCCGATGAAAAGTTCCTCGAACATGATCACGGGCAATCCCCACTGTGCCTCAAAATCCTCTGAACCCCTCAGTTCAAACTTAATCTTCTCCAACCCGGAGGAAGTCGTACAAGTCCCCCAGCCAGGCCGCCACCCCCGGCGGTGTTGTTGGCCGCCATCCCAGCAAAATCCTTCGCCGGGCAACCAGAGAGGCAAAGGCCACGACATCAGCCTTCCTCCCCTCCATCAGCTCCAGCATTTCCGATACCACAAGAATCGCCACAGTAAGGTCCGGCCCGACGTCTACCCCCCACTATTTTTGCTGGTGTCCCGAACGCACCCGCCCAGTATCTCTCTAACTTCTCACACCCCCAGAGCGTGATTTGCTGGTCCTCTCCCACACTTTTCACACTCGTCTGCCACCCCCTGGTAGAACCCACTCATCCTCGCCTGAGTCATGTGTACCCTGTGTCCCACCTTAAACTGTATACAATAACAACCTGCATTTATATTGTTCATTTAACGGTGCCAAGACAGGGACTAACTAATAAGTCGGGAGGCCAAAATGAAAAGCAGGAACTAGCGGGAAACAGCAGGATACTTGATCCTTTCCAATATGAACGGAACATGATCAGGGATGGTTAAAGCAGCAAACACAGCAAAGGACAACTTAATGAGTAATAATGATGCAAAAGTCACCAGGCTCTCAATGAATTGTCTTTTCTAAAGCATCAGCACATGTTGTAATACAAATCTATCAATAGTAGTTTGTAAAGAAGTCATTAGGATAACACATTATTTCTAACAATAACAAAAAACAACAACCTGCATTTAGATAGTGCCTTTAATGTAGTAAAACATCTCATGGCACTTCACCGGAGCAGGGACTAAAGCAAAATGTGACACTGTGCCACATGAGGAGATTTCGGTAACCATGGATGTACTGACGAACATGGACTGCAGCAGGTCCAAAAGGTTGGCACACTACCACCATCTCAAGGGCAGTTAGGGATGGGCAACAAACGCTCTGGCCTTATCAGCAAGGCTCACACCATGAAAATATGAAAACATCGCAAATTGATCAAAGGTGTGGGTTTTAAGGCAGGCACCCTGAGGAGGAGGGAGGACAGAGCCGGAGAGGTGAAGAGGTTCACGGTGGTGGTGGGGGGGATTCTAAAGCTCGGGGTCTGAATGGCTAAATGCCAGGCTGTCAATGAGAGCGGCGGGTGGGGAGGAGGTGTAGAGTGGGCAGTGCTGAAGAGGCCGGAATTGGGAGGAAGACAGAGTGTTGTCGGGCTGGTGAACACGGCAGAGATAGCTTCCTGGAAATTTGCTGCCCTTTGAATGATGAATTCAATCAAAATCTTGCTTACCTACTGCGTTGGTTCAGGTGAATCTTAAGTATCCCGTGGAACAAAAATGTCATAAAAATGTCTCAGGGTATTATCAGACGAAATCGGGACCCAAACCACAGCAGGAGAGATGAGGACAGGTGAACAGGTAGATTTTGAGGAATATCTTATCGGGCAAGAGAAGTATGTGAAGAAGAGTATGGCCTTCTCCTGTACATCTGGGCCTATGTCAATTGAGGGGAGTCGGTGGCATAGTGGTGATGCACAATCAATGGACACGAAATGTAGGTGTAGTCCGAATTGAAAGGCTTTAATCAGCAAGAAGTGAGCCCAGCAGCAGGAGTACAGAAATGGCCTGGCTGCTGGGGAACACGGATTCTTATACCCCGCCTCGTAGGCGGAGCTACCTTCCTCTCGACCAATGAGAATACAGAGAACACGATACGTGGGCCAATGGGCAGCGAGCCCTCTGCACCAATGGCAGCTCACACTCCCAGGTACCGTAATACCCCTAGTCATACTACCACAAGTGGTATTGTCACTAGACTGACAATCCAGATACCCAGGGTAATGCTCTGGGGGCACAGGTTCAAATCCCACCACGGCTGTCCAATGATGACCATGAAACCATTGTTGATTGTTCTAAAACCAATCTGGTTTGCCAATGCCCTTTAGGGAAAGAAATCCTTACCTGGGTCCGGCCTACATATTACCAGATCCACAGTCAAGTGGTTTGACTCTTAACTGCCCTCTGAAATGGCCGAGCAAGTTACTCAGTTCAATTAGAGATGGGCAACAAATGGTGGCCTTGCCAGAGACACCCCACATTTAAAATACTTCCCCAGCCAAACTAAAGCAAGTGTCCTTGTTCTTCAACTTGGCTGTCGTTTGTGGCATGCTGTTGGTGCAGGGAATTGGTATTGAGAAGGTTGGGCCTATATGCCCCTTGAGTTTTGAAGAATGAGAGGTGATCTTAATGGAACATGTAAGATTCCGAGGGGGTAGGGTAGGCACTGAGAGAATGTTTCCTCTCACAGGGAATCTAGAACATGGGTGCACAGTTTTAAAATCCGGGGTCTCCCATTTAAGACGGAGATAAGGAGGAAATTTGTCTCTCGCAGGTGTGTTCATTTTTGGAATTATGTTGTTATGTAGCAACGAGCCACCGCACTTCACAAAGTCAAAAGCGTTCGATAAATACAAGTGTTAACGTTTTCTCCCCTGCAGTGTTGAAAGGAGCTGATGCCTCGGCAGAGTACAGGTCCACATATACCAGCAGGTATGCCGCACCTCACCCTGGTGTCCATGCATAACCAGACTATTAATTCACAGGGAAGGTTTGGAACCAACATCCACAACTAGACAAAAGCAAAATACCCGCAGATGCTGGAAATCTGAAATCAGAACAGACAATGCTGGAAATACTCAGCTGGCCAGGCAGCAACTGGGGAGAGAAAACAGGTCGATGAATTTTCATTGAAGTTGAGGATGTCACAGGTTGTCAGCAAGTGCAGAGCCAGGGAGGACTGCAAAGAACAAATGGGATGATCCAGGATAGGGTGGAAGTCAGGAGAGATTAAATGACAACAGGGACGGTGGTAAAAGCCAGAACGAGAGATGGCGATGATGGGAGGGGTGGCGGTCTTATGGTGCAGTGGGTAGCATACCCACGTCTGAGCTGGAGCTCTGGGTTCAAGTCCCATCCCAGGACATGATGGCCATCGAAGGTGTATTTATAACACGGCCAAACAACAGTCGGTGTGATAGAAAGAAGGTTGGAGCCTCTACCAGCACTCTCCATGGCTCAGGATTACAACACGCATGTAAAATAGCCTGTTCCCACAGCAACTCAGACTTCCGGAGTAAACACACACAATGGGATAAGTTTTTTCAAAAATGGTCCATGGAAGATGTAAATGGAAATAACCAACACATTTGCGCTATTTCCAATAAGGGGAGGATTTTTATAATTTCAAACTAAGTGCTGGCTCAGGCGAGGGAATTGTTGAGGAGCCCGATTTTCTCGCTATTTAATCAGGAACACCGGTGAAAAGAAAAACTGCAGGTGTGGCCCACGCCAGAGAGCTCACCAGAGGGCACTGCCCCTTGGCACTGCTGGCCGCACAGTCAGGGCGCGCCCTCCCTCCCCCTGGGGGGGGGGGGGGGGGGGTGTACATATCTGTGCGCCCCGCGTGGTCTCTTTGTCTGGTTCACGTTGCTCCAGACCTGTTGTAAATCTCGCCGACATCCAATGTGCGAGGACAATGCAGCGGGGAAGCCCTTTAATTATTGGATGTTTGCAGTGGGTTAGGCCTGCTGCCTCACGGCGCCGAGGTCCCAGGTTCGGTCCCGGCTCTGGGTCATTGACGGTGTGGAGTTTGCACATTTCATAGAATTTACAGTGCAGAAGGAGGCCATTCAGCCCATCGAGCCTGCACCGGCTCTTGGAAAGAGCACCCTACCCAAGGTCAACACCTCCACCCTATCCCCATAACCCAGTAACCCCACCCAACACTAAGGGCAATTTTGGACACTAAGGGCAATTTATCATGGCCAATCCACCTAACCCGCACATCTATGGGCTGTGGGAAGAAACCGGAGCACCCGGAGGAAACCCACGCACACACGGGGAGAACATGCAGACTCCGCACAGACAGTGAACCAAGCCAGGTATCGAACCTGAGACCTTGGAGCTGTGAAGCAATTGTGCTAACCACCATGCTACCGTGCTGCCCAAAACATTCTCCCCGTGTTTGCGTGGATTTCGCTCCTACAACCCAAAGATGTGCAGGGTAGGTGGATTGGCCATGCTAAAGTGCCCCTTAATTGGAAAAAATGAATTGGGTACACTAAATTATTTTTATTTTTTTTTAAATAAAAAAAATTGGATGTTTTCGTAAAATGAGGTTCCTGTCCCTTTAAGATTCTCGTTTCTGTGGTCTCGCGCCTGCAATGCCATTTGTGCCTGCAGCGGACACGGGTGGCAAAATCCCGGACACGGTGACAAATCAGAATAGGGAACCCCGGCGGCTTTCGCTTCTCTCCCAAGCCCAGTGGTCCTGAGGTTAGAGCAACCTCGGAAAATGTGATGGCTGAGGTGAGGCAGCTGAACTCACCATAGGCCTCAAACCTGGTATCCTAATGATGCGTGGAGCTCAGTTCCAGGCAGGGGTGAGCCACTGGGAAACTGGTACATTGGAAGCGTTCCGCCTGGAACTCTGCGATGCAAGCGGCTTTGAACAATGGAGTTCTCTATAATCTAATTAGCAGATGGTGCATTTCTTTCAAGAATTTACATGGATTCATTCGGCCTTTTGGTGGGGATGGAGAGGGGTAAGAAAAAATGAAGTTAGACGCAAAGATGGGTCAGATTAGCAATGCAGTTCAGTGTTTTATGCCTCCAGACTAAAGGAACCCTTTTAAATATATCACTTACATCACACGGGCTGGTGACCATCCCCCAGCCAGCCAGTGGGTCATTACTGGCGAATGCTATTTTAATTGCGTGTCTCAGTTTATGAGCTGCTTTGACCTGTCATAAAAGCTGTGGGTTCCAGCTTAATGCCTGAAACCTGAGATGGGAACTGACCAGCAACACCACTGGCAAAATAACAAGAGTATCGAGCCTCCAGCAAGCCGCTGCCATCTGCTTGCTGAACCAAATATTTACGTTTGTGCATTAGCCGCCCAACCCCTTCCCCCCTCACCCAGGCCTTGGAAAATCTGTTTAACCTTGCAGGACATCTGGTCGGAATCTCTAGTCGGCTTCATGTTAACCTGCTGAGGCATTCGGCCGTCGTTAAAAATTAGTCCACTGCGTTGCTACTTATTGGAATGAACAGTGATCTTCTGTTGCTGCTGCCTCTCTGACTGGAGTGCAGCGTCAACCCCAAGTTAAAAAGATGCTTGCTGAAAGGATCTGCATTTCCGTAGCACCTTTCATAACATCGGCAGACGAAGCACAGGATGTCGACTTGTTCTCCACAGCTTCTCCTCGGTGGAACATGTCACTGGCCTGAGGCCCGAGACTGTGAGCTGGATTCTTCCGCCCCTCCCGCAGCAAGAACGCCCCGGGCGAGGCGCCGACAATGGAAAAATCCATTGACCTCGGCTGGGATTTTCCGGTCACTGCCTGTGCGGAGTCTGCACGTTCTTCCCGTGTCTGCGTGGGTTTCCTCCGGGTGCTCCGGTTCCCTCCCACAAGTCCCGAAAGACATGCTTGTTAGGTGAATTGGACATTCTGAATTCTCCCCGCATACCCAAACGGGCACCGGAGTGTGGCGACTAGGGGCTTTTCACAGTAACTTCATTGCAGTGTTAATGTAAGACTTGTGACAATAAAGATTATTATTATTATTATCACCTGGCATGTCCATCAGTGCCATGCTTTGAGCAGGTGGCATTGGGCTCTCTTGCGACAACTGGCAGCAGTATTTCCCACGTGAGTCAAGACTCTGCTATCACCCACTTTGCCAACTTTAGAAAAAGCCCCCAAATCTGGGCATGTTTGAGCAACAAGGTTGGAAGACGGCTGGACTGGGAAAGCTCGCACTGTGACCTAGGGTACTGGGGTTTCAACACTATAATCTTAACAAAACAAATGTACTTTTAAAATTCATTTTACGAGGACCAGTGCGGTGGCACAGTGGTTAGCACTGCTGCCTTACGGCGCCAAGGTCCCAGGTTTGATCCCGGCTCCGGGTCACTGTCCGTGTGGAGTTTGCACATTCTCCCCGTGTCTGCGTGGGTTTCGCCCACATAACCCAAAGATGTGCAGGGTAGGTGGATTGGCCACGCTAAATTGTCCCTTAATTCGAAAAAATGAATTGGGTACTCTAAATTTTTTTTTTTTTAATTAATTTTACGGGATGTGGGCATCACTGGCTGGGCAAGCCTTTATTGCCCATCCCTAATGCCCTTGTGAAGGTGGTGCTGAGCTGCCTTCTTGGACCGCTGCAGTGTGTGACTTGGAGTTAAACCTCCAGGTAGCTATTGCCCTTGTCCTTCCAGATGATAGCAGTCGTGGGTTTGGAAGGTGCTGTCTAAGGAACCTTGGTGAGCTACTGCAGTTCTTCTTGTAGATGGTACACACGGCTGCCACTGTTCGTCGGTGGTGGAGGGGATGGTTTGTGGAAGGGGGAGCAATCAAGTGGGCTGGTTTGTCCTGGATGGTGTTGAGCTTCTTGAGTGTTGTTGGTGCTGCGCTCATCCAGGCAAGTGGAGAGTATTCCATCACACTCCTGACTTGTGCTTTGTACATTGTGGACATGCTTTGGGGAGTCAGGAAGTAAGTTCAGTTTCTGGTCAATGGTAACCACCAGAATGTTGATAGTGGGGGGATTCAGAGATACTAAGGCCATTGAATGTCAAGGGGCAACCGTTAGATTCTCTCTTGTTGGTGATGGTCATTGTCTGGCACTTGTGTGACATGAATGTTACTTGCCACTTGTCAGCCCAAACCTGGATATTGTCCAGGTCTTGCTGCATTTGTACATGGACTGCTTCAAATGCAGCAAGACAATATCCCCGTCTTGTGGAGTGGATTCTACGAGCACAAATTTTATGAAGCCAATCACAGACTTATAGTAAACCATGCGAACCATAAAGAAATTCACTCCCTGAGCAATTCCAGTTCTCAAAACATTGCCACAAACAATTAACAACACTGACAATGAACTCTAACCAGTGGGCCCAGAACACAACCTGATATTACTCAAGTAAAAACTGTGAGAAAAATTGTCCGAATATGTCACCAGAATCAATTTATTTTAAATTCCACACACTGTGAGGGAACCCAATTATGAGAACCACATTAATCGCTTCTCAATAAATCAGGTCCAAAACTCCACTTAATACAGTCCCCTCTCATGACAGTACAATAAACTGCTTGAAAGCATTGCATTCACTTCCAGGGACAAAGAACCCCTTGCATTTTAGCACTGTCCATGCCACACAGGTGATTATGGGAAGCAATGCAGCAAAGTAAGACAGTCTTTCCAATATTAATGTGTTACTAAATGTGGTTCCAGCACTGGGAAGAGACCCAGATAAGGGAAGGCTACATTGGGACTGAGAGAAATGCACATTCACCGGCTGCTCAGAACGATCTGTGCACATTGCAAACAAAATATTCAGAACAGCATAGAAACCAGTGAAAGGGGAAATCCAGGTTAAGGGATTGGGCAATAAATTCTGCCCTTGCCAACAACACACACATCCTGAGATTGAATAAATAAAAAATAAACACGCAGAGACAAATATACACAGGCAAAAACAGACACACGCACACATACAAATCACACACAGACATCACACTCTCACAAAACACAGAAACACATTCTCACAAAATGCACACACACTTACAAAATACACTCACAAAATACACACTCTCACAAAATACACTCTCAGAAAACACAATCTCACAAAATACACACTCGCAAAATACACACTCACAAAACACGCAGACACACATTCTCACAAAATAGGCACACTCTCACAAAATAGGCACACTTTCACAAAACACACACTCTTACAAAACACACATTCTCACAAAACACACACTCTCACAAAACACACACTCTCACAAAACACACACTCTCACAAAACACACACTCTTACAAAACACAAGGGGCGGGATTCTTCCATTCGGCGGCAGAGTGTCCACGCCTTCGAAAACACCATCGCGTTTCACGACGGCGTGAACAGGCCACTAGGAGTACCAATTCTGGCCCGTACAGAGGGCCAGCACGGCGCTGGAGCGGTTCACGCCACTCCAGCCTCCCATCCCGGCGCGAACTGTTCGCCGCGGGATCCGCGCATGCGCGGTGGCCTCCCTCAATGCGCCGGCCCCGACGCAATATGGCAAGGTAGTTCAGGGGCCGTTGCGGAAGAAAATAGGCCCTGGGAGTGAGAGGCCGGCCCACCAATCGGAGCGCCCCGATCTCAGGCCAGGCCCCATCAGAGGGCCCCCCCAGGGTCGGAGACCCCTCCCCCCCCCCCCCCTCCCGTCCCCCGACCCTGCGCGCAGAGTTCCTGCCGGCTGTGAGCAGGTGTGGACGCCGCCGGCTGGACTCTGCCTTTTAGAGCGGCTGCTCAGTCCATACCGGGCCGAGAATCAGCGGCCCGGCTGGGTACAGCGGCCTGCGACCAGCGCCACACCAAACGCGCCGCCACCAATGCCGTTGATTCTCCACGGCGTGCCGGCGCAGGGTGGCGTGGCCCGGTTGCGGGGATTCTCCAGCCCGGCCCTGGGCTAGAAGAATCCCGCTCACGCTCTTTCACAAAACACACACTCACTAAACACAGACGCACTCTCACAAAACACACTCACTAAACACAGACGCACTCTCACAAAACACACGCGCTCACAAAACACAGACGCACTCTCACAAAACACACACACTCACAAAACACAGACGCACTCTCACAAAACACACTCACTAAACACAGACGCACTCTCACAAAACACACACACTCACAAAACACAGACGCCCAGACGCACTCTCACAAAACACACACACTCACAAAACACAGACACACTCTCACAAAACACACTCACTAAACACAGACGCACTCCCACAAAACACACACACTCACAAAACACAGACGCACTCTCACAAAACAGACGCACTCTCACAAAACACACGCGCTCACAAAACAGAGACGCACTCTCACAAAACACACGTGCTCACAAAACAGAGACGCACTCTCACAAAACACACTCACTAAACACAGACGCACTCTCACAAAACACACGCGCTCACAAAACACACGTGCTCACAAAACACAGACGCACTCTCACAAAACACACACCCTCACAAAATACACGTGCTCACAAAACACAGACGCACTCTCACAAAACACACGTGCTCACAAAACACAGACGCACTCTCACAAAACACACGTGCTCACAAAACACAGACGCACTCTCACAAAACACACACACTCAGAAAACACAGACGCACGCTCACAAAACACAGACGCACGCTCACAAAACACAGACGCACTCTCACAAAACACACGCTCACAAAACACAGACGCCGCTCACAAAACACACACGCTCACAAAACACAGACGCACGCTCACAAAACACAGACGCACTCTCACAAAAC
Organism: Scyliorhinus canicula; assembly: GCF_902713615.1. Lineage (NCBI taxonomy): Eukaryota > Metazoa > Chordata > Chondrichthyes > Carcharhiniformes > Scyliorhinidae > Scyliorhinus > Scyliorhinus canicula. The sequence continues at coordinate 294,762,195 of NC_052146.1, forward strand.
ACACGCTCACAAAACACAGACGCACGCTCACAAAACACACACGCTCACAAAACACAGACGCACTCTCACAAAGCACACAGACTCACAAAACACAGACGCACTCTCACAAAACACACACACTCACAAAACACACACGCTCACAAAACACACACGCTCACAAAACACACACTCTCACAAAACACACATTCTCACAAAACACACATTCTCACAAAACACACATTCTCACAAAACACAACGGGCTGCCAGAGGCAGTTGTAGAGGCGGGTACAATTTTTTCCTTTAAAAAGCAGTTAGACAGTTACATGGGCAGGGTGGGTATAGAGGGATGTGGGCCAAATGCGGGCAAGTGGGACTAGCTTAGTGATAGAAACTGGGTGGCATGGACCAGCTGGGCCGAAGGGCCTGTTTCCATGCTGTAAATATATCCCTGTCTCTCTCTCTCTCTCTCCATGTCCCTCTCTCTCTCTCTCTGTCTCACTCTCTCTCTCTGTCTCTGTCTCCTTCTCTCTCTGACTCTCACAAAACACTCTCACAAAACACACACACTCAAAAAATACACACACTCTCACAAAACACACTCTCACAAAACACGCACACTCGCAAAACACACAGACACACACTGCCAAAATACACAGACAACATTCTCACAAAACACACAAACACACACTCTCGCAAAACACACAAACGCGCACAAAACACATTTACAACACTTACAAAACACACACTCTACGGGCAGCACGGTGGCACAATGGTTAGCACTGCTGCCTCACGATGCCGAGGACCCGGGTTTGATCCCAGCCCCGGGTCACTGTCTGTGTAGAGTTTGCACATTCTCCCCGTGTCTGCATGGGCCTCACCTCCACAACCCAAAGATGTGCAGGGTAGGTGGATTGGCCACATTAAATAGGCCCTTTTTAAAAATACACACACGCGCTCACAAAACACACACTCACAAAACACACACCCAGGCTCACAAAACGCAGACACCCACTCTCACAAAACACACATGCATATACACACACTCCCAAGCACACACATTCAGAAATGCACACACACATGCACAAAACAGTCTCGCAACACACACACACACACACACTCCCAAATACACACTCAGAAACACGTGCACACACACTCTCACAATACACACAGTGTTATGCACACCCAACAGAAATGCACCCACACTCTCAAAACACACACTGACACACAGTGTCAGTGGGGGCAGCAGGGTAGCATGGTGGTTAGCATAAATGCTTCACAGCTCCAGGGTCCCAGGTTCGATTCCCGGCTGGGTCACTGTCTGTGTGGAGTCTGTACGTCCTCCCCCTGTGTGCGTGGGTTTCCTCCGGGTGCTCCGGTTTCCTCCCACAGTCCAAAGATGTGCGGGTTAGGTGGATTGGCCATGCTAAATTGCCCGTAGTGTCCTAATGAAAGTAAGGTTAAGGGGGGTGTTGTTGGGTTACGGGTATAGGGTGGATACGTGGGCTTGAGTAGGGTGATCATGGCTCGGCACAACATTGAGGGCCGAAGGGCCTGTTCTGTGCTGTACTGTTCTATGTTCTATAAGCACACACAGGCATACACACTCACAAACACACATTCAAAAACACGTGCACACACACACATTCAAACATACAGGAATACATGCACACATACACACAAGCACACACATTCAGAAACTTATGCACACAGACACAGTAACAGACATACAAAAACACACAGGGAAATACAGACATGCAGACAGATACGCCCAGGTATACACACGCAGGTACACACACACACATTCAGTAACACACACTGATACATTTATAGAGAAACACACAGATGGGCGCACTCTGACACACGCTCACATTCTGCACAATTCCACATTTAACCGACTATAAAATCTAACTCCATCTCTCCAGGCTGGGGCTGTAACAAGCCCACACTCTCTCCCGCGGCTGCTTTGTGTTTATGATGTGAGTCTGTGCAGCTGGCCCCAGGTAACTGTGATCCCCCCACACACAGAAAAGTGGCTGTTTCAACCCCCGCTGTTAGTGGGAGGGGGGGTGGGGGGCGCCTTCTAGAGGGGCAGGAAAGCACTTTATTAGTGTGAGAGCGAGTTTCAAAGGGAGCGGGTGCCAGGAGTCACCCTGGAAGTGGGAGGGATTGACAATGTGGTTGCTGGAGCTCAGACAGGGCTGCGATGGGAAACTGAGGAATAGTTTCAACTCCCGCTTTCTGCAGAGGGCGGACTGATATCCTCGGCTTTTAGCTTCACTGGAGGGAGATTCCTGTCACCCTGAGCCCAGCTCCCCTCTCTCTGTCTGTCTCCCTCTCTGTTTCCCCCCTCTCTCTGTCTCCCTCTTTTTGTGTCTCCCTCTCTATATCCCTGTCTCTCTCTCTCTCTCCCAGTTTCTTTCCCTGTTTCTCTCTCTTCCTCGCCATCTCTGTATGTCTCCCTGTCTGTCTCTCTCTCTGTCTCTCTCCCTCTGTCTCTCCCTCCCTCTTTGTCTCTCCTTCTCTCTCTGTCTCCTTCTCTATCTCCCTCTCTCTCTCTCTCCCTGTCTCTCTCTCTCTCTGTCTCACTCTCTCTATCTCTTTCTCTGCCTCACTCTCTCTCTGTCTCACTGTCTCTCTCTCTCTATCTCTCTGTCTCCTTCTCTCTCTGTCTCACTCTCTCTGTCTCTCTCTCTCTTTATCTCTCTGTGTCTATCTCTATCTATCTATCTCTCTGAGTCTCTCTCTGTCTCGCTATCTGTTTCTCTGTCTCTCTCTCTCTCTCTGTCTCTCCCTCTCTCTGTCTCTCTCTCTCTTTATCTCTCTGTCTGTCTCTCTCTCTATCTCCTTCTCTCTCTGTCTCTCTCTCTCTCTTTATCTCTCTGTCTCTCTCTATCTATCTCACTCTCTCTATCTCTGTCTCGCTATCTGTTTCTCTGTCTCTCTCTCTCTCTGTCTCTCTCTCTATCTCCTTCTCCCTCTGTCTCTCTGTTTCACTCTCTGTCTCTCTCTCTCTTTATCTCTCTGTCTCTCTCGAACTCTCTGTCTCGCTATCTGTTTCTCTGTCTCTCTCTCTCTCTGTCTCTCTCTCTCTCTCTGTCTGTCTCTCTCTCTATCTCCTTCTCTCTCTGTCTCACTCTCTGTCTCTCTCTCTCTTTATCTCTCTGTCTCTCTCTATCTATCTCACTCTCTCTATCTCTCTGTCTCGCTATCTGTTTCTCTGTCTCTCTCTCTCTCTCTCTGTCTCTCTCTCTATCCCCTTCTCCCTCTGTCTCTCTCTGTCTCACTCTCTGTCTCTCTCTCTCTTTATCTCTCTCTCTAACTCTCTGTCTCGCTATCTGTTTCTCTGTCTCTCTCTCTCTCTGTTTCTCTGACACTCACACCATCACCATGGCGTTTCAAATCAAATCCATGATCAAAAACCTCCCCTTTCACTTTCATGTCATTCGCAATAAACAGAAACAGCCTCTCCGGGAACTCCCCAGTCCCGGTGTGTAACAGAAACAGAGTGGTGGTTGGGGGGGGGGGGGGGGGGGGGGGGTATCTGAGCTATTTTAAGGCAGGGAGTTGTGAAGATGAGGATAGCGCTGCCTGGCAGGCTGACACAATATTAACGGAACAGAAATGCAGGGAATTGGGGAAAGGGCGAGTGTGTGGGGAAGCAGTTGGATCACAGATTGAAAGGGCTAGCACGGGCCCGCTGGGCCGAATGGCCTCGGCTGGCGCAGTCTGGTTGCAATGCTGTGTGAAGAGGACAGTGAGCCGCCCAGGCTGGCCTTTCCCGCCTGACAGTAACTGGCGGGCAATGGAAGAGGGGCTGGGAAGGGGGCGATTTGGACCAGGATCCAGCCTTTCAGCCCAGTCTGCAGCCAGTCACCGGCCTGCTTGGCCAAGGCCGGCCTGGCCCACAATGCAGCCCCGGCCTGTCCCCGGGGGGCAATGCAGCCCCGGCCTGTCCCCGGGGGGCAATGCAGCCCCGGCCTGTCCCCGGGGGGCAATGCAGCCCCGGCCTGTCCCCGGGGGGCAATGCAGCCCCGGCCTGTCCCCGGGGGGCAATGCAGCCCCGGCCTGTCCCGGGGGGGGGGGGGGGCAATGCAGCCCTGTGCCGTCCCCAACCCCTCTCCCTCCCGGCACATCCCCATCCCTGTGAGGGGGGGGGGGCAATATCCCCATCCATGAGGGGGGGGGGCAATAACCCCATCCCTGAGGGGGGGGGGCAATATCCCCATCCCTGTGAGGGGTGGGAGTCAATATCCCCATCCCTGTGAGGGGGGGGGAAGGCAATATCCCCATCCATGAGGGGGGGGGCAATATCCCCATCCCTGTGAGGGGGGGCAATATCGCCATCCCTGAGGGGGGGCAATATCCCCATCCCTGAGGGGGGGGCAATTCCCCATCCCTGTGAGGGGGGGAGGCAATATCCCCATCCATGAGGGGGGGCAATATCCCCATCCCTGTGAGGGGGGGGCAATATCCCCATCCCTGAGGAGGGGGCAATATCCCCATCCCTGAGGGGGGGGCAATATCCCCATCCCTGAGGGGGGGCAATATCCCCATCCCTGTGAGGGGGGCAATATCCCCATCCCTGATGGGGGAGCAATATCCCCATCCCTGTGAGGGGGGGCAATATCCCCATCCCTGTGAGGGGGGGGAGGCAATATCCCCATCCATGAGGGGGGGCAATATCCCCATCCCTGAGGGGGGGCAATATCCCCATCCCTGTGAGGGGGGGCAATATCCCCATCCCTGAGGGGGGGGCAATATCCCCATCCCTGTGAGGGGGGGCAATATCCCCATCCCTGATGGGGGGGGCAATATCCCCATCCCTGTGAGGGGGGGGAGGCAATATCCTCATCCCTGAGGGGGGCAACATCCCCATCCCTGAGGGGGTGAGGGGCGATATCCCCAACCCTGTGAGGGGGGGCAATATCCCCATCCCTGAGGGGGGGGCAATATCCCCATCCCTGTGAGGGGGGGCAATATCCCCATCCCTGATGGGGGGGGCAATATCCCCATCCCTGTGAGGGGGGGGAGGCAATATCCTCATCCCTGAGGGGGGCAACATCCCCATCCCTGAGGGGGTGAGGGGCGATATCCCCAACCCTGTGAGGGGGGGCAATATCCCCATCCCTGTGAGGGGGGGGCAATATCCCCATCCCTGTGAGGGGGGCAATATCCCCATCCCTGTGAGGGGGGGGCAATATCCCCATCCCTGTGAGGGGGGGGCAAGATCCCCATCCCTGAGGGGGGCAATATTCCCATCCCTGAAGGGGGGGCCAATATCCCTATCCCTGTGAGGGGGGGCAATATCCCAATCCCTGAAGGGGGAAAATATCCCCATCCCTGTGAGCGGGGGCAATATCCGCATCCCTGTGAGGGGGGGCAGGGCAATATCCCTGAGGGGGGGGGGCAATATCCCCATCCCTGAAGGGGGGCAATATCCCCATCCCTGTGAGCGGGGGCAATATCCGCATCCCTGTGAGGGGGGGCAGGGCAATATCCCCATCCCTGTGAGGGGGGCAATATCTCCATCCCTGAGGGGTGGCAATATCCCCATCCCTGTGAGGGGGGGCAATATCCCCACTCCTGAGGGGGGGGGGCAATATCCCTATCCCTGTGAGGGGGGCAATATCCCAATCCCTGAAGGGGGGCAATATCCCCATCCCTGTGAGCGGGGGCAATATCCGCATCCCTGTGAGGGGGGCAATATCCCCATCCCTGAAGGGGGGCAATATCCTCATCCCTGTGAGGGGGGCAATATCCCCATCCCTGAGGGGGGGCAATATCCCCATCCCTGTGAGGGGGGGCAATATCCCCATCCCTGTGAGGGGGGCAATATCCCCATCCCTGAGGGGGGGCAATATCCCCATCCTTGTGAGGGGGGGGCAATATCCCCATCCCTGTGAGAGGGGGCAATATCCCCATCCCTGAGGGGGGGGCAATATCCCCATCCCTGAGGAGTGGGGCAATATCCCCATCCCTGAGGGGGGCAATATCCCCATCCCTGTGAGGGGGAGGGGGCAATATCTCCATCCCTGTGAGGGGGAGGGGGCAATATCTCCATCCCTGTGTGGGGGGCTGGGCATTACCCCCCCCCCCCCCCCAGCCCACCTGGGAGGGTGTGGAATGCGGGGAGGGGGATCTGGCCAAGCTTCCTGGGGAATTGGGCCGTGGTCGTCCCCCCCCCCCCTTTCTCATTTAAACCAACACAAGCCCGCTGCGATCGGGGGGGGGGAGAGCAGCGGGAGAGCGGCAGGGACTGCGGCACTGGGAATGAATGGATCCAGCCTGCGGCTGCCTGGCTGCCCAGAGTGCAACAGCTAGGAGAGGGTGAGGAGGGAAGGGGGAGAGAGGGGATGAGAAGGGAGGAGAGGGGGGGGAGGAGGGAGGGGGAGAGAGGGGTAGGAGGGATGGGGGGAGAGAGGGGGTGAGAAGGGAGGTGAGGGGGGGAGGAGGGAGGGGAGGGGGAGGAGGGAAGGGGGGAGAGAGGGGGAGGTGGGAGGGGGTGAGGAGGGAGGAGAGAGTGGGGGGGGGGGTGAGGAGGGAGGAGAGAGGGGGAGGAGGGAGGGGGAGAGAGGGAGAGGAGAGAGGTGGAGGAGAGAGAGGGAGGAGAGGGAGAGGAGGAGGAGGGAGAGAGAGGGGGAGGAGGGAGAGAGAGGGGGAGGAGGGAGGGGGGAGAGAGGGGAGGGAGAGGAGAGGGAGAGGAGGAGGAGGGAGAGAGAGGGGGAGGAGGGAGGAGAGAGGGGGAGGAGAGAGGAAGAGGGGAGAGAGAGGAGGAGGAGGGAGAGAGAGGTGGAGGAGAGAAGAGGGGGAGGAGGGTGGGGGTGGAGAGGGCAGCTCACCCGGTCAGTGGAGCTACCTGCCATTCTGCACAGTAACAGCTTATCCAGAGCCCGGGGACTTTGCTCCGTGTTTGAGAAGCAATGTGACACACAGCTCATTTCCCAGCACAGAGCCATTGTATAGAAGACACTCTCTCTGGCAATACATACACTTTCTAAACGCCCTACCTTGGCGCTGCTAGGCTGCCCATTTTAAATCACACACACACACACACACACTGCTCCCATCACTGCGGAACAACACCGACTGCCCCGGCGCTGGGGCTGGGCAGAAAAAAACAATCACACATTTAACACTGATGCATCAAACTAGCGCTAAATCCCCATCCCTCAGCTCAGCAGCCTGTGTACAGTGGGAGGAATTCACATCAATCACGTTGCCCCCCCCCCCCCCCCTTTCTGAAGATTATTTTGACCTTCTCCAATGCACAAAAAGCATTAACATTCCAGCACACAGCGAGAGAAACACCATCTGATGGTGGAAGAGTCAAGAGGAGGGTTTGGGGAGGGGGGGGGGGGGGGGGTGACATTGTTAATGATTTAATCCTCATGGACAGGGAAGGAAGGGGGGAATGGAAATGGGGACAATCTGATGGAATCATACTGCTGCCTTAATGTTCACAATCTTTCTGGTTGGGTAGAGGTGGGTGGATGGGGGGTATTGGGGGGGGGGGTGCAGGGTCTCACACACACTGACACACTGTGACACACACAAACAGACACTGTCACGCACACAGACACAGACACTGTCACACACACTGACAGACACTGACACACACACTGACAGACACTGTCACACATACCCAGACACACACTTACACACACGCTGTCAGACACTCACACACACCCTGACAGGCACTGTCACACACACACTGACACAGACACTGTTACACACACTGATACTCACACACACCCTGACAGGCACTGTCACACACACACTGACACAGACACTGTTACACACACTGATACTCACACACACCCTGACAGGCACTGTCACACACACACTGACACAGACACTGTTACACACACTGATACTCACACACACCCTGACAGACACTGTCACACACACACTGACAGACACTGTTACACACACTGATACTCACACACACTGACACAGACACTGTCACACACACACTGACACAGACACTGTCACACACACGGACACACGCAGTCACACACACTGACACAGACACTGACACAGACACACTGACACAGACACTGTCATACACACTGACACAGACACTGTCACACACACTGACACACGCAGTCACACACACTGACACACTGACCTTGCTGGAGAAGGCGCCCGGGATCATCATCTTGAGCGCTTGCCTCTTCAGCTCCAGCAGGCGGGTGTCGCAGTTCTCGCACCAGATGCCTTTATCCTCGGCCAGGCAGGAGCCGGGGGACGAGCCGGGAGACGAGCCGCTGGCCGAGCCCCCGGGCGAGCTCCCGGCCGAGCCCCCGGGCGAGCCGCTGAAGGACGAGCCGGGAGAGCCGCCGCTGGAGCCCGGGGACGCGGTGCCCGAGCCGGGCGCCGAGCCCGCTCCCTCGGGGGCGGGTCGGGTGCCAGTGCGGGAATCCTCGCACATCTGGAAGCTCTTCCTGTACCACATCTCCGGGGTAAAAGTTGCCAGTTTGCTAGTTGAATAACTCTCCGCCGTCCCCTGGATCCATCAGAGAGGAGAGGGAGACACATTGAGAATCAACACTGGCGTCTGTCTGCACACATTGCAACATCTACAAGTTATTTTTAAATAAAACCAAAAGAAATCAATTTCAACACTCACATGTTTTCGATTCCTTGTATAAACAGCTCGCTCTTTGCTGCCAGATACAGAATTCATATTAAATAGATGTCTCTCTCCCCCCAGCCCCTTACACACTGCTCAAGGTTACAGTCAGGCTGGAGGAGCAGAGTGTGTGGCTGTCAGGGTGAAATCAGCTTCAGCAGCCCTTAGATCACATCATTGCTGCCCCATCTTTCTGCCCCTCCCCAGTCACACATTGCCCTTCATTCCGGGACTGTCCATGCCTGCATTTCTGTCTCACCCTCTCTCACTCTCAGAGAACAAGCTCTTGTTGCTCTGATTTCTGATGCAGTCCCTGCACTTAGAGGAGGCGGCGGTGCTAAGCACTCAGCCCGGCCTCTCTCCCCCCCCCCCCCTCCTCCTTCCCCAAGCTTTCCCTCCCAGGTTGAAAGTGAGAAGGTGCCAAATTGGGGCGGAGCTGGGCTGGGCTCAGAGCAGCCGCTCGGCTCGGTACAGTACAGCAGAGGAGCGCTCGGCAGCAACAGCTGACGGGGAGCCTTGCAAACCAGCCTCTGATATTAAAAAGCACGACCGCCCTCCGACTGGGGAGTGGGCTGGAGGCGGGGTTGGCGTTGCTGGGAGGGAGGGAGGGGTGGTTCAAAATAACAGAAAGCTCCCCCTACCCTCCCCACACCCAACCCTTCACCCACCTTCGTCCCGAGTAGCACCTTACCTGAGAGCGATATAGGGACCGCAGTTAAACTGTCTCTTCATGTACACCCCTTGTTAATGTGAACATGTCTAAGATGTATTCTCAATGTGATGATGCCTCACACTCAACGATGCATTGTCAATGTTCAGATGCATTCTCAATATTAAAATTCATTGTCAATGTTAATATGCATTCTCAATGTTAAGATGTCAATCTTAATATGTATTGTCAATGTTAAGTCGCATTGCCAATCTTAAAATGCACTCTCAATGTTAAGTTGCATTGCCAATCTTAAAATGCATTTTTAATGTTGTTACATTGCCAATCTTAAGATGCTTTTTCAATGTTAAGTTGCATTGCCAATCGTAAAATGCATTTTCAATGTTAAATTGCATTGCCAATCTTAAGATGCATTCTCAATATTAAGATGCACTGACAATCTTAAGATGCATTCTCAATGTTAAGTTGCATTGCCAATCTTAAGATGCATTCTCAATATTAAGTTGCATTGCCAATCTTAAGAGGCATTCTCAATGTTGAGATGTTTCAATGTTAGGAGGCGTTGTCAATGTTAATTTGACAGGCATTCTGCAAAATAAAAGTTTAGAAGGTTGATTCATTTTTCTCCCTGTTTTTATTTTGCTCCGAATTGTCCCCTTGACGCTGCAAACTGTGACATTGTCCACCACTGAATCGGATTGGGACACCCAGACGTGGCAAAGGAGTTTTTGAAAATTAAATATACCGAAAGGATCTGGGTTGAAACTGTTACGGTGCAGATTCCTCACTGCAAACCCGCAACCTGCTGGTTCTGAGCAGACTGCAGCTGGGCTGAGCTGACAGGAGAGGCAGTGCAGGGAAGCAGAGAGTAAAACCTGGCGCCCTCTGTCGTTTCCACCTTCCTATTCAGGGGAGAAGCTATGGAGCACATTTTATTTTATTGCAATGAACCCCATGTCCTCCCGAGACAGCGGACGTTAAATGTTAAACCCAAAGGTGCAGAGCAAAACCGACTCGTCATCACATTCATCTCTTCAAAGTTTATTAAATGAGAGTGGGCGTGAATAAAACAGGTGGCGTTTCCATATCGATTACAATTAGCCAACACACACAGCCTATTATAACCGAATTATTAACGTTTTTGGCTTAACAGACCCCTGTTGGGGCTGAGTAATACGAGAATGAAGATATTGGCTTCTGAGAAGGATCGATAGCTTGATCGGTTTAGAGGGAATCTCGGATGGAAAGATCACTTGGGTAATTGGTGCAATGATCAATTCCCCCTTACTCCCAAATGAGGACCAATGTTTCTTTGGGAAATACAGTAATTGTACATTTGCGTGTGGAGGAATTCAATGTTCTGAGTTTTAGTTGCTTGAAAAGTGACCAACACATGTCTTCGATCTGGATATGTGGATAATGGCTGCCTTGGACCAAGTGAATGTACAAGAGGGCATTGGTTATCGAAGGGATCTCTTCATTCAGACTCTGCAGAGGGTCAGGAGTAGGCCACTCAGTCCCTCCATCCTGTCCCATCATTCAGTTAGATAGCCAGTCTGTATCTTCACTCCGCAATCCCTTAACTGACAAAAATCTTATCAATTTCAGTTTACCAATTTCCAATTCACCCCCAGCCTCAACAGATTTTTAGGGGAGACAGTTCCAGATTTCCACAACCCTTTGTGTGAAAAAGCAGCCCACTTGATCGGCATCTTATCCAGCACCTTAGATATTCACTCTCTCCATGGCTGACGCACAGTGAGAGCAATGTGGACCATCAGCAAGGTGCCCTGTAGCAATTGAGCAAGGCTCCTTCCACAGCACCTTCCAAACCTGCAACCTCTACCACCTGGAAGGACAAGGGCAGCAGACACATGGGAACCTCACCATCTGGAGGTTCCCCTCCAAGTCACTCAGCACCCTGATTTGGAAATATATCGCCGTTTCTTCACTGCCGCTGGGTCAAAATCCTGGAACTTCCTCCCTAAAAGTGGGTGTACCTACTCTACATACAATCATAGATTCATAGAATTTACAGCGCAGAAGGGGGTTATTCGGCCCATCGAGTCTGCACCGGCCCTTGGAAAGAGCACCATACTCAAGTCCACACTTCCACTCCATCCCCGTAATCCAGTAACCCTACCCAATCTTTTTGGGACACTAAAGGCAATTTATCATTGCGAATCCACCTAACCTGCCCATCTTTGGACTGTCGGAGGAAACCGGAGCACCCAGAGGAAACCCACGCACGCACGGGGAGAACGTGCAGACGCCACACAGTCGCCCGAGCTGGGAATCGAACTTGGGACCCTGGAGCTATGAAGCAACTGTGCTAACCACTGTGCTGACCCCTGCTGCGTTTCTAGAAGGCAGCTCACCACCACCTTCACAAGGGTATTTAGGGATGGTCAATAAATGTTAGCCCAGCCAGCGACGCCCACATCTCGTAAATGAATACATTTTTTAAAAAGTGTGCTTTCTGACATGTCCCCTGAAAGAGTTTGCTCTAATTTAAGCTTATCCCATCTCGATCTGAATTCGTCGCAGAAGAGGTCATGTTTTCAGTCTATGTACAACAACAAGCTACATTTATATAGCAGCTTTAATGTAATGTCATTTCCCAAGGCGCTGCTCACAGCATTATCAGACAGAATATAACACCAAGTCACGTTTTTTGAAATTATCTCTTTCATGTGATGTGGGTGCTGTAGCCAAGGTGAACCTTTGTTTCCTATGCCTAATTAGGAGATATTAGCTCAGATAACCAAAGTCTTGGTCAAAGAGGGGCTTTAAGAAGTGACTTAAAGGAAGAAAATGAGGTCTAGAGGCAAAGATATGTAGGGTGGGGATACCAGAGCTTCGGGCCTAGGCAGCTGAAAGTAATCGTTATCTTTATTGGTGTCAATGAAGTTACTGTGAAAATCCCCTAGTCGCCACACTCCGGCACCTGTTCGGGTACACTGAGGGAGAATTCAGAATGTCCAATTCGCCTAACAGCACATCTTTTGGGACTTGTGGGAGGAAACCGGAGCACCCTGAGGAAAGCCACGCAGACACGGGGGGAACGTGCAGACTCCGCACAAACAGTGACCCAAGCCGGGAATCGAACCTGGGACCCAGGAGTTGTGAAGCAACAGTGCCAACCACTGTGCCACCGTGCCGCCCTATATAGAAGTAGGGCCCAGTGGAGCATTTTTAATTGGGCTTGCAGACGAGACCAGAATTAGAAGGGTGCAGGAGGGTCGGAGGTTTGTAGGGCTTGAGGCGATTACAGAGATGGGGTGGGTCAGGGCCCTGGGGGGGATTTGAAAACAAGGATGAGAATTTAAAAGCAGGTTGCTGTTTGCAAGGAGCAAATAGAAGGGGATGATAGGGGAAATAGGAGCTGCCATGAGCAAAGACACAGGCAGCAGAGCTTTGAATGACCTCAAGCTGGTGGAGGGTAGGGTGTTGGAGAAGAGCCAGAAGGATATTGGAGTAGTTCAGCCCAGAGACAACAAAAGGCATGAATGAGGGTTTCAGGAGCAGATGAGCTGTGCAACAATCCCAAAAATTATTTTTCTTATCACCAGATAATGTGAAAGTCTATTAAATAAATGACAATATCAATTATAATCAAGAATTGCAATTGCCTGTTGCCTTTTTTCAATGATGTGAATTTGTCCTGGCATTATTCTGATATCAGATCTCAGAGGGCAGAGCTGCAATCTGGATTGCAATCTGGATGTTTGAACTGAAAAAAAATCCCCACCTTACTGATGTGCCGAAAGCTTCCCTTTTGAGAGCAGAGGAGCTATTGTGATGTCCAAACCAGCAAACTGATAAGCTGGAGAAATACTTCTGCATCGTCATTTTTCCGAATCAGATATCTAGATTTTGATCCCAGCAGCAGTTAGTCGTGGAGATTTCCCCAAAGGCTTCTTTCAATAAAACGACTCTTTGAAAGACCCAGTGATGTGAAATTAATTAGGACAAAATGAGTGCCGGGACTGGGACGCTGGAAGACCTGGCAGCAAAAGAGAATGGGTTCACTCTCACAAGTCACCAGGCACATCTGAAGGTCAAGGAAAGAGAATCTCTGACTCTGGGCAAATGGCTCCCATCCCATCCTGCAACTAACAATATTACTGCCATGCTGTGACGAACTGCAATCAGATCAGGAGATAGATTTTCAATACAAGGTCCTGGACCCTGCCGAGACCACAAGATCACCAGATTCCTGTTCGTCCATCGTCACACAGCTGGGTTTTCCTATCTCTGCCAACTTACTAGCCCATTATTTCAATTGCAGTGTCTGCTGCTAAAATTATTTCCTGCCGCTGTATTACTCACTTTTTCTGGGTGAGTGACACTGGCTTTCTGAAGTAAGGACGCAAATCCCCTGAGGATGGCTCAATATTTGCAGGAGGATCCCTGGAGTGTGTTAATATTTGCAGGGAGTTGAAGGAATATTTGTTAGGAATCCACAGGAGTGTGTTGTGTTGTCTGCAGGGAATCTTGGGGAGTGTTATTTATCAGGGGCTCGGGGATTGTGTCAGTATTTAACAGGGTCCCTGGGAGTGCGATAATATTTGCGGCAATTCCAGGAGTGTATATTTGAAGGAGATCGCTAATACTGTGTAAGCATTATTAGGAGGTCCCTGGGCCTGAGAGAACCATTGATTTAGAGTCTAAACTCTCAATGATTCTGATAATAAAAGCTTGGTGGAAAGACATTCCCTGGTTCATTCCCCAGGCCAATGCCTTGATCAATCAGAGTTGATCTGACTGGTTTGAATTTAAACAAAAGCTTGGAAGTTAATTGTTCCCTGGTGCATTCTCCATGGCAATCCCTCTAGCAATCAGAGTGCACTTTATTCTCATGCATTACAAATCATTGTTCCCTTTAGAATTGGAACTCTTACAAACCTGTCCTGATGGGTGCAAGACAAAAAACTTTGACAGCATGTCCCTGTTTCAGCAATAATTGTCAAAAAATTGAATTGTTGCTCTGAACAAAGTTTAAGAACCACCGCAAAATGTGGGTGATGGCTGCTAGTCGAGAATGTCGTCAAATATAATTCCCCTCCAGTGCAAGTTTCATCATTTGCACTCAAACCATAAGACTTCCCCTTTCCAATTCCTCACCCCGAATTTGGCATCACTGAGTAATTCTGACATACAAAAAGGTCCCTAGAAAACGTGAGTACTTCACCCAAGTGACGATTTGAACGAAGCAGCAAACATCACCAGACTACCTGTTGCTCCGCATCACCACAGGAAGACCAACCCAAGGCCTTGCCCAACTTTCACACACAAACACATACACATAACCTTCCAGCAAGGGTAACATGATAGTTGTTCAGATGGATGATTTTTCTTCCCCTCCCACACTAAGGGCAAAACGCTCGACCGTCTCCCCTTAATTGAAACGCGCTGATATTAAGCACGCAATGGCATAGACAAGACTCCCTTGGTTAACAAAACCAGCATGTTTTCCAGTTACTTCGAAACCCACCCTCACTAAACCCTTTCGAGTCGAGAGATACGCCCGGGGCACTGGAGTTAATGACAATTCTTGTAACATCAGCCCTGTTGTCACCTGGGGAATTTCTGAAACAAACAAAAGGGGTTTTTCAGTCCTTCTCCAGTAAGGAAATGTTTCGCTTACATAATCATTTCAGAAAAATCTGAGAGCTGAGTCTCAGCGATCGTCTTTTTTGTAAGAGGTGAAACCAGACGACCCACCTCCCTCTCGGTTTGCCAACCCGCCCTTTCCTGGATTGTCTCTCAGAGTCTCTGAGTTAATTGGGGCAGCAGGGTAGCATGGTGGTTAGCATAAATGCTTCACAGCTCCAGGGTCCCAGGTTCGATTCCCGGCTGGGTCACTGTCTGTGTGGAGTCTGCACGTCCTCCCCCTGTGTGCGTGAGTTTCCTCCGGGTGCTCCGGTTTCCTCCCACAGTCCAAAGATGTGCGGGTTAGGTGGATTGGCCATGATAAATTGCCCGTAGTGTCCTAATGAAAGTAAGGTTAAGGGGAGTGTTGTTGGGTTACGGGTATAGGGTGGATACGTGGGTTTGAGTAGGGTGATCATGGCTCGGCACAACATTGAGGGCCGAAGGGCCTGTTCTGTGCTGTACTGTTCTATGTTCTAATTGCCCGGTCACTGTGGTGGAGGAAAAATAATCAGAGCTTTAAAAGCAATTGGGAGGTCATGGTTTGGGGTGGAGGAGGGAAGGGGAGGGATTCTGTTTGAATGACATTCAGGAATGATCCAGAAGGATCTTATTGGGCATGCAGGTCAATGGGGGAAGTTGGAGTCAGAAGGGTTTGTAATGAGCCCTCCCTGGAATACATTCCACCGATGTGCGGCACTCTCTGCAGACTGTGTATTGTGACCTAACCCAAGTTAAATTCCAAAGTCTCGCATGGGCTTGAAAAGCAGGACGTTCACACAATGGGCAACTGATCCAATAGTGCCAGTTTTGCATTGTTACCCAAAGTCAAAATGATCCCTGCTTGCTTATTTGCCAATAACACCAACCCCCGACTCTAGACTTATGTAACTATGTGAATCTTTCACAGTTTCGCCGTCAGGAGCCAAATTATATCCAGCAGCACGGAAGAGGCTTTTCAGATTATATCTGGACAGGGGAACTTTAACCACCAGATAGAGGTGGGCTGGATTGGGTGCGAAATAAAAACAATTAAACGGTCTCAAACACAAACTCTGGCCCGCCCGTTTTCTGTTTTCTTGGTGTCAGGAAGCAGGAGGTGAAACACCACACACTCCCTGGCGCCCATCAATATCATAATGAAGCTGCATGGCTCAGATTTATTTATTTACTCTTGGGGCGGGGGCCAACATTTATTACCAATCCCTAATTACCCTTGAACTGAGTGGCTGCTTGCTTTGGAAGGGAAATTAAGAGTCAACCACATTGCTGTGGACCTGGAGTCACGTTTAGGTGACCTTCCCTAAAGGACATTATTGAACCAGATGGGTTTTTACCACAATCAACAATGGTTCCATGGTCATCGTTTCAGATGTTTAACAAATTCAAATTTCACCATCCGCTGTGAAGGGAATTGAACCCGGGTCCCCAGAGCATTAGCCTGGGTCTCTGGATTATTAGCCCAGTGACAATATCATTACACCACTGCCTCCCTTCGGTTCCTGGGTTTCACGAGACTTGGAAACTCAGCAACTAAAGGGAGACAAGAATTCCTTCATGGTAATGGTAAATGGCTTTGCAGCACTGCTTGTGGGCCAGAAGGAATAAGATTGCTCCCCCCAATGCCACTAAGCTTAACTTCATACAATCATAGAATTTACAGTGCAGAAGGAGGCCATTCAGCCCATCGAGTCTGCATCGGCCATTTGAAAAAGCACCCTACTTAAGCCCACACCTCCACCTTATCCCCGTAACCCCACCTAACCTTTTTGGACACTAAGGGACAATTTAGCATGGCCAATCCACCTAACCTGCACATCTTTGGACTTTGGGAGGAAACCGGAGCACCCAGAGGAAACCCACGCAGACACGGGGAGAACGTGCAGACTCCGCACAGACGGTGACCCAAGCCGGGAATCGAACCTGGGACCTTTGAGCTGTGAAGTAACAGTGCTAGCCACTGTGCTACCGTGCCGCCCTTTCTTCCCCGCTTACCATTGCCATCATCACCTTAGTGATCAGAGCCACACACCATAATTACTGAACATATTCATCATCCCAAGATCTGGACTCCCCACCCCAGAATTCTCCCCTTCCCTTCCCTCCCCCCGCCCCACTAAACCAAGATTTGGACCCCAGAAACTCCATGTTATCCCTAACCTAGCTTCTGGCTCCCTATCCGCTCCTGGCCTGCAACCACTTCCAGGTCATTACATGTCTAACAATGAACCAACTTGTCAGTTGGACTGCTTTGTGGGTATGAACCCTACTGGGGGAGGAAAGAAAAGACACATAGTGTGTCTATGGGAACCCAGGCTTTCAACTTCCTCCTATACAACTCCTTTCCCCCTTCCCCTGCTCACTCACAAAACCCCAGGAATGAATGATTTGCGGAGTTTGGGGTGATACGATTCCTGCAATTATACCAGCCTGCGTTGCCGACCTTGCCAAGATTTTCAGGGGCAGAGGCAGTGGGATCAGGAATAGGTTCTCTCCACTTTGGGGTTGATTATTCTTTGGGGTTATTGTTCTTTGAAACGCTGAGGGTTTTGGCCAAGGGTGGTATCATGACCGGTACAGGCTTGGAGGGCCGAAGGGCCTGTTCCCGTGCTGTATTCTTTGATTTGCGATGCCCACCTTCCCACAGTAGGCACCGAGGTGGGCCTCATTAGAAAAGGAGACCAGGAGCAGAGGGACCTGGGGGTAAATGTGCACAATAGTTGAAGGTGGCAGGGCAGGTTGAGAAACCAGTTAAGAGGGCATTTGGCATCCAGGGCTTTACGAATAGAGGCAGAGATTACAAAAGCAGGGACGTTACGATGAACCTTTATAAAATTGGATCAGCCTCGATTTGAATGTTGGGTCCAAATCTGGGCACTGGATTATAGGAAAGACGTGAAGACTTGCAACAAGATTCATAGAATCATAGAATTTACAGTGCAGAAGGAGGCCATTCGGCCCATCGAGTCTGCACCGACTCTTTGAAAGAGCACCCTACTCAATTTCACATCTCCACCCTATCCCCATAACCCAGTAACCCGACCCAATACTAAGGGCAATTTTGGACACTAAGGAACAATTTAGCATGACCAATCCATCTAACTTGCACATCTTTGGATTGTGGGAGGAAACCCACGCACCCACGGGGAGAACGTGCAGACTTCGCACAGGCAGTGAGCCAAGCCGGGAATTGAACCTGGGACCCTGGAGCTGTGAAGCAATTGTGCTAACCACCATGCTACCGTGCTGCCACTAATTGATGAGATAGGGTCCAGAGATGAGGGATTTGAGTTATTTCAGTAGATTGAAGAGGCAGGGGTCATTCTCCGTGGAAAAGGGAAGGTTAAGAGGAGATTTGATATCAGGTGAAAATCATAAGGGGTCTGGATAGTGTAGAATAGAGGCTGTTCTGATTGACGGAGTCAGATTCAAAATGATTTTGCCAACGAACCGAAGGGAACGTGAGGAAAAATGGTTTTATGCAGCAGTGGTTTGGTTGAGGAATGCCCAGTCTGAAAGCATGGTGGAGGCAGATTCAGTTGTGGCTGGCATTAGGGAATGGAGGAAATGCCTGAAGGGACAAACAGGGCAGGGCTATAAGGAAAGGCCAGGCAAGTCGGACTATTTAAATTGGTCTTACACAGAGACCCAAACGGCCAAATGGCCTCCATCTATACTGAAACCGTTCCAGAGAGATGTTGATGCAGTGGTAATGCCGAAGAACGATTTAGAATATCGCCGAGTTAGTAATCCAGAGGCCCAGGTTAATGTTCTGGGGACATGAGTTCAAATCCCATCACGGC
Organism: Scyliorhinus canicula; assembly: GCF_902713615.1. NCBI lineage: Eukaryota > Metazoa > Chordata > Chondrichthyes > Carcharhiniformes > Scyliorhinidae > Scyliorhinus > Scyliorhinus canicula. The sequence goes on from NC_052146.1 coordinate 294,780,934, forward strand.
AGCTTGTAGAATTTAAATTCAATAACACATTTGGTAATTGTAAGCCAGTTTTATTAAAGGTGACCATGAAACTATTATTAAATGCTGTAAAAACCCATCTGGTTCACCTATACCTTTGAGGGAAGGAAATCTGCCGGCCTTACCAGGTTTGGCCCACATATGACTCCAGACCCACAACGATGTGGCTGACTTCTTAACTGTCCTCTGAAATGGCCTCGAAAGACACTCAAGGGCAATTAGGGAAGGGCAACAAATGATGGCTTTGCCAGCGATACCCTCATCAAATTAAATAACTTAAAAAAGGAGATGAAGGACCTCCAATAGTACCGAGCCGTTTCAGTACTGCATTGAAAGCTCAGTCTGGATGCTGAGGAGGTATAACCTGGAGGTGATAACACTGGGCTGGATTCTCCACAGCCCCGTGCCAAAATCGTGGCCGGCGCTGGGGCAGAGAATCTACTTTCACGCCGTAATCAGGCCCCAGCGCCGGTCCGGCGATTCTCCAGGCCCTGAAAATCAGCGTGACCGTGGAGTACGCCGCCCCGCCGGGGGGCCATTTCCCGAGGTCCGCCCAGCAATCCTCCGCTCCCCACTGGCCGTGTTCCCAACGGTGTGGAACTAACCATCTATTGCCGGTCGGGATGCTGGCGTAGCGGCTGCGGACTCAGTCCACGGCCGCCCTGGTCAGGGGCGGGGGGATTGGAGACCAGGGGGTGGGCCTTATAGGTGGCCGGGGATTCAATGTGCGGGTGTTGAGACTTGGGCGCACGGCCGCTGGGGGGGGGGGGGGGTCTCTTTCTTTGGTGTGGCTCCACGGTCCGAGACTGCCATGGAGCACAGCGGGGCCACTGGAGGCCGCCACCGTACGCATGCGCGGACTCCGAACCGGAAGTGCGGGGGCCTGTATCTGCAGCTAAAGCTGTGAGATTTACTCCGGGTCCCTGCTAGCCCCCTGCAGGGCATTGAATTCATTCAATTTTTTGGAAGGAATTTCTGGAGGAAAACCCTGCCGTTTTTATGCCGGCGTGGGGACTGCTTGACTCTCCGTTCCACCGCGCCACATTTCTGTTTTACCCCGCCAGCTGGATGCTCCGTTACGCCGGCTGGTCAATGGGGTTTCCCATTGTGGGGAGAGCCCCACGCCGTCGGGAAACCCCCGGGCTGCCGGCAAAACGGAGCATCCCGCCGGCGGAGAATCCCGCCCAGAGTCTCATTTTGGGAGAATCCCGTCGCTCAACAAAGCCTTGTGAAAATTAAATATATTTTTTTATATATTTACATACATCATTTTTGTACTATACATATATACAAAAAATACATCAATTGTTAATAGTTTTCAAACACAACTTCAACAAATTCAGACTGGCTGTCTCTGTATCCTTAAATGCCCATTTCAATCTTGGTTGAAAATGATCGTCCTGCTGATTTGATCCTAATTTACCCATCTTGTCCTATTTGAATTCAGGGGCTACCCCTGAAGTCCTCCATCAATATTTGCATAACCTAAAGAAATTGGAAATGTCAGAGTTGCTGTCGTCCCCTCTATGACTTGCTTCAAGGGCAAGTGCGTGAAGCTTTAGCACGCTGGCACAGAGTGGCATTAGATGTAAGTGTGTGCCTGAGGCAGGCTGATGATATTGTTACCCTGCCTCTCATCTCCACACAAATTCAGCGGTGTAGTATTTAGTGCTGTCACTTACAGCCAGGCTTGGGGCCGGCCATCAATGGGGATCAACCACTTCTTAAATTAGTACGTGGAATCCAAACAGGCCAACTCTGTGCATGCACGGAATGGGATTCTGCGTTATACCCACAGTAAGGCCGTGGATTGGTTTTCATGGAGCTTTTTGCTATCATTCTTTCTCCTGCTTGTCATTGCCTCAAATCTCTGAGGCAACACCATTCATTTCTGAATATCTTTTGTCCTCGGCTGCCTCGGGTAGCATGTTATCTTTGCTCTGGTAACTGTTTATTTTAGGCCTCTTCACTTTGCCTGCCTCTAATGTAATGTGTCTATTACAGTTCGAATGCAGCTGATTCAGCTGCTGCTGAAACCTCTGGTACAGTGAAATGTTGTCACGGCAAATTAAGGATTTAATTACAAAAGAATCCCTTCGTATCAGCGATTATATTGTCGGTGGCACATTTCCGATGCGTCAGGGATGATCTCAAAAGTTCTCGTCCCCTCTCTGAGCGTACAAGTGTTGGGTTTTGTGATTTTGTGCACAATGATCCTTTTTGCTCTGAGTATTCCTCCCTCAAACTGGAACCAATTTGCAAGTCAGAAGAATATTGCCAACACAGGGGCTGGTTTAGCTCACCAGGCTAAATCGCTGGCTTTTAAAGCAGACCAAGCAGGCCAGCAGCACGGTTCGATTCCCGTACCAGCCTCCCCGGACAGGCGCCGGAATGTGGCGACTAGGGGCTTTTCACAGTAACTTCATTGAAGCCTACTCGTGACAATAAGCGATTTTCATTCATTTCATTTCACAGTCACACTGGTTTGGCCTTTTACAGAACTAAGGCTTACACATAGAAAACTGGCAAAGCAAGGAGCATGAGTGAGCAAGAAGCCCAAGGTACGGGTTAGGAACTGAGTGTAGCGTTCCCAACTCTGAACGGGCATTTTCAGAGAGTCATGAACTGGTTAGGTCACAACTAAAACTCAGCCTTATACAAACTCCAGCAGCAAGTGTTTGACAAGAGAGACATCTGTAAGTCAACAAAAGTTCTACTGTCCAGAGCAATTGCCGTCACCACACTCTTGTACTGCAGTGAGACCTGGACTGTGTATTAGCAACACGTAATAGGGCCAGAGAAATTCCACTAGCAATTCCATCGCTACATTCTCCAGATTCAATGGGGGGACTGTCGAACAAACACAATGTCCTTCTTGAAGGCAGATCCACAAACATTCAGGCAAATCTCCTGCAGAATCAGCTACAATGGACTGGACACTGTCTGAATGGACAAAGAGCATCTCCCCCGCCAGGTCGTATCTCCCCAACTCTCGAATGGCCAGGGTTCTGGGAAGGGCAAAGAAAACGGCACAAAGTCAGCCCGAAGCTCTTCTTGAAGCACAGCAGCATTAATAACTGGGAGGAGCTTGCTGCCCATCGCTCAAAATGGCAGCAACTTGACCATCGAGCTGCTTCACGCTTCGAGTCCACACGCCCTCATGGTGAGGCAGAGTGGGAGCAGAGAAGGAACCTAAAGGAAGCAACTCCTGCTCTCCGAATGCCACTGCCTGGTGGGACATCCTGACCCACACGTCCAAAGCTCTGTGGGATGAGAATTGCCGTTTTCAGCCACGTGAAGACCCGGGGCAGAAACGCGAGACCCAGAGTTAACGTCATCCTTGAATGGAGGGATGGCCAATGGTTGGGTCCAGTTCTGGTCAGCAAGGTTGCGGCGATCTTTGAGAAAGTGCAAAGGACAATGATGAGAATTGCTCCAGTGATGAGGGATTTTAGCGAGAAGGTTAATTTGGAGAAGCTAGGGTTCTTCTCCTTTGAACAAAGAATGTTTTGAGGGAGATTTGATCGAGATGCACAAAATTATGACGGGTTCCGATAAGGTAGATAAAGCGAGGCTGCTCCTTTTAGCTGTTGGCACAAAATCTAAAGGAAACAGATTTAAGGTTTTGGGCAAGAGATGAAGCGGGGATTGTGAGGAGGAACATTTTTTTGCAGCGAGCGGGAATGACCTGGGACCCACTGCCTACGAGGGAGATGGATACAGAGATGATGAATGCTTTTCCCTGATATGTTGGGAGCTACAATGTTGGGAAATCACTCAAATCTATCTATTTTAGTTGGTCCATGGTATCACTAAAGCGGAGTTTCAAACTGGTCCCTAATGCAAAGCAGACCACTATATCTACTGGTATGAAATTATCACTTTAAGGCAAAATTTAAATACAAGGAACGTTCAGACCATACAGTATTAGAATTACACAGAAGATGGTAAGTTTTATTTAATTTAAACGCCAGGGGATTTAATTTTCACTGTGGCTACTTTGAACACGCTGGTTAAAGCATTAATGTTAAATCATGGTCTGCATAATTGTAATTTAGTTTTTACCCAGTGCAAAATAAATGAGACAATTATTGTGCTAATTAAACATAAATACATTAGCAATTGCTCAGTATTGAGCACGCAGCAAAAATGAAGGTGTCCTGACGTTTTGAGGTCATTTTATTTTACCGACATTAACTTTCTGATCTCAGGATATTAAAGATCCCAGGACGTATCTTTGAACAAGAGCAGGTTTTCTCCCAATGTTCTGGACAACATTCCTCCCTCAGCCAATACCATGGCAACTGGGGCAGCAATAGGAAGGCTACAATTGGAACGAAGGACTTTGGTTCCTCGGAGGTTTAGAGAAGTTCGGGTTGCTCTCCTTCGAGCCCAAAAGGCTTAAGGGGAAATGAAAGAAATTGTTCAAAACCTTGAGGGCTTTGGATTGAGTAAATAAGAACTAGCTTCCAATGTTCGGAGGGCCTTTCAAAAAAAAAATGTTCATGGGACGTGAGCGTTGCTGGTAAGGCCAGCATTTGTTGCCCATCCCTAATTGCCCTTGAACTGATTGGCTTGCTCAGCCATTTCAGGGGCCAGTTAATAGTCAACCCCATTGCTTGGTTTAAAGCCACATGTTGGCCAGACAGGGTAAGGATAGCAGCTTTCCTCCCCAGACTACATGAGTGAGTGAACCAGATTGGCTTTTTTAAACAACAATTCAGTAGTTTTGCGTTCAAGGAGGCCATTCGGCCCTTCAAGCCTGCTCCGCCATTCATTCTGATCATGGCTGATCATCCAACTCAGCAGCCTAATCCCGCTTTCCCCTCATATCTTACGATCCCCTTTGCCCTAAGTGCTACATCTAACTGCTTCCTGAAAACATATGTTTTGGCCTCAACTACTTCCTGTGGTCACGAATTCCACAGGCCGACCACTCTCCTAATTTCTCCTCATCTCTGTCCGAAATGTTTCCTCAGACTGTGACAGCCCCACCATCAGGAACAATCTTCCTGCATCTACTAATCATTATTAGTGAGATCAGCATTTTATTCATTATATTTAAATTTCTGTAGCTGCCAATTTGGGATTTGGACTCTAACCTCCAGGCCTCCACCCAGGCCTCCAGATTACTAGCCCCATAACATTACCATTCCACTACCATCCCCGTGGTTACCGAAGGACCCAGATTGAAGGCTATTGGAATGCCCTGCCTGAAAAGATGCTGGGAGCAGAATCAACAAGAGCTTTCAAAAAAACATTGGAGAAGTACCTGCAAAGGAGAAAATTATGGGATTATGGGGAAAGAGCCAGGTTCTGAGTCTAATTGGATGACTCTTTCAAAGAGGCAGAATAGACATAATGGGTCAAATGTCCTCCTTCTGTATCATTCCAGGCTTCTGTGATATAATGGACCTCATCAACCCAGAGTTAGGGAAGGAAAAATTCGTCAAATTTCTTGCTCCTGGTTTCCAGCCCTTTGGAAAATGTGCGCCAAAACCAACACGTGATTGAGCTTCACTGTGAAGCCCCTGTGGTCGCATTGCCGACTCACGTTTGGTATTAAGTCACACACTCAAATAATGGCCACTCAAGCCCAGCATTAGATGGTGACTGGCACCCACTGTGCTGCTCCCCAGCAGAGACTCAGCAGCCTCAGGAGAGGGAAAGGTTGGTGAGGTGGCAGTGCATAATCTGACAGCAATAAACACCCTCACATTTCTCACCCTGTAGAGTTAGAGCAGGCGTCCAGGACAACAGTGGAAATGTGATCAAGTGAAATGTATTCCTCTTCACCGACTCCTGGGTCAAACAGCAGAACCCCCAAAGGTATTTACCCCACCCCAGCCAAATCCATTTTATAAATCTCTGCAAGAGACTCATTTAATAATAATAATCATCATCATCTTTATTAGTGTCACAAGTAAGTTTACATTAACTCTGCAATGAAGTTACTGTGAAAAGCCCCTAGTCGCCTCATTCCGGCGTCTGTTCGGGTACACTGAGGGAGAATTCAGAATGTCCAATTCACCTAACAGCACGTCTTTCAGGACTTGTGGGAGGAAACCGGAGCACCCGGAGGAAACCCAGGCAGACACGGGGAAAACATGCAGACTGCACAGACAGTGACTCAAGGCGGGAATTGAACCAAGGTTCCTAGCACTGTGAAGCAACAGTGCTAACCACTGCGCTGCCGTTACACAGTATTCGAGAGCAATGTTTTACTTAATTCAGTTTTTTACGGGATGTGGGCTTCACTGGCTGGGCCAGAATTTGTTACCCATCCCTAATTGCCCTTCAGAAGGTGATGGTGGGTCACCTTCTTGAACTGCTTCAGGCCATGTGGTGTAGGTACACCCACAGTGCTGTTAGTGAGGGAGTTCCTGGGTTTTGACCCAGCGACAGTGAAGGAATGGCGATATATTTCCAAGTCAGGATGGCGAGTGACGGTGGGCAGCACGGTGGCGCAGTGGTTAGCACTGCTGCCTCACGGCGCTGAGGTCCCAGGTTCGATCCCGGCTCTGGGTCACTGTCCGTGTGGAGTTTGCACATTCTCCCCGTGTCTGCGTGGGTTTCGCCCCCACAAGCCTAAAGATGTGCAGGGTGGGTGGATTGGCCACGCTAAATTGCCCCTTAATTGGAAAAATGAATTGGGTACTCTAAATTTATTTTAAAAAAGGGTGGTGAGTGACTTGGAGGGGAATCTCCAGGTGGTGGCGTTCCCGTGTATCTCCTGCCCATGTCCGTCTCGATGCTCACAGGTTCCTGCACAGGGGCCCGATTCAGGGGACTCAAGTTAAAGTCCACAGAATGGCGCATTTATTTGGGTGTTCCTCTGCGCTAAGACTCTGCTATTCAACAGCACTTTGCCATTTTAGACGGGAACTCACTGACACGACCACTTTTTAAGTGTTTTCCTGCAGAGACAAACTCAGCTCGCCACTGCAGGAAGAATACTCGTGGATCGAGCTGCTATTGTTAATGGCCGCCCTGATCTTCCAACCCGCCTCCCTCAGCACCCCCACCACGCCCTCTGGACCCCCACTTCACCCAACTTAGATCTTCCGGGGCCCTCGAGCCCCTCCACCCCCTCTCTTATGGGCAAGGAGCACCCTTGGCCTGGCCCGTGCCATGGGCAACCTGGCACCTGGGCACCTTGGCACTGCCAGCCTGACCCCCTGGAAGTGCCCCTTCCAGCCATGCTGTGCCAGCCGGGCACCCTGGCGGTGCTAGAGTGGCACTGCCAGAGTGCACAGGTGGAAGTGCCAAGGTGCCAGGCTGGCAGTGCCAAGGTGCCCACGTTCCAGGAGAAGTGCCAGGGTGCGATCATGCCCAGTTTCTGACCACCCAGGGTCTAAACTCTCCAGCGGGACCCCCGAGGTGCCAATACGACTTTGTGGGCCAACACCAAACGGCGCCAGTTGAGGCCTCAATGGGAAGGTTGGTAAATTCCGGGTCCTGGATGAATCAGGGGGCGAATACATATTTAAATTAGCTTAATGGCTCATTTAAATATTGTCATGATATGCAAACATGCAACCAATGAACACTCAGAATAGGACACAACCAATGGGCAGTCAGGACACTCAGAGGTGGCATCACCACAAGGGGGCATGACATAAACACTATAAACCCTCACACCCTCTTTCCACAGACAGACATCTAGAGAGTTAGACAGGGTTGATCAGCAGCATCACACCCCAGCACGTGGCTTAGAGCAAGCTGGTACAGTTAGACTGAGTTACTACAGTTAGATTAGCAGAGAGTCGAACTCATTTGAGAACTGTGTTAATAGTTCAATAAACACGTTGAACTCATTTCAGAGCCTGGAGCATCCTTTAGTTAAGACTGCATCAGGTAGCAGCCTGTGTTACCTGAAGCAGCAGAACACAACAAATCTGTGCGCTTTGATCTTGCCCAGTGAGAGCGAGATCCAGATTGCGGCGCACTACGAGAGTCCATTAAATCTTGTGAGACGTTTTGAGAGTCGCGAATCTCGATGGAGGCCTCTCACGAGATCTAACGGCCTCATCCTAACACCAAGTCGGCGAGGTTGCTGAACCGCGGCCCAGGAGTTCACAGTGCGGAGAATTGATGTCAGGTTTATGTTGGTATATTCCAGCACAAAGCTGTCAAACTGGTCTAAAGAACCTGAAATACCTTTAAATGTTGGACCTGATCTTGTTGCATTTTACTACAGGGCTCACAAGATCACAGCTTTGCAAGGCAGCTTGAACCATTTAGTGGAGGGTTTACTCTGCATTTCCATTCGCTGTAACTTGAAAAACCCAGAACAAAAAACGCTTAAAATCACACGGGCTATTCTGGATGACAGCAGCTATATTTAACCCACCATCCAGATGGATGAAATCATTGAGACGCGTGGAGCATTTAAAAAAAACACCACATCTACTGACCCAAGAGCACAGGTTCCTGGTTTCAGGGCCGGCTCAAGGTACCGGCAACTCGGGCAGTCGCCCAGGGCGCCATGTGCTAGGGGGCGCCATTCAGTGGCCAAAAGGTTGTAAGATTCTAAGGACGATCTGCGCATTTGCAATATGTTGCCTCCGCTTGATGGCAGCTACGCATGCTCAGTAGCTGCCCACGCGCAGCCCCGAGTCACGTGGGGTACTCCTTCAGCCCCGGCCCCGCCCCCTGTGCGGCCGCCATGTTGATTGGCCTCGGCCGCCTGCCGGTGTGGTTCAGCCGCTGGCGGCTGCTCAGTGTCTGTGTGAGGCAGTGGCTGCACGGAGGGTCCTCGGCAGGAGGAGGGCCGCCGAGGGGAGCAGGAAAAGGCTATCCGCAGCGATGAAAGGTGATGGAGCGCAGCGCTGGAGGCCTTTAAAATTGGCACTTGTAAGGGCGCCGAAGTTCAGCTTGCCCGGGGCGCCAGCAACCCTAGGGCCGCTGCTGCCTGGTTTCAACCTGGCTTGAAAACAATGAACAGCATTCTTCTACGTCGGGCACAGACTGGCGACACTGGACGAACGGATGAGGAAGTGGAAGCTCGCAAAAGGACAGGAAATGAGACACCTCCAAATAAAACACTTCCTCTGCAAAGAGACAGTTGGGTACCCCAGGGCCCCAGAAAGCACACTACTAGAGGGCCTGAAAGGCACAAGCAGCAAGAAGCGGGGGGCTATTTGGGAAAATATATGGATGGCCACTGGACAGAGCCCGGACTCTACTGGACGAGACTGTGCCACCGTGCTGCCCTTGCAACACACACTTTTTACCCTGTGCGTTGTAGTCTGGAGCTATGGTAGAGGCTACAATTACTTTCCATCACACGGCTGACTCGGAATCTCTACCATTCTTATCATTGGTGTGCGTTGGAAGGATTTTACAAGGTGATACTCAACCTATTTGGCCGCATTATGAATCCACCTTCCTTGGACATCAGGTCCTGGGATGGGACTATGAACCGGGATCTCCTGGCTCAGGGGTTGGGATACCACTCACTGCGCCACAAGATCTTCTTTGCCATAGGCAAATAGACGTCTGACAACTGGGGTGTTTAAAGCGCGGAACGGCATCGATAGTGTAGACAGTGAAAGAAGTTGGGGTGGGGGTGGGTGCGGAACACCAGAACAATCAGAGTTCGGACATTAAGGGTTTTGTTTCCATGTATTTTATTATAAACATGTATCAATTCAGGTTACAGCAAATAAACATCCTGGGAAACATACTTCCCAACAATCAGCTATCCAGTCTGTACAGATTTTCCCCCCATTTTCACCACCCTCCGTGCGACAAACAGCTCCTCAAACACAGTCAGAAATAACTCCCACCTTTTCCCAAACCCCCCCTGCTGAGCCCCTTAACTCGTACTTTAAAAAAAAAATTTAGAGTACACAATTCATTTTTTCCAATTAAGGGGCAATTTAGCGTGGCCAATCCACCTAGCCTACACATCTTTGGGTTGTGGGGGTGAGACCCACGCAAACGCGTGGAGAACGTGCAAACTCCACACGGACAGTGACCCAGAGCCGGGTTCGAACCTGGGACCTCGGCGCCATAAGGCTGCAGTGCTAACCACTGCGCCACCGTGCTGCCCAACCCTTAACTCGTATTTGATCTTCGTACAGGTTGTACAGGTCGCCCAACCAAGCCGCTACCCCCGGTGGCGATACTGACCGCCACTCCAGCAAAATTCACCGCCATGCAATCAGAGAGCCGAAGGCCAACATTAGGGGTTAATATACGGAAGCACATCCAACACACACATGGTTGTGGAAATCTGCAACACTTTTGCCTCCCCAAAACCTCTTGAGGCAGGAGGTCAACTGAAAATGTCGAATTCAGAGATTGATAATCTTGTCAGGCAAGGACAAGGACTAAGGTGGGTAATGCAGTGAAGGGATCTGATTGAATCGTGGAATAGGCTTGACAGGTTGACTGACCAATTCCTGTTTCTATGTTTCTGTAATAGTATTCAATATCCCACAACATTGCACCCAGATAGTCAAGGCCCATTAAATTATACAACTAGTTTTAATGAATTCCTTCTTGGAATACGGGCATCTGATTTTCCTCAGAATGGGCACCTTTCCCACTTCAGTGCGCCAAGCACCGAGCCACAATATTCTCAATGCCTTTCTTTGAATGTTGGTAGTATTGAGCAACATGTTCTTGAGCACACTGCCACCTAATGGACCAATCGTTTTAGGGTTCATGAATTGTATTGCCTTCATTTTCACAAGGTGACTGCCCAGCTCAGCACCTGAACAACATCTCTGAACACCAACCAAACACATGGGCGGCATTCTGTGATCCTGAGGCTGAGTGTTGATGCCGTCGGAAACGCCGTCGGAAACGCCGCCGCGTTACTCAACAGTGTCAACACGGCCTCAGGATCAGCAATTCTGTGCCCCTATAGGGGGCCAGCTCGGCACTGGAGCGGCCTACGCTGCTCCAGCTGCTGATCCCGGTGTCAACTGAGCACCGCGGGGTCCGCGCATGCGCAGTGGCACCGGTGACAACGCGCGCATGCGCAGTGGCTCCTTTCTCCGCGCCGGCCCCAACGCAACATGGCGTAGGGCTAAAGAGGCTGGCGCAGAAGAAAGGAGGCCCCCAGCCCGAGAGGGCGGCCCGCCGATCGGTCGGCCCCGATCGTGGGCCAGGCCACAACGGAGGCCCCAGCTGGGGTCGTTCCCCCCCTCCGCACCCCCCAGGCCTCCCCCGGACCCTTCCACTCCGAGGTCCCGCCGTCTGAGAGCAGAGTAGAACGGCGCCGGTGGGACTCGGGTTTCTTTGCAACGGCCGCTCAGCCCATCCTGGGCCGAAAATCTGGCCCCGGGCTGAGAGAATCCCGCCCTTGCTTCTTGTTTACCAGCTCCTCCACCCCCCCTCCCCCCTCCCCCCACATCCCCTGCCATTCACACCCCTTGATTTCAGGCAACAAAGGGGGGATACAGGGCAATTGTCTGCTGACCTACAACCTTGTAACCTGTGTCAGCTTGTCAATGTTGTACAAGATAAATAAACAACAATTGCTTATATTTATATCGGACCTTTTAAAGTAACAAAAATTCCCACAGTGCCTCATAGGTGAGTTACAAAGGAAAATTAGACACTGGGCTCCAGAAGGCAATGTTAGGCCGGCTGGCCAAAGACTTGGTGAAAAAGGTAGGTTTTGAGGAGCGTCCCAAATGAAGAAAAGGAGGTAGAGGGGCAGAGAAAGAATTCCGAGGCTTAGGGCCGCCTGTGTTGGAGTGATTATTATCGGGATGCTCATGGGACCAGAATTAGTTCTCGGAGAGTTTGGGTCAGGAGGAGATTACAGAGATTGAGAGGGGAAAGGGCATGAAGGGATTTGTAAACAAGGGTAAGATTTTTTAAAATGCAGACATTGCTTGACTGGGAGTTAGCATCGACCAGAGTGCTTGAACGTTGGAACTGAAGCCCGTTGGAAGCAGTCAATCAATTGTTTTCACACTGTTAGCTGCATGGATTTAACAGGTTGTTTTCAGGTGAATGAATAGCTTCTGAGAAGTGCAAACACATGATAACAAGTATATATTTGTATATACACGTATATCCTCTGTTAATGGAGAGCATTACACCATGGACAGCACGGTAGCACAGTGGTTAGCACTGTTGCTTCACAGCGCCAGCGACTTGGATTCGATTCCCGGCTTGGGACACAGTCTGTGTGGAGTCTGCACGTTCCCCCCGTGTCTGCGTGGGTTTCCTCCGGGTGCTCCGGTTTCCTCCCACAAGTCCCGAAAGATGTGCCGTTAGGTGAATTGGATATTCTGAATTCTCCCTCTGTGTACCCGAACAGGCGCTGGAATGTGACGACTAGGGGCTTTTCACAGTAACTTCATTGCGGTGTTAATGTAAGCCTACTTGTGACAATAAAGATTATTATTATTATGATCTTGAATGGATTAATCTATTTGTTAGAATTGCACCGGACACAGCACGTCAAACATTGAACTGCTATTATCACCAACATTTGGTACGAGGCATGTATTAGATAAGCTCAATGACAGAAAATTGCCATTTCCATCGCACCTTCAACCGAATAAAATGTACCAAGGTACTTGACATAATAAGGTACCAGGGCAAAGGAAGAGATCTCAGAATTGGGTCAAAGGACGTTAGAGTGATAGGGTGAGACAAAGTCATGGAGGGATTTAAGAACAAGGATGAGAACTTTTAAATTGAGGCATTGCTGGATCGGGAGCTAATGTTGCTGACTGAACGCAGGGCTGATAGGGGAATGGGACTTGGTGTGAGCTGGGATATAGGCAGCAGAGATATGGATGAATTCAGATTTATAGACGGTGGAAGATGAGAGGCCGGCCAGGTGGACTTGGGATGTGAATGAAGCCTACAGGTAACACAGGCGTGAACGACAGCTTCAGAAACAGATGAACTGAAGCAGGATTGGAATTGGGTGATCTTATGGAGGTTGGGGTAGATGCTCTTGCTGATGACCTGGATATGAGTTTGGAAGCTTGTCATGGGGTGAAATCCAAAACCAAGTTTGTAAATGGGAAGAAGTGCTTCAGGTAAGGCAAGAAGTGTGACTTAGAATATTGGGCTGGGAGTTGGGCAAGTAAGGGAGTTAGAGAAATAAGGGAAAGAGGTGCTTTTATTTTCCCGAACTTTCTCAGCCTTCAGGACTGTTACTCTGTGGCAGGAGGAATAGCATCTCACTGTAATAAAGCCTCTCTTGTACATCACTCGAGTCTTTGTGTACAATTGTTAGCACCACAGCCCCTAGTCGCCACATTCCGGCGCCTGTCCGGAGAGGCTGGTACGGGAAGGTACGTAGTAAGGTTAATAAAATATATAACAGGGCAGCACAGTGGCTCAGTGGATTAGCATTGCTGCCTCACGGTGCCGTGGTCCCAGGTTCGATCCCGGCTCTGGGTCACTCTCCGTGTGGAGTTTGCACATTCTCCCCTAGTTTGTGTGGGTTTCGCCCCACAACCCAAAGATGTGCAGGGTGGGTGGATTGGCCATGATAAATTGCCCCTTAATTGGAAAAATGAATTGGGTACTCTAAATTTATATTTAAAAATATATATAACAACAAAGTAAAATGTATAATTGAATACAATAATGAAATAGTTGATTAGAACACATTAAGAATGGTGGGACAGGTGCTGTATCACAGCTGCAGCATGTGGGTGCTCCTGGGTGCCAGTTTGGTCCAGGGCTAACATGTTTGATGTTTGGGCTGCTTTGGCTCAGAGTTTAAGAGCTGGAGGCTGAATTACAGACACTGTGGCACGTCAGAGAGAGCGGGGGGGGGGGGGGGGGGGGGGGGGGGGGGGGGGGGAGTAACCTGAAATCTTTGTAGCAAGAAACCGTCAGATGCCTTAGGTCTGAGTCTTCTGGCTTGAGCTGTGGTCAGGGAGAGGAGAGTGTGACTGCGAGTGAGGCAGGTAAGGGGACTCAGAGGCCAGGAGCACTGGAGCCTCAGCCTGGACAATTGTCCGAAAGTATTGAAGTTTTTTTTCACTTTGTTTGGATAAAAGTGGAGGCTGCAGCTAACTGACTATGGTACCGTGGCACAAGAAGCCATTCACATCTGGGGAGCAAAAAGAAATGTAGCGGTAGCAGGGGATACTGTAGTCAGAGAGATCGACACCATTCTCTGCAGCAAAGAACATGAGTCCAGGGCGGCTGCGTTTCCTGCCTGCCACCAGGGTTCTGGGCATCTGCTCGGGGCTGGAAAAGCATCTGCAGTGGGAGGGAGCATACCCCGGCATTGTGGTCCATGTAGATGCCAATGACATGGGGCAACAAAGAAGGAGGTCCGGCAAGGTCAGTGTGAGGATCCAGGCACCAAATTAAGAGCCTCAGAAACATTGAAGGCTACAGGACATTTAGGATGGACGAGAAGGGAGGAAAAGGCAGCACGGTAGCACAGCGGTTAGCACAGTTGCTTCGCCGCTCCAGGGTCCCAGGTTCGATTCCTGACTTGGGTCACTGTCTGTGTGGAGTCTGCACGTTCTCTCCGTGTGTACGTGGGTTTCCTCCGGGTGCTCCGGTTTCCTCCCAAGTCCAAAGATGTGTAGGTTAGGTGGATTGGCCATGCTGAATTGCCCTTAGTGTCCAAAAAAAGGTTGGGTGGGTTTGCTGGGTTACGGGAATAGGGTGGAAGTGGGATGCTCTTTTCTAAGGGCCGGTGCAGACGCAATGGGCCAAATGGCCTCCTTCTGCACTGTACATTCTATGAAAAGGTGGTGCGATGGCTCTGGCGGTTATTAGCACGATAGAGAGGGGTGACCCAAATTCAGGAAACCAAGGATGTGGAAACGGTTTGGGTAGAGATGAGAAATGGAAAAAGCAAAAAGTCCCTTGTAGGAGATGTGTAGAGGCCCCCTAACCATGACCACATGTCAGAGTGGAGCATAAAGGAAGAAATAATTGGAGCTTGTCAGAAAGGCAATCACGGGATCACGGAAGATTTAATTTTTAAAGCATTTTTATTGAAGTTTTTCCACTTTAACAAATAACACAACAAAACCACCGGCAAGGTGCAGCATGGCAAAAATGTCTCAACATACACAGAGGACAGAAGGACAGGAATAGGGTGGCCAGTACAGTCTCTAAACTCTCTTTGGTGCTTCTGTACACAATACCGGGGAATAAGGGAGGGGAGGTTAAGGCCATGAAAACATGGTGAAATGGTGCACACCTTGCCATGCGCTTGCTACAACCACAGAAATTCAGGATGAGATCTCCGTGCCATATTTGGGCTCACATCGGAACATATCTCCCTCAACTCCAGCAACACCAGGGGTGCCAATAACCTCTAACATCCACTCCTCGGATATTAGACCTGTCTGTACCCCTACGGAGCCAATCATGGATTCTTTAACCCCCACAACAACAGAAATAATACATTACAGAAAACAAATGTGCGAGAATACAAGTTCTAAAAGTATATTTTACATATACCACAAGATGCAGCAAAACCCCAAACTCAGGCACAGTACAGAACGATCATTATTCCGATCATATTTATACAACGAGGACCAGCAGATATTCGTACAATAGGTTTGGATTATAGTCAGTGCGGTCAGCACCTCCCATCGAACTAACCGAGACAGGATAAAAAAAGAAAACTACCAGAGTGGAGGGTTAAGACCATAAGACATAGGAGCAGAATTAGGCCACTCGGCCCATCGAGTCTGCTCCGCCATTCAATCATGGCTGATATTTTCTCATCCCCATTCTTCTGCCTTCTCCCCATAACCCCTGATCCCCTTATTCATCAGGAACCTATCTATCTCTGTCTTAAAGATACTCAGTGATTTGGCCTCCACAGCCTTCTGTGGCAAAGAGTTCCACAGATTCACCACCCTCTGGCTGAAGAAATTCCTCCTCATCTCTGTTTTAAAGGATGGTCCCTTTAGTCTGAGGTTGTGCCCTCTGGTTTTAGTTTTAGCGACAAGTTGCAGGATAACTATGGACCAGGACACAGTCATGAGTCCGTGATCCTCCAACGCCTGCCCCTCACCATAAGGCAAAGAAGAGGAAAGGCTGCTCGTTCAAACCTCACTCAGCCACCCATCAAATCTCGGCTCAGAAGGAACGTCCCTAACATAAGTGGACAAGAGGATACCAGCCACCGGACCGGACCTGGCCTAGTCCTTCACACTCTTACACACAGGAGTCAATGCCCCCAGGATACCCAGCACCCAACCGGCCTCACTCCTCACTAACCACAGCCAATGTTGGACATGATCCACGTATACCTCCAGCTGGAGTTAGATGCAGCGTCAATACCCACAGGCGACTAACTGAACACACTAGGATTCCATTCGGAGTATCATCAGGGAGGCAGTGATGTAGTGATATTGTCGCTGGACTTGTAATCCAGAGACCCAGAGTCATTGGGTCAGCAAGGGGCAGCATGGTAGCACGGTGGTTAGCACAATTGCTTCACAGCTCCAGGGTCCCAGGTTCGATTCCCAGCTTGGGTCACTGTCTGTGCGGAGTCTGCATGTTCTCCCCATGTCTGCGTGGGTTTCCTCCGGGTGCTCCGGTTTCCTCCCACAGTCCAAAGATGTGCAGGTTAGGCGGATTGGCCATGATAAATTGGCCATAGTGTCCAAAATTGCCCTTCGTGGTGGGTGGGGTTACTGGGTTACAGGGATAGGTTGGAGATGCGGGCTTGAGTAGGGTGCTCTTTCAAAGAGCTGGTGCAGACTCAATGGGCCGAACAGCCTCCTTCTGCACTGTAAATTCTATGATTCCCTGGGGACCTGAGTTTGAACCCCACCATGACAGATAGTGAAATTTGAATTCAATTTTAAAAACTCTGGAATTAAAATTAAAAGTGACCATGAAACCATTGTCGATTGTCGCAAAAACCTATCTGGTTCACTAATGTCCGTTAGGGAAGGAAATCTGCCGTCCTTACCTGGTCTGGCCTACATGTTACTCCAGACCCACAACAATGTGGTTAACTCTTAAATACCCTCAGGGATGGGCAATAAATGCTGGCCCAGTCAGCGACACCCACATCCCATGAACAAATAAAAATAATCCGGCTGCGCGATCTTATGGCTAATGGAGAGCACCCTTCAAGGGCTCCCGAGGGTGGCCGTCTACTTAGACAACGCCTCGATTACCAGAGTCACTGAGAAGGAACACCTAGATAATTAAGAGGAAGTCCTCCGCCATTTCTCTAAGGCAGGAGTCTGCCTGAAAAGGGGCAAGTGCGCCTTCCAAGAGAAAGAACCACATAGCTGGGTAGACAAGGACGGTTTACACCAAGTAGAGGAGCAGGTCTGAGCTATCAAGTAGGCCCCCAAGCCAAAGAGTATAACAGAGCTACGGTCATATCTAGAGTTCACAAACTATTATGGAAAATTCATTCTGAATCTGACAACCACACTGGCACCTCTACGTACTCTCTGATAGGAACGTCAGAAATAGGCATGGAAGGTGCCACAGGAAGAGGAGTTTGCCAAAGTAAAATCACAACTATTACCCTCTAGATTGCTAACGCATTACAACCCTTCCAGACCGCTCCGAATCACGTGCGATGCCTCCCCATATGGCATCAGGGTGGTGTTGTCCGATCGGATGGACGACAGGACAGAGAGGCCAATAGCCTATGCATCAAGTACCTTGGTCGATGCAGAACGTAGGTACGCACAGACTGCAAAAGAAGAACTGGCCGTGATCTTCGCGGGGAAAAGTTCCATCAACAAGTTTATGTTTATGGTTGGCACTTTGCAATCGCCATGGACCACAAACCGTTACTCGGCCTTTTCAAGGAAGGCAAGGTGGTATCACCGATGGCGATCAGCGAAGGTCCAACAATGGGCACTATTGTTAGCGGTGTATGAATTTGCCTTTAAGTGCTGCCCGGGAGCACAGATGTCGCACAAGGATGCCCTGAGCCGGCTCCCATTGCCGACATGCCCTCGGGCTCCGCCAGTAGCCGACTAAGTCGTGTTGGCACCACATTCTATGGACACCTTGCCGATAACAGCCTCGCAAATTCTGGTCTGGATTCAAAAAAATCTGACCTCGGCAAAGTTGCGTCACATCGTCCTACATGGGAGACGACAGGGAAAACTGCCTGAAGAACTGTGGGTTTTCACAACTAAGCAATATAAGCTCAGCATTGAAGACGGCATTCCCCTGTGGGGAGCCCGTGTACTGGCCCCAAGGCAAGGAAGAGAAAGTCAGACTGCAGGACCTGCACCATGGACCCAGGGGTGTCCAAAATGAAGATGTTTACCAGACGTTACGTGTGGTGCTCGGGGATCGATGGTGACATCGAGAGATTGGTGAAGCCGTGTGCGGCATGTCAAGAGTATCAAAAGCTCCCGCCATCAGCCTCACTTCACCCTGGGAGTGGCCAGGCTGGTTACACGCCGACTTCGCCTGGACTTCTTTAGGGTCAATGTTTTTACTACTCGTCAATGCACACTCAAAATGGACGTTTACTGGATTCCTTCCACCACTTCATGGACCACCATCAAGAAGCAATATCAGTCATTCAGTGTCCATGGTATACAGAGCTGCTCGTTATAGAATAGAACAGTACAGCACAGAACAGGCCCTTCGGCCCTCAATGTTGTGCCGAGCCATGATCACCCTACTCAAACCCACGTATCCACCCTACACCCGTAACCCAACAACCCCCCCCCTAACCTTACTTTTATTAGGACATTACGGGCAATTTAGCATGACCAATCCACCTAACCCGCACATCTTTGGACTGTGGGAGGAAACCGGAGCACCCGGAGGAAACCCACGCACACAGGGGGAGGACGTGCAGACTCCACACAGACAGTGACCCAGCCGGGAATCGAACCTGGGACCCTGGAGCTGTGAAGCATTTATGCTAACCACCATGCTACCCTGCTGCCCATTAATGACCTTGCTCGTTATTGATAACATCAGCCCTTTCACTAGTGAGGAATTCTCAAGGTTCATGCAGGCGAATGGAGTGAAACACATTCGGACCACCCAAACCACCCTTCTTCAAACAGCCTGGCTGAACAGGCAGTACAGACTGTTAAGAGGGACATAGAGACAGCCTGGCTGAACAGGCGGTACTGACTGTTAAGAGGGACATAGAGACAGCCTGGCTGAACAGGCGGTACAGACTGTTAAGAGGGACATAGAGACAGCCTGGCTGAACAGGCGGTACAGACTGTGAAGAGGGACATAGAGACAGCCTGGCTGAACAGGCGATACAGACTGTGAAGAGGGACATAGAGACAGCCTGGCTGAACAGGCGGTACAGACTGTTAAGAGGGACATAGAGACAGCCTGGCTGAACAGGCAGTACAGACTGTGAAGAGAGACAGAGACAGCCTGGTTGAACAGGCGGTACAGACTGTTAAGAGGGACATAGAGACAGCCTGGCTGAACAGGCGGTACAGACTGTGAAGAGGGACATAGAGACAGCCTGGCTGAACAGGCGGTACAGACTGTGAAGAGGGACATAGAGACAGCCTGGCTGAACAGGCGATACAGACTGTGAAGAGAGACATAGAGACAGCCTGGCTGAACAGGCGGTACAGACTGTGAAGAGAGACATAGAGACAGCCTGGCTGAACAGGCGGTACAGACTGTGAAGAGGGACATAGAGACAGCCTGGCTGAACAGGCGATACAGACTGCTAAGAGGGACATAGAGACAGCCTGGCTGAACAGGCGATCAAGACTGTGAAGAGGGACATAGAGACAGCCTGGCTGAACAGGCGGTACAGACTGGTAAGAGAGACATAGAGACAGCCTGGCTGAACAGGCGATACAGACTGTGAAGAGAGACATAGAGACAGCCTGGCTGAACAGGCGGTACAGACTGTGAAGAGAGACATAGAGACAGCCTGGCTGAACAGGCGATACAGACTGTTAAGAGGGACATAGAGACAGCCTGGCTGAACAGGCGGTACAGACTGTGAAGAGAGACATAGAGACAGCCTGGCTGAACAGGCGGTACAGACTGTGACGAGAGACATAGAGACAGCCTGGCTGAACAGGCGGTACAGACTGTGAAGAGAGACATAGAGACAGCCTGGCTGAACAGGCGGTACTGACTGTGAAGAGAGACATAGAGACAGCCTGGCTGAACAGGCAGTACAGACTGTGAAGAGGGACATAGAGACAGCCTGGCTGAACAGGCGGTACAGACTGGTAAGAGAGACATAGAGACAGCCTGGCTGAACAGGCGATACAGACTGTTAAGAGGGACATAGAGACAGCCTGGCTGAACAGGCGGTACAGACTGTGAAGAGAGACAGCCTGGCTGAACAGGCGATACAGACTGTGAAGAGAGACATAGAGACAGCCTGGCTGAACAGGCGGTACAGACTGTGAAGAGAGACATAGAGACAGCCTGGCTGAACAGGCGATACAGACTGTTAAGAGGGACATAGAGACAGCCTGGCTGAACAGGCGGTACAGACTGTGAAGAGAGACATAGAGACAGCCTGGCTGAACAGGCGATACAGACTGTGAAGAGAGACATAGAGACAGCCTGGCTGAACAGGCGATACAGACTGTTAAGAGGGACATAGAGACAGCCTGGCTGAACAGGCGGTACAGACTGTGAAGAGAGACATAGAGACAGCCTGGCTGAACAGGCGATACAGACTGTTAAGAGGGACATAGAGACAGCCTGGCTGAACAGGCGGTACAGACTGTGAAGAGAGACATAGAGACAGCCTGGCTGAACAGGCGATACAGACTGTGAAGAGAGACATAGAGACAGCCTGGCTGAACAGGCGGTACAGACTGTGAAGAGGGACATAGAGACAGCCTGGCTGAACAGGCGATACAGACTGTTAAGAGGGACATAGAGACAGCCTGGCTGAACAGGCGATACAGACTGTGAAGAGGGACATAGAGACAGCCTGGCTGAACAGGCGGTACAGACTGTTAAGAGGGACATAGAGACAGCCTGGCTGAACAGGCAGTACAGACTGTGAAGAGGGACATAGAGACAGCCTGGCTGAACAGGCGATACAGACTGTGAAGAGGGACATAGAGACAGCCTGGCTGAACAGGCGGTACAGACTGGTAAGAGGGACATAGAGACAGCCTGGCTGAACAGGCGGTACAGACTGTGAAGAGAGACAGAGACAGCCTGGTTGAACAGGCGGTACAGACTGTGAAGAGAGACATAGAGACAGCCTGGCTGAACAGGCGGTACTGACTGTGAAGAGAGACATAGAGACAGCCTGGCTGAACAGGCGGTACAGACTGTGAAGAGAGACATAGAGACAGCCTGGCTGAACAGGCGATACAGACTGTTAAGAGGGACATAGAGACAGCCTGGCTGAACAGGCGGTACAGACTGTGACGAGAGACATAGAGACAGCCTGGCTGAACAGGCGGTACAGACTGTGAAGAGAGACATAGGGACAGCCTGGCTGAACAGGCGGTACAGACTGTGAAGAGAGACATAGAGACAGCCTGGCTGAACAGGCAGTACAGACTGGTAAGAGAGACATAGAGACAGCCTGGCTGAACAGGCGGTACAGACTGTGAAGAGAGACATAGAGACAGCCTGGCTGAACAGGCGGTACAGACTGTGAAGAGAGACATAGAGACAGCCTGGCTGAACAGGCGATACAGACTGTGAAGAGAGACATAGAGACAGCCTGGCTGAACAGGCGGTACAGACTGTGAAGAGGGACATAGAGACAGCCTGGCTGAACAGGCGATACAGACTGTGAAGAGAGACATAGAGACAGCCTGGCTGAACAGGCGGTACAGACTGTGAAGAGGGACATAGAGACAGCCTGGCTGAACAGGCGGTACAGACTGTTAAGAGGGACATAGAGACAGCCTGGCTGAACAGGCGATACAGACTGTGAAGAGGGACATAGAGACAGCCTGGCTGAACAGGCGATACAGACTGTGAAGAGGGACATAGAGACAGCCTGGCTGAACAGGCGGTACAGACTGTGAAGAGGGACATAGAGACAGCCTGGCTGAACAGGCGGTACAGACTGGTAAGAGGGACATAGAGACAGCCTGGCTGAACAGGCGGTACAGACTGTGAAGAGAGACATAGAGACAGCCTGGCTGAACAGGCGGTACTGACTGTGAAGAGAGACATAGAGACAGCCTGGCTGAACAGGCGGTACAGACTGTGAAGAGAGACATAGAGACAGCCTGGCTGAACAGGCGGTACTGACTGTGAAGAGGGACATAGAGACAGCCTGGCTGAACAGGCGGTACTGACTGTTAAGAGGGACATAGAGACAGCCTGGCTGAACAGGCGGTACAGACTGGTAAGAGGGACATAAAGAAACAGCCACAGGATCCACTGAGACAAAATTGGTGGGGTTCCTGTTCAACTACCCAACCACACTGTGTATAATGACTGGGGAATTACTGATGGGCAGAAGACTCTGCCATCCAAATGTAATGGTTCCTAATCCTGGTGGGAAGGTGGAGAAGAACCAAGGGGCGGGATTCTCCATTTGGGAGACTATGGGCTGGATTCTCCGATTTTGAGGCTGTGTCTGGAGGAAGTGTCTAGTTTTACAATGAAAAAGTCGGTGACACCCCGCTGCTCCGCCTGGTGGGGGGGGGGGGGGGGGGGGGGTTAGCAGCAGCCACGCCACGTAAACCTCCCAGCCTTCCCAGCATAATAGGCCAGAGAATTGCCCGGTCTGCGCATGCGCACGGCGATGAGCTGCAGCCGTCGCGCTGCAAAACATGGCCCTGACCGGCCAAATAGTGTCCCCCTGGACACCCCTCACCAGTCCACCCCCAGCCCTCACCGATGCCCCCCCCCCCCCCCCCCCCCTCCCCCAGCCATCAGCACGGCTCCCGCCCGACTGTTGCTGCCGGGTTTACGAAAACTCAGACCACCCGCGACCCGCGTGGTCGGGAACTCGGCCCATCAGGGACGGAACATCCGGAAAACGGCCCCGACTTGGTCACAAACGGGGATTCTCTACCCGTTCGTCAAACATGATTTTGGCGTCAGGAAACGGAGAGTCTTGCCGTATGTTCTCCCGCCGGAGCTGAATTGCACCAGGTTTATGATCCCCTTGCAGTCGCAAACGGGATGAAATTTAGTGTTCCACGCCACGTAAATTGATTCCATGGTGTGGAATACGAGGGATTCCGATGGAATTCGGCTATTGGGCGGCCACCTTGAGCAGACGGCCCAATAGCAAGGCCCCAAGGCCGGCCTCCGCCCCCAACAACGCAAATTGGCCCCGACACCCGCCCCCCCACTGTAAATCGGCACTGACTCCCCCCTCCCTCACTGCACAGCAGCCCCCCCCAGTACAGCACTCGCCCCCTCCAGAGACCCCTGCACTGGGGAGAACCTCCTGGGGACCCAGAGAATCATAGAAGTCCAACGGTGCAGAAGGAGGCCATTCGGCCCTTCGAATCTGCACCAACCCTTCGAAAGACCACCCTATCTAGGCCCAATCCCCTACCCTGTTCCTACAACCCTACCCTAAGGGCCAACATAGCGTGGCCAATCCACCTAACCTGCACATCTTTGGACTGTGGGAGGAAACCGGAGCACCAGGAAGAAACCCACGCAGACACGGGGAGAACATGCAGACTCCACACAGACAGTCACCCGAGATCGCAATCGAACCTGTGCTAACTACTGCCCACACCAACCTCCCCTCCATCGCCCACTTCCGAAACATAGCTATGTTCGCCGCCCAATAATAATTGTGCAGATTCAGCAACGCCAGCCACCACCTCCCTCCCCCAGCTATCCTTTTCCAGAAACACCCTCCCTATCCACCCACACGAACCACAGCTTGTCCTGTGGTGCTCAACTTATTCACCCTAATAAATAAAGACTTGGGCACGAAAATTTGGAGATTCTGAAACATGAACAAAACCGTTGGCAACACCGTCATCTTTACCATCTGGACCCTTCCAGCCAATGACAAAGGCAACACATCCCACCTCCTGAAGCCCTCCTTCATTCCCTCCACCAGCTTTGCCAGATTTAACTTGTGCAGCTGGGCCTAGCTCTGTGCCGCGTGTATCCACAGATAATGAAAGCCTCCCCCACCAACCAAAACTCAAAACAGTAACCTCCTTCAATCCCCTGATACCTGCTATATCCAGAAATCTATCCATCTCTGTTTTGAATATGCTCAGTGTGTGTGTGTGTGTGTGTGTGTGGGGGGGGGGGGGTGGGGGGGGGGGGGGGGGGATTTTCAGCCTGCGTCTGCCAACAGCAAGAATGGCGAGCATCCATGACAGTTACAACTTGGGGTGCTCACAGGTCCTGGCTGTTAAATATTGAAGATCTGGACTGGGGCCGGGGATGTGGATGGGACCAGGGAAGATAAATGAGGCATTTAGAAAGTATTACCAGGGACTTTATGAGGCAGACCCAGGAGGAGAGGAGGGGGACATGGGGCGGTTTCTGGGCGAGCTGGAATTTCCCCAGGTGGAGGAAGCACAGAGGCAGGCGTGGGAGGAGCCCCTGGGGCTGAGGGAGGTGCTGGATAGTATCACAGGTATGAAGTCGGGGAAGGCCCCTGGGCCGGATGGGTACCCGGCAGAATTTTATAAGGAATTTGTGGCGGACCTGACACCACATCTGCTGGGGGCGTTTAATGAAGCACCGGAGAAGGGGGAGTTGCCAGAGACGATGAAGCAGGCAGTAATCACACTAATCCCGAAAAAGGGGAAAACTGTGCACGGCATGCCAACGAATGGCTTATCTTGGGCCAGAGAGGGTGAATTACACATCTCAGTTGCTCCTGCCTCCTCTGAGCTCTGGGATCCTGATGTTTTCCTCCACCCACTTACGAGATGGGGAGGGAGAGGACGACATGGCAAGTATTGGGAGCCCGTGAGGTGGCTGGAAGAGGGATCACAGTGGAAGTGTAATGGGTGTGTTAAAGGACAAGACATGAGAAGGCAGACTTATCCTGGCTGCACGAAGAAGGTCATCCATCTTGTTTCGGCCCTGTAGCCCCATCCTCTAATGGAGTCAGCCGGTGCACACGATCGCGACCAATGCTGCCTCCCAGGCGGGGGTGGTGACCTTGCTTCTTGGATGTCTGGCCGGTCGTGGGTACAGCATGTCATGCCTCTGCTCGACACCATCATGAGGTTTTGTGAGGGCTGTGTGGTTCCACATTCCTGGCAGCCGGCCCTCCCACTGGACTTGAAACAAATGCTGGGGAGGCGGTTAAGAGGCGTATCCAATGATTACAGAGATTGAGTGTTCCCGGGCGAGCGAATCAGAGACAAGTCACCATGAGCGTGACGCGAAGCACGTGGAAAAAAATGTTGAAGGGGCTGAATATATGGTGAGTATTCCTGCTGTCAGCATCGGATTCTCCCTGGTTTTCTCACCGGGACTGACACGTTGAAAAAAAATGGGAAGACTCCGCCCAGTGACTGAGACCCCCCCCCCCCCCAGCCCTCGGCGGACAGAATTCCAAAGACTCACCATCCTCTGAGTGAAGATATTCCTCCACACCTCGGGCCAAATGGCCTACCCCTTACTCCGAGACTGTGCCCTGGATGTAGACCCCTCAGCCAGGGGAAACATCCTTCTACCCTGTCGAATCCTGTAAGAACTTTATAGGTTTCAATGAGATCACCTCTCATTCTCCTGAACTTCAGTGAAGACAGAAAAGGGAGCTAACATTTCGAGTTTGGACGACAGCTTTGACAAAGACTCATCCGGATTCGAAATGTCAGCTCCCTTCTCTCTCCACAGATGCTTCCAGACCTGCGGAGATTGTCCAATATTTCCTGTTTTTTATTTCAGCTTCCAGCATCCGCAGTAATTTGCTTTTATCTTCGTGTTTAACTCACTGCCTCTTCTCTTCCAGGAATGCCTACCCTGAAGAAGTACCGCTCTTCTCTCCGACAGGACTTCCGTTTGTCTGTTTTGCCCGGTCCACCTTCTTTGCTTTACATTTCCCTCCTGGTCTTTGACAAGGTGTTTACCAAAACTCGCTTTCACACCCATATTTCCTTCCTCAGAGACTGTCCCCACCTCCGATGTACACTACATGGATTCCTACTCAGGTTCCACCCCTCATGTTTTGAATCCACCCAGGATTACAGGTGTCTCCAGGACATACAACGTCTCTCAAACTGCTGTTCCAGCCGCATTCAGAGATCCACCCTCAGCGCCATCCGTCATGCACACAGTTGACATCTATCTCCCCCTATCACAAAGCCATCGTGTCCCCAGTTTCTTTCATCCTTTGTCTGATCCGACGCCTGAACAATAAACCTTTTCTCTTCCTTTCAGGTGTTAAGGAGTGCAAGCTACAGCAACTCACCGATACCAGAGGCCATCCAGAACCCTCCACCCCCTTCCCTCCCCTCGAATCCCATCGCTTCTAACCCCAGTCTTCACCATATACCCTCTGACCTTCCCCTCTCTGAGGCTGAACGTGCTGTACTCAGCGAAGGACTCAGCTTCATACTCTTACGCCACCCCACCTCAATGAATTTCGGGCTCGACACGATGCTGAACACTTCTTCCGCCGCCTCCGTGCTCACTTGCTCACTTCTTTGGGCCAGAGGTCCTCTCCCCTCCCCGTTCAGCATATCCTTTTACCCGCCTCCAGTATTCTCCCTTCACCCGGACAACTCCTTCCAGCCCCTTACCGATTCTTGATCCTTTCAATCAGAACTGTTGGCGTGACATCGACCCTCAGTTTCTCTGCTCCTCTCACTCACTCTATTTTTTTTATTTTTTTTTATAAATTTAGATTACCCAATTATTTTTTCCAATTAAGGGGCAATTTAGCGTGGCCAATCCACCTACTCTGCACATTTTTTGGGTTGTGGGGGCGAAACCCACGCAGACACGGGGAGAATGTGCAAACTCCACACAGACAGTGACCCAGAGCCGGGATCGAACCTGGGACCTCAGCGCCGTGAGGCAGTTGTGCTAACCACTAGGCCACCGTGCTGCCCCCTCTCACTCACTCTAATCTGCCGCCTTCAGAACCTGCCGCACTCCGCTGTCTCGAGTCCAACCCTGACTTTGTCATCAAACCTGCCAAAAAAGGGCGGGGCTGTTGCTGTTGTCTGGCATACTGACCTCTGCCTCACAGAAGCTGAACTCCAACTTTCAGACACTTCCTCATACCTCCCCCTGGACCACGACCCCACCACCTGCCTTGACAAAGGGTCACCCAGACTCGAAACATGAGCTCCCTTCTCTCTCTCACAGATGCTGTCATGCCTGCTGAGATTGTCCAGTGTTTTTTTGTTTTTGTTCCAGTGACTACTGGCCCAGTCTCCTCAATCTCACCTTATACAACAAACCTGCCTTCCATCCCTTTCTCACTCCTACTTCAGCTTCCCTTCAATATGTCTGGAGATACTGGATGCAGGGATGTTGGGGGGAGGCACGGTGGTACAGTGGTTAGCACTGCTGCCTCACAGCGCCAGGGACCTGTGTTCAATTCCTCCATTGGGTGACTGTGCGGAGTCTGTACGTTCTCCCCGTGTGTGCGTGGGTTTCCTCCGGGTGCTCCGGTTTCTTCCCACAGTCCAAAGATGTGCAGGTCAGGTGGATTGGCCATGCTAAATTGCCCCTCAGTGTCCAGGAAGTTAGGTGGGGTTACAGGGCTAGGATGGGGGCGTAGGCCTCTGTAAGACTCGATGGGCTGAATGAGCTCCTTATGCACTGTAGGGATTCTATGATTCTAGGGATAGGGAGGCGGGGGGGGGAGCGGTATCTCCTATGTTTCTATGTTAAGATACTGGAGTTGGCCATTCCAACAACATTTTCCCCGCAAGAAAATGAAAATCGCTTATTGTCACAAGTAGGCTTCAAATGAAGTTACTGTGAAAAGCCCCTAGTCTCCACATTCCGGCGACTGTTCAGGGAGGCTGGTAATGGGAATTCAACCGTGCTGCTGGCCTGCCTTGGTCTGCTTTCAAAGCTAACGGTTTAGCCCAGTGTGCTAAACCAGCCCCTAAAAAGCAACCTGCTTCAAGACTTTGTTTGAAGATACATTCTGTGCTTCCATTATCCCTGTGGCTGCGTACTTAACTATTAACCCTGTGAAGATGTGCAGGCTGCACAATACTGTTCATCTATTTTCTAATTCTTCAACATGTTTTGATGGCATTTTCTATCACATTGAAAGTCAGCACTTAAACCCAATCGCAGTGGGCAAAACATTGCTGGAAATCTTTCGAATGGTAGCACCAACGTATTGTCAAAGTCAAAAGCTGGGTGAAAGCTTCTTTGTGCATTGCTAGCTCTTTTCAATTCTGCTATCTGCGACATGAGAAAACCACTCCAACACTGAAGAACAGAATTGAAATGGATATAATGCAGTTACATGCTGTGACAGGACATAAATCACTGAGAATTGGTGAAAATCCTGTCTGCTGTTTCTACCCTTCCAGCATAAAACCGCAAGTATTGAGCAAGGCTGAGGGCCGGGCACCTTTCTCTTCACGTCTGGGTCCCGAGGGTGAATGGGAAAAGGTCAAATGTCATGAAAGTCCCCTCTGGAGGGCAGCACGGTGGTGCAGTGGGTTAGCCCTGCGGCTTCACGGCGCTGAGGTCCCAGGTTCGATCCCGGCTCTGGGTGGGGGGGGGTGGGGGGGGGGGGGTTAATGCGGGTTTGCTTTGCTGATTTTGGAAGTTGGAACATTTCCCAGAAAGAGGTTCCTCAGTACCAAACCTCTCCTGTTGCTGCTAGGGGTTGCCAACCCTCCAGGAATGAAGGGGATGTGGGAAATGAGCGGGAAAGCGGAGTTGAAGCCCAAGGTCAGCCATGATTGTGCTGAATAGTGAAGCACGCTCCGAGGGCCAGATGGTCTATTCCTGCTTCAAATTCTTTTGTTCTTGTGTATTTCTAATTAATGTCAAGCAAAATGGGTAGGCAGTGGCATAGTGGTATTGTCGCTGGACTCGCAATGCAGAGAGCCGGGGCAATGTACGGGGAACCCATATTTGAATCCCAACCAAGGCCAGATGGTAAAATGTGAATTTAATAAAAATATGGAATGAAACTGATGACCTTGACTCAATTGTCGTAAAAACTCACCTGGGTCACTGATGTCCTTTAGGGAAGGAAATCTGTCACCCTTACCTGATCTGGCCTATAGGTGACTCCAGAAAACAGTAATGCGGTTGACTCTTAAATCATAGAATTTACCGTGCAGAAGGAGGCCATTTGGCCCATCGGGTGTGCACCGGCTCTTGGAAAGAGCAGCCTGCTTAAGGCCACGCCTCCACCCTATCCATGTAACCCAGAAACCCCATCTAACCTTTTGGACACTTAGGTGGATTAGCATGGCCAATCCACCTAACCGATCTTTGGACTGTGGGAGGAAACCCACGCAGACACGGATAGAACGTGCAGACTCCGCACAGACAGTTATCCTAGGTCGGAATTGCACCCGGGTCCCTGGAGCTGTGAGGCAGCAGTGCTAACCTGTGGTAGTCACCACTGTTGTATTATATTGTATATATGGGTTTTACGGTAAGGCACCTGTACTGCAGGTACGGGGGTAGATCCCTGCCTGCTGGCTCCGCCCAGTAGGCGGAGTAGAAATGTGTGTGCTCTCCAAACAGCAGCCATTTTGCCAGCTGCTGTAGGAGGTCACACATCTCAGTGTAATAAAGCCTCGATTACTCTCTACTCTCGTCTCGTTGTAATTGATCGTGCATCAATTTATTACACAGAGATTTTCAGAGATGGACCTCCGCATCAAGCCGGATCGCCAGCAGCTGCATCCTCAAGCAGGCAACACCAAAAAAGACTTTGAACATTGGTTAGCCTGTTTTGAAGCATAGATCGGGTCTGCGACAGTCCCAATCTCAGAAGCACAGAAGCTCCAGATTCTGTACACGTGGCTGAGCTCCAACGTTTTTCCCCTTGTCCAGGACGTGCCTACCTACGCAGACGCCATGGTGCTACTGAAGGAGAATTACGCTCAGCAGAGCAACAAGATCTACGCCAGGCACATCCTGTCCAGACGGCACCAACTTCCCGGTGAGTCTGTGGAAGATTTCTGGCCTGCCCTGCTCGCCCTGGTGAGAGACTCTGACTGCCAGGCCGTCTCAGCCACTGAACATTCGAACCTGCTAATGAGAGACGTGTACGTTACGGGCATAAGGTCTGACTCCATCTACCAGCGCCTCTTAGAAGGGGCCACGTTTGACCTCGTGGGGATCAAGAAACTAGCGCTCTCACTCACGGTCACCTAGCGCAATGTACAGGCTTATTACCCCGACCGCACAGCCCACCCCCCCTGTGCATCGTGGACCCCATCAGTGACCGCCCCATCGTGGACCCCATCAGCGACCGCCCCATCGTGGACCCCATCAGTGACCGCCCCATCGTGGACCCCATCAGCGACCGCCCCATCGTGGACCCCATCAGTGACCGCCCCATCGTGGACCCATCAGTGACCGCCCCATCGTGGACCCCATCAGTGACCGCCCCATCGTGGACCCCATCAGCGACCGCCCCATCGTGGACCCCATCAGCGACCGCCCCATCGTGGACCCCATCAGCGACCGCCCCATCGTGGACCCCATCAGTGACCGCCCCATCGTGGACCCCATCAGCGACCGCCCCATCGTGGACCCCATCAGCGACCGCCCCATCGTGGACCCCATCAGTGACCGCCCCATCGTGGACCCCATCAGCGACCGCCCCATCGTGGACCCCATCAGCGACCGCCCCATCGTGGACCCCATCAGTGACCGCCCCATCGTGGACCCCATCAGCGACCGCCCCATCGTGGACCCCATCAGCGACCGCCCCATCGTGGACCCCATCAGGGACCGCCCCATCGTGGACCCCATCAGCGACCGCCCCATCGTGGACCCCATCAGTGACCGCCCCATCGTGGACCCCATCAGTGACCGCCCCATCGTGGACCCCATCAGTGACCGCCCCATCGTGGACCCCATCAGCGACCGCCCCATCGTGGACCCCATCAGCGACCGCCCCATCGTGGACCCCATCAGCGACCGCCCCATCGTGGACCCCATCAGTGACCGCCCCCATCGTGGACCCCATCAGCGACCGCCCCATCGTGGACCCCATCAGCGACCGCCCCATCGTGGACCCCATCAGTGACCGCCCCATCGTGGACCCCATCAGCGACCGCCCCATCGTGGACCCCATCAGCGACCGCCCCATCGTGGACCCCATCAGTGACCGCCCCATCGTGGACCCCATCAGCGACCGCCCCATCGTGGACCCCATCAGCGACCGCCCCATCGTGGACCCCATCAGTGACCGCCCCATCGTGGACCCCATCAGCGACCGCCCCATCGTGGACCCCATCAGTGGCCGCCCTCAACCAACCCCACGCCTGCACCGCGCTGCAGCCAACCAACCCCAGGGGACCCAAATGTTACTTCTGCGGACAGACAAAACACCCCCGGCAGCGCTGCCCGGCACGGAGCGCGCTCTGCAAGGCCTGTGGCAAGAAAGGACATTTCGCTGCAGTGTGCCAGGCCCACTCAATCGCCGCTATTGTCCCGGCACTCCCCACGTGCGGCCAGTGGGCGCCACCATCTTCCTCTCCTCAGACCACGTGCGGCCCGTGGGCGCCACCATCTTCCTCTCCTCAGACCACGTGCGGCCCGTGGGCGCCGCCATCTTCCTCTCCTCAGACCACGTGCGGCCCGTGAGCGCCGCCATCTTGCTTGCCTCAGAACCAATGGATGCCGCCATTTCGCCAGCCCCAGGACACGTGCCGCCCGAGGGTGCCGCCATCTTGCCAGCCCCAGGACACGTGCAGCCCGAGGGCGTCGCCATCTTGCCAGCCCCAGGACACGTGCCGCCCGAGGGCGCCGCCATCTTGCCAGCCCCAGGACACGTGCAGCCCGAGGGCGTCGCCATCTTGCCTGCCCCAGGACACGTGTGGCCCGTGGGCGCTGCCACCTTACCTGTCTCAGGACCCCTGCCCATCGGACACCTCATCGGGCCGCTCATTGCCTGCAACCGCTGACAACCAGCAGCGTCTTGCCTTAGTCACGATTGACCAGTCTCGACCACACAACCTCGCGACCGCTTCGACAAAGGTGAAAGTCGACGGGCACGAGATATCCTGCCTTCTGGACTCCGGGAGCACTGAAAGCTTCATCCACCCCAATACGGTAAGGCGCTGCTCCCTCACGGTACACCCCACTAACCAAATAATCTCTCTGGCCCCCGGATCCCACTCCGTGGCGATCCGGGGGTACTGCATCACGACCCTCACCGTCCAGGGCGTGGAGTTCAGCGGCTTCCGGCTCTACATCCTCCCCAACCTCAGCGCTGCCTTGTTACACGGCCTGGACGTCCAGTGCAACCTCTAGAGCCTAACCCTGAAATTTGGCGGGCCCCTACCACCCCTTACTGTTTGCGGCCTCGCGATCCTTAAGGTCGACCCGCCTTCTCTTTTTGCAAACCTAACCCCGGATTGCAAACCCGTAGCCACCAGGAGCAGACGGTACAGTGCCCTGGACAGGATCTTCATCAGGTCTGAGGTCCAGCGGCTGCTGCTGGAAGGTATTATCGAGGCCAGCAACAGCCCCTGGAGAGCCCAAGTGGTAGTGGTGAAAACCGGGGCGAAAAATAGGATGGTCGTAGACTACAGTCAGACCATCAATCGGTACACGCAGCTCGACGCGTACCCCCTCCCACGCATATCTGATATGGTCAATCAGATTGCACAGTACCGGGTCTTCTCAACAGTGGACCTGAAATCTGCCTACCACCAGCTCCCCATCCATAAGGCAGACCGCCCGTACACTGTGTTTGAAGCAGACGGCCACCTTTACCATTTCCTTAGGGATCCCTTTGGCGTCACCAACGGGGTCTCGGTCTTCCAACGGGAGACGGACCGAATGGTTGACCGGTATGGGCTGCGGGCCACTTTCCCTAACCTGGACAACATCACCATCTGCGGCCACGATCAGCAGGACCACGACGCTAACCTTTCCAAATTTCTCCACACCGCCAAACTCCTCAACATAACTTACAACAAGGAGAAGTGTGTGTTCTTAAAGCACGTGTCTCGTGAATTGATGGTCTCATCAATTTAATCTACTTAAGAAACAGTGAGGAACAATCATGGAATCAGCCCTCAAGCCTGAGCGATTGGAACTCGACCCACAGGATGCATAGAACATAGAACATAGAACGATACAGCGCAGTACAGGCCCTTCGGCCCACGATGTTGCACCGACATGGGAAATCAAAAATTAAAGGCCATCTAACCTACACTATGCCATTATCATCCATATGCTTATCCAATAAACTTTTAAATGCCCTCAATGTTGGCGAGTTCACTACTGCTGCAGGTAGGGCATTCCACGGCCTCACCACTCTTTGTGTAAAAAACCTACCTCTGACCTCTGTCCTATATCTATTACCCCTCAATTTAAGGCTATGTCCCCTCGTGCTAGCCACCTCCATCCGCGGGAGAAGGCTCTCACTGTCCACCCTATCTAACCCTCTGATCATCTTGTATGCCTCTATTAAGTCACCTCTTAACCTTCTTCTCTCTAACGAAAACAACCTCAAGTCCATCAGCCTTTCCTCATAAGATTTTCCCTCCATACCAGGCAACATCCTGGTAAATCTCCTCTGCACCCGTTCCAAAGCTTCCACGTCCTTCCTATAATGAGGCGACCAGAACTGTACACAATACTCCAAATGCGGCCGTACCAGAGTTTTGTACAACTGTAACATGACCTCATGGCTCCGGAACTCAATCCCTCTACCAATAAAGGCCAACACACCATAGGCCTTCTTCACAACCCTATCAACCTGGGTAGCAACTTTCAGGGATCTATGTACATGGACACCGAGATCCCTCTGCTCATCCACACTACCAAGAATTTTACAATTAGCCAAATATTCCGCATTCCTGTTATTCTTTCCAAAGTGAATCACCTCACACTTCTCTACATTAAACTTCATTTGCCACCTCTCAGCCCAGCTCTGCAGCTTATCTATGTCCCTCTGTAACCTGCAACATCCTTCCACACTGTCTACAACTCCACCGACTTTAGTGTCATCTGCAAATTTACTCACCCAACCTTCTGTGCCCTCCTCTAGGTCATTTATAAAAATGACAAACAGCAACGGCCCCAGAACAGATCCTTGTGGTACGCCACTCGTAACTGAACTCCATTCTGAACATTTCCCATCAACCACCACCCTCTGTCTTCTTTCAACTAGCCAATTTCTGATCCACAACTCTAAATCACCCTCAATCCCCAGTCTCCGTATTTTCTGCAATAGCCGACCGTGGGGAACCTTATCAAACGCTTTACTGAAATCCATATACACCACATCAACTGCTCTACCCTCGTCTACCTGTTCAGTCACCTTCTCAAAGAACTCGATAAGGTTTGTGAGGCAGGACCTACCCTTCACAAAACCATGCTGACTATCCCTAATCATATTATTCCTATCTAGATGATTATAAATCGTATCTCTTATAATCCTCTCCAAGACTTTACCCACAACAGACGTGAGGCTCACCGGCCTATAGTTACCGGGGTTATCTCTAATCCCCTTTTTGAACAAAGGGATCACATTTGCTATCCTCCAGTCCTCTGGCACTATTCCTGTAGCCAATGATGACATAAAAATCAAAGCCAAAGGCTCAGCAATCTCTTCCCTGGCTTCCCAGAGAATCCTAGGATAAATCCCATCAGGCCCCGGGGACGTATCTATTTTCACCTTGTCCAGAATTGCCAACGCTTCTTCCCTACGCACCTCAATGCCATCTATTCTAATAGCCTGGGTCTCAGCATTCTCCTCGACAACATTATCTTTTTCCTGAGTGAATACTGACAAAAAATATTCATTTAGTATCTCGCTTATCTCCTCAGCCTCCACACACAACTTCCCACCACTGTCCTTGACTGGCCCTACTCTTACCCTAGTCATTCTTTTATTCCTGACATACCTATAGAAAGCTTTTGGGTTTTCCTTGATCCTACCTGCCAAAGACTTCTCATGTCCCCTCCTTGCTCGTCTTAGCTCTCTCTTTAGATCCTTCCTTGCTTCCTTGTAACTATCAAGCGCCCCAACTGAAACTTCACGCCTCATCTTCACATAGGCCTCCTTCTTCCTCTTAACAAGAGATTCCACTTCTTTGGTAAACCATGGTTCCCTCGCTCTACACCTTCCTCCCTGCCTGACTGGTACGTACTTATCAAGAACACGCAATAGCTGTTCCTTGAACAAGCTCCACATATCCAGTGTGCCCAACCCTTGCAGCCTACTTCTCCAACCTACACATCCTAAGTCATGTCTAATGGCATCATAATTGCCCTTCCCCCAGCTATAACTCTTGCCCTGCGGGGTATACTTATCCCTTTCCATCACTAACGTAAAGGTCACTGAATTGTGGTCACTGTCTCCAAAGTGCTCACCTACCTCCAGATCTAACACCTGGCCTGGTTCATTACCCAAAACCAAATCCAATGTGGCCTCGCCTCTTGTTGGCCTGTCAACATATTGTGTCAGGAAACCTTCCTGCACACATTGTACAAAGAACGACCCATCTAATGTACTCGAACTATATCTTTTCCAGTCAATATTTGGAAAGTTAAAGTCTCCCATAACAACTACCCTGTTACTTTCGCTCTTTTCCAGAATCATCTTCGCCATCCTTTCCTCTACATCCCTAGAACTATTAGGTGGCCTATAGAAAACTCCCAACAGGGTGACCTCTCCTTTCCTGTTTCTAACCTCAGCCCATACTACCTCGGAAGAAGAGTCCCCATCTCGCATCCTTTCCTCCACCGTAATACTGTCCTTGACTAGCAGCGCCACACCTCCCCCTCTTTTGCCCCCTTCTCTGAGCTTACTAAAACACCTAAACCCCGGAACCTGCAACAACCATCCATGTCTCTGAAATGGCCACAACATCGAAGTCCCAGGTACCAACCCATGCTGCCAGTTCCCCTACCTTATTTCGTATACTCCTGGCATTGAAGTAGACACACTTCAAACCACCTACCTGAACACTGGCACCCTCCTGCGAAGTCAAATCTGTGCTCCTGACCTCTATACTCTCAATCTCCCGGACCCCAAAACTATAATCCAGGTTCCCATGCCCCTGCTGAATTAGTTTAAACCAGAGTTTTGCAGAGGCAAAATAAATCTTTTCGCATTGGCTCCGATGTTTTAAAGCCTACCTGGCTGAAGCAAGCACAGCTGAAACGACGAAGGAGCAGAAACTTAGCCTACTGCACGTGAGGGTAAACCACAGAATTTCCACTCAACTAAACTGTACTGGCTCATATACTGAAGCCCTAGCGCTACTCGACAAAATGTATGTGAGGCTTGTAAATGAGGTCTACGTGCGACACGTGTTTACTACTCACCGCCAGCGGCCTACGGAATCACTCGAAGAATTCCTCAGAGAACTAAAATCTCTAACTCGGGACTGTAACTATCAGGCTGTAACTGCTGCAGAGCATAGAGAACTTGCTGTCCGCGATGTCTTTGTTGCAGGCCTGAGATCAAATTACGTGCGCCAGCGACTGCTGGAAAAGGGGTCCCAAAATCTTGAAGATACTGTTGAACTTGCTACGACTATGGAGGTCTCATTTCGCAGCCTCACCTCGTTCCCCGCGGACCCCGCGACCCCGTCATGAGCCCCCGACCAGCGACTCCCCCAGGCCTGCGCCGCACGGCCGCCCAGCCACAATGCTGCCCCAGCCTGCCACTTTTATGGCCAGCCCCAGCACCAGCGGCAGCACTGCCCGGCCCGCAACGTGACCTGCAGCAGCTGCGGGCGAAAAGGACACTATGCCAGAGTGTGTCTGGCGAAGAAAGCCCCAGCCTCTAACCCTCCCACGGCTCAAAGCACTCGTTCCGCCCCAGCCTCTAACCCTCCCACGGCTCAAAGCACTCGTTCCCTGAATTCACAGGCCCGCAGGCCCCGAAATGCTGCAGCCTGTATGCCGACTCCGCCCCCACCCGACATGTGCGACTCATGGGGGCGGCCGTCTTGGCAATCCTCCTCCATGCGGCCGGCCATGTGCGACTCATGGGGGCGGCCGTCTTGGCAATCCTCCTCCATGCGGCCGGCCATGTGCGACTCATGGGGGCGGCCGTCTTGGCAATCCTCCTCCATGCGGCCGGCCATGTGCGACTCATGGGGGCGGCCATCTTGGGATCCATCCCCTCCAAACTCTGAAACTTACCTCGACGACTATGAACTCAGAGGGCAGTCATCACGGGGCCACTCCAGCACAGCTGATCGAGCCGCCGACTACCCACAACTCAGCGCAGTCACTCTGGATCAATCGCGCCCGAAGCACCTCCACAACCCGATGGCAACGGTCCAAATCAACGGGCACAGCACGCTGTGCCTTTTCGACTCCGGGAGCACTGAGAGCTTCGTACACCCAGATCTGGTAAGACGCTGTTGGCTCCCCATTTTCCCTGCACGGCAAACTATCTCCCTCGCTTCGGGCGCCCACTCTGTTCAGGTCCAAGGGCGCACCGCTGCGACTCTCACAATCCAAGGCGCTAGCTATTCTAACTTCCAACTCTACGTCCTGCCCGAACTCTGCGCCCCACTCTTATTGGGACTCGATTTTCAATGTAATCTCAAGAGCCTCACCCTTGTGGGCAGCACGGTGGCGCAGTGGGTTAGCCCTGTTGCCTCACGGCGCCGAGGTCCCAGTTTCGATCCCGGCTCTGGGTCACTGTCTGTGTGGAGTTTGCACATCCTCCCCGTGTTTGCGTGGGTTTCGCCCCCACAACCCAAAGATGTGCAGAGTAGGTGGATTGGCCATGCTAAATTGCCCCTTAATTGGAAAAAATTAATTGGGTACTCTAAATTTTTTTTTAAAAGAGTCTCACCCTCAGTTTCGGCGGACACCTACCCCCACTCACTATCTGCAGCCTAGCCACGTTGCGAATCTCCCCCCCTCCTCTCTTTGCCAACCTCACCCCGGACTGTAAACCCGTAGCCACTTGCAGAAGGCGGTACAGCCTGCAGGATAGGGTGTTCATCCGATCGGAGGTCCAAAGGCTCCTCAGTGAGGGGATCGTAGAGGCCAGTAACAGCCCCTGGAGAGCTCAGGTGGTGGTCGTCAAGACCGGGGAAAAATTCCGCATGGTCATAGACTATAGTCAGACCATTAATAGGTTCACGCTCCTCGATGCGTACCCCCTCCCCAGGATTGCAGACATGGTTAACCAGATCATCCAGTATTGGATTTTTTCCACGGTGGATCTGAAGTCTGCATACCACCAGCTCCCAATCCGCCCGGAGGACCGCCACTACACGGCGTACGAGGCCGATGGCCGCCTCTTCCATTTCCTCCGGGTTCCCTTCGGCGTCACAAATGGGGTTTCGGTGTTCCAACGAGCAATGGACCGAATGGTGGACCAGTCCAGGCTGCGGGTCACGTTCCCGTACTTGGATAACATTACCATCTGCAGCTATAACCAGCAGGACCACGATGCCAACCTCTGCCGTTTTCTCCAGACAGATCAGAAACTAAACCTCACCTATAACAAGGAGAAATGCGTTTTCCGCACGACCAGATTAGCCATCCTCGGCTATGTCGTGGAAAACGGAGTCCTGGGCCCCGACCCGGACCGTATGCGCCCCCTCTTAGAACTCCCTCCCCCTCATTGTCCCAAGGCCCTCAAACGGTGCTTGGGATTTTTTTCCTATTACGCCCAGTGGGTCCCTCAATATGCAGACAAAGCCCGCCCACTCTTTAAGGCCACACTATTTCCCCTGTCAGCTGAGGCGCGCCAGGCCTTCAACTGCATCAAGGAGGACATCGCCAAAGCGGCCATGCGGGCGGTGGATGAATCCACCCCCTTTCAGGTTGAGAGTGATGCCTCAGAGGTAGCTCTTGCAGCCACATTAAATCAGGGAGACCAGTCGCATTTTTCTCCCGAACCCTCTCTGCTTCGGAACTCCGACACTCGGCAGTCGAAAGGAAGCACAAGCCATGGTGGAGGCTATTCGTCGCTGAAGGCACTACCTCGCAGGTAGGCGGTTCACCCTCATCACTGACCAAAGATCAGTTGCCTTTGACAACTCGCAAAGGGGCAAAATTAAAAACGATAAAACTCTGCTGTGGAGGATCGAACTCTCCACCTATAGCTACGATATTAAGTATCGACCGGGGAAGCTCAACGAGCCCCCAGATGCCCTATCCTGCGGGACATGCGCCAGCGCACAGAGCGACCGCCTAAAAGTCATTCACAACGACCCCTGCCACCCGGGGGTCACCCGGCTGGCCCATTACATCAAAGCCCAAAATCTGCCTTTCTCCACTGAGGAGGTAAAAGCTGTGTGGTGGTATGATTAACATAGCTGCCTGCCATTGGTGCAGAACACCGGCTTACCATTGGCCCTGGTCAGTCATGTGCCTCTCGACCGATTGGTTGAGACCAGTCATGTGACGGCTCCCCGATTGGTCGGGAGGCTGAGTTAACCCCGCCTCCAGGGCAGGGTATAAATACCCAGTACTCCCAGCGGTCGTCCATTTACTGTAGTCGACCGCAGGGCTAACATCTAGCTGATTAAAGCCATACTTTTCTGCAGCAACTCGTCTCATGTTCAATTGATGGTGCATCAATTTAATCAGCTAGAATTTTGAAGATGGAGCTCCGGATCAAGCCTGAATGCATCCGCATCAGCCCGCAAACTCCGAACGCATCGGAAATCTTCAAACATTGGCTGGCGTGTTTTGATGGTTACCTGGCGTCCGCAAGCAGCCCCCCCACCATGGCACAGAAGCTTCATATCCTCCACTCCAGCGTGGGCATGGCGGCCTACGCGATGATAGGGGAGGAAAATGATTACGACGCGGCCATGGATAAGCTGAAAGGACAGTTTCTTAAACCGGTAAACAGAGTGTTCGCCCGACATCTGCTGGCTACCAGACAACAGCTCCCCGGTGAGTCCTTAGACGATTTTTACCAGGCCCTCGCTATCCTGGGGAGGAATTGCTCCTGCCTCCAAGTTTCAGCCACGGAGCACATGGAACTTTTGATTAGAGATGTTTACGTGGCTGGGATGCAGTCCACCGCTATCCGCCAGCGGCTGCTGGAAAAGGACGACCTCAGCCTAACTGAGGCATGGACTCTCTCCACCTCCCTGGAGGTCGCCCGTGACTCTGTCCCCAGCCGCGCTGCAGCACCCTGGGCCTCCTGGCACGCTTCCCCACCGCCATCCGCCGCTCCCGACCCCCCTCAGGCCTGCACCGCGGGACACCCCGACAAGTCCGCGGGGCCCCGCTGCTATTTCTGTGGGTTCGCCAAACACCCCCGCCCGCGCTGCCCAGCCCGCTCCGCCCTCTGTACGAGCTGCGGGAAGAAGGGCCATTTTTCGTCGGTCTGCCAGGCCAAATCGGTCGCTGCTGTACCGCGCAGCGACCGGGGATCCCCCCCTCCGGGCCTTTCCGGGCCCTTCCAGCGCACCGCGCCAATCTCTCCCCCCCCCGCCCCCGGGCCCCTGTGTCCGGCCTGCGCGCCTCTCTGCCCCCGCTCTCAGTTCCTCTGCTCGGCCCACCGGCACCGCTAACCCCGCCCCCAGCAACCATGAGGGTGCCGCGGGCACCGCCATCCTGGGCCCCGGACGCCACGTCCAGGACCTGGGCGCCGCCATCTTGGGGCGCCGACTCCACGTGCGGGTCCTGGGCGCCGCCATCTTGGGGCGCCGACTCCACGTGCGGGTCCTGGACGGCGCCATCTTGGGGGCCCCAACTCCACGTGCGGGTCCTGGGCACCGCCATCCTGGACTGGCACACAAGGTCCTGCCTACTCGGCCGACGGCGACTGCGACGATGGATCTTCTCCACTGCTCACGGCCATTCAACTTGACCAATCACGTCCACGCACGCTCGCCAAAACAACGACGCTGATCCACCTCAACGGCCACGAGACGGGCTGCCTGCTGGACTCCGGGAGCACGGAAAGCTTTGTTCACCCTGACACGGTAAGACGCTGCGCGCTCCCTGTCCATCCTGCAAAACACAAAATCGGGTTAGCCTCAGGTTCGCACTCCGTCTGCATCACCGGCTGTTGCATCGCGGACCTCACGGTCCAGGGGAAGGTTTTAAAAAATTATAAACTCCTTGTCCTCCCTGACCTTTGCGCACCGGCACTCCTAGGACTGGACTTCCGGTGCAACCTGCAGAGCTTGACCTTCCAATTCGGCGGCCCTATACCCCCCCTCACTGTCTGCAGCCTCGCGTCCCTCAAAGTGGACCCACCCTCCTTGTTTGCTAATCTCACCCCCGATTGCAAACCCGTCGCGACACGGAGCAGACGGTACAGCGCCCAGGACCGGACCTTCATCAGGTCCGAGGTCCAGAGGTTGCTGACGGAAGGGGTCATCGAGGCCAGCAACAGTCCCTGGCGAGCCCAAGTGCTGGTGGTCCGGACTGGGGAGAAAAACCGGATGGTCATCGACTATAGCCAGACCATCAACCGGTTTACGCAACTGGACGCGTATCCTCTCCCCCGTATTTCCACCATGGTAAACGAGATCGTGAAATACAAAGTCTTCTCCACTGTGGACCTCAAGTCCGCCTATCACCAGCTCCCCATCCGTGCGAGTGACCGCAAATACACCGCGTTCGAGGCTGATGGGCGCCTCTACCACTTCCTCAGGGTTCCATTCGGTGTCACAAATGGGGTCTCGGTCTTCCAACGGGAGATGGACCGAATGGTCGACAAGTACGGATTACGGGCTACCTTCCCGTATCTCGATAATGTCACCATCTGCGGCCACGACCAGCAGGACCATGACACCAACCTCCGAAAATTTCTCCAAACCGCAAAACTCCTTAACTTCACTTACAATAAGGATAAGTGCGTGTTTAGCACCGACCGTCTAGCCATCCTCGGCTACGTAGTGCGTAACGGAGTGATAGGCCCCGACCCTGAACGCATGCGCCCCCTGATAGAACTCCCTCTCCCCAATACCCTCAAATCCCTCAAACGCTGCCTGGGTTTTTTCGCATACTACGCCCAATGGGTTCCCAACTACGCCGACAAAGCCCGCCCCCTCATTCAGTCCACGACCTTCCCGCCATCGTCAGAGGCTTGCCAGGCCTTTAGCCGCATCAAAGCGGACATCGCAAAGGCCACGATGCGCGCCATCGACGAGTCCCTCTCCTTCCAGGTCGAGAGCGACGCATCAGAAGTTGCTCTGGCGGCCACCCTGAACCAAGCGGGCAGACCCGTGGCCTTCTTCTCCAGAACCCTCCAGGCTTCCGAACTCCGCCACCCCTCTGTGGAAAAGGAAGCCCAGGCCATAGTCGAAGCGGTGCGACATTGGAGGCACTATTTGGCCGGCAGGAAGTTTACCCTCCTCACAGACCAACGGTCAGTAGCCTTCCTGTTCGATTTGCACAGAGGGGTAAGATTAAGAATGACAAGATCTTACGGTGGCGGATCGAGTTGTCCACGTACAACTATGATATCTTGTATCGTCCTGGGAAGCTCAATGAGCCTCCTGATGCCCTGTCCCGCGGTACCTGCGCCAGCACGCAGATAGACCGCCTCCGCTCATCCACGTGGACCTCTGCCATCCAGGGGTGACCCGTTTCTACCATTTCATAAAGACCCACAACCTGCCCTTCTCCATCGAGGAAGTCAGGTCAGTAACCCGTGACTGCCACATCTGCGCTGAGTGCAAACCGCACTTCTACCGCCCCGAGCGCGCGCATCTGATCAAAGCATCCCGCCCCTTCGAACGTCTCAGCATTGACTTCAAGGGGCCCCTTCCCTCTAGCAACCGCAACATTTACTTCCTGACGGTAATCGACGAATACTCCCACTTCCCTTTCGCCATTCCCTGCCCCAACATGACCACATCGACCGTCATTAAGGCCCTCCTCTCCATCTTCTCCCTGTTCGGCTACCCTGCGTACATACATAGCGATCGGAGGTCTTCATTTATGAGCAACGAGCTGCGTCAATTCCTGCTCAACAGGGGCATTGCCTCTAGCAGGACGACCAGCTATAACCCTCGGGGTAACGGACAGGTCGAGCGGGAGAATGGTACCATCTGGAAGACCATCCTACTGGCCCTCCGGTCCAGAGATCTCCCTATTTCCCGTTGGCAAGAGGTTATCCCCGATGCCCTACATTCCATCCGCTCCCTCCTCTGTACAACAACTAATCAAACACCTCGTGAACACCTTCTGGTTTTCCCCAGGAAGTCGGCCTCCGGATCCCCTCTCCCGACTTGGCTGACCACCCCCGGGCCCATCTTGCTCCGGAAGCATGTGCGGGTGCACAAGTCCGACCCGTTGGTGGAACAAGTCCAGTTACTCCACGCTAACCCGCAGTATGCGTACGTGGAGCACCCCGACGGTCGGCAGGACACGGTCTCCCTCCGGGACCTGGCACCCGCCGGCGTGCAGCCTTCCCCCCCTTCACCACAGACCCCCCCCCCTATTCTTTTTCCCCCAGCGCCCCACCCAGGCCACCCCTCCCCCATCCATGGCGTCTCCACCACCAGCCCGGGGTACAGAGACAGTTCAAGGACCATCGCTCCCGGACTCCAGGACATCAGCGGAACCACCACCATCGGCTGAACCAGCATTACCAACTCCACTGCGGCGGTCTGCCAGGACATCACGGGCAAAAAAAAAAGGCTGATCGAGTCTATTTAACTTTCAGCAACACCATGGACCTTGTGTGGACAGTATGTACTGTTGCTAAATGTCTGGGCCAGTGGGAAGCCAAGGATACATTTTTTTTTTCCTTCTCTCGCTACTACTCATACCACCAGTTCTCCCCCCACCCCCCACCCCCCAGCTCTCGTTGACACCTCCCCCCCGGCTTCTTTCTCCGCAAGGGGTGAATGTGGTGGTATGATTAACATAGCTGCCTGCCATTGGTGCAGAACACCGGCTTACCATTGGCCCTGGTCGGCCATGTGCCTCTCGATCGATTGGTTGAGACCAGTCATGTGACGGCTCTCCGATTGGTCGAGAGGCAGAGTTAACCCCGCCTCCAGGGCGGGGTATAAATACCCAGTA
This sequence comes from Scyliorhinus canicula, assembly GCF_902713615.1. Lineage (NCBI taxonomy): Eukaryota > Metazoa > Chordata > Chondrichthyes > Carcharhiniformes > Scyliorhinidae > Scyliorhinus > Scyliorhinus canicula. The sequence goes on from NC_052146.1 coordinate 294,824,896, forward strand.
CTCCCGGCGGTCGTCCATTTACTGTAGTCGACCGCAGGGCTAACATCTAGCTGATTAAAGCCATACTTTTGTACAGCAACTCGTCTCACGTTCAATTGATGGTACATCAAGCTGTCACCAGAGACTGCCCGATCTGTGCGGAGTGCAAACCGCACTTCTATAGACCAGACAGGGCCCACCTGGTCAAGGCTTCTAGGCCCTTTGAACGCCTCACGATCGATTTCAAAGGGCCACTCCCCTCAACTAACAGGAACGTTTACTTCCTAAACGTTATAGACGAGTTCTCCCGCCTCCCCTTTGCTATCCCGTGCCCTGATATGACCTCCCACACAGTCATTAGGGCCCTGCATAGTATCTTCACCCTGTTTGGTTTCCGCAGCTACGTACACAGCGACCGGGGTTCATCCTTCATGAGCGACGAGCTGCGTCAGTACCTGCTCGACGAGGGCATTGCCTCGAGCAGGACTACCAGCTACAATCCCAGGGGGAACGGGCAGGTGGAGAGGGAGAATGCGACGGTCTGGAAGACCGTCCTACTGACTCTCTGGTCCAGGAATCTCCCAGTCTCCCATTGGCAGGATGTCCTCCCAGACGCGCTCCACGCTATTAGGTCCCTCTTATGCACCGCGACCAACCAGACCCCTCACGAGTGGCTCTTTAGTTTTTCCAGGGGCACTACCATGGGGGTCTCTTTCCCGGCATGGCTGAAGACACCGGGCCCTGTACTCCTCAGGAAGCACGTCAGGGCGCACAAAACTGACCCACTTGTAGAGAAGGTGCGCCTGCTTCTCTCAAACCCCCAGTACGCCTTCGTAGAGTTCCCTGACGGCCGTCAGGACACCGTATCCCTCCGGGACCTAGCACTCCCAGGATTCAGCACCCCTACTATCACTGCAGAGGTACCCCTCACTCTACACCCCACCCAGCCGCCCCTCGCGCTCCTGAGCCCACTAGCTTGCTACAATTGTTTCGCGTACCCACACCTGCTAGCTCCCAGCGCCCCCAGTCCCCAGTCGAACCAGACGGGTATGGAGGCAGACGCAATCGCCCCCGGAGTCCACCATCGTACCCCAACCCACAACACCCATCCAGCCACCACAAGAGGCTGCAAGCCTGGTGCTCCGCAGATCGCAGCAGACGACTCGACCACTGGACAGACTCAATTTGTGAACCACCACCCCCGCCGGACTTGATTTTTTTGTAGGGGGTGAATGTGGTGAATGTAATTCACACTGTAATATATATGATACCATATTATTGTAAGCGCAGTCGCATTGCCCGACCACTAGGGGGAGTAGCCCTGGGAATGCATAGGGGTTTGTACAGGGCTCCACCCTTGGCTCTGCCCATGGCTCCTCCCCCTGGACTGCTGTATAAAGATCGATGCCCAGAGCCAGCCGACCAGTTCATCCAGGGTTCATCGTGTTCGTGTTACAGGCTGGCTCTGTTGTAAGTAGATTAAAACCACTGTTCATATCTTAAAGCACGTGTCTCGTGAATTGATGGTCTCATCAATTCCCACGGAGCTCCTCCTCACCCACCTCCTTCAACCGGGGAGGGGTAATGAACGATCAATCACTACTGAAGCAAGATTGTAGTCCAATTGAAGGCTTTAATGAACCCTAGCAGCTCCGGTACAGAATGACTGCTGTGGGTGAAACACAGACTCTTATGCTCCGCCTGCTGGGCGGAACCAGCAGGCAGGTTCTACCACTCATACTACAGTATAAGATACATCCCACCTAGGTACTGCAATACCCCTAATATAGCCTATCACAAGGGGGTCAGCGTAAACCCCCTGCTTCTTAGTCTCTTAGCGGGTTATAGTTCGGAAGACCCTCTGTCCCAACCGCTGACTTCGGAACCTCTGCCACCATCCCGGACCCTCTGTCACCATCCCGGACCCTCTGCCACCATCCCGGACCCTCTGCCACCATCCCGGACCCTCTGTCACCATCTCGGACCCTCTGCCACCATCCCCACCACCCTCCTTCCTTTCCCTTCTGTTGATACAGAGGCGAGGGTATCTGGTCTCTCCAGCGCAAAGTTTTGTGCTTTTACCAATTGTTTTTTGTAGAAATGTGTTGTGAACTGTTTTAATAATTAGAGCGCCCACACCCCGTCCCTGTACATAGGTACTGAGGGGAGGGTACCCTGTTTCTCCAACACAAAATTAGTGTTTGTACCGTTTGGCCTTGTATATATTTTTTACTGTTTTAATAAAAAGATATAGCCAAATGACCGACCCTGCACATCTTTGGGTTGCGGGGGTGAGACCCACGCAACCACTGGGAGAATGTGCAAACTCCACACGGACAGTGACCCAGAGCTGGGATGGAACCTGGAACCTCGGCGCTATGAGGCAGCAGGGCTAACCCACTGCGCCACCATGCTGCCCGTCCCATGGAAGAATTTTTAAAAAACTTGTGAAAAACAATGGTGAGATTAAGGGAGGTATAAATTGTCCAGTAACTTCTGCTGTTTCACAGTTCTTGGAGTACCTTCTCCTCGACACAGGATACTGGATGGTTCTCACATTGGTAGTGGATGATCGCTTTTTAATATCTCACCCATTTAGCCAATAAGATGGTGTCAGATAGAGAGGAGAAAGACAGAGGCAAGATACTGATTGACACAATGGTGTCGCTTGTTCACCAGCAGCTTTGTGAGCCTGTCAGGAGAGAATACAATGTGGTACTCTACAGGGTATCAGTGACAGATGTGAGCAGAACAAGCAACAACGAGGCTCTTCACCAATCAGAACCCCCAATGAGACATGCAGAATCCAAAGCAGAAAATAAAAATTAGATTTAGAAGATGTTCAAACTAAAGATTGGGAAATACAGATGGGATTAAGGGAGAGAGGTAAAAGTCACAAACAGAAAAAGTTTTTTTTCCAAATGTTAAAAAAGAAATCTGCAACACTCATTTTCCTCTAAGGAACGCGACTCCACACTTGCAAAAAAATTAATTTCTTAGGATCAGAGGCGTTGTTGTTCATTGATAACTATTAGTCCTAACATTTTCAACCATTTTAAATATGGAATTAGTGGGCAATGAGACTCCACACTTGCAAAAATTAATTTTGTAGGGTCAGAGATGTTGTTGTACATTGATAACTATTAGTCCTAACATTTTCAACCATTTTAAATATGGAATTAGTGGGCAAGTCCAGCAAGTTCACTCTGCTGCAGTTGTTTCAATGCTGAGTGTTTTGGTGATGATCACAACAGATGCACCCTGTGGTGGATCCAGGGAATCTCTGACAGCAGCGTCTGAATTTCTGCAATTAACTCCAGAAGTTGCCGTCAGATTTCCCCTGTTGTAGCAGTGAGCATCGACAGCGTTACAGTTATTCTCAAATAACTGGATCAAATACTTGATCCAGGAAATTGGAATCTGTCCACAAGGGCATTTTATAAAAACGCCGCCTTACTGTTTTGGATGTAACAATTCCTGTGAGGGAGGCAGTGGAAGCTTCTCATTTTTGCTTGTTGAGCAGTCTGCAGTCAAAGTGTTCCTTTAGGGATGAAATGTTTGATGCAGAATACATAAGGTATATGAACTCAGAGCATGATAACCCATAGAAATTTAGCAGCCAGAACTGCATGTCTATCCCACAAGGTTTCATCAAAGTAGAACTGTTACTTTATGAGGCGGTCAAAAAAACAGAATGTTAAGAGTTCAAGCGTCAGTAGAAAATGGGTAAATAGCTTTCATCACAGGCTTCACCATCATAATAGTATACTGCTGACACCGGCAGTAATCAGAAATTGTATTTTCATCTGAGAAACTGCTACATCCATTAATATTTTAAGCTTGCTGCCCCCCCCCCCCCCCCCCCACATCAATGTTTTTGTCTCGTCTAAATCCTGTCAAAAGGGATTTCCTCTGACAACCTGCCATCCATGTCATATCTAGCAAGGAGAGCAGACTTAATTTTACAAAGTAAAGGAGCGGAAAATACTCAGCAGGTCAGGCAGCATCTGCAGAGAGTTGCACTTACATTACTCGGAGTCATCCATAGGTCACCAACCAGCGCGAAAGATGTGGAGGACCAAATTTGCGAGGTAATTACAGAGAGAGGTAGGAAGAATGATAAGAGCCGTTATATTGGGAGACTTTAATTATTCAAATATAGACTGGGATAGTAGCAATGCAAAGGGCAGAGAGGGGGCAACAGTTCCTGGGGTGGGATTCTCTGTGGTGGAACATGTGTGAGCAAGGGCAGAAAATGCGGTATTCGAGCCAAAACTCCATTCGGTTTCGGCAGCACTGAAAAATCCCAGCCCCCAGGATGGAAACGTTTGGCCCCAGAGTGTGTCCGGGAATATTTTCTACAGCAGGATGTGTCCAGTACAATGGGGAAGGAGGCAATATCGAGCCTTGATCATGCGAGTTAAGTAGGCCAAGTGGACCAAGTGACAAAAGAGGAATATTTAGGGGACAGCGATTCCTTGCATCATAAAGTTTAGGTCAGTTAAAGAAAAGGACAAGGAGCAATCAGAGTAAGAATAATTAACTGGGGGAAAGCCAATTTCAATAGGTTAAGAATGGATTTGGCCCCAGTCATTTAGAATCAAAAGTGGGTAGGCAAAAATGAATGATATCCAACAATGGGCTGCCTTTATTGACGATTCGGTTCAGGTACGGACGCGTTGTGTTCCCAGGAAGTGGAAAGGGAGAGCAAAAAAATGCAGAAGTCACTGGACGGCAAAAGAGGTAGAGACTAAGATGACGAAGAAAAATTGTGTGTGTGACAGATAAACAATATGACCAAAAACAAGGCTGACTATAGAAGGTTCAGAGGGGAAGTGAAAAAGCAGGCAAGAGAAGCCAAGAAAGAGTGCAAAAGGAGACTGGTATGGTGGTGCAGTGGTTAGCACAGCTGCCTCACAGCGTCAGGGACCAGGCTTCAATTCCGGCCTTGGGTGGCTGTGGAGGTTTGTGAGGTGTTTGCACTTTCTCCCCGTGTTTGCGTGGGTTTCCTCCGAGTGCTCCTGTTTTCTCCCACTGTCCACAGATGTGTAGATGAGTTGGATTGGCCACGCTAAATTGCCCCTTAGTGTCCAAAGATGAGTAGGTTAGATGGGGTTAGGGGGGTAGGGTGGGGGGAGTGGGCCTAGGAAGGGTGTTCTTTCAGAGGGTTGGTGCAGACTTGATGGGCTGAATGGCCTCCTCCTGCACCGTAGGAATTCTATGGTTCTAAAATAAAGCGAAATCCAAAAATCTTCCATATAAATAGTAAAAGAGTGGTGAAAGGAAACCGCTCAGGGACGAAGGGCAGGATTTTCCACCCACTGCTGGGATCATCCAGTCAATGAAGGCATTAGAGAGGGTGTAGCAATGATTCACGAGAATAGGCTCCAGGGATGAGAAACTTTAATTACGTGGATAGACTGGAGAAGTGGGGACTGAAAGAAGTTAGAGATGCAATAGGTTTGGAGCAAACAAAAAGGGGGATGGTGGGAAAAAGAATAAAAGAGAAGGTCTGGACAGAGTGGAGGGCAGGAGGGATTATTGAAATGTAATGATGCATGGCCATAGGGTGAGGTAATAAACATGAAACAAAAGGCATGTCTTGAGGAGGTTGTCGTGTTAGGTACACTGGTATAACACTGGCTGCAACTGGATGCAGCATAGATCAAAAAGATACTCTAGACCTTGAAGTTAGTTCAATCAGGTTTATTGAACTAATAGCACAGTTAGCACAGTTCTCTGTGAGTTCGACTCTCTGCTAACTTAAGTGTGGTTACTCTGTTTGACTGAACCAGTCATGTGGTGGGGGTGTGAGATTGTAACAACACCCTTGACTGACTCTCTAGATGTTCATCAGTGGAAAGATGCGGAGTGTGAATGCCTCGTGTCTTTTATAGTCAGATCCCACCCCTGAGTGTCCTGCCTGCTTATTGGTCATGTCCTGTTCTCTGTGTCCATTAGCTGCTTGGCTGCATATCATGACAGGTATGAATAGTTGCCATCCAAAAGCAAAGTGCGGGATTCACCGTTCCACAATGCCAAAACTGCGTTGAAGAATCCCTTCTGACGCCAAAATCGGGGGCAGTGCCTGTTTGCCAAAAGGTTTTCTATCCTCCGCCCCCTCCGAAATGGCGTCATCACGTCGCACACCTTTGGGACGGTGTTAGCGCATCACCTGAAGGCCCTCCTCCAATGCTCCGCTCCCGATGGGCCGAATTCCAGACCGCGCGGTTTAAGTGTGCTCCCAGTGGTCGGGAACCCGGCGTGATGGCTGCGGACTGTGTCCAGCGCCACCACAGTCGGGTGGGAGCTGTGCTGCTGGCCGGGGGGGGCTTCCGCGAGTGGTGGGGGGGGGGGGGGGGGGGGGGGGCGGGGGGGACAATATCTGGCAGGTCAGGTCCAATGCACGGCCAGTGCCATGTTATGTGGCGCGACCACTGCAGATCGTCGCCGTGTGCGTACGTGCCCACAGACCCGGCCATTCTCCAGCCGTGGCTGATAGCCCCTCACTGGTCGCAGGATCGGTGAGGGGTCGCTGCCGATTTTCTTGATGCCACAGATCCTCCACACTTCGGCTCAAATACGGTGAATCCAGCCCAAAGCGTTGGGGCGGATGGACACCAAAGAAACAGGAAACTGAATGGGTCAGAGGTTACAATCTAAAGCTCAATATTTATTCCAGAATTCCAGATAGCTCTAAAATGCCCAGCAGAGATTAGCTGCTGTACCTCAAGCTTATGTTGAGGTCTGAAATTTAAAAAGAAATATTAAAGTCAGGGGGCTTTTAAGTGTCTAGTGGTAGGATGAGGTGCTATTCCTCAAGTTGCAGTGAATGTAATTGAGCAATTTTCTTGGCTTTAGTAAAGCCAGCACGTGCCTATTGCTGCAATACAACTTTAAAAATCTTCTTAAGCCACGTTGCTGCATTCGAACTCTTGACTGATCCTGCACTGGTTATGGGCTGGGTGAAAAGGGCTGCTCCCGAGAGAAGGCTAAGGTGGTCAAGCCCTCGAGATGCTGAGGGATGTAAAGTTTCAACATGAAGGTCACGGCTCACAATTTTGGCCAGACAGAGATATATATAAATATCTGTACACACAGAAAATAAATGTAATAATTCAGCTACAATCAATAAGGACAACAGTCATCTAATTAAAAACCTTTTTAAAAAATGTTTCACACATATTTTGGGCAATATTTTTCACTTGGGTTTATTTTCTTATCAGTTGAACAGTTACAATTTTAAAATAAATTGACTGCTTCCATATAGCGCAAATCTTGCTGATTTTGAGTAGGCTCGCTGTTGCATTTTTCTGAAGTTTTTTTTCATAATATGTTCAGGTGTCTTCAAGAGTCATCATTGCTGCAAAGTCTTTATACAGGATAACATTTTTATCTGGATCCACAGCAGCCGACAGCATCTCTTCCATCTCCTCTTGTGTAAATGGCTCCCCTATGGAATGAAAGAAATAACACAATCACGCTCTCTTCTCACGCTTCCCAAGGTCAATCGTTAAGCTTGAAGAAGCAACTTCATGGCCATCTTCACCCACCTCACATTTATGAAATCGAACAATAAAGTGGGAGTCCAAATACAGTTAAATGCCATTGCACCACCGTTACTGCAAACCACTGTCACACTAACAAATATTTATGCCGGTTTTGAAAGATGTTATACTGAAGCTGTGACAGGTGCACTGGAAAACAACTACTTTGACAGCTCTTAATAAACATGTCTGAATATAATGCAAACATATTTTTTAAATTAAATTATTGCGTAGATTAGGGGGTTAATTAATGGTGCGACCTGTTGGGGAGGAAGGTGGTATTTGCACTATGTTTATATTTTCATGCACATTGTTTATATTGCTGCTGTTACAATGCCAAAAAATGCCTCAATTAAATGTTTATTTAAAAAAAAAATTATTTATGTCACTATGAACTCTTCACTAAGAAATGGACTGGACACAAATACTAGTACAATTTACACTGGTATAAAAGCATTTTAAGAAGTATGTAAACTGATGCACATGGTGCCTTTCACCCTACTCGCACGTCACAGAATGGGCTGGATTTTCCCCTAGCTTTAGGCCCTGACGTCAGGACCAAATGGGGGCCCCCGTAGTCTGCTCCTGCCAGTACGTGGACAGCACGGTAGCACAATGGTTAGCACTGCGGCTTCATAGCGCCATCGTCCCAGGTTCGATTCCTAGCTTGGGTCACTGTCTGTGCGGAGTCTGCACGTTCTCCCTGCGTCTGTGTGGGTTTCCTCCCACAAGTCCCGAAAGACGTACTGTTAGGTAAATTGAATATTCTGAATTCTCCATCTGTGTACCTGAACAGGCGCCGGAATGTGGTGATATGGGGCTTTTCACAGTAACTCCATTACAGTGTTAATGTAAGCCTACTTGTGACAATAAAGACTTATTATTATGTTATTAGTGTTTTTTAAAAATTAATTTAAAGTACCCAATTCATTTTTTTTCCAATTAAGGAGCAATTTTGCATGGCCAATCCACCTACGCTGCACATCTTTTTGGGTTGTGGATGTGAGACTCATGCAGACATGGGGAGAATGTGCAAACTCCACACAGACAGTGACCTGGGGCCAGAATCGAACCCGGATCCTCGGCACCGTGAGGCAGCAGTGCTAACCACTGTGCCAACGTGCCGCCCTGTTCTACCAGTAGCGTGTCCATTACTGCAATCTTCAGTAATGCAGCAGCCAATTGGCACACAGCAAGCATCTACAAGAAGGAAACTGTGAAAAGGAGATACATTTCTTTGTTGGTGTTGGTTAAGCGGGAGCCATTGGACAGGACTCCAGAACCCCTGCTCTTCATCGGAAAATGGCGGAGGATTTATTCCAGCCACTTGAGAGGGCAGGCAGGACCTTGGTTACCTTTCTCTACATTCTGCTTTACTGGCATTGTGAATATGGCAGGAAAAACTGGCAGCGGGGCCGGGGTGGGGGGGGGGGGGGGGGGGGCAAAATCCCACCCTCTGTTTCCTACAGATGCTGCCAGACCTGCTGAGTTAAGCCAGAACTTTCTGGTTTTTACTCAAAATTCGTTTTTTTATTAAGTTGGGTGATGTGAAAAAAGGAATGAAGTTTTTGTATGGAGAGGGAAAGAAGAAACAACACCACAAACCACCTGAATGTATTCTTCTCCCCATTATAGGTAGCAGTGAAGTTGTACAATCAAAAAGGAACATATTTGAAGGCTAGAGTACAAATATATACAAACATGTGACTTAGGAGCAGGAGTGGGCCACTCGGCCCCTCGAGCCCGCTTCACAATTCAAGAAGATCATGGCTGATCTGATTCCAACCTCTCTCCCATGTTCCTGCCTCCCCCTCGATAACCTTTCACCCCCGTTAATCAAGAATCTGTCTAGCTCTGCCTTAAAATATTCAAAGATACGGGCGGCATGGTGGCACAGTGGTTAGCGCGGCTGCCTCACGGTGCCGGCCCCGGGTCACTGTCCGTGTGAAGTTTGCACATTCTCTCCATGTTTGTGTGGGTCTCCCTCCCCCCCCACAACAAAACCCAAAAGAAACGCAGGCTAGGTTGATTGGCAACGCTAAATTGCCCCCTAATTGAAAAAGAACATTGGGTACTCTTAAAAAAAAATGTTTTTTTAAACATTCAAAGATTCTGCTTTCACTGCCTTTTGAGGAAGAGAGTTCCAGAGACTAATGACCCTCTGAGAGAAAATAATTCTCCTCGTCTGTGGTATAAACTAATTCCTATTTACCTTCAAGGGAAAGCAAATCTTAAACGCAACTTGTGCAAGAAACACAAGTCAAAACAAAACCGAAAGAAACTGCTGTCATGTTTGAAATGTTGAAGTCTGACTTGCTTCTCCGAATGCCAGAAAAGTAAACATGCTCTTTGCCAAATAGCTTCAAGTAATTATGCGGTACAAAATAAATATTCTTGCTGGAGGAAGCTGAGAAAAATGCAAGCCAGATTCGTATCAGCTCACATTCAGTTTCAATGGAACATGTCAATTCAAGATAGTCAAGCGTTGATTAGAATAAGGGTGCAGAACTGAGATACAGATAATTTCTCTGATAATTGATGAAATTATACCCACATACTTGCTCAGTTGTACTTCAAATGACAAGCACCAGAAAAAATGAAGAAATAGGGAAGAGCTCTCTTTATAAAAGAGGTGTAATTCTGAATCATCAAATTCTTCATTTTAAAAAGGGACAATCAAATTAGCGCCGTATTTAAAACAGAATACATGCAATCTCCACTCATAGGTACACCATTTTCATTTTGACCTAAGACATTCCATTTTAGTTTAAGTGCTATTATATGTCTTCTGATAAAACCTATATAAACTTTTGCGAGCAAAATATTTGCTTCCATATCTTCTATGGTGAGCAAGTCGGGATAGTTTTATAAAGACAGGAACAAACCTAAAGCACAGTGATGGAGTTAGCTCGGGTCAGGTGCAGAGGCCATGATGGAGGCTAGTTTTGAGTCTCTTGGAGAAGGGGTTTTGTGAAAAGGTGAGGCTGAGGGCAGCACGGTGGCGCAGTGGTTAGCACTGCTGCCTCACAGCACCGAGGTCCCAGGTTCGATCCCGGCTCTGGGTCACTGTCCGTGTGGAGTTTGCATATTTTCGTGGGTTTCGCCCCCACAACCCAAAGACGTGCAGGGTAGATGGATTGGCTGCGCTAAATTGCCCCTTAATTGGAAAAAATGAATTGGGCACTCTAAATTTATTTTAAAAAAGATATAGGGCTGGATTCTTCCGCCCTGCCCGCTGCAAGATTGCCACAGGAACGCGGACAATGGGAAAGTCCATTGACGTCGGGCAGAATTTCCCGGTGGTCGGGCGGGCACGGCCGGAGAATCCCGCCAATACTGTTTTATAGCGAAAGATGTTTTATCCTTTGAACAATTACTGCCACAATGTATTAGCAGGTTCACTTGTTTATAATTACAGAGTAAGTCAAATTCTATTTACATTGCACAGTAGTCTGGCCATTTTCAGCAAATTCTGCAACTGTTTAGTTTTTCTGTGGAAAACTGTGATCTTAAAATATTACTCTGTGTATTTATTTTTACTTTTCTTTTAAAAGTCAAGGGTACTGGGGAAGATGGTAGGCAATACAGCAGACTGGTCATAAATATGTGATTTAGGATTGTGAAGTGAGGCATGATTCCGGGATGGTTACATGGAGTTGGCTTCAGTATTATTGTAGGATATGTTACAAAAATGCATTGTATTTTATCGCACCATAACATGTCCCCCGATTTTCAGATGGAGACTATAAAGCCACCAAGAGTTGGCATAATAAGGGCCCACCCAAAATTATATTAATTCATAGGTTTTCCTCCCTTGGCCCCAAGCCAAGTATTTTCAGCAGCAGTAAGATGAAGCATGATAGAAAAAGAATGATCAGAAGGTGTGAATGAAAATAAGTGTTCCATTTACGAAAAGCGCACATTACATATACATAAAACACTCTAACAGATATATTACCTTCCTCAGTCAAATACTTTGTAAGTTCCTCTTGAGTAAGATATCCCTTTTTAGTTTGATCTAACACCTGAAAATGAAAATATTCATTGTTAAAATCAGAAATGTTTAATAAAGACAGCCATGCTTTAACTGCAGAGTGCGTGTTACAGGTTTCAGGTCTTACTCTAGATATTTTCTCAAATGCAGCAGGGCCAGATATCTTGGGCAGGATTCTCCGATCCCCCACCGGGTCGGAGAATCGCCGGGGGTCGGTGTGAATCCCACCCCCACCGTCCTCCGAATTCTCCGGCCCCCCAAAAGTTGGTGAGGCGTGAATTGCACCACCCGCCTCAGAGAATGGCGGGTACTGGCGCGACTCAATGGGCCCCGGGGCTGCCCGAATTCTCCGGCCTGCGATGGGCCGAAGTCCCGCTGGTTATTTGCCGGTCCCGCCACCGTGGATCAGACTAGGTCCCTTACCAGCGGGACCTGGCGGTATGGGCGGACTCCGGGGTCCTGGGGGCGCGGGTTGATCTGGCCCCAGGGCATGCCCCACGGTGGCCTGGCCCACGATCGGGGCCCACCGATCCATAGGCGGTGGGCCTGTGCCGTGGGGGCACTCTTTTCCTATGCGTCGGCCGTGTCAGCCTCCGTGATGGCCGACACGTAGGTGAACCCCCCGTGCATGCGCGGGGATGACGTCAGCAGCCGCTGACAATCTCGCTGGCCGGCGGAGTCCCTTTGGCCCCGGCTGACGTGGCGCCAAAGGCCTTCAACGCCAGCCGGCGGGGCGCAAACCACTCCAGTGCCGGCCTAGCCCCTGAAGGTGCGGAGGATTCCACAACTTTGGGGCGGGCAGACGTCGGAGTGGTTCACGCCACTTTGTTCCGCCGGGACCCTCCAGCCCCACTGGGTACGGGAGAATCCCGCCCCTTGAGTCTGAACATCTCACATTTGAAGGTGTTCCAGGGCAGATCCCCAATAATGAACTAATGTGGTCATGTAGCGCAGGAGTATAACTGAATCTAATCTGACCTGGACTTTGTATGTTGCACACACTCCTACATGTGCATCTCGAACATTTTTGAAGGAGAGAAGAGGCCAGGCAGTAATTACTCAGCTACTTTATTTCATAGATAACAGACAAACAGGCTGAGTAACAATGAAAGCAAATTCCATGGGCAGGATTCTCCCATCCCGCGGCAGAGTGTCCACACCGTCATAACGCTGTCGCGTTTTACGAGGGCGTGAACGGGCCACCAACGGGAGTAATTCTGGCCCCTACAGGGGGGCAGCATGGCACTGGAGCGGTTCACGCCGCTCCAGCTGCCGTTCCGGCGCGAATTGTGTGCTGCGGGATCCGCGCATGCGCAGTGGCGCCGGTGCCAATGCGTGCATGGGCAGTGGCCTCGACGCAACATGGCGCAGGGCTACAGGGGCCAGCATGTAGGAAAGGAGGCCCCCAGCTAGAGAGGCCGGCCCGCCGATCATTGAGCCCCGATCGCGTGCCAGGCCGCATCGGAGGCCCACCCTGGGGTCGGTGCCGCCCCCCCCGCCCCCTCACCCCCCCGCCCCCCCCCCCCCTCACCCCCCCGCCCCCCAACAGGCCTCCACCCGACCCTTCAGTGTCGAGGTCGCGCCGGCTCAGAACAGGTTAGAACGGCACTGGCGGGACTCCGTTTTTTTCTTACGGCCGCTCGGCCCATCCGGGCGGGAGAATCGGCGGGCCGGCCACGTAGAGCGGCCCGTGACCGGAGCCACGCCAACCACGCCGGCACCAATGGCGCCGATTCTCCACTCGGGGTGGCATAACCCTGTCGTGGGGATTCTACGGCCCGGCCCAGGTCTGGGAGAATCCCGCCCATATAGTTCAGCCTCACTTTTCACTTGAGATTGCAAAAAGCAATCAGTCACGTGTCCTGACTTTTATTTTGGCATTTCCTTCCTTTGCAACTATTTCGAATTGCAGAATCCCAGCTGCTGTATTATTTACCTCCAGCTTCCAAGGATTGTGTTTGAAATATAATTTACAGCAGCATTTGCCCGAGCAGCGTTGAGTGAAAGGGCTGGCTAAGGATCCCTCCACATTACCCCTCCCTCAGGGGCTGGTTTAGCTCACTGGGCTAATTCGCTGGCTTTTAAAGCAGACCAAGGCAAGCCAGCAGCAGGGTTCAATTCTTGTACCAGCCTCCCCGAACAGGTGCTGGAATGTGGTGACTAGGGGCTTTTCACAGTAACTTCATTGAAGCCTACTCGTGACAATAAACGATTTTCATTTCATTTCATTTTTCATTTCATTACTGCCAGATCTTGCTAATTTCATCATTATATCAAACTCCTATATTCTGCTCCCACTGGCTCTTTTTGAACCAACACAAACAGGATGGGCTGAATGGTCTTCATCTGTGCTGCAAATCTTTCCATTTTCTTACAAACATAAGAAGGAGGAAAACAGGGCGGGATTCTCTCAGCCCGGGGCCAGGCCGGAGAATCCCCGCGACCGGCGCAAATCGCGCCAAGCCGCCCCGACAGCGGCATGTGATTCTCTGCAGAGCGGAGAATCGGCACCATTGGCGCTGGTGGTGTGGTTGGCGCGGCGCCAGTCGGGGGCCGCTCTACACGGCCGGCCCGCCGATTCTTGGCCCGGAATGGGCCAAGCGGCTGTCGTAAAAAAACCAAGTCCCGCTGGCGCCATCCACACCTGCTCTTCGCCGGCGGGAACTCACCGTGGAAGGGTCGGGGGGCGGCCTGTGATGGGTGGGGGGGAGGGGGGGGGGGGGTCCTACCCCGGGCGGGGCCTCCGATGTGGCTCGGCCCGTGATCGGGGCCCACCAATTGGCGGGCCGGCCTCTCTTGCTGGGGACTTCCTTTCTTCCACGCCCGCCTCTGTAGCCCTGCACTATGTTGCGTCGGGGCCAACGCGTTGATGGAAGCCATTGCACATGTACGCATTGGTGCCGGTGCCACTGTGCATGTACGCATTGGTGCCGGTGCCACTGTGCATGTACGCATTGGTGCCGGTGCCACTGTGCATGTACGCATTGGTGCCAGTGCCACTGTGCATGTGCGGATCCCGCAGCGCCCAGTTGACACCGGGATCAGCAGCTGGAGCGGCATGAACCGCTCCAATGCCGTGCTGGCCCCCTGTAGGGGCCAGAATTGCTGATCCTGAGGCCATGTTGACACCGTCGAGAAACGCTACCCCATTCCCAATGGCATTAACACTTCTCCTCAGTATCTCAGAATCCTGCCCACAGTGATCAGAAATCCCAAAACAAGAAAATACACTGGGTGCAATACTCCCAAAAGATTTCTAAGTGAGGTTTCCGGTGGAAAACACGGTGTGATTCCTGCCGGGTGGGTCGGCGCAATCCAGATTTCAATCCACCCACAGTTAAGTCATTTTTTGGAGGTTGAGGTGATTTGTGCTGTGAATAAGCTGTGCGGGACCTAAAGATGCTGGCAGGTCCAGCTCAAATGGCACCCCATCTCAAAGTAAAGTGACAGCCCCCCCCCAGTGGACATTCTGACCCCCACTGACAATGGGAACACCCCAGCCCTTTAACACAGAGGGGCAACTTCCCCCCCCCCACCTCTAAATGTGCCAGTGCCCCCCCCCCCCCCCCCCCTCCAGTGGCTGTCATCAGTCCCCACCTCCAAATGAGCAACACTCTGCTTTGGGGTCACTAAATGCCCCGCCCCCTTCAGCTTCCACCCCCCCCCCCCCCCCCCCCCCCCCACCTTCAGACCCCATCACCCTGACAGTTCCAACCTGGCAGTGCCCCAGGGTACCAGGGCACTGTCCAGCCATGTCCCTGACCATCTGGGGAGTACAAAGGCCTCTCAGCCCCCCCGCATGGTCATCATGCCTATCCAGAGAATGCAACAGTGGCTGCAAGCCGGTCCTCATTGAGGAACCCATGGACTTTAATGTCTCAGTTTGCCAGCTGCTTCTACAGCAGAAAACTACCTCCTGTACAAGCATGCTGCTCACGCATAAGAAGTTGAAAAAATTCTCCATGAAAAAAACTTAGTCAGACAGAGCACCTGCTCAAATGAGGGAACAATTCAGACTTGAAAAAACCCTTAATGAAAGAAATGCAGTCAGACAGAGCACCTGCTCAAATGAGGGAGCACAATCAGCGTTAATGACCAATGTTGTGCGATGAAAGCAAACAAAGCTGTACCCTCCTTTGAAAGAGCCTTCAGCTGTCAATTAAAAGGCTTATAAAAGTCAAATGGAATATAAATAAGCAAGTACAAAGAGGCAAAAGCAGGCACACTGCAACAGTGAAACCACAGAGGCTTTTGAAAGTCAGTGGGGTGTGAAATGGAATGCAAACAATATACTTCAAAGCTTTTCAAGGCAACAGAGAGAAGACTTTCACCTTCAACCTGACAGCTCTTTGAAATAGACATGTTGGGAGAGAGTTCAAAGCTATTCAAAATAACAAAGAGAAGACTAGATACCTGGCCCCCTCCAGCCGAGCCTGAGCCCCACCAAACTCCACATCCCTTGAAGGATCCCCCTCCCTGCACCCTGGCAGAGGCTGCTTTGCCCCTGGGCACCCAGTAGGTGAGTGCGCAGATGATACTCACCTCCTTGCTCCCCCTCGGAGTCCATGGCACCTGGTTCCCACTGTTATTTGCCCCTGTGTGACTTCCCACTGGGAGGCCAGGAGCATTCCAGGAGGCCGCTACATTTCACTTTAATCTCACTAATGAGATTTAAATGATTGCAAATGAGCTCTGATCAGGTCTGGGCAAGATCCTGATCACGCCAGCTCGAACAGACCAAGAGCCTCGGTGCAAATCCCATTTCCAGCCTCTCCTGAAATTCTCCCGACATAGTGGGATTTGTGCACGGCCATAGAATCACCCCCACTATTTCAAAACAGAGCAATGGCTTTAGGACAAAGAACTTAAAATCCAACTATACCTCAAATGCTCGCAATATAACATCTTCCGGTTGGGGTCTGTACCTGTAAATCAAAATATTTAAAAAGCATGTTAAGAAAGAAAGAGCTTGACTTTTTACAGCACCTTACAGCACCTTTCACAACCTCAAGACATCCCAAATGCCTTGCAGCCAGTGAAGTACTTTTCGAAGAGTAGTCACTGTTCTAATGATGAACCATTTTAATTCAGGATATTATTTAAAGACACTACAAAAGCAGGAAGCTTTAAGGTGCCCTGGCAGTTAGGAGGCACACTGTGATGGGGTGTTACTTGTTTTTATGAATGAATTAGGAGAAGGAATTGTACCTAGAGTTCCAAACAGATGATACTGAAACAAAGCAATTGCAAATGACAAATATCAATGTGCACAAATTCAAAAGGACTTTAAGGAGCCTGTTTAGTGGGCAGAGAAATGGCAGATCCGATTCAATACGGGAAGTAAGGAATTGAGATTTGAGCAGAGACAAGATTGACGTTTGGCTATGTGTTAAGTGGGAATGTAGTTCAAATATTGGAGCAGAAGATGATGGGCCAGGATCTTACGTCTTCTCCCGCCCAGTGGAATATTGCTATCCCACCAAAGTAAATAGTAATTTAAATGGGGTGTCGCATCCGCGGGGGGCGCAACGAGGCGAAGGCTAAGACATCTGCCCACGCCCCCGTCTGCAACTCCAGCAGGTCCGACACCCCGCGTATGGCCACCAAGGGAGCTGGCTCCAATTCCATATCCAGAACCTTGGACATGGTGCTAAAGAAATGACACCCAATATCTCTCTAACTTCGGCCAGAACCAGAACATATGGACATGGTTGGCTTGGCCCCTCCCACACCGCTCACAACTATCCTCCACCCCCTCAAATAGCCAGCTCATTCTTGCCTTTGTTAAGTGCGCCGTGTGCACCACCTTCACCTTAATCAACCCCAGCCTCACACACAAGGTCGAGACACTGACCCTTCGCAGCACTTTGCACCATAGCCCTTCCAGCCCCATCCCAAACGCTCCCTCCCATTTAACCTTAATCCCTCCTATAGACTCCTTATCTTCCTTCATAATCCTACCATAAATCGCTGAGACAACCCCACTCTCCAATCCCCACACCGACAGCATCTCCTCCAGCAACGAGGAAGATGGCACCACTGGGAAACTCAGAAAAGTCTTTCTCACAAAATTCCGTCCTCCATATACCTAAAGCCTTCCTCACGCTGCAGCTCATACTTCACCCCCAACTCCTGCAGACTTACGAATCTCCCCTCCAGAAACAGATCCTCCATCTCTTTCACCCCTTTCTCATCCCACCCTCAGAACGTCGCATCCATCCTCCCCGGATCAAACCCATGATTCCCTCTTATCAGCATCACCCTCGACCCCATCCTCAACTTGAAGTGCTGTCGGAATTGCCCCCAGATCCTTAGGCCCAATCCCAAACTTCTCCAATACCACAAACAGATACCTCCACTCCACTCTGTGGCATCGAACGTCACCACCACCTCCTCTCACTCTCTCCCCTCTGCCGGAGAAAGCACTACATTCGCAGCCACCACACGTTCGACAACAGCTGCTTGCCCTTGACGAACCCAGTCTGATCCTCCCCCACCTCCTTTGGAAGACACCCCTCCTGCCTCACCAGCAACACCGTCGCCAATATCTAGGCATCCACATTCAGTAGAGAAATGGGCCTATACAACCCACACTCCACCAGGTCCTTATCCATTTTCAGTAACAATGAAATAGATGCTTGCCTCATAGTCTTAGGCAACCCCTCCCTTCACCATTGCTTCCTCAAACATTGCCACAATCAGCGGCACCAACCTGCCCTTAAACGTTTTATAAACCTCCACCGGGAACCCATCCAGCCCCGGCACCTTATCTGACTGCATCTTTCCTATCACTGCCTTCACCTCCTCCACCCCTAATGGTTTCTCTAACCCAGCCCTTTCCACCTCTCCCATCTCTCCCACTCCAGTCCCTCCAAAAACTCCCTCATCCCCGACTCATCCTCCGGCAGCTCGAACTTATATAACGCTCTGTAAAAGTCCTCAAAAACTCTTTACAGGGGCTCCGGAGGCACCTTCCTGCCCCATCTCCCTCACTGACTGCCGATGGAGCTGGCCCGCCAACAATCGACTGGCCTTCTCTCCATAATACACAACTCCAAGACTTACCTCAACTGCTGAACCGCCCTGCCCGTATGCAGAAGGTCAAATTTCTCCTGCAACTCCTTCCTCCTCATCAACCAGCCCCGGTTCCGGATCCTCCGCGTATCTTCAATCCACATCAAAAATCTCCTCTAACTGCCGTTGCTGCTCCTCCCGCGGCCTCCCTATCCACCTTCGCCTTAAATGCGATGACCTCCCCCCTCACTATTGCCTTCAATGCTTCCCTACCACCGCTGAAGAGACCTTTCCATTTCGATTAAACTCCACACACTCCTCCATCACCCTACCCGTCTTTTTTAAAAATAAATTTAGAGTATCCAATTCTTTTTTTTTCAATTAAGGGGTAATTTTGCATGGCCAATTCACCTATCTGGCACATCTTTTGGGTGAGACCCACACAGACATGGGGAGAATGTGCAAACTCCACACAGGCGGATCAAACCCAGGTCCTCAGCCTTGTGAGGCAGCAGTGCTAACCATTGTGCCACCTTGCCACTAAAGTTTGAGCCCATCAACAAGCCCACATCCAGTCTCCATGCCGGCCCCTTTTGCAAGATTGCAAGACCACATCCACCCAGTGTGGCTCATGATCCAATATCAGGATCGCTGAGCACTCTGCCTCCTCCTTCCATACCACAAAAATGTTGATTCTCGAATACACCTTGTGTATCGAGGAGAAAAACAATGCAAAACCCTCCACGGATCCGCCCTCCCATCTCCTTCTTAACCCCACTAACAGCTATGCCCCCCGGACCCCCCCCCCCCCCTCCCCCCCCCCCCCCGAAGGGGGCCAGAGAGCATGGCCGAAACCTATCCATCTTCAGGTCCAGCTCCATATTCAGGCTGCTAACTTCCTCCTCACAAACCAACCCCTCGTCATTCCAGTTCGGGGCATACATGGAGCCAGCACACCCGTCACTATCATGTACCTGCCCTGTTGATTTGCCACCATCTTCTCCATTTGGAACCTCACCCGCCTACCCACCAGTATAGCCACCCCCTGCCCCTATTATCAAAGCCAGAATGGAACACCTGGCTCACGCAACCCTTGCTCGGCCTCATCTGATCCTTTACTCTCAGACGGGTCTCTCTAACAGCACCACGTCCGCTTTCAGGCTCTTCAGATGCGAGAAAACTCACGCTCTCTTCACCCGTCCCCCCAATTCTCATATGTTTCTGTGCCACCACTCGTAGGCAAGACCCTGCTGTTACTGTTTCTGCCCCCCCCCCTACTTTCCAGCATCCCCTCCGCCACTTCCTCTTGAAACAAATCCTCACCCAGTATCAGCCCCATCCATCCCCCCAATCACACCTCCCAAGCCCATCGAAACCGGTCTGTCCAGGTTCCAACAGCCGTGGCCCCTCCCCCCACCTCACTCCCATTCACTAGTCAACATAGCATTTGCTAGCGCGATGCCCCTGCCAGATGCCCCTCTCCCACATCAAAAACAAAACCACACCAACCCCAATGGCCCCTCTTACCTCTCCAATCCGCATTACATCCAAAAAAAACCAAAACAAAGTTATCCATAACACCCATACAAGAAAAAGTATGACATTCAGAAAAAACACAGCCAAAAACCATCAGAAGTCCAAATTCAGTTCAATCCCAGGCCTTCTGCCTTCACAAACGCCTACGCCTCGAAATAATAATCTCTGCCGTTGTACGTGACCCACATTGCGCTCATACAATTCCGCCTTAGCCCGTCTGAAGGCTGCTCGCCTTCTTGCCAATTCTGTCATCAAGTCCTGGTATACCCTTGTCTTCCCACTCCACCTCGCGCCTCTGCTTTGCCCACATCAGCAGTCTCTCCTTCATCGGAAAATTATGAAAACAGACAATCACTGCCGGAGCGTCCGGTTGGCCCTGTCCAACTCATACTGGGAGGGCTCCTCTCCCTCTCAGATCAGCTTCGCTATCATATCGGCAAAGCATTCAGTCGGCTTCTGGCCCTCTGCCCCTTCTGGCCCTCCACCCCTTCGGGCCCTCCACCCCTTCTGGCCCTCCACCCCTTCGGGCCCTCCACCCCTTCTGGCCCTCCACCCCTTCTGGCCCTCCACCCCTTCGGGCCCTCCACCCCTTCGGGCCCTCCACCCCTTCTGGCCCTCCACCCCTTCGGGCACACCCACGATCCTCAGGTCTTCCACTTTGTCTCTCACCCTCTGTTGATCTCTGCTACTCTCCGTAATAGTTTGTGAACTCTAGATATGACCGTAGCTCGGTTGTACTCTTTGGCTTGGGGGCCTACTTGATAGCTCAGACCTTCTTCTCTACTTGGTGTAAACCGTCCTTGTCTACCCAGCAATAAGAACATAAGAACATAAGAACCAGGAGCAGGAGTAGGCCATCTGGCCCCTCGAGCCTGCTCCGCCATTCAATTAGATCATGGCTGATCTTTTGTGGACTCAGCTCCACTTTCCGGCCCGAACACCTTAATCCCTTTATTCTTCAAAAAACTATCTATCTTTACCTTAAAAACATGTAATGAAGGATCCTCAACTGCTTCACTGGGCAAGGGATTCCATAGATTCACAACCCTTTGGGTGAAGAAGTTCCTCCTAAACTCAGTCCTAAATCTACTTCCCCTTATTTTGAGGCTATGTCCCCTAGTTCTGCTGTCACCCGCCAGTGGAAACAACCTGCCCGCATCTATCCTATCTATTGCCTTCATAATTTTAAATGTTTCTATAAGATGTTTCAACCGGAGCGTCCGGTTGGCCCTGTCCAACTCATCCTGGGAGGGCTCCTCTCCCTCTCAGATCAGCTTCGCTATCATATCGGCAAAGCATTCAGTCGGCTTCTGGCCCTCTGCCCCTTCTGGCCCTCCACCCCTTCGGGCCCTCCACCCCTTCTGGCCCTCCACCCCCTCATCCTTCTAAATTCCAACGAGTACAGTCCCAGTCTACTCAACCTCTCCTCATAATCCAACCCCTTCAACTCTGGGATTAACCTAGTGAATCTCCTCTGCACACCCTCCAGCGCCAGTACGTCCTTTCTCAAGTAAGGAGACCAAAACTGAACACAATACTCCAGGTGTGGCCGCACTAACACCTTATACAATTGCAACATAACCTCCCTAGTCTTAAACTCCATCCCTCTAGCAATGAAGGACAAAATTCCATTTGCCTTCTTAATCACCTGTTGCACTTGTAAACCAACCTTCTGTGACTCATGTACTAGCACACCCAAGTCTCTCTGAACAGCAGCATGCTTTAATATTTTATCGTCTAAATAATAATCCCGTTTGCTGTTATTCCTACCAAAATGGATAACCTCACATTTGTCAACATTGTATTCCATCTGCCAGACCCTAGCCCATTCACTTAACCTATCCAAATCCCTCTGCAGACTTCCAGTATCCTCTGCACTTTTCGCTTTACCACTCATCTTAGTGTCATCTGCAAACTTGGACACATTGCCATTGGTCCCCAACTCCAAATCATCAATGTAAATTGTGAACAATTGTGGGCCCAACACGGATCCCTGAGGGACACCACTAGCTACTGATTGCCAACCAGAGAATCACCCATTTATCCCAACTCTTTGCTTTCTATTAATTAACCAATCCTCTATCCATGCTACTACTTTACCCTTAATGCCATGCATCTTTATCTTATGCAGCAACCTTTTGTGTGGCACCTTGTCAAAGGCTTTCTGGAAATCCAGATATACCACATCCATCGGCTCCCCATTATCTACTGCACTGGTAATGTCCTCAAAAAATTCCACTAAATTAGTTAGGCATGACCTGCCCTTTACGAACCCATGCTGCGTCTGCCCAATGGGACAATTTCTATCCAGATGCCTCGCAATTTCTTCCTTGATGATAGATTCCAGCATCTTCCCTACTACCGAAGTTAAGCTCACTGGCCTATAATTTCCTGCTTTCTGCCTACCTCCTTTTTTAAACAGTGGCGTCACGTTTGCTAATTTCCAATCCACCGGGACCACTCCAGAGTCTAGTGAATTTCGGTAAATTATCACTAGTGCATCTGCAATTTCCCTAGCCATCTCTTTTAGCACTCTGGGATGCATTCCATCAGGGCCAGGAGACTTGTCTACCTTTAGCCCCATTAGCTTGCCCATCACTCCCTCCTTAGTGATAACAATCCTCTCAAGGTCCTCACCTGTCATAGCCTCATTTCTATCAGTCGCTGGCATGTTATTTGTGTCTTCCACTGTGAAGACCGACCCAAAAAACCTGTTCAGTTCCTCAGCCATTTCCTCATTTCCCATTATTAAAACTCCCTTCTCATCCTCTAAAGGACCAATATTTACCTTAGCCACTCTTTTTTGTCTTATATATTTGTAAAAACTTTTACTGTCTGTTTTTATATTCTGAGCAAGTTTACTCTCATACTCTATCTTACTCTTCTTTATAGCTTTTTTAGTAGCTTTCTGTTGCCCCCTAAAGATTTCCCAGTCCTCTAATCTCCCAGCAATCTTTGCCACTTTATATGCTTTTTCCTTCAATTTGAAACTCTCCCTTATTTCCTTAGATATTGTCTAAGAATGGTGGAAGATATAGGGGGTATGTCAGAGGTAGGTTCTTTACCCAGAGTAGTGGGGGCATGGAATGCACTGCCTGTGGAAGTAGTTGAGTCGGAAACATTAGGGACCTTCAAGCGGCTATTGGATAGGTACATGGATTATGGTAGAATAATGGAGTGTAGATTAATTTGTTCTTAAGGGCAGCACGGTAGCATTGTGGATAGCACAATTGCTTCACAGCTCCAGGGTCCCAGGTTCGATTCCGGCTTGGGTCACTGTCTGTGCGGAGTCTGCACATCCTCCCCGTGTGTGCGTGGGTTTCCTCCGGGTGCTCCGGTTTCCTCCCACAGTCCAAAGATGTGCAGGTTGGGTGGATTGGCCATGATAAATTGCCCTTAGCGTCCAAAATTCTATGATAATCTATGATTAACCTAAGTTCAGCACAACATCGTGGGCTGAAGGGCCTGTTCTGTGCTGTATTTTTCTATGTTCTATGTTCTATGAAGTTGAAATGAGAGGAGCAGCAATGCTAGTGTTAGTGTTGGCCCATGATGGAGGGCACTTGTTCAAAAACGTACTCACTGCAACTCATCATTCACCTGGTGGAAGCTGGTGGCTATGAGGGCCTCACACGCACGCCTGCCTCATCTGGCCTGTGCAATGGTCTCTTCCACTGCTGACTGTTTCCTAAACTAACACCCTCATCCCCTCATTGATGTCCTCCTCATTGGAGGAGGCGTGCAGCTCCTCCATGTCAGCAATCAGACAAGTCTTCCCACTTCGCAACGTTGGGCTGTGCAGCATGCAGCAAGCCACAGTGATCCATGAGACCCCCGCCAGCTGTACTGGAGTGGTCCATCAGATCTGTCCAGACATCGGAGTCACATCTTTAAGATGCCTGTGACCTGCTCCAACAATAGTCTAGTAGCGGCATGAGCATCGTTCTTCCTTCTCCCTGCAGAGGACACTCCCACCCCTGACTAGCCACCCTCCCCCAGCCCCTTTACATGACTAGCCACCCCCCCACCCCCCAGCCCCTTTACCTGACTAGCCACCCTCCCCCCCAGCCCCTTTACCTGACAAGCCACCCTCCCCCCGAGCCCCTGTACCTGACTAGCCACCCTCCCCCCAGCCCCTTTACCTGACTAGCCATCCTCCCCCCTCCCCCAGCCCCTTTACCTGACTAGCCATCCTCCCCCCAGCCCCTTTACCTGACTCGCCATCCTCTCCCCAGCCCCTTTACCTGACTAGCCATCCTCCCCAGAGCCCGTTTACCTGACTAGCCATCCACCCCGCCCCCAGCCCCTTTACCTGACTAGCCACCATCCACCCCTCCCCCCAGCCCCTTTACCTGACTAGCCCCCTCCCCCCTCCCCCCAGCCCCTTTACCTGACTAGCCCCCTCCCCCCAGCCCCTTTACCTGACTAGCCATCCTCCACCCCCTCCCCCAGCCCCTTTACCTGACTAGCCACCCTCCCCCCCAGCCCCTTTACCTGATTAGCCATCCTCTCCCCCAGCCCCTTTACCTGACTAGCCATCCCCCACCCCCTCCCCCCAGCCCCTTTACCTGACTAGCCACCCTCCCCCCAGCCCCTTTACCTGACTAGCCACCCTCCCCCCTCCAGCCCCTTTACCTGACTAGCCACCCTCCCCCCAGCCCCTTTACCTGACTAGCCATCCTCTCCCCCAGCCCCTTTACCTGACTAGCCACCATCCAGCCCCTTTACCTGACTAGCCAGCCTCTCCCTCAGCCCCTTTACCTGACTAGCCATCCTCCCCCCCAGCCCCTTTACCTGACTAGCCATCCTCCCCCCCAGCCCCTTTACCTGACTAGCCACCCTCCCCCCAGCCCCTTTACCTGACTAGCCATCCTCCCCCCCCAGCCCCTTTACCTGACTAGCCACCCTTCCCCCAGCCCCTTTACCTGACTAGCCATCCTCCCCCCAGCCCCTTTACCTGACTAGCCACCCTCCCCACAGCCCCTTTACCTGACTAGCCACCATCCAGCCCCTTTACCTGACTAGCCATCCTCCCCCCCAGCCCCTTTACCTGGTACTAGCCACCCTCCCCCAGCCCCTTTACCTGACTAGCCATCCTCTCCCCCAGCCCCTTTACCTGACTAGCCACCCTCCCCCCAGCCCCTTTACCTGACTAGCCACCCTCACCCCAGCCCCTTTACCTGACTAGCCATTCCCCCCCCCAGCCCCTTTACCTGACTAGCCACCCTCCCCCCAGCCCCTTTACCTGACTAGCCACCCTCCCCCCCAGCCCCTTTACCTGACTAGCCATCCTCCCCCCCTCCCCCCAGCCCCTTTACCTGACTAGCCATCCTCCCCCCCAGCCCCTTTACCTGACTAGCCATCCACTCCCCCAGCCCCTTTACCTGACTAGCCACCATCCAGCCCCTTTACCTGACTAGCCATCCTCCCCCCCAGCCCCTTTACCTGACTAGCCATCCTCCCCCCCAGCCCCTTTACCTGACTAGCCAACCTCCCCCCCAGCCCCTTTACCTAACTAGCCATCCTCCCCCCCAGCCCCTTTACCTGACTAGCCATCCACTCCCCCAGCCCCTTTACCTGACTAGCCACCATCCAGCCCCTTTACCTGACTAGCCATCCTCCCCCCCAGCCCCTTTACCTGACTAGCCAACCTCCCCCCCAGCCCCTTTACCTAACTAGCCATCCTCCCCCCCAGCCCCTTTACCTGACTAGCCACCCTCCCCCCCAGCCCCTTTACCTGACTAGCCCCCCTCCCCCCAGCCCCTTTATCTGACTAGCCCCCCTCCCCCCAGCCCCTTTACCTGACTAGCCACCCTCCCCCAGCCCCTTTACCTGACTAGCCACCCTCCCCCCTCCAGCCCCTTTACCTGACTAGCCACCCTCCCCCAGCCCCTTCACCTGACTAGCCACACTACCCACCAACCACTTTACCTGACTAGCCACACACCCCCCTCCCCCCAGCCCCTTTACCTGACTAGCCACCCTCCCCCCAACCCCTTTACCTGACTAGCCACCCTCCCCCCCCAGCCCCTTTACCTGACTAGCCATCCTCTCCCCCAGCCCCTTTACCTGACAAGCCACCCTCCCCCCAGCCGCTTTACCTGACGAGCCACCCTCCCCCCCAGCCCCTTTACCTGACTAGCCACCCTCCCCCCCAGCCCCTTTACCTAACTAGCCATCCTCCCCCCAGCCCCTTTACCTGACTAGCCATCCTCCCCACCTCCCCCCAGCCCCTTTACCTGACTAGCCATCCTCCCCCCCAGCCCCTTTACCTGACTAGCCACCCTCCCCCCACAGCCACTTTACCTGACTAGCCCCCTCCCCCCCCCAGCCCCTTTACCTGACTAGCCACACTCCCCCCCCAGCCCCTTTACCTGACTAGCCATCCTCCCCTCAGCCCCTTTACCTGACTAGCCACCCTCCCCCCAGCCCCTTTACCTGACTAGCCACCCTCCCCCCCCCAACCCCTTGACCTGACTAGCCACCCTCCCCCCCAGCCCCTTTACCTGACTAGCCACCCTCCCCCCCAGCCCCTTTACCTGACTAGCCCCCTCCCCCCAAGCCCCTTTACCTGACTAGCCACCCTCCCCCCCCCAGCCCCTTTACCTGACTAGCCACCCTCCCCCCAGCCCCTTTACCTGACTAGCCACCCTCCCCCCTCCAGCCCCTTTACCTGACTAGCCACCCTCCCCAGCCCCTTTACCTGACTAGCCACGCTCCCCCCCAGCCACTTTACCTGACTAGCCACACCCCCCCTCCCCCCAGCCCCTTTACCTGACTAGCCACCCTCCCCCCAGCCCTTTTACCTGACGAGCCATCCTCCCCCCAGCCCCTTTACCTGACTAGCCATCCTCTGGCACCCGCCCCTTTACCTGTCTAGCCCGCCTCTCCCCCAGCCCCTTTACCTGACTAGCCATCCTCCCCCCAGCCCCTTTACCTGACTAGCCATCCTCTCCCCCAGCCCCTTTACCTGACTAGCCACCCTCCCCCCAGCCCCTTTACCTGACTAGCCACCCTCCCCCCAGCCCCTTTACCTGACTAGCCATCCTCCCCCGAGCCCCTTTACCTGACTAGCCACCCTCCCCCCCAGCCCCTTTACCTAACTAGCCACCCTCCCCCCCTCCCCCCAGCCCCTTTACCTGACTAGCCACCCTCCCCCCTCCAGCCCCTTTACCTGACTAGCCACCCTCCCCAGCCCCTTTACCTGACTAGCCACGCTCCCCCCCAGCCACTTTACCTGACTAGCCACACCCCCCCTCCCCCCAGCCCCTTTACCTGACTAGCCACCCTCCCCCCAGCCCTTTTACCTGACGAGCCATCCTCCCCCCAACCCCTTTACCTGACTAGCCATCCTCTGGCACCCGCCCCTTTACCTGTCTAGCCCGCCTCTCCCCCAGCCCTTTTACCTGACTAGCCACCCTCCCCCCAGCCCCTTTACCTGACTAGCCACCCTCCCCCCAGCCCCTTTACCTGACTAGCCATCCTCCCCCGAGCCCCTTTACCTGACTAGCCACCCTCCCCCCCCCAGCCCCTTTACCTAACTAGCCACCCTCCCCCCCTCCCCCCAGCCCCTTTACCTGACTAGCCACCCTCCCCCCTCCAGCCCCTTTACCTGACTAGCCACCCTCCCCAGCCCCTTTACCTGACTAGCCACGCTCCCCCCCAGCCACTTTACCTGACTAGCCACACCCCCCCTCCCCCCAGCCCCTTTACCTGACTAGCCACCCTCCCCCCAGCCCTTTTACCTGACGAGCCATCCTCCCCCCAGCCCCTTTACCTGACTAGCCATCCTCTGGCACCCGCCCCTTTACCTGTCTAGCCCGCCTCTCCCCCAGCCCCTTTACCTGACTAGCCATCCTCCCCCCAGCCCCTTTACCTGACTAGCCATCCTCTCCCCCAGCCCTTTTACCTGACTAGCCACCCTCCCCCCAGCCCCTTTACCTGACTAGCCACCCTCCCCCCAGCCCCTTTACCTGACTAGCCATCCTCCCCCGAGCCCCTTTACCTGACTAGCCACCCTCCCCCCCAGCCCCTTTACCTAACTAGCCACCCTCCCCCCCTCCCCCCAGCCCCTTTACCTGACTAGCCACCCTCCCCCCGCAGCCCCTTGACCTGACTAGCCACCCTCCCCCCTAGCCCCTTTACCTGACTAGCCACCCTCCCCCCCAGCCCCTTTACCTGACTAGCCACCCTCCCCCCCAGCCCCTTTACCTGACTAGCCATCCTCCCCCCAGCCCCTTTACCTGACTAGCCACCCTCCCCACAGCCCCTTTACCTGACTAGCCACCATCCAGCCCCTTTACCTGACTAGCCATCCTCCCCCCCAGCCCCTTTACCTGGTACTAGCCACCCTCCCCCAGCCCCTTTACCTGACTAGCCATCCTCTCCCCCAGCCCCTTTACCTGACTAGCCACCCTCCCCCCAGCCCCTTTACCTGACTAGCCACCCTCCCCCCAGCCCCTTTACCTGACTAGCCATTCCCCCCCCAGCCCCTTTACCTGACTAGCCACCCTCCCCCCAGCCCCTTTACCTGACTAGCCACCCTCCCCCCCAGCCCCTTTACCTGACTAGCCATCCTCCCCCCCTCCCCCCAGCCCCTTTACCTGACTAGCCATCCTCCCCCCCAGCCCCTTTACCTGACTAGCCATCCACTCCCCCAGCCCCTTTACCTGACTAGCCACCATCCAGCCCCTTTACCTGACTAGCCATCCTCCCCCCCAGCCCCTTTACCTGACTAGCCACCCTCCCCCCCAGCCCCTTTACCTAACAAGCCATCCTCCCCCCCAGCCCCTTTACCTGACTAGCCACCCTCCCCCCAGCCCCTTTACCTGACTAGCCACCATCCCCCCAGCCCCTTTACCTGACTAGCCCCCCTCCCCCCAGCCCCTTTATCTGACTAGCCCCCCTCCCCCCAGCCCCTTTACCTGA
The DNA here is from genome assembly GCF_902713615.1 of Scyliorhinus canicula. Lineage (NCBI taxonomy): Eukaryota > Metazoa > Chordata > Chondrichthyes > Carcharhiniformes > Scyliorhinidae > Scyliorhinus > Scyliorhinus canicula. The sequence goes on from NC_052146.1 coordinate 294,853,894, forward strand.
CTAGCCACCCTCCCCCAGCCCCTTTACCTGACTAGCCACCCTCCCCCCTCCAGCCCCTTTACCTGACTAGCCACCCTCCCCCAGCCCCTTTACCTGACTAGCCACGCTACCCACCAACCACTTTACCTGACTAGCCACACACCCCCTCCCCCCAGCCCCTTTACCTGACTAGCCACCCTCCCCCCAACCCCTTTACCTGACTAGCCACCCTCCCCCCCCAGCCCCTTTACCTGACTAGCCATCCTCTCCCCCAGCCCCTTTACCTGACAAGCCACCCTCCCCCCAGCCGCTTTACCTGACGAGCCACCCTCCCCCCCAGCCCCTTTACCTGACTAGCCACCCTCCCCCCCAGCCCCTTTACCTGACTAGCCATCCTCCCCCCCTCCCCCCAGCCCCTTGACCTGACTAGCCACCCCCCCCAGCCCCTTTACCTGACTAGCCACCCTCCCCCCCAGCCCCTTTACCTGACTAGCCACCCTCCCCCCCCCAGCCACTTTACCTGACTAGCCCCCTCCCCCCCCAGCCCCTTTACCTGACTAGCCACACTCCCCCCACAGCCCCTTTACCTGACTAGCCATCCTCCCCTCAGCCCCTTTACCTGACTAGCCACCCTCCCCCCAGCCCCTTTACCTGACTAGCCACCCTCCCCCCCCCCCAGCCCCTTGACCTGACTAGCCACCCTCCCCCCCAGCCCCTTTACCTGACTAGCCACCCTCCCCCCCAGCCCCTTTACCTGACTAGCCCCCTCCCCCCAAGCCCCTTTACCTGACTAGCCACCCTCCCCCCCCAGCCCCTTTACCTGACTAGCCACCCTCCCCCCCAGCCCCTTTACCTGACTAGCCACCCTCCCCCCTCCAGCCCCTTTACCTGACTAGCCACCCTCCCCAGCCCCTTTACCTGACTAGCCACGCTCCCCCCCAGCCACTTTACCTGACTAGCCACACCCCCCCTCCCCCCCAGACCCTTTACCTGACTGGCCACCCTCCCACCCCCCCCCCCCCCCCCCCCCCCCAGCCCCTTTACCTGACTAGCCACCCTCCCCCCAGCCCTTTTACCTGACGAGCCATCCTCCCCCCAGCCCCTTTACCTGACTAGCCATCCTCTGGCACCCGCCCCTTTACCTGTCTAGCCCGCCTCTCCCCCAGCCCCTTTACCTGACTAGCCATCCTCCCCCCAGCCCCTTTACCTGACTAGCCATCCTCTCCCCCAGCCCTTTTACCTGACTAGCCACCCTCCCCCCAGCCCCTTTACCTGACTAGCCACCCTCCCCCCAGCCCCTTTACCTGACTAGCCATCCTCACCCGAGCCCCTTTACCTGACTAGCCACCCTCCCCCCCAGCCCCTTTACCTAACTAGCCACCCTCCCCCCTCCCCCCAGCCCCTTTACCTGACTAGCCACCCTCCCCCCGCAGCCCCTTGACCTGACTAGCCACCCTCCCCCCTAGCCCCTTTACCTGACTAGCCCCCCTCCCCCCCAGCCCCTTTACCTGACTAGCCACCCTCCCCCCCAGCCCCTTTACCTGACTAGCCACCCTCCCCCAGCCCCTTTACCTGACTAGCCATCCTCCCCCCTCCCCCCAGCCCCTTTACCTGACTAGCCACCCCCCAGCCCCTTTACCTGACTAGCCACCCTCCCCCCTCCAGCCCCTTTACCTGACTAGCCACCCTCCCCCCCAGCCCCTTTACCTGACTAGCCATCCTCTCCCCCAGCCCCTTTACCTGACTAGCCACCCTCCCCCCCAGCCCCTTTACCTGACTAGCCATCCTCCCCCCCAGCCCCTTTACCTGACTAGCCACCCTCACCCCAGCCCCTTTACCTGACTAGCCATCCTCCCCCCCAGCCCCTTTACCTGACTAGCCACCCTCCCCCCACCAACCTCCCAGCCCCTTTACCTGACTAGCCACCCTCCCCCCGCCCAGCCCCTTCACCTGACCAGCCACACTCCCCCCTCCCCCCAGCCCATTTACCTGACTAGCCATCCTCCCCCCCAGCTCCTTTACCTGACTAGCCACCCTCCCCCAGCCCCTTTACCTGTCTAGCCACCCTCCCCCCCCAGCCCCTTTACCGGACTAGCCACGCTCCCCCCCAGCCCCTTTACCTGACTAGCCACACTCCCCCCTCCCCCCAGCCCCTTTACCTGACTAGCCACCCTCCCCCCAACCCCTTTACCTGACTAGCCACCCTCCCCCCAGCCCCTTTACCTGACTAGCCATCCTCTCCCCCAGCCCCTTTACCTGACTAGCCACCATCCAGCCCCTTTACCTGACTAGCCATCCTCCCCCCCAGCCCCTTTACCTGGTACTAGCCACCCCCCCCCCCCCCAGCCCCTTTACCTGACTAGCCACCCTCCCCCAGCCCCTTTACCTGACTAGCCACCCTCCTCCCCCTCCCCCCAGCCCCTTTACCTGACTAGCCACCCTCCCCCCCCCCAGCCCCTTTACCTGACTAGCCACGCTCCCCCCCAGCCCCTTTACCTGACTAGCCACACTCCCCCCTCCCCCAGCCCCTTTACCTGACTAGCCACCCTCCCCCCAACCCCTTTACCTGACTAGCCACCCTCCCCCCCCCCCCAGCCCCGTTACCGGACTAGCCATCCTCTCCCCCCCCCAGCCCCTTTACCTGACTAGCCACCCTCCCCTCCCCCCCCCAGCCCCTTTACCTGACTAGCCACGCTCCCCCCCAGCCCCTTTACCTGACTAGCCACACTCCCCCCTCCCCCAGCCCCTTTACCTGACTAGCCACCCTCCCCCCAACCCCTTTACCTGACTAGCCACCCTCCCCCCCCCCCAGCCCCGTTACCGGACTAGCCATCCTCTCCCCCCCCCCAGCCCCTTTACCTGACTAGCCATCCTCCCCTCCCCCCCCCAGCCCCTTTACCTGACTAGCCACCCTCCCCCCGCAGCCCCTTGACCTGACTAGCCACCCTCCCCCCAGCCCCTTTACCTGACTAGCCACACTCCCCCCCAGCCCCTTTACCTGACTAGCCATCCTCCCCCCGCAGCCCCTTGACCTGACTAGCCACCCTCCCCCCAGCCCCTTTACCTGACTAGCCACCCTCCCCCCAGCCCCTTTACCTGACTAGCCACCCTCCCCCCAGCCCCTTTACCTGACTAGCCACCCTCCCCCCCAGCCCCTTTACCTGACTAGCCACCCTCCCCCCAGCCCCTTTACCTGACTAGCCATCCTCCCCCCCAGCCCCTTTACCTGACTAGCCACCCTCCCCCCCAGCCCCTTTACCTGACTAGCCATCCTCCCCCCTCCCCCCAGCCCCTTTACCTGACTAGCCACCCTCCCCCCCAGCCCCTTTACCTGACTCGCCACCCTCCCCCCAGCCCCTTTACCTGACTAGCCATCCTCCCCCCCAGCCCCTTTACCTGACTAGCCACCCTCCCCCCCAGCCCCTTTACCTGACTAGCCATCCTCCCCCCCAGCCCCTTTACCTGACTAGCCACACTCCCCTCCAGTCCCTTTACCTGACTAGCCACCCTCCCCCAGCCCCTTTACCTGACTAGCCACCCTCCCCCCCAGCCCCTTTACCTGACTAGCCCCCTCCCCCCAGCCCCTTTACCTGACTAGCCATCCTCCCCCAGCCCCTTTACCTGACTAGCCATCCTCCCCCCAGCCCCTTTACCTGACTAGCCATCCTCTCCCCCAGCCCCTTTACCTGACTAGCCATACTCTCCCCCACACCCTTTACCTGACTAGCCATCCTCCCCCCAGCCCCTTTACCTGACTAGCCATCCTCTCCCCCAGCCCTTTTACCTGACTAGCCACCCTCCCCCCCCCCAGCCCCTTTACCTGACTAGCCATCCTCCCCCCTCCCCCCAGCCCCTTTACCTGACTAGCCACCCTCCACCCCTCCCTCCAGCCCCTTTACCTGACTAGCCACCCTCCCCCCAGCCCCTTTACCTGACTAGCCACCCTCCCCCCCCAGCCTCTTTACCTGACTAGCCATCCTCCCCCCCCAGCACCTTTACCTGACTAGCCACCCTCCCCCCAGCCCCTTTACCTGACTAGCCACCCTCCCCCCCAGCCCCTTTACCTGACTAGCCACCGTCCACCCCAGCCCCTTTACCTGACTAGCCACCCTCCCCCCCAGCCCCTTTACCTGACTAGCCACCCTCCCCCCAGCCCCTTTACCTGACTAGCCACCCTCCCCCCAGCCCCTTTACCTGACTAGCCACCCTTCCCCCGCATCCCCTTTACCTGACTAGCCGCCCTCCCCCCAGCCCCTCTACCTGACTAGCCACCATCCAGCCCCTTTACCTGACTAGCCATCCTCCCTCCAGCCCCTTTACCTGACTAGCCACCCTCCCCCCCAGCCCCTTTACCTGACTAGCCCCCTTCCCCCCTCCCCCCAGCCCCTTTACCTGACTGGCCACCCTTATTCCGCAGTCGAGGCCTTGCCCTGGAGCACATTAAAAATCACCCAAAGGGTTGTGAATCTATGGAATTCCCTGCCCAGCAAAGCAGTTGAGGCACCGTCATTAAATGTTTTCAAGATAAAGATATTTCTTTGAAGAATAAAGGAAACAAGGGCTATGGTGTTCGGGCGGGAAAGTGGAGCTCAGTCCACAAAAAATCAGCCATGATCTGATTGAAAAGGAGACTTCCGGTTGTGACCATGGAGTGAGTGGTCACATACAGGACTGTTCCTGCTTCAAGTCATAGAAAAGGGCTTTTTTCACACAGATCCGGGTGGAATTTTGATGAAAAGGCGCAGGCGAATGTTAGAGGAGTAGTTTACCCCTGGAATGGTATGTCTCCTGATCGCCAGACTTGGCAGAGAACAGTGAGAAATTTGGCTGGAAAGTTGAAACAGTCTGGTGCTGCAGCAACAGCCTCTTCCAGCATGCAGGAGGGGGAGGGGCAAGCTGTCAGGCCCCAGATACAGGAACTGATGACTTTTATCAAGGAGGAATTCCATAAACAGAGGAAAGAAATGTGTGAGGATCAACAAGATCATTTTGGGATTTGTATGGGCAAATAAGATCCCGCAAGTAAAGAGACTGTATCTACAGTGTAGTCCGGGGGAGGGGGGGGGGGGGGGGCTGCCAAATTTTTGCAACTACAATTGGACGGCTAATATAGCCATGATTAGGAAATGGGTATTGGGGGAGGGATCAACATGGGAGCGGTTAGAGGCAGCCTCATGCAAAGGCTCCAGCTTAGGGGCACTCGTAATGGCACCTCTGCCGCTCTCGCCGGCCCGCTACTCCTCAAGTCCGGTGGTAGTGGCGGCATTAAGGATCTGGGGCCAGTGGAGAAGTCACAGGAGGGAGCCTCAGTTTGGACCCCGATACGCAACAATCGCCAATTTGTCCCGGGCAAGATAGATGGAGGGTTTCAAAGCTGGCATTGGGCAGGTATTAAAAGGATGGGGGACTTGTTCATAGACGGGACTTTTCCCAGCTTGAAAGCGCTGGAGCAGAAATTTAATTTGCCCCCTGGAAATGCTTTCAGATACCTTCAGGTATGTGCCTTTATTAAAAAACAGTTGGTGACATTTCCGTTGCTAACCCCATGTAGGATACAAGATAGGGTGGTCTCTGGCACCTGAGTAGGGGAGGGGAAGGTGTCGGACATGTACCAAGAACTACAGGAGGCGGAGGAAGCCCCTGTGGTGGAATTTAAGGGCAAGTGGGAGGAGGAGCTAGGCAGGGAGCTGGATGCGGGCCTGTGGGCGGATGCCCTAAACAGGGTTAATTCCTCTTCATCATGTGCCAGGCTTAGCTTAATCTAGTTTAAGCTGGTCCACCGGGCACATATGACAGCAACGAGAATGAGCAAGCTCTTTGGGGTTGAGGATAAATGTGCGAGGTGTGCGGGAAGCCCTGCAGATCATATCCATATGTTCTGGGCATGTCTGGCTCTTAAAGAATTCTGGCAGGGATTCGCTAAGGCAATGTCCAAGATCCTAGACACGCGGGTGGTGCCGAGTCTAGAGATAGCGATCTTTGGTGTGTCAGACGATCCGGGGGTTCAGGAAGCAAGAGGCCAAGGTCTTGGCCTTTGCTCCCTGGTAGCCCGGAGACGGATTAATGTGGAGGGACTCGAAGCCCCCGAGTGTAGAGACCTGGGTTAGTGACATGGCTGGGTTTCTCAGTCTCGAGAAAATAAAGTTTGCCTTGAGAGGGTCCATGGCGGGGTTCTCTCGGAGGTGGCAGCCGTTCCTCGACTTTCTAGGAGAGCAGTAAAATGTCAGCAGCAATCTGGTGGGGGGGGGGGGGGGGGCATTGCAAAAGCTGTGGCACCCCTAAGAGTACTTTGGAGCGGATGGAGAGGTGTTTGGAGGTGTAGGGGTCACAGATTCGGGAGATTGAAGGAGTGATCTCGGACCACACCTATCTGGAGGCGGAGGTGGGGCTCCTACGAGACCTTTGTAAAATGCTGAGGGCAAAGATGGAGGAGCAGGAGAATGCCTCGAGAAGAGAGAACCTGCGAATAGTGGACCTGCCTGGAGGAGTGGAAGGTATGAGTGCCACAAGGTACGTCTCGAGGATGCTGGCGGGACTGGTGGCAGAAATGGTGCTGGATGAGGCACCTGAAGTGGACCAAGTGCATAGGTCTCTGAGGCAGAGGCTAGAGTTGGGGAGCCACCGCGGGCGGTGATCGTGAGACTCCATAAATTTGTGGAGAAAGAGAAAATTCTACGGTGGGCCAGGGAGAAGCGTAGCTGCGACTGGGAAGGAAATAACGTCCAGATTTATCAGGACATCGGAGCCGAGTTGGCAAAACGGCGGGCCCGTTTCCATAAGGCCAAGGCGGTGCTGTACCGGCAAAATTATGGGTGACGTTCGGAGTGAGTATTATTTTGAGACCCCAGAAGCGGCCAAAGACTTAATTAAGGAGCATAAACTGGGGGAGAACTGAGTGGACAATGCCTGAAAACCGGGGTGCTGGCACTATATAATGATTGGGAGCATGTTTGAAGTGGGTGTAGGGATTGGGGGGATTTTCGCCTGTTTTTGTGGGGGGGGGGGGGGGTTTCTGTTCAATGTGAGATTGTAAGGAGGTGTAGGGCTGAAAGGTTTATGTGGGGATGGATGTTCCATCCCCCCCCTGTTTTATGGGACTGTTTGTGGTTAACATCTGTTTGTTTGCTTTGGAGAAGCTACCTGGAGTTCAGGAGAAGTCCTTGTTTGGGTGGGGGAGGGTACGGCCAGCAGGAGGCCTTTTTCTTTGAGCTGAGGAGTGGGGGGGGGGGGGGGGGGGGGGGGGGCGAAGGGGAAAAGTTGGTTTCTGTGATGCGGCAGGGGTGAGAGATGACATGGTCAAGGGCGAAGAAAGGGGCCATCTGGGATGGGCTAGGTACAGAGTGGAATTAAAGGGGCAGGAGTTTAGTGGGGAAGATGACGGACGGTAGAAGGGATTGGAGACGAAAGCCTCCGGTAAGGTTGGTAACGTGGAACGTTCGGGGACTGAACTGGCCGGTTCAAAGTCGCGGGTGTTCGCGTACCTCAGGAGCTTGAAAGCAGGGCTGTTCTTTTTGCAGGAGACACACCTCCGTGTGAAGGACCAGGTTAGATTAAGGAAGGGGTGGGTTGGGCAGGTTTTTCACTCGGGGTTTGAAATCGAGGGGTGTGGCGATTTTAATGAGCAAGAAAATGGGATTTGTGAGTGCGAAGGAGATGAGGGATCCAGGTGGGAGATATGTGATTGTGAGTGGGGTATTGATAGGGGCACCGGTAGTGTTGGTAAATGTGTATGTCCCAAATTGGGATGATGTGGGTTTTATGAGGGGGTTGCTGGCAGCAATCCCGGATTTGGCCACGTACCAGTTGATCATGGGAGGAGATTTTAACTGTGTCCTGGAGCCAACGGTGGATAGATCGAGCCCCAGGTCGATGGGTCGGGTACGAACAGGGCCGGCTCAAGGCACCGGCAACTCGGGCAGTCGCCCGGGGCGCCATGTGCTAGGGGGCGCCAGAGACTCGGGTCCCACGCCTGCGCAGTTGGGCCGGTGCCAGCCAGCGCATGCGCGGTGGCCGCACGCCCCCAGGGTGGCCGCACTCCCCCAGGGCGGCCCCCCCCCCCTCTGTCCGCCCCCCCCCCCGTTCCGCCCCCTCGGTCCGCCCCCCCGCTCGGTCCGCTCCCCCGCTCCCCCCCCCCCCGGTCTCGGGTCCGACCCCCGCCCCCCCCCCCTCGGGTCCACCCCCGCCCCGCCCCCCCCTCGGGTCCGCCCCCCCCTCGGGTCCGCCCCGCCCCCCCTCCGCCCCGCCCCCCCTCGGGTCCGCCCCCCCTCGGGTCCGCCCCCCCCTCGGGTCCGCCCCGCCCCCCCCTCCGCCCTGCCCCGCCCCCCTCCGCCCCGCCCCCCCTCGGGTCCGCCCCCCCGCTCGGTCCGGTCCCCCCCTCGGTCTGCTCCCCCCCTCGGTCTGCTCCCCCCCCCCCCTCGGGTCCGCTCCCCCCCCCTCGGGTCCGCTCCCCCCCCTCGGGTCCGCTCGCCCCCGCCCCCCTCTTGCCCCCGCCCCGCCCGCCTCGGCCCCGCCCCCCCTCTCGGCCCCCCCCCCTCTCAGCCCCCCCCTCTCGGACCCGCCCCCCTCCAAGGGCGCCGAAGTTCAACTTGCCCGGGGCGCCAGCAACCCTAGGGCCGGCGCTGGGTACGAATGGCAAGGGAGCTGGGAGGGGTTTATGGAGAGGATGGGTGTGGTGGATCCATGGCGCTTTCAGAACCCAGGGGGAAGAGAATATTCCTTCTTTTCACACGTCTATAATGTGTATTCGAGGATTGATTACTTTGTAGTGAGACGGGAGATTTTGGTTGGGATGGAGGGGGCAGAGTATGCGGGGATAGTTATCTCAGACCATGCACCCCACTGGCTGGACATTCGGTTCAGTACAGGATGAAAGCTGAGGCTGGGGTGGAGGTTTGACTCGGGGTTGTTGGCGGATGGAGGTTTTCGTGATAAGATGTGGTTGCCGATTAGGGATTATGTGGAGTTCAATCAGAATGGGGAGGTGTCGGCGGGCATTTTTTGGGAAGTACTGAAGGCAGTGGTCCAGGGAGAAATTATCTCATTTACGGTTCGTGCGAATAAGGAAAGGAGGGCGGAACATGACCGTCGAGTGAGTGAGATAGTGGAGGTGGACAGGGAACATTCGAGGGTGCCCCTGTGGAGGGATTGGCGAGGAGGAAAACGTTGCAGGGGCAATTTGACAGGCTGACAATGGGGAGGGCGATAGGGCAACTGCGTAGGGCAAGAGGGGTGCAATACGAGTATGGGGAGAAAGCAACCCGCATGCTGGGGCACCAACTGCAGAGGCAGGGAAATATTGAAGATCCGGACTGGGGCTGGGGATGTGGTGTCAGAGCCAGGGAAGATAAATGAGGCATTTAGAGAGTATTACCAGGGGCTTTATGAGGCAGACCTAGGAGGAGAGGAGGGGGACATGGGGCGGTTTCTGGACGAGCTGGAATTTCCCCAGGTGGAGGAAGCACAGAGGCAGGCGTTGGAGGAGCACCTCAGGCTGAGGGAGGTGCTGGATAGTATCGGGTATGAAGTCGGGGAAGGCCCCTGGGCCGGATGGGTATCCGGCAGAATTTTATAAGGAATTTAACGCAGACCTGGCACCACATCTGTTGGGGGCGTTTAATGAAGCACTGGAGAAGGGGGAGTTGCTGAAGACGATGAAGCAGGCAGTAATCACACTAATCCCGAAAAAAAGAGAAGGATCCGGTGGAATGTGGGTCGTATAGACCCATATCACTATTGAACACGGATGTGAATGTATTGGCTAAGTTGTTGGTGGGGAGGATGGAGGATTGTGTCCTGGAGGTGGTTGCAGAAGATCAAACAGGCTTCGTGCAGGGCAGGCAGCTCGCGAGTAATATAAGACGGCTGTTGAATGTGGTGATGACTCCGTCGAGAGCTCTGGTACCGGAGGTGGTAGTGTCCATGGAGTGGCGGTATTTGTTCGAAGTTTTGGGAAGGTTTGGGTTTGGGCCGAGATTTGTGGCATGGGTGCAGTTGCTGTATGTGGCGCCAAGGGCGAGGGTGAGGACGAATGATATGATCTCACAAAGCTTTAACTTACACAGGGGTACAAGGCAGGGGTGCCCGCTGTCGCCGCTGCTGTTTGTGTTGGCCATAGAGCCGTTGGCGATGGCTCTCAGGGGGTCGGCAGAGAGGCAGGGGATAATGAGGGGACAGAGGGAGCATCGGGTGTCACTCTATGCCGATGACCTGCTGCTGTATGTTTCGGATCCGTTGGAGAGTATGGGAAGGATTATGGGCCTGTTGGGGAGGTTTGGAGGGTTCTCGGGATACAAGCTGAATGTAGGAAAAGCGAGGTATTCCCGGTGAATGAGCTGGCACAGCGGGCTAATTTAGGGGGGATGCCATTTACGGTAGCGAGGGATAGGTTTAGGTACTTGGGGATTCAGGTAGCGAGGGAATAAACAGGGAATAGACAGTGGAACTTAACAAAGCTGGTGGAGGCAGCCAGGGAGGATCTTAAGAGGTGGGATACACTGCACTTCACGGTGGCGGGAAGGGTCCAAGTGGTGAAAATGAATATTCTGCCGAGGTTCTTGTTTGTCTTTCAGGCTCCCTTACCTTTATACAAAGGCCTTTTTTGGGAAAGTGGACACAATCATCTCTGACTTTGTATGGATGGGGAAGGTGCTGAGGGTGGGGAGGACCCTGCTACAGAGGCAGGGGCAGCAGGGGGGGTTGGCGTTGCCAAACTTGCTTCATTATTATTGGGCGGCAAATGTGGACAAGGTGTGGCAGTGGTGGGAAGGAGAAGGGGTAGAGTGGGTTAGGATGGAGGAGGAATCTTGTAAGGGGTCTAGTTTGAGGGCTATGGTGACGGCAGCATTACCAATGGTTCCGAGTAGGTATTCAGGGAGCCCAGTGGTGCAGTCCACGGTGAAGATATGGAATCAGCTGAGGAGGCATTTTAGGGTGGAAGGGATGTCGGTGCTAATGGCGCTGTGCGAGAATCATGGGTTTGAGCTTGGGGGGGGCGGGGATAGTGTATACAGGAGGTGGAGGGAAGTGGGGCTTTGTATTTGAAGGAAGGGTTCACCAGTCTGGAGGAGCAAAGGGAGAGGGTACAGCTGCCGAGGGGTAGTGAGTTCAGGTATCTACAGGTTAGGGACTTTGCACGAAAGGTCTGGAAGGGGTTCCCTAGATTACCGGTATACACCCTGCTGGAGTGACTGCTGCTTTCGGATGTGGAAGGGGAGGGAAGAATTGGGTATATATATAAGTGGCTGGGGGAGCAGGGAGGCGAGCGGGTGGTGAAGATCAAGGAGAAATGGGAAGTGGAGTTGGGAATGAAGGTCAATTGGGGAGTATGGAGTGAGGCACTGCGAAGGGTAAACGGGACCTCCTCTTGTGCAAGGACGAGCCTGATGCAGTTTAAGGTGGTGCACAGGGTGCATATGACTCGGGCAAGAACGAGTGGGGTCTTTCAGGGGGTAGCAGATGAGTGTGAGAGGTTTGGGCAGGGGCCAGCGAATCATACACACATGTTTTGGGATTGTGAAAAATTCAGAAGATTCCTGGCGGGAATGTTCGCGGTCTTAGCCAGGATAGTGGAGGAGGGAGTGGACCCGGACCCTTTGGTGGCGATATTTGGGGTTTCAGAGAAGCCGGAGCTCATGGAGAGGAGGAAGGCCGATGTCATGGCCTTCGCCTCTCTGATTGCACGGTGACAGATTTTGCTGGAGTGGCGGTCAGCATCGCCACCGGGGGTAGTAGCATGGCTGGTGTCTTGTTATGCTCTAAGTGTGGCATAAGCGGCTTCCTTGTGGTGCACTTGACAAAGGAAGGTTCAGACGTGGAGATAACTTCAACATGTTTATTAAACTATATACACTTCTATTACTCGGGTTCGCCACTACTGCTAATCCTACTATAGCTACCCAGACTGACTACCCAGTCTGCTACAATCCACGTGGTAGGTGTAATGTTGAATCAACCCTGTGTCTGTACTCACTGACTGTCTCCACTGGAAAGAGACAGATCATGTGTGTGGTGTCCTTTATATATGGGTTGGTGTAATGCCCTCCTGTGGTCGTGTCACCTCTGTGTATCGTGACTGCCCATTGGTCGTGTCCTATCTAACTGATCTATTGGTTGAGTGTGTGTGTGTGATGTCTCTGGTGCTCCCTCTAGTGTCTAGCTAGTCTACATGTATTTACATTAACCCCTTGTGAACTTACAGTGATGCACATCACCACAGTTGGGTGAACTGTACGACTTCCTGCAGTTAGCGAAGATAAAGTATGAGTTTCGGGGCTCAGTAGGGGAGTTGAGAAAAGGTGGGGGATGTTTGTGACCGGGGGCGGGGGGGGGGGGGGGGGGGGGGGGGAGGAAAATCTGTACAACCTGTATAGTTGATTGTTGGGAAGACTGTTTCCCGGGGTGTTTATTTGCTGTAACCTACTTTGATACAAGTTTGTAATAAAATGTGTTTTTTTTTAATGATCTCATTGAAAAGCGGAGCAGGCTCAAAGGGCCAGACGGCCTACTCCTGCTCCTAGTTCTTATGTTCTTATCACTGATCTGGTATATAGATACATAGAAGATAGGAGCAGGAGGAGACCTTTCGGCCCTTCGAGCCTGCTCTGCCATTTATCACGATCATGGCTGATCATCCAACTCAATAGCCTAAACCTGCTTTCTCCACATAGCCTTTGATCCCATTCTCCCCGAGTGCTATATCTAGCAGCCTCTCGAATATAGTCAATGTTTTAGGATCTACTACTTCCTGTGGTAATGAATTCCACAGCCTCGCCACTCTTTTGGTGAAGAAATATCTCTTATCTCTGTCCGAAATGGGTTACCCTGAATCCTCAGACTGTGACCCCTGGTTCTGGACCCACACATCATTGGTAACATCTTCCTTGCATCTACCCTGTCTAGTCCTGTTAGAATTTTATAAGTTTATAAGTAAGTGATCCCCCCTCATTCTTCTGAACTCCAGCGAGAACAATCCCAGCCTAGTCAATCTCTCCACATATGTCAGTCCTGCCATCCCTGGAATCAGTCTGGTAAACCTTCGCTGCACTCCCTCGAGAGCAAGAACATCCTTCCTCAGAAAAGGAGACCAAAACTGCACACAATATTCTCAGTGTGGCCTCACCAAGGCCCTGTAGAATTGCAGCAACACATCCCTGCTTCTATACTCCAAACCTCTCGCAATGAAGACCAACATACCATTAGCCTTCTTTACCACCTGCTGCACCTGCATGCTTACCTTCAGCGACTGGTGCACAAGGACACCCAGGTCCTGCTGCACACTCCCCTCTCCCAATTTACAACCGTTCAGGTAGTAACCTGCTTTCCTGTTATTGCTTCCTAAGTGAATAACCTCACACTTATCCAAATTATACTGCATCTGCCATTGATTTGCCCACTCATTAAACCTGTCCAGATCATGCTGGAGGACCCCGGTGGAATTCCATGCTAGTAGATTGAAACCTGCTTCCGCCAGCCCACAGAAAGTGATGTGACGCTGCCTACGAAGCCTGCCGCTGAGTCTGAGTTGTTGTGAGCACTGCACCATGCGAGGGAGGCAAACGAACCTCAAAGTCTTGAGTGAAGTGCAGGTCACCAGGTCCACGTCGCTTATATACTGTGAAACACATTGGTCTAATTGGACTCCCACATGCCCTCTTGATCCAGGATGGGGGATGATCTGGCTAGTAGGCATTCTAACGAGATGGAAATGTATTAAAATTACGTTGCTGACATGCTGCAATGGGAAATGTGGCCCACCACTGAAAGCTGGAGCGGACGATACTGGACTGCTTTTACAATGCCGCTAAACGTGGGTGGCATGGTAGCGCAGTGGTTAGTACTGTTGCTTCACAGCTCTAGGGTCCCAGGCTCGATTCCCGGGTTGAGTCACTGTCTGTGTGGAGTCTGCACATTCTCCCCGTGTCTGCATGGGTTTCCTCCGGGTGCTCCAGTTTCCTCCCACTAGACCTGAAAGACGTGCTGTTAGGTGATTGGACAATCTGAATTCTCCCCATGTACCCGAACAGGCGCTGGAATGTGGCGACTCGGAGCTTTTCACAGTAACTTCATTGCAGTGTTAATGTAAGCCTCAATGCGACAATAAAGATTATTATTAATATTATATTTGGGGGCAGCAGGGTAGCATGGTGGTTAGCATAAATGCTTCACAGCTCCAGGGTCCCAGGTTCGATTCCCGGCTGGGTCACTGTCTGTGTGGAGTCTGCACGTCCTCCCCCTGTGTGCGTGGGTTTCCTCCGGGTGCTCCGGTTTCCTCCCACAGTCCAAAGATGTGCGGGTTAGGTGGATTGGCCATGCTAAATTGCCCGTAGTGTCCTAATAAAAGTAAGGTTAAGGGGGGGTTGTTGGGTTACGGGTATAGGGTGGATACGTGGGTTTGAGTAGGGTGATCATGGCTCGGCACAACATTGAGGGCCGAAGGGCCTGTTCTGTGCTGTACTGTTCTATGTTCTAAACTGATTTTTACGATCTCACAATACGTTCCGTTCCCACCCACCATGATCCTGGGTGTTGAATCTTCAGGCATTAGTGGTGATCGCTGGCCTGATGGGTTATCAGTGTTGATAACTTACGTGAATGGCTGTCTGATTCTCTGGTGCTCCCTCTAGTGTCTAGCTAGTCTACATGTATTTACATTAACCCCTTGTGAACTTACAGTGATGCACATCACCACAGTTGGGTGAACTGTACGACTTCCTGCAGTTAGCGAAGATAAAGTATGAGTTTCGGGGCTCAGTAGGGGAGTTTGAGAAAAGGTGGGGGATGTTTGTGACCGGGGGCGGGGGGGGGGGGGGGGGGGGGGGGGGGGGGGAGGAAAATCTGTACAAACTGTATAGTTGATTGTTGGGAAGACTGTTTCCCGGGGTGTTTATTTGCTGTAACCTACTTTGATACAAGTTTGTAATAAAATGTGTTTTTTTTTAATGATCTCATTGAAAAGCGGAGCAGGCTCAAAGGGCCAGACGGCCTACTCCTGCTCCTAGTTCTTATGTTCTTATCACTGATCTGGTATATAGATACATAGAAGATAGGAGCAGGAGGAGACCTTTCGGCCCTTCGAGCCTGCTCTGCCATTTATCACGATCATGGCTGATCATCCAACTCAATAGCCTAAACCTGCTTTCTCCACATAGCCTTTGATCCCATTCTCCCCGAGTGCTATATCTAGCAGCCTCTCGAATATAGTCAATGTTTTAGGATCTACTACTTCCTGTGGTAATGAATTCCACAGCCTCGCCACTCTTTTGGTGAAGAAATATCTCTTATCTCTGTCCGAAATGGGTTACCCTGAATCCTCAGACTGTGACCCCTGGTTCTGGACCCACACATCATTGGTAACATCTTCCTTGCATCTACCCTGTCTAGTCCTGTTAGAATTTTATAAGTTTATAAGTAAGTGATCCCCCCTCATTCTTCTGAACTCCAGCGAGAACAATCCCAGCCTAGTCAATCTCTCCACATATGTCAGTCCTGCCATCCCTGGAATCAGTCTGGTAAACCTTCGCTGCACTCCCTCGAGAGCAAGAACATCCTTCCTCAGAAAAGGAGACCAAAACTGCACACAATATTCTCAGTGTGGCCTCACCAAGGCCCTGTAGAATTGCAGCAACACATCCCTGCTTCTATACTCCAAACCTCTCGCAATGAAGACCAACATACCATTAGCCTTCTTTACCACCTGCTGCACCTGCATGCTTACCTTCAGCGACTGGTGCACAAGGACACCCAGGTCCTGCTGCACACTCCCCTCTCCCAATTTACAACCGTTCAGGTAGTAACCTGCTTTCCTGTTATTGCTTCCTAAGTGAATAACCTCACACTTATCCAAATTATACTGCATCTGCCATTGATTTGCCCACTCATTAAACCTGTCCAGATCATGCTGGAGGACCCCGGTGGAATTCCATGCTAGTAGATTGAAACCTGCTTCCGCCAGCCCACAGAAAGTGATGTGACGCTGCCTACGAAGCCTGCCGCTGAGTCTGAGTTGTTGTGAGCACTGCACCATGCGAGGGAGGCAAACGAACCTCAAAGTCTTGAGTGAAGTGCAGGTCACCAGGTCCACGTCGCTTATATACTGTGAAACACATTGGTCTAATTGGACTCCCACATGCCCTCTTGATCCAGGATGGGGGATGATCTGGCTAGTAGGCATTCTAACGAGATGGAAATGTATTAAAATTACGTTGCTGACATGCTGCAATGGGAAATGTGGCCCACCACTGAAAGCTGGAGCGGACGATACTGGACTGCTTTTACAATGCCGCTAAACGTGGGTGGCATGGTAGCGCAGTGGTTAGTACTGTTGCTTCACAGCTCTAGGGTCCCAGGCTCGATTCCCGGGTTGAGTCACTGTCTGTGTGGAGTCTGCACATTCTCCCCGTGTCTGCATGGGTTTCCTCCGGGTGCTCCAGTTTCCTCCCACTAGACCTGAAAGACGTGCTGTTAGGTGATTGGACAATCTGAATTCTCCCCATGTACCCGAACAGGCGCTGGAATGTGGCGACTCGGAGCTTTTCACAGTAACTTCATTGCAGTGTTAATGTAAGCCTCAATGCGACAATAAAGATTATTATTAATATTATATTTGGGGGCAGCAGGGTAGCATGGTGGTTAGCATAAATGCTTCACAGCTCCAGGGTCCCAGGTTCGATTCCCGGCTGGGTCACTGTCTGTGTGGAGTCTGCACGTCCTCCCCCTGTGTGCGTGGGTTTCCTCCGGGTGCTCCGGTTTCCTCCCACAGTCCAAAGATGTGCGGGTTAGGTGGATTGGCCATGCTAAATTGCCCGTAGTGTCCTAATAAAAGTAAGGTTAAGGGGGGGTTGTTGGGTTACGGGTATAGGGTGGATACGTGGGTTTGAGTAGGGTGATCATGGCTCGGCACAACATTGAGGGCCGAAGGGCCTGTTCTGTGCTGTACTGTTCTATGTTCTAAACTGATTTTTACGATCTCACAATACGTTCCGTTCCCACCCACCATGATCCTGCCACAGGTAGGCCTGGAAAGTCCTACCCTGGGTGTTGAATCTTCAGGCATTAGTGGTGATCGCTGGCCTGATGGGTTATCAGTGTTGATAGCTTACGTGAATGGCTGTCTGATTCTGTCCTTTTTAGACTTTTCGATCTTGGGCAGCAGAGGTAAAGCAGGCAGTTTAGAATTTTACAATAATCACGGTTCACTTAAAACACACGCTGCAGTATAGAATAGCTTGTCCATAATTCGTGGAGTTATATGGTTTAGTTGAAAGAAGTTATTTCATAAATGCAACGAAACAGACTTTTGAGCATCTGGATATCTTTTAAATTAGTGGGAAAAGTGCATCAGAGGAAATAAATTTTTTTCTTTTGTTTCATGTTCCATGTTCTCAAAAAGGAAAGTGCGCCTTGAAATTAGTTCTCTTACATCACACAGAAATATGCTGCAAATGTACAAGAATTGTCTGACAATACCTTTCTTATATACTGGAAAACGTAGCCCAAAGGTAATAAAACCAATTACACAGACTGCAATTTTTAACACTATCAATGGCCTTCCTTCGGATGTAAAAGCTGTCCATTCTGTGCACGAAAACTCTCAATCTTTTCTGAATTACAATGTCCTATCAGTCATCCTATCTTATGATCCTCAGCGCCATCAATTTTCAAATGGGTTTTCTTTCATCCCTTGTTCCTCATATGTTCAGATTGCGTTTGACGACTGGACCGAAATGGTAGGCGTGAGTTTGTTGGAGAGCGCAAACCTAATCCTCAAACATATGCTGGAAATGTCATTAGAATTAAGCCATGATAAATACTGCACCAAATACTACACAGAGGTGAAAACGTAAGCTGCACCCCAATATCGCAAAATTAGCCACTTTGAACATTTTAACTACATCTTGAGCTTCACTGCTGTGATTTAAAATGTCATCTGAATCCCCAGAGTAAATTACAGTCCCATTAATCTCTGTCAATCCATCTATAATTGGATATAGAGCCAGAATTTAGGAGGAGTGGCAATCACAATTGCCACTCCGCTCCTTTTCACTTACTTATTTGGGAGCTGCACGTTTCTCACCTGACCTTCCGACTGGAGCTGTGAGGAAATGTGCAGTGAACCAGCTCCTGGGATTCCTCTGTGTGGGGCAGCAGTGTCGGGAGAAGTAAAGCCATGCCCATTTCTTTCAAAAAAAATTAATTTAGAGTACCCAATTTTTAATTTTTTTTCCAATTAAGGGGCAATTTAGAGTGGCCAATCCACCTAGCCTGCACATCTTTAGGGTTGTGGGGGTGAAACCCACGCAGACACAGGGAGAATGTGCAAACTCCACACGGACAGTGACCCAGGGCCGGGATTCAAACCCAGGTCCTTAGCACCGTAGGCAGCAATGCTAACCACTTTGTCACCGTGCTGCCCTATGCCCATATTTTTTAGGCACCAACTGCTGTAAAGCAGGTAAATTTAAGGGGCCTAACCACTTTGAGAAGCCAGGGAGAAAGTACGTGTGTAAAGTAAATGGGTAGGCAGAGAGAGTCAGGGGTTTGACGGGTAATTGGGGGTGTCAGGGTAGTTGGGGGAGGGGGATGTAAGAGGGGTCAGAAGTAGAGTTACTCAGGAGTTAGAAGTTGTTATAATCCTTCTAGATTTTCATGGGTACCTATTCTGGTAGTCATAGAGTCATAGATGTTTACAGCATGGAGACAGGCCCTTCAGCCCAGCTGGTCCATGCTGCCCAATTTCTATCACTAAGCTAGTCCCACTTGCCTGCATTTGGCCCATATCCCTCTTTATCCACCCTGCCCATGTAACTATCTAACTGTTTTTAAAAGGAAAAATTGTACCTGCCTCTACCACTGCCTCTGGCAGCCCGTTCCAGATGCTCACCACCCTCTGTGTGAAGAAATTTCCCCTCTGGTCTCTCTTGTATCTCTCTCCTCTCACCTTAAGCCTATGCCCTCTAGTTCTAGACTCCTTCACCTTTGGGAAAAGATGTCAACTATCTACCTCATTGATGCTCCTCATTATTTTATAATCCTCTATAATATCACCCCTGAGCCTCCTACGCTCCAGGGAAAAAAAGTCCCAGCCTATCCAGCCTCTCCTTATAGCTCAGGCCATCAAGTCCTGGTAACATCCTCATAAATCTCTTCTGCAATCTTTCTAGTTTAACAATATCCTTCCTATAGTAGGGTGACCAGAACTGAACACAGTATTCTATGTGTGGTCTTACCAAAGTCTTGTACAACTTCAACAAGACCTCCCAACTCCTGTATTCAATATTCTGACCAATAAAACCGAGCATGCTGAATGC
Organism: Scyliorhinus canicula; assembly: GCF_902713615.1. Classification (NCBI taxonomy): domain Eukaryota; kingdom Metazoa; phylum Chordata; class Chondrichthyes; order Carcharhiniformes; family Scyliorhinidae; genus Scyliorhinus; species Scyliorhinus canicula. Next base: position 294,873,177 of record NC_052146.1, read on the forward strand.
CTTTGTCATCACCCTGTCCACCTGCGACGCCACCTTCAACCTGTATTCAACAGTTTCAACCTATCAACCTGTATTCCTAGATCTCTTTGTTCCGTAATTGTCCCCAACTCCCTACCATTAGGGAGGTCCGATAGTCAGAACCATTGAAAGTCTTCAATTTAAATCAGAGTGTCGGGGGGCTCCTGGCACAGGGTAATTACCCATTGGAGGTTTGAACGACCTGAACAATTCCCGTGCAGTCCTTGCAAAGAGACCAGCGGGGGTGGGTTTACCCTGGGGTACCTCCCAGGTGCAACTCTGTGCCAGCGAGGGATGGAAGTTCCCCCTTATTCCAGTGGTGAACATTCGTGTGATATGGCATCGGGACTGCTGGGGTCCCTGTGGAGTCTCCGCAATCCAGAATATTCAGGCCAAGGTTTTTTTTAAGTGAACCTGATTGATCACATGGCCCCATTATACTACAACAACAATCACATGGCCACATTATACTACAACAATCACATGGCCACATTATACTACAACAATCACATGGCCCCATTATACTACTACAACAATCACATGGCCACATTATACTACAACAATCACATGGACACATTATACTACAACAATCACATGGCCACATTATACTACTACAACAATCACATGGCCACATTATACTGCTACAACAATCACATGGCCACATTATACTACAACAAACACATGGACACATTATACTACAACAATCACATGGCCACATTATACTACAACAACAATCACATGGCCACATTATACTACAACAATCACATGGACACATTATACTACTACAACAATCACATGGCCACGTTATACTACAACAACAATCACATGGCCACATTATACTACAACAATCACATGGCCACATTATACTACTACAACAATCACATGGCCACGTTATACTACAACAACAATCACATGGCCACATTATACTACAACAATCACATGGCCACATTATACTACTACAACAATCACATGGCCACATTATACTACAACAATCACATGGCCACATTATACTACTACAACAATCACATGGCCACATTATACTACAACAATCACATGCCCACATTATACTACAACAATCACATGGCCACATTATACTACAACAATCACATGGCCCCATTATACTACAATGACAATCACATGGCCACATTATACTACAACAATCACATGGCCCCATTATACTACAACAATCACATGGCCACATTATACTACTACAACAATCACATGGCCACATTATACTACTACAACAATCACATGGCCACATAATACTACAACAATCACATGGCCACATTATACTACAACAACAATCACATGGCCACATTATACTACAACAACAATCACATGGCCACATTATACTACAACAACAATCACATGGCCACATTATACTACTACAACAATCACATGGCCACATAATACTACAACAATCACATGGCCACATTATACTACAACAACAATCACATGGCCACGTTATACTACAACAACAATCACATGGCCACATTATACTACTACAACAATCACATGGCCACATTATACTACAACAATCACATGGCCACATTATACTACAACAATCACATGGCCCCATTATACTACAATGACAATCACATGGCCACATTATACTACAACAATCACATGGCCCCATTATACTACAACAATCACATGGCCACATTATACTACTACAACAATCACATGGCCACATTATACTACAACAACAATCACATGGCCACATAATACTACAACAATCACATGGCCACATTATACTACAACAATCACATGGCCACATTATACTACAACAATCACATGGCCACATTATACTACTACAACAATCACATGGCCACATTATACTACTACAACAATCACATGGCCACATAATACTACAACAATCACATGGCCACATTATACTACAACAATCACATGGCCACATTATACTACAACAACAATCACATGGCCACATTATACTACAACAACAATCACATGGCCACATTATACTACAACAATCACATGGACACATTATACTACAACAATCACATGGCCACATTATACTACTACAACAACCACATGGCCACATTATACTACTACAACAATCACATGGCCACATAATACTACAACAATCACATGGCCACATTATACTACAACAATCACATGGCCACATTATACTACAACAACAATCACATGGCCACATTATATTACAACAACAATCACATGGCCACATTATACTACAACAACAATCACATGGCCACTTTATACTACTACAACAATCACATGCCCAGATTATACTACAACAATCACATGGCCACATTATACTACAACAACAATCACATGGCCACATTATACTACAACAACAATCACATGGCCACATTATACTACAACAACAATCACATGGCCACATTATACTACAACAACAATCACATGGCCACATTATACTACAACAACAATCACATGGCCACATTATACTACAACAACAATCACATGGCCACATTATACTACAACAACAATCACATGGCCACATTATACTACAACAACAATCACATGGCCACATTATACTACAACAACAATCACATGGCCACATTATACTACAACAACAATCACATGGCCACATTATACTACAACAACAATCACATGGCCACATTATACTACAACAACATTCACATGGCCACGTTATACTACAACAACAATCACATGGCCACATTATACTACAACAACAATCACATGGCCACATTATACTACAACAACAATCACATGGCCACGTTATACTACAACAACAATCACATGGCCCCATTAAACTACAACAATCACATGGCCACGTTATACTACAACAACAATCACATAGCCACATTATACTACAACAATCACATGGCCACATTATACTACAACAACAATCACATGGCCACATTATACTACAACAATCACATGGCCACATTATACTACAACAACAATCACATGGCCACATTATACTACAACAACAATCACATGGCCACATTATACTACAACAATCACATGGCCACATTATACTACAACAACAATCACATGGCCACGTTATACTACAACAACAATCACATGGCCACATTATACTACAACAATCACATGGCCACATTATACTACAACAACAATCACATGGCCCATTATACTACAACAATCACATGGCCACGTTATACTACAGCAACAATCACATGGCCACATTACACTACAACAATCACATGGCCACATTATACTACAACAACAATCACATGGCCACATTATACTACAACAATCACATGGCCACATTATACTACAACAATCACATGGCCACATTAAACTACAACAATCACATGGCCACATTATACTACAACAACAATCACATGGCCACATTATACTACAACAATCACATGGCCACATTATACTACAACAATCACATGGCCACATTATACTACAACAACAATCACATGGCCACATTATACTACAACAACAAACACATGGCCACATTATACTACAACAATCACATGGCCACATTATACTACAACAATCACATGGCCACATTATACTACAACAACAATCACATGGCCACATTATACTACAACAACAAACACATGGCCACATTATACTACAACAATCACATGGCCACATTATACTACAACAACAATCACATGGCCCATTATACTACAACAATCACATGGCCACATTATACTACAACAACAATCACATGGCCACATTATACTACAACAACAATCACATGGCCACATTATACTACAACAATCACATGGCCACATTATACTACAACAATCACATGGCCACATTAAACTACAACAATCACATGGCCCCATTATACTACAACAATCACATGGCCCCATTATACTACAACAATCACATGGCTCCATTATACTACAACAATCACATGGCCACATTATACTACAACAACAATCACATGGCCACATTATACTACAACAATCACATGGCCCCATTATACTACAACAATCACATGGCCACATTATACTACAATGACAATCACATGGCCACATTATACTACTACAACAATCACATGGCCACATTATACTACAACAATCACATGGACACATTATACTACAACAATCACATGGCCACATTATACTACTACAACAATCACATGGCCACATTATACTACAACAATCACATGGCCACATTATACTACAACAATCACATGGCCACATTATACTACAACAATCACATGGCCCCATTATACTACAATGACAATCACATGGCCACATTATACTACAACAATCACATGGCCCCATTATACTACAACAATCACATGGCCACATTATACTACAACAATCACATGGCTGCATTATACTACAACAACAATCACATGGCCACATTATACTACAACAATCACATGGCCACATTATACTACAACAATCACATGGCCATATTATACTACAACAATCACATGGCCCCATTATACTACAACAATCACATGGCCACATTATACTACAACAATCACATGGCCACATTATACTACTACAACAATCACATGGCCACATTATACTACAACAATCACATGGCCACATTATACTACAACAACAATCACATGGCCACATTATACTACAACAATCACATGGCCACATTATACTACAACAATCACATGGCCATATTATACTACTACAACAATCACATGGCCACATTATACTACTACAACAATCACATGGCCACATAATACTACAACAATCACATGGCCACATTATACTACAACAATCACATGGCCACATTATACTACAACAACAATCACATGGCCACATTATACTACAACAACAATCACATGGCCACATTATACTACAACAACAATCACATGGCCACATTATACTACTACAACAATCACATGCCCAGATTATACTACAACAATCACATGGCCACATTATACTACAACAACAATCACATGGCCACATTATACTACAACAATCACATGGCCACATTATACTACAACAACAATCACATGGCCACATTATACTACAACAACAATCACATGGCCACATTATACTACAACAACAATCACATGGCCACATTATACTACAACAACAATCACATGGCCACATTATACTACAACAACAATCACATGGCCACATTATACTACAACAACAATCACATGGCCACATTATACTACAACAACAATCACATGGCCACGTTATACTACAACAACAATCACATGGCCCCATTAAACTACAACAATCACATGGCCACGTTATACTACAACAACAATCACATAGCCACATTATACTACAACAATCACATGGCCACATTATACTACAACAACAATCACATGGCCACATTAAACTACAACAATCACATGGCCACATTATACTACAACAACAATCACATGGCCACATTATACTACAACAACAATCACATGGCCACATTATACTACAACAATCACATGGCAACATTATACTACAACAACAATCACATGGCCACGTTATACTACAACAACAATCACATGGCCACATTATACTACAACAATCACATGGCCACATTATACTACAACAACAATCACATGGCCCATTATACTACAACAATCACATGGCCACGTTATACTACAACAACAATCACATGGCCCATTATACTACAACAATCACATGGCCACGTTATACTACAACAACAATCACATGGCCACATTATACTACAACAACAATCACATGGCCACGTTATACTACAACAACAATCACATGGCCACATTATACTACAACAATCACATGGCCACATTATACTACAACAACAATCACATGGCCACATTATACTACAACAATCACATGGCAACATTATACTACAACAACAATCACATGGCCACGTTATACTACAACAACAATCACATGGCCACATTATACTACAACAATCACATGGCCACATTATACTACAACAACAATCACATGGCCCATTATACTACAACAATCACATGGCCACGTTATACTACAACAACAATCACATGGCCACATTATACTACAACAACAATCACATGGCCACGTTATACTACAACAACAATCACATGGCCACATTATACTACAACAATCACATGGCCACATTATACTACAACAACAATCACATGGCCACATTATACTACAACAATCACATGGCCACATTATACTACAACAATCACATGGCCACATTATACTACAACAACAATCACATGGCCACATTATACTACAACAACAAACACATGGCCACATTATACTACAACAATCACATGGCCACATTATACTACAACAATCACATGGCCACATTATACTACAACAACAATCACATGGCCACATTATACTACAACAACAAACACATGGCCACATTATACTACAACAATCACATGGCCACATTATACTACAACAACAATCACATGGCCCATTATACTACAACAATCACATGGCCACATTATACTACAACAACAATCACATGGCCACATTATACTACTACAACAATCACATGGCCACATTATACTACAACAACAATCACATGGCCACATTATACTACAACAACAATCACATGGCCACATTATACTACAACAACAATCACATGGCCACATTATACTACAACAATCACATGGCCACATTATACTACAACAATCACATGGCCACATTAAACTACAACAATCACATGGCCCCATTATACTACAACAATCACATGGCCCCATTATACTACAACAATCACATGGCTCCATTATACTACAACAATCACATGGACACATTATACTACAACAATCACATGGCCACATTATACTACTACAACAATCACATGGCCACATTATACTACAACAATCACATGGCCACATTATACTACAACAACAATCACATGGCCACATTATACTACAACAACAATCACATGGCCACATTATACTACAACAACAATCACATGGCCACATTATACTACAACAACAATCACATGGCCACATTATACTACTACAACAATCACATGCCCAGATTATACTACAACAATCACATGGCCACATTATACTACAACAACAATCACATGGCCACATTATACTACAACAATCACATGGCCACATTATACTACAACAACAATCACATGGCCACATTATACTACAACAACAATCACATGGCCACATTATACTACAACAACAATCACATGGCCACATAATACTACAACAACAATCACATGGCCACATTATACTACAACAACAATCACATGGCCACATTATACTACAACAACAATCACATGGCCACGTTATACTACACCAACAATCACATGGCCACATTATACTACAACAACAATCACATGGCCACATTATACTACAACAACAATCACATGGCCACGTTATACTACAACAACAATCACATGGCCCCATTAAACTACAACAATCACATGGCCACGTTATACTACAACAACAATCACATGGCCACATTATACTACAACAACAATCACATGGCCACATTATACTACAACAACAATCACATGGCCACATTAAACTACAACAATCACATGGCCACATTATACTACAACAACAATCACATGGCCCCATTATACTACAACAACAATCACATGGCCACATTATACTACAACAATCACATGGCCACATTATACTACAACAACAATCACATGGCCACATTAAACTACAACAATCACATGGCCACATTATACTACAACAACAATCACATGGCCCCATTATACTACAACAACAATCACATGGCCACATTATACTACAACAATCACATGGCCACATTATACTACAACAACAACCACATGGCCACGTTATACTACAACAACAATCACATGGCCACATTATACTACAACAATCACATGGCCACATTATACTACAACAACAATCACATGGCCACATTATACTACTACAACAATCACATGCCCAGATTATACTACAACAATCACATGGCCACATTATACTACAACAACAATCACATGGCCACATTATACTACAACAATCACATGGCCACATTATACTACAACAACAATCACATGGCCACATTATACTACAACAACAATCACATGGCCACATTATACTACAACAACAATCACATGGCCACATTATACTACAACAACAATCACATGGCCACATTATACTAGAACAACAATCACATGGCCACATTATACTACAACAACAATCACATGGCCACATTATACTAGAACAACAATCACATGGCCACATTATACTACAACAACAATCACATGGCCACATTATACTACAACAACAATCACATGGCCACATTATACTAGAACAACAATCACATGGCCACATTATACTACAACAACAATCACATGGCCACATTATACTAGAACAACAATCACATGGCCACATTATACTACAACAACAATCACATGGCCACATTATACTACAACAACAATCACATGGCCACATTATACTACAACAATCACATGGCCACATTATACTACAACAATCACATGGCCACATTATACTACAACAACAATCACATGGCCACATTATACTACAACAATCACATGGCCACATTATACTACAACAATCACATGGTCACATTATACTACAACAACAATCACATGGCCACGTTATACTACAACAACAATCACATGGCCCCATTAAACTAAAACAATCACATGGCCACGTTATACTACAACAACAATCACATAGCCACATTATACTACAACAATCACATGGCCACATTATACTACAACAACAATCACATGGCCACATTAAACTACAACAATCACATGGCCACATTATACTACAACAACAATCACATGGCCCCATTATACTACAACAACAATCACATGGCCACATTATACTACAACAATCACATGGCCACATTATACTACAACAACAATCACATGGCCACATTATACTACAACAATCACATGGCCACATTATACTACAACAAACACATGGCCACATTATACTACTACAACAATCACATGGCCCCATTATACTACAACAATCACATGGCCACATTATACTACAACAACAATCACATGGCCACATTATACTACAACAACAATCACATGGCCACATTATACTACAACAATCACATGGCCACATTATACTACAACAACAATCACATGGCCACATTATACTACAACAATCACATGGCCACTTTATACTACAACAATCACATGGCCACATTATACTACAACAACAATCACATGGCCACATTATACTACAACAACAAACACATGGCCGCATTATACTACAACAATCACATGGCCACATTATACTACAACAATCACATGGCCACATTATACTACAACAACAATCACATGTCCACATTATACTACAACAACAAACACATGGCCACATTATACTACAATAATCACATGGCCACATTATACTACAACAACAATCACATGGCCCATTATACTACAACAATCACATGGCCACATTATACTACAACAACAATCACATGGCCACATTATACTACAACAATCACATGGCCACATTATACTACAACAACAATCACATGGCCACATTATACTACAACAATCACATGGCCACATTATACTACAACAATCACATGGCCACATTAAACTACAACAATCACATGGCCCCATTATACTACAACAATCACATGGCCCCATTATACTACAACAATCACATGGCTCCATTATACTACAACAATCACATGGCCACATTATACTACAACAATCACATGGCCACATTATACTACAACAATCACATGGCCCCATTATACTACAATGACAATCACATGGCCACATTATACTACAACAATCACATGGACACATTATACTACAACAATCACATGGCCACGTTATACTACAATGACAATCACATGGCCACATTATACTACAACAATCACATGGACACATTATACTACAACAATCACATGGCCACGTTATACTACTACAACAATCACATGGCCACATTATACTACTACAACAATCACATGGCCACATTATACTACAACAATCACATGGCCACATTATACTACAACAATCACATGGCCACATTATACTACAACAACAATCACATGGCCACATTATACTACAACAACAATCACATGGCCACATTATACTACAACAACAATCACATGGCCCCATTATACTACTACAACAATCACATGCCCAGATTATACTACAACAATCACATGGCCACATTATACTACAACAACAATCACATGGCCACATTATACTACAACAATCACATGGCCACATTATACTACAACAACAATCACATGGCCACATTATACTACAACTACAATCACATGGCCACATTATACTACAACAACAATCACATGGCCACATTATACTACAACAACAATCACATGGCCACATTATACTACAACAACAATCACATGGCCACATTATACTACAACAACAATCACATGGCCACATAATACTACAACAACAATCACATGGCCACATTATACTACAACAACAATCACATGGCCACATTATACTACAACAATCACATGGCCACGTTATACTACAACAACAATCACATGGCCACATTATACTACAACAACAATCACATGGCCACATTATACTACAACAACAATCACATGGCCACATTAAACTACAACAATCACATGGCCACATTATACTACAACAACAATCACATGGCCACATTATACTACAACAACAATCACATGGCCACATTATACTACAACAACAATCACATGGCCACATTATACTACAACAATCACATGGCCACATTATACTACAACAACAATCACATGGCCCATTATACTACAACAATCACATGGCCACATTATACTACAACAACAATCACATGGCCACATTATACTACAACAATCACATGGCCACATTATACTACAACAATCACATGGCCACATTAAACTACAACAATCACATGGCCACATTATACTACAACAACAATCACATGGCCACATTATACTACAACAACAATCACATGGCCACATTATACTACAACAATCACATGGCCCCATTATACTACAACAACAATCACATGGCCACATTATACTACAACAACAATCACATGGCCACATTATACTACAACAACAATCACATGGCCACATTATACTACAACAATCACATGGCCCCATTATACTACAACAACAATCACATGGCCACATTATACTACAAAAATCACATGGCCCCATTATACTACAACAACAATCGCATGGCCACATTATACTACAACAATCACATGGCCACATTATACTACAACAACAAACACATGGCCACATTATACTACAACAATCACATGGCCACGTTATACTACAACAACAATCACATGGCCACATTATACTACAACAATCACATGGCCACATTATACTACAACAATCACATGGCCACATTATACTACAACAATCACATGGCCCCATTATACTACAATGACAATCACATGGCCACATTATACTACAACAATCACATGGCCCCATTATACTACAACAATCACATGGCCACATTATACTACTACAACAATCACATGGCCACATTATACTACTACAACAATCACATGGCCACATAATACTACAACAATCACATGGCCACATTATACTACAACAATCACATGGCCACGTTATACTACAACAACAATCACATGGCCACATTATACTACAACAACAATCACATGGCCACATTATACTACAACAATCACATGGCCACATTATACTACAACAACAATCACATGGCCACATTATACTACAACAACAATCACATGGCCACATTATACTACAACAATCACATGGACACATTATACTACAACAATCACATGGCCACATTATACTACAACAACAATCACATGGACACATTATACTACAACAATCACATGGCCACATTATACTACAACAACAATCACATGGCCACATTATACTACAACAACAATCACATGGCCACATTATACTACTACAACAATCACATGCCCAGATTATACTACAACAATCACATGGCCACATTATACTACAACAACAATCACATGGCCACATTATACTACAACAATCACATGGCCACATTATACTACAACAACAATCACATGGCCACATTATACTACAACAACAATCACATGGCCACATTATACTACAACAACAATCACATGGCCACATTATACTACAACAACAATCACATGGCCACATTATACTACAACAACAATCACATGGCCACATTATACTACAACAACAATCACATGGCCACATTATACTACAACAACAATCACATGGCCACATTATACTACAACAACAATCACATGGCCACATTATACTACAACAACAATCACATGGCCACGTTATACTACAACAACAATCACATGGCCACATTATACTACAACAACAATCACATGGCCACATTATACTACAACAACAATCACATGGCCACGTTATACTACAACAACAATCACATGGCCCCATTAAACTACAACAATCACATGGCCACGTTATACTACAACAACAATCACATAGCCACATTATACTACAACAATCACATGGCCACATTATACTACAACAACAATCACATGGCCACATTATACTACAACAATCACATGGCCACATTATACTACAACAACAATCACATGGCCACATTATACTACAACAACAATCACATGGCCACATTATACTACAACAATCACATGGCCACATTATACTACAACAACAATCACATGGCCACGTTATACTACAACAATCACATGGCCACATTATACTACAACAACAATCACATGGCCCCATTATACTACAACAACAATCACATGGCCACATTATACTACAACAATCACATGGCCACATTATACTACAACAACAATCACATGGCCACGTTATACTACAACAACAATCACATGGCCACATTATACTACAACAATCACATGGCCACGTTATACTACAACAACAATCACATGGCCACATTATACTACAACAATCACATGGCCACATTATACTACAACAACAATCACATGGCCACATTATACTACAACAATCACATGGCCCCATTATACTACAACAACAATCACATGGCCCCATTATACTACAACAACAATCACATGGCCACATTATACTACAACAATCACATGGCCACATTATACTACAACAACAATCACATGGCCCCATTATACTACAACAACAATCACATGGCCACATTATACTACAACAATCACATGGCCACATTATACTACAACAACAATCACATGGCCACATTATACTACTACAACAATCACATGGCCACATTATACTACAACAATCACATGGCCACATTAAACTACAACAATCACATGGCCACGTTATACTACTACAACAATCACATGGCCACATTATACTACAACAATCACATGGCCACATTAAACTACAACAATCACATGGCCACATTATACTACAACAACAATCACATGGCCACATTATACTACAACAATCACATGGCCACATTATACTACAACAACAATCACATGGCCACATTATACTACAACAACAAACACATGGCCACATTATACTACAACAATCACATGGCCCCATTATACTACAACAACAATCACATGGCCACATTATACTACAACAATCACATGGCCACATTATACTACAACAACAATCACATGGCCACATTATACTACAATGACAATCACATGGCCACATTATACTACAACAATCACATGGCCACATTATACTACAACAACAATCACATGGCCACATTATACTACAATGACAATCACATGGCCACATTATACTACAACAATCACATGGCCACATTAAACTACAACAATCACATGGCCACGTTATACTACTACAACAATCACATGGCCACATTATACTACAACAATCACATGGCCACATTAAACTACAACAATCACATGGCCACATTATACTACAACAACAATCACATGGCCACATTATACTACAACAATCACATGGCCACATTATACTACAACAACAATCACATGGCCACATTATACTACAACAACAAACACATGGCCACATTATACTACAACAATCACATGGCCCCATTATACTACAACAACAATCACATGGCCACATTATACTACAACAATCACATGGCCACATTATACTACAACAACAATCACATGGCCACATTATACTACAATGACAATCACATGGCCACATTATACTACAACAATCACATGGCCACATTATACTACAACAACAATCACATGGCCACATTATACTACAATGACAATCACATGGCCACATTATACTACAATGACAATCATATGGCCACATTAAACTACAATCACATGGCCACATTATACTACAACAACAATCACATGGCCACATTATACTACAACAACAATCACATGGCCCCATTATACTACAACAACAATCACATGGCCACATTATACTACAACAATCACATGGCCACATTATACTACAACAAACACATGGCCACATTATACTACAACAATCACATGGCCCCATTATACTACAACAACAATCACATGGCCACATTATACTACAACAATCACATGGCCACATTATACTACAACAATCACATGGCCACATTATACTACAACAACAATCACATGGCCACATTATACTACAACAATCACATGGCCACATTATACTACAACAACAATCACATGGCCACATTCTACTACAACAACAATCACATGGCCACATTATACTACAACAACAATCACATGGCCACATTATACTACAACAATCACATGGCCACATTATACTACAATGACAATCACATGGCCACATTATACTACAACAATCACATGGCCACATTATACTACAACAACAATCACATGGCCACATTATACTACAACAACAATCACATGGCCCCATTATACTACAACAACAATCACATGGCCACATTATACTACAACAACAATCACATGGCCACATTCTACTACAACAACAATCACATGGCCACATTATACTACAACAATCACATGGCCACATTATACTACAACAACAATCACATGGCCCATTATACTACAACAATCACATGGCCACATTATACTACAACAACAATCACATGGCCACATTATACTACAACAACAATCACATGGCCACATTATACTACAACAATCACATGGCCACATTATACTACAACAACAATCACATGGCCACATTATACTACAACAACAATCACATGGCCACATTATACTACTACAACAATCACATGGCCACATTATACTACAACAACAATCACATGGCCACATTATACTACAATAATCACATGGCCACATTATACTACAACAACAATCACATGGCCCATTATACTACAACAACAAACACATGGCCACATTATACTACAACAACAAACACATGGCCACATTATACTACAACAATCACATGGCCACATTATACTACAACAATCACATGGCCCCATTATACTACAATGACAATCACATGGCCACATTATACTACAACAATCACATGACCCCATTATACTACAACAACAATCACATGGCCACATTATACTACAATGACAATCACATGGCCACATTATACTACAATGACAATCATATGGCCACATTAAACTACAACAATCACATGGCCACATTATACTACAACAACAATCACATGGCCACATTATACTACAACAACAATCACATGGCCCCATTATACTACAACAACAATCACATGGCCACATTATACTACAACAATCACATGGCCACATTATACTACAACAAACACATGGCCACATTATACTACAACAATCACATGGCCCCATTATACTACAACAACAATCACATGGCCACATTATACTACAACAATCACATGGCCACATTATACTACAACAATCACATGGCCACATTATACTACAACAACAATCACATGGCCACATTATACTACAACAATCACATGGCCACATTATACTACAACAACAATCACATGGCCACATTCTACTACAACAACAATCACATGGCCACATTATACTACAACAACAATCACATGGCCACATTATACTACAACAATCACATGGCCACATTATACTACAATGACAATCACATGGCCACATTATACTACAACAATCACATGGCCACATTATACTACAACAACAATCACATGGCCACATTATACTACAACAACAATCACATGGCCCCATTATACTACAACAACAATCACATGGCCACATTATACTACAACAACAATCACATGGCCACATTCTACTACAACAAC
Organism: Scyliorhinus canicula; assembly: GCF_902713615.1. Lineage (NCBI taxonomy): Eukaryota > Metazoa > Chordata > Chondrichthyes > Carcharhiniformes > Scyliorhinidae > Scyliorhinus > Scyliorhinus canicula. The sequence continues at coordinate 294,889,193 of NC_052146.1, forward strand.
AATCACATGGCCACATTATACTACAACAATCACATGGCCACATTATACTACAACAACAATCACATGGCCCATTATACTACAACAATCACATGGCCACATTATACTACAACAACAATCACATGGCCACATTATACTACAACAACAATCACATGGCCACATTATACTACAACAATCACATGGCCACATTATACTACAACAACAATCACATGGCCACATTATACTACAACAACAATCACATGGCCACATTATACTACTACAACAATCACATGGCCACATTATACTACAACAATCACATGGCCACATTAAACTACAACAATCACATGGCCACATTATACTACAACAACAATCACATGGCCCCATTATACTACAACAACAATCGCATGGCCACATTATACTACAACAATCACATGGCCCCATTATACTACAACAACAATCACATGGCCACATTATACTACAATAATCACATGGCCACATTATACTACAACAACAATCACATGGCCCATTATACTACAACAACAAACACATGGCCACATTATACTACAACAACAAACACATGGCCACATTATACTACAACAATCACATGGCCACATTATACTACAACAATCACATGGCCCCATTATACTACAATGACAATCACATGGCCACATTATACTACAACAATCACATGACCCCATTATACTACAATGACAATCACATGGCCCCATTATACTACAATGACAATCACATGGCCCCATTATACTACAATGACAATCACATGGCCCCATTATACTACAATGACAATCACATGGCCACATTATACTACAACAACAATCACATGGCCCCATTATACTACAATGACAATCACATGGCCACATTATACTACAACAATCACATGACCCCATTATACTACAATGACAATCACATGGCCCCATTATACTACAATGACAATCACATGGCCCCATTATACTACAATGACAATCACATGGCCACATTATACTACAACAACAATCACATGGCCCATTATACTACAACAATCACATGGCCCCATTATACTTCAATGACAATCACATGGCCACATTATTCTACAACAACAATCACATGGCCACATTATACTACAACAATCACATGGCCACATTATACTACAACAACAAACACATGGCCACGTTATACTACAACAACAAACACATGGCCATGTTATACTACAACAACAATCACATGGCCACATTATACTACAACAACAAACACATGGCCACATTATACTACAACAATCACATGGCCACGTTATACTACAACAATCACATGGCCACATTATACTACAACAATCACATGGCCACGTTATACTACAACAATCACATAGCCACATTATACGACATCAATCACATGGCCACATTATACTACAGCATGCCAATAACTCCCAGCCTGTAATGAACTGTTGATGCCAGAAAATGGGTGAATGGCTGAAAGGGGATCAGGTAGCATCCATACACCACTCAGGCCATAAATCACCCATTATAGTGGCTATGATGGCTATGACGTCATCTGAAGCCACAACCCCCCCAACCCATCTAAGAGTAAATTTCTCCCATCTCACCTATAATTGGACCTAGAATGCAGGAGAACTGTTAAGGGGAACAGTACAATACAGTGCCTTTGTGAAGTCAGTTTTACATGGAATCCTCCTTTCATTCTAATCTTTCTCACTCACACGAAAGACCAGGTGCAAGAACATGTATTGCAGACGAGGAGATTGAATATAATTCACCATGCACCGGAAGGGCATATGAACAAAAGAATAAAAATGGTGCAGTGAAACGGGAAATGTGACTGTACTGTACAAAGAAAGGCAGCAGCATGTGTCAGTGAACTTGAATTTCCAGAATCATAGACTATCGAGGAAAATTCAATGAGTTTTAGTTCATATTTAGGTCACAAAGTGAATTGATTCCTTGATTTAATTATCATTTTTTATTTGATGTAAAATAGTTGATGTATTTTAATATGTAGAACCATGTGATCAGCAGAGATATGAAGAGCACTAACATAAATAGGGAAGTTGTTTAGGTCATTAATTCTTCCATTTTTTTATTTACTAACATGACAGGAAATAATTAATCAGTGTTTAAATTTGTCCATTTGGCCTGTAAACCTCTTGCTCACGTGCTAGAACCCATCATTTTGAAGAGAGATTCGTTATACAATTAAATCGTGGGTACACAAAGGCTACATGAATACAGTACAAAGATGTTTTGGATTACAGGGTTAAGGTTCATTTAGAGGATCTGCTGCTCAATCATTAGCAAATAAAGCAACTCTATAAAAACCTGAAATTGCAAAGTCTCACTCGCTTCTCTGAGTGTTGTCACTTTATGGGTGTTATACTGCATGTTTTTATCAATGAATAGGAAATAAGTAAAAGCTATACCTTTTATGTGGCTCATTCAGTTCATCTAGTCTAAAAGAGCACAGCCTACAGCAAGCATGTGACACTCCCACCTATGCTCTCAAGTATAAATAAGCTCGACTGCATCGTAAACTGGTGGGAATGTCTGAATCTGTGATGGATTAAGTCCTGCTGGTGCACCAAGCTAAGCATGCAGAGGTTATCCCGCCCACTGACACTACTTTGATGACTGTCCCTCTAACTTCCAGCTGGAGCCTTGCCAGTTGACAAAATGAAAGGGGTTGACTAGAACGCAAACGTTAGGGGCTCCCAGGAGAGAAATCTCATTAAAAAGATGAAGCCTCAAGTCCGAGATTTTAAAAAAATAAGAGGGAGAATTCATAATATCCAATTCACTTAACAAGCACGTCTTTCAGGAATTGTGGGAGGAAACCGGAGGAAACCCACATGGCATGTTCTGTAGACTGGCCGAAGTGAACAATGAACTACAGAGCATGTAGTTTAAAACAATTTATTAGAGAACAAACTTTGTGCAAAGATAACTAGGATAAACTAACGAATAAAAAACTAACACAAAATAACTCTCGTGGAACTACTGCAAATATATCCATCTCCCAGCACGATCAACTCCCAACTCTCAGATCACATGGTGACGTGATGGGTTTACAATGCCACCTAGTGGTCAGAGACCATGTACAAACTTACATTATGCATATCATCACACCACGCAGACACAGGGAGAACGAACAGACCCCGCACAGACAGTGACCCAAGCGGGAATTCGAACCCGGGACCTGGCGCTGTGAAGCTACAGTGCTAACCACTGTGCCACCGTACCTATCATTGTTTCAGTTGCCACATGGCCATAGAACAGTAGAAACAAATCAAACTTATTAATAATTCACAACAAAATTAAACCATTGTTTGAACTCTCATTTAGTTTTAACAAAAATATTATAATGAGTGCTGAATTTAGAAGTCTGCGTTGGAAAGGTTTCTGGGGTGCTGACAAATATTTTGTGCACATGGTGGCACTATTCAGCAAAATGACTGCTGCTTTACTATTCAATTCTGTGATAGTTTAACATGCTACAATTTCCAACACATTAAAAAGAAAACCTAGTTAAAAAGGTTATACTTTTTAGCACAGATGTTTGATTTGAAATACAAACTAGTTATTTTTGGTAATGTCTATTTCCTTTTGGTTATGGGCTGAATGAGTAGCCCAGAACTTGTGACATTTTAGATTAAAATTCAAGAAACTAAAAGATAGTGGGAGATGGTGGGGCAGTTAAGTACACATTAAACTTGGGAGGGTGCAAACTCCTCTTTACTTTGTTTGGGATATACTTGGGTTTCCTGACATAGCAGAGAGGCAACGTGGTGGAGGCACTTTGAGTTACGTCCTCATCCTGCTAGGTTGCCCCAGGGCCTCCAGACGATAGTTCCAGAGGATACTGGTGGATCCTGCACCTGGGGCAGGTGTAGACTCAGTGAAACATTGCAAAGTGATGTCCAGGGAAGCTGCTGAGAAGGTACCATCAACTAAAATACATCAGCAATCTGTGTGAGATTTTGATGCCACCAGGGAACAATGCAGATGAAGGATGGGCAATTCTCAACCCTGACACCTCACTTTCAGAAACTATTAAAAGTTCATGTCATCCAGGCATTTCAAACCTTTGAACCTTATTCAAGCATATATGGAAGATAAAGGAATGACAAATAATAGTTGGTACACACATCTATTTACATCAAATATGGTAGACCATAAGATATAGGAGCAGAATTAGGCCACTCGACCCATCGAGTCTGCTCCACCATTCAATCATGGCTTATATTTTTCTCATCCCCATTCTCCTGCCATCTCCCCCTAACCCCTGATCCCTTTATTAATCAAGAACCTATCTATCTCTGCCTTATAGACACTCAGTGATTTGAAAATGAAATAATGAAAATCGCTTATTGTCACGAGTAGGCTTCAATGAAGTTACTGTGAAAAGCCCCTAGTCGCCACATTCCGGCGCCTGTCCGGCGAGGCTGGTACGGGAATCGAACCGTGCTGCTGGCCTGCTTGGTCTGCTTTAAAAGCCAGCGATTTAGCCGAGTGAGCTAAAGCAGCCCCATTTGGCCTCCACAGCCTTCTGCGGCAAAGAGTTCCACAGATTCACCACCCTCTGGCTGAAGAAATTCCTCCTTTCTGTTTCAAAGGATCGTCCCTTTAGCCTGAGATTGTGTCCTCTGGTTCTAGTTTTTTTCTACAAATGGAAACATCCTCTCCATGTCCACTCTATACAGTAGAGAAAGTGTTCAGTGGTTAGCAGACAGGAAAGTTTTTAACCATCACAGCCAATTATTTATTTTATTAATTAGTTATCTTAGCACTTTAATAAATCAAACAGCCTTGAAATCAGCAGTGAAAGAATAAAACAATTTATCTAGAACTCACTTCCTTTCTAATAACACTCTCGTCATCATAGGAAGGAACTTATCCAATTGTATATACCCTGTGGGTTCTTCTTCCTCCACCTTTAAGTAGAAATTGCAAAATAGAATTACAATAATAAAACAACTTAAGATACACCAATGTCTAATTTTCATCAGTCTGCCTCTAGAAACGAATGAGTTACAATTACAATATAGCTTTTACGGGCAATATTGAAATTTGTGTTATAAATCAAAGCCAAAAAGATTGCGAGATAACATAATTCGTTTCAAGATAACCTACAGTATATCTGCCAAACGTCAAAATAATGCAAATTGTTGAAACATAATATTAAGTGGATTTGAATTAACACTACATAAGCAGAAAATGTGTGATAGCTGACTGCAAAGGGGCTGAAGTAATAGCTTTTGCACTGTATCTATCATTTGTAGCATCTTCTGTTGCTGTATTGAATTATAATGCCCAGCCTTTAGACAAATAATTTCATATTTACTTTTTTTAAATGAATTTAGAGTACCCAATTATCATTTTCCAATTAAGGGGCAATTTAGTGTGGCCAATCCACCTACCCTGCACATCTTTGGGTTGTGGGGGTGAGACCCACACAGACAAGGGGAGAATGTGGGAGAAGGGGAGGACAGTGACCCGGGGCCGGGATCAAACCCAGGTCCTCAGCGCCGTGAAGCAGCAGTGCTAACCACTGCACCGCCCATTATTTCATCTTTACAACACGAACCAGATAAGATTGTCCCAAAGTAGTCAATTTGTTTTCTGAATCACCAATCTCATGCACAGCTTGCTATGCACATGATTGCACATTTGATCTTTTTAAAGAATGCCTGGTTTGCATTCTTTAAAGTCATTAAACATGGAATTTCATTCCATTAGCATATAGTATGGATATCCTGCTATATGATGCATATTTGGTAATCTGTATAGTAAATAATCACAGGTAGAAAAATGGGTATTACATTATGTTGCACATTATTTTAGCGCTAAACTTACAATGTCCAGTGGGTGCCTCACTCACATCTCTCTATTGTTATTCAAGTCAATTGTAAACTTTCTCAATTTCAAGGGCGCTGTGGCGTAATGGTTAGCACTGCTGCCTCACGGCGCCGAGGACCTGGGTTCAATCTCGGGTCATTGTCTTTGTGGAGTTTGCACATTATCCCCATGTCTGCGTGGATCTCACCCCCACACCCCAAAGATGTGCAGGGTAAGTGGATTGGCAATGCTAAATTGCCCCTTAATTTGAATTTCTTTTAAAAACATTCTCTATTTCAAAGAGTTTAATAGAATTAGATAATTTTCACCAAGTCCCAAATTGGACAGTGAGAATTTCTTAATAATACATCAGGAGGAACATTTTATGGTGCAAAGCTTCCTGATTTACCACATAAACCTGTTACAATATATTTCCCTCTTCTCTATAAAGGTATGTAGTTGGGTCATAAAAAGATATTCATAAACTTTGCACAAGCATTTAGGAACAAATTGATAGTTATAAATATCTCTACCAGAGTGTGCCTTTGCCATTCTTGAAGGATATTCCTATAGGTGATCTTGATGTACCCATAACTAACCTCACTGTTTCTCGATGGAGAGATCTAATGTAATCCAGCTCCATAAATTGATGGGAAAGAGCAAAGCCCATGTTGGATCTAAGTGGGGAAAATGCTAAATTAATATATCTGCCCTGGCTTGATGTGATTTGGAAAAAATGATCAAAGGGGCATGAGGACATCCAAAACATTTGGACATTAAGGCTGCAGTATTAGAAAGTACAAACTCCAATGCAAATTTTGAAAAAAAACTCCAATACATTATTCTCGTTTATCCAGTAGGTAGCTGAGCCACACAGATTACACAACTTCAAAGAACAAAAAACAATACAGCACAGGAACAGGACCTTCGGCCCTCCAAGCCTGCGCCGATCACGAGTCCCATCTAGACCTGTATCCTTCTATACCCAGTCTAATCATGTGCCTATCCAGATAAGTCTTAAAGGTCGCTAACGTATCTGCCTCAACCACCTCACTTGGCAGTGCATTCCTGGCCACCACAACCCTCTGTGTAAAAAACTTTCCCCGCATATCTCCATTGAACCTATCCCCTCACCTTGAACCTGTGCCTCCTTGTACTTTTCAATTCCACCGTGGGAAAAAGTCTCCAACTGTTCACCCTATCTATACCCCTAATAATTTTATAAACTTCTATCAGGTCCGTCTCTCCAGGGAGAACAATCCCAGTTTATTCAATCTCTCCTCATAGCTAATACCCTCCATACCAGGCAACATCCTGGTAAACCTTTTCCGAAATCTCTCCAAAGCCTTCACGTCCTCCTGGGAGTGCGATGACCAGAATTGGACACAGTATTCCAAATGTGGCCGAACCAACATTCTATATAACTGTAACATAATTTTTGAGCTTTTATGCTCGATACCCCGTCCTTCGAAGGCAAGCATGCCATATGCTTTCTTTACCACCATTTCCACCTGTGCTGCCACTTTTAAGCATCTGTGGGCCTGCACGCCAGGATCTCTTTGTGTCTCTATGCTCCTGATGGTTCTGCCATTTATTTTATAGTTCCCAGGTGAATTGGATCTACCAAAATGAATCACCTCGTATTTGGTTGGGTTAAATTCCATCTGCCATGTCTCTGCCCAATTTTACAGCCTATCTATATCCTGTTGTATTCTCTGACACTCTTCATCACTATCCGCAACTCCTGCAATCTTAGTATCATCCGCAAACTTGCTAATCAGACCCGCTACGTTTCCTTCCAAGTCATTTATATATATTACAAAGAGCAGAGGTCCCAGTACTGATCCCTGCGGAACAGTTTTGTATGAGGAAGGGATCCCTCATGAAGGATGAGGGATCCCTGGCAGCACGGTAGCACAAGTGGCTAGCACTGTGGTTTCATAGCGCCAGGGTCCCAGGTTCGATTCCCTGCTGGGTCACTGTCTATTTGGAGAATGCACATTCTTCCCCTGTCTGCGTGGGTTTCCTCTGGGTACTCCGGTTTCCTCCCCAGTCCAAACACGTGCAGGTTAGGTGGATTGGACATGCTAAAATTGCCCTTAGTGACCAAAAAAGGTTAGGAGGGGTTATTGGGTTACGGGGTAGGGTGGAAGTGAGGGCTTAAGTGGGTCGGTGCAGACTCGATGGGCCGAATGGCCTCCTTCTGCACTGTATGTTCTGTGTTAACACCACTAGTTACAGACCTTCATTCGGAAAAACACCCTTCCACTGCTACCCTCTGTCTTCTATGGCCAAGCCAATTCTGAATCGTTCCAGCTAGTTCACCCCTGACCCCATGTGATTTAATATTTTGCACCAGCCATGAGGGACCTTATCAAATGCTTTTGTCACTTCCTCAAAAAACTCAATTAAATTAGTGAGACATGACCTCCCTTATCTCAAACCATGCTGTCTGTTGCTAATAAAACCATTCACTTCCAAATGTGCATATATCCTATCTCTGAGAATCTTTTCTAACAATTTTACTATCACTGACGTCAAACTCACTGGCCTATAATTACCCAAATTATCCTTGCAACCCTTCTTAAATAACGGTGCAACATGAAAATGAATAACGGTGCAACATTAGCTATTCTCCAATCCTATGGGAGCTCACCTTTGGCCAACGAGGAAACAAAGATTTCTGTTAGAGGCCCAGCGATTTAATCTCTTACCTCCCGCAGTAATCTGGGATAGATGCCATCTGGCCCTGGGGGTTTGTCTACCTTAATGCTTTTTAACACACCTAACACTTCCTCCCTGTAATAAAGACCCTTCTAAAGTGTTTACACATCCCTCTGAGACACCACTGATCAACGTGACCTTATCCTTTGTGAATACCGATGCAAAATACTCATTAAGGACCTCACCTACTTCCTCTGATTTTACACATAATTTCCCTCCTTTGTCCTTGATTGGACCTACTCTTTCTCTAGCTACCCTCTTGCTCCTAATGTACGCATAAAATGCCTTGGGATTCTCCTTAATCCTGTCAGCCAAGGAAATTTTGTGACCCCTTTTTGCCCTCCTAACTCCCTGCTTGAGCTCTTTTCTATTTTTCTTGTATTCCTCAAGTGCTTTTTTCCTCAAATGTTTTTGACAAGATTCTCAATTACCCTAATCATCCGTGGTTCCTGAATCCTGCCTTCTCCTTAAAAGACTCCAACATGCCAAATGTGGATTTAACCTCAAACAGCCTCTCCCAAACAACAGCCTCCAAATCCTGCCTAATCTGGTTGTAGCTAGTCTTCCCCCAATTTAGCACCGTAAACCTCGGACAACACTCGTCCTTTTCCATGAGTATCCAAAAGCTTACGGAATTGTGGTCACTGTTCGCCACATAGATCATGGAATTTACAGTGCAGAAGGAGGCCATTTGGCCCAGCGAGTCTGCACCAGCTCCTGGAAAGAGCACCCTACCCAAGGTTAACACCTCCACCCTATCCCCATAACCCAGTAACCCCACCCAACACTAAGGGCAATTTTGGACACTAAGGGCAATTTATCATGTCCAATCCACCTAACTTGCACATCTTTGGACTGTGGGAGGAAACCGGAGCACCCGGAGGAAACCCACACACACACAGGGAGGATGTGCAGACTCCGCACGGACAGTGACCCAAGCCGGAATCGAACCTGGGACCCTGGAGCTGTGAAGCGATTGTGCTATCCACAATGCTACCGTGCTGCCCACTGCACATGTTCTCCCACTGCAAATTTGATGACCTGGCCGGGCTTGTTCCCTAGTACTAGGTCCAATATAGCCCCCGCTCTAGTCTGACTACCCACATATTGTTCCAAAAAATCTTTTTGGACACACTTAACAAATTCCTCACCATCCAGACAACTGGCCTGAAGGGATTTCCAGTCAATATGAGGAAACTTAAAGTCTCCCACTACAACAACCCTATTATTTCTACATCTATCCAGAATCTGCTTACATATCTTCTTCAACTTCCCATGGGCTGTTGGGAGGCCTGTAATACACCCCATCATAGTGACTGCCCCCTTCCTGTTTCTGAGTTCTACCCATAGTGCCTTGTTACTTGATTCTTCCATGGTGTCCTCCCTCTGTACAGTTGTGATATGTTCTTGAACCAATATTGAAATTTCCCTACCTCTTTTATCTTCCCCTCTGTCTTGCCTGAAACACCTATATCCCGGAATATTTAGCTGTCAGTCCTGCCCCTTTTTTAACAAAGTCTCCATTTCAGGAACCAGATCCAAGTTCTGTGTGTGAATCAAGGCTTTAAGTTCATCTGTCTTACCTGTTATACTCCGTGCATTGAAGCAGATGCACTCCAGATCTCCAGGCCCAATGAGTTCGACCTCCCCCAGCCTCGGAGGCGTCAGCCTGACCCTGGTATCATGCTCATCCCCAGTCTCTACACTTGTTGGCTTACTGTATGGATTCCCATCCCCCTGCCAAATTAGTTTAAACCCACCCGAACCATACTGGCAAACCTCCAAGCCAGGATATTGGTCCCCTCCAGTTCAGGTGTAACCCGTCCTTCTTGTACAGGCCCCACCTTCTCTGGAAGGCATCCCAGTGATCCAAGAAAGTGAAGGCCTCCCTCCTGCACCAGTTCTTTGGCCACGTTTTCAACTGCACTATATCCCTATTGCTAGCGCATGGGAAGTAATCCTGAGATTACTACCCTAGAGGTGTTAGCTAACCTAAACGGACTGGGAGTAAGGACGCTAAAAATGCCATTTGAGTTGGGAGGTTTACTTACCTACTTAGACTTAGTTCCTCTACTCCCATGTGGGACAACGGGCAGCAAGACTCTGCCATTGGCCTTGGTCCATCACAATCTTGTTTGCTCCAGCCTAGGTGGGGTCCCGCTCTTGGAGGTTCTCCTTAAAGACACTTCGCCAGGTTTTCTTTGGCCTGTCCTGTCTTCTTCTTCTGTCTGATGGTGTCCATTTAACTGGGGTTGGTATATAATACTTTGCACTGAACGTCAGATTGTTCCTTGCCCTGCTCACATAGGTCACGGATCCGCAGCAGAGGGCATTTTGCTGAATCAGATGCCTTAACAACAGCAAATCTACGCTCAAAAACCTGCAAAACGCCTATGGGCTGTTACTTCATCGCAAACTCTCCATAGATTACTTTTTTTTTATAAATTTAGATTACCCAATTATTTTTTCTATTAAGGGGCAATTTAGCATGGCCAATCCACCTACCCTGCACATCTTTGGGTTGTGGGGGCGAAACCCACGCAGACACGGGAAGAATGTGCAAACTCCACACGGACAGTGACCCAGGACCGGGATCAAACCCGGGTCCTCAGCGCCGTGAGGCGGTTGTGCTTTCTCCATAGATTACTGATAAAAATTACCTAATCTTCCTTATAATTATGTCAAGTAGAATAATTATTATTTCAGGAAAGGCAAGACCTGTGCAGATTGGAACAGGTCAGTGTTGCAGCCCCTGGAACTACTTTCTAACTGTGCAGTCTGGCTTCTTTTAGCTGTCGATAACTCAGAGATAGATGCAGGAAGTCAAACTCCCCAATCTTCCAGCTTTATTGATTTACCTGCATCTTACAGGTAATTCAAGAGAAAGTGGGAAGAGAAGGAACTGGGGCTACTTACTAGGGGAAGGATAACAAGTCTTGGTGTGAGGGGAAGGATTTAAAAAAATCAAATGGCTCATGAGGACCTAACTTCCAGCATAAAAGAAAGTTGCAGTTTTTTAAAGTGGGCTAAAAAGTATTAAACCATTCTTCATGTTTAACTTTTAAACTACCTCTTGTATACTACTCAGTGCCTACAAATCCTAAAGCCAAATTTATAAGTATGGCAATGAAAAATGCTGTGTTTTCCTGGATCGGGTCTGGACATGGAAAGCATCCACATCTATGTCATTATCAATACCTTCCTACCCCTGCCTGTCTAATACAGTAGTCCCCCGTTATACCGTGCTCCGCAATACTCATTTGTTCGCGATATACGGCGGGGGGGGGGGGGGGGGGGGGGGGGGGGGGGGCTTATGGACCCCAACTTACTTGACTCATTTTAAACTCTTTTTGAAACAGCACCTTTTTTAGCCGCGATGATTAGCCGCGATGATTAGACCGATTAGCCGCGATGATTAGCCGCGATGATTAGCCGCGATGATTAGCTGCGATGATTAGTCGCGATGATTAGACCGATTAGCAGCGATGATTAGCAGAGATGATTACCCGCGATGATTAGACCGATTAGCCGCGATGATTAGACCGATTAGCCGCGATGATTAGACCGATTAGCCGCGATGATTGGACCGATTAGCAGCGGTGATTAGCCGCAATGATTAGCAGCGATGATTAGCCGCGATGATTAGACCGATTAGCCGCGATGATTAGCCGCGATGATTAGACCGATTAGCCGCGATGATTAGACCGATTAGCCGCGATGATTAGCCACGATGATTAGACCGATTAGCTGCGATGATTAGACCGATTAGCCACGATGATTAGACCGATTAGCTGCGATGATTAGACCGATTAGCCACGATGATTAGACCGATTAGCCGCGATGATTAGCTGCGATGATTAGCCACGATGATTAGACCGATTAGCCGCGATGATTAGACCGATTCGCCGCGATGATTAGACCGATTAGCCGCGATGATTAGACCGATTAGCCGCGATGATTAGCCACGAGGATTAGACCGATTAGCAGCGATGATTACCCGCGATGATTAGCCGCGATGATTAGCCACGATGATTAGACCGATTTGCCGCGATGATTAGACCAATTAGCCGCGATGATTAGACCGATTAGCCGCGATGATTAGACCGATTAGCCGCGATGATTAGCCGCGATGATTAGCCACGATGATTAGACCGATTAGCAGCGATGAATATCCGCGATTATTAGACCAATTAGCAGCGATGATTAGCCGCGATGATTAGAACGATTAGCTGCGATGATTAGACCGATTAGCCGCGATGATTAGACCGATTAGCAGCGATGATTAGCCGCGATGATTAGACCGATTAGCCGCGATGATTAGCCGCGATGATTAGACCGATTAGCCGCGATGATTAGACCGATTAGCCGCGATGATTAGCCACGATGATTAGACCGATTAGCTGCGATGATTAGACCGATTAGCCACGATGATTAGACCGATTAGCTGCGATGATTAGACCGATTAGCCACGATGATTAGACCGATTAGCCGCGATGATTAGCCGCGATGATTAGCCACGATGATTAGACCGATTAGCCGCGATGATTAGACCGATTAGCCGCGATGATTAGACCGATTAGCCGCGATGATTAGACCGATTAGCCGCGATGATTAGCCACGAGGATTAGACCGATTAGCAGCGATGATTACCCGCGATGATTAGCCGCGATGATTAGCCACGATGATTAGACCGATTTGCCGCGATGATTAGACCAATTAGCCGCGATGATTAGACCGATTAGCCGCGATGATTAGACCGATTAGCCGCGATGATTAGCCGCGATGATTAGCCACGATGATTAGACCGATTAGCTGCGATGATTAGACCGATTAGCCGCGATGATTAGACCGATTAGCCGCGATGATTAGACCAATTAGCCGCGATGATTAGCCGCGATGAATATCCGCGATTATTAGACCAATTAGCAGCGATGATTAGACCGATTAGCCGCGATGATTAGCCGCGATGATTAGCAGCGATGATTAGAACGATTAGCTGCGATGATTAGACCGATTAGCCGCGATGATTAGACCGATTAGCAGCGATGATTAGCCGCGATGATTAGCCGCGATGATTAGAACGATTAGCTGCGATGATTAGACCGATTAGCCGCGATGATTAGACCGATTAGCAGCGATGATTAGCCGCGATGATTAGACCGATTAGCCGCGATGATTAGACCGATTAGCCGCGATGATTAGACCGATTGGCCGCGATGATTAGACCGATTAGCTGCGGTGATTAGACCGATTAGCAGCGATGATTAGCCGCAATGATTAGACCGATTAGCCGCGATGATTAGACCGATTAGCAGCGATGATTACCCGCAATGATTAGACCGATTAGCCGCGATGATTAGACCGATTAGCAGCGATGATTACCCGCAATGATTAGACCGATTAGCAGCGATGATTAGCCGCGATGATTAGAACGATTAGCCGCGATGAGTAGACCGATTAGCAGCGATGGTTAGCTGCGATGATTAGAACGATTAGCAGCGAAGAGTAGCCGCGATGATTAGCCGCGATGATTAGCCGCAATGATTAGACCGATTAGCAGCGATGATTAGCCGCGATGAGTAGCCGCGATGATTAGCCGCGATGATTAGCCGCAATGATTAGACCGATTAGCTGCGATGATTAGAACGATTAGCAGCGATGAATAGCCGCGACCGATTAGCCCGATTACCCAGCCATAAAAGGGATACCTTTTCCAGTGCAGGTATCTTCGAGTTCAGTTACTGTCGTTCAAAATGTTTAAGCGCAAGTCTTACACAGTAAAGCAAAAGATACATTTGATAGACCGGCTTCGAAACGGCGAAACGAAGGCAAAATTATCCAGAGAGACTGGTGTACCAGAGTCAACCCTCCGTGGGTGGGCGAAAGATGAGCCCAATTTAAGAACATATGTTGGGACAGTTTCTCAGAGTAAAGGGCTTACCAGGAAAAAGGCAAGGAACGCTAGTGACATTAACTTGGAGAAGGCTGTGTTCACCTGGTTTGTCCAGGAACAGACTGGTGGCACCCCCCTATCTGGACCTATTATCAGGACTCAGGCTGAGAAGTTCCATCACCAGCTCCACCCAGAGGACAGCAATTTCGTAGCCAGCAAGGGTTGGCTCCATCGGTTCCAGAAAAGACATGGGATAGGTGCAGTTACCATCAGTGGTGAACAGAGATCCGCCGACTCAGGAGCAGCAGCAGCCTTTCCCGACATCCTCAAGAACTACATGGTGCAAGAGGAGCTGACCCCAGAGCAACTCTACAATGCAGATGAGTCAGGGCTCTACTGGAAGATTCTGCCTGACAAGACCCTAGCTGTCAAGGATGATGCCCACAAGACTCTGGGGTACAAGCAAGCCAAGAACAGGCTCACCATCCTGTTTGCCAGCAATGCCACGGGAACACACAAGCTGAAGCCATTGATTGTGGGCAAATTCAAGTCTCCTAGATGCTTTCACCACATCAACATGGAGAACCTACCCATTACCTACCGGAACTCTGGCAAAGCCTGGATGACAGTTTCCTTATTTGAGGAGTGGTTCTTCAAGTTCTTCGTACCCAGTGTCAGGGACCACCTTAGTGCCCGCAACTTACCGCAGAAGGTCACACTCCTACTGGACAACTGCTCAGCCCACCCTCAGGGAGATGTTCTCAAGACCAGGGATGGGCAGATCCAAGTGCTCTATCTCCCAAAGAACACCACCAGCAAGATCCAGCCATGTGATGCTGGCATCATTCAGACCTTCAAGTCTGTGTACAAAAAGGAACTGATCCTGGAAATGATAGACTCTCCTCTCACTGTCCCAGATTACCTGAAAGCCATCACCATCAAGGATGCCTGTTATCTGGCAGGGAAGGCCTGGGGAGCTGTGACGGAGAAGACCATCGCCAACTGCTGGAACAAGGCCCTAGGAGCAGCACTCCCACGACCCCAACATTACCCGGATGAAGAGGACTTCGT
Source organism: Scyliorhinus canicula (assembly GCF_902713615.1). NCBI lineage: Eukaryota > Metazoa > Chordata > Chondrichthyes > Carcharhiniformes > Scyliorhinidae > Scyliorhinus > Scyliorhinus canicula. The sequence goes on from NC_052146.1 coordinate 294,904,694, forward strand.
AGGCTTTACTGAAGCAGAGACCAGGGCAGCTGAGGAGAGGCTAGAGGACCACCTGGATGAGAACCTAACACTCCAGGATTGGGTGAACAGGTGGTCGGCAGCAGAGGACGACATGGCACCCGCAGAAACATTCACAGAGGAGGAGATCATCGACCAGGTCATCCAAGAGGAGGCAGAAGAAGAGGAAGAACCCCAGCCCACAGTGGCAAAGAGCCACTCGGATGCCATCACGCACCTGAAGTGGCTCATAGCATACACAGAGCAACAGGACTTCGACCCCATATACATCCTACACCTGAAGAACCTCCAGAGGCAAGCACAAGTCAAGATGAGGAAGGGGATGTGCCAGAAGAAACTCACAGACTTTTTTAAATGATTTTTAAAAATATGCTTGTAAGTACAATTTTAAGTATATTATTGTATGTATATATTATTGTATATATTTTAATAAATTTAAAACTTGATTTAAGACTTGAACGAACTCTGATGTTTTTTATTTAAAACGCCCTTCCATTCAGCAATGTTCAGTACAGTCAGCGATGTTTCCTCTCGTTCATTCATTTGGATATCCGTCATCTTGGATATCCGCGGCTCGGATACAACGCGGGTGACTGTCTTGGACCCGAACACTCGCGGTATAACGGGGGACTACTGTATCCAGAAATACAGGTTAGGTCCAAAATGGGTAAAATGGCAGGGTTGGGCAGCACTGTGGCCTAGTGGTTAGCACAACCGCCTCACGGCGCTGAGGTCCCAGGTTCGATCCCGGCTCTGGGTCACTGTCCGTGTGGAGTTTGCACGTTCTCCCCGTGTCTGCGTGGGTTTCGCCCCCACAACCCAAAAATGTGCTGAGTATGTGGATTGGCCACGCTAAATTGCCCCTTAATTGGAAAAAATAATTGGGTAATCTTAATTTATAAAAAAAAAAGGCAGGGTTATGGGTCTCCTTGCCCCCCTTTAATCCATGACATTGTCCCGCGTGAGCAGATAGACACCGGACAGCAACACCAAGTAAATTGGCTTTGAGGTGCCTTTGTCCTCTCAAACCTATACATAACAATTTTATATCATTTAGAAATAGCACTAATTAAACTTAGTGTACCTCTGCTAACAGTTCATGAAGTTCTCCTTCACTTGGGCAACAGCCCAAAGATCTAATAATGGTGCCAATTTCCCTGTGGACAGAAGATAAACAGATTAACCATACAATTTACAGATGGATTTCATAAAAGGTGTATGATATACGATCAAATTTATATCATGCATTTAAACAAAGAAGTAACACTGAAATAGCAATATTCTAAATGAGGGGTCAAATTTTACAGCAAAAACTAGGATAGCTATTGTTAAGCATTTTGTAAATTGCCTGGACTTCAAGATTAAGTCGTAATCTAAATATAAGAACTGGATTCTATTTCAAACATACTAGCTGATTTCCTATGGCTTGCTCACAAAGGAGTAAAATTATTTATTTCCATAACTACCCCGCCACTTGTGCTTCACTCTCTTGTTCTGTTTTGTCCACCTGTCCTATTCTTTATCCCACTCTCTCTCGGTATGACTGCCACACACAGGGCAACACGGTGGCACAGTGGTTAGCACTGCTTGCCTCACGGCGCCGAGGTCTCAGGTTCGATTCCGGCTCTGGGTCATTGTCCATGTGGAATTTGCACATTCTCCCCATGTTTGCGTGGGTTTCGCCCCCCAACCTAAAGATGTGCAGGGTAGGTGGATTGGCCACGCTAAATTGCCCCTTAATTGGAAAAAATGAATTGGGTACTCTAAATTTATAAAAGGAAAAAAAAATGACTGCCACACATTTTGTCGTTGTTTTTTAAAATATTTCAAATCAAGGGCCAATTTAGTGCGGCCAATCCACCTAGCCTGCATATCGTTGAGTTGTGAGAGTGAGCCCACGCAGACACGGGGAGAATGTGCAAACTCCACACGGACAGTGACCCAGGGCAGGTATCGAACCCGGGTCCTCGCCGTCTTGTTGTTGTTATATCTGTACCTCTGTACTTTTCTCTGACTCCTGTTTTTTGTGATTTCGCCTATGCTGTTCTCTCTGTCGATATTCCCTTCTCCTGTCTCCTTTATCTTAGATTTACCACCCACATTTTCTTCAGAATCTAAACTGACATGCATGAACGAGAGAAGGTGGTGACTTAGGTTTGGATGGAAGGGATTAGGAGACTGGACTCTGGGCTGGGACAATACATAGCGGTGGGGGCTTATATATGCAGGAAGGAGTAACAGGTTCTGGTCAAGAGGGAGTATGGATTGAGTTAGAAGAGAGGTAGGGAGAATGTGAAACTGGAGCTGGAAGAGGACCTAAGGGGTAGAGGCTTGCAGTGACACCTAAGACTGGGCTCTGGCAACAAAGCTAACCTGGGAGGTAGCAGCTTCCTGAATATAAATGGCATCATGCAGCAGCAACAACATGGAATGCACTGACACTTGGTGGCCAGTTTGATAATTGCTGTCAGCGCAAAGACTGACTCACATGCAGACAATGTAAATGATATGCAATTTCCTTATTATTAAATATCTTGTAATAATGTTGTGAATCTGACAATGATTAGCACATTCTAACTATATGCCAGTAAGGACTAAGTCTGTCACCATGGGCAGGATTGTAGCCTCTGAGGTCAGGACCCCGATATTGGAACCATTTCTGGATCCCAATCATTCCCCGGGGTGGGGGGGGGAGGGAGTGTATGTCATAATATCCATTCATGTATATAATATGATGCAGACAGGCAGTGATTGACACACAGGGTGACCAATGAACACACAACACAGAACAACCAATCACCAGACAGGACACCACCACTATCAAGCCCACAGGGCATTAAGACTCTCCCTCTCTCAGGACCCAGCTACTGAGGCGGTCAGAGTGCACAAGCTAGTGAGCACTAGTACCATGCGGTAGCTAGTAAGTCTGGTCAAGCCAGTAAGAGGTCATCAGTTGGATTAGTAGAGTGTCAAGCCACAGCTGAACATGTACAGCAGTCCATAGTTAAATAAAACAGTGTTGGATCATCTCCTGTGTCAGACATTTGTTTCTAGCTTCCCTGCGTCCAGTTGCAGTCAACGTCGAACCAACCTGCCTAACACATCAGTGTAGACACAGTGTAGTTTGATAGCGGCGGGCTGCCAATTTGTTGGAGGGCGGGGTTGACAGCTAATTAGCAGCAGCGGGTGTGGGATGGAGGCGAAGCATCTAAAGTACAGGGCCGATATAAAGACACCACGCAGCATTATTGTGGCAGCTATTTTGAAGCACAGTGCAGGCTCCAACTGATCAGGAGGAGAGGCAGAGGTCTGACACACAAGGAGAGGCTGCATTTGCTTCAATGATGCGGACCTTGAGGTATAACTGAAGGAAATGAGAGAGAGCAGATGGCGCCCATTTCCAGAAGGCATCAGAAGTCTACCCAGCCAAACAAAGCAGACATGGCTAGAGGTGGCTTGAGGTGGCAGAAGCTGTCAGCAGCAGCAGCAGCAGCATTGTGCAGAGGATTTAGGTTCAGTGATACAAGAGTTTCAATTATCTTCTTCACCCTGGCGAGATGAGTACAACACACCATGATTACAGGCCTCTGCCAGGGCATGCAAACGTCAACAGGCCTCTGATTACAGGCCATGATTACAGGCCTCTGGGCATGCAAACGTCAACAGGCCTCTGATTACAGGCCTCTGGGCATGCAAACGTCAACAGGCCTCTGATTACAGGCCATGATTACAGGCCTCTGGGCATGCAAACGTCAACAGACACACCAGCTAAGCAGCCTGAGGATGCATGGTCCCTCCGAGCATGGAAGAAATATGTACTCAGGGTAATCCCTCAGCAAGGACAGAACCCCAACACTGATAGATGCAGGTTTATGTGGCCTTGGTCAGAGAGGACAGCAGTGGGTGGCACGGTAGCACAGTGGTTAGCACTGTTGCTTCCCAGCACCAGGGATCCAGGTTCAATTCCCGGCTTGGTTCACTGTCTGTGCGGTGTCTGCACGTTCTCCCCGTGTCTGCGTGGGTTTCCTCCGGGTGCTCTGGTTTCCTCCCACAAGTCCTGGAAGACATGCTGTTAGGTGAATTGGACGTTCTGAATTCTCCCTCTGTGTACCCGAACAAGCGCCGGAATGTGGCGACTCGGGGCTTTTCACAGTAACTTCATTGCAGCGTTAACGTAAACCTACTTGTGACAATATAAAGATTATTATAATACCTCTCACTGTTTTGTCATTGCAGGAGAAAGGGACACATAACTCTCGGGAGAATTTGCACTGGAGGAGGCGTACCACAGCTTGTTATTGTGTCTGTCATGGAAGAGGTAGTGATGGAAATTGGCAGAGTGGGCCCAAGACAAAGTGGGGCAAAGAAAAATGTGAAAACCTTGAAGAGAGGGTGAAAAGATCATGAATTATGTGGATCAAAGGGATAGAGTACACTCCTCTCTGTCCAACAGCATGTGAAAGACTCAGTAAGCAGGTGGCTTGTAATGCAGAACAAGGCCAACGAGGTTCAATTCCCGTACCTGAATTGTCCTTGATCCACCATGCAACCCGTGTGCCCTGGCCAAAATTCCAAACTGGCCCTTAATGAGCTGATAACATGTTTGTTAATAAGACCAATGAGCCACAAATTGGGGGAAGGTGAAGGGGGGGGGGGGGGGGGTGGCGGAGGAGTCAGCTCCCACCCTCCCTCATCCTGAGCAGCAGGAATGGCAAAGTCAAACTGCACATCGCCCAGCAGTGCTAATTTTCACACCTGCCCACCTCTGCACACACCCCGTTGAGGCCTAACAATCCTGCACCAAAGGTCTGTGCCTCCAGGTACTGGCAGCTCAATCTGGAGTATGCAGGATCACAAGGAGTCGGCACATTCACAGTGGCCATGCATGTGGCAGCCAGGGACCAAGGAATGCTGCGTGAAGGAACAGAATGGAATAGAAAGCTAGTGATTACTGCAGCAATCAGGTATGGGCCCAGGGAAGGCAATATAGGCTGGGCTGGAAGAGTGCGGAGCATTGTTAAAAACCGTTGTGACAAAGGAGGCAGAGCTGGAGTACAGTATCCCAAAGTTTATTAATAGGGGCATGGAGTGTAAGAGTAAGGATAAACTTGGATAAAACCCTGGTTTCGCTTCAACTGAAATAAAGCATCCCATTCTAGGCATCACATTTTAGAAAAGATATGAAGGCATTACAGAGAGTGCAGAAAAGATTAATGAGAATCAAGGGCGCGATTCTCCCAAACAGGGAGAAATCGTAAGGCTGGCGTCAAAAACGGGCGGGTTTGACGCCAGCCTCCCCCTCCCCGACCGGGAACCGATTCTGGTCCCCGGTCGGGGCTAGCATGCCGCGGCCGTGAACTCCGGCATCGCGGGCTTAACGAATTTCGTTAAGCCCGCTTGCCAGAGTTTGCGACGGCTGACGCGTCACATGACGTCAGCTGCGCATGCGCGGATTGGAAGACTCCAACCCGCGCATGCGCGGATGACGTCATCGCGCATTTGCGCGAAACCCGCGCATGCGCGGGCCGGGATGCCCCTCAGCCGCCCCGCGAATTGATACAGCGGGGCGGCGGAAGGACAAAGAGTGCGCGGGAATCGGACCCGCTGCCCGCGATCGGTGCCCACCGATCGTGGGCCCATGGCACCCTTGGCACGGCCGTGGTACTGTCGTGCCAATCGGTGCCATGGTTGCCAAGATCGGAACTTTACGGCCGTTTTTACGAACGGCCAGACCAGGTGTGTTTGCCGTTCGTAAAAACGGCCGTAAAGGGCTTGGACTTCGGCCCATCGGCCAGCTAAGAATCGCTGCTCGCCGTAAAAAAACGGCGGCAGCGATTCGTGTCGGGAGTCGGGCGTGGGGGGGGGGGATAGCGGGAGGGCGTCAGACTAGCGTGGCCGTAAAAGTGAGTGCGGAGAATTGCGCCCCAAGTTCCTCATCCCTGAAACCAATATTGAAAATAGATTGGAGAAGGCTGAGAGGAGATTTGATGGAGATATTCAAAATCATGAGGGAGCTAGACCGAATAGAGTGGGAAAAATTGTTCGCTAAAGGATCAAGAATAAGAGGGCAGAGATTTAAGGTCATTGGCAAAAGAAGCAATTATGACATGACAGGAGAAGAAACGTATTCACACAGCAAGGGGTTAGGATCTGGAATGTACTCCCAGAGAATGTGGCAGGGGCAAGTTCAATCAAGGCATTCAAAAGGGAATTGAATAGTGTAGACTGAGTGGTCACGTGAAAATGTGATGAAGCTACAAAAGAGGGCACAGCACAAGTGTTGAAGCAGCTGACAAGCTAGTGAATAAACTATTCTTTGTTGAAAGTCCTTGCTGTTAGTGATTCAAGAACCCAACATTTAAATGGTGTCAGGAGTTGACCATATGGCACAAGGGTTTTGCCGCTTCGACCTACTTGTCTTTGATGAAAATGTCACGGATAGTTGGGAAAGGTTTGAGAAGGAGTGACATATTTACTGCGGTGCTGCATTGTCTGACAAGTCAAAAAGGTAGAGGCTTATACTTTATTAAACATAGCAGGTCCCGAGGCCATCGAAAAACGCAAGTCCCGAGGCTGTTTTCCAGGCGGAGAGGAGGAAAAAGAGGAGCCTGAAAATGTCTGGGAATATCTGTCTCCGGGTAAAAACATAATCCTCGATAGATATACGTTCAATTCAACAAACCAACGTGCAGGTGAATCAATACAATTTTATATGGCTACCCTGAAAATATTGGCAAAGAAATGTGCATTTGCAACTCTCACTGATGAATAATTAGGGATCGAATAGTTTGTGGAATTCATAGCGATTTAGTCCTCAAGCTTCTGCTGTGAGTGAAAGATCTAACATTACAGGGCAGCCATTTGTATCTGTATGTTAAACAATCAGAAAAAGAAGCAGAGATTTTGGGTGAGAAACAGAAGTATTCGCAGTATGGGGGCGCTCTGCTCCAACTGCAGCGGCCAGCAACCTCTAAACAGAACAGTTTGTTTTGCATATGGTAAAACATACAACAAATGAGGAATCACTACGCTAAATGCTGCAGATCAAACAACAGCAGCCCTCCTCTGCCATCAACAACATGGCAGCTGGTTGATCCTCTACAGGTAGGAGCATCAGTAAGTTGAATGAATTGGACCTTAGCCAAAGCAGCGAAGCTACAGAGCCTCCAACAACACTCCATTGCGAGAGTTCAACAGCTTCACAGGAAAGAGTGAGATCTTCACCACCCTCAATGTAATTTGCAGTAACCGCAAGGCTAAAAGTAATGATTGACACTGGAGCAAAGTATTTTGTATTATCCAGCCTAATGTTACAGCAACTAAACCCATTTACAGCACCAGATCCAGCACCCAGGCGGACCTCATGGCTCATGGTGGATAAACCATCTGCACCAAAGTGTGGCTACCCTCCACTGCACACAGGAAAATTTTGAGTTTGATATCGCTAACCAGAATGGCCACGACTAAATCTTCGGGACAGCATTACATTGTGGCTCATTCAACATGGTCCAGAAGTGCATGCTCTACAACTCCAAGATCCACAGGTGATAGCATACAAAGACCTCTTCAACTGTGACATCATTGGTCAACTACCAGTTGTATACCGCATGAGACGAGATGATCCGGTACCACCAACGGTCTGTACTCCGAGAAGAGTACCGGTAGCCATGAAGCAGAACGGAATTGATGAACTGTATCAGATGCCAGCACAAGGTGCCATAACTCCTATCGACGAGGCCAAAGAATAGGATTGAGCAATGGTGGTGGCAGTAAAGATAGCAGAGTTAGGATATGTTTTGACTCATACCACTTGAACACGGAGCTGCTGAGACCTCATCACCCTATGAAGAGGTGCTAGCAGACATGCCCAATGCCAAGGTGCTCACCATCCTCAATGTGAAATGTGGGTTTGGCAGGTCCCAATAGATGAGGAATCCTTGAAACTAACCACATTCATATGTCTGGTAGGCAGATATTGTTTTCTTTGTCTGCCCTTTGGGATCTCCACGAGCAGTAAGGTCCTCTAGCAACTCTTTGCAGGCCAACCGTGCTCAATCATTGTTGATGACACCCTGGCTTGGGGTCGTGCTCTGCAAGAACATGATGCACATCTTCATCTTGTACGTGACAGAATCATGACCATACAGTTGAAGTTTAACCCTGCGAAATGCAAATTCAGGGTCAACCAGGTTCCTTATATGGGCCATCTACTCCCAGTCGATGATGTAATGCCCGATCCAGACAAGACAATGGCTGTACGACAGGTGGCTATTCCTGTGGATAAGGATGCCTTTACAGCACCTTCTTGGTGTGATCAATTATCGTTCTAAGTTTATCCCGTATGATATGAGGTCACTGGACCTCTACGCCAACTTCTCCACCAGGGCGTCAAATGGTACTGGCAAGCGCATCACAGCAGTCTCCAACACACTCAAACAAGCTCTCGCAGCCCCACCCGTGCTACAATACTTTGAGGTTCAAGCACCTGTACTCATATCAGCAGCCACCTCCCAACATGGGTTTGGCGCAGTCTTCATCCAGAATGGCAGACCACTAGCTTTTGCTTCAAGGATCCTCACTGACACTGAGACTCATAATGCACAGATCGAAAAGTAGCGTCTTGCTTTAGTGTTCACCTGTCTGAAATTTCATGACTCCATACATGGCCGTCCTGCAACTGTTAAAATAGATTACCAACCACTCGTAACTACTTTTAAAAAGATTCCCCACATTGCATCTACATGGCTGCAACACATAACACTAAAGCTGCAACGTTACAATCTCAGCATTGTCTACCAATGTGGTAAGGAGCTGTACTCGGCTGATGCTCTCTCCAGAGCCTTCTTACTCGCTAAAAGAAGGCGAATCATGAGGAAGACATAGACATTATGGCTATAGCGGTTATCAAGAAGCGTTTTCTCTTCCTTTCAGGTGTTAAGGATCGCAAGCTACAGCAACTTAGTTCCCAATGCCCATCTGGGACCCTCCGCACCTTTCCGCCCTTCTGACCCCATTCATTCTTCAAAACTCAGTCCTTGCCGTGTGTTCACCAAACCCTCTGACCTGCCCCTCTCTGATGCTGAACATTTTGTACTCAGCAAAGGACTCAGTTTCATCCCCAAATGTCCTCGCCTGAATGTTGAACCATCTTCTGTCACCTCCTCTCCATGCTCATTAATGATCTGGAGGAAAGAACTGAAGGCACTGTTGCTAAGTTTACAGACGATACAAAGATCTGTAGCGGGTCAGGGAGTATTGAGGAACCAGGCGGGCTTCAGAAGGATTTGGATAGGCTAGGAGAGTGGGCAAAGAAGTGGCAGATGGAATACAATGTGGAAAAGTGAGAGGTTATGCACTTTGGAAGGAGAAATGGAGGCATAGACAATTTTCTAAATGGGAAGATGCTTAGGAAATCAAAAGCACAAAGGAATGGGAGTCCTTGTTCACAATTCTCTTAAGGTTAATGTGCAGGTTCAATCGGCAGTTAGGAAGGCAAATGGAGGGCAGCACGGTGGCACAGTGGTTAGCACTGCTGCCTCACGGCGCCGAGGTCCCAGGTTCGCTCTGGGCTCTGGGTCACTGTCCTTGTGGAGTTTGCACATTCTCCCCGTGTCTGCGTGGGTTTCGCTCCCACAACCCAAAGATGTGCAGGGTAGGTGGATTGGCCACTCTAAATTACCCCTTAATTGGAAAAAATTAATTAGGTACTCTAAATTTATAAAAAGAAGGAAAGGAAGACAAATACAATGTTAGCATTCATGTTGACAGGGCTGGAATACAAGATGTACTTCTGAGGCTGTATTAGGCTCTGGTCAGACCCCATTTTGAGTATTGTGAGCAATTTTAGGCCCCGTATCTAAGGAAGGATGTGCTAGCTTTGGAAAGGGTCCAGAGGAGGTTCACAAGAATGATCCCTGGAATTAAGAGCTTGTCGTATGAGGTATGGTTGAGGACTCTGGGTCTGTACTCATTGAAGTTTAGAAGGATGAGGGGGGACCTTATTGAAACTTACAGGATACTGCGTGGCCTGGATAGAGTGAACGTGGAGAGAATGTTTCCACTTGTAAGAAAAACTAGAACCAGAGGATACAATCTCAGACTAAAGGGATCATCCTTTAAAACAGATGAGGAGGAATTTCTTCTGCCAGAGGGTGGTGAATCTGTGGAACTCTTTGCCGCAGAAAGCTGTGAAGGCCAAATCATTGAGTGTCTTTAAAACAGAGATAGACAGGTTATTGATTAACATGGGGATCAGGGGTTATGGGGATGAGAAAAATATCAGCCATGATTTAATGGCGGAGCAGACTCGATGGGCTGAGTGGTCTAATTCTGCTCCTATGTCTTGTGGTCTCACTTCTCTGGGCAGGAATCTTTCCCTGATTCAATGGATCCTTTCACCCAACTCAAGTATTCCTCTTCTCTCTGCATCCCACCCTCTGGCCTCCTACTTTCTCTTGATCTTTTCATTGAGAACTGTCAACATGACATTGAGCGTCTCAATTTCATTGCCAATCTCACCCATTCTGACATGTCTTCCTCTGAAATTCCTGCACTCTGTTCACTCAGGTCCAACCGTGACCTTGTGATCAAACCTGTTGACAAGGGTGTTGCTGTTGTTATCTGACATACTGACCTGTACCTCCCAGAGGCTGAATGCCAAATCTCAAACCCAACTGGCTCCTACCTCTCCCTGGACCATGACCCCATGGTCATGCGGGTATTGCGCACAATACTAACAGCTCGCATTGAACCTGGTGCCACGGGTCATATAGGTGTCGCCCCAGGGTGTCCTCTGGCCCTAGCTGACACATCAGCTGTATGGGTGCACTCCACAACCAGTGCCATAATTTTGGCTGGGATAAGTGTGTGTGGAGAGTGTAATGCGTAAGTGCGGCTACAGCTTGTGAACCTCCCGAGTGTCGATCACGGACCCAGCGTATCCCGCAACATTTTTCAGTGAAATTGAGTGTGTTCCATGCGGCACCGTGCTAGTCCCACAACATTAGTGGAATCGGTCCAGGTGAGGCGCCGGTTCTTCTGGCGTAAAAATCCACAGATTCTCAGTTGGCCTCAATACTTAGTCTCAGAAACGGAGAATACAGCTCACGATTTTTAAAATAGAAAGTGTGTCCCATTTAAATTGGTCTTTGTGGATTTGTTCTTGTGCTGACAGCAGTTATCAGTCTGACCACCAAGTGTCAGTGTACTCCAGGGTTGCTGCTGGGAGATGACATTTACATTTATGAACATCATTAGAGCAAGTTTACATGAGAAAATGTTTGCAGTTCAATGGCGAATTCTGCATTCATTATATAAAATGACCGGGCGGAATTCTCCGCTCCCTACGTGGCGTGGGAGAATCGTGGGAGGGCCTCACGACATTTTTTACGCCCCACTGGCGCCCCCAACAATTCTCCCCCCCCACCCCACCCCCCGGCTCGGAAAAATCGCCGCTCGCCGTTTGTCATGGCGAACGGCGATTCTCCGAGCCCGATGGGCCGAGCGGCCGGCCCTTCACACCCGTTTCACCATGGCAGCAACCACACCTGGTCGCTGCATTCGTGAAACGGGCGGCAGATGCCCGTTTGGGGCATCTAGGGGCCCGATTGGGACGGGAGCACCGCGACTGTGCTCGGGAGGGGACGGGCCCACGATCGGTGCCCACTGATCGTCGGGCCAGCGTCCAAAACGGACGCACTCTTTCCCCTCCGCCGCCCGGCAAGATCAAGCCACCACGTCTTGCCGGGCGGCGGTGGAGAAAGACGGCACCGCACATGTGCGGGTTCATGCCGTCTGCGCGCTGATGTCATCCACGCATGCGTGGGTTGGACCCGGCAACCCACGCATGCGCGGATGACCTCACAAATGCGCCGTTTTGCGCGTCATTTCCAGCGCGACGAAGTCGCGGCCGGGAAAGACGGAGGCCCGCTCCTAGCCCCCCAGGTGGGGGTGAATTAGGCGCGGGGAGCAGGCTCCGAGGCCGTCATAAACCTCGGCCGATTTCACGACGGCCATCCCGATTTTTATCTGGAGCGGAGAATACCACCATCTTTCAAAAAAGATATCATTGTTTTTTAAAAAAAATTTTGAGTACCCAATTCATTTTTTCCAATTAAGGGGCAATTTAGCATGGCCAAACCTCGGCGCCGTTAGACAGAAGGGCTAACCCACTGAGCCACCGTGCTGCCCATCTTTGTTTTTTAAAATAAATTTAGAGTACCCAATTCATTTTTTCCAATTAAGGGGCAATTTAGCATGGCAACTACACGCCACATCTTTTGGGTTGTGGGGGAGAAACCCACGCAAACACGGGGAGAATGTGCAAACCCCACACGGACAGTGACCAAGAGCCAGGACCGAACCTGGGACCTCGGCGCCGTGAGGCAGCAATGCTAACCACTGCGCCATCGTGCTGCCCATGGCTCTCATTGATTATATGGAAATGGGGCTTAAGTGGTGATAATTGGTTTCTCGCCACGCTACAGCAAGATCCTGATTTCACCTACGGGAGAGAGCCAGTTGCATTGCAAACTGTTGGGCATCTGGCGCGGTTCTCGTTTTTGGCTATTCATCAGCCTCATTTCGCTTGAGCAAGAGAGTAACGAGGCCAGAGAATCACACCCGCAATGAAGGTCTGCTCACTTGAGACATGGCACCACACTACGTTAGGATTAATAATGCAGCATTTAAACGTTTGCTCCTGCACCGACTGTTGGAAACAAAATAGCCGTAACCACCGAAGTACACCTGATGTTAAGGAAAAGATTAACGTGCAAAATAAACAAGAAAAGTCAAAGATGAGAAATGGTCATTGAGCTCATCAAAGCTTCTAAATTTCCGTTTGAAATATCTCCATGTTTTGTCTTTCGACTTTACCTGGCTGATCATTCCAAACATTGAACTTCTGAAAAGTTAGATAAGATGATTTGGCTGATGAAAGCATTCTGTCACTCCCGCTCAAGCAGTTAATTTCATCCCAGATCTTTTGTTTCTTCTCGCTGCCTAAGAGATTCCGTAAGAATAGGGGCAGCACGGTAGCACAGTGGTTAGCACAGTTGCTTCACAGCTCCGGGGTCCCAGGTTCGTTTCCTGGCTTGGGTCACTGTCTGTGTGGAATCTGCATGTTCTCCTTGTGTCTGCTTGGGTTTCCTCCGGGTGCTCCGGTTTCCTCCCACAGTCCAAAAATGTGCAGGTTAGGTGGATCGGCAATGATAAATCGCCCTTAATATCCAAAAAGTTAGGTGGGGTTACTGGGTTACGGGGATAGGGTGGAGGCGCGGGCTTAAGTAGGGTGCTCTTTCCAAGAGCCAGAGTAGACTCGATGGGCCGAATGGCCTCCTTCTGAACTGTAAATTCTGTGATCTGTGTGATCTGTGAGTAGGCATCTTCAGTCTGCTCTGCCATTAAATAAAATCTTCTCCAATCTCCCACTCCAATTCTACTTTCCCTTCCTATCCCCATGTACCTCAGTTCCATAAATGTCCAAAAATCTATCAATTCAAGAATTGACTCAATGACTGAGCAGCCACAGCCTTACAGGGTAGAATTCTAGCAACTCACAACCTCGGTGAAGAAAGTTCTCCTCAACTTAGTCCTAACTGACCAACCCCTTGACCCAAAACGATTGCCTCTAGTTCTGGACTCTCCCGCAAAGATAAACTATCTGTCAACATCTTCCCTGGTAAGGCCCTTTTGAAATTTTATACATTTCAACGAGATTCCATTTTTACTCATTCCTGAGGATATATGCCCATTCTACTCAATTTTCAAAACACTAGTTGATGTCCTGCAATGTTGTTCAAGTTGTTGGAGGAGAGACAGTTTTATAACACCAATAACACCAATAGCATATATTCCTCTACCTTCATATGGAGCCAACACTAAAGGGTATCTCTTCTTCTATCTGCAACAAGTGTCTCATTCCCCTTTTCATAGCAAACAAAAGATAAACATCCCTATTTTCCTAGCATACAAAAGGCACATTTGCAAGCATTATCCTGTGTCCTGTGAGGTATCCAAGTTGCCCACTATACACCCACTGTTCTCAATGATTAATAACTGTTTGTTCTACTAGTCAGCCAGTTTTTGCACATGCATTGCACACACAGCCTGTGAATCATTCAGGTCTCGTAATGGTCCATATGCGCGTTGATATTGGCAGTATGTCATTCCCGTGACGCTTATTGCCTTGGTAACTGTTGTTGTTCTATTGCAGTTGTTGGAGACACATGAACCTCTGGAACCTCTGTACTCAATAAAGCTGATGAGCTCACTTGTCCCTGACCAGCTGATTGGAGTGATGGAGCTACTTTGCTAGTTGAGCTCAGATGTCTACGGTTACACATGCACATCTGGTTGAATTTTTCATTTCCCACTTTGAGTTGCTTGGTATGGAATTGTGTCGTTGCTTCCTCTTAGCACCTTTGTGTCATCTCTGAAAATATTTTGTTCTGATCTCACATAGCTTGGTTAATTGAAGAGAGTTTATTGCACATTTTCAATGGTATATACCCAGCTGGAATCTTGTCCTTCAAATCTACCAGTTCAGCTTTGGTGCATAAATTTTCCTGTTGAACTGTTGACATATAAATTTTGCTTGTGCATTTCCTTACACTGTCGTGGTTGGCAACCATCTTGTGGTTTACTTGCATATTGTCCCCATGCTCTGGAAACTTTTGTTTTCCTTTCTCTGTTGGCACATTTAGGGTTATCAATCCAAACTTTCAACTTGCTTCAGCTGAGATGAGTGGTCATTGCATCCCATTTATAATCTGGAATTCCAGATCATCCTTCTTGCCACTGCATTGTGTTGTCAGGCTGCTGATAGCTCTCCAATACCCACCTTGTTTTGCTTTTCTCTCTGCAAACACTTGTGTATGATATGATTCTGTTTCTTGCAGTTAAAACATGGCTTTAATTACTGAAGTCAGGTACTGTCCAATGGCCCTTGCCACATGATTTGCTCAAGATAGAATATCAGCTCCAAAGGCTCATGGATCCCCTATCCCATGTCTGGGTCTTGTTCTCCCTCAGCATCAGTGTCAAGAAAACTGTAGTTATTGAAAAGGTCTCCACCTGTATTTGGACTCCACCTGTATTTGGACTCAACAACACAGCACTGGAGGCAGACAACAAATTCTGCTACATTGGTTCTATGGCAACAGATAACCTGTCTCTTGACAAAGAGCTCAGCACATGTATTCGGAAGACAGCCATCAACTGACTAACAAAGTGGGCATGGAAAAACACAAACTGACTTGCAGGATCAAGATGGTATTCATAATGCCTGTATCCTCAGCATGTTGCTGTATGGCAGCAAAGCCTGTACAACATACACACCTTGCCAAAAATAAAGCTCAATAACTTCAATTTCTGGTACTGTGAAGCACCCTTGGCATCAAGTGGAAAGACAATTCGCCAATGAAGCAGTCCTTTCAAGGGCAAACATGCCAAGCACTAATCAAGCAAAGAAGGCTTTGCTGGTTTGGGCATGTGCACAGAATGAATGATGACCGCATCCCCACAGATGTGCTATGCGAGGAGTAGTCCCTGTCAAGCGATCAGCACGGCGCCCAATGCTCCAATGCATGCTTGCTGTCAAATGAGACACAAAAGTCCCAAATATTGGGGAGAGTTGTAGAACAAAGAGGTCTAGGAGTACAGGTTCATAGCTCCTTGAAAGTGGAGTCCCAGAGGGCAGCACGGTGGCGCAGTGGTTAGCACTGCTGTCTCACGGCACTGAGGACCCAGGTTCGATCCCAGCCCTGGGTCACTGTCCATGTGGAGTTTGTACATTCTCCCCGTGTTTGCGCGGTTTCACCCCCACAACCTAAAGATGTGCAGGGTAGGTGAATTGGCCGCACTAAATTTCCCCTTAAATGGAAAAAATGAATGGGGTACTCTAAATTTTTTTTTAAGAAAGTGGAGTCACAGGTGGACAGAGTAGTGAAGAAGGCATTCAGCATGCTTGTTGGCTTCATTGGTCAGAACATTGAATACAGGAGTTGGGACGTCTTGTTAAAGTTGTACAATACATTAGTAAGGCCACACTTGGAATACTGTATACAGTTCTCGTCATCCTATTATATAAAGGATATTATTAAACTAGAAAGAGTGCAGAAAATATTTACTAGAATGCTACCGGGACTTGATGGTTTGAGTTATAAGAGAGGCTGGATAGGCTGGGACTTTTTTTCCTGGATCGTAGGTGGCTTAACATAGAACATAGAACATTACAGCGCAGTACGGGCCCTTCGGCCCTCGATGTTGCGCCTGGCTTAGGGGTGATATTATAGAGGTCTATAAAATAATGAGGGGCATAGATAAAGTAGATAGTCAACATCTTTTCCCAAAAGGTAGGGGAGTCTAAAACTAGAGGACATAGGTTTAAGATGAGAGGGGAGAGTTACAAAAGGGTCCAGAGGGGAAATATTTTCACACAGAGGGTGGTGAGTGCCTGGAACAAGCTGCCAGAGGCAGTAGCAGAGTCGGGTACAATTTTGTCTTTTAAAAAGCATTTAGACAGTTATATGGGTATAGAGGGATATTGGCCAAATGCAGCCAATTGGGACTAGCTTAGTAGTTAAAAACTGAACGGCATGGACAAGTTGGGCCAAAGGGCCTATTTCCATGCTGTAAACCTCTTTCATTCAAGACAAGAGGGAAACTCTAGCTGATGACCAATGAAAATGGCAACACCAGCTGTGGGCAGGATTTCACTGCCACAATGACATGTGGTTTCAGAATCTCCAAAGCAGATGCCAACCCAGCAAACAAGGCATCAGCAGAGATCATCTCGCAAGAGTCAATTCCCTGTGGGGAATTTGTGGCAGACTTTGCCTTTCCAGAATTGGCTTCTTCAGCCATGAGAAGTGCAGCAGATGATCTAATTGGCCTCACCAATTTCTGAGGCTGTACTCCCACCATCTCTCACAGATGGAAGGATGCCAATCACAACTTAGCACGGTCTTTCTCACACTTTCCCCATTCTACAGATGTTCCTAAGTAAGTTTTCCCTTCACAACTAGGACCCTTTTCCAATTAACATCTCCTTTTTCAACAAGACCTCCAGTGGGAGACCAGTGAAAGCCACCAAAAACCAGCAAGCACTTGGGACGTCCAGCCTGCCTTGCAATGGGTGAACATCCATCCACTTCTTACAAGGAACATATTGTCAGGGAAGGCGATGGACAGGGGAGAGGGTCGGTAGGGCAGCACAACTGGCAGCCAGGACTATCTATAACCATAGCAACTTGCTCCCTGTAATTGCTACTGAAGAATTCTTGCAACACAGCACGAACAAGGGCACTTGCTCGACACAGTTGGTGCATGGATGCTGTAAACCACCTAGTCATTTAAAAGAACACCTTCCATGAAAACAAATTCATACAAAGAAGCTTGCACAGACTGCCAATGCATTCGCTTCATAAAACCGAAACTCATTTGAAAAGATATTAATAGCAAATGCTCCAATCAGGGAATAAGTAATAGGACACCCTGGGTTTGAAATAATTCAAATATATTTTGTATACTGTTAATATTCCAGCTTCCTGAGCCACACTATATGTGATGAGAACATGTCTAACTAGACGGCACCAAGCATTTTAGCTTATGGACTCAATTCTGCACAAGAAAATGATTAACCCTAACATTCCACCACAAAATTATCTGCCATGCCACCATTATTTTCATAGCTATGAAAGTTACAGCTTTCTCCTCAAAACCAAGAATTGCTGCTCAAGATGCCAGCGAACCGGGTTTGATTCAGACCTTGGGTTACTGTCTGTGTGGAGTTTGCAGTTTCTCCCCGTGTCTGCATAGGTTTCCTTCAGGAGCTCCGGTTTCCTCCCACAGTCCAAAGATGTGCAAGTTAGGTGGATTGGCCATGCTAAATTGCCCGTTGGTGTCCAACGGTTAGGTGGGGTTATGGGGATAGGGCAGAGGCGTGGGTCTAGGTAGGGTGCTCTTTTGGAGGGTCGGTGCAGACTCGATGGGCTTAATGGCCTCCTTCTGCACTTGTAGGGATTCTATGATTGTATGAATTGTTGTTCTAGGTTACTGACTCACTGACCTGACATCCACAGTGTTGTTTGACTCATGATCAAAAACGGCGAATGCCTCTTTGATGTTCTTCTGAAGTTCTGCTATTAAAGCCTCTGTAGTAAATGAAAATGTGACAATTTCAGTATTTCTGGCTGATATGCTGCAATGCGATGTCGTAACAATAACTTGCATTTAACATCCAAAGTGGGTAATATTGCCAAGTTGCAAATAGATGCTTCTAGCCATCAGTTCAGCTCATGGTCAAAAGGGCACCAAGTTTTCATACCATTGATTTCAATCTGAATGCGCAGTTGGACACGGTATTGGATGACAGTGATGGCAGTGGGAAGATTCACCACTGCAGCAGATTCTCTGCATACAACTGAAGAGGAAAAAGTGCCCCAAGTCGTAGCAGGTCCCACTGACTGGACAAAACAGAAGAGTTGCAGCAGGAGTATAGTGTGGTCGGGCATGTCAAAGGCTACAGAGTGGTTGCTTCTCTCTCCACATATGATTCCTGACCTGAGCATTTCCAGCATTTTCTGAATCTGTCATATTTCCAACATTCACAGTATTTTGCCCCATTGGATTCCAAGAGCTGGCTGCGAGCACTTTAGGGAAGTGGAGACTGTTGGCTGATTTGATGGAGCTTTGAAACTAACAGCAGTTTGTCTTCATGACTTCATGTGGACAACTTATTTCAATTGTAGAGGTTAGGGAGGACCAACCGTCATATTTACAAGTTGTGCAAGGGCAGATCTACAGATTCAATCATCATTAAGTGGATTGGCGATGTTAAATTACTGCCATTAGGTGGTGTTACTGGGTTAAGGGAATAGGGTGGCGTTGCTCTTTCCAAGGGCCGGTGCAGACTCGATGGGCCGAATGGCCTCATTCTGCACTGTAAATTCCATGATTCTATGAGGGTAGAGATGTTGGCTCAAACATACGGTAGCTTTAGTTGTCTCTTTTTTTAAGCTGAGAAAAAGTAATTCACAACTTGATGTTGGATGACCAAGGAGACAATTGCACAAGCACAGTGATAGTCAAGGCATTAAGGGTGGTGGCAGAGGTAAAACTGTTTGTTATCCACAAACGTGTGAAAGCTAACCCAACACCTATTCTTGTAGCCGCTGTACTTATATCAGAGTCATAGAAGTTCATTCAACCTGTCATGTACAAGCCATCTCTATCCCATTTCCCCACCTGCTCCCCATGGCTCTGAAAATATCTTTTTTCTCTTCAGATACTTATCCAATTGTCTTTTGAAAGCCTGATTGAATCTGCCTCCAGCACAGTGTTAGGCAGATGAGTGGTTTAATTAGTCCAGTTACATTTCTAGTCAATGCCGATTCCAAGTATGTTGATGGTGGGGGACTGTGTCAAGGAAAAGTGGTTAGATTCTTTCTTGTTGGAGATGTCTGGCACTTCTGTGGCACAAATATTATTTGCCACTTCCTTGCCCAAACCTGCATGTTGTCCAGGTCTTGCTGTATGCAGGTACAAATCGCTCCATTTTCTAAGGAGTTGCAAATGGAAGTGAACAATCATCAGTGAACATTCTGACTTATGATGGAAAGTAATTGAAGTAGCAGCTAAAGATGGTTGGGCTTCAGATACTGCACTGGGGATGATGCCCATGTTTGCCTATTTAGAGATTAATGTCCAGTTTTAGTCCTCACATATGGCGGAGGGTATCAAAACTAATTAGGATGATCATGAAGAGGTGAGATGTTTCTCAATAGACAAACACAGAGAGCTCAGGACTTATTTTTTAAAAACATTGATTCTATTCAGTTGAATAGGTTTTTGAGATGAATGGGATTGGGAAACTAGAAACCAGGAGGATAAAATATCTTTGTAAATCATTAACTTAGATACTAGTAAGTATTTATATTTGCAGCTAGCTCTGCCCACCTCCATGACAGCAGTCGCAAAACTGATTTTGCCATTCTCTCATGATCACACACCCCCTGCAAAATGAATTCAAGTTAAAAGTGTGTAGAATGCACAGCTTCTGTCTGCTCAGCCCATCCAAAGGCAGAATAATTTTTTTTTGTTTTTTTTTAAATTTAGATTACCCAATTATTTTTTCCAATTAAGGGGCAATTTAGCGTGTCCAATCCACCTACTCTGCACATTTTTTTTGGGTTGTGGGGGCGAAACCCACGCAGACACGGGGAGAATGTGCAAACTCCACACGGACAGTGACCCAGAGCCGGGATCGAACCTGGGACCTCAGCGCCGTGAGGCGGTTGTGCTAACCACTAGGCCACCGTGCTGCCCTCAAAGGCAGAATAATGTTGGGGTGCGAATACTACTCCTTTTTGATTTGACTTTATATTATTTGATTTTATTAACAGTATTAGGTGCCAATACTGTTCTGGCATTTTCCGTAATTCTACACTTTACATTGAACATCATTGAATTAAACAATTGTGCAATGGTTTTGATGCAAGGTTAGAAATCCCCACGTGGGTAAATAGCTTTCCATTGCTTTGGGAATGACAGAACACTCTTCTTAAGTTTCATGCTTCTGATTATAGTTCAGGAAAGTCATTGAAGATGAATTACATACTACCAGTGATTAGACCTGGTGGCGCTGTGGGTAGCATCCCTGCCTCTGAGCTAGAAGCTATGGGTTCCAATCCCACCCCAAGACTTGATGATCAAGGAAGGTGGGTTCATAACACGGTCATCAGGTTGAGAATCAAAATCATTCCAACATGCCAATGGTAGGTGGTAAAGAGACTCCTGGTCAGCAATGCTTGATGCAGAGTGGCGCCCCTCAGGCTATAAGCCTCTGGTAACAGGCTAGCAAGCTGGTCGAGGAAAAATCTCTCAAAGGGAATGCCTTGTGCACTAGATGCGGGAAGAGCAACAAGAAACAAGAAACCAGTGATGTAGGAAGTTTGGAAAAGGTGGAGGGAGTGGTTCTGTTAATTAATGATGGAATTAACGCATTAGAGAGGGATGACCGAAGTTCAGGCAGCCAGAATGTAGACGGAGGAAAAAGGATGAGCTAAATGGAGCTTGTCAGAAAAGTACAATGATAATCATGGGGGATTTTAATCTTCAGTCAGTCTGGAAAATCAGATGGGAAAAGGTAAGATGAGCCGTTTATTGAATGTTTTCAGGACAGTTTCTAATCACAGAACGTCCTGAAGCCAACCAGAGAGCCAACTAAATTGCCTTTAGTGTCCAAAAAGGTTAGGAGGAGTTATTGGGTTACGGGGATAGGGTGGAAGTGAGGGCTTAAGGGGTCAGTGCAGACCCAATGGGCCGAATGGCCTCCTTCTGCACAGTGTGTTCTATGTAATTCTATGAAACCTTGGATAGCAGTGATCATAATGTACTAGAATTTTACATTCAGTTTGAGGGAGAAAGGAGTGGGTCGGAGACTACTATTTGAAACTTAAATCTGGGCAATTATGAAGGCATGAAAGCAGAGCTGGCTAAGGTGAACTGACAAATGAGGTGAAGGGATGTTTCCATAGAGATGCAGCTGCCGGTTTTTAAAGGGATATTTGAGAATAGATACATCCCAATGAGAAAGAAAATATCCACGGGGAGAACCCACCATCCTTGGTTAACTAAAAAAATTAAAGACAGTGGGGGGAGATCTTCTGGCTCTTCACGCCGTTGGGATCTTCTGCTCCTGCCGACGGAGGACCCCCGCCACGGGTTTCCCGGCAGCATGGGATGGAATCAATGGGGGATCCCATCTGATAGTGGTGGGACCAGAAGCTCCCTCCACTGGCCAACGTAGGGCTGCCTCCCACCGCCCAGAAACACGCCACGGGGA
This sequence comes from Scyliorhinus canicula, assembly GCF_902713615.1. NCBI lineage: Eukaryota > Metazoa > Chordata > Chondrichthyes > Carcharhiniformes > Scyliorhinidae > Scyliorhinus > Scyliorhinus canicula. The sequence goes on from NC_052146.1 coordinate 294,926,559, forward strand.
GGCCAAAGAATCCTGTCCAGTGTCAAACTTAAACAAAAGGTGAATAACTGGACAAAGTGGCAGGTCAGGAGATTGGCTAGAATTTAAAGAACAGCAAAGAATGACGAAAAAATTAATAAAGAGTAAAAAATTAGTGTACGAGAGAAAACTAGCTGGAAATATAAAGACGATTGTAAGAGCTTCTATAGACATTTAGTTCAGAAAAGAGTTAACAAAGTGACCTTTGGTCCTATAGAAAGCGAGTCAGAGGAATTAATAATAGAAAGTAAGGAGATGGTGGATGAATTAAACAGGCATTATGCATCTTCACTACATGGAATACAAATTACATCCGGGAAATAGCATAAATTGGGAAATGGAATGGGGGGGAGCAGAAACTCAGGAAGATTACAATCACCTGAGAAGTGATATTGAGCAAATTGTTGGAGCACTGAGCTGATAAATACTGGTCCGAATAGACTTTATCCTGGGGTTTTAAAATAAATGACTTGTGAAATTGTTGACGCGTTGGTTTTAATTTTCCAAAATACAGAGAAGATTTCACTGGATTAAAAAATTGCAAATGGAACTCCTTTATTCAAAAGGGGAGGAGGGGACAGAAAGCAGGAAATTACAGGCCAGTTAGCTTAACATCTATCATAGGGAAAATGTTAGAAGCTTTTATTAAAGGTGGTATAGCAGGGTACTTAGAAAAGTAGAAACATTTAATGCAATCTGGCAGAGTCCATGCAGTTTTGTGAAAGGGCAATCACGTTTAACCAATTTATTGGAGTACATCTCAGGAGTCTGGCAAATGGAGTATAATGTGGGCAATTGTGACTTCTGCGTTTTTGCAGGAAGAGTAAGAAAGAAGCATATTATCTAAATGGTGTGAGATTGCAGAGCTCTGAGCTTCAGAGTGATCTATCTGGGTGTCCAAGTGCATGAATCACAGATAGAACAAGTAGAAAAGCTCAGGAGGCCCGAAAAGTTTCAACAATGTTTAATTAGTTAACATAAAGTAACGGCCAAACACGGCTTACAACTCAAAGGTCCCAGGCGGGACTACCGGAAGTGCCGGTCCCAGTGTGGGACAGCTCTTAAAGGGCGAATCAACAAGCTCCAGTTGGGTGGGCCACCACCCACTAGAGGGGGAGCTCGTATTCTACAAGTCCCACGGGGAGATCAATCAGTCACTGGAATTCCTTGGTTTCCTTTTGCACAGTGTTTGGTCTATGTTTGTTGAGGGGGGCGGAATTGTAAGATGGATACCATATAACTGCGGATTATCTTTTTGCCAATTACAGCCCCTCCTGCCTCTGTAGCCTGGGAGTCGTTGGACGACATTGTCAATGCCGGAGAGGGGGAGGTGGTTTTCGTTCTCTCTCCCTCCTTCTCTGTGCTCCAGGTCAGTGAGACCTTCCGGTGGTTGGCTTACCAAACCGCTTTCCACCGAGAAGTTTTTGCACCGTTGGCAGTATATTGCTCTTTTGCCTGGCGGCTGTGCCTTGTCTTGTCTGCTACTATCCCTCTTGTTTCTAAGGCCTTAACCCTGAAAAATTACCAGTGCTGGAGAAGGGGGTGGGGTGTTCTCTCCTGCTTCCTGTTTCCCAAATCTGCGTGAACTTTTCCTGTGATCTGTGCTGCTTGCACTCATGCATTGGCACGCTGCACAGTCATTCATGCCTATACTCTTTATGCACGCACACTCTTGCCAATGTATATGCACTGATGTTCACAGACATGCTTTCCTGTACACGCATTGGGCACCTTTCCACCAATGTAGGTCTGCTCTTGGGGCCGCGGGGGTGGGTGTTGACTTGGTAGCTGCCGGTAATGTATTCTTTTTGTTTTTGCCTACATTTCGTCTTTGGTGTGCAGCTGGTGAGCTCATTATATTCCTGCCTGGTTTTGTGTTTTCATTCTGAGAACACTACTGGTGTCGGTGAGGGGGGTGGGTGTTCTCTCTCCTTCCTCCGCTGGATCCGTGTTGGTGTCCTTTTCCGGTGGCATGCGCTGCCCCTCTTGGGAGGGGTGGAATGGTTTTCTCTCTCTTCTTTGCCATTCTCCATGTTGGAGCAGCCTTTTTGGTGGGCTTGGCTGGTGAGCCTTTCCGCTCATGTAGGTCGGGGGTTTGTTTTGAGTGCCAAGTGATTGGTGTCCTCATTGTATTGTCTTTTGTATTTTGATACTGTCAATAAACTAAAAGATTTGCAGGTCGTGTTTGCTGCTGCTGGTGGCTGCAGATGCTGTTTCCTTCCTTTTCTGTAGCATGAAAGAAGGACCACTTTTTTTCAGATCCTGGAACATTGGGCTCAGGGGGGCATATGGGTCCAGAAGGCAATCCTGGTGCGTGATATTGATCCAAATGAGCCACCTGATGATGTCGTTGAGGAAATGCTTTTGCAGATTGCTGATGCTTTTGTTGCTGGTGTGGCAAGTACTGCATGTAACTGGCACGCCATCACGGGTTAAACACGCTGGAGGTCAAGGATGTTCAACTGCACCTTGAGCGCCAGTGGAATATGTGGATGTCGGGATTTGGTTCCATTGAGATTGGGCCGTGTGGGAGGGGCCTGCACAGCTGCAGCTCCTGGACAGAGAATGGCACTGATACGTGGAACAAGTAACACATTGATGGACAGATCATTTCTACGACAAAATTCTGACATGAAAAAATATTCTCAGGCTTATTCTCAGTTTCTGTTGAAGAACCTGCGAGGGGTGATACCGTGTGGTTTTTGTTTTGTGAAATTATACCTTTGTATTGGTGCCAACATGAAATGGTGACGTTTCCTTGTTGTTTAATGGTTAGTGTGATATGTGGAATGTTACTTTTGACCGTTTAATAAACAAATGAAAAATTTTTTAAAATGTTTAGAGTATCCAATGTTGTTTTCCAATTAAGAGCATTTTGGCATGGCCAATCAACCTAACCTGGACATCTTTGGTTTGTGGGGGTGAAACGCATGCAGACACGGGGAGAATGTGCAAATTCCACACAGATAGTGGCCTGGGGCTGGGATCGAACCTGGGTCCTTGGCACCGCAGGCAGTGATGCTATTCACTGCGCCACTGTGCCACCCCAAAATATTTTCAACTCTCAAGTCCCTACTCCAGGGTACATGTTCCATTCCTCGGAGGATGATTAGTGCATAGCATCTCAAGGAAACTGTGAAGGCTGAATACTGCGCCTGAACTCTAGGAGTGTCAGTACCATGGAGGCAGCTACCAACAATCAAACACTAAAAAGCTGGGCTTCAGCACTGGGGATCCTCTCGTGACTAAAGGCCAAGGGCGCGATTCTCCGCTCCCGCGCGGCATCGGGAAGCCCGTCGTGAACATCGGCCGAGTTTCACGATGGCGTCGGAGGCAGCTCCTCGCACCCTATTCACACCTCCCCCCCCCCCCAGGGGGCTAGGAGCGGCGTTGAGAAACTCGGCCGCCGAGCCTTGACGCTTGCGTCAAAGCGGCGCGCCGAGAATGATGCGACGGCGGGGCCTAAGTGACGTCAGCCACGCATGCGCAGGTTGGCCGGCTCCAACCCGCGCATGCACGGTTGCCGTCTTCCCCTCCGCTGCCCCGCAAGACGTGGCGGTTTGATCTTGCGGGGCGGCGGAGGGGAAGAGTGTGTCTCTTGGAGACGCCGGCCCAACGATCGGTGGCCACCGATCGCGGGCCAGTCCCCTCCCGAGCAAGGCCGTGGTGCTTAATCCCCTCTCCGCCCCCCACAGGCCCCAAACTTACCTTTCGCACTATGTTCATGCCAGCAGCGACCAGGTGTGGTTGCCGCCGGCGTCAACAGGTCGGGAACGTCAGGCCGCTCGGCCCATCCTGAGCGGGGGGTGGGAGAATCGCGGGGGGTGCCAAGGCGGCGTGTCGTGATTCGCCCGGCCCTCCCGCGATTCTTCCACCCGGCGTGGGGAGCGGAGAATCGCGCCCCAAGTGTGTAGATGAGGGAAGATTGCACAAGCATAGCCTCCCTAATGTTCCCGGTAGAGGTCTGGGGTCCGGGGGCTTCCTGGCGTGGATCCCGCAGAGACCGCCCTTGCGGTATCGGTGGCAGGTGGACGCCAGAGAAGGTGGCAGCAGCGATGATGCAGGCTGGAGGCAGCACTCCATGAGCAGGGGGCCGCCACCGCACACCCTAAAGAGCAGGCCATCCATCGGGCCACGCAGGAACCCGGGGGGGTGGCAGCAACGGCCCATGGTGTATGGGCGTCGCTGGTCTTTCGATGAGATGACGGACAGCACATGCCACAGCTCTGAACATTTATGCGACCAGCTCTGGAGTAGTGACTATGCTGTATTTCTCAAGCTACAGCCCACAGGTGCATCTAGGAGGCCACTGATGTCCTGTATGCCGGGCAGCAAAAGGCATCACCTTCAATCTAGACCAAGCCCACCAAGATGCCCCCCCACCCCCAGTGTGCCCCCCACCCCCAGTGTGCCCCCTCTCGCCCCCCATCCTGCCCTTTCCCCCATCCCCAGTGTGCCCCTTCCCCCACCCCCAGTGTGCCCTCTCCCCCAGTGTGCCCTTTCCTCCCACTCCCATCCTGCCTCCCTCATCCCCATCCTGCCCTCTCCCCCCCATTCCCATAGTGCCCTCTCCCCCACCCCCAGTGTGCCCTCTCCCCCAGTGTGCCCTATCCCCCCCACTCCCATCCTGCCTCCCTCATCCCCATCCTGCCCCCTCCCCCCCCATCCCCAGTGTGCCCTCTCCCCCACCCAGTGTGTGCCCTCCCCCCGGGGTGCCCATTCCGGTGCCCGGCTCCCTCACTCTCTCTGTGACTCCGACCCCTCCTGCGCCGCTTTTTTAAAAAACGGTTGCAGATTTTTGTTTTACCAGTTCGGGGGCGGTTTTTATTAATTTATTTTATTCATTTAATTTTTATTTTTTTCATTTATTTTATTCATTTTTTATTTTTTTTACAAGTTCGGGGGGGTGGGTTTTATTTGATAAAATTTTACAGGAAAAAAATTCAGAACTTTGGACAGATGGAGACTCCATACTTTCTGACACCGGAAGGCTTCACCTTCATCCAACAGGTTCCATTGGAGGAGCGAGTACGAGGGCCAAAGGGACCCAAAACCATTTCCTCCATTTTTGTCAGCAGCAAACAAGGTAAGAGAAAATGGTGGGTCGCGAAGGTGGGCTGGCATGGGTCGCGAAGGTCGGCCGGCGTGGGTCGCGAAGGTCGGCTGGCGTGGGTCGTGAAGGTCGGCTGGCGTGGGTCGCGAAGGTCGGCCAGCGTGGGTCGCAAAGGTGAGCCGCCGTGGATCGCGAAGATCGGCCGGGTTGGGTCCCGAAGGTTGGCCGGTTGGTAAAAATGGGTCCCCGGAAAAAAAGTTTGAAGAACACTGCACTGGAGGTCAAGGCCGGGGAAGAGCTGCAAGAGGAACCAGAGGATGGAGGACAGGCGGTGGCATGTTTCAGGCACACCCGGAGGACCAGGGGGGCCCTCATCCACACCAGGGGGGCCCTCATCCACACCAGGCTCACATAGGGGGCAAAATTCTCCGCGGACCGACGTGACGCCCATTTCCAGCGGGAAAAAGCAGTGCGGATGACTCCGGCGTCAGGGCCTTCTTTTAAGCCGTTAATCTCTGTTCCCGAAAGGGCCAGCAGCGGACTGACGCGATACGCGTCAGTTTCACCCGCTGCGGAAGTGGCGAGTCCCGCCGTTTGTGTGGTGGGGAGAGAGAGACCCGGCGTTTGAGGGGCGGGGGGCGGAGAGAGAGAGTGTCCCGGTGTTTGGGGGGGGGAGGGGGAGAGAGTGTCCTGGCGTTTGGGGGGGGGGAGAGAGAGAGTGCCCCGGCGTTTGGGGGTGGGGGAGAGAGAGAGTGTCCCGGCGTTTGGTGGGGGGGGGGGAGAGAGTGTCCCGGCGTTTGGGGGGGGAGAGAGAGACCCGGCGTTTGAGGGGCGGGGGGCGGAGAGAGAGAGTGTCCCGGTGTTTGGGGGGGGAGGGGGAGAGAGTGTCCCGGCGTTTGGGGGGGGGGAGAGAGAGAGTGCCCCGGCGTTTGGGGGTGGGGGAGAGAGAGAGTGTCCCGGCGTTTGGGGGGGGGGGGGGAGAGAGTGTCCCGGCGTTTGGGGGGGGAGAGAGAGAGTGTCCCGGCGTTTGGGGGGGGGGGGTTGCAGCATTGAGTTGAGTTGAGAGGAGAGGAGGAGGAGGAGGGGGGGTTGCGGCGTTGAGTGGAGAGGAGAGAGAGGGGGGGGTTGCGGCATTGAGTGGAGAGGAGAGAGAGGGGGGGTTGCGGCGTTGAATTGAGAGGAGAGGAGAGAGAGGGGGTTGCGGCGTTGAGTTGAGAGGAGAGGAGAGGGGGGGGTTGCGGCGTTGAGTTGTGAGGAGAGGAGAGAGGGGTGGGTTGCGGCGTTGAGTTGAGAGGAGAGGAGAGAGGGGGGGGTTGCGGCGTTGAGTTGAGAGGAGAGGAGAGAGGGGGGGTTGCGGCGTTGGGTTGAGAGGAGAGGAGAGAGGGGGGGTTGCGGCGTTGAGTTGAGAGGAGAGGAGAGAGCGGGGGTTGCGGCGTTGAATTGAGAGGAGAGGAGAGAGGGGGGTTGCGGCGTTGAGTTGAGAGGAGAGGAGAGAAGGGGGGGTTGCGGCGTTGAGTTGAGAGGAGAGGAGAGAGGGGGGGGTACCTGCGTTGAGAGGAGAGGGGGGGGGGTGTACCGGCGTTGAGAGGAGAGGGGGGGAGGTACCGGCATTGAGAGAGAGGGGGGGGGCGGCGTTGGAGGGGGGTAGGGGTGGTGGGGAGGGGGGTAGGGGCGTTGGAGGGGGTAGGGGTGGTGGGGGGTAGGAGCGTTGGAGGGGGGTAGGGGTGGTGAGGGGGGGTTGGGGTAGGGGGCAGCGGCGTGCAGAGGGGGGGGGGGTGACGGATGCCCGGGGTCAACGCACCGTCGCCCCCCTGCACGCCGCTGACCCCTACCCCAACCCCCCCTCTCATCACCCCTACCCCCCTCCAATGCCCCTACCCCCTCCAACGCCCCTACTCCCCTCACCATCCCTACCCCCTCCAACACCCCTACCCCTCCCCACCACCCCTACCCCCCTCCCCACCACCCCTACCCCCCTCCCCACCACCCCACCCCCCTCCAACGCCGCCCCCTCTCTCAACGCCGCAACCCCCCCTCTCAATGCCGCAACCCCCCCCAACGCCGCAACCCCCCCCTCTCAATGCCGCAACCCCCCCACACAGCAACCCCCCCAACGCCGCAACCCCCCCAAACGTCGCAACCCCCCCAAACGCCGCAACCCCCCCAAACGCCGCAACCCCCCCAAACGTCGCAACCCCCCCAAACGCCGCAAACCCCCCCAAACGCCGCAACCCCCCCCAAACGCCGCAACCCCCCCAAACGCCGCAACCCCCCCAAACGCCGCAAACCCCCCCAAACGCCGCAACCCCCCCAAACGCCGCAACCCCCCCAAACGCCGCAACCCCCCCAAACGCCGCAACCCCCCCAAACGCCGCAACCCCCCCAAACGCCGCAACCCCCCCAAACGCCGCAAACCCCCCAAAACGCCGCAACCCCCCCCAAACGCCGCAACCCCCCCAAACGCCGCAAACCCCCCCAAACGCCGCAACACCCCAAACGCCGCAACCCCCCCAAACGCCGCAACCCCCCCAAACGCCGCAACACCCCAAACGCCGCAACCCCCCCCCAAACGCCGCAACCCCCCCAAACGCCGCAACCCCCCCAAAACGCCGCAACCCCCCCAAACACCGCAACCCCCCTCAAACGCCGCAACCCCCCCCAAACGCCGCAACACCCCAAACGCCGCAACCCCCCCAAACGCCGCAACCCCCCCAAACGCCGCAACCCCCCCAAACGCCGCAACCCCCCCAAACGCTGCAACCCCCCCCAAACGTCGCAACCCCCCCCAAACGCCGCAACCCCCCAAATGCCGCAACCCCCCCCAAACGCCGCAAACCCCCCAAAACGCCGCAACCCCCCCTAAACACCGCAACCCCCCCAAACGCCGCAACCCCCACCAAACGCCGCAACCCCCCCAAACGCCGCAACCCCCCAAAACGCCGCAACCCCCCCAAAACGCCGCAACCCCCCCAAACACCGCAACCCCCCTCAAACGCCGCAACCCCCCCAAACACCGCAACACCCCAAACGCCGCAACCCCCCCAAACGCCGCAACCCCCCCAAACGCCGCAACCCCCCCAAACGCCACAACACCCCAAACGCCGCAACCCCCCCAAACGCCGCAACCCCCCCAAACGCCGCAACACCCCAAACGCCGCAACCCCCCCCAAACACCGCAACCCCCCAAAACGCCGCAACCCCCCCAAAACGCCGCAACCCCCCCAAACACCGCAACCCCCCTCAAACGCCGCAACCCCCCCCCAAACGCCGCAACACCCCAAACGCCGCAACCCCCCCAAACGCCGCAACCCCCCCAAACGCCGCAACCCCCCCAAACGCCGCAACCCCCCCAAACGCTGCAACCCCCCCCAAACGTCGCAACCCCCCCCCAAACGCCGCAACCCCCCAAACGCCGCAACCCCCCCCAAACGCCGCAACCCCCCCAAAACACCGCAACCCCCCCTAAACACCGCAACCCCCCCCAAACGCCGCAACCCCCCCCAAACGCCGCATCCCCCCCCCAAACGCCGCAACCCCCCCCAATCCACCCCTCTTCAACGCCGCTACCCCGCACTCGCCCTAGGTCACTGAACGGCGTCAACCATCATCAATGGTTGACGTCGTTTTAAAGCTACTCTGTTTTTCGCCGACGTGGCATCCGGCACGGAGAATGACTGTCTGTTAAAAATCAATGACATCCTGCCGGCGCCAGCTGTTTTCAGAGGCTGCCGGCGGGATTTGCACAACGCCGGTTTTTGGCCGCTCGGAGAATTAAAAACCCGGCGGGAGCGGGAATAACGCCGCCGCCGGCCAATTCTCCGACCCTGCATGGGGTCGGAGAATTTCGCCCAGGATGAGGTTATGTCCAGCACCCCTATTTCCCTCCTTTACCTCAATCCACACTTCCACCCTACCCCTCACACCATCTGGCCACCTTGTTCCACCCTCCAAGGGTTTGTGTAACATCAGTCCAAGGTGATAGGTCTGTGTCGACACTTTCAGCGAATCAATATACAAGGTAGGAGGATGATGATAACTCGCTGTGAAGAAAGCTCTGGTGCTCCTCAGTTTCTGCAAAATTCTGACTCCTATATTTCTGCTTACAGCACACTAACAATGGGGGGGGGGAGTGCTGGAGGTGGGGGGAGTCGAGGGCAACGGGGGGTGGGGGTGCAGGCAGGCCCGCTGTGAAGATTAACGTGACAGAGGCTTCACATGTATCAGGTGAACTACTGACATTTCCATTACCCCTAGCTACAGATTGTGACCCCCTCCTCCCCAATGTCCACTCACTGCTCCTCAATCATCTTAATCTTTCGTGGTCTATTGCTATATCTACGTGTGTACCTAGGATGCACATCAGAGATGGAGGGAGCCTACTGATTTCTGCGCCTTGTCCTTTGATGCCCTTGGCGGATGTCCTCTGGAGGGTCTGGTGCCAGGGAGCCCTGGCCGACTTACCGGTGTCACTGGCATTGCTGTGCTACCATATTCTGCCCGCTGCCCTTGAGATTCACCGGCGTCAGGAGGGGGGGATTCAGGAAAACTGGAAACCACCGTCATATCTTTGATGGAAGGCCCCTGGTTAGCCTCCAGTGTTTCCTCCTCCCTGACAGTGTCCGTATGGCCCTGGGATCTCCATGGGACAAAGGGGCATCTGGTGTGAGCTCCAGAAGCCTCTGAGTCATCTGGCTTTGCTAGCCCTGGCGGCTCCCCATTGTCAGCACCATGGTGTTGGTGCCCTCAGCGAAGCTTCTGTGCGACTGGGCCACGCCGTGGAGTGCCTCAGTCATGTAGATCTGTGCCTGGAACACGTCTCTTTGCGCCTGTGTCATACTCTGGAGTGCCTCAGCAATATCTACCTGCGCCTGGGGCACATCCCTGAGCGACTGGGACATTATATTGAGGCCCTCAGCCATGGTTGTCACAGACTGAGCCATACCTTGAACACCACCACTCAAGACATGAACATAGTGCTCCAGGCTTTCCACCCTAGCAATGTTGGCCACGGTGCCACGCATTGTCGGCACCACCTCCTGCGACTGAAGCCTTTGGGATTTCTCCAATTGGCTATGCAGTCATTGAAATGTACCTGACCACCCCTCCTGAATATCTTGGCAACTGTGTGGTGCTCACCAGATTGTACCCCAGAAGCCTATCCACTAATGTTGTCCACCAAGATGTGTGTCTCTGCGCTGGTCGACGGTGGGGGCGATAGCTGTGATGTCTCGTCGGTGTTCTCCTCAGAGTTCTGCTCCGAGGTGGTCTCTTGAGTGGCAGGGGGGCAACGACTCTGGATGGCCCAGCCTCATCAGATGGAGGTCCTGTGAGACAATGGACATGTGGTCAATGAGAGGGGAGGATAACTTTGTCTGACATGAACTAATCACTTGAGATAGGTCATCTGGGTGAATAGGCAGTGGATCCTCACTTTTGTGGCACAGACCAACATCTCCGTCGGTGACTGCTCTCTCCTCTGTCAACCCCGCGATCTCCAGGGCCCATTCCTCATAGGGGGTGAGGAATCCGAACTCTGGGACTCAGCCTCCCGACATGGCCCTTTCCCATATATTATGGGTTATTTTGCCTGCGGGTCAAAGAGGGCATTGTGAGCTGCGCGCTTGGTGGGTCAGGGGGTCTATAGCAGGCGGCATGTATGGGGACTACACCTGGTAATGCTGGCGGGTGCCTGGGGGTGATGAGGAACAAGCACAAAGATCAGTGTGGGGAGGGTGTGTGGTGTCAGCCAGTAATTTGTGCGGGGTGGGGGTTGGGAATTTGAGGGGTGGCAGGCGGAACTCATGCTAGGAGAGAAGCGGTAACTTACCCTTGAAGTTCGGTGAAAGTCATTGGTCTTCCGACTTTGGATGGCGGCCCTCCCGGTCATGCTGCTTGCATTGACAGCTACTGCTTCCCAGGCGCCATTGCTGACCTTGCTGCTGGGCCTCCGACCCCCACAGTGTCGAGAAGCCTGACCAAGTCAGCATCACCAAAGCAAAGAGCAGGTCTACACGCTACCATGCTTGTGTGTTCATAGAAATCATAGAATTTACAGTGCAGAAGGAGGCCATTCGGTCCATCGATTCTGCACTGGCCCCCGGAAAGAGCACTCTACCACACCTCCATCCTATCCTCGTAGCCCCACTTAACCATTTTCTGGGCACTAGGCTCAATTTAGCTTAGTCAATCCACCTAACCTGCACATCTTTAGACTGTGGGAGGAAACCCACGCAGACACGGGGAGAGCATGCAGACTCTGCACAGGCAGTGGGCAAGTTGGGAATTAAACCTGGGACCCTGGAGCTGTGAAGGAACTGTGCTAACCATTGTGCTACCGTTGTCTGGGAGTGAGTGGTAAGAGAACATTTAAAAGCAGCTCCCCTTGTTAGTGATGTGATGCTGAGGCGTGAGTCTGGCAAATCGAATGGCAAGACGGCCAGTAAAAGCGAGACGCACGTGGGAGCTCATTTTCGGCACTAAGTGCTATTGAATATGGGCCAGGATCTTGCCAAACATGGCCAAAATTACACTCAGAATTTAAAAATATATATATATATGTATAGAGATTTTTTTTCTCAATTTAGAGTACCCAGTTCTTTTTTTCCAATTAAGTGGCAATTTAGCGTGGCCAATCTACCTTGTCTGCACATCGTTGGTTGCGGGGGTGAGACCCACGCAAACACGCGGAGAATGTGCAAACTCCACATGGACAAGCACGGTAGCAGGTAGCACGGTAGCACACGTGGATAGCACTGTGGCTTCAGAGCGCCAGTGTCCCAGGTTCAATTCCCCGCTGGGTCACTGTCTGCGCAGAGTTTGCACGTTCTCCCCGTGTGTGCGTGGGTATCCTCCGGGTGCTCCGGTTAGGTGGATTGGCCATGATAAATTGCCCTTAGTGACCAAAAAAGGTTAGGAGGGGTTATTGGGTTACGGGGATAGGGTGGAAGCGAGGGCTTAAGAGGGTCGGTGCAGACTCGATGGCCGAATGGCCTCCTTCTGCACTGTATGTTCTATGTTCACAATGACCCAGAACCGGGATCGAAACGAGACCTCGGCTGCCATGAGGCAGCAGTGCTAACGACTGCCCCACCGTGCTGCCCTCTCCTCTCTTGGTTGCATGAATAAAGCAACGTTCACAAATGGGGTGTTTCCGGCTACTGCAGAAACTATCACTTTCCCACAAGTGAAAAATGCAGTGGCCCGAATTCTGCAGTCATTGCGATTCACTTTACCCGCCGGCAGCATATCCTCCGCCAGCGGGTTTCGCGGCGGCGTGAGGTGGTTACATCGCAAAATCCCATTGACAAGCGGTGGGAAGATAGAATCCCGTCGGCAGCAAGCGACACGTCGCTGGGGGCGCCACCGGAGAATCTCACCCTGTGAATCTGGAATGCGATAAGAAATCAAGTGTACACAGGTTGTGGGTGAGGTGAGCTGGGTTTTAGATGAACTAATCTGTCGCCTTTCACGGAACATGAAAGAAAAACTTCAATACTTTCTGATTAGAGACAATGCTCAATTGTTTTTCAACCTGTATTCCCCCTCCCTCCATTTGCTCAGATGCTTGTTGTCTCACTGGTGGCCGATCCAAAATGTCAGGGATTAAAACGCACCGGCTCTTTTAAAAAAAGAAAAGTAAACTCAACCCCGGTGAGTTTTGACATTTCCCTGATCTGTCCGCTCGCGGGGAGGGGGGGATCTTTGCAGCAAATCCTCCCCCCGGGCCGGGCCGGGCCGGGCCGAGCTGGTCGGAGGCAACAATGCAGCATCGGGCCTGAGTGCTTTCCCTGGCTCTGTTGTCGCCCTGCACCGTGGTGGTCGCCCTGCACCGTCCCTTTCTCCCAACCCTACCGCTTACCTGCCGTTTCTTTGTCGTCCGCCATGTTGTTTCGGGCGGTTGCTAGGGAAGCCGGTTGCTAGGGAGGCCGGTTGTCAAGCAGGCCGGGCGCCCATGGAGGAGCTGCCAGGCTGAGAAGATGCCAGACTCTGCTCCCTCAGGACAGCTCAACACTTCACAACACAGGGCCACGGGGGAGGGGGATGGTGGTGGATGAGGGGCGGGGATGGTGGTGGTGGTCGGTGGGTGAGGGGTGAGGGTGGTGGGTGGTGGGTGGGTGAGGGGTGGGGGTGGTGGGTAGGTGAGGGGTGGGGTGGTGGTGGGTTAGGGGTAGGGATGGTGGTGGTGGGTGGAGGGGTGGGGGTGGTAATGGGTGGTGAGGGGTGGGGTGCTGGTGGTTGGGTGTGGTGGTGTATGGGGGTGGGGGGTTGTGTGGGTGAGGGGTGGTGATGGTGGTGGGTGTGGTGGTGTATGGGGGGTGGTGGGGTGGGGTGATGATGGTGGTGGGTGGGTGAGGGTGGGGGTGGTGGTTGGGGAGGGGTGGTGGGTAGGTGAGGGGTGAGGTGGTGGTGGGTGAGGGGTAGGGATGGTGGTGGTGTTTGGGTGAGGGGTGGTGGGGGTTGGTGGGTGAGGGGTGGGATGTTGGTGGTGTGGTGGTGGATGGGTGAGGGGTGGTGGGTGGGGTGGTGGGAGGTTGGTGGGTGAGGGGTGGGATGGTGATGGGTGGGGGTTGGTGGGTGAGGGGTGGTGGTGTGTGGATGAGGGATGGTGGTGGGTAGGTGAGGGGTGGGGGCGGTGGTGGGTGGGTGAGGGGTGGTGGTGTGTGGGTGAAGGGTGGTGGGTGGGGGAGAAAACAAGGCACGATTTTCTTTTTCTCTCCTGACTTAGATGGCACCTATGGGCCGGTTTAGCTCAGTGGGCCAAACAGCTGGCTTGTAATGCAGAACAATTCCAGCAGCGCGGGTTCAATTCCTGTACCCGCCTCCCCGAACAGGCACCGGAATGTGGCGACTGGGGGCTTTTCACAGTAACTTCATACTTGTGACAACAAAAGATTATTATTAGATCCAGGTGGCCCACCATGCCGTGTCGGGAAACACGCTCGCAGCGCCTTTTGCGTTTCAGTAACTCTCGTTAAAAAGCCACAATACATAACCTGACGGGGAGAATGTGCAAACTCCATACAGAAGTGACTGGAGGCCGGGATCGAACCCGGGTCCTCAGCTTCGTAGGCAACAGTGCTAAGCACTGCGCCACCGTGCCGCTCTTGCCCGTCTATACCTAACCATTGTTTCCTATCTCTAAGCCAACCTCTAATCCAAGGACCCATCAATCCCAAACATTTTAAATTTGTTAACCGACCTGCCATGTGGTACTGTGTCAAATGCTTTCCGAAAGTCCAAATATGCAACATCTACGACATTACCTTCATCCACTGCCTGTGTCACCTCATCAAAGAACTTAGTTAAATTTGTCAGACATGACCTGCCCTTGACAAAGCCATGCAGACTGTCTGGAATTAATTTATTTTTCTCTAAGTGTATATTTATCTCATCACGTACTATGGCCCCAATCAGTTTTCCCACTTTTGATGTCAAGCTGACAGGTTTGTAGTTTCCTCGGTTATCCTTTGCCCCTTTCTTAAACAGTGGCGTCACATTTGCAATCCTCCAGTCCCCTGGAACAAATCCTGTGTTCAGAAGACTTGGAAAATTTCTGTCAATGGCTCCGCAATATGCTTCCTTACCTCTCAGCAATCTAAGATGCATCCCATCTGGGCCTGGCGACTTTTCTACCTGGAGCGCTGCCAGCCTTTTTAGCACCTTTTCTTTATCTATCACCACGCTGCTTAGTTGATCAACACCCACATTTTCATACCATACCCTCCGCTTCAGTGATCATCTTATCCCGTGTGTCCCTTATGGGCCCCACTCTATCCTTCACGAATCTTATGCCATTAATATGTTTTTTTTAAATATTTTTATTCTCCTTTTTCACATTTTCTCCCAAATTTACACCCACCAACAATAAACAATAATCAGTGACGAATACAATGTCAATCCCCATATCAACAACAATAATTCCACCCTCCCACCAAACCCCAAACAACTGCCCGTATGTTAACATAAACAAATAACAAAAAGGAATCAAGAATCACCCATAGTCACCATTAACACATAGAGCCCCCCTCCCCCCAACCCTCCCAACACCCACCCCTAATGTTCGATGTTATCCAATTCTTGAAAGTGCTTAATGAATAACGCCCATGAATTGTGGAACCCCTCCATCCTTCCCCTCAATTCAAACTTAACCTTCTCAAGAGTCAAGAATTCCAACAGGTCCCCCCACCACACCAGGGCACAGGGTGAAGAGGCTGCTCTCCAACCCACCAGGATCCGCGTTTGGGCGATCAACGAGGCGAAGGCCACAACACCTGCCTTCACACCCGTTTCCAACCCTGGCTGGTCCGACACCCCAAATATGGCCTCCCGAGGGACTGGGTCCAGTTTCATGTGCACCACTTTAGAGATTACCCTAAAAACCTCCTTCCAATAATCCTCCAGCTTTGGACAGGACCAAAACATATGAACGTGATTCGTGGGGCTCCCCCAGCAATGTTCACATACATCTTCTACCCCCTCAAAGAGCCGGCTCATCCTTGCCCTTGTGAGGTATGCTCTATTTCCCACCTACAGCTGCATCAGCCCCAACCTCGTGCATAAGGTGGAAGTGTTCACTCTCCAGTGCACCTCACACCAGAACCCCTCCTCCATACCCTTTCCCAACTCTCCCTCCCACTTTGCTTTGATCCCTTCCAGTGGTGCCTTCTCCTCTTCCAAAATAGCATTGTTAAGAACATAGAACAGTACAGCACAGAACAGGCCCTTCGGCCCTCGATGTTGTGCCGAGCAATGATCACCCTACTCAAACCCACGTATCCACCCTATACCCGTAACCCAACAACCCCCCCACCTTACTTTTTAGGACACTACGGGCAATTTAGCATGGCCAATCCACCTAACCGGCACATCTTTGGACTGTGGGAGGAAACCGGAGCACCCGGGGGAAACCCACGCACACACGGGTAACTGCCGACACTACCCCCTTCCCCAGTCCCCCTGTCGTCTGCACCTCCTCCAGCAATGTGGAAATGCCATTAATATGTTTGAAGAATATTTTGTTATTTGTTATAGCACAGCCTGCCATACTTTCCTCATTGGAACATATAACATACAGTGCAGAAGGAAGCCATTCGGCCCATCGAGTCTGCACCGACCCACTTAAGTCCTCACTTCCACCCTATCCCCGTAACCTAATAACCCCGTCCTAACCTTTTTGGTCACTACTGGCTTTATCATGGCCAATCCACCTAATCTGCATGTCTTTGGACTGAGGGAGGAAACCGGAGCACCCGGAGGAAACCCACGCAGACACGGGGAGAACGTGCAGACTCCGCACAGATAGTGACCCAGCGGGGAATCGAACCTGGGATCCTGGCGCTGTGAAGCCACGGTTCTAACCACTTGTGCTACCGTGCTGCCCATGGTAGCACAAGTAGGCTTCCTCTTAGCCTTCCTTATTCCAACCTTAGCCTCTCTCCTGCATTTGAGATACTCTTCCTGATTTCTATTACTATTATTATTCCGGCAAGCATCATATGCCTTTTTCCTTCCTTATTTTATCAATATCTTCGGTCATCCAGGATACTCTAGCTTTGAATACCCTGTACTTATTTCTCATGTTTACTTACCTAGCTTGCACCCTATTCATCTCTCCTTTGAAAGTCTCCCATTTTTCATCCACTGTTTTATCCACCAAAATGCGTTTCCAATCAATCTGCACCAGTTCAACTTTTAGACCCATAAAATTTGCCCTATTCCAGTCTGGAATCTTAATCCGTGACTGATTTTTATCCTTTTCCAATTTAATATTGACTCGTATTATATTATGATCGCTACTTCCCAACGCTCCCCCACTCTGAAGTTCTCCACCTGCCCTGCCTCATTTCCTAGGACCAGACCCAACACATCTTGCTCCCTGGTAGGACTGGAAATGTACTGTTCCAGAAAGTTTTCCTGCAGACACTGCAGGAATTTCTCTCCTTACTCTACCCTTTTCCCTGTCTACCTGCGGGTAATTGAAATCCCCATCTATTACAACCCTATTCACTCTGCAGGTTTCCATAATCTGTCGACAAGTGCTCTCTTCCACTTCCTCCCCATTATTTGGAGGTCTATAATAAATACCAAACAAGGTCACTGCTCCCTTCCTGTTTCTCACCTCCATATAGATTCTAATTCAGGAACTGCATCTCGTTCAAGAACTATGATACTATCTTTGACCAAGACTGCTACACCTCCTCCCTATTTACCCACCCTGTTCCTACTAAAAAGCTTCTAACCTGGGATGTTAAGTATTCAGTCCTGTTCTGGCTTGAGCCATGTTTCTGTCAATGCTACTATGTCGTACGCCCCTAGAGCAATTTCTGCTTCCAGTTCCCCAATTTTGTTCACTATACTACATGCATTTACATGCATACAATTTAACCCTCCCCTTATCTCTTTCTTGCCCTTTGGGAGGTGACCATTTCTATCTTCACTGTCAACAATCAAGCCTTCTCTTTGTATGGGCGGAGAAGGTGCCGAGGGTCGGCAGGACCCCGCTACAGAGGCAGCAGGGGTGGTTGACGTTGTCTAATCCACTTCATTATTATTGGGTGGCAATGGGGATAACGTGCGGCGATGGTGGGAAGGAGAAGGGGTAGAATGGGTTAGGATGGAGGAGGAACCTTGTAAAGGGTCCAATTTGAGGTAATGGTGGGGCAGACTGATCCTAGCCCACCCCTCCAGAAGATAGATGCATAGATAATGAGGTGAAAAGAGGCTGCTCTGGCACATAAACCAGCCCTGCCGTGCCAACTTTCCTGCCTGCCTGGTGCAGTGGTTAGCATTGCTGCCTCAGGGCACCAAGCTCCCAGGTTCAATCCCGGCTCTGGATCCCTGTCCGTGTGGAGTTTGCACAGTCTCTCCGTGTTTGCCACAACCCAAAGATGTGAAGAGTAGGTGGATTGGCCATGCTAAATTGCCCCTTAATTGGAAAAAAAGAATTGGACAACCTAAATTTATTTTAAAAATAATAAATAAACATAAATAAATAAATAAACTTTCCCGTCTGCCACCATACAAAGTCTCCGGAATGAAATTCTGCATTCTGTCTATAGCCCCTTCACCTTGGTGACCTGTCCTGTTGTTCCCCCACTGTGGCTTCATGTTTGTCTCTTTGTGAAGACGATGGAAACGTGATAGAAATGGAAGCTTCTGATTTTGTTATTTTCAATCTCATGTTGTAGAGAGGGGGAATGTAAACCTGCATATGTACTAAAACCCAGACTTTTATAAGGTGGTGTTTCTTTAATCATAATTTCAATCCATAGGACAGAGTAGTGTGGGGCCTATCATTGCTTATGGGTGTCCGACTTAGGAGGAGAATGAAGAAGATGCAGTAATTTGATCCTTCACGCTTCGCGTTGAGGATCACAAGGAGGAAGTGTAGCCATCTGGGATGGCCACTTCCAGAATTCCAAATGGATGCTCGCAAAGACTGTAGGGAACTATGGACAATGTTAAGAAAGCAAGCAGACACAGAACCTGTATGTATATTGGGACGGCAGCTCCCAGACGACACTGAAATTGTAGGTCGATTAACATATTGATGGCCCATCTCTGGGAACAAAGGAAAGACACTCAAGGAACCGATACAGCTCCAGACACCCCTGCGCCAGTTCCTCAAACCGAAAGCGCAAACAAAGCAAGGTCAACGGCCACCAAAGACACGCCCAGCCATCAGGGCACCCACCCCTTTATTGGTCAAGATCAATAGCAGTGATCAAGATGCAGCCCAATTAATTGGGGCCAGGTTTAAGGCCCGCCCAAAAGCGCGCGAAGCCCCTTCGGGTAGAAGAAGAAACCCCTGAGAGAGAATCGCTCTCTTGGACTCGGCTTTCAAAGCGGAGAGACCCGTCCACCAGATACACCAGAAGCAAGTAAGTCCAAGGTCAACGCTCGTTACCAAACGGACGACCTTAGCTGTTCTCCTGTACCCCTTTGAACCCAACAGCCTCAGATCCGAACAACGGCCATTGTTCCTCTGACTGAGTGGGCACCCGAAGTTAAGTATAGGTGTTAGCGTTAGAGATAGTTTAGTTTGTAGTATTTTGTGCATGAGTAGATATTACTGTGTGTGTAAATAAATAGTATTGACTTTGAACTAACTAACTGGTGTATTGGTTCTTTGATCAGTATTCGGGTTTGAACCTTGTGGCGGTATCAAAAGATACCTGGCGACTCTTAAGATTAAGGAAGGCGACCATATTGACCGCCATATTTAGAACCAGAGAAACAGAGCAACAGCAGGTGGCTCTTTCCAAGGGTCGGTGCAGACTCGATAGGCCGAATGGCCTCCTCCTGCACCGTAAATTCTATGATTGGCCACGCTAAATTGAAATGGGTACTCTAAATTTTTTTTAAAGGGTGGTCCCATCTATAGTGTAGATGCAGTCACAGAGCCAGTAACTGCATGAGTGGGTATTGGTGAGGGGCAGTTTGGTACTGGTCCGAACTGGAGTTCTATTTTTTTTAAATTTAGAGTACCCAATTCTTTTTTTCCAATTAAGGGGCAATTTAGCATGGCCAATCCACCTACCCTGCACATCTTTGGGTTGTGGGGGCGAAACCCACACAAACACAGGGAGAATGTGCAAACTCCACACGGACAGTGACCCAGAACCGGGATCGAACCTGGGACCTCGGCGCCGTGAGGCCGCAGTGCTAACCCACTGCACCACCGTGCTGCCCTCTGGAGTTCTACTTTAAGGTATTTCAGACCAGTTCCAGGCTTTTTCCAGGTTTTGCTGGTTTTTCTTTCTGAGAAGGGATTTCTTTTTTAAATTCATTTTTACAGGATGTGGGCTTCACTGGCTTGGTCAGAATTTGTTGCCCATCTCTAATTGTCCTTGAGAAGGTGATGGTGAGCTGCCTTCTTGACCCACTGCAGACCAGATGGTGATGGTACACCCACAGTGCTGTTAGGGAGGGAGTTCCAGGATTTTGACCCAACGTCAGTAAAGGAAAGGCGATATATTTCCAAGTCAGGATGGTGAGTGACTTGGAGGAGAACTTGGTGGGGTTAATTAGTGGTGGGGACAGAAACCAATGGCTGTGGTCTTCCAACTGGAGGCAACTTAGAGACAGTGGTGGGGGTCAGGAAGTAGGGTGGTGAGGACAGCTAGGTGACATCAGTGTGCCTAGTGAAACTGATGTGTTTCCAGATGATGTCGCAAAGGGGAAACATGTAGATAAGAAATAGGAGAGGGCCAAAAGATCCTTGGGGGACATCAGATGTAATGATACAGGAGGGAAAGAGAAGCAATTGGGCAGCACGATGGCACAGTGGTTATCACTGCTGCCTCACGGCGCCGAGGTCCCAGGTTCGATCCCGGCTCTGGGTCACTGTCCGTGTGGAGTTTGCACATTCTCCCCGTGTTTGCGTGGGTTTTGCCCCTACAACCCAAAAATGTGCAGGGTGAGTGGATTGGCCATGCTAAATTGCCCCTTAATTGGAAAGAAATGAATTGGGTACTCTAAATTTATTTTTTTTAAAGATCGAGAAGCAATTGCAAGTGATCCTCTGGCTATCATTAACATATGAGTGCTATCCCACCTAGCCGGACTACAGTGGAGAGTTACTGGAGGAGGGAAGTGCAATCAACCATGCAAAAGACTGTAGTGAGGTCAAAAAGAAAGAAAGGATATTGGTTACCCTTATCACAGTTGGTGGCGGATTTAAACTTTGTGAGGCCCCATGCTTGACTTCATTGCTGGGTACCCCCCCCCCAGTGACATCACGGCCCTTCCCCAAATGAGGTCACGCCCATCCTCCAATGATTTTATGCCCCTCCCGACCCTCCTCCCACCCTCACCCCACAGAACGCAAAGGCGCAAGCCACAAAAATACATAAATTGATCACTGCTTAACTGCTTTAGTGCTTTTTAACTTGTAAAAACACAACTGCATGAATAATTGCTGAGTTGAAATCCGCGTGCAGTGATCAAACAATAACAGCAACCACCAATACAGTTAATGTGCACATTGTGAAAGGAATTTTACTGATTGCATTTCTGTAGAAAATGTAACAGTCTTCTGTTGTCTAGATATTTTCACCAAGAAGGCATTGGCAGGAATGGAGAAGTTCCTGTTGTGGTTGATGCTGTGTAATATAGATGATAATGCCTCTCCAGCCAAAATTGTACGTGGGGATCATACATGTTCTTATCAGAGACATCTTTCAAAAAGATTATTTTAAATTGATACTATATTAATTATAAAACTATAGACATTGGTGGATCAGTGGTTATAACATATTAGAGAGAATTACAGTAAAAGATTCGAGTCCACATTCTTTGATGTACTGAAGGTGTTTATAGTTACATTTTGATCAGAATCCACTCTTTCCAAGATGTGATAAATTAGAACTAGATTAAATCTAACAAGATGATATTGGTTTTCATTAAGAAAGGACTCCTGGGAAAATATGAAGTTACACCGAAACAAATCTATTTTGTAATGTGGGTGAACAGTTTCTGTTTAAATTTCTCCTTGAAATAAACAGCAGCTTAATGCATTTTACATGATCTATTTCCAGTAGTAAACTTTAAACATTTTCAGTTTTCTGAAAGATTTTATTTGAAATAGACCTACATGATTCTTTTGTGTTACAATTGCTGGTCTAAGGGGCAGCACGGTGGCACAGTGGTTAGCACTGCGGCCTCACGCCGCTGAGATCCCAGGTTCCATCCCGGCTTTGGAGTTTGCACATTCTCCCCGTGTTTGCATGGGTTTAGCCCCCACAACCCAAAACGATGTGCAGGGTAGGTGGACTGGCCACGCTAAATTGCCCCCTAATTGGGAAAAAAAGTGAATTGGGTATTCTAAATTTATAAAAAAATATAAAATAAAAAAAAACAATTGCTGGTCTAACACCAGTAGCTTGATTATCAGCCAGATTCTAGCTAGGCATTATCCAGTTTATACTGCATAGCTAACTCGTCAAGGAGAAAGCCACGTGCATACAAGGTTACACACATGTGCAGTCTTACCTTCTCCAGGCCATTTAAAGTTCAGATTTTTTTGCTGCCTGATGCAACCATCAATTCACACGAAACCAGGAGTAGAAGTGAACTGTGGCTTTAATCAACTAGAACAGTGCCTGCCTGCGACTGATCTGTTAGTGAGAGCCGCCTACAGGGCGACTGCTCTTTATACCTCCCCTCAAGGGGTGGAGCCAGGGGAGGAGCCCACACAGGCACCAACATGCTACATCATAGGTAATATCTTACAATGGTCCATAGGTGGAGCCCACATGGGCAACAGCGTAATACAGATATACACATAGTGAATTGTTACAGCAATACATTCACCACATTCACCCCCTGTTAAAAAATGAAGTCCGGCGGGAGTGAAGGGTTCATAAGTTCAGCCTGTCCGGCGCACGGACTGTGCGCTGTGATCGCCGAAGCTCTGGTATCGCAGCTGGCCCGGGTGTCGAACTCATCCGTGCTGGCATGGGTAGTGAAGTTGCCGGTGCGGGCACAGATGTGGACTCCGGGAGCGTGTCTTCTGGAGCTTCATTCCTGTGGGTCGGTGAAGGGGGAATGGCGGGCGGGAGGGGGTGCGGGGTGCCATGTTGGGGCGGGGGTGCTGGTCAGTGTAGGCTGGGCGGGGTAAGTTGGGGTGGCGTTGGTAGTGGAACCTGCGGGTGCGCGGTCCCGGAGGGAGACAATATCCTGTCGGCCATCGGGGTGTTCAATGTTTGCGTACATGGGGTTGGTGTGTAGGAGCTGGACCCTCTCGACCAGTGGTTTGGACTTATGGCTCCTGATGTGTTTGCAGAGCAGGACGGGCCCCGGTGTCTTCAGCCAGGACGGAAACGAGGCGCCGGAGGTGGTTTTCCTGGGGAAAACAAATAGGCGGTCATGAGGGGTCTTGTTTTGTGGCCGTGCAAAGTAGGGACCTAATAAAGTGGAGCGCGTCGGGGAGGACCTCCTGCCAGTGGGGAAATATGTGTTGCGGTTGTTGGAGGGGAGGGGCCCTTTGAAATCGATACTCAGGCGCTCAAAGGGCCGGGATGCCTTTACCAGGTGGGCCTTATCCGGTCGATAGAAGTGCGGCTTACACTCCATACAGATTTGGAAGTCCCTGGTCATGGCTCTGACCTCAGTGGAGTATGGCAGGTTGCGGGCCTTGATGTAGTGGAGAAGCCGGGTGACCCCCCGGGTGGCAGAGGTCATCATGGATAGCAAGTAGTCGGTCATCTTGCGCGCTGGCGCAAGACAGGGCATTGGGGCTCGTTGAGCTTCCCAGGACGATATATCGTAATTATAGGTGGAGAGTTCGATCCTCCACCTCAAGATCTTATCATTCTTGATCTTGCCCCGCAGCGTATTATCGAACATGAAGGCTACCGATTGTTGGTCGGTGACTAGGGTAAACCTCCTACCAGCAAGGTAGTGCCTCCAGTGCCGCACGGCTTCCACAATGGCTTGGGTTTCCTTTTCGACTCAGGAGTGTCGAATTTCGGAGGTGGTGAGGATTCGTGAAAAAAATGCTACTGGCCTGCCTGCCTGATTGAGGGCACCGGCAAGGGCGACCTCTGATGCGTCGCTCTCCACCTGGAAAGGGACGGACTCGTCCACCGCGTGCATCGCGGCTTTGGCCATATCCGCCTTGATGCAGCTGAAGGCCTGGCGGGCCTCAGCCGCCAGTGGGAAGATGGTGGCCTTGATTAGTGGGCGGGCGCATAGTTGGGGACCCACTGGACGTAATAGGAAAAGAACCCGAGGCACTTTTTCAGAGCCTTGGGGCAGTGGGGAAGAGGGAGTTGCAGAAGGGGACGCATACGGTCAGGGTCGGGTCCTAGAACCCCGTTTTCCACGATGTAGCCGAGGATGGCTATTCTGGTTGGACGGAAACGCATTTCTCCTTGTTGTAAGTGAGGTTAAGGGTTCGGGCGGTTTGGAGAAATCTCTGGAGGTTGGCATTGTGGTTCTGCTGATCGTGGCCACAGATGGTGACGTTGTCCAAGTACGGAAATGTGGCCCACAGCCCGTACTGGTCCACCATTTGGTCTATCATTCTTTGGAAGACCAAGACCCCGTCTGTGACGCCAAAGGGGACCCGAAGGAATTGGAAGAGGCAGCCGTCTGCCTCAAAAGCCGTGTAGTGGTGGTCCCTCGGGTGGATTGGGAGCTGGTGATACGCAGACTTCAGATCCACCGTGGAAAACACCCGGTAGTGTGCGATCTGATTAACCATGTCTGCTATCCAGGGAAGGGGGTACGCATCGCGGTGCGTGCACCGGTTTATGGTTTGGCTGTAATCTACAACCATCCGGTTCTTTTCCCCGGTCCTGACGACCACCACCTGGGCTCTCCAGGGCTATTGCTGGCCTCGATGATTCCCTCCCACAAGAGCTGCTGGATCTCGGACCTGATAAAAGTCCTGTCCTGTATGCTATACCGCCTGCTTCTGGTGGCGACTGTATTGCGACGGTTGCGGTAGTGCACCCCCGGACCTGCACCGAGTGCGACCCAGAAGCGAGGGAGATGGTTTGATGCGCCGGGAAGATTGGGAGCGAGCAGCATTTTACCATGTCTGGATGAATGAAGCTCTCCGTGCTCCCGGAGTCGAAGAGGCAGGGCGTTTCGTGTCTGTTTACCCGGATGGTCATCATAGAGCTCCGGAGGTGTTTGGGTCGCGACTGGTCAAGGGTGACCGCGCTGAGTTGCGGGTAGCCGGCGTGGTCGGGGGTGCTGGGGTGGTCCCAAGATGGCTGCCCCTGTCGGTCGCACATGTCGGGCGGCGAGGAAGATGGTGTCCAAGATGGCGGCCCCCATGAATCACACGTGGCGGGCCGCGTGGGCGAGGATGGCCAAGATGGCAACCCCTGTGGGTCGCCCACGTTGGGTGGGGTGGAAGATGGCTGCCCCCACGGACAAGATGAGGCCAATGATGCGTCCGGGGGGGGGGGGGGGGGGGGGGGCGGAGTCGGCAGACACGCTTCCACACTGCGGGATCTGTGGGCCTGTGAGTCTGAAGGTCGGGCCTGCGATTTAGAGTTTTTGGACCTGGCTAGGCAAACTTTAGCAAAATGTCCTTTTCTTCCGCAGTCGCTGCAGTTCGCATTCCGGACCGGGCAGCGCTGCCTAGGGTGTTGATGCTGGCCGCAGAAATAACAGGGTAGCCCCCTATGGTGGGCGGGCAACCGCGCGGCACAGGCCTGGGGTACTCTTTGGTCAGGGGTCCACGAGGGGGCTGCGTGATCGGATGGGAGCGCGTTAAGGCTTTGGAACGCTACTTCCAGAGAGGAGGCTAATTTTATCGTCTCTCCCGGGTCCAGGGCCCCCTTTTTGAGTAGGCGCTGTCTCACGTGGTTGGACCTGACTCCAGCCACGTAGGTGTCCCGGACAGCGAGGTCCATATGTTGAGTGGCCGTAACGGCCTGGTAGTTGCAGCTTCGTGCAAGGGCTTTGAGGTCGCGTAGGTACTCTTCCAGCGATTCCCCAGGGCGCTTGCGGCAAGTGGTGAGGAGATGCCGTGCATATACCTCGTTCACGAGCCTTACGTAGAGGCGCTGTAGCATCGCGAGGGCGTCTGCGTAAATGAAGGCTTCCGCGATTTCAACAGAGATTCGATGGCTCACCCGTGCATGGAGGAGGGGCAGCACGGTAGCATGGTGGTTAGCATAAATGCTTCACAGCTCCAGGGTCCCAGGTTCGATTCCCGGCTGGGTCACTGTCTGTGCGGAGTCTGCACGTCCTCCCCGTGTGTGCGTGGGTTTCCTCTGGGTGCTCCGGTTTCCTCCCACAGTCCAAAGATGTGCGGGTTAGGTGGATTGGCCATGCTAAATTGCCCGTAGTGTCCTAAAAAGTAAGGTTAAAGGGGGGGGGGGTTGTTGGGTTACGGGTATAGGGTGGATACGTGGGTTTGAGTAGGGTGACCATTGATCGGCACAACATCGAGGGCCGAAGGGCCTGTTCTGTGCTGTACTGTTCTATGTTCTATGTTCTGTTCGTCAGTGACGGAAGGCGAGAGGAGGCAGCGAGATAGGCTTGAAACAGCGGAGCCAGTGTGAAAAAATCCCTTTTGCCTCCGCGGCCTGCGGATCGTGTTCCAGTCGGTCAGGTTTGAGGATAGTGGCGTTGTAGTTGATTAAATTGATGCGACCTTCAATTCACACAAAACCAGGAGTAGAAGTGAACTGTGGCTTTAATCAACTAGAACAATGCCTGCCTGCGACTGATCTGTTAGTGAGAGCCGCCTACAGGGCGACTGCTCTTTATACCTCCCCTCAAGGGGTGGAGCCAGGGGCAGAGCCCACAGAGACACCAACATGCTCCATCATAGGTAATACCTTACAATGGTCCATAGGTGGAGCCCACATGGGTAACAGCCCAATACAGATATACACGTGGTGGATTGTTACAGCAATACATTCACCACACTGCCTCAACATTTAAAAGAACTCAAGTATTCCACCTCCCCCCACCCAAAGTACTACGGATATTTAAACCCTCTCCCCACTGTCGGAGCACTTTGTAAACTAGTTTTGATGCTGAATTACAGTGCCAAACTCAACTGGTGAGAGACTGGCCCCTCCAGGGAATCTCGCACAATTCCTCTCGGGAATTGGGCAATTCCCAATTTTGCAATGACGCGAACATTGCTGTATGAATAAGTTTTTTAAAAACCACCCTGTTTTTACGTGCAAAGGTGTCCTAAGCTACAGAAGGACTGCGAATGAAGTGGCCTCAACTTGTGGCATCAATTGGCTGGATTTGAAACCAAACATGATTGAAGTGAGAGTATGTTGGGGAGATTTCCAGTCTCCGTTAGTTAATGCCTGTAAGGGCCCTATTCCCTGGCACGGAGCACCAATCGCTTAAACCTCTTCGCGATTGTACTTGTTTTCAAACTTTTATATTTTTAAACAGGCTGGAACCAGGGTGAAAAAGCCGGATGCCAGAATGTAATTTCAGCGAGGTTGAAGCTACCGTTTGCTCTGTGGCACATTGGGAGTGCCAACATACATTCCAGTGACTAAATCATCTGACTCCACCCTGAACTTTTATCCCTTTTTTCTATCCTTGTGAGGGAAATCTGTAAACGGTGTGGAACCGCAGTGTTTCAAAAGCTTTTGAGGAAATTCAGTTAACAGTTTTTAAGAAATGAATTTAACATTTAGGGCGCGATTTAACTAAAATGTTTCTGAGGACGGGGTTTTTAGGCCACACCCACCCGGCAACTGGACATTCCTGCCCAAGGTTAACGGACCTTTATATGGTCCCCGTTCCGTGGCGATCCTGCGGCAGGCATGGCCGGAGAATCCAGCCCAAAGAGTAATTTCAGGGGGGATTTGGCTGGGAGTTTCTGTCGGCGAGTTCCCCTGCGCTATCTAACCACACTTGGTCACTTTTTCGGGCCCTGAGGGGTTTCTCTCAGGGCTAGCCCACGCTTCCATTTTTTTCCATCACTGGGGAGCTGAACCCACTGGCCAGACCAGCTCCTCAGAGATCGAGCCACCATGTTGAAATGGTGCCTCAATCTCTAAGTGAGCTTCAGATCCCCCACATCCCCCCCCCACCCCCCCCCCCCCCCCCACCCACAAGCCATGTCACCCTCCACACTCATGGGCATTACACCCTCCCCCCCCTCCAAAGTGAGGACACCCTCCTATGAGGTGACTGAGGACCCCCCTTTTCAGGCTTTCCTACATTACCTTTTGCGACCCCCCCCCCCTCTTCCAAGAACCCCACTTTTCACCCCCAACCTCCCTTCCCCCCCAGCCCTGCTATCACGTCATGGCCCCCCCTCAGGCCCTGACCCTTGGCAGTGCCAGCCTGGCACCTGGGCTCCCTGGCAGTTCTCCTGCCAGCCTGACAGTGCCACCCGGGCATCTTGGCAAGGTGCCAGGGAAAAGCCTGGGGCCACCCTGCCCCTGATCATCCAGGGGCCTTCAGTAGCCTCGGAGAGACCCCCCTCCCCCCCCCCCCCCCCCCCCCCCCAGGTGCCATTCCGCCTGGTCCATGTTTATATGGACCAGTACTAAACGGCGGCTGGCAGGGTTCTCCCTGGTTCTTAAATCCACTTAGATGTGCGGGAGGGGGAACCCAGATTGTGACGCCTCGCAAGATCTGGTGAGGTATCGCGAGGCACACCTTCTATCGGGTGCCCAGGGGAACTCTCTCCCGGCATCTATCAGCAGCATCACATCCCTGCTCGGGCAGAACACAGTAGACCGCACTCTTAATCTGCAATGAGTATGTGCTGCAAAGCACATTGGTAAAAAAAAATACATTTCTTTCAATAGAGCAGTTCTGAATTAGAAACCACAAACCTCTGAAAAAGCTTGTTTGTTAAGACCTGGTAAGGAACACAATTTGTGTCTGGACAAAAATTCAGGTTCAATATGTGAGGCAACACTTTTGTTTTTAAATACAACCATCTGGATGGCACGGTGGCGCAGCTGCCTCACGGCGCCGAGGACCCGGGTTCAATCCCAGCCCTGGGTCACTGTCCGTGTGTAGTTTGCACATCCTCCCCGTGTCTGCGTGGGTTTCACCCCCACAACACAAAGATGTACAGAGCAGGTGGATTGGCCACGCTAAATTGCCCTTTAATTGGAAAAGAAGAGTTGGGTACTCTAAATCTTTTTTTAAAACTTTGGTAAGAACTGTTTCAGTTCTATGGCAGGACGAAACCCTGATTAGAGGGATTCAATCAGAATGTTCAGGAAAGATGGGCATGAATTTGGGTAATAACAACGCATTCCTTGGGCGATGGAGAGGAAAGGGACTTTGGAGATGCAGCAATAGTTTGCAAACACAGTGGGGGGCTGGGCATCAAGGATTGATTTTGAGGAGGGGGTGATGATGGCAGATTTTAAGTAGAGAGGGACAGTGCCTCAGGAGAGAAAATCATTAACAGTATCAGCTGACATGGAGCCAGGAAGAGAAGTTGGGTGATTGGTAGCTACATATGAACATAGGACTGAGGAGCAGGTGTAGGTCATTCAGCCCTTCAAAACCTGCTCCACCATTCAATAAGATCATGGCTGATCTGGTTAAGGTCTTGTTATGTATCTGGGAATACATTCCTGCTGGTTGATGTGTAGTGACATCAGCAGAGTGCCCAGATTTTGAGCAGATCATTATCTTGATTGTATGAGCAACACCCTTAATAAACCTCTCATCATGTTTTACAAGAATCCAGAGTGTGGGCACCCCCATACCTTTCCTATTTGCAGCAACAAAGAAATATACTCAGAGAGTAGTAAGGGCGTGGAATGCTATGCCTACAACAGTAGTGGACTCGCCAACACTAAACGCATTCAAGTGGTCATTGGCTAGGCATATGAACGATAAGGGAATAATGTAGATGGGCTTTAGAGGGGTTTCACAGGTCGGCGCAACACCGAGGGACGAAGATACTGTACTGCGCTGTAATGTTCTATGTTCTATGGCGATGAGGGTTGAGGCAGAAAAATCGCTGGAAAGAAGAGTTTTGTTGACGAACGTAGGACGGCATTAGGAGCAACGGAAGATTCTCAGCACTGGAGTCACACACAGACATCAGGTGAAGCACTGCTATCGATGTGAAGATTCAACAAAGTTTCCTGAGCAACTGAGTAAGAAACCGACAGTTGGAGAAGACTTCCTTGCGTTGAAGTGAGTGGGGTCTGGGATGCAGGGACCATGCACGTGGCGAAGCTAGTTGGGCTTCGGGGAGAGGGGATTTTGAAGTCTGCCGACAGTACAAGATCACTTCTCAGGCAAAAATTCGAAATACTCAGGCAAAATGGGGGAAGATTTGCTAGTTGGTTCAAGAGATTGTTTGTGCCATACTTTCCATCACAGTCACTGGGCTAAATCGTTGGCTTTTAAAGCAGACCAAGGCAGGCCAGCAGCACGGTTCAATTCCCATACCAGCCTCCCCGAACAGGCGCCGGAATGTGGCGACTAGGGGCTTTTCACAGTAACTTAATTGAAGCCTACTCGTGAAAATAAGCGATTTTCATTTCATAAAGCCCTGGAGAGAGTGCAGAGGTGATTTACTAGAATGATACCAGGAATGAGGAATTTTAGATGCAAGGAAAGATTGGAGAAATTGGACTTGTTCTCCTTGGAGCAGAGAAGATTAAGAGATGAACTTATTGAGGTGTTCAAAATTATGAACAATTTTGACAGGGTAAAGAATGATACAGTATACTGTTTCCACTGGTTGGTATGTCAGTGACTAGGGGGGGGGGTCACAATTTGAAGATGGTCAGCAAGAGAGCTCGGAGAGGGATGAGGAGAAACCTCTTTACTCAGAGAGCTGTTGGGATTTGGAATGAGGTGCCTGTGAATGGTGGAGGCAGATTCCAAAGAGGTTTCAAAAGAGAGCTGGATACATATTTGAAAGGGATTAATTTAGAGGGCTATGGAGAATGGGACTAACTAGGTAGCTCTTTTGGGAGCTGGTGCAGACACGATGGGCTCAATAGCATCCATCTGTGCTGTAAATAACAAAACAGAAGTGTAGACCCAAGGAGCCGGGATCCAAAAATGGCATGGAAAACAGGTGCCATGGATGTTTTTTTTAAAATATTTTTATTCTCCTTTTTCACATTTTCTCCCGAATTTACACCCACCAACAATAAGCAATAATCAGCAACAGATATGTCAATCCCCATAACAATAACAACGATCCCATCCTCCCACCAAACCCCAAACATCAGCCCGCATGTTTACATAAACAAATGACAAAAAGGAATCAGGGATTACCCATAGTCATCCTTAATATACACAGCCCCCCTCCCCCCTAACCCTCCCATCCACCCCCCCCCAACTAATGTTCGATGTTATCCAGTTCTTGAAAGTGCATAATAAATAATGCCCATGGCTTGTAGAACCCCTCCGAGCTTCCCCTCAGTTCAAACTTAACCTTCTCAAGGGTCAAGAATTCCAACAGGTCCCCCTGCCACGCCAGGGCACAGGGTGGAGAGGCTGCTCTCCAACCCACCAGGATCCGCCTTCGGGCAATCAACAAGGCAAAGGCTACGATATCAGCCTCCGCGCCAGTTTCCAACCCTGGCTAGTCCGACACCACGAATATGGTCTCCTGGGGACCCGGGTCCAGTTTCACATGCACCACCTTAGAAATTACCCTAAACACCTCCTTCCAGTAATCCCCTAGCTTTGGACAGGACCAAAACATATGAACGTGATTAGCGCCCCCCCCCCCCCCCCCCCGCAACGCTCACACACATCTTCTACTCCTTCAAAGAATCGGCTCACCTCGCCCTCGTGAGGTGTGCCCTGTACACCACCTTCAGCTGTATCAGCCCCAACCTCGCACATGAGGTGGAGGCATTCACTCTCCGGAGCACCTCACACCAGACCCCCTCCTCTATAATCTCTCCCAATTCTTCCTCCTACTTTGCTTTGATCCCTTCCAGTGGTGCCTTATCCTCTTCCAAAATAGCTCCGTACACTTCTGACACTAGCCCCTTCTCCAGTCCCCTTGTCGTCAGCACCTCCTCCAGCAATGTTGAGGCCGGTTCCTCTGGAAAGCTCTGTATCTCCTTTCTGGCAAAATCTCGAACCTGCATGTATCTAAACATTTCTCCCTGCCCCAGCCCATACTTCGCTTCCAGCTCCCTCAAACCTGCAAACCGACCCCTAAGAAACAAATCTTTTAGCGTCTTAATCCCCTTCTCTTCCCATTTCCGAAAACTTCCATCCCACTTCCCTGGCTCAAATCTGTGGTTCCCCCGAATCGACATTTCTCTTGACCCTGCCCCCAACCCGAAGTGTTTCCCCAGAGCTATCGGGAGTGGCACTGTTGCTAGTGCCTTCAGCCCCGACCCCCTGCACAAACTCTCCTCCATTCTGACCCACTGGGAATCAACCCCTCTGACCCAGCTCCGCACCTTCTCCACATTCGCCGCCCAGTAATAATACATCAGGTTCAGGAGACCCAAACCCCCGCCTGCCTTCCCCTCTGTAGCAGCACCTTTCTCACTCTGGCCACCTTCCCTCCCCATATGAACGAGGTAATCCTTCCCTCAATCTCCCTGAAAAAAGCCTTTGGCAGGAAAATCGGTAGGCATTGAAAAATAAACAGAAAACGCAGCAACACATTCATTTTAACCGCCTGTACCCGACCCGCCAGTGACAGAGGGAGACCATCCCACCTTGCCAGGTCAGCTTTCACTCTCCCCACCATAGACATAGACATAGAACATTACAGCACAGAACAGGCCCTTCGGCCCTCGATGTTGTGCCGAGCAATGATCACCCGACTCAAACCCACGTATCCACCCTATACCCGTAACCTTACTTTTTAGGACACTACGGGCAATTTAGCATGGCCAATCCACCTAACCCGCACATCTTTGGACTGTGGGAGGCAACCGGAGCACCCGGAGGAAACCCACGCACACACGGAGAGGACGTGCAGACTCCGCACAGACAGTGACCCAGCCGGGAATTGAACCTGGGACCCTGGAGCTGTGAAGCATTTATGCTAACCACCATGCTACCGTGCTGCCCACCAAACTAGTGATGTTGTACCTGCGAAGCCTCCCCCACTACCGGGAAACCTGCACCCCCAGATACCCAAAGTGAGTCCCTGCCCTACGGAATGGCAGCCCCCCCACCCCTGCCCCCACCCCCGGCCGAGACACCACAAAATACTCACTCTTGTCCAGGTTCAGCTTGTACTCCAAGAAAGACCCAAATACTCGCAGTAGCTCCAATATTCCTCCTATCGACGCACTCGATTCCTACACATATAGCAGCAAGTCATCGGCATATAAGGACACCCTATGCTCTATGCCCCCCCCCGCACTATTCCTTTCCATACTCCCAAATTTCTTAATGCGATGGCCAACAGCTCAATCGCAAGTGCAAACAGCAGGGGGGACATAGGACATCCCTGCCTCGTCCCACGGTGGAGAGAAAAGTATCTCGAGCTGGTATTGTTCGTGCGGACACTCGGCCTCGGCTCCTTATATAGTAGCTTTACCCAGTTCACAAATCTTGGTCCAATCCCAAACCGCTCCAGAACTGCCATCAGGTACCCCCATTCTACCCGGTCAAACGCCTTCTCGGCGTCCAATGCCACAACCACCTCTGTTTCCCTTCCCTTCTGCCGGTGCCATAATGACGTTCAAAACCCTCCTGATGTTCGAAAACAGCTGCCTCCCTTTCACAAACCCAGTCCTCACCTATCACCTAGGCACTCCTCCAGCCTACCCACCAGTACCTTCGCCAATACTTTCGCGTCCATGTTGAGAAGTGATATGGGCCTATACGACCCACACTCCGTCGGATCCTTATCTCTTTTTAGCAACAGTGAAATCGATGCCTGCCCCAAGGTTTGCGGCAACACCTCCTTCCCTATCACCTCTTCAAACATCCCCACCATCAGGAGTGCCAGCTTATCCTTGAATTTTTTCTAATATTCTGCCAGAAACCCATCCGGCCCTGCCACCTTCCCCGACTGCATCCTCACAATCGCATCCTTTATCTCCTGCTCCCCTATCGCTCCTTCTAATGTAGCCCTGTCCCCCTCCCCTAGCCTCGGGTACTCCAACCCATCTAGAAATTCCTGCATCTCACGGTCTCCCCCGGGTGGCTCTGACCTGTACAACCTCTCATAAAACTCCTCAAAAACCTTGTTAATCAGCTACGGAGCCACCACCAACTTCCCTGCCCTATCCCTCACCTGAAAAATTTCCCTTGCCGCTGCCTCCCTCTGGAGCTGACCTGCTAACATACGCCTTGTCTCCATGTTCATAAACTGCACTCCTTGCTCGTCTCAGTTGGCGCACCGCCTTCCTGGTGGATAGTCAGTTGAAACTTGCCTGTAGTTCCTTCCTCTTTTCCAGCTTCGCTGGGTCCCCATCTTCTGCATAACTCCTATCTACCTCCAACATCTCATCTATTACCCTCTGCCGCTCCAACCTCTCCTCTTTGTCCCCCTAGCCTTAAACAAAATTACCTCACCCCTCACCACCGCCTTTATAGCCTCCCAGACTTGGCACCTCACCCGTACAGTTGAAACCTACATATTCCTTAATTACCTTTTCAATTTTTTCAAAGAACACCTGGTTCTCCAAAAGCCTCACATCCAATTTCCACCCCAGCCTCTGCCCTTTTCCAGTACCATATCACCCAATGTGGAGAGTGATCTGACACTGCAATTGCAGAGTATTCCGACCCCTTGATTCCAACCAGCAAAGACTTTCCCACCACAAAAAAGTCGATCCGCGAGTATACCTTATGGACTGCTGAGAAAAACTAGTACTCCCATTCCCTTGGGTGCAGGAACCTCCAAGGGTCCACCCTTCCCATTTAGCTCACTCAGCTAAATCGCTGGCTTTTAAAGCAGGGGCAGCAGGGTAGCATGGTGGTTAGCATAAATGCTTCACAGCTCCAGGGTCCCAGGTTCGATTCCCGGCTGGGTCACTGTCTGTGTGGAGTCTGCACGTCCTCCCCCTGTGTGCGTGGGTTTCCTCCCACAGTCCAAAGATGTGCGGGTTAGGTGGATTGTCCATACTAAATTGCCCGTAGTGTCCTAATAAAAGTAAGGTTAAGGGGGGGGTTGTTGGGTTACGGGTATAGGGTGGATACGTGGGTTTGAGTAGGGTGATCATGGCTCGGCACAACATTGAGGGCCGAAGGGCCTGTTCTGTGCTGTACTGTTCTATGTTCTATGTTCTAAAGCAGACCAAGCAGGCCAGCAGCACGGTTCAATTCCCGTACCAGCCTCCCCGGACAGGCGCCGGAATGTGGCGACTAGGGGCTTTTCACAGTAACTTCATTGAAGCCTACTCGTGACAATAAAGCGATTTTCATTTTCATTTTCATTAGCCCAGCCAGCGCCTTCGCCCCTCCACCCCTGATGGGACCAGCGAGCGCGGTCGTGATCTGTCCAACCTTGGCTCCTGCACCAAGTTCCAGTCCCCCCCCCCCCCCCCATAATCAGCTCGTGTGTCAAAGTCGGGAATGGCCCCAAACACCTTCTTCGCGAATCCCCCATCGTCCCAATTGGGACCGTATACACTTAACAGTGCCACTAATCTCCACAATCACATAACTACCCCCCCCCGATCTGCCCCCACCCTCTCCATCTGGAAGCGTACCCTTTTGCTGACCAACACTGCTACCCCTCGAGCCCTTCCATCAAATCCAGAGTGAAACACCTGACTAACCCAGCCCTTTTTAAGTCTCACCTGGTCCTTCACCCTCAAGTGAGTCTCCTGCAGCATTGAAATGCTTATTGTCACGAGTAGACTTCAATGAAGTTACTGTGAAAATCCCCTAGTCGCCACATTCCGGCGCCTGTTCGGGGAGGCTGGTACGGGAATTGAACCGTGCTGCTGGCCTGCCTTGGTCTGCTTTAAAAGCCAGCGATTTAGCCCAGTGTGCTAAACCAGCTCCATTGCTATATCGGCTTTCAAACTTTTAAGATGCGCAAGCACCCTTGACCTCTTGACCGGACCTCCTAACCCTCTCACGTTCAACGTGACTAACTGGGGGTCTCTCACACCCCCCCCCCCCACCTTTCTTATCCACCATCATCATACCACCGGGCCCTGCCCCATAAGCCTGACCTGCCCCTGTCCATTGTTAACATCAAACCCCTTTCCCCCCTCCCAAGAACCCCCCTACATTTCCCCCTGAAACAACATCTCCCAACATCCACCCCTTCCCTCCCTCTCGCTCGCCTCGTAGACCCATTGAAGCCTGCTATCCAGGGCCATGGATGTTTTTGATGAGGATTATGAAACATGGAATTCATATGAGGAAAGATTCCAATTGTTTTTAATAGCTAATCAGACACCGGAGGACCTAAAGGTTGCAACATTTCTCAGCTCAGTTGGTTGAAAAATGTTTATGCTGCTACAGAATCTAGTTTACCCAGCATAATCGGCGATAAGTCCGACAGTGAATTAATGACAGTCTTAGAGGGACATTTTTCTCCGAAACCATTATTGATTGCAGAAAGGTTTCAGTTCCACTGCTGTAGTCAGGAAGAAGGTGACTGTACTTTACAGTTTGTATCGTCTTTAAGAAGGTGAGCTACATATTGTGAATTTGGGACACAACACTTGATGATACTGTTCTTGAAAATACAGAAAAATGTGTCATTTGAAACATGGAAGTCTGGCAATATCTGGTTTGAGAGGGTACAGGGAAAGATCCCACAAAAGTTTCATAGCAGCTTCAAAGAGCAGGGTTGTAAAATGCAGATTCTTGCTCACAAGCAGGCTAATCAAACACACCAGTCTCATGTGGTAAGCTAAAACAATGGCTTACACCTTCATGGAATGTAACTATCTCAGGAAGCATCTGAAAAAGCATGGATGAGAGTTTCAATTGCATTAAGTGACGAATGTTTAAAACAGGCAAGTCTTTCAAGTCATAACCAAGTTAAATTTTAGCATGCAGCTAAAAGCAAAATTTCACACCTTAATTGAAATAAACTCTCTTAGTAAACAGCTGGAAAGGATGGAAGATATCAGTCAAATTTGGTGTCAAATTTAAAGTGTAAAATTCTATGAACATCAAACAATTAGAAGAAAATTGGAGACGACCTGTCTACGAGAAACATCATGTAAGTCAAAATCAAAGGCAAAGTTATGAGCTGGGGACAATTGGAAAATTAAACGATTTGAAATCACAGAATTAAAAGTAACACCTATTGAAACCAAAGCATTGTTTAATCAGATCTGAGAGGAGACGATATGCCCAAAATGAATAATTAGTTGTAGTAAGATGTTTACATCAAAGATACTTTTAAACTATCAAAGTGAAACAAGCCCATTTACAATAAAGTCGTTAAAACTTAATAACTCTCAGAAAGAGAATATAAACCCAGGGAGCAGAGGGCAGGAGAACAGCAACAGGAGAGAAGGGGAGGAGAACTCAGAGAGAGAGAGAGAGAGAGAGAGAGAGCTCGGTCATGGGAAAGACAAGGCAAGCAGCCGAGTTTAAACAGTTATACATCTAAGGAAGACTAGAATTTAAACAGGAGTCAGAGTCAGCTTAGAGATAGCTAGTAGAGCCAGCTCTCACAGCTCGGTGCATGGGAAGAACAGGACACAGCAACCGAGTTCACCAGCGAATACAACTCAAGAAGACCAGATTTTAAGAAGATCGATTGCCAAGGTGGGCCTGAAGCAGCCAGAAGCAAGATCTTTTTTCCTTTCTGTAAAGAAAGTGTTTGCAGCTTTTAAAAGAAAAAATATAATAATAAAAATAACTTAACCTGAAAAAGTGGTTATTAGCTTACTTCACTTCCTTAATAACGCAGGACCCAGGACATCAATGCTATTAAGGGGTAAGTAGGTAAAATTCTTCGGTGAAGGTATGGGTTATACCGGGGGATAACTTGAAAAGATAGTTTGACCTGAATGGCACCCACAGAAGCCTGCACTGGAGTCAGGGAGTGAGAATCCCTGTTCACCATTTAGAATATCAACTTTTTTTTGGTATAGGGGGAATTCTAAGAATAGTGGTGAGTTTTAACTTCAATACTCTTCGAGACAGGCTGGTATGTGGATTCCACAGTGAAGCTAGTCAGAGGAAGCTGCTTCCTGTGAATGATTTAACACTAAAAGCTGCTGTGGAAATTGCCATAGCTATAGAGCTTGCAATGAGAAGCTTCCCAGAAGGGGCTGGAGCCAAGATTCACAAAATGGAACAAGGCTGCAAAGGTGCAACCACGTCACAGTTGTAATAATAATAATAATATACACAGGTTAGACACTCAACGAGGCAATCCTGGAGTAAATTGAATACATGTAAGACGTGTGGCAAGAAGGGCCACATTGCCCAAGCGTGTTGCATTCAGAAAACTTCTCCTACACCAAGAAGGGGGAACTAGAACAATAGAGTTAAACAATTAAGCTCAAGATCACTCAAAAGACTGCGAAACCGAGCTACTGCAAGAGTTAAAGCGAGGTGTTTTTTTTTTATTTTGAGTATCTAATTTTTTTTTCCCAATTAAGTGTGGCAAATCCACCTAACCTGCACATCTTTGGGTTGTGGGGGTGAAACCCACACAGACACGGGGAGAATGTGCAAACTCCACACGGACAGTGACCCAAGGCTGGAATCGAATCCAGATCCTCAGCGCCATAGGCAGCAGTGCTAAAAACTGTGCCACCATGCTGCCCTAAAGCTAGATGCTTTGTACATGTGGGGTGATCAACAACGTATCCAACAACATATTCAAAACATATCCAAAACTTGGCGGTCACGAAAGTAAATGGATATGGGCGCAGCAGTATCACTAATACCTGGCAGCACGGTAGTACAGTGGTTAGCATTGTTGTCTCACAGCGCCAGGGTCCCAGGTTCAATTCCCGGCTTGGGCCACTGTCTGTGCGGAGTCTGCACGTTCTCCCCGTGTCTGCGTGGATTGTCTCTGGGTGCTCCGGGTGCTCCCACAAGTCCCGAAAGATGTGCTTGTTAGTTAAATTGGACATTCTGAATTCTCCCTCTGTGTACCCGAACAGGCGCCGGAATGTGGCAACCAGGGGCTTTTCACAGTAACTTCATTGCAGTGTTAATGTAAGCCTACTTGTGACAATAAAGATTATTATTATATTATTAATTAATACCTGAGACAATTTATCATCAAAAGCTAAAGTATCTGCTTTAAAACTATTGAATGTGATCCTAAGAATGTATATTGAAGAGGTTGTATCATTTAAAGGATGCATTTATGGTGAAAGTAATAGGGGCTGTTTAGCACAGGGCTAAATCGCTGGCTTTGAAAGCAGACCAAGCAGGCCAGCAGCACGGTTCGATTCCCGTAACAGCCTCCCCGAACAGGCACCGGAATGTGGCGACTAGGGGCTTTTCACAGTAACTTCATTTGAAGCCTACTCGTGACAATAAGCGATTTTCATTTCATTTCATTTCAGTAGAAACAAATGGACAAAGGGTGAAATTGCCACTTCACGCTGTCCGTGGAAACTTTCCTGTTTTATTCGACACAGCAAGGTTTGCTAGGATTAGGCTTAACTGGGGAACAGTCCATTAATTAGTGGATTCAAAGAGCAACTTGCAACAACGTCTGAAGAAGTATGAGAAGGTGTTTGAAGATTTGTTAGGCTCTATGAGTGGAATTGAGATAAACCTAAACTCAAGCCAGACAGAACACCCACATGTCTCAAAGCTAGAACTGTACCATACGTCATCAGGCCTAAATTTGAAGAACAACTCGACAGATTGGTAAGAACAGGAGTCATTGGGTAACACCAATCATTCCTGAATTAAAATGGGATGGCTCAGTGAGAACTTGTGGAGTTTTTCAAACTACAATTAACCCAGTTTTGTGTGTAGACAATTATCCACTGCCGCTGATTGAAGACTTGTTTGTTGGACTTTCTGGAGGACAGAAATTCAGTAAAATTGGTCCAAAAAGGAACACTGTCAGACATTCATCGGAAAAATCCACCAGACATTCATAGGAAAAATCCACCTCAAGTCTTGCATCACATGAAGATTTGAGTTGACAGTACAGAATGGAGTTCTACTATGGGGAATCCATGATTATTCCTCTGTGCTTGCGTAATAGAGTCCTTGACCAACTGCATGAGGGACATCCCGGTGTGGTAAGGATGAAGGAATTGGCATGCAGTTATCTTTGGTGGCCATAATTAGATGCTCAAATTAAAGAGAAAGTAGGGAAATGCCAAAACTTAGGAACACACCACCATTAAAACCATTAAATCCATGGGAATAGCCGACACAGCCATGGCAGAGAATACACATCGATTATTTAATGGGTTCTTTTATTCGTTCATGGGATGTGGGCATCGCTGGCTGGGCCAGCATTTATTGCCTATCCCTAAGAATATTCAAGAGTCAACCACATTGCTGTGGATCTGGAGTCACATGTAGGCCAGACCAGGTAAGGACAACAGGTTTCCTTCCACTAAAGGACATTAGTGAACCAGATGGGGTTTTACAGCAATCGACAACAATCCCCATTGGGAGGCATGGTAGCATAGTGGATAGCACAGTTTCTTCACAGCTCCAAGGTCCCAGATGCAATTCCCCGCTCAGTCACTGTCTGTGCGGAGTCTGCACGTTCTCCCCATGTCTCCCTCCGCGTGCTCCAGTTTCCTCCCACAGTCCAAAGATGTGCAGATAACGTGAATTGGCCATGCTAAATTGCCCTTAGGTTAGGTGGGGTTACTGGGTTCGGGGATATGGTGGAGGTATGGGATTAAGTGGGGTGCTCTTTCCAAGGGCCAGTGCAGGCTCAATGGGCTGAATGGCCTCCTTCTGCACTGTAAATTCTATGATTCTATGAGACAATGGTTTCATGGTTACCTTTGCACTCCTAAGTCCAGATGTTTATCTAATTCAAATTTCACCATCTGCTGGATTTGAGCACGGATCTCCAGAGCATTACTCTGAGTCTCTGGATTATTAGTCCAGAGGTAATACCACTACGCCACTGCCTCCCCTGGTCCACTGGAGGCTCACATGATCTTAGTGATTGTAGGCACGCACTTGAAATGGCCATAATAATCTTTATTCTTGTCACAAGTAGGTTTACATTAACACTACAATGAAGGTACTGTGAAAATCCCCTAGTCGCCACATTACGTCACCTGTTCAGGTACATTGAGGGAGAATTCAGAATGTCAAATTCACCTAACAGCACGTCTTTCGGGACTTGTGGGAGAAAATAGGAGCACCCGGAGGAAACCCAAGCAGACACGGGGAGAACGTGCAGACTCCGCACAGACAGTGATCCAAACCGGGAATCAAACCCAGGTCCCTGGCGCTGTGAAACAACACCACTGTGCTACTCTGCTGCCCAGTCATGTGAAAGCAATTAATGACGACTGAACAGACATTGAGAAACCAGACAAAGTATTCGCATGATTTGGAAACTGGAGCAAGTAGTCAGTGATAATGTTTACTTTGAAGGTGTTTGAGGACTACTTGAAAGGGAACAATATACACCATAACAAGTCAGTTCTATATCATCCAGCAACAAATGGATTGGCCAAACATTTTGTGTAATCGTTAAAGAAGGGCATCGAAGGGCCAGAGGGTATTATCAAGAAGAGTAAATAATTTCTAATGTCTTATCGGAATGCATTATTGACTGTCTATATATGTGTTTCTGGAACCCGCCTCTTCATTCGCCTGAGAAAAGATCTGCGCTCCGAAAGCTAGTGATTCGAAACAAATCTGCTGGACTTTAACCTGGTGTTGTTAGACTTTCTTCTTACTCGTGCTCCGCCCCCGATGGGCAAGTTCCCGACCACACGGTTGACACATAGGGCGGGATTCTCCCACAATCGTCGGGATGGCCCGATGCCGGTTCCAAAAACGGCGCGAACCACTCCGGCGTTGGGCCACCCGGAACATGGGAAAACCTCCGACCCGGAAGGGGCGAGCAGCGGTGTGACGCCAATCGCGACTGCCATAATTTTAGACCAACGATCACTACCTGCTGGATGGGCCCAGCAGAGACAGCCACTTCCTTCGAACCAGCCAAGTGAAATCCAGATAAAGGCCTTATCCATTTGCACAGTGCCGGTCACCCTGAAGTTAAGTATAGGTTATTATGGCTGATAGGCGTAGTTTAACTCGTAGTAGATATTGTGTTTGCATGTTGAGATAACTCTTGTGTATGTAAATAAACCATCTTTTGAACTAACTAACTGGCTGTGTGGTCATTTGATCGATATAAGGGAAAGGCTTGTGGTTCACTGAGATAAATAAATAGAGCAACAGCATGTATATGTCTGCCTAATACGGTTGCCCTTTATCCCTGTCACCCTCCACCCCACCCCACCCCCACAGGAGAAGCGCGCTCATGACAACCGGCCGCGTGAGAGGACCGGAGGGGGTCCACCTCAATTACGCCCCCTCACCGTTCACGAAGAGAGGGCCCTGGAACTTGCACGCGGACCCGAGGACCGGGAGGTTGCGGATGCAGAGATCAGGGGCGCACCACCAAGTGAGACCCCCCACTGCCTGCCCCCTTTCCCCATCCCCCTTTCCCCCTTCCCCTCTTCCCCCAGCCCCTCTTCCCCCATCCCCTCTTCCCCCATCCACCCTTCCCCCCCATCCTCCCTTCCCCCATCCCCGTCTGTGTGTCTAACCATGCATGCTGTATTGTGTATCGCAGGACCAAACATCAACCCACCTGTCCCTGCGGATGCCGACCGTCCCCAGGATGCGCCAGGGCGCCCACAAGACAGGGATAGACCCTCAGGCATACGGCACCCCCACCCAGTGCCAGGGCGCCCACGAGCCAAGGATAGACCCGAAGCGTCAGGCGTACGCCGTCCCCATCTAGTGCCAGTTTGGCGACGCCGGAGGGCCACACCCAGCGACGGGGAGGGCAGCCACACCAACAGGCCCTCGTCCCAGTCAACCCAGGGCACACAGGACACAAGCACCCAGAACAGCCACATACAGGCCACAAGCACCCAGGAGACCAACAAACAGGACATACCCACACACAGGACACCCAGACACAGGACACGACCCCCCAGGACACCCACACACAGGAGACGACCCCCCCAGGACACCCACACACAGGAGACGGACGGACAGGAAACACCACTCCAGGGGACCCCGGACTTCGGGTCAGATGAGGAGCGCCTCATTACG
Organism: Scyliorhinus canicula; assembly: GCF_902713615.1. Lineage (NCBI taxonomy): Eukaryota > Metazoa > Chordata > Chondrichthyes > Carcharhiniformes > Scyliorhinidae > Scyliorhinus > Scyliorhinus canicula. The sequence goes on from NC_052146.1 coordinate 294,969,229, forward strand.
CCACTGCTGTCTCCTACACCCTCCACCATCGCAGAGACACTCACCTCGGTTGGGAACTTTAGTGATGAGCCGTCTGGTATACTCACTGGTGCGCACAACACAGCCGTCCCGGTACAGCAGATGGAGGGAGAAGCAGCGAGGGGTCAGAAGGTTGGAGGGCAGCCCCGGCCCCAGCAACCATCTGCTTCCCGGACGGGTCCCGGGTTCCTGGAGTTACCACACCCACCCAAAGACCCGATGCAGTCACGGACCAAGGGATGATTGAAGGGGGTGATGGCTTGCGGACAGCTGCAGACGCAGATGGAGGAGTCCACCCATGTCCAGGAGCAGGGAGTGGGGCCGGTCATGCGTGCCACCCAGGCCGACACCGCACGGGTGGCGTCCGCAGTGGAGGCAATGGGGGTGATGGTGTCAGACATGGGAACAGTATGCAAGGCCTGTGACTTTCCGTGCAGGCGGCGTCTGTGGCCCTGAACATGGTTGCCCTCTCACAGGCAGCCATGAGCTAGAGCCTGCTGCAGATCACAGAGGCACTCAACGCCGTGGCCCAGTCTCAGCAGGCCATGGGCCAGTCTCTGCAGGCCATGGCCCAGTCTCAGCAGGCCATTGCTGAGGGCATTGGTGCCATTGCCCAGGTGCAGGCTGGCGTCGTCAAGACACAGACAGGGATGGCCAACTCCCTGAGCTCCATGGCTGCAAACTTACAGACCCTTGTTGATACCAGGGCGGGCCTCCAGGACTGGCAGCGCCCGGTGCCGGGGGGTGCATTGGATGCTGGATCCGTTCGCACCCCTGACCCATGGAGGGGCCCGGGGGTGTTGGGGCCCGTTCCGGGTCCCCCTGCAGGGGAGGTCCCGAAACACTGGGACACCTTGGACTCACCCCCCTTCCGTCCCAGGTGCATCTGTGGGCAATGGGCAGGACAGGCTGGCAGCTCACCATCCCAGTCGCCCGAGCCGCAGCCTGGCCCATCCAGGCTGGGCTTCCCCAGGAAACGGCTGCCAAAGAGGTCCCTTAGTCACAGGGCAGGAATCACAGGAGTCCGCCTCCAGTTCTGCTGCACCGTCTGGGGAACCACCTAGACGTTGTCATAGGGCCCGTAAGGCCAGAAAATTAGACACCGAGTAGGTTGGCATGGATGCAGGGCACAGACTAGTTATAGGGGCTAGGGCACATGTATGAACTGTCATTAAAATCACTTTCACACCTACAGAAGCTGCCTCTGTGCTCTTCCCGATGCGTGTGAGGGTGGGGTGGGAGGTGAGCGCCAGTTTGTGTGTGAGAGGTGATAGGACGTCGACGTCGGGCTCAGGTGAGTGTGCCCCCCCCCCCCCCTCCCCCGGGGGTTGCTCTCGCCATGCCCCTGGGCAGACGACGGGTCTGTGCGCTGCATGGACAGTCCAGGTGGAGGGTGTTACTGTGGCCCTGTGTCAGACATTGCCTAACGATGTAGAGCCCGGAGCTTATCACAGAGCAGATTGTCATCATCCTCCATGGCCGGCAATAGACCCGCTTCCACCGGCGACCGTGTGAGTCGTGCCCGTCGTGCCCCAGGTGGATGTGCAATGGAGGGGTGGTGTGCATGTAGGTGATGTGGTGGTGGGAGGGGTGAGGGTTATTGGTGGTTGGCGGGGTGAGGTTGGTTGGTCGTGGGCGGGGTGGTTGGTGGTGGGAGGGGTGAGGGTGGTGGGTGGGGTGAGGGTGGTGGGTGGGGTGAGGGTGGTGGGAGGGGGTGAGGGTAGTTGGTGGTGGGAGGGGTGAGGGTGGTGGGTGGGGTGATGGTGGTGTGAGGGTAGTTGGTGGTGGGAGGGGGTGAGGGTGGTTGGTGGTGTGAGGGTGGTGGGTGGGGTGAGGGTGGTGGGTGGGGTGAGGGTGGTGGGTGGGGTGAGGGTGGTGGGTGGTGGGTGGGGTGAGGGTGGTGGGTGGGGTGAGGGTGGTTGGTGGTGGGTGGGGTGAGGGTGGTGGGTGGGGTGAGGGTGGTGGGTGGTTGGTGGTGGGAGGGTGGTTGGTGGTGGGTGGGGTGAGGGTGGTTGGTGGTGTGAGTGGTGAGGGTGGTGGGTGGTGTGAGGGTGGTGGGTGGTGTGAGGGTGGTGGGTGGGGTGAAGGTGGTGGGTGGTGGGTGGGGTGAGGGTGGTGGGTGGTAGGTGGGGTGAGGGTGGTGGGTGGGGTGAGGGTGGTGGGTGGTGGGTGGGGTGAGGGTGGTGGGTGGGGTGAGGGTGGTGGGTGGTGGGTGGGGTGAGGGTGGTTGGTGGTGGGAGGGGTGAGGGTGGTGGGTGGGGTGAGGGTGGTGGGTGGGGTGAGGGTGGTGGGTGGTGTGTGGTGGGTGGGGTGAGGGTGGTGGGTGGTGTGAGGGTGGTGGGTTGGGTGAGGGTGGTGGGTGGGGTGAGGGTGGTGGGTGGGGTGAGGGTGGTGGGTGGGGTGAGGGTGGTGGGTGGGGTGAGGGTGGTGGGTGGTGGGTGGGGTGAGGGGTGAGGGTGGTGGGTGGGGTGAGGGTGGTGGGTGGGGTGAGGGTGGTGGGTGGTGGGTGGGGTGAGGGTGGTGGGGTGGTGGGTGGGGGTGAGGGTGGTGGGTGGTGGGTGGGGTGAGGGTGGTGGGTGGGGTGAGGGTGATGGTTGGTGGGCAGGGTGAGGGTGGTTGGTGGGTGGGGTGAGGGTGGTTGGTGGTGGGTGGGGTGAAGGTGGTGGGAGGGGTGAGGGTGGTGGGTGGGGTGAGGGTGAGGGTGGTGGGAGGGGTGAGGGTGGTTGGTGGGTGGGGTGAGGGTGGTTGGTGGTGGGTGGGGTGAAGGTGGTGGGAGGGGTGAGGGTGGTGGTGGGGTGAGGGTGAGGGTGGTGGGAGGGGTGAGGGTGATGGTTGGTGGGTGGTGGGTGGTGTGAGGGTGGTGGGTGGGGTGAGTGGGTTGAGGGTGGTTGGTGGTGTGAGTGGTGAGGGTGGTGGGCTGGTGCCGTACTGTGCTGTCCGTACCCATACTCGGCGATTCCCACAACCCTCTAGTCTGTGAACCAGGCGGATATCAGCCTGTCCCGTGCCCGCTGGCCCTGCCGGTAACGGTGGGCAGCCTCTCGTCCATGTCCAGCCCGCCCGTCCTGTTATTGTCCCAATCCTCCTCATCTGGGGAGGTCTGCCCTTCGTCGTGTTGCTCCTCCCCCTCCCCCTCCTCTGCCTCCAGCACATCGCCCCTCTGCTGGGCTATGTTGTGCAGGACGCAGCAGACCACAACGATGCGGCCGACCCTCCCCGACGGGTAGGGGGGGGGGGGGGGGGGGGGGGGGGCGTCCCTCGAACATGGCGGGGATGAACAATTAGGTCAATACGAACGGGTCATGCACACTGCCCGGATACCAGGCGCAGGTGTGCAGGATCCTCATTCTGTGGTCACAGACCACCTGAATGTTCATGGAGTAGGTCCCCTTCCTGTTCGTGAACACAGCCCTGTTATCCGCTGGTGGCCGCATGGCGACGTGCATCCCATCGATCGCCCCCTTGACCATGGGCATCCTGGCCACGGCAACAAAGCCCGCTGCGTGGGCATCCTGGTGGGCGCGGTCCACAGGGAACTGGATGTAGCGGTCCGCAATGTCAAACAGGGCGTCGGTCACTGCACGGATGCACCGGTGCACCGATGCCTGCGAGATGCCGGACTCGGTGACTGGAACAACCCCGTGGCGTAGATGTTCAGGGCCACCCCGGTGTCCTCCCCCAGTCCCACGCGGTGCCAGGTATGCCATGAGATGGCAGATATGTGCGACGGTTTCCCGGCTCATCCTGAGTCTCCTCCTGCATGCCTGATCCGTGAGGTCCTGGAACGACGAGCGGCGCCGGTACACACGGGGCCTCATCGGGCGCCTCCGTCGCCATGGCACCACCACCACCTCCTCCTCCTCCCCTTCCTCCTCGTCCTGTTGGGCGGGCGGCCCTCCAGCCTGGGTGGCTGCCACCTGCCTCTCTGTGACAGCCTCCGCCGCCTCCCTGGCACGCTCCTGCTCCAGCTCCCACAGGGCAACATGTACAAGGGCGGCTCCTGCCACAGCGGCCAACATCGCTGGGTGATGCCCAAACATAACGGTCTGCAGGGGGTGGGGGGTGGGGATAGACGACATGCCATCGTTGCCAGCTCCCACCCCCCTGGCACTCCCCATCCCCAACCCCCCCACCCAGCCCCCTCCTCCCCAGCACTCCCCATCCCCAGCCCCCCCCACCCAGCCCCCTCCTCCCTAGCACTCCCCATGCCCAGCCCTCCCCCCCTGCACTCCTCATCCCCAGCCACCCCCCCCCATCCCCGGCCCCCCCACCCATCCCCAGCCCCCTCCTCCCCGGCACTCCCCATCCCCAGCCCCCCCCCCTCCCCGTCACTCCCCATCCCCAGCCCCCTCCTCCCCGGCACTCCCCATCCCCAGCCCCCCCCCTCCCCGGCACTCCCCATCCCCAGCCCCCCCCCCCCTCCCCGGCACTCCCCATCCCCAGCCCCCCCCCTCCCCAGCCCCCCCCCCTCCCCTGCACTCCTCGTCCCCAGCACCCCCCACCCGGCAATCCCCATCCCCAGCCACCTCCCCCCATCCCCAGCCCCCCACCCATCCCCAGCCCCCCCCCCCCTCCCCGGCACTCCCCATCCCCCCCTCCCCATCCTCAGCCCCCCAACCTCCCCTACCTGGCCCTCACCCTCCTTAACCCCCCCCTCACCCCCGGTACGCACCCTCAGCCCTGGGGATCTCCCTCCACCGGCACCCGCCTACGGTCATGCCAACTCCTCTCCGGCGGCCGCCCCACGCCGACCCCTACCTCCGCGTTCGCCGTCGTCAGCCAGCATGACTGGTTGACGCCGTTGAAAAGGTTATTTGATTTGGGTCACGCTGGCGAGTCGTCGGCCCGGAGATTTGGAGCAGACCCGGGGCCCTTTGCGTCACGCCGATTCTCGCCATTCTGCCAGGAGCGCTGACTGCCAGAGTGAGGCGGCCGGCGTCGGAGCGGCGGGGCAGGATTCACGCCCCCCCCCCCCCCCCCCGGCGATTCTCCGACCCGGCGGGGCGTTGGAGAATCCTGCCCGGGGGGTCGGAGAATCCCGCCCATGGTCTGAACGGTCGGGAACCCAGTGTAGTGGCTGTGGACTGCAGCGCTAACAGTGGGGCAGACGCTGTGGTTCTCCTCCCACCCAGACACTGAGGATATCGACATTCAGATCTGCCTGAGCCACAGGATGGTGCACTTCACCCTCCAGACAGTATCCAACACATTTCACCCTCCTCCTGTAACCTACCACCTACAGCACCATTGAGGACACCCCATTCCCCCTCCCATGCCGCCCATTGTTGTTACCTTCACCATCCTATTGGTCACCTTTGAATCTCCCCCATCACCGTAGAGCAGGTTCGGTGGATTGACCATGATAAATTGCCCCTTAGTTTCCAAAAGTTTAATAATAATCTCAATTATCTTTATTAGTGTCACATGTAGGCTTACATTAACGCTGCAATGAAGTTACTGTGAAAATCCCCTAGTCGCCACACTCCGGCACCTGTTCAGGTACACGGAGGGAGAATTCAGAATGTCCAATTCACCTAACAGCATGTCAGGAAACCAGAGCACCCGGAAGAAACCCACACAGACACGGGGAGACCATGCAGACTCCACACAGACAGTGACCCAAGATGGGAATCGAACCGGCGTCCCTGCCGCTGTAATGCAACAGTGCTAACCACTGTGCTACCGTGCCACCCTAGTCAGGGCTATGGGGATAGGGTGAAGGCATGGTCTGAAGTAGAATGCTTTTTCCCAGGGCCGATGCAGACCCAATGGGCCGAATGGCCTCCTTCGCTCTAAATTCTATGATTTTATGAAATATCTTCCCTCCTCACTGAGCCCACATTAGACAATGACCCCATACCAAACCTGACCCTGCCCACTGGGCGAAAATGATCCCCCCCCCCACCCCCCCACCCCCCACCCCCCGGAAATGAGACTTACTCCCATCCTTTATGCTCCCACCCTACTGCATCCCACTGTCCCCTCTCACAGTCACAGTACCCTCCTACCACCAGTATCCTTGGTTCACCACCCCCCCCCCCACCACCAATATTTCAACATTGAAATGAAAGGACAGCACTGACCCCTCCCTCTGAATAACTCCCTACTCCAAGCCTTCCTGTTGCCCCCCCCCCCCCTGAGCTTCCTGGTCCTCCCAACACCACCCCACCCGTCGCCCCCACCTCCACTATGTGTTCCAACTCACCCACCCTGTGTCTTCCAACAAGACACAACCTCTTTTCCCACACCCCCCGCCGCCACCTCCCAGCTCCCCCCAGGCCGTCTCCTCGGTGTGCACCATGCTTGGGGCCCTGTGTCCTCCGGTACTTCAGGCCACAGTTTCCTGGGTGGGTGATCTAAACCCTCTCGTCACGTGCATGCCGGGGTTTATCCGACAGTGAATCGAGCCAGCCCAAATTCCTGCTGGGTAGTGGGAGGGGAAACAATTCAGGTCTGCTGCTGTGAGCCACCTCTTCACTCACCTGAGGAAGGAGCTGCGCTCCGAAAGCTAGTGATTCGAAACAAAACTGCTGGACTTTAACCTGGTGTTGTAAGACTTCTTACTGTTTTTCAAAATGCTTTTGATCTTCTATGACTATCTGAGCGGGCAGGCCACACTCCGGTTGAGATCTCATCCGTAAAGGGTACCTGCAGCATTACCTCAGAACTGCATGGGACTGCCAGCCTAGATTCACTACTCAAATCTCAGGAGCTTTAGAAATATCTGCCCAGGATCCGGGGTCACCACATCTACAAAAAAAAAATTAAAAATATATGTTAAATACCTAAGAAAACACTCCTAAACGTTTGTTTATTTTGAATCATAGAATCCCTACAATGCAGAAGGAGGCCATTTGGCCCATCGAGTCTGCACCAACCCTCTGAAAGAGCACTGCACCCAGGTACAATCCCCCACCCTATCCCCGCCTAACCTTTGGACACTTAGAGGCAATTTATTATGGCCAATCCACCTAATAATAATAATAATAATCTTTATTGTCACAAGTAGGCTTACATTAACACAGCAATGAAGTTACTGTGAAAAGCCCCTAGTCGCCACATTCCGGCGCCTGTTCGGGTTCACTGAGGGAGAATTCAGAATGTCCAATTCACCTAACAGCACGTCTTTCGGGACTTGTGGGAGGAAACCGGAGCACCCGGAGGAAACCCACGCAGATACGGGGAGAACGTGCAAACTCCACTGGCGCTGTGAGACAGGCGGGCTAACCACTGTGCTGCCCCATATTAAACAATATGCTTCTTTTAAACAGTTCAGATTAATTTAACTATGCTCAGTCGTTGAATTCTCATGAATTGCATACTCAGCTGTCTGTAATAATAGCTGCCCCTTAACACCTCGATATCCTATTATCTTTTCACCATGGATTTACAATCTCTTAATACCACATGTCCTCTGCTTCTTCTTGAGCAAAAATCCAACTAACCCACATGAGACAGTCCAGCCACAGTGAGAAGCTCCAGCTTAATAGGTCACCAGATTTCTTTTTAAATTTTAAGTACTGGTATTTTCAGCGCATTTCAAGTACTGGAGATCAAGGGTCGTGATGCACTTCGCACCTTTTGTGCTGTGATTGTTTAGCAATTAATCAGTAATCTGGCATACTAATATCAATGCTCTGAATCTGAATGGTACTAATCGTTCAGATTTACAGCTCTTTAATATCCATGCATTCACCTCCTAAACAGGAGTGGAAGCTTCTGCAAATCTTACTGATTGGAGCTGCTCTTACATTGAGCAAGACAGGTGCTAGTGACACCAGTTTCCTGCGCAGTCCCAAGATAAGGAGCTGGCTTTTGCAAATCATAGCAATATAACAAGACTTGCATCTATATAGCACCTTTCACAACGTCCGGGCATCTCAAAGCCCCTTTACTATCAATTTAGTGCTTTTGAAGTGAGGTCTCAGTTCATAATGTAGGAAACTTAAGCTTTGAATCATCCAGACTCAAAAGGTTAGCTCCCTTCTCTCTCCACAGACGCTGTCAGACGTGCTGAGATTGTCCAGCATTTTCTGTTTTTGTTTCAGGTTCCAGCATCTGCAGTAATTTGATTTGAACTGGAACGAAAGAGAAAATGCTTGAAAATCTCAGCAAGTGTGGCAGCATCTGTAGGGAAATCGCTGAAAATCGCTTATTGTCACAAGTAGGCTTCAAATGAAGTTACTGTGAAAAGCCCCTAGTCGCCACATTCTGGCGCCTGTCCGGGGAGGCCGGTACGGGAATTGAACCGTGCTGCTGGCCTGCCTTGGTCTGCTTTGAAACCCAGCGATTTACGTTTTGAGTCCGATGACTCTTTGTCAAAGCTAACAGAGAAGGTGGGAAATATTTATACTGTGGAGTGAGAATGAAAGACGAGTCATAGCCACAGAAACCCAGGGAAACCGGGTGCTAATGGCCACAGAAACCAAGGGGAAAGAGTGCTAATGGCAGTCCCCAGAGAGGACAAAAGATGTGAAAGGTCAAACAGCAGGGAAACTAACATCAGAGGATGATCTGTAGATGTGGGGGGAGGGGAAGGGGGAAGCAAAGAGGAGAAAGGTGAAGGGAAGGTGGATAAGATTGATGGGGGGGGGGATTTTATTTTACCAGACAATTTTATTGAGGTATTTTCGGCGTTGTAAACAGTGACAATATGCATTAGTGTGCAGATGTCAATTACAAAAAACATAGTGCAAATAACAGTACCTCTCTTGCAAATAGACCCGCCTATTCTCCCCCCCCCCTACTCTACACTATTCCCCCCCACTCCCCCCCCCCCTTCCGCTGACGATTAGTCCCCCGCGAAGAAGTCGATGAATGGTTGCCACCTCCGGGCGAACCCTGATAGTGATCCACGTAAGGCAACTTGATTTTTTTTTCCAAGCCGAGAAAGCTTGCCATGTCCGACAGCCATACTTCGGTTCTTGGGGTCTTTGAGTCCCTCCAGGCCAACAATATTTGTCGCCGGGCTATCAGGAAAGCAAAGGCCACAACGTCGGCCTCTATCCCCTCCTGTACTCCCGGGTCTTCCGACACCCCAAAAATCGCCACCTCTGGACTCATTGCCACCCTTGTTTTCAGTACCCGGGATATGATGTACGCAAATCCCTGCAAGTATCCCCTGAGTTTTGGACACGCCCAGAACATATGGACATGGTTCGCTGGTCCTCCCCCACATCTAGCACACTTGTCCTCCAGCCCAAAGAATTTGCTCATCCGCGCCACCGTCATGTGGGCCCGGTGAACCACGTTGAACTGAATCAGGCTGAGCCTGGCACATGTTGCGGTTGCATTTACCCTCCTCAGAGCGTCTGCCCATACGCCTCCCTCCAACTCCCACCAAGCTCCTCCTCCCACTTGAGTTTCAGTTCCTCGGTCCCTGTGTCCTCCGCTCCCATAAGCTCCTTATAAATATCCGAGCCTCTCCCCTCTCCTACTTCACCCCTGGAAATGACCCTGTCCTGGATCCCCCTTGGTGGAAGGCGTGGAAAGGACGGGACCTGTCTGCGTTCGCAAAGCTCCCTTCCAGGAACAAGTCGCCCATCCTTCCCATCCCCACCCTCCGCCATGCTCGAAACCCGCCATCCATCTTCCCCGGGACAAATCGGTGGTTGTCACATATTGGGGACCAGACCGACGTTCCCACTTCCCCCGCATGCTTCCTCCATTGGCCCCAAAATCTGCAAAGCCGCCACCACTATAGGGCTGGTGGAGTACCTGGCCGGCGGGAGCGGCAGGGGAGCCGTGACCAGGGCTGCCAAGCTGGTGCCCCTGCACGAAGCAGCCTCCACCCGCTCCCAAACCGACCCTGTACCCACCATCCATTTCCTTATCATGGCTATGTTAGCCGCCCAGTAGTAGTTGCTGAGGTTCGGCAACGCCAGTCCCCCCTCGCTACGGTTCCTTTCCAGCATCCCCCTCTTTACCCACGGGGACTTCCCCGCCCAAACAAATCACAGGATGATTTTATTGATTCTTTTAAAGAAGGACTGCGGAACGAAAATAAGGAGACACTGAAAAATAAACAGGAATCTCGGGAGGATCGTCATCTTCACCGTCTGTACTCTCCCCGCTAGTGACAGCGGGAGCGCATCCCACCTCCGAAACTCGCTCCTCATTTGCTCCACCAGCCTGGACAAGTTCAATTATGCACCTTACCCCAGTCGCGTGCCACTTGTATCCCTAGATACCTAAAGCTTTCCACAACCAGCCTAAATGGTAGCTCCCTCAGCCTATTCTCCTGACCCCTCGCCTGCACCACAAGCATCTCACTTTTTGCCATGTTCAACTTGTAGCCCGAAAACCGGCCAAATTCCCCTAGGATTTCCATAATCCCGTCCATCCATGCTGCTGGATCTGACACATACAAAAGCAGGTCATCCGCGTAGAGCGAGACCTTGTGTTCTATCCCCCCCTGACCATTCCCTTCCATCCCCTTGCAAGACCGACCCCATTGTTGAAAAGGTGCGCCTGCTTCATTCCAACCCACAGTACGCATTTGTTGAGTTCCCGGACGGTCGCCAGGACACAGTATCCCTCCGGGACCCGCTGGATGCAGCCCCCCATCTACCCCCACCGAGGAACTCCTTTCCCCGTTCCCAATGCGGCCGCCCCCTTGCGCCCCCGATTCTGCGAGCTCACCCCACCAGTCCCGAGCGCCAGCACCAACCCGCCCCCCACGCCCCCTGTCTCCATTTGACCAGGAGGTGTATGAGGCTCGGACAAGACTCGCCCCGGAGCCGGCAACCGTACCCCAGACCTCGACGCCTGCCCAGCCACCACAAGAGGCTGCAACCCCGGTGCTCCGCAGATCAAAACGGACAATTCGTCCACCGGACAGACTGACTCTTTGAGCCATCACCCCCGCCGGACTTGATTTTTTTAACAGGGGGTGAATGTGGTGAATGTGATTCACACTATATATAGTTGCCAATATCACTCCATGTATATATGTTCGTTATCTACCCATTGTAAGTGCAGTTGCACTATCCGACCACCAGGGGGAGTCGCTCTGGGAGTATGCGAGAGTTTGTACTGGGCTCCTCCCTTGGCTCCGCCCAGGACTCCTCCCCCTGGGACCGATGTATAAAGATCAGTGCCTTAGAGCCAGCCTGCCAGTTCACCTGAAGTTCAACGATGAATAGGCTGGCTCTATTGTAAGTGTATTAAAGCCTCTTTTCAGATCCAACTACACTTGTTCGTTGAATTGATGGTTCCATCACCATGTCCGACACTGTCGTTCCCAATGCCTCCACCGCGGACGCCACCCGTGATGTTTCGACCTGGGTGGCACGCATGAGCGATACCACTTATAAGGGGCCGCCATCCCCTTCTCTGGTCCCTGGGTCACTGACTGCATCTGATCTATGGGTGGGGAGGAGGGGGGTGGGCACACATGTGTTGGGAGGGGCCGCATACATGCAGGAGGTTCTCACTTGGTGGCGCGCCTCCAACCTCCGCATCGGCAAACTTCCGCTCCTCCGGTCAGCCAACAATGCCCAGTGCCATCTGCTCGGGCACAGTGAGGGGACACAGTTCTGCTGTCCCCCTCCTGGTAGTTATGCGCGGACTTCTCCTGAGGAAGACACAAACAGCAACAGTGTTAGACAGTCCGACGCATGCAGCCCAGGGGTTGGGTCTCTGATGGCATCAGTGCACAGGGCAGCCGGCCATTGCGGTTGGCATGGGTGGATGCAGCCATGTGGGTCAGGGTGGGGGTGGGACCGTCCCCCTGGGGGTGGGACCGTCCCCCTGGGGGCGGGTGACGTGTGTGTGGGGTAGGGTGGTTGGTGCCATGGACACGATGCTGGGTACTCACCCTGGCTGCCCTGAGGAGGTGGTGCAGTTTCTTCCGACGCTGGTCTGCAGTCCTGGCCACCGGCCCGACGCCGCTGACGGCAGCTCCACCCCCTCCCCACACACGCGCTGAAGGATGACGCCTGCTGTCCTGCGGCCCGGCCCGAGGTACAAAACCAGCCTCCTCTCCTCCACGGCGTCCAGGAGGGTGTCCAGTTCGCCGTCCCTCAATCTCGGGGCTGCGCGGTGGACGGCCATCTTGCCTGCGACGGCTGTGTGTAGGGGGAGAATGCTTTACAGCAGCCGCAGCGCCGTGTCAATGACGCATCCGCGTATCAGCGGCCGCTCCCTCGGGCGCTTCCCCTTGCGCCCGTGATAGCCCCTTGTGGGCCGTTGAATTGCTGCACCTGGAGGCCCGATGACCCCGACGTGAAACTCCATTATCGGAGAATCCAGCCCAATATATATTCAGATTATCATGGACCCCATGGCACCTACACATCAGAAGCTACGATACCAGCACAGTTCTCTCATAACCTAAAAACAGCTTAAGGAGTTGCCATCGATTTGTTCAGACAAGCACCATGCGTTTCACACTCCTCACTCTATTGTTTTTTAAAATAAATTTAGAGTGCCCAATTCATTTTTTTCCAATTAAGGGGCCAATCCACCTACCCTGCACATCTTTGGTTTGTGGGGGCAAAACCCATGCAAACACGGGGAGAATGTGCAAACTCCACACGGACAGTAACCCAGAGACGGGATTGAACCTGGGACCTCGGCACCATGAAGCAGCAGTGCTAACCGTGCTGTCCTCTCACTCTATTGTTGACGATGATTGAAGTATTCATGTCACTGGATTCAGAGAAACACATTTGGAACAGAAAAACAGGTAAAGGAACAGAAAAAAATGGAGAGTTGAATGGAGTGAAATTTCACAACCACAGAATCGAGGCACTGATTCTCGCACTGTCCTGCGGGGTTGAAGTCAGTGTAATAAGCAGTAGTCTGACTGATGATAACAAGAGTGCGAAGAGGGAACTGCTCTTGGCTGTGGTGACGATGATAGATCAGTGGAAGTAAATGGGACCAGCTACTGCAAATGTAGAGTGAAATGAAAAATGATGGGACTACACAAGAAACACAGGTTAATATTGCAGGATAAGATCGAGCCCTAACAGTTTATATCTGCAAAAGTACCCATCTACACATGCTGACAAATCTGCTGCATGGTTCCAGCCATTTTCCGCTTTCATATAGGCTTGATCAGTTTGGATAATAGTCATGCAGGAGATCTGTGGCACGATTTAACCACCGCGTGCACCCGTGCCGGCATATCTGGGAACGGCAGTTATATAGCGGCAAAGGCCAAAATCGAGATTTGCACCGAGCTTGAATCAGTTATCTAACCGTCCCACTCCTCAGAAACGTCATCACCATAGAGGCAGCAGATACACTCAAACACTCATGAGCTGGGCTTCAGCACTGGGCATATCATCGTGACCAATGGCGAGTGTGTGAATCGGGAGGGCACCTGAGCACGGTAGCACAAGTCATTAGCACTGTGGCTTCACAGCACCAGGGTCCCAGGTTCGATTCCCTGCTGGGTCACTGACTGTGCTGAGTCTGCACGTTCTCCCCGTGTCTGCGTGGGTTTCCTCCAGGTGCTCCGGTTTCCTCCCACAGTCCAAAGATGTACAGGTTAGGTGGAGTGGCCATGATAAATTGCCCTTAGTGTCCAGGGAGATTAGGAACGGGTTATTGGGTTACGGAGATAGGGTGGAAGTGAGGGCTTAAGTGGGTCGGTGCAGACTCGATGGGCCGAATGGCCTCCTTCTGCACTGTATGTTCTACGTTCAAATGTTCCCGGCAGGGGTCTGGGGTCTCCTGATGTGGCCGGGGGCAGAGCGAGGTTTTCTACCACAACTGGCTGGCTGGATGGAACTCTGAAAGAAGGCGGGACACAAAAGAGTGGGAGAGGTTGGTGGGATTTGAGGTTCCTAGGGTGGAAGCCCTAATGGATTGTATTTTTAAGAAATCTTTTTATTCTCCTCATTTCATCAATAAACAACCAAAGAAAAAACAAACAATAACAATTCCCCTCACACAAACCGCACCCCGCTTAACATACAGATCAAAACATCACCCGTACATTCTGGCTAAAAAACACAAATGAACAATCAATCCATAAACAGTGTAACCAAAGACAACAATAACACCAACTCCCCCTCCCCCCCCTCTGCCAATTCTCGGAAGTGCAAAATAAACACCCCCCATGAATTGTGAAAACCTCCCTTCACCCTCTTCAGCTGAGACTCACCTTCCCGAGAGTCAAAGAAATACAAGTCGGTCCCCCCACCCCCACCCCACCAAGCCGTGTCACAGGGTGGAGAAGCTGACCTCCACCCCAACAGGACTCGCTCCTGGGCAATCAGCCAGGCGAAGGCTAACATCTGCCCCCGCACCCGCCTGCCGCCCAAGCTAGTCCGACCCCCAAAAATGGCTTCTAGGGGCCCTGGTTCCAAGTTCACGAGATGACCCTGAAAAACCTTCCTCCAACAAACCCCTCACATTCCACGTAACTATTGAATCCCCTCACCCCCCCGCCCCCTCAGAATCCCCTCATCCACTTCCTCTCGAAAACCCCTCACCACACTCCCCGTTCACTGGCCAGTTTGAGCTAGCCAGTGTGGAGGCCCCTGCCCAGGCCTCACTCCCCTCCAATCCACTCCCCCCCTGCCCGGTCCCAGGAAAACAAAGAAATCCCCTTCAACACACAACCCCAGTGTAAACACACAAACCCCAAAGAACCATGATGTGGAGATGCCGGTGTTGGATTGGGGTGAGCACAGTAAGAAGTCTTACAACACCAGGTTAAAGTCCAACAGGTTTGTTTCAAACACTAGCTTTCCGAGCACTGCTCCTTCCTCAGGTGAATGAAGAGGCAGGTTCCAGCCAAAGAACCATCATTGCAAAGGAACATCCCAATTCTTACCTTGTCCAAATAGGCAACTTCTTTTTTTTAAACAAATGTAGTGTACCCAATTATCATTTTCCAATTAAGGGGCAATTTAGCGTGGCCAATCCACCTACCCTGCACACCTTTGGGTTGTGGGAGTGAAACTCACGCAGACACGGGGAGAATGTGCAAACTCCACAGGGACAGTGATCTAAGGCCGGGATTCGAACCCAGGTTCTCAGCGCCGTAGGCAGCAGTGATAACCACTGCACCACCGCGCCGCCCACCAAATAGGCAACTTCAACTCATTTAGTGCATATAACAACATGCAGTGAAAAATAGAGCTGCGTACACTCCTCCACCCATCCTACCCTCACCAAGACCAATCCTCAGTCCCATTTCTCACTTCTGCCCCAGTCCTTCTGCCCCAGTCCTTCTGTCCCAGTCCTTCTACCCCAGTCCTTCTACGCCAGTCCTTCTGCCCCAGTCCTTCTGTCCCAGTCCTTCTGTCCCAGTCCTTCTGTCCCAGTCCTTCTACCCCAGTCCTTCTACCCCAGTCCTTCTACCCCAGTCCTTCTGCCCCAGTCCTTCTGTCCCAGTCCTTCTGCCCCAGTCCTTCTACCCCAGTCCTTCTGCCCCAGTCCTTCTGCCTTCACAAACGCTGCCGCCGCTTCCAACATCTCAAAATAAAAGTATTTGGAGTTGTAGGTCACCCTCCACTTAGCTGGGTACACTATGCCGAAACTTAGCTGGGTACACTATGCCGCACTGCACCCTGCTGTTATACAGTGCCATCTTCACTCGGCCACCCGCCTCCTCGCCAATTCCACAGTAAAGTCCTGGTATATATACCAGCTCCAGCCCACTGCACCTCCCGCTTCTATTTGCCCAACTCAGGACCTTCTCCTTCACGCGGTACCAACGGAAACAAATAATCACTGCTCTTGACGGCTCATTTGCCTATGGTTTAGGCCTGCACACCCTATGAGCCTGATCCAGTTCTTCCCCCTCCCCCAACAGCTCCGCCAACATCGTGGCACAATACTCCGTCGGCCTCGGGCCCTCCACCCCTTCGGGCAGGCCCACGATCCTCAGATTTTGCCGCCTAGATCTGTTTTCCAGGTCCTCCATTTTGGCTTGCAGACCCTTCTTGGCCTCCAGCACCCTTGAGGTGAGTTGACTACTGTGTTGCGACAAGGCCTCTTCCACTCTCTTCTCACCCTGCTCCCGCACCTCGGCCGATGTCCTCGACGCCACTGCCTTCATCGGGGCAATCGCCTCATCCACCAACACCTTTAATCCTGCCATCATCTCCTTCCTCATCACCTCCATGTGCTTTGCAAACTGTTTTTCAAGTTCCACAACCATCACCTCGGTGATCCTTTCTGCTGTGAACAGTGCGGCCCCACCCAGCCTTCCTTCCATTTGCCGAGCTGACCCTTCCACTCAACGCCGAACCTTCATTCACCCCCTTCTTCACGGCAGCTTTCCTTTGGGTTTTGGACATCCTCCTTCCTTACGTCTTCCTGCCCTTATGAAACCAAAAATTGCCCCTGGGACCGGGCATTAAATTCTAAAATATCAAGCCTCGAGCAGGAGCCATCCAATGTGCGACCTCCTCCTTCATGCCGCCACCGGAAGTCCCCGCCCTAACTGATTGTTGGTCTCCTTTTCCAATTCTTTCCAGATACCAAAATGGATGGTGGTGGTGGTCCCACAGAGGATGCCCTCGTGGTGCTGCTGCTGGCAGCCCAGGCAGCCAGAAACCGGTGAGGGCAGCAGTATCGACACAGGCTGGAGGCAGCATCCCACAAACAGGGGTCGGTGCACACACTGAAGAACCGGCCGCCCATCAGGCCGAGGAGGAGCCCAGAGGGGGAGGCCAGCAAAGGCCCAAGGTGTACAGGCATCGTTGGTACCCCGTGGAGGAGGATGACATCCACTCCCGCTGTCTGTGAAGGTTAACCGCAGCGCTGTACTCTTATGCGACCGGATCATTCCTGAGCTTGAGTGGGAACTTGTGCGGCATATCACAAGCTACAGGTCACAAGTGCATCCGTGAGGTCACGGGTGCCCTGTATACCCGAGCAGCTAATTATATCAACTTTGAGCTGGATCAAGCCCATCGCAAGGATACCCCAGGTCCAGGGGGTAATTGATGGCACACATGTTGCCTTGTGTGCAGTGGGGCATCAAGGAGTGCCCTTCATTAACAGGAAGGAGTTCCACTCCCTGAATGTTCAACTTGTGGCCGTCCATCACCTCCAGATTATGCATGTGCATGGTGGCTACATCATGGGGCACTCGGAGGACCCCGGCATCTTTGAGGACCACCCCAGGATAATGGATTGGCTCTTGAGGGATAAGGGTACCCGCTGAAGTCCTGGCTGATGAAGCCAATGGGGAGGCTGGAGACCCGATATAACGAGGCCCATGTTGCTACACGAACTGACATTGAGCGGTGCAGCGGACTGTTCAAAATGCAGTTCCGATGCCTGGACCACTCTGGTGGTGCCCTGCAGTACACCCCCAAAGGGTCTCCCGCTTTGTGGTGGTCTGCCGTGCCCTCCAGAACCCGGTACAGCTGCGGGTGACATGCGAGAGACATTCCCCAACATCCCATTTCTGACTACGCTGTTCCACCTTCCCAGGGTCTGTGTAACATCGCCCCTGGGTGATGGGTCTGTATCAACACTGTTAGCGGGTCAATATACAAGGCACAAGAGTGATGATCATTGGCTGTGAGGTAAGCTTTGGTGCCCCTCAGCTTATGCCAATGTCCGACTCCAGTCTTTCTGCTGACAGCGCGCCCACACCCATCCTCTGGACGGGGTCTGCATCGGGGGCGTTTGATCTTGGACCACTGTGCCGGTGGGCAGGGAGTGGGGGGAGCGGAGGGCAACAGCAGGTGGGGGTACAGGGAGGCCCGCTGTGAAGTTTAACGTGACAGAGTTTTCACATGTATTAGGTGTAATATGTTTTAAGAGTGAACTATTGACATTTCCATTCCCCGAGCTACAGATTGTGATCCCCCCACTCCCCCTGTGCCCACTCAGTGAAAGTCAATCTTCTTGATCTTCCGTGATCTACTGCTATGACTAGGTGTGTCCCCAGGGTGCCCATCAGATATGGAGGCAGCCTGCTGGTTACCCGCCCTGTGGCCTTTGATGCCCTTGGCGGACATCCTCTGGAGGGCCTGGAGCCAGAGGGCCCCCGCCGACTTACCCGTATCACAGGTGTCACTCTGCCACCCTGTTCTGCCTGCTGCCGGTGTTAGGGGAGGGGGATTCAGAAGAACTGGAGACCATGGTCTCCTTGGCTGCAGGCCACATGTTGGCCTCCAGCGCTTCCTCCTCCCTGACGGTGCCTATAGAGCCCTGGGGGTCTCCATGGGATGGAGGGGCAGCTGGAGTCAGCTCCAGAGGCGTCTGCGTCATCTGGCTCTACCAGTCCTGATGCCTCCCTATTGTCTGCACCATGGTGTTGACCCTCTCAGCGATGCTCCTCAGTGACTGCGCCACACTCTGTAGAGCCTCGGCAATGTCCACCTGATTCTGGGACACGTCCCTCAGCGACTGGGATGATGGTCGAGGCCCTCAGCCATGGTCCTCACAGACTGAGCCATGCCTTGAACACCACCACTCAGGATGGGGACATCATGCTCCAGGCTTTCACTGCGGTCGCCACCCAAGTACTGTTGGCCTTGGTCCCACGCATGGTCGGCAACATCTCCTGTGCCCAAAGTCTTTGGGGCTCCTCCAAATGGCTATGCACTCTCTGGAATGGTGCTGACATCCCCACTTGAATCTCACGGCCGTGTCCTCGCATCATCTCTGGGATAACCTTGTCCGGGGGCTCGGCATCTGACAGACTCAGCTGAGTCCTGGGATCCAGCAGACCTCCCAACTGCTGATTCCCTTGGATGCCTCCACCCGATGTGTATCAGAAACTGTGTGGGGCTCACCAGATTGTGCCCCAAAAGCCTGTCCACTAATGCCACCCACCGAGGCGTGTGTCTCTGAGCTGGTGGAAGGTGGGGGTGATACCTCATTGGTGGTCTCCTCCAGACAGGTCACCTGGGTGAAGGGGCAGTGGATCCTCACCTCTCGGCACAGGCCAGCCTCACCCTTCAGCGACTAATCTCTCCTTGGTCAACGCTGCGATCCCCAGGGCACGTTCCTCATCGGGGGGGTAGGACTCAAATCTCTGGTACTCTGCCCCCCGCCTTGGCCCTTTCCATTTATTATAGGCTATCTTCTCCTGCGGGGACAAAGAGAAGGCTTTATGAACCATGCGCTTGTTGTATTCGGGGGGTCTCTAGCAGGTGGCATGTGTGGGCACCGCAACTGGACATGAAGGGGTCGTGCTGGTGGATGCCAGGGGGTGCTGAGGAACAAGGACGAGATTGGATTAGGGACGTTGCGAGGTGTCAGCCAGTGATTTGTGGGGAGGGGGCGGTTGGGAATATGAGGGGTGGCAAGCCGAACTGATGCCAGGAGAGAGGTGATAACTTACCGTTCCAGCTCGGTGGAGGTTGTTGGTCTTCTTCTGACATTGGACGCTGGTCCACCTGGTCATGCTGCCCACACTGACAGTCGGTGCCACTGCCTCCCAGGCGGAATTGGTGGCCCTGCTGCTGGTCCTTCAACTCCCTCGGGGGAACAGGATGTCCCATCTATCATTCGCAGTCAAGAAACCGGGCCAGGTTGGCATCCACAAAGTGACCAGCAGGTCTGCGTGCTGCCATGCTTGTGCGTTGACTGAGACTGACTGGTAAAGGAGCTTTTAAAAGCAGCTACCTCCGAGAGGCAGCACGGCGACGCAGTGGATTAGCCCTGCTGCCTCACGGCGCCGAGGTCCCAGGTTCGATCCCGGCTCTGGGTCACTGTCCGTGTGGAGTTTGCACATTCGCCCCGTGTTTGCGTGGGTTTCGTCTCCACAACCCGCAGATGTGCAGGGTAGGTGGATCGACAACGCTAAATTGCCCTTTAATTTGGAAAAATGAATTGGGAACTCTAAATTTTTAAAAAATAAAGCAGCTACCCCTTGTTAGCAGCGAGAGACTGAGGCATGTGTCTACCGAATCAGACGGTGAGACAGCCAGTAATGGCGAGACGCTCGTGGGGGCTCATTTGCGGCACTAAGTGTTGCTAAATAAGGCCTCAATATCGCCAAAGCGGCTGTCAAAGAAACACCCCTCCAATCACCCCCAAAATGACACTTAGAAATGTTTCCATTAAATTGCACTCCTGAAGTTTTATACCCATTATGTAAAACCTAATTAAACAACATTTTGTCTTCCCATGGCCCAGTCAGTCCCAATTTTTTATCTGATTAATTTTATTACTTTTTTCCCACAGAGCAATAAATGGAGGATGGAGGAGACTCAAATGTTGAGTGTGGGGCAGCACGGTGGTGCAGTGGATTAGCCCTGCAGCCTCACAGCGCCGAGGTCCCAGGTTTGATCCCGGCTCTGGGTCACTGTCCGTGTGGAGTTTGCACATTCTCCCTGAGTTTGTGTGGGTTTCGTCCCCACAACCCAAAAATGTGCAAGCTAGGTGGATTGGCCACGCTAAATTGCCCCTTAATTGGAAAAGATGAATTAGGTACACTAAATTTATTTTTAAAAAGTGTTGAGTATGTGCAACCAACCAACATGTTTGTTCTCCATAAAGCAGAGTAGGTTATGGGTAGATTCAATTGTCATGTGAGAGTGCCTTTTAGAAATGGATGTTTAAGCAATGTACCTTTAAGAAATGCAATGATGTCAGAGTGTGGGTGGAGCTGGGCTTCAGATCCGCCATTTTGAAGTTTTTAGTTTCAGTTTGAGGAGAAAGCTGGGAGTGTCTGTGTGTTTTACAAAGAGCTGCAGGAAGAAAACAGGGTGGGTCTGTGGATGTCTGCAAATCCAAAGACTATAAATATATTGAATGTAACCTCGTGTCTGTTGTTACAGGTGAAGTCTTTTGGATGTTTGAAGGAACATTTTGAGGGATTATTTAGTGTTGTATTATTTTTGGGGTTATCCTTGAAGTAAGGGGTGTTAAGAGATCCAATGTTTATTTAAAAGGTTAATTTGAGTTCATGGAATAAACATTGTTTTGTTTACAAACCCACGTGTCCATAATTGTAATACCACACCCGGGGAACAAGCCGTGTGCTTCAAAAGCAACAATCCATTAAAGGGGGAGGTTGGTTGCACTCCATGATACATTTTGAGGTTCTGAAAACCCCTCTCCCATAACACAATAGAGGAATGCAGAATTATGAGGGTTTTTGATAGAATGGATGGTGAGAAACTGTTTTAATTGGGAGAAGAGTAGGTAACAGGAGGGCACAGATTTAAAATCGTTGGGAAGATGAAAATAACTATATTTATGCAGAGAGTTGTTAATTTTGTACTGTTATTGCATGAGAACATAACAGGAAATAGGCCATCTGACCCCTCAAAAAGGCTCCACCATTCAGTAAGGTCAAAGCTGATCTGATTATGTACTTAACTCCACTTGCCTGGGTGGCACGGTGGTTGGCACTGCTGCCTCACGGCGCTGAGGACCCGGCCCTGGGTCACTGCCCATGTGGAGTTTGCACATTCTCCTCCTGTCTGCTTGGGTCTCACCCCCACAACCCCTAGAATAAGATTATCTTGTATCCTTCTAAACTCCAATGAGTTAGGCCCAATCTGCTCAACTTTCGTCACAAGACAACTTTTTTCATTCTAGGAATCAACCTGGTGAAGCTTCTTTGAGCTGCCTTCAATGCAAGTATCTCCCTCCATGGAGAAAGAGAACAAAACTGTTTTTATTCATTCTTTCATGGGTTGTGGGCATTGCTGGCTAGGGCAGCGTGGGTTTCCTCCGGGTGCATCGGTTTCCCCCCCACAGTCCAAAGATGTGCAGGTTAGGTGGATTGGTCTTGCTAAATTTACCCATAATGTCCAAAGGTTAGGTAGGGGCTGGTTTAGCTCACTCGGCTAAATCGCTGGCTTTTAAAGCAGACCAAGCAGGCCAGCAGCACGGTTCAATTCCTGTACCAGCCTCCCCGGACAGGTGCTGGAATGTGGTGACTAGGGGCTTTTCACAGTAACTTCGTTGAAGCCTACTCGTGACAATAAGTGATTTTCATTTTCATTTCATAGGGCTATCGGGTTACAGCAATAGGGTGGGTGGGGGCTTAGGTAGGGCGCTCTTTCAGAAAGTCAGTTCAGACCTGATGGGCTGAATGGCCTCCTTCTGCACTGTTGGATCTCTATGGTTCTATTTATTGCCCACCCCAATTGCCCTTTTTAAAAAAAAAAATTAGTGTACCCAATTAACTTTTTTTTCCAATTAAGGGCAATTTAGCGTGTTCAATCCACCTACTCTGCACATCTTTGGGTTGTGGGGACGAAACCCACGCAAACATGGGGAGAATGTGTGATGCACGATCAATCACTACTGAAGCGAGATTGTAGTCCAATTGAAGGCTTTAATGAACAATAGTTACCTCAGCAGCTCCGGTACAGAATGACTGCTGTGGGTGAAACACAGACTCTTATGCTCCGCCTGCTGGGCGGAACCAGCAGGAAGGTTCTACCACTCATACTACAGTATAAGGTACATCCCACCTAGGTACCGCGATACCCCTAATATAGTCTACCACAATGTGCAAACTCCACACGGACAGTGACCCAAAGCTGGGATCGAACCTGGGACCTCGGCACCGTGAGGCAGCAGGGCTAATCCACTGCGCCACCTTTCTGTCCCCCCCAATTGTCCTTGAGAAGATGGTGGTGAACCATCTTCTTGAACTGCTGCAGTCCATGTGGTATAGATAGACCCGCAGTGCTGTTAGGGAGGGTGTTGCAGGAATTTGGTCCATTGACAGTGAAGGAACAGTGGCATATTTCCAGATTTGTACAGTGTTTGAAATGGAGGGTATTATAACCTGCAAGTATCTTATGGGGTGGGAACAATTAACTTCTCATGAACCTTGCAGAATGAGCTCCCCTGTTAAGGGGACGGGGGACTTCTAAAGAATGTATAGTTGCATAATGTATGGTTAATGTTGCATAAACCATAGAATGTATAAAGCCGGCCAGTTAGGCACCAGCAAGGCAGACCCAGTGGAGAACTACCGTGTGATGTATATAATAGTTATTGTAAGGGCAGCACGGTGGTTCAGTGGGTTAGCCCTGCGGCCTGAAGCCGCTGAGGTCCCAGGTTCGATCCCGGCTCTGGGTCACTGTCTGTGTGGAGTTTGCACATTCTCCCCCTGTTTGCGTGGGTTTTGCCACCACGACCCAAAGATATGCAGGGTAGATGGATTAGCCACGCTAAATTGCCCCTTAATTGGAAAAAATGAATTGGGTACTCTAAAATTATTTTTTTTTAATTAAAATAATAAGTTATTGTAAATAAATTAAGTTTCTTTGAACTACTCAGTGTGGATTCTTTTGTGGCCTTATAAAATGCAGGTGATGACATTTCCATATGCTCGCTGCCCTTGTCTTTCTAGGCAGCAAAGATCATGGATTTGGAATTATGTGGGACTAAGAAGGCATTGTGAACGTAGCTTCACGCAAGGACGATGGTTGTTTCAGATGGTGCTCACCACGACCTGTAAAGAAGGACATTAAATGATGTCCATTTTCTGGAAATTACTATTTTAAAAATTAAATCTCACAGGGTGTGGGCTTCGCTGGCTGGGCCAGCATTTGTTGCCCATCCCCAATTGCCAGTGAGAAGGTGGTGGCGAGCTGCCTTCTTGAACCGCTGCAATCCAAATGGTGCAGTTCATCCATTGTGCTGTTAGGCAGGAGTTCAAGGATTTTGACCCAATGACAGTGAAGGAGCGGCGATATATTTCCAAGTCAGGATGGAGTGTGGCTTGGAGGGGAACTTGCTGATGGCGGTGTTCCCATGTACCTGCTACTTGTCCCTTTAGGTAAGCACAGTAAGAAGTCTTACAACACTAGGTTAAAGTCCAACAGGTTTGTTTCAAACACGAGCTTTCGGAGCACTGCTCCTTCCTGAGGTCCCTTTAGGTGGTAGAGGTTGCTGGCTTGGAAGGTGCAGTGCATCTGGTCGATGGTACACAAAGCTGCTACTTTGCATAAGTGATAGAGGGATGAATGTTGAAGGTGGTGTATGGGGTTCCAAAAGTGGGCTGCTTTGTCCTGGATGGTATTGAGCATCTTGAGTGTTGTTGGAGCTGTACTCATCCAGATAAGTGGAGGGTATTCAATCACACGTGTCTTGTAGATGGTGGGCAGATTTTGGGGAGTCCGGAGGTATGTTATGCTGCTGATTGTGTCTAGTACTCTCAAGTGCGGTCTCACTAATATCCAGTACAATTGTAGGAAGACTTCCCTCCTTTTCTAATCCATCTCCTTTGCGATAAAGGCCAATATTTTATTTGCCTCCTGAATTACTTGCTGTACCTGTGTGCTAACATTTTGCAATTCATGTATAAGGACACCTTGTGTACCTCAGCATTCTGTATTTTCATTCCACTTCATATTTTACCACATTATATTCTATCTGCTGGGGCGGCATGTGGCACAGTGGTTAGCACTGGGACTGCGGCGCTGAGGACCCGGGTTCGAATCCCTGCCCTGCGTCACTGTCCGTGTAGAGTTTGCACATTCTACCTGTGTCTGCATGGGTTTCACCCCCACGACCCAAAGATGTGCAGGTTCGGTGGATTGGCCACACTAAATTGTCCTTTAATTGGAAAAAAAAGTAATTGGGTAACTCTAAATTTATTTTTAAAATTTAAAAAAATATTCTATCTGCCAATTTTTCCCCAATCATTAATCTATCCATATACCTTTGTAGTCTCTTTGTTCTCCTCACAACTTGCTTTCCTACCTATCTTTGTATTGCCATCAGATTTGACAACAATATACTGTCCTTTCATCCAAGCCATTAATATAGATTGTAAATAGTTCAGGCCCCAGCATTGATAGCCGTGGTGCTCCACTAGTTACAGTTTGCCCATCTGAAAATTACCCATTTACCCCTACTCTGTTTCCAGTTAGCTAATCAATCCATTACCCATGATATGTTACCCCTAAAACCATGAGCTCTTATCTTCCATAGTAGCTTTCTACGTGACACTTTAACAAATGCCTTTTGGGGATCAACATGCGTTACATAGACTGCTTTTTACATTCTCAAGGAAGCCTCACAAATTTGTCAAACATGGTGCCCCGCTCATAAGACTCAAGGATGCAGGCCATCAGGTCCTGGAACGCGTCAGCCTTCAGCCCCATCAGTTCTCCTCCTACCTTTACCCTTGTGATTGTTTTAAGTTTCTCCATTTTTCCCTTGATTTTTTTACTATTCTTGGGATACGGTTTTGTCTCCTACTGTCCACTGACTGTAACATTACATTCTACAGTCTCTTTACCTTTTTTTAATAAATTTAAAGTAGCCAATTATTTTTCTTTTCCAATTAAGGGGCAATATGGCGTGGCCAATCCACCTAACCTGCCGTCTTTGGGTTGTGGGGGGTGAAATCCACGCAGACATGGGGAGAATGTGCAAACTCCACACAGACAGTGACCCGGGGCCAGGATTCGAACCTGGATCCTCAGTGCCGCAGTCCCAGTGCTAACCACTGCGCCACATGTCGCCCCTCTTTACCTTTTGTTTTTAAAAATTTTTTTGGGTAACCCGATTCAGTTTTTCCAATTAAGGGGCAATTTAGCGTGGCCAATCCACCTACCCTGCACATCTTTGGGATAGAACATAGAACATAGAACAGTACAGCACAGAACAGGCCCTTCGGCCCTCGATGTTGTGCCGAGCAATGATCACCCTACTCAAACCCACATATCCACCCTATACCCGTAACCCAACAACCCCCCCCCTAACCTTACATTTTAGGACACTACGGGCAATTTAGCATGGCCAATCCACCTAACCCGGACATCTTTTGGACTGTGGGAGGAAACCGGAGCACCCGGAGGAAACCCACGCACACACGGGGAGGACGTGCAGACTCCGCACAGACAGTGACCCAGCCAGGAATCAAACCTGGGACCCTGGAGCTGTGAAGCATTTATGCTAACCACCATGCTACCATGCTACCGGGTTGTGGGGGCAAAACCCACGCAGACATGGAGAGAATGTGCAAACTCCACACGGACAATGACCCAGGGCCGGGATTCGAACCTGGGTCCTCGGCGCCGTGAGGCAGCAATGCTAACCACTGCGCCACCGTGCTGCCCCTTTACCTTTCTTATATACGGTATGCGATGTCTGTATAGCATGCAAGAAACAATAATTTTCACCAATACACGTGACAACAATAAATCAAATCAAATAATACTGCGAAGACAGATAGAAAATACCTGTTCAAAGTCTTTCATTTCCTTATTTCCTACGAATTCTCCATCTTCTGAGGACTGACCATTAATTACTCTCCTTTTTCAGGAATGTGATGGAAACTTTCCACTTGCCTGGATGCGTGCAACTTCAACAACAGTCAAGAAGCTCCCACAACCCAAAGATGTGCAGGGTAGGTGGATTGGGCCACGTTAAATTTCCCCTTAATTGGAAAAAATGAATTGGGTACTCCAAATTTATTTCTAAAAAAAAAAGAAGCTGTACACCATCCAGGAGAAAGCAGCCCCACATGATGAGCATTCCTTCCACAAACATTCAGTCCCTCCGCCACTGACGCACAGAGGCAGCCGTGTGCACCATCTCCAAGATGCACTGCAGAAACCCACCAGGGTTCACACACACACACAAAATTTACAGTGCAGAAGGAGGCCATTCGGCCATCGAGTCTGCACCGGCTCTTGGAAAGAGCACCCTACCCAAGGTCAACACCTCCACCCTATCCCCATAACCCAGTAACCCCACCCAACTCTAAGGGCAATTTTGGACACTAAGGGCAATTTATCATGGCCAATCCACCTAACCTGCACATCCTTGGACTGTGGGAGGAAACCGGAGCACCCGGAGGAAACCCACGCACACACGGGGAGAACATGCAGTCTCCGCACAGACAGTGAACCAAGCCGGAATCGAACCTGGGACCCTGGAGCTGTGAAGCGATTGTGCTATCCGCAATGCTACCGTGCTGCCTTAGACAGCTACTTCCAAACCCGTGACCACAACCATCTGGAAAGACAAGAGCAGGAGATCACAGAATTTACAGTGCATAAGGAGGCCATTCAGCCCTTGGAAAGAGCACCTTACTTAAACCCACATCTCCACCCTATCCCCGTAACTCAGTAACCCCACCTCACCTTTTGGACACGAAGGGGCAATTTAGGATGGCCACACTGTCCATGTGGATTTTGCACATTCTCCCAGTGTTTGCGTGGGTTTCGCCCCCACAACCCAAAGATGTGCAGGGTAGGTGGATTGGCCATGCTAAATTGCCCCTTAATGAATTGGGTACTCTAAATTTATAAAAAATAAAAAATAAAAAAGATTTAGCATGACCAATCCACCTAACCTGCACATCTTTGGACTGTGGAGGAAAGCGGAGCACCCGGAGGAAACCCACGCACACACGGGGAGGATGTGCAGACTCCGCACAGACAGTGACCCAAGCCAGGATTCGAACCTGGGACCCTGGAGCTGTGAAGCAGCAGTGCTAACCATTGTGCCACTGTGCCGCCCTAATACATGGAACACCAGCACCTCGACATTCCCTCGTCGCCACTCACCACCCTCACTTGGAAATACGTCACCATCTCTTCACTGTCGCTGGTTCAAAATCTTGGAACTTCCTTCCCAAACAGTGGTTCAAGAAGGTAGCTCACCACCACCTCCTCAAGGGCAATTAGGGATGGACAATGAATTGTGTCCTAGCCAATGAAGCCCACATCCATTGATAGATTTCTCACACATTCTAATTTCTTCCTCTTTATTTTTTTTAGTCATCCTTTGTTGGTTTCTAAAATCATCTGATTTTCCTGGCGTGTCACTAATCTTTTCAGTAATGTATGCCTTTTCCTTCAATTTGATACCATCGTGAACTTCCTTAGTTAGCCACAGATGGTATATCCTTCTCGTAGAGTCTTTCTCAATTAAATATATCTTTAAGAATTATGAAATGGGACCTTAAATGTCTGCCACTGCTGACCTACCATCTTACCTTTTAACATATTTAACTGTAGTCAACTCTGTCTTCATAGGGGCAGCACGGTGGCACAACGGTTAGCACTGCTGCCTCACAGCACTTAGGACCCAGGTTTGATCCTGGCCACGGGTCATTGTCTATGTGGAGTTTGCACATTCTCCCTGTGTTTGCGTGGGTCTCGCCCCCGCAACCCAAAAGATGTGCTGGGTGGATGAATTGGCCACGATAAAGATTGCCCCTTAACTGGAAAAAAAAAGAACTGGGTACTCTAAATATTTTTTAAATTCTGTCTTCATACCTTTGTAATTGCCTTTATTTTCAGATCCAAGTTTCTCACCCTGAAACTGAATGTGAAACAATCTGTTCTGGTCTGGTTTATAACAGTGATATTTGTGTGTGTGGGGTGTTGCTCAGAGATTGTGTAACTGGGAGGCTGGGGGTGCTGGCCTGTTGCAGGGGAGAAATAGGGAGAGCTGTAGGAAAAGAGGGAGAATGAGGAAAACGGGGAAGAGAGTGCCTCCTGGGATCTCGCTGTGCATGCAACACTGTAATTGCAACAGTGACCAAAGAAATGGTTCAAGGTCAGTAATGTACTGTCGAATTTTTGAATTAAAAGTTCCTAATCTGTACACGAGAGAGAGAGAGAAGGAGAGAAAGAGAGGGTGGAGGGAGAGAGAGACACAAAGAGAGGGTGGAGGGAGAGAGAGCCACTGTTTTTAAATCCATCCTCCACTTGTGACGTTGGTGGGAGAGGGATGCAATTTGAAAGTTGTTTAAGGTGAAGTTTTATTCCTGGATGACCTTAGTGACCACAATTCGGTGTCTTTCACTATTGCAATGGAGAGGGATAGGGCGATATGACAGGGCAAGGTTTATAATTGGGGGAGGGGTAATTATGATGTGATTAGGGAGCATAAGATGGGAACAGAAACTGTCAGGGAAAGGCACAAATGAAAAGTGGAGCTTGTTCAAGGAACAAATACTGCGTGTCCTTGATAAGTATGTCCCTGTCAGGCAGGGAGGAGATGGCTGTGTGAGGGAACCATGGTTCACAAAAGAGGTTGAATGTCTTGTCAAGAGGAACAAGATAGCTTGATCTTGGTTTCGGACAATGCTCAGCACAACATTGAGGGCCGAAGGGCCTGTTCTGTGCTGTACTGTTCTCTGATAATTCTGAATGAGATCATTAACTAACCCTGCCTCATTACCAGGTCTAAAATAGCCTGTTCCCTAGTTGGTTTCCAGAACACACTGATTACGGACAGTAAGAGAGCCGATACGTTTCTGTCCATGCCACTATCCTTTCGAAATGTCAAGAAACTGTCTCAAATACACTTTGTGAACTTGTCCTCAAGGTTATTCCCTTCTGTAACTTGTTCCTGGATTATCGATGGGGCCTCTCCTCGGGACTTCTGGATCGCCTTTGTTTCCACTCCACCAGAGGAGCACTGGTGCTGCCTGCCCACTCCAACTGCTCAGAGATTGGGGTTGCTTTTCTCACTCACACCACATTTAATCTCTTCAGGTTCTGCATTTAAATTCTTCTCCACTTTGTTCACTGGTGCTATGTTTTGCTGCCTATTTTTTTTTGAATTGGCACATTCAGATGGGTGCACGCCTGGATATGGCCTTTCCTATTGCACCTAAACCAAATAAACTCTGCAGTGGACTTTGTTTCCAGGGGGTGATCTCCCCTGCAAACGATAACAGTCATCTTGCCTCCTGGGCTGACAGCTCAATTTATTTCCTGGCCGCTAACCTGGAATCGTGGCTGAACTTCCTCGGTGCCTGTCAAACTTGTTGCGCGCCTTGCAGCCATACCACCCCACAACTAGTTCAGCTCGTCCTTTTACACACCTTGAAGCTCTGACATACCCCTCTCAGCGCACTCAGTTGGCCTGGGTGATCTCATTTACCTTGTCTAGGGAAAACTTTGTTTCAGCCAGAAGCTTTTTTGTTAATACCGCATTCTAAATGATCTCGCAGCATGTCATTCAGTGCTATACCAAACGCGCAATGCTCGGCTATTTCCCCGAGTATGACAACGAAGGCGGAGAGGGCCTCTCCTGGGTCACTGACAGCCGAGTTGAACTTGTACCGCTGAAGTATGATCGAGGTTTTGGCGTTGAAATGCTCCCTGACCAGCTTCACCAACTGGATAAATGACTTCATGTGAGGAGCGTCTGGGGACATCAAATTTTGTGTAAGGTTGTAGCTTGTTGGCCCATAAACCGTTGCTAGGATAACTTTCTGTTTATCCTACCCCTTTATATAATTTGTCGTGAGGAAGTAACGGAACCAATCAATACATTGGCTCCAGTCTTCGGCCCCCTGATCGAATGGGTCTAATTTTCCAATCGTGGGCATTTTCCACTCACTGTTTTCTGGTATCGTCGACACTTTCTGACTGTGTTGATCTCGGAGGCTTTTCCTTCCCC
The DNA here is from genome assembly GCF_902713615.1 of Scyliorhinus canicula. Classification (NCBI taxonomy): domain Eukaryota; kingdom Metazoa; phylum Chordata; class Chondrichthyes; order Carcharhiniformes; family Scyliorhinidae; genus Scyliorhinus; species Scyliorhinus canicula. Next base: position 294,999,526 of record NC_052146.1, read on the forward strand.
CCTCGAATTCGCTGACTGCAGCCTGTGACTGATTCAGTTTATACTCGTTGCCAATGTGGAGGCTTGAGGCAATACCAGGTGAATGGTGGTGATGAAGAAGGAAGTGTTTACTTATTTATGTTTTCATATAATTTAGAGTACCCAATTATTTTTCTCCAATTAAGGGGCAATTTAGTACGGCCAATCCACCTACCCTGCACATCTTTGGGTTGTGGGGTGTGGTAGTCGGTATTAGGGGTATTACGGTACCTAAGTTAGAGGTACCTGATGCTGTAAGATCATTGGTGAAGCCTGCCTGCTGGTTCTGCCCAGTAAGGCGGAGTATAAGAGTCTGTGTTTCCCTAGCTGCTGCATTCTGTACCTGCGCTGCTGGGGGAAACATCTCGTTCAATAAAGCCTTCAATTGCCCTACAATCTCGCTTTGGGAGTTATTGATTCGTGCATGAAGGAAAATTGCCCGCAACTCGCCTGGGAGCTGTCTATCCTGCCACCATACAGGACTATGTGCCGAACCTTTGACAGGACTGGCTCCGTCTGGGTCCACTCACGGATCTGTGATGCCGTAACAGGCAAGGTGTCCATAAAATTTAGGGTTGCAACCACCTCACCGGTCGTGGGGGTCGACATGGAGCCGGTCGATAAAGGCAATCGGCTCAGTGTGTCAGCATTCCGCTATCTGGGTTCCTGGTTTGTGCTCCAGAGAATACTTGTAGGCAGCGAGCAACAAAGCCCAGAGCTGGATCCGTGCAGAAGCAACGGACGGTATTGGCTTATCCTCTCGGAAAAGTCCCAGCAGAGACTTATGATCAGTCACGATAGTGAAGTGGCAGCTATACACGTACTGGTGGAAGACGTTTTCACCGTAAAGACCACCTCCAGGCCCTCCTTCTCGATCTGTGCGTACCTTTCCGCTGCAGTCAATGTGCGGGAGGGTGAAAGCTATCGGTCGCTCGGCCCCATTCTCCATCTGTGGGACAGGACGGCCCCAATACCATAAGGGGATGCATCACATGTGATGAGCAAAGGCTTTCCAGGATCATAGTGGGTTAGTAACCCAGACGATGACAATTGTTGTTTTACCCGCCGGAAAGCGGTTTCTTGCGGCTGACCCCAAACCCAGGTGTGATTCTTCTTCAGCAGAAGGTGCAACGGGGCCAGTGTAGTTGCCAGATTGGGGAGGAACGTCTCGTAATAGTTTACGAGGCCGAGAAAAGAACAAAGATGCGAAGTGTCAGTCGGGGCGGGGGCCTGTTGAATTGCGTGAACCTTCTCTGCGACGGGGATGTTTTTGGAGGGAAGGGGTTTGCGCCCAAGGCATGCACCTCCATTCCCTGTAGCTCCTGCACTCCTTGTTCTGTGCTCTCCCGGGAACAATACTATTTGAATGGTCTGTTGAAAAGGTCAATGTTGGCTCAGCTAACAACTTTCTCTGGGTAGCCGCATTGTTAATACTGCAAACCAAACGGGTCGCGTAACATTCTGAAAAAAGCCTCGCCATAGCCTGGATAGAACTCGGCAAGGGATTCTAATGAGGTCCTCACAGCGGTATTAAACCGGGATGAGCTGGACCATCGTGGACGGGGTTGGGTTAAATGTTGCCCCCACTAAGATTCACAAGTTCTCAAACGTTTTGGCGTCCGGCGCGCTGGGTACGTAAGGCTCCTTATCACCCCAAACGTATGCGGGCCGCAGGCGGTGAGCAATATGACCACCTGGCGCTCGTTTTCGGTGATATTTTTGCCTGGAAATAGTAACCGCATCCATTGTCCGTACTGGTTCCAGCTTTCCAGCGCAGCGTCAAAAACAATCCCAAGCGTCCATACAGAGGCATGGTGTAACAGAAAACAACTCCAACCTGTATCCACCAAAAATCCAGGGAGGTTGCTTCAGCAGCGTAGACAGCTATCACTTTAATCCTTGTCGCCAGTTTTGTGAAGGCCACACAGAATCCAGCACGAGTTGAAGGCTAGAAATAAATAAATTTATTTACAAAATATATATAATATATATATAAAATATATATATATACAACAGCAGCAGCAACTCCTTTTCTGCTCACTCTCCTCTAGCTGGTTCCAAACTGACCAGCTTTATTATGCAGGGAAGGGCAGCCAGCGGGGGCTAGTGGTTGCACAACCGCCTCACGGCGCTGAGGTCCCAGGTTCGATCCCGGCTCGGGTCACTGTCTGTGTGGAGTTTGCACATTCTTCCCCTGTTTCTGCGTGGGTTTCGCCACCCCACACCAAAAATGTGCAGAGTAGGTGGATTGGCTATGCTAAATTGCCCCTTATTGGAAAAATAATTGGGTAATCTAAATTTAAAAAAAAAAAAAATTTATGCAGGGAATCTGCTAATGATTTCTCCGTCCCCCTCATTGGAAGAAGCTCATACTCACAAGGATTGTGGGGATTGCCATTAGTCCCCCAGCCAATGGTAAGTGGCAGGTTAAAGCAGCTGCGCAAGTGCAGCCTAAGTGCGTGCGCGACCCTTGTTAGCGGGGGGGGCTGGTGAGTGCGGTCCCGGTGAATCAGCCGGCATTCTGGGCGGGAAGCCATGAGGCCTCATTAAGAGACCAATTAAAGTTGAATAGAGGTGCCGGCTTCGTCTGTCGAGCGCCGGGAAACTCGCGGCAATTCCAGCTCGCTAGAGCACTTCGAAATTTTTTCGGAGAAATCGCGCCCTAAATTTATATTAAAAAACCTTCACAGGTCGATACACTTAGGCATCCACAGGTTCGCTTTTTTGCAAAAAAGATCTTTCCGACATTCCCTGTGGTGCCTCCGTCCTCATTGTTGGAGAGGGTTTTTCGCTGGCAGGGATGATGGAGGGGAGTGTCTTGGGGATTTATGATAGATTATGGCAGATGATAAGTATCTGGAGAGGGGTATTAAGGCCAAGTGAGAGGAGGAGGCGGGGTTGGAGCTGGAGGATGTGTGTGGTGCAAGGCTCTGCGTGAGGTCAATGCAACATTGTCATGTGCGCGGTTAGGGTTGATACAGTTGAAGATAGTGCATGGGGCCCTCTTGGGGTTTTATTTGGGGTGTCGGGCCTGCTGGATCTGTGGATGGGGCCGGGCAGGCTGATGGTCTGTCCTTCTCGTCGCTGATTGCTCGAAGACGGGTGCTGCTGTGGAGGTCAGCTTCTTCACCCAGTGCCTCAGTATGGCTGGGGGATCTGATGGAGTTTTTATATCTCGAGAAAGCTAAGTACACTGTGAAGGGCGCAATCGAGGGGTCCTACTGGAGATGGCAGCCGTTTATTCTGTACTTTAAAGAGCCGGGTTGAGGGGGATGTTTTTGTTCGGGGGAGGATTTGGGGGATTTCTCAATGTTTTTGCTGTGATGTATAAAATTGAAAAAGGCGAATAAAAAAATGAAATTGATTTATCACTGGTATCCAGTTGGTATTCCACTTTCACGAACAGTCCTGTTGGGGATCCACCAGCAGCCAATGGGGTAATCGCCAAGCAGCTCTCTTGGTGATCCACCATCACCAGCAGCCAATGAGTAACCCCCCCTTGCCCCCCCCCCCCCCCCCCCCCCCGTAGCGTTGTTGGTGATGCACAATCCCCAGCAGCCAATGGGGTAATACTCCAGCCACCCTGATGGTGAGTCATCATCACCAGCAGCCAATGAGTAACATCCCTGCCCCCTCCAGCAGTGCTGTTGATGATGCACAATCACCAGCAGCCAATGGGGTAATCCCCCAGCAGCCCTGATGGTGAAGACTTATTACCAGCTGCCAATGGGGTAATCCCCAGCACCCACCATCACCAGCAGCCAATGAGTAACGCCCCCACCCCCTCCAGCAGTGCTGTTGATCATAAGACCATAAGATATAGTAGCAGAACTAGGCCACTCGGCCCATCGAGTGTGCTCCACCATTCAATCATGGCTGACATTTTTTCCATCCCTAGTCTCCTGCCTTCTCCCCATAACCCCTTATTAATCAAGAATCTGGGACAGCACGATGGCGCAGTGGGTTAGCCCTGCTGCCTCACGGCGCCGAGGTCCCAGGTTCGATCCCGGCTCTGGGTCACTGCCCGTGTGGAGTTTGCACATTCTCCCAGTGTTTGCGGGGATTTCGCCCCCACTATCCAAAAAGATGTGCAGGTTAGGTGGATTGGCCACGCTAAATTGCCCCTTAATGGGAAAAATTGAATTAGGTACTCTAAATTTATTATAAAAATCCAGAACCTATCTATCTCTGTTTTAAAGACACTCAGTGATTTGGCCTTCACAGCCTTCCACGGCAAAAAGTTCCACAGATTCACCACCCTCTGGCAGAAGAAATTCCTTCTCATCACTGTTTTAAAGGATTGTCCCTTTAGTCTGAGATTGTGCCCTCTGGTTCTAGTTTTACCGACAAGTGGAAACATCCTCTCCATGTTCACTCTATCCAGGGATGGCAGTATCCTTCCAAACTCCAACGATACAGATCCAGACTCCTCAACCGTTCCTCATTCGACAAGCTCTTCATTCCAGGGACCATTCTTCTGAACCTCCTCTGGACCCTTTCCAAGGCCAGCACATTCTTCTTTAGATACAGGGCCCAGAACTGCTCACAATACTCCAAATGGGGTCTGATCAGAACATTAAACAGCCTCAGAAGTACCTCCCTGGTCTTGTATTCTAGCCCTCTCAACATGAATGCTAACATTACATTTGCCTTCCTAACTGCCAACTGAACCTTCACATTAACCTTAAGAGAATCATGAACAAGGACACCTAAGTCCCTTTGTGCTTCTGATTTCCTAAGCATTTCCCCATTTAGAAAATAGTCTATGCCTCCATTCCTCCTTCCAAAGTGCATAACCTCACACTTTTCCATATTGTATTTCATCTGCCACTTCTTTGCCCACTCTCCTAGCCTGTCCAAGTCCTTCTGCAGCCCCTCTGCTTCCTCAATATTACCTGTCCCTGGCTAGGTCATAGAAGGCAGAGATTAGCAATGAAAAGGTGCTTTTCTGATTGGAGGGCTGTGACTAGTGGTGTTCCGCAGGGATCAGTGCTGGGACCTTCACTGTTCGTAGTATATATAAATGATTTGGAGGAAAATGTAACTGGTCTGATTAGTAAGTTTACAGATGACACAAAGGTTGGTGAAATTGCAGATGGCGATGAGGACTGTCAGAGGTTACAGCAGGATTTAGATTGTTTGGAGACATGGGCGGCGAGATGGCAGATGGAGTTTAATCCGGACAAATGTGAGGTAATGCATTTTGGAAGGTCTACTACAGGTAGGGAATATACAGTGAATGGTAGAACTCTCAAAAGTATTGACAGTCAAAGAGATCTTGGTGTGCAGGTCCACAGGTCACTGAAAGGGGCAACACAGGTGGAGAAGGTAGTCAAGAAGGCATACGGCATGCTTGCCTTCATTGGCTGGGTCATTGGGTAGAAAAATTGGCAAGTCACGTTGCAGCTGTATAGAAACTTAGTTAGGCCACACTTGGAGTATAGTGTTCAATTCTGTTCGCCACACTCCCAGAAGGATGTGGAAGCTTTAGAGAGTGCAAAAGAGATTTACCAGGATGTTGCCTGGTATGGAGGGCATTAGCTATGAGGAAAGGTTGAATAAACTTAGTTTTCTTCTTACTGGAACGAAGGAGGTTGAGGGGCATTATGTTGAAGCATTATCACTAGCAGCCAGTAGGCGAACCCCTCTGCAGCCCCCATGGTGATGCATTACCAGCAGCCAATGGAGTGACCCCCCAGGCAGCGCCCATGGTGATACTCTACCACCAGCAGCCAATGAGGTAAGCCCCCAGCAGCGCCCATGGTGATGCACTATCAATCACCAGCAGCCAATGGGGTAAGCACCTAGCAGCGCCCATGGCAATGCACTGTCACCAGCAGCCAATGGAGTGACCCGCCAGCAGCGCCCATGGTGATGCACTATCACCAGCAGCCAATGGGGTAAGCCTCTAGCAGCGCCCATGGTGATGCTCTATCACCAGCAGCCAATGGGGTAAGCAGCACCAGTGGGGCATGCCCGCAGACACCCATGGTGATGCTCTATCACCAGCAGCCAATGGGGTAAGCCACCAGCAACGCCCATGGTGATGCACTATCGCCAGCAGCCAATGGGTAAGCCCCTAGCAGCGCCCATGGTGATGCACTATCACCAGCAGCCAATGGGGTAAGCCTCCAGCAGCCCTGCTGGAAAGGCGCCTGTTCCTGTAGCGGGCGCGCACACTCGGGGGTTTACGGTAGGAGGTCGCACTGAGTCTGCGCGGCGCGCTGCCTCGAGGAGCCGCTCGCTCGGTGGGTGCAGGGAGACGGAGCCCAGTCCCCGACTTCAACCATGAGCGACATCAACGTGAAGAAGCTGAAGGTGCCCGAGCTGAAGGATGAGCTGAAGCAGCGCGGCCTGAGCGTGCAGGGCCTGAAGGCCGAGCTCCAGGAGCGGCTGCAGGCCGCGCTCGACAGCGAGACGGTGGTGGAGGAGGCCGAGGAGGCGATGGAGACGACGGCCGCCGGGGAGAAGGGAGAGGAGGAGGACGGGCCCGGGCCGCGGAGACCCGGAGAACGGCGAAGAGGAGGAGGAGGAGAAGAAGAAGAAGAAAGAGGGAGGACGACGAAGAGGGCGGGAGCTGCCCGAGTCGCTGCTGGAGGAGGAGGAGGAGGAACCGCAGGTGGCGGGGGCAGACAAAGCCGAGGCCGAGGCGCCAGGCCCGGGACTCAACGGCGCTGCCCCGGCCGCTAGGCCGCTGCCCGAGGCGGCCGCCGCGCCACCACCGGCCGCCAGCTCCGCGGAGGCGGCCGCAGGCGGAGGGAAAAGCGAGGACGCCGAGGAGGAGGAAAACGGCACGGCGAGCGGAGCCGGGAAAGGCCAGGCTCCGGCCCAGGAGAGAGGGGAGAAGAGGAGACAATGGAGCTGGGCAGCGGCGAGGCGCGGGCGGCCAGCAAACCGGAGGCGCCGCCTCGGGCCCAGCTCCCGCCCCGCAGCACTCCGCCAAAGGTTGGGCCTCTCTCTCTCTCCCCCCGCCGCCGGGCCGCACACAGGCCTCGGCCTTATTTCTCATTAAGTGCGGTTTTTTTTTTATTATTTAAACGGTAAGAGCCCTCAGGACCGTGACTTCCGGCGCTGCGCCTGGATTGGCGCGGTGTTGGCATGGGGCGGGTGATGGGGGGAGGAGCTGCTCCAGCTGGCTCTCACACACTGAGAGACTGGATTTAAAATGGGAGAAGGGGGATGGCTGATTGTACAGGATGGGGAAGGAGGCCAGAGAAAATGGAGGGTGGAAATAATGCGAAGCAAAATGGAGTAGCAGAGGGAGCGAGGGAAGGGGGAGGAAGGGGGGGAGATTGGCACGTGGGAACAAAGATTACTTTGGCACCCGCTTCCCCCTCCCCATTTGCAATTGTATTGAGCATTTTTATTTAAAATGTTTACATTTGCATTGCGTGTTTCGACCTGGAATAATCATCCCTTTTTGGTAGACGGTACTGACCCTGAGGAGGGAGTGGAGGAAGGCAGTAGTGAAACTAAAGCAGGATGCCAAGATCGCAGAGGCTGGGTCTGTGTGCAGTTCAGGGCCAGAGTCGGTGGCAAAGGGGAGAGATCTGTCTGGTTGGTTAGGTGGGGGGTCCTCATTTTTAGCCACATAAGTTTGAGGCTTATCCAATCTTAGATTTCACCTACAAAGTTGTGAAGCAGCTGAGAGGGCTAAAGCTGGGTATTCAGTGCTGTATATGTGGGGTGTGAGCCTACATGTACCGCAGGATGTGTGTGACATTGAGCAGAGATGAGTTCTAGGTTTAAGGTGAGGATTAGGTTTGTGCAGGTTCCAGGGATGACATTGGGGTGGGAAGATTAGCCACTCATGATGATCTCTGGATGCTGTACAGACGAGAGTCGAGCCAAGCAAATTCAGAGCCAATTTAGGCAAATTCCAGGTGTTCAAAACCGTAGATTGAAAATGTAGAAGTTGGGGAAAGTTGGTGGCTTTGTGCAAGACTGTTTTTATTTTGTAGAATGGGTAGAGGTTGATGGGGTGTTGTGGGAGAGGCGAGTATACAGCTGGGAGACAGTGGTGTGTTTCTACTGCGTGGAAGCCAAAGGGTAGTTTGGGGTGGCATCCTAGCTGTTGAGGGTTCAGGTTGGAATTCCTTGAGTTGGTGGCGATGGGTTTTGAAGGAGGTACAGCATTTAGAGGAAGTGGGCCATTTTCAATGCTGGTTAACTTGGGGGGTAAACCTTGATATCACGTTTCAATCTTTGAAGAAGCATTCTAAGAAGAATATTAAAGTACTGATGTAGTCGAATTGCAGCACTGCCCAAGTAGCTCAAGTTTCAATTCTACAGTAGGAAAATTTGTAATAAAAAAAAGAACTATAAGCCTTTCTTCTTGTCTCTACATTGGTGTAACATTTCCTAGGTAGGTATACCGTGGTATGTTCATTCCATTTCAAAGTCGAAATACAAGAAGCAAGGTAGCAGTTCAGAAATCAGCTTGAAATTTATAATTCACAATTAGGTTAGATCCCTCACCAACAAGTTAGCACCAAAAATATCAGGGAGAGTCTGTTATATGACATCGTCTTCCATTGCATCTCAGCAGCAGAGTAACGTATTGTGATTCTGTGGTGCAACAATCCTGTAATTTATAAAGTAGCAATTCTTCCTGTGCAATGTGAGCAATGCCATGGGAGACCATTCACAAACAACTCAGCCGTTAGGCCGGGTGGACATACAATGACATTGGCTGTTGGATTGTAATTTTGACATATGACTGAAGGCAAGTGGACACGTTCCCAACTGAGAAAAGGCTTAACACAGTTGCTGCTGCCACAATCAAAATTGATTTGCTCTACCCAGATTTGAAGAAACCAGCAAAAATTAAACAAACTGTTACAGAATGTAAGGCTACAGTGTAGCAGTCCTGGGATCAGTCAATGCAATATCGATTTGCAACCAGCTGCATCTTATTTAGGCTGCGTGGCTGCAAATTCAATTTTCTGGCATATAGATAGCTGCAACACTCAAGTTTTATTTGGGGTAGCTTATTTTGTGTGACCGCTTTCAGACTTGGAAAAAAATGTTTTTTTAAGTACCCAGGCAATTACCCCGCATGCTGGAAGTCTTTGGAGGATCCCCATAATTCTGCTCAATTCACAGCAGGGTTCTGTCACTTTTTGTGAGCCAACATTTCATAATTGCCCAGTGACTGAGAACATTCAAAATAGTCTAGATACTGCAGTAGAATTGAAATTGGCAAACATTTTTCATGTTTGAAAAGCACAATTCCTAAACTTAAAAATAAGTCAGAAGTGGAAATGCTAGTTGTGCAGTTGAGTCGGGGTGTGTTGCCCAAGTGCTCTCTTGGAATATGTCCTGTTTAATTTTGATTTATTGGAATTTCGTTACATTGGCTACAATTTTTAGGCGAAGAGGACTGATAGTCATCCTACAGCCTTGTGTTCCAAACTGGGCCAGGCATAGAGCAGCGTTTTGTATGTTTCATTCTGTGGTGAAATTAAAATGTTGGTTGATCTAACCATTTAAGCTGCCTTTAAATAGCTTGGTGCCTGCCGTGCTCTTTCTTCTCCATAAAAGTGTACTTTTGTGATTTTAGTGCCCTACTGATTTTGAGCAGTGTTAACTAGGCAGCTGCTCCCAGGCTAACAGAGCAGGGGTTTCTTATTAATAGCCAAGAACAATTTCTAGATGCAGCGTTGTGTGTCCCATTTCAATCTCCAATGACAGAATTGTCCTATTTATGTGCGGGGCGTTTCATCAGCACATTTCCACTGAGGAGTAATCCCTCCGTACTTCCTTATTCAAAGTGAAAGTGGTTTGTGAAAGACTTTAGGTGAATTCCCAATACTACTGGTCTCTGCAAAAAACAGTTTCATATTGATACTGTTTATAAATGTAATTGCTTCCTGAATCCCCAGGCCTGGAGGAGGCAGTCTTCTGCCTTGCTCTGATTCTAACTAGCATGAATGCACAGTAAATTAGCACCTTAGCTCTTCCGTATGTTAACAAAATTTGCAACTTAATGTGGCAGAAAAAGAATTACAAACACATGGTGACTGGTGCATTGGGTCGCTCTTGCTGTAACGGCTAACACTTGAGAGACTGGATAAAAGTCTCCCTTTGGAACTATATTAACATGTGCAGCCTTATACCTTTTCTGTGTGGGACCACAGTGTTTAAAATGTCCCTAAATCATTATTCTGGTTTAGAGATGAGTCTAGGACCAAAACATTGTTCTTGGTCAATTTTATTTCAAATAATTGCATGTTGATCAAAATGAAACGACTTCAGAGGAAACAGTCCCCTGAACTAGAGTCTGGTGAAGTTGAGCTGTTTATAAGGGCTGTGCTCCATGTTGATCAGTTTGCTGGGTGTGTAGAAACTTCACATGGCTTATCTTTAATCCTTTCGATGAAAGTCTTGTAACAGTTTATGAATAATACAGTTCATGGGCTGATTACCCTCTCAATTGTAGAAGAGTATTATAGTGGTTAACATTAAGCCAATAAATTCTGTGTTGTGCTTTGCAGAAATACGTTCATGAATTACAATGAACCTCATTTGGAACAATTAAATTCCCATATATTTATGAATTAAGCTGATATTTAACTTCTACTTTGTACATTGACTTTGATTTTCCACCCCTCCCCCAATTGCGTACAATCATTGTAATCTTGCATTTGAGCCAATATTGGTCAATTATAACTTGCTTTTCTCTTAGAAAAAGAGGGCCAGGCTGACCAGACAATGATAAGAGTAAAGAGCAAAATCGCAAAGGTGTAAAGAGACCTCATGAAGACCATGGACGTGGCTATTACGAGTATATTGGAAGAAAACAAATATCGGCGGTATGATTAACTTTATGTAATCAGTGCGTAGTAACTTGTACTGTTCTGTTTAGTACCAAAGCATTAACCAATATGTATGCCTGTTTCTAGGTCTAAATCTCCCCAGCCCACCCGTGGAAGAAGATGAGGAAGAATGTGATGATACTGTAGTTGCTTTGGATACATGTACGTGATGTTAACCAGATGGGTAATGTTGTATTGTAAATGGGTGATGAGGCAGGAATTTGAACCACGAGGATCTTGTGAAGAATTGCTGCACAAGTCAAGTTTCGGATTATGGAGCGAGACCACACCATCCACAAACCCTCCTGGCAGTCACACTTTGCCATTGCTGTGTCCTCACCCACCCCAAATTCAGAGTTTACCCAGGAGAGGCAAAAGCATTTTTCAGAAAGAGGTTCTGGGAAATTCTTCTCCAGGGGCAATGAGTCAAGTTCCACAAGCTTTTGCAACCCGTAATCTTATTATTCCTAACTGCTTTGAAATTCCCCATAATGGCTGGATATTTTCTCTCAGACTGGAATACCTGCTACGCATTGTTCTTGAACCTTCCTGTATTTTGTGCGCATACCTGTGAATTTAATTCGCTACTATCTGGCTAAAATAATGGAAACATTTCTCCAACGAGAGTAACTCCAACTTATTGAGTATGCAAATAACCCATAGCCTGGCTACCAGCATGTTTGAGGCTAGAATAGACATATAATTTACACACAGCCTACATACTGTGTTCTTGTATCGTATAGTTCTAAAACTTTGGTCTGAAATCTTCTTATCCATGGCCCTCATTATATTGCCCTTATGCACCTTCAATGACACATCAAACTATGGCCCTCAGTGCCTATCCTGTTTCATAAAATATTGTGTAGCTTCTATCGGACTGCCATATTCATTCATTAATTGATCACTTCCTTCAGATTAGTTGGGACAAATCATTTTTTTTTCTCTTCAAGGTAAACTACCTAGTAATTGCTAACCGTTCCAGCTGATTACGATCATATCCTTTATAAGACTGCAGCATCTTTCCTAAAGTTGATGTCATACTTAATAGATCTACAATTCCTAGTTATGACTTCTTCCTCCTCCTAAATATTGGAATCTCATGACTCCTTTCTGTCAGTTCGAACTAGCCGAGGCCTCCGAGCACTTAACCAGCTGAAGCACATCATTTCCATAATAGCTGTCATGTCCTTTCGCATTCTGTTACATGGCAACAAGTCCAGAAGCCTGATCAGCCTGAGTGTCTTAATCCTGTTTAAGACCCTTTCTGTTCACATTTAGAAGTACGGGTTAATACGTTGTTAGCATTATCTTCAAACAGTGGAAAACCTGCTGGGTGTTCATTCGCACTTTGGGCATATCCTTAACCCTTAAACCTAACTCGGCTAGCTTCTAATGGCTGTGGTTGGTTCATAGAACATAGAACAGTACAGCCACAGAACAGGCCCTTCGGCCCTCAATGTTGTGGCCGAGCAATGATAACCCCACGTAACCCATATCCCAACAATCACCCCCATTAACCTTACACTAGGGCAATTTAGAATGGCAATCCACCTAACCCAGCACATCTTTGGACTGTGGAGGAGAAACGGAGCACCCGGAGGAAACCCACGCACACACAGGAGGACGTGCAGACTCCCACAGACAGTGACCCAGCCGGGAATCGAACCTGGGACCCTGGAGCTGTGAAACACTTGATGCTAACCACCATGCTACCGTTCAGTACCATTCCGAAACACATGCTGTTCCAACATCCTTGGCCGTTCCATGAAAGCCTAAAGAGATCCTGCGTTATTGCCATTATTATACTAATGTTTCTGAATGTCATCTTTCAACAGTCCAAGGCAGCATCCCTTTCTCTTCAACTCATTTCTCCTCCAACCAAAGCATAAACTTGTGACTTAATAGCTATCGTGAGCTTCTAGTTTGATATTTAGGCAAGTCAATTATTTTAATAACAAGTTTTTATGTTGGGAAAACCCTTTGTATTTGCAACAGTTCAACTGACTTTAACCAGTAACGGTTTAGCAGATTTAAATGGCAATCATTTCCTCTTTCAGTTTTTCTGCCATAATGATTGCATAGTCGTATTAGTCCTTGGAAAAGGGAGGAAAATTAATGTCTACAAGCTTGTGTAGGTGTTAAAAATATCTACCGTGTGTTGCATTAATACTCCTAGAGCTCTAGCTTGGTTGCAGTTTAGTCCCTGAAAAGATCGGCGAAATGTTCTAGTCGTTACTCTAGTGTCACAGCTGTACTGGTTTTGTTGTAAAATGGGCAGTGAATTACTTAAATGGGTCCAACTTCTCCTTTTTTTTGCTTTTTTCACATTATAGCTTCTAATTAGTTATCTAGTCATGTTATTTCCTTAGTTGGTATATAGTATTATCTTTTAGTATTACAGTGGGAAAATGACCTATGTCAGTTCCGCACACATGCTAGTCAGTGTGTACTATTATATTAGGTGGTTTTCATTAAAGTACTAACACATGTCATGTTCTTTTAAAGACAACTGCGATTTGCACTTTAAGATCAATAGAGATCGTTTGGCGCAATGCCACTGACTATGGAAGGATTTTGCCTACCTTTGGGCTGGAGGTAGAGCTTCCTACGGAGTTACCAAAGGCAAAATCTGCTTTGAGATGAAGGTAAATATCTTCAATTTTTGTAAGCAATGCTTTTTTAAAAGTCACAAATTTAGGATGTTATTGTCTGACTTCGACATTTGTCTTGACAGGTAATTGAGAAGATACCAGTTAAGCATTTGCCACCAGATCAGACTGACCCACATGAAGTGAGGGTAGGCTGGTCCCTGGATTCCTATAGCATGTTACTTGGTAAGTTTACAGCACCCTATTTTCTACACCCTTTCTCGAATCCGTTTCTCTACCCCTCTACCCGATTCCCACTAACCGTGGGGAACATGCACAATCATTTCTGAATGGAGTGCCTGAATTCTATCTAAGTGCCATTCCCCAAATCTGTTGGCCAACAGGCGTAAACATTGCTCAGTGTTGTGCGTAGCAAGCCAGCTGAATGCGATTTGATACTATATGAAGGTTTCTTTTTATTGAGGGTGTAATAGGTGAGGAGAGGTTTTATGGTGAGTTAAAAGTAGCTTCCTTGCTAGTTACCCAGTCGCTGTGGACTTGGAACTATGTTGCAATGGTTTCAGTGACATTTTTCAAAAATGAAGCTGCTTAGTGAATGGAGTTGTCGTGTTATTTTGTGGAAAAGATAAACTTTATGTGGGCAGTTTGATTAAATCAGGTTTTTAATATAAAAATCCAAACATGAAGTGCTGGGTGTATGTAGGTAGTGTAATGTGTTAGACACTTCCTTTCACTTGTGGGAGTTGGATATGGGCTCATACCAGACTAAATTAGAATCTTCCTCTGAGCTGACTCTGACAGTACTGTGTGAAAACATAGGCATTTTCATTCCAGTTCAAAATCAGATGTGCAGCTCAAAATTACCCCGACTTTGACATGAATTGGCCACACTGGCAGAGGAGGTGGAACATGTCCTACCCAGAGGAAAGGATGCTTTTCTTTTTAGACAGGATTATGGGCCATTGAAGCAGCATAGAGAGTAGTTTGCAGCCCACGAAGTATGTTTTTAAGCTCTATGCTTTATACTCTGAAAAATAGAAAGGCAATGCAGCAGTGCTAACCACTGCACCACTGTGTCGCCCTGATAATTGCAAAATAATACAGTGGACGAGTGAGATTTGAAGAACAATATGAAGCTGAGTCAAGATTTTATACTTTAATTGCAGTTTCAGAACTAGTTCTGGCTTGCTTTGTATCAAACTAGACTGAGTGTTATCGGCTGAATACTGGAGAATTGTTGGAAAGATTCAGCACTGATGTCCCTCACCTAATGAAATGAAGTAGATTTGTATGCAGTAAGTTGCAGAGAATGTTGCATTTAGTATTTTCACTTGTAAATGAAACTGCAGTACCTCCCACGATGGCTTAAAGGGAGTATAGTATGTAAGTGACCAATTTGGACTGAAGAATTCAATGTTTGATTCTCAGCCTGCAGTTGTAACCGATGCAAGGTGTTGCAATTTGGCCATGATGCCCTCTGCTTAGAGGTGGGTAAAGGAAAGAAAAAGACTTGGGGTGGAATTCTCCGCAGGGGGCCGAATTCGTGAAGGCCGTCGTGAACTCGGCCGAGGTTCACGGCGGCCTCGGAGCCCACTCCCCGCACCTAATTCACCCCTACCCAGGGGGCTAGGAGCGGGTCTCCGTCTTTCTCGGCAGCGACCTCGTCACGCCGGGAATGTGAAGTCATCCGCGCGGGTTGCCGGTTCCAACCCGCGCATGTGCGGATGACTTCATCACGCAGACGGCACGAAACCGCGCATGCGCGGTGGCCGTCTTTCTCCTCAGCCGCCCGGCAAGACATGGCGGCTTGATCTTGCCGGGCGGCGGAGGGGAAAGATTGCAGGGGGCGTAAAAAATGCTGGGGGGCCCTCCCGTGATTCTCCCAGGCCCCGTGGGGTGCGGAGAATTGCGCCCTTGGGTTTCTGCTTGTGATTTGATGGAAAGTGCAAGTTTGTGACCATTTGGTGAGAAGGTTATGATTGGGTTATCTAGGCTTCAAAAGCAATAATGTGCCACCTTGCTTGGCAATCTGAGCCCAAGTAGGTATATGTATTTGCAAGAAGAGAAAATTAGGGATTAATTGCTGCGGTTAATGCAGCAGATTTATATGTGAAAGAAACACTGAAGGAGTCAGAGAATTGGGAAATAATAGTACCTACGCTATAATACATTTCTGCATTAAATAATGTAGGTCATATATCAGCTTTAAAAGAATGCTTAAATGATGCATTATATTAATGAAATAATTCTTAATCTGGTCTGCATATTAAAGGATAATTTGAACATCTGAGCTTGAGGGTCTTCTGGTTTCTACTTTCTGAATTTGTGTTCTATAAAACATGTTCTATAAAACTTGATATTATCCATATTATTTATCACATAAATGTTTTATAGTGTCAATCATCTTGTTTCTTAATTCACTGTCTCTCCCTGCGCCGAGTGAAACATTTTGAGCATCGATCGCTTGGTTAAGAGATTAGATTTATAGCTACCGGGAAAATTTACCAGACTTAGCTTTTTAATTCTTGGTAATTTTGCAACAGCCACTAGTTCCTTTTTTCATTTGACCCTCTTTGGCGCATCCCTGCCTTTACTTCCAATCACCATGCAAAGTAATGGCTGTGTTGCAAATCACCATCCATTAATCAAATGTGCAGCCAACCCTATAGAGTCTGTACCAGATTCCAAGGATGTGCTAGCTTTTCTTTACTGTGTCACATTGCTTTTAACAATGTAGTACTGTAGATATTCTTTGACCTTTTGTTTTTAAGCAATTCCATTCTTGGGGAAATAGTGCACTTTTCTCTCGCTTGGAAATCTGTCCGCTTCCAAATGTTTAGTTGAATTTTTCTGTTAGTTCAGACACGGCATGTTTGTATTTTCTATATGTTACCCAGTCTTTGCATCTCACAGCCTCAGGCCAAGTGTTTGACTGCAAGATATTTTTATAATAGATTATTTCTGGTTTGTTTTCTCTTTTCCTGTTCTTCCCTTTATTTGCTATTTCTTTCCTTTATTTGCTATTTCTTTCCTACTGTGGTCTTAATTGTTTCTCCACACTTAAGAGTTCCACCTTTTTGTCAATATCTGCCTGACCCAGCAAGTCTTTCTATGCATGGTTGACGCAAATAATCAACATGTAAACCGACAGACTTCCAAACCATTTTATCCAACTCCCATTTATCTTGGCAAATTGCATTGATCATCTCCACATGTCCAGATTGGCTGTCCTTTTAAAAACAACACTGAAGCTTAATTGTGTTGTGTTATATACTTGCCCAGATGGGATTGCACTGTCGGCTTCCCACTTTTCACAAACTGCTGCTATAATGGCATTTCCCCAAGGCATTCAGGCTGGGTTTTTATAACAGTGCAGCTATCAAGGCATGGTCCCACCCTGCTCTGAAACTAAGTGGTTGTCCAGTGTCCTTGCAAGGGTTTCTGGCCCAAAATGATCTAGTCAAGTCAGCAGGTGACGGTTTGAAAGTTAGCATTAGGTACAGCAAAACAATGGCACTACTTTGGGGGGGGGGGGGGTTACATTTTAAGGCGAACTGGAACATTCTTCTTTTTCAACTCCTTTCCTTTAAACTGCAATATATGCTTGTCTAACTCTGGAACGATTGAGTGGTGATATAAAATGTGCAACAATGTCTTTATTACACTTATCAAAATTAGGAACATGGTATTTTATTCAGCTTGCTTTCTACTGTCCTGATGGTCGCATGATACTATAATTCTGGTTACTGTGGAAATATGGGATACCTGTGTACTTAGTGCACCTGACCATTGCCTGCTCATTCTTGTACAGTTTGTTGAGTTTAAATTGTTTGAAACTCTTGCTTTCAGGAGAGGAAGAACTTTCTGTCGGGTACTCTGGGAATGGAGCAAAATGTTCAAATTGCAAGTCTGAAGATTACAGTGAGAAGTTCGGAGAGAATGATGTGATTGGTTGCTTTCTGGTAAGTCAACAGTGTAGGGAATCATGGCATCATGACTAACAAAGAATTCTGATTTTTGATGTGCTGTCTTTTGCCAACCATTTCTGCTGTGTTTTCAAACCTTAACCCTGATGCCATTGTTAATCATCGATTTATAGGGGTCAACAAACTTATGCATTTAACGTTTTGCGGTTTTAGGTATAGCAATTATCAAAAACTAATATCCATTTAGCTCCTTCACATTGCAATTAGTAACTCCAACCTGTCAGTGATACTGCTGTTGGAGAATAAGAATTTGAAGTTAAAAATTCATTACGTTTTATTATTTTCAAAGAATCTGCAAAATATGAGGTTATTCGTGAAAGGAGCTTTAAAAATGTCTCTTTGCTTGTATATTTAAAACATCAAGAGCTGAGCATTGCACACATAGGAAAGTTCTGTTTAACGATCAGTGTGTAGTCTAATTATGGAGATCAATCCTTTACAGTAAGGATCAACCACCCATGGGAATATTTGAGGGTTGAGCTTGCTGTTCTCCGTATAGTGATGATTGACATATGCAAAACAAGGATGTTTAATAATGTTCAGAAGTTGTGCAGTAGTCACTATCAAATTCTTTGTTAATTGCAGCCAATCTCCACTTGAATTTTTCTCTCTGCAGGAAATGCTAGTGCTCTCAATTATTTAACATTTTTTTGTTGCAGAACTTTGATGCTGAGGAAGTGGAAGTCTCTTACTCCAAGAATGGTCAGGATCTGGGTGTCGCATTTAAGATTGGGAAAGACAGTCTCGCTGACAGAGCCTTATTCCCGCATGTTCTGTGCCACAATTGTGCTGTGGAGCTTAACTTTGGACAGATGGAGACTCCATACTTTCCGACACCGGAAGGCTTCACCTTCATCCAACAGGTTCCATTGGAGGAGCGTGTACGAGGGCCTAAGGGTCCCAAAACCAAAGGAGAATGTGAGGTACATATGATGCTTTAAAATCAAGTATAGAATCCCTATAGTGGAGAAGGGCATTCAGCCCATCGAGCCTGTACGAACCCTCTGAAAGGCCCCATCTCTGTAACCCTGCGCGTTGCTCATGGCCAATCCACCTGTACATGTCTGGACTGTGGGCGAAAACCAGTGCATGTGGAGGAAACCCACACAGACACAGTCAGAAAGTGCAAATTCCCCCTGTCGTAACACTGAAGCAGCAGTGTTAACCACTAGAAACATTGGCGTAAACTGCTCATGCTAGATTGTGACTGACATGTACCTCAGCTCCATTTTACCCACTTTTGTTCCAAATCTCTCAAAACCCTTCCATCACAAAAATCTACTTCTGTTGAAAAGAAGCAACAGTTGTTTTGTACATAGAGTTGGCTTTTCTATAGCATGACCTACAAGTTGCTCGACCTTTAAAACGTGCTGGTTAGATTCCATACCTGATACTGCAATGTTCCATTTAAAAAGTGTTAACAGTCTTGTCTCGCCCTGAGTATAGCTATAATATGTTTTCTTTATCACTAGCTGTTAGACTTAATGTCATGCATAACTCCAGGCTTCAATGATGTCATATGTTTACACTATATAATTTTTCTAAATTCTCACATTGAAAGTTAATGAAATACAGAAGTATGAGTCTTGTAATGCGAAAAACCAACCTGCAGTAAATCTTTCTTTGATATTAACAATTAGTGGTCATTTCAGGAAGAGGATACTTGAATTAACCTGTAATAACGTTTGGTTTGTTTTAGGTTTTGATGATGGTTGGCTTGCCTGGAACTGGCAAATCAGTTTGGGTTTCAAAGCATGCAGCAGAGTATCCAGGCAAATATAATATTTTGGGGACAAACAATATCATGGATATAATGAAGGTGAGATGCTTGAGAAATGTTTACTTTTTTCAGTATGTGCATGTACATATAAAATAAGATGAATTGCATAAATTGTTTAAATTGCCCTGACCAAAGGAAGTTCACACTTACTTTGCTGTTCATGTGGAAACACTTGAGGTGCTCCTGGGAGACATGCATTACTTATGTATTATTAGATGACTTTGTTTATGCATGTAATTCCAGTTCAGTTTTGGGTTTTGATTTTTGTTGTGTGTTTATTCTGACATTTGACATTGGAGCAGCATGTTTAAAACACTCAGAAATCATGTATGTAAACAATTGGCTGTAACAATACACCTTATTTTCTGGGGTATAAGTCTAATTGATCTGCGATTTTTCCAAACTCTATTCATATACAAGTCAAAGTCATTGTGGTAGGAGGAGACTAGACTACCTTGAGATTCCGCAGAATAGAGAGACACCGGGCGGTACGGTGGTGTAGTGGTTAGCACTGCTGTCTACGGCGCTGAGGCATTTGTTAATGAAAAAGAAGAATCATCATACAACACTTTAAACGCAATTTACTTTACATCAGAGAAGCCTTCAAACTCTTAGTCTGTTGCACATTTCATGACTTCCAGCTTGAACACTGCCATATAGGATTGACCTGACTAGACTGGAGGCATTTTGGTATGAGGCAAGGAGTTTAATTGCAATTATTTATACTCCCAATTATGTAAATAGTGATTTTGATTATGGATAAGTCTCCACTATAAACCCCAAAAATACAGTAGTTGTGACCTATGGGCAAGTAGGTGGTGCTCAGAAATTAGTTTCTGAATTTTTTTTCTGCTCCATTCCTGAATATTCCTTTTACTAGGATGGGCAATTTAGAAAAATTAATATAAGATGCAAGGAAAGAATTGCATTGTCAATTGACTACCCTCATTAGTGTAAGGGAAATTAATAGATCGTTTTTTTAAAACCACAATGTTTCGTGTAGTGCCACCTTACAAATAAACCTGGAAGTAAATAGTGAGCATACAAAACAAAATCATGAATTATCTTTTTTTAAATAAATTTAGAGTACCCAATTCATTTTTTCCAATTAAGGGGCAATTTAGCGTGGCCAATCCACCTAGCCTGCACATCTTTGGGTTGTGGGGGCGAAAGCCACGCAAACACGGAGTGAATGCGCAAATTCCACACGGGCAGTGACCCAGAGCCGGGATCGAACCTGGGACCTCGGCGCCGTGAGGCTACAAGGCTAACCCACTGAGCCCACCGTGCTGCCCCTGTGAATTATATTTCTGCTAACTACCACATGTGTTAAAGTGCTGAAGAATGCATACAAGTAAAGATTCCACGGAACAACAAAGGAATCCAGGGCCAGATTAATGTTTGATCCTAACGTACAATGTTCTTGGAATGTGTTCTGTTCAAATTTTCCGCCCTCTTTTAGGTTTTGAGCTTCAAGCGTCAGAAGACTGACAGGGGTAAATTAACTACATTGATTCAGCAAGCTACACAATGTTTGAGCAAGTTTATTGAGATTGCTGCTCGCAAGAAGCGCAACTACATTCTCGATCAGGTATGCGGGAAGCTGATCTTTCTGCTATTTAACTGACTGTATATTCAGATTTGTTTTTGTTCCTGTATATGATCTACGCAATAGGTCAGCTTGCTTGGGAGACAAAAGGATAGAATTAGGGCGAGGGTTCAATGTATTGAAATAAATTTTATATTGAGTACAGATTACAGATAGGGCACTTAAGTTCTCGCTAAGTAGGAAAACAACCAAATAACCCAGTATAATTGCATTTTTGATTCCTTACTGTAGCCAATCCTCTTTGTTATATGGTTGCTATAATTAATTGTAATATACTTGGTGCACAATAACTCGTGCTGTCTTATCAGCTTTGCTGGGCTTAAATTAAGATGGGATGCTGTGCAAGAATGGGAGGTGTGGGGGTGCCTGGAAAACTCAAAATGAGAAGCATAGCTTTTTTTTTCAAAAAAACTTTTAATTTTCTTGTGTAGACAAATGTGTGTGCAGCTGCACAAAGAAGGAAGATGTGCCTGTTCGCAGGCTTCCAGCGTAAAGCGGTTGTCATTTGCCCATCAGATGAAGAATATAAGGAGCGTTCAAAGAAGAAAGCAGAGGAAGAGGGAAAGGATGTCCCAGAGCATGCTGTTCTGAAAATGAAAGGTGTAGATCCAATTTGAGTGCAACCCTTGTGTTGCCTTATCAATCAGTTTTTCTTTGGAAGATAGAATACCTGGTCTTACTCTATAGTTTGGATGTGTTAGTGGTACAACAGTGCACTTAATGGTTACCTCTAGTGTTTTTAACCAAACCTTTAAAAATATGATTTTGCCCTTTTGGATTTTTAAAAAAATGTCTTTGCCTGTTACATTAGTCTTTTTATTTGACCTTTAAGTTAAGTATAATTTTAGAGATATGTATCACTTGGATGTTATATAACAAATGTTTTGTGCCTTTTTAAAAAAAGATCTTGCTTCAGAACTGACCTGTAGTTATAAGCTGCTGCGATGCAGCTATTTCCAAACAGTTTAATTTACTCGTGAACTTGTCATTTTTGTCTAGTGTAATTCTTGTAGGTCAGCAGTCTATTATCGTTCTCACACTGATAAAAGTAGTTTCTGATGCTCGGATATGTGGTGGTGCTACACAAGAATCCTGTAAATCTTCTGACTTCTCCATGCGCTGTAGCCGGGGAAGGGCACACAGTTATAATTCCAACAATTTTTAAAAAATAATGCCCTGATGTCTCCTTTGAACTGACCGTCCTAAATTTATTTCTTCAAAGGTTTTAATATTGGTGTCCTTTGCCACTGAGCTCAGTGTGAGGTGTGACCTTATTGAAGCAGGAGAAGAATACAGTGCTGTCATGCATTGTACAAACTTCTTTTTGAACTCCCCTGACCCTTTAGTTGACTGCATTGCTCCAAGCGATCAGGACCAACCTGGACCTGGTTTTAGTGCCTCCTTGTACTCTGGTAGGGGGAGGGTGGTACTGCTGCTGGTGAATGACCCACACATACAACACAACACACTCCTCGCGCTGAAAAAAAGCATACATGTGGACTTTGGGTGAGTACAGAGATCAGCTGTGCTGCATACACAGTTGAATAGTCCTATTTACATTCTGGCCTGGTGTGAAGAAAGATGGCAGAGGAGAGCTGGTACCCTGTAGGCCCCCTCTAACATGAGTCAAGAGTACAGGATGCGAGGGAAATGGTGGTGTAACGTGGCTGCATTGGCTTCATCTAAAGAGCAATTATGGAGCTGCAGGCAAATTGAAACATAGAGATATTCTGCTGCACCATATTGATACTTACTTTTAATGGTCTGTTTTTAAGGTATCTTCACGCTGCCTGAGTCAGGTGACTTTCTGGATGAGGTGACCTACGCAGAGCTGCAAAAGGAAGATGCTCAGAAATTGCTCGAGAAATACAAGGAGGAAAGTAAAACCGCCCTACCACCAGAGAAAAAACCCAATACAAACACTGGGAAGAGAGCCATGAATCGGGGTCGAAGTGGTCAACGGGGTGGAATGAACCAGTACAATAGAGGTGGCCAGAGAGGAGGGCGAGGTGGATATCCGAACCGCGGCAATTACCGAGGGGGTAGGCAAATGGTTTAAACTTGTACAAATCGAATGAGTACCTTTTGCTGGGAAATGATCACCTTATTTAGGATTGTGATGAGAAGAGGTTGATTCAGTCAAAGGATTGTGAATCTTTGAAATTCTCCAGCCAAGAGGGTTGTGGGTATTCCATCGTTCTAATACCCCTGAGGCTGGGATCGATATAATTTTGGTGCCTTTGGGAATTGAGGGATATTGAGAGCGGGTGGGAAAGTGGAGCTGAAAGCCAAGATCAGCCATAATTGTACTGAATGGTGGAGCAGGCACACATGTGGTCTACTCCTATAGAGTTCACCTTCTCGCGCGCCCCCCCCCCCCCCCCCCCCCCCCTGCTTTTACAACTAGGGAACTTAATCTTGCGTTGGTGACCAGCAGTAACATTTGGTAGAGAATTATGCAGCTGGCCCTAAACGTCTATATCATCTCTACTTCTCATGTGATACTAATCGTTTTAGGGTATGATTTCATTGTTCCCGGCATCCTTCAGAGTGTCCCTCTAGTATTCATCATTCCTGTGTGAGCTTCAATAACAAACGCCAAAGGGATGGGAACATTGCAGCCAAGCCCACTTTCATTCTTGCCTATTATTTGCGCGGACATTTGTAGCAGAAGTTTCTGGTCACTGGTCAGGAAGCAGATATCTTAATTTCCCTTCCCTGATTTAGGAACACTCAAATGTGTAGTAACATTTAGACAGATTAGACGTCCATGAGACCTGGCTAGTTTTTAGGGTTCTGCTGCATGCTGGGTCAATCCAAAGTCTGTCTGCTGCATGTTTGTCCTGGATGAATATCTTCCATAAAAAGGTTTTCCTGTAAACCGACATTCTCAGTCACCTTTTTAAAAGAATACAGAGCAGAACCATAGTGTCTGGGTTTTCCCCCATGAATGTTGCATTGAAGAATTAATTGGAAATGAAATGTGATAATCCTGAGACACTCTTTTCCATCAAGCAGGTTCAAACCGTGGACAGTATAATAGAAGAGGAAATCAACAGAGTCGTGGCTATGCTCACAATCAGCGTTTCACTCCGATGATAGGCTACAATAGGGGTGGTTTTGTTGAAAGACCCTCTTACAGTGGCAGGGGAGGTGCCTACAACCACAGGGGCGCAGCAGACAACCACAGGGGTCCAGGCAGCAACCGAGGAGGCTATGGACAAGTAAAGTATAGATTTTGAATTATTTCTGTCTGGCGGTGAACTGCTTCTGAGACACATGACTATAGTTCTGAATTGTCACAGTTGTGTTTTTGTTCCCAGTAAGTCTGCAACTTCGAAGATTGTATCAAGTAAATAGTCTCATAGAACGTAGAACAGTACAGCACAGAACAGGCCTTTCGGCCCTCGATGTTGTGCCGAGCAATGATCACCCTACTCAAACCCACGTATCCCCCCTATAGCCGTAACCCAAACAACCCCCCCGTAACCTTACTTTTTAGGACACTACGGGCAATTTAGCATGTCCAATCCACCTAACCCGCATATCTTTGGACTGTGGGAGGAAACCGGAGCACCCGGAGGAAACCCACGCACACACGGGGAGGACGTGCAGACTCCGCACAGACAGTGACCCAGCCGGGAATCGAACCTGGGACCCTGGAGCTGTGAAGCATTTATGCTAACCACCATGCTACCGTGCTGCCCCAGATCTCGTATGGATCTTTTTAACCAAACCTCGGATCATTTTTTTCCTGATCAGTTGCTCACTTCATCAGTTTTTTTTTTGCCGTTTCTGTCTGGTCATTGCTTCCCTCATCTTTATCTTTTGTTACTCTTTTCGTTATGAGTAACAAAGACTAGGAGAAGGCAGGGACTCTGTTATTCTTCCAACCAATTTATATGTGCCCATACAGCATTTCTTCCTGATTTTATAATGTATAGTAGTTGGCGCTCCCGCTCAGCACCAGCCACTTGTATTTATATAGTACACTCAGCATTCAAAAACATCCCAGTGTACCTCAAGGAAAAAGTTGGAAAGTGATTGAGGGAAGAAATTGCCAGAGCTTAGGGCCTTGACAGTAGACGGCATGGCCACCATTGTGTTGACATGATGAGAATAAAGCTGTTCTTCCAAGGATAAAACTTTGAAATGGCATAGCCATGAGGTATTTTTGCCATCTTTCAGAGTATCCTGACAGTGCCCATTCGGACCAACACTGTGAAAGAGCACCACTCACTTCCCACCCTATCCCCGCACACTTCCCAAACCTTCACATCCCTCGGCACTTGAGGGGCAATTTTCTCATGGCCGGTCCACCTAACCTGCAAGTGGGAGGAAACTGGAGCACCCGCACGCAGACATGGGGAGAACGTGCAAACTCCACACAGACATTGACCCAAAACAGGAACTGGACCCTGGCGCTGAGAGGCAGCAGTGCTAACCCCGTGCCGTGCTGCCCCTTTGTTTTACTATTTACTGGATGTTTGAGCAGGATTTTGGGACACTAATTATGAAGTTGGAAGGGGAAACGGGTTGCTTGCGGTGGAAATCCTACCACACTTTGTGGTTCATCCTTATTAGAAACTAGTGTTAATTGCTCATCAAAATTAATGGTGCAATAGGAATGAGAATTGTGATGTTCACACTTCCTGTTGAACTGGAGCTTTCAAGGAATGCATCTGATATAATTACACTACACTGGTAATTTCTACACAAATCAACACAATACCAAGGAAAACTGGTATTTCCTGCTATTGATGCTAACTGTAATCGCAATAACGTGCAGTACAGGTAGCTGGGGAACTCAAGTGGTGCAGCTAAGCATTGAGTACTTGGGTTGTAAGATGTATTGTATTACTTATGCGGGTACACCTTGATTTTAGAGCCATTCAAGGGCAAGTAGAAAACTGTACACCTGTCTCTTGACTAAAACATTTTTTTCAATGCGACAGAATTTCAGGGGCAGGGGAAATCGTGGCTTTAACCAAGGCTACAGAAATGAAAACTTCCTCCAAGGTCAGGGCTACAAACAGAACTGGAGCCGTCAGCAGCAGGCGGTAAGTAACACTATAATCCAAGGTGCTGAGTGGCAGACAAAACTAGTTTACCTGCAGTCATGTTGAAAGCTGGTTTGGGCAGTGACAAGTCGTGTGCTGTTGATGGATCCTCATACTGCAGCATTCTGGAATACGGCTGTTCTCCATGCAGGTGTTTCAAATGTTGCTGATTTGTAATCTGCTTAATATAGTTTTTGATCAGGGCTAGGGTGTTTAAAGTCTGGAGTCATCTGCAGGATTTCTCTTTTTTTATTCAAAATATTTTTTGAAAAACCTATAAATGATGTACAAAGCGAGTGATTTTCAAATTCAGTTGAAGTCTGAGGGGAGTGCTGATAAGAGAATTGGATGCGCTTTTATTAAAGATTATGGAGGACCTTGAAGCAGCTTAGAGAGTGGGAGGATGCACGAGCAAAGGCCTCTGGAGAAACAATTATTGGTAGATTTTAATATTTCCATTTTAAACTTGGTTCCTTGTGATAAGAAAATCTCGGGAATCCTGAAGCACAGTAGCAGCAGCTTCTAAAATGGATTTTGATGGTGATGTACTTATCGTGCAAATAAAACTCCAGTTATAGTCATTCTGGTATTGCTGCATTCATTTTTTTAATGAACAAAGTCAGTCACTTCAACGTGACTGTGCTCGCTGAAGCTGGTAGGGTCCTGGGTGGATGTTGCACATTTCAGCTGGCCTCCTGCTAATATGGAGATCCTCTTAGTATCCTAGGAATGGTAATTTTCTCTGTAGTATGTGGTCTCCGGTGTATTAAGTTAACTTTTTAGTTATGCACAGTCAAAACAGCAGTGAGATGGGTACTGGTATTTATATTTTCCGTGCCAGCCAGGGATCCGTGTACTTCTGCACCTGATTTAAACTTTCTAAAACATTTCTGGATCTTTGCTTCTTGAAAGCTGCTGCTAGTTGGGTTTTTCCTGATTCTCACAAGTTTGTTTGTTTTTTTCAAATTTTACAGCGACTTCAACAGTTCTGGAGTCAGTACAGCAATCAGTATAACAAAGACTACTACTAGGATCTGCAGTGAGTGATCCAACGATGGTTTCACCGCAGCTGTAACTTCAACCAAGAGATGTCAACTTTTTTAATCTTGATTTTTAAACATTCCAAAACAAAGTGCCTGCAGGTCGTATTTGGAAGCTTTATCAATTAATTGATTTTTAAGTGTCTTTTATTTTTTTACATTTTAATTGTAATGTTTAGGTGAAATGTGGTGAACCTCCAATTTCTAGAGGATGAAAACATTTTCAGTTTCTGCATTTTTTTTCCTGTAAAATTTTATCAAATAAAAACCCCCCCTGAACTTGTGCTTTCTGCGTGCCACTTATGTTTATTAAAGGACCTTCATAGTGCTGTGTTCCCAATTCTGCTCATTTTGGTGTTTTCCTTTAATCCAAATGGTACAACTTCAGGCACTTCACACCCTCACCGGCCAGTTTTCCACTGCAAGTCAGCAATTTTGGGAAACCATTCTGGGAAGCTTCTCCCCTTGCCCCCTTACACGATTCTAATCAACCACACACACACCCTCTCTCTTCCCCCCCCCCCCCCCCCCCCAGCGAATCAGATAGTTATTCACTGTGTGCCGCTGGTAGGACCAACATTGATCGATCATCCATGATTGCCCCAGCTTGAACACCATTTTATTTAACTAATTCCTCAGCTGCCATGGTGGGATTTGAATTTGTGCCCTAGGATCATTACTCCAGGTCTCTGGATTACTAGTCCAGTAACATAACTGTCAACGTAAAGTCCAAAACCATCTGCAGTTGTGTTCTCATTCAGGAATTCATTAAGCTGAGTTCAAAGGTACTCCACTGGTCAAAAAGTGCCCTGGAAGTTGATGTCTTGTGTTGGGCACTAAGCATTGTGATGTGGATAGATCTAGCTCAACTGTGATTCTTACCGTGGAGATTCGAATCATGTCATGTACGCTTATCTGTCTGATTTTACACGTGAACAGCCAGTTGAGTGAAAAGTAAATTATGCCCCCAGCGTTTAAAGAAAATTGAAGGTGGATCTAAAAATCTAAGTTTGAACAAAATTGGATTTTTAAAGACCAATTGTAATAATAACTCGTTCTCAGGACATTCAGTTGTGTGTCAAGTGTCAATCCATTGAAGTTCGCAGAACCCAGTCGAATTTTCATTCCCGTCTAATTGTCCATGTAGAAATTTCATTGGGGCTGTTTAGCACAGGGCTAAATCGCTGGCTTTGAAAGCAGGCCAGCAGCACGGTTCGATTCCTGTAACAGCCTCCCCGAACAAGCGCCGGAATGTGGTGACTAGGGGCTTTTCACAGTAACTTCATTTGAAGTCTACTTGTGACAATAAGCGAGTTTCATTTCATTTTTCATTTCAATTTAAACTTTCAGTTCCATAGAATCATAGAATTTACAGTGCAGAAGGAGGCCATTTGGCCCATCGAGTCTGCACCGGCTCTTGGAAAGAGCACCCTACCCAAGGTCAACACCTCCACCCTATCCCCATAACCCAGTAACCCCACGCAACACTAAGGGCAATTTTGGACACTAAGGGCAATTTATCATGGCCAATCCACCTAACCTGCACATCTTTGTGACTGGGAGGAAACCGGAGCACCTGGAGGAAACCCACGCACACATTGGGAGGATGTGCAGACTCCACACAGACAGTGACCCAAGCCGGAATCGAACCTGGGACTCAAGCTGTGAAGCGATTGTGCTATCCACAATGCTACCGTGCTGCTGATAGCTGAAAGGATGCCACAACAAGATTTCAGGTTCTAAGACTTTGTATTAACAAACCAAGAGCATTAGTCACTCAACACTTGTTTTAGGCAACAAGTACTTAAATAACAAAGCATTTCTTTAGGTGGACCGACTCAGAAGATGGCGCCAGAGCAAGGCAACTCTCTGCAAGCTCTCCCTAACCAATCCACTTTTTACTTGTACTCGTTCTAATCTTTTAAAATTTAATTCTACGCCTAACATTATTACTAACCTCTCTTAAATTGCATACCTTATGTTGCCCTATTATGTATTTAATTTTCTTCCCATGTACTTAATAATCTGTTGAGCTGCTCGCAGAATAATACTTTTCACTGTACCTCAGTACATGTGACAATAAACATATCCAGTCCAGTCCTTTACATGTAACACAACTAAAAATCCACTTTGTAGGTATACTTTTCCTTTAAGTAGGTGTTCAATTTTCCCAGATCAAGATGATTCATAGCTGCACAAGGAATCACAGAATTGTTATGATGCGAACGGTGGCTTTTCTATCCATTGTATTTGCTTTCTTTTCCCCAGCCTGATGGGAGCACCCACCCATATTCCTGCGCAGTGAGCCATAATAGACTTATGGGCCCAAATCTTGGCAGACTAGTTTCAGGGATATTTTAGAAAGTTCTATCTGGTGGCGCATCCCTATATCGGGTGCCAGAGTGTGGCGACTATGGGATTTTCATTAACTTTATTGCAGTGTTAATGTAAACCTACTTTAAGGGGCCTCACGGTAGCAAGGGGCCTCACGGTAGCATGGTGGTTAGCATCAATGCTTCACAGCTCTAGGGTCCCAGGTTCGATTCCCGGCTGGGTCACTGTGTGGAGTCTGCACGTCCTCCCCGTGTGTGCGTGGGTTTCCTCCGGGTGCTCCGGTTTCCTCCCACAGTCCAAAGATGTGCGGGTTAGGTGGATTGGCCATGCTAAATTGCCCGTAGTGTAAGGTTAATGGGGGGATTGTTGGGTTACGTGGGTTTAAGTAGGGTGATCATTGCTCGGCACAACATCGAGGGCCGAAGGGCCTGTTCTGTGCTGTACTGTTCTATGTACTTGTGATACTAATAAAAGATTATCGGTGTGAGTCACATGGGCCTTGTATCTAGGTTGAAATGTTGGTTGACTATTTAGCTGCCAATTCTATATTATCTTGGAATTAAATGGACAGTTTAAAGCATATATTCTGACATTCTCAACACTTTCCTAGGACTTTGGAGCCTACCAGTCTAACCACTGTAATCACCGACACTGCCGTCATTTGACTCCTAAGTGTAAGCACTTTGTACGTTCCCAGCAAAACAATATTCTGAGCATTCCGTTAATCTTTAACGGCCCTCTCTCACTCCGGCCTCCTCTTGGGCAAATGTCAGAACCACTCACATGACCATCTTCATTTTTATTCTAAATTTAAAAAGAGTCCCAAAACACAATCTATTAAACTGAAATTGTGACACCTTCCACCGTGCAAGATTTCTTTATTTATTGTGGAGCTCCATTTGTGTGGTAGTTAAAATAAGGATTATGTTCGCAGATTGGACCGAGAAAGCTGCTCACAAGGTGATTGCAAAGTGGTTTATTTTGTGTTTTCATGTGATAGCAGTCCAAACTAGAATGCACCAAAGTAAAAGCTTTTGAACACACATCGAGTTTGATTTTTACACCAGAATAATTTCAGCTTGTCCAACCCTGGAATCCGCATTAACGGTTTGATCCTTGAGCCTGGCTGAGTGGTAGCTGTCTAGCTTTTAGAAGCAAAGATGGCATTCAACCCCACTGCATGGTGTTAATATGTGATGAAAGCTGTCACTTTTAAAAAGTAGAGGATTGCTGCATCACTGCTAAACCTATACTTGCCCAGATGATCAAAAAAGAGACACGTTCCTGGAAAAGCAGTGTTCATGCATCCTAGACAACATTTATCCCGACTGACCCTGCCAAGACCTTATTGATTGTGAGAGCTTGCTATGCATAAATTGACTGCCATTCGCTTTCTTTTAAAGATGACTACACTTGGCAATTCATTAGCTGTTGAAGGTTTCTGGGACACTTTTTGAGGATTTGAAGGGCAAACCTTTTTGCAAAGCCTGTTTGAGAGAACTGATTCATGCTTGACAAATTTGGAATTATTTTGAGGATGTGGCCAGTAGGGCGGACAAGGGTGAACCAGTGGATGTTGTGTATTTGGTCTTTCAAACGGCTTTTGACAAGGTCCCACACGAGAGATTAGGGAGAAAAATTTAAGCTCATGGTATTGGGGGTAATGTATTGATGTGGATAGAGAACCGTTTGGCAGACAGGAAGCAGTGGGTAAAATGGGCCATTTGCAGAGAGGCAGGTGACTAGCTGTGACCCCAGCTGTTCACAATGATTTGGGCGAAGGAATTGCATGCAATATCTCCAAATTTGCAGACGACACTAAGCTGGGTGGCAGTGTGTGCTGTGAGGAGGTTGCAAAGAGGCTGCAGGGTGACTTGGACAGGCTGGCTAAGTGGGCAAATACTTGGCAAATGAAATATAATGTGGGTAAATTTGAGGTCATCCACTTTGGTGGCAAAAACAGGCAGATTATTATTTGGTTACAGTTTAGAAAAAGGGGAAAAGCAACGAGACCGGGGTGTCATGGTGGAACAGTGGCTGAAGGTTGGCATGTAGGTATAGCAGGTGGTGAGGAAAGCTAATGGCATGGTGGCCTTCATAGCGAGAGGATTTGAGTAGAGTGGGGGATGTCTTGCTGCAGTTATACAGGGCCTTGGTGAGACCACACCTTGAGTATTGTATGCTGTTTTGGTCTAGTTTAAGGATGACATTCTTGCTATTGAGGGTATCCAGTGAAGGTTCACCAGACTAATTCCTGTGATGGCCTGTTCAGGTACACAGGGAGAATTCAGAATGCCCACATTACTTAACAGCAGGTCTTGTGGGAGGAAACCAGAGCACCCGGAGGAAACCCACGCAGACGGGGAGAACGTGCAGACTCCACACAGAGATTGATCCAATCTGAAATTGAACCTGGAACTGTGAAGCAACAGTGTTAACCACTGCTGGGCAGTCCTGATAGGACTGAACAAGCTAGATGCAGGAAGAATGTTCCCGATGTTGGGGACATACAGAAGTAGGGATTACAGCCTGTTGGGGATGTCCAGAACTAGGGGTTACAGCCTAAGAATAAGGGCTAAACCATTCAGGACTGAGATGAGGAAGAACCTCTCTCAAGAGTTGTGACCCTATGGAATTCTCTATCCCAGAAAGCTGGGGCCAGTTGGTTGCATATATTCAAGAGGGAGTTGGATGTGGCCCTTGCAGCTAAAGGGATCAAGGGGTATGGAGAGAAAGCAAGAGTGGGATACTGAATTTGCAGGATCAGCCATGATCATATTGAATGGTGGTGCAATATGTTTTCTATGTTTCTATTTCCCATCTGCCTGCTTAGGTGGATGTAAACATTCCCTGGCACTATTTTGAAGAGCAGGGGTGTTGACCCGTTGTCTTGCCAATATTAATGGCGCAGGTCGACATTACAAAAATAAACATCTGCTCATTATAACGTTGCTGCTTGGAGTTTGTTGAGCATAATTGTGACTGCCGCATTTCCTACGTTACAGCGGTGACGACCCATCAAACGTACTTAATTGGCTGTAAAGTGTTTGGCAATGAGCAATAGTCATGAAAATGCCCATTCCTAACAATTTAGCGGCTCGGGCTACGTTCAAATCTCACGGCATAGAGCACCTGGTGAAGTAGCTCAGCTGTCTGAGATTGATTATTCATCATTGTGACAGTCTCGCTTCACTCACGGTGAGGGCATTAACCTGTTGAGAATTGCTGCAGTATCTAGGCAGACGCTAGGGAAAACAATAGGAGACGTTCCAATTGTACTTTGACAAACAGAAAAAACAATTGGGCCCTGGCCCTGGTTCTTCCACGATTGGTTAACTTAACCACCACGGTTCACACATGAATGATTGTTACTAAGGTAAGCCACCTGCGAATCAGCCCAATTAAGGAATCACTAGAATGTGGTAATTGTTGCTTCAGTCCTTTTATTCCCCTTTTGCAAGCAATTGCCAGGTTTGTGGCTGTCACTGTCTGAACATGGTGATTAATCCACCTCCCTTCTATGAAAAACATACGACATCGACTTGTTACTTTGCATTAAAACACGGTTGCATAAACATTTATTTTGAGAGATTGTAATTAAAATCAAGTTTGTGGGGGAAGTGCTCTGGTTTGATCAGCCAGGTCAAATTCCTTAACAATTACAACAGAATTTTGCTTAGCTAACAACTATCCAGACCTGGTTGCAAATGAGGGTCTTGGGGTAGACCCTTTTAATGTGTGCAAAGGACATGTTTACACACATGGGGCAGCACGGTGGCACAGTGGTTAGCATTGCTGCCTACGCCGCTGAGGACCCGGGTTCGAATCCCGGCCCCGGGTCACTGTCCATGTGGAGTCTGCACATTCTCCACGTGTCTGCGTGGGTTTCACCCCCACAACCCAAAGATGTGCAGGATAGGTAGATTGGCCATTCTAAATTGCCCCTTAATTGGAAAAAATAATTGGGTACTCTAAATTTATTATTTTTTAAAAATGTTTACACACATAATTTATCTGTCTGTTAGGTGCTCCTTATCTCAGATTTCCTACTAGTAAGGGAGCAGAGTTGCGCAGCGGAAGCGTCCTGGTTCCACAACCCAGAGGTGGATGGATCAAAACCATTGTCTGCCATTAGGGCAGCACAAGAGCACAGTGATTCGCACAGTTGCTTCCCAGTGCCAGGGACTGGGTTTGATTCCCGGCTCGGGTCACTGTCTGTGCGGAGTCTGCACGTTCCCCCCGTGCCTGTGTGGGTTTCCTCCGGGTGCTTTGGTTTCTTCCCACATGTCCCGAAAGATGTGCTTGTGAGGTGAATTGGACATTCTGAATTCTCCCTCTGTGTACCCGAACAGTGTGGCAACTAGGGGATTTTCACAGTAACTTCACTGCAGTGTTAATGTACCCCCACCATCCAAAAATGTTCAGGATAGGCAGATTGGTCATTTGCCCCTTAATTGGAAAAAATAATTGGGTACTCTAAATTTGTTTTTCCTGAAGTTTAATCACTCCAAACCTTAAAAAAAATTAACGAATTCCCTAAATAGCATAAAGATGTTTGTTCAAATATAAATCATTAAGAAAGTAAATGGTAGGGTGGCACAGTGGTTAGCATTGCTGCCTACGGCGCTGAGGACCCGGGTTTGAATCCCGGCTCTGGGTCACTGTCCGTGTGGAGTTTGCACATTCTCCCCGTGTCTGCGTGGGTTTCACCCCCACCATCCAAAAATGTTCAGGTAGGCAGATTGGTCATGCTAAATTGCCCCTTAATTGGAAAAAATTATTGGGTACTCTAAATTTATTTTAAAAAAAGAAAGTAAATGGTAGGACTCCGGTGGCGGCTATGAGGGAGTAGGTCGCACATTTGGTGGCTCCCGTTTCGGTCGGACTTTTGGACCTTTTCCCCTGGCTTTTGAGCGCGGAACTGGAAAGCAATAGTACTCAGGCACTGGACCCATACAGAATTGTATGGACCTACGAAGCCGGAGGGACCGTAAACAGCAGAAGAAGTGGTCGAGTAAGGGCACAGTGGAGGCTGTGAGAGAGACCAGCATGGCTGGTGTTCAGAGCAAGGAGCCGACAGCCCAGCCCACAATGGAGCAGCTGCTGCAGACTATGCAGGAGGGCTTTTTGGCTTTGAAGCGTGACAATTTGGAGCCGCTTCAGAAGTGGATTGATCAGATGGAAAAAAGGCTGGATGATCAGGCTGAGACGCTCCAGCAGTTGGAGAAGCCAGTGGAGGAGCAGGCTGACTTTCAAACGGTGGCGGATGTGGAGACTGAGGGACCAGCAAAAAGTGCTTTTGGAAAGGCTGGAGGACCTGGACAACAGATCTCGTCGGCAGAACATGAGAACCGTGGGCCTCCCGGAGGGGGCAGAGGGGCTGGACGCTGCCGCATATGTGGAGGATATGTTTCAGAAGTTGCTGGGGAACGAGGTGTTCCCGTGCCCGCCGGTGGTGGACAGGGTACACAGAGTGCAGGTGAGGCAGCCGCGACAAGGGGGTCCCCCACGAGCGATGATAGAACATAGACCATTACAGCGCAGTACAGGCCCTTCGGCCCTCAATGTTGCGCCGACCTGTGAAACCACTCTAAAGCTCATCTACACGATTCCCTTATCATCCATATGTCTATCCAATGACCATTTGAATGCCCTTAGTGTTGACGAGTCCACTACTGTTGCAGGCAGGGCATTCCACGCCCTTACTACTCTCTGAGTAAAGAACCTACCTCTGACATCTGTTCTTTATCTATCTCCCCTCAATTTAAAGCTATGTCCCCGTGTGCTAGACATCACCATCCAAGGAAAAAGACTCTCACTGTCCACCCTATCTAATCCTCTGATCATCTTGTATGCCTCAATTAAGTCACCTCTTAACCTTCTTCTCTCTAACGAAAACAGCCTCAAGTCCTTCAGCCTTTCCTCATATGATCTTTCCTCCATACCAGGCAACATTCTTGTAAATCTCCTCTGTACCCTTTCCAATGCTTCCACATCCTTCCTATAATGTGGCGACCAGAACTGCACACAATACTCCAAATGCGGCCGCACCAGAGTTTTGTACAGCTGCAACGTGACCTCATGGCTCCGAAACTCAATCCCTCTACCAATAAAAGCTTACACACCGTACGGTGTCTTAACAACCCTCTCAACTGTGTGGCAACTTTCAGGGATCTATGTACATGGACATCGAGATCTCTGCTCATCCACACTACCAAGAATCTTACCATTAGCCCAGTACTCTGTCTTCCTGTTATTCCTTCCAAAATGAATCACCTCACACTTTTCCGCATTAAACTCCATTTGCCACCTCTCAGCCCAGCTCTGCAGCTTATATATGTCCCTCTGTAACTTGTAACATCCTTCCGCACTGTCCACAACTCCACCGACTTTAGTGTCATCTGCACATTTACTCACCCATCCTTCTACACCCTCCTCCAGGTCATTTATAAAAATGACAAACAGCAGTGGCCCCAAAACAGATCCTTGTGGTACATCACTAGTAACTGGACTCCAGTCTGAACATTTCCCATCAACCACCACCCTTTGTCTTCTTCCAGCTAGCCAATTTCTGATCCAAACTGCTAAATCACCCTGAATCCCATGCCTCTGTATTTTCTGCAATAGCCTACCGTGGGGAACCTTATCAAACGCTTTACTGAAATCCATATACACCACATCAATTGCTTTACCCTCATCCACCTGTTTGGTCACCTTCTCAAAGAACTCAATAAGGTTTGTGAGGCACGACCTACCCTTCACAAAACCCTGTTGATTATCTCTAATCAAATTATTCCGTTCCAGATGATTATACATCCTATCTCTTATAAACCTTTCCAAGACTTTGCCCACAACAGAAGTAAGGCTCACTGGTTTATAGTTACCGGGGTTGTCTCTACTCCCCTTCTTGAACAAGGGGACAACATTTGCTATCCTCCAGTCCTCTGGCACTATTCCTGTCGACAAAGATGACTTAAAGATCAAAGCCAAAGGCTTAGCAATCTCCTCCCTAGCTTCTCAGAGAATCCTAGGATAAATCCCATCCGGCCCAGGGGACTTATCTATTTTCACTCTTTCCAGAATTGCTAACACCTCTGCCTTATGAACCTCAAGCCCTTCTAGTCTAGTAGCCTGTATCTCAGTATTCTCCTCGACAACATTGTCTTTTTCCTGTGTGAATACTGACAAAAAATATTCATTTAGCACCTCTCCTATCTCCTCGGACTCCACGCACAACTTCCCACTACTGTCTTTGACTGGCCCTACTCTTACCCTAGTCATTCTTTTATTCCTGACATATATATAGAAAGCGTTAGGGTTATCCTTGATCCTACCTGCCAAAGACTTCTCATGTCCCCTCCTGGCTCTTCTTAGCTCTCTCTTTAGGTCCTTCCTAGCTAACTTGTAACTCTCGAGCGCCCTAACTGAACCTTCATGTCTCATCTTTACATAAAACTTCTTCTTCCTCTTGACAAGTGTTTCAACTACTTTAGTAAACCACGGTTCCCTCGCTCGACCACTTCCTCCCTGCCTGACAGGTACATACTTATCAAGGACACGCAGTAGCTGTTCCTTGAACATGCTCCACATTTCCATTGTGCCCATCCCCTGCAGTTTCCCTCCCCATCCGATGCATCCTAAGTCTTGCCTCATCGCATCATAATTGCCTTTCCCCCAGATATAACTCTTGCCCTGCGGTATATACCGATCCCTTTCCATCACTAAAGTAAACGTAATCGAATTGTGGTCACTATCACCAAAGTGCTCACCTACCTCCAAATCTAACACCTGTCCTGGTTCATTAGCCAGTACCAAATCCAATATGGCCTCGCCTCTCGTTGGTTTATCTACATACTGTGTCAGGAAACCCTCCTGCACACATTGGACAAAAACGGACCCATCTAAAGTAGTCGAACTATAGGGTTTCCAGTCAATATTTGGAAAGTTAAAGTCCCGCATAACAACTACCCTGTTACTTACGCTCCTATCCAGAATCATCTTTGCAATCCTTTCCTCTACATCTCTGGAACTTTTCGGAGGCCTATAGAAAATCCCTAACAGGGTGACCTCTCCTTTCCTGTGATGGAACCATCAATTGAATTATCATATTACATTCACCACATCCTGTTTCTAACCTCAGCCCATACTACCTCAGTAGACAAGCCCTCATCAAACGTCCTTTCTGCCACCGTAATACTGTCCTTGACTAACAATGCCACCCTTCCCCCTCTTTTACCACCTTCCCTGAGCTTACTGAAATATCTAAACCCCAGCACCTGCAACAACCATTCCTGTCCCTGCTCTATCCATGGCTCCGAAATGGCCACAACATCAAAGTCCCAGATACCAACCCATGCCGCAAGTTCACCCACCTTATTCCGGATGGTCCTGGCATTGAAGTCCCAGGTACCAACCCATGCTTTGATGATGGTACGCTTTCACAGGTACCTGGACAAGGAACAGGTGCTGCAACGGGCAAAGAGCACACAAAGCTGTATTTGGGACAATACCACCCTGCGTGTGTGCCAAGATTTGAGCGTGGAGGTGGCCAGGAGGAGGGGAGGCTACAGGCAGGTGAAGGAGATACTGTATAAAAACAAGGTGAAATTCAGGCTGCTTTTTCCGGCGCGACTGTGGGTTACGTATAAGGGTCAGCAGCACTATTTCGAGGAACCCGAAGAGGCGATGGACTTCGTTAAGAAGCAAGGGCTGGCCCTGAGCTGAGGACGTTTGGACTCATGTCAGAGCTTTTAAGTATATGTGGTGTCTCTCTCGTTTCGGGATGTATCTTTTTTTTTTGTTTTTTGCGTGGTTTACCTGAATGTTTCCTGTTTGGGCTTTTTGCTTAGTTGGAGTTTGGCTGGGGGGGAATTAATAAAGAAAACAGTTAAAAGGGTTGGGTTAAAATGGATGCTTCAGAGGAACTTTGTGCCATCTTTATCTGTGTCTGTATGGGAAGAACTGAAAAGTGCCTGTTATTTCTTATCTCTTTTTTTCTTGTTTAACTTGAATTGTGCTATTGTGGGGGTTATTTATGACTTGTATAGAGTGTTTGCTTAAGTAGGGCTGATCTGGGGAAGTGGTGTGGAGGGGTCGGGGGGGGGGGGGGCGGGGAGGGGTGACTGGGAACAATGGGTGGGAGGTGGGCTGGTGCCGAGGCTGGGGGCCCCAGGCTAGCTGAGTGCAGCTAGTCAATGGGAGCCGAGGTGGGGGGTGTCCAGATAGTTAGATTAGAGCAGGGGTCAGGTGATAAGAACATAAGAACTAGGAGCAGGAGTAGGCCATCTGGCCCCTCGAGTCTGCTCCGCCATTCAATTAGATCATGGCTGATATTTTGTGGACTCAGCTCCACTTTCCGGCCCGAACACCATAACCCTTAATCCCTTTATTCTTCAAAAAACTATCTATCTTTACCTTAAAAACATGTAATGAAGGAGCCTCAACTGCTTCACTGGGCAAGGAATTCCATAGATTCACAACCCTTTGGGTGAAGAAGTTCCTCCTAAACTCAGTCCTAAATCTACTTCCCCTTATTTTGAGGCTATGTCCCCTAGTTCTGCTGTCACCCGCCAGTGGAAACAACCTGCCCGCATCTATCCTATCTATTCCCTTCATAATTTTAAATGTTTCTATAAGATTCCCCCTCATCCTTCTAAATTCCAACGAGTACAGTCCCAGTCTACTCAACCTCTCCTCATAATCCAACCCCTTCAGCTCTGGGATTAACCTAGTGAATCTGCTCTGTACACCCTCCAGCGCCAGTACGTCCTTTCTCAAGTAAGGAGACCAAAACTGAACACAATACTCCAGGTGTGGCCGCACTAACACCATATACAATTGCAACATAACCTCCCTAGTCTTAAACTCCATCCCTCTAGCAATGAAGGACAAAATTCCATTTGCCTTCTTAATCACCTGTTGCACTTGTAAACCAACCTTCTGTGACTCATGCACTAGCACACCCAAGTCTCTCTGAACAGCGGCATGCTTTAATATTTTATCGTTTAAATAATAATCCCATTTGCTGTTATTCCTACCAAAATGGATAACCTCACATTTGTCAACATTGTATTCCATCTGCCAGACCCGAGCCCATTCACTTAACCTATCCAAATCCCTCTGCAGACTTCCAGTATCCTCTGCACTTTTCGCTTTACCACTCATCTTAGTGTCATCTGCAAACTTGAACACAATGCCCTTGGTCCCCAACTCCAAATCATCTATGTAAATTGTGAACAATTGTGGGCCCAACACGGATCCCTGAGGGACACCACTAGCTACTGATTGCCAACCAGAGAAACACCCATTTATCCCAACTCTTTGCTTTCTATTAATTAACCAATCCTCTATCCATGCTACTACTTTACCCTTAATGCCATGCATCTTTATCTTATGCAGCAACCTTTTGTGTGGCACCTTGTCAAAGGCTTTCTGGAAATCCAGATATACCACATCCATCGGCTCCCCGTTATCTACTGCATTGGTAATGTCCTCAAAAAATGCCACTAAATTAGTTAGGCATGACCTGCCTTTTACAAACCCATGCTGCGTCTGCCCAATGGGACAATTTCTATCCAGATGCCTCGCAATTTCTTCCTTGATGATAGATTCCAGCATCTTCCCTACTACCGACGTTAAGCTCACTGGCCTATAATTTCCTGCTTTCTGCCTACCTCCTTTTTTAAACAGTGGCGTCACATTTGCTAATTTCCAATCCACCGGGACCACCCCAGAGTCTAGTGAATTTCGGTAAATTATCACTAGTGCATCTGCAATTTCCCTAGCCATCTCTTTTAGCACTCTGGGATGCATTCCATCAGGGCCAGGAGACTTGTCTACCTTTAGCCCCATTAGCTTGCCCATCACTCCCTCCTTAGTGATAACAATCCTCTCAAGGTCCTCACCTGTCATAGCCTCATTTCTATCAGTCGCTGGCATGTTATTTGTGTCTTCCACTGTGAAGACCGACACAAAAAACCTGTTCAGTTCCTCAGCCATTTCCTCATCTCCCATTATTAAAACTCCCTTCTCATCCTCTAAAGGACCAATATTTACCTTAGCCACTCTTTTTTGTCTTATATATTTGTAAAAACTTTTACTGTCTGTTTTTATATTCTGAGCAAGTTTACTCTCATACTCTATCTTACTCTTCTTTATAGCTTTTTTAGTAGCTTTCTGTTGCCCCCTAAAGATTTCCCAGTCCTCTAATCTCCCAGCAATCTTTGCCACTTTATATGCTTTTTCCTTCAATTTGATACTCTCCCTTATTTCCTTAGATATCCACGGTCGATTTTTCCTCTTTCTTCCGTCCTTCCTTTTTGTAGGTATAAACCTTTGCTGAGCACTGTGAAAAATCGCTTGGAAGGTTCTCCACTGTTCCTCAACTGTTCCACCATAAAGTCTTAGCTCCCAGTCTACCTTAGCTAGTTCTTCTCTCATCCCCTTGTAATCTCCTTTGTTTAAACACAAAACACTAGTATTTGATTTTACTTTCTCACCCTCCATCTGTATTTTAAATTCCACCATATTGTGATCGCTCCTTCCGAGAGGATCCCTAACTATGAGATCATGAATCAATCCTGTCTCATTACACAGGACAAGATCTAGGACCGCTTGTTCCCTCGTAGGTTCCATTACATACTGTTCTAGGAAACTATCGCGGATACATTCTATAAACTCCTCCTCAAGGTTGCCTTGACCGACCTGGTTAAACCAATCGACATGTAGATTAAAATCCCCCATGATAACTGCTGTACCATTTCTACATGCATCAGTTATTTCTTTGTTTATTGCCTGCCCCACCATATCGTTACTATTTGGTGGCCGATAGACTACTATCAATGACTTTTTCGCCTTACTATTCCTGATTTCCAACCAAATGGATTCAACCTTATCCTCCATAGCACCGATGTCATCCCTTACTATTGCCCGGATGTCATCCTTAAATAACAGAGCAACACCACCTCCCTTACCATCCACTCTGTCCTTCCGAATAGTTTGATACCCTTGGATATTTAACTCCCAGTCGTGACCATCCTTTAACCATGTTTCAGTAATGGCCACTAAATCATAGTCATTTACGATGATTTGTGCCATCAACTCATTTACTTTATTCCGAATACTACGAGCATTCAGGTAAAGTACACTTATGTTGGTTTTTTTACCTCTGTTTTGAATCTTCACATCTCCAGTTTTATTCCTTTTGTTATTACTGGGCCTATTCACTGTGCTCCCCTCAGTCACTGTACCTTGTACTGTCGCCCTTTTAGATTTCTGACTATGTCTTCTCTGCCTTGCACTTTTCCCCTTACTTCCTTTTGCTTCTGTCCCTGTTTTACTACCTTCCAACTTCCTGCATCGGTTCCCATCCCCCTGCCACATTAGTTTAAACCCTCCCCAACAGCTCTAGAAAACCCCCCCCCCCAGGACATCGGTTCCAGTCCTGCCCAGGTGCAGACTGTCCGGTTTGTACTGATCCCACCTCCCCCAGAACCGGTCCCAATGCCCCAGGAATTTGAATCCCTCCCTCTTGCACCATCTCTCGAGCCACGCATTCATCCTATCTATCCTGACATTCCTACTCTGACTAGCTCGTGGCACTGGTAGCAATCCTGAGATTATTACCTTTGAGGTCCTACTTTTTAGTTTAACTCCTAACTCCCTGAATTCCGCTTGTAGGACCTCATCCCGTTTTTTACCTATATCGTTGATGCCTATGTGCACCACGACAGCTGACTGTTCACCCTCCCCCCCCAGAATGTCCTGCAGCCGCTCCGAGACATCCTTGACCCTTGCACCAGGGAGGCAACATACCATCCTGGAGTCTCGATTGCGTCCACAGAACCGCCTGTCTATTCCCCTTACGATCGAGTCCCCTATCACTATAGCCCTGCCATTTTTCTTCCTGCCCTGCTGTGCAGCAGAGCCAGCCATGGTGCCATGAACCTGGTTGCTGCTGCCTTCCCCTGGTGAGCCATCTCCCTCAACAGTATCCAAAGCGGTATATCTGTTTTGCAGGGAGATGACCGCAGGGGACACCTGCACTGCCTTCCTACTCTTGCTCTTTCTTTTGGTCACCCATTTTCTATCTCCCGCAGTAACCTTCACCTGCGGTGTGACCAACTCGCTAAACGTGCTATCCACGACCTCCTCAGCATCGCGAATGCTCCAAAGTGAGTCCATCCGCAGCTCCAGAGCCGTCAAGCGGTCCAACAAGAGCTGCAACTGAACACACTTCTTGCACGTGAAGGAGCCAGGGACAGTGGACGTGTCCCTGAGCTCCCACATTGCACACGAGGAGCATGACACGGGTCTGGGATCTCCTGCCATGTCTTAAACCCTTGGTAACCTTAAACAACTAGAATTTCAAAATAAAAATAAATAAATTAGACAATGAAAAGAAAAAGAGAGACTACTTACCAGTGACTTACCAGGGTTAAAAAGCACCTCCTCACACTCTGCACCGAATTACCTCACTGCACCAAATTACCAAGTTTCAATCCCCCACTCTGGATGAGTCTCACTCCGGATGAGTCTCCTGGAAAAATGCTCGCTTACTGTGTGTGCTGTCTGTCTGTCTTTTATACAGACCTCAGCTAACCGATGACTCAAAAAATACCTTAACTTCAAAGAGAAGAATACAATGTGCCCCTAAACAGGCCTCAGGTGATTGACAGATAACTGCCTCTCAGCAATTAGGGTGGGGGCAGCTTCAACCAATCAGACACTAAGCTCCACCCTGCACTTTTAACTGAAAAACAGCAGAATTAGCAGAGATAGGATGATGGTGCTTGAAGGGGGGGGGGGGGTTGTTCTGCTGACAGGGATGGACTGGCCATGGTAACAGTGGGTGGAGCCGGTCAGGAGCCGGTCAGTGGGTCATGGGTGGAGCCGGTCAGGAGGCGGGCCAGATGAAGCGCGAAACATGGCTGGGGGACTGGCCAAGGAAAGGGGATGGCTGATCGGCATGGGGGGGGGGGGGGGGGGGGGGGGGGGGGCGCGAAGTGCCCCCCAATCAGGCTGATCACCTACAATGTTAGAGGGTTAAACGGGCCAGTGAAGAGGGCGCGTTTGTTTGCGCATCTGCGGGTTCTGAAGGCGGACATAGTCATGCTGCAGGAGACGCAAGTGGCAGACCAGGTTAGGTTAAGGAAGGGCTGGGTCAGTCAGGTCTTTCATTCGGGGCTTGATTCTAAGACGAGGGGGGTTGTGATCCTGATTAATAAAAGGGTACAATTTGAGGCGGAGGGCACAGTCGTGGATGGGGGTGGCAGATTCGTTATGGTGAGGGGTAAGCTTGAAGGGGTGAGAGTAGTCCCGGTCAGTGTGTATGCCCCTAATTGGGATGATGTGGATTTTATTAGGAGGATGCTAGGGAAGATCCCCGACCTGGACTTGCGTAAGCTGATCATGGGCGGGGACTTTAATACAGTCCTGGACCCGAGCCTGGACCGGTCATGCTCAAGAACGGGCAGGTTGCCAGCGATGGCAAAGGAACTGAGAGGGTTCATGGAGCAAATGGGGGGAGCAGATCCGTGGAGATTTAGCCGGCCGACGGCGAGGGAGTTCTCGTGTTACTCCCACGTCCACAAGGTGTATTCCCGAATTGACTACTTTGTTGTGAGTAGGGACCTGCTGGCCGGAATGGTGGGGGCAGAATACACAGCAATTGCCATTTCGGACCATGCTCCGCACTGGGTAGACCTGCAGTT
This sequence comes from Scyliorhinus canicula, assembly GCF_902713615.1. Classification (NCBI taxonomy): domain Eukaryota; kingdom Metazoa; phylum Chordata; class Chondrichthyes; order Carcharhiniformes; family Scyliorhinidae; genus Scyliorhinus; species Scyliorhinus canicula. Next base: position 295,043,490 of record NC_052146.1, read on the forward strand.
TTGTAAGGACAGCTTTCAGCGCCCACCATGGAGGCTGGAATTTGGATTACTCGCGGACGAGGCTGTGTGTGAGAGGCTGAGGAAATGCTTGCAGAATTATCTGCAGGTGAACAATATTGGAGAAGTCTCGGCAGCGGTGCTCTGGGAGGTGCTGACGGCAGTGGTGAGAGGGGAGCTGATTTCAATCCGGGTGTACAGGGACAGGACAGACAGGGCAGAGGCGGACCGACTGATTAAGGAAATTCTATGGACGGACAGGAGTTACGCGGAATCCCCGAGGCCAGAGTTACTCAGGAAACGACAGAGGCTGCAGGCCGAATTTGGGGTGCTGACTACAGGCAAGGCTGTAGAGCAGCTTAGAAAAGTAAACGGCACGATTTATGAGCATGGGGAGAAGGCCAGTAAAATGCTTGCGCAACAACTAAGGAAGAGGGAAGTGGCGAGGGAAATAGGGAGGGTAGTGGATGGGGAAGGTAATCTAGTGGGTGATCCAGCAGGGCTGAACAAGGTCTTTAGGGACTTTTATAGGAAGCTGTACACTTCGGAACCCCCCGGGGAACCGGGGGGGGGGGGGGGGGGGGGGGGCGATTCCTGGACGGACTGACCTTCCCAAGAGTGGAGCTGCCTCCAAGACAGGGCTGCCTCTCTCCCCACTGCTGTTTGCACTGGCCATAGAGCCGCTGGCAATTGCACTGAGAGCTTCTAGGGGCTGAAAAGGGCTGGTCCGGGGAGGGGAGTGGAACATAGAGTCTCGTTATACGCGGATGATCTACTGTTATATGTATCGGACCCAATGGTGGGGATGGACAGTATTATGGCAACCCTGAGGGAATTTGGCCGGTTCTCCGGATAAAAACTGAACATGGCTAAGAGCGAGATGTTTGTAATTCAGGCGAGGGGGTAGGAGAGTAGGATGAAGGGGTTGCCGTTCAGGCTAGTGGGGGAGAGTTTCCGATATTTGGGGATTCAGGTGGCACGGGACTGGGGCAAGTTGCATAAGCTCAACCTGTCCCGACTGGTGGAACGAGTGAGGGAGGAGGTCCAGAGGTGGGATGCGTCCCAACATAGCGATGATAAGGAAATGGTTGGAGGGTGCGGGGTTGGTTTGGGAGCGGATGGAGGCTGCTTCGTGCAGGGGCACTAGCTTAGCAGCCCTGGTCACGGCACCTCTGCCGCTTCCGCCGGCACGGTACTCCACCAGCCCGATAGTGGTGGCGGCTCTTCGGATCTGGGGCCAGTGGAGGAGGCATGTAGGGGAGGTAAGAGCATCGGTGTGGACCCCAATCTGCGTCAACCACCGATTTGCCCCGGGGAACATGGACGGGGGATATCGACTGTGGAGGAGGGCGGGGATTGTGAGGATGGGGGATCTGTTCCTGGAAGGGGGCTTTCCGAGCATGAGGGCGCTGGAGGAGAAGTTGGGCTGGCGAGAAGGAACAACTTTAGATACTTGCAGGTGAGGGATTTTGTACGCAGACTGGTGCCTCCTTCCCACGTCTCCCGCCGAAGGGGAGGCATGACAGGGTTGTTTCTAGGGGAGAGGTGGGAGAGGGTAGTTTCAGACGTCTACAAGGAGCTAATGAGAGCTGAGGATACGCAGACCGAGGACCTGAAGCTTAAGTGGGAGGAGGAGCTCGGGGGGGGGGGGGGGGGGGGGGGGGGGGGGGCTGGAGGACGGTATTTGGGCAGAAGCCCTGAGCAGAGTAAACACGACCGAAACATGCGCCAGGCTCAGCCTGATCCAGTTTAAGGTCGTGCACCGGGCCCACATGAAAGTGGCCCGGATCAGCAGATTCTTCAGGCTGGAGGACAAGTGTGCTAGATGCGCCAGAGGGCCGGCTAACCATGTACACATGTTCTGGTCGTAAACTCAGGGGGTATTGGCAGGGATTCGCAGATGTCATGTCCCGGGTATTGAAAACTGGGGTGGTAATGAGCCCTGAGGTGGCAATCTTTGGGGTTTCGGAGGACCCGGGAGTCCAGGAAGAGAGAGAGAGGCCGACGTTGTGGCCTTTGCTTCCCTGGTAGCCCGGCGACGAATACTGTTAGCATGGAGGGACTCAAAGCCCCCGAGGCTGAGATATGGCTATCGGACATGGCGAGCTTTCTTGGCCTAGAGAAAGTCAGGTTCGCCTTGAGAGGTTCGCTATTAGGGTTCGCCCGAAGGTGGCAGCCATTTATTGACTTCTTCGCAGAGGAGTAAGCGTCAGCAGGAGGGGGGGGGGGCGGGGGGCGCAAGGGTACAGTAGAGTATGGGGATATTGAGGCAGGTCCGTGCGTGAACAGAGCCGTGGTTTGCACTATGTTTAATTTGTAATTTGTGTCTTGACTTCTTTTTGTTTTTGTACTGTACAACGTCACTTTTTCTATCTGCCTAAAATACCTCAATAAAATTGTTTGTTAAAAAAAAAGAGACTAAATGGTGCTCGAGAGTATTTTGATTTGTAACTTACAACATATCACCTGGAGCATGGCTCTAAGGATGAGAATTTTAGAATGCTATAATCACATTGAAAATGTCTTCCCCCTGTCCTGACAAAAATAAGTTGTTTTCAAAAAACTGCAGATGATTACTTTTGCACTAACACTGCATTGCAGTCTGGAGATGTTGCACTGTCAGGGGTGGGTGAGGCCTTTCAAATATCTGCCTTCCAGTTGGTTATAAATGAACTTATGGTACTGTTCGGGGGAGTACAGGGGAATACCCCCGTGTATTCTCGCCAATATTTATTCCTCAGTTGACATCACTAAACAGACTATCTGGTTGTTATCGCATTGCTGTGCGAAGGTTTGATGCTGTCTTTCCCTCATTATTACACCGAGTACACTTTAAATGTGCTTCAGTTGCTGTAAATCGCATGAGGTTGCCCTGGGGTTATGAAAGGTGTGATATAAAGTTTATCTTTTCTTTGAACCAAGTATGGCACCAAGATCCTAAGTCAGGTGGGAGTCCAAACGAAAATGTTGCAGGGGCTGGGGTCATACCTGACTCAAACAAAGGTGGCTATGCTTGCCAGAAGACACTCATTAGGGTCCCAGTAATCACCCCCAGTTGCCTCAACAAGATTTGCATAAAGTCGAGGGTGGCACAGTGGTTAGAACAAAAGAACAAAGAAAAGTACAGCACAGGAACAGGCCCTTCGGCCCTCCAAGCCTGTGCCGACCATGCTGCCCGTCTAAACTAAAATCTTCTACACTTCCTGGGTCTGTATCCCTCTATTCCCATCCTATTCATGTATTTGTCAAGATGTCACTATCGTCCCTGCTTCCACCACCTTTTCCAGCAGCGAGTTCCAGGCACCCACTACCCTCTGTGTAAAAAAAACTTGCCTCGTACATCTCCTCTAAACCTTGCCCCTCGCACCTTAGCACTCACTGCCTCACGGTGCCGAGGACCCAGGGCCGAATCCTGACCCCAGGTCACTGACTGTGTGGAGTTTGCACATTCTCCCCGCGTCTGCGTGGGTCTCACCCCCACAACCCAAAGATGTGCAGGGTAGATGGATTGGCCACGCCGCTAAATTGCCCCTTAATTGGAAAAAATAATAAAGACGCTCTTTGGTCTGCCCGAAACGTTTTGGTCTTCCAGTGCAAAGAATTATCCATGATTGAGTGTTGCAGACCAGCACGTTCCCAAGGTCCAGGACTACGTTGAGTGAGGGATGCACTAAAGCTTGGGGCAGCTGTCTCAAAGACACAGTGGGGAAAGGGTACTGTCTAAGGCAGGGGTGGGCAAACTACGGCCCGCCAAAGGTATTTCTGCGGCCCACCAAGTCATTTAAAAAAAAAAAAAAAAAATTTTTTTTAAGGTTAATGGGGGGTGGGGGGGGGGGGGGGGGGGGCTGTTGGGTTACTTACTGGTATAGGGTGGATACGTTGACTTGAGTAGGGTGATCATTGCTCGGCACAACGTCGAGGGCCGAAGGGCCTGTTCTGTGCTGTACTGTTCTATGTTCTATATGAGGTGCCCAGAATCATAACCGGGTGAAGTAATTATTTTACTTAATATACTATGCGGCCCTTTGTGAATTGTGAATTTCTGAATGTGGCCCTTGCACGGAAAAGTTTGCCCACCCCTGGTCTAAGGCCTTCATCCATTATACACGAAGGGGCTAGAAAGTGTGAAAACCCCATGAACTGTATGTTTAGCATGTAATCATGACTGTAATTGACTGTAACTTTGACTGTAATTAAAAGTGTAGTGACTAACATAAAGTATTGGAAAAAACTAATTTGTTTCGCGTTTAATATAATGTCAATGTTGAAATGTAAAGTACTTCTATAAATTTTATGAATGAAGTATTTACCACTGACTGGAGGCAGCTGTCAGTAAAATGGCATGCAGCCGGCCATACAATTAAGTAATGTAGTGTATGAATTTCAGTGACGGCGTGATTCCAGATACATAGCCATACGTTCCAACAACTGAAATGAAAATGAAAATCGCTTATTGTCACGAGTAGGCTTCAATGAAGTTACTGTGAAAAGCCCCTAGTCACCACATTCCGGCGCCTGTCCGGGGAGGCTGATACGGGAATCGAACCGTGCTGCTGGCCTGCTTGGTCTGCTTTAAAAGCCAGCGATTTAGCCCAGTGATCTAAATCAGCCCCTCTGGCTGACCGAATCAAGAAGCACATTTCTTTGGCTAGTCGTAATAGGCAGAGTACAGACTGTAGTTAACCAGCCTTTGCTTGTAAAATCCAAAACAAACTGTCCACTGTGAGATGTGATTGGGCAGCACTTACGAATCAACACTTGAGTGTGCTAATAGCTACACTAACAACAGAATTGAGGTTACGATTTAAGTCAAGCTTGTAACTTGGCTCATTTACACTTGCTAGAAGTGACATACTTTTTTTAAATTAAGGGGCAATTTAGAGTGGCCAATCCACCTACCCTGCACATCTTTGGGTTGTGGGGGTGAAACCCACACAAACACGGGGAGAATGTGCAAACTCCACACGGACAGTGACCCAGGGCTGGGATTCGAACCCGGGTCCTCAGCGCCGTAGGCAGCAGTGCTAACCACTGCGCCACCGTGCTGCCCCAGAAGTGACATACTTAAGCAGAGGCCCAGTCTCTCCTCACAGAAAACGTTCAAGCCTTGCTCCTTTTTTGAATTACTCTGGAGCTTGGGAAGCCCATGGCTCATTGTTTCCTCCGTGCCTCAGCCAATCAAAGTTGACATGCTAACCAATCGGCACCCTTTTCTCCTGTAGTATAAATTGTTGTGATTGTTTGAAATTTGGTATTCTTATGTTTGTCCTGATGCCTGACACAAAGCTTCAGCAACTCTTTTCAGGAATATTCAAGTTCCGTAATACCAAGCGGCTGTTTATACAGCAGGGTATTCAGGACAATGGCCTGATAAAGAGTTTGATTCTTGTTTTCAGCTTAATGCCATGCTGCCTCTTCCTCTTATCATAGAATTTACGGTGCAGAAGGAGGCCATTCGGCCCATCAAACCGGCACCTGCCATCTTACTTCCGTTCTAAGCGCCTGCCAAAGCAATTTCTAATACAAACTTCCTGGGTGTTGACATTTTTTTTGTTGAAGTGGGTGTAAGAGTGGAGAAAGGGTGAGAGGAGAGGATGTATTTGGATTTTGGGGGTCATTGCGTTGGGCAGGCTGAAGTGGCATGAAGGTGATCTAACGAATGCAGACATTGTGGGTGGAAGGTGAGGACCAGGGAAAGTCTGGCCATAAATGTCAGAGGGAATAGGCAGAATGAGGAGAGAAGGGACAGATAGAGCCTGTGCATCACAGCAGAGGGGAATCCAAGGCTGAGATAATAAAGAGGGGATTTCAGAACCTCTGGAGCACAAAGTACAGCCATCAGGGCAGTATTGTTCTGATCGTACAAATTTGTAGTTCTGAAGAAAGGTCCACATCCAAAATTAAAATACATTATGACCACAGATACTGACCTTTTAAAAAATAAATTTAGAGTACCCAATTCATTTTTTCCAATTAAGGGGCAGTTTAGTGTGCCCAATTCACCTACCCTGCACATCTTTGGGTTGTGGGGGTGAAACCCACACAGTATGGGAAGAATGTGCAAACTCCACACGGGCAGTGACCCAGGGCCGGGATTCGAACCCGGACAGATGCTGATCTGACCTGCTGGGTTGGTCCAGCACTTTAGGAATTTGCTTTGGCCTTCTCTCTATCTTGTTGTCTTGGACAGCTGATTTCCACACCAGGCTCTGTATGCATTCAAGAATCCACTTGGGGGAGCTGAAGGCCTCATGATTTGAATTAAATGTGTGACACCATAGAATATAATTCCCGAAGTGCCAATCAGCTCAGTTGGTTAGATGGCAAGTGTGGGAGTTAGATCCGGGAATATAGAACCTATCTCCTTGTCCTACCAGTATTAAAAACCATGGCACTTTACTGCAATTTGGGGAATAAGTACCAAGGCCATGCCTGCGACAGAGAACTCACAAAGACTGATTGCAAAAGTTATAATACAATTCCTACAGTAGTCTTGTGAGGACCGCACCCCCTTCTTCCAATATCTTCAACCCCACCACCTCTGCTCAGATGAGGCCACTTTCACAATTATCTGCTGGCTGGGACCGACAGTGTCCGTTCCATTTCTTGTGGCGCTCAACCTTTCTGACCCCCCCCACCCCACCCCCACTCAGAATTTGCCTTCGCCCTCCACCTCACCAGCCTCTGGAGCACCATCGGCCAATTCAACCACGTCTATTGTTATTCCATTGCCAAAAACATCTTGTCCTTCCCTCTCTGTAATCCCGACTATCCATCGCCTCTGATCAAAGCCCCAAACACTCCTTCCAGGCGGGAATAGCAATTTTCCATTGTTTATCTCCCACCTAGAACCACGGGGCAAGCTCTTCGCCATCGAGTAATTGGTTGGCACAGTGGCTAGCACTGCTGCCTCACAGCTCCCAGGGACCCAGGTTCAATTTCAGACTTGGGTGACTGTGCAGAGTTTGCACGTTCTCCCCGTGTCTGCGTGGGTTTCCTCCGGGTGCTCCGGTTTCCTCCCACAGTCCAAAGATGTGCAGGTTAGGTGGATTAGCCAGGCTAAATTGTCCCTTAGTGTCCAAAACGTTAGGTGGGGTTACTGGGTTACCGGGATAGGGTGGGGCCTAGGTGGGGTGCTCTTTCAGAGGGTCGCTGCAAAATTGATGGGCCAAATGGCCTCCTTCTGCACTGTAGGGATTCTATGAAGCACAGTTAGGTGACCAAGTGCAACCCAGAACTCCCTGGCGTCTGGTACTTTCCAAAACCAAAAACATTTCTTCCATTCTCGAGGACGATACTTGGAAAATCTTAAATGGGAAAGGGCTGAATGTTGTAGTCTTTCGATATTAAGGCTGCACGTGGGCTTTGGGAATTGTGACTGCTCCCACTGGAACTGCAGAGTCACCCACCAGAAACAACAATAAAAGCATTATTGCGAGTACACTGGATCTCGGGAAGGCAACGTACATGCTTATTAATCAAATGTCTTGGGACGTTTTGTTTTACGTTAGTGCTGCTAATATAAGTGCAGTTGTTGCAAACCCTTTAGTGATGCAGAAATTGTGAGGGAATGCCTGATGAAAATAATAAAACAAGAATAAAATAAGAGACTGATGGAAAACAATAAAAAAGAATCATTATTCATATGTTTTGGGCATGTCCAAAACTGAGGGAATTCTGGCAGGGATTTGCGGATGTTATGTCAGAAGTCCTGGAAGGTAGGGTAACTCAAGAGTGCAGAATTAGCAATATTTGGGTGTCGGAGGATCCGGGGGCAAAGAGGGGGAGGGAGGCCGATATCCTGGCCTTCTCCTCCCTGGTGGCCTGGAGACTGATCTTGTTGAGGTGGAGGGACTCGGAGCCCCCGAAATCAGGAGTGTGGGTCAGTGATATGGTAGGGTTTCTCAGTCTGGAGAAAATCAAGTTCGCTCTAAGAGGATCAATATAGGGATTCACCTGGAGTTGGCAGCCGTTCATCGATTTCTTTAACAAAAATTGAACATCAACAGTAAGGGGGGGAAAGGGAAAAGGGGGGCGGGGAGGAAAACTGGAACACAGAACATAGAGCATTTCAGCGCAGTACAGGCCCTTCGGCCCTCGATGTTGCGCCGACCTGTGAAACCACTCTAAAGCCGATCTACACTATTCCCTTATCATCCATATGTCTATCCAATGACCATTTAAATGCCCTTAGTGTTGACGAGTCTACTACTGTTGCAGGCAGGGCATTCCACGCCCCTACTACTCTCTGAGTAAAGAACCTACCTCTGACATCTGTCCTATATCTATCTCCCCTCAATTTAAAGCTATGTCCCCTCGTGCTAGACATCACCATCCAAGGAAAAAGGCTCTCACTGTCCACCCTGTCTAATCCCCTGATCATCTTGTATGCCTCAATTAAGTCACCTCTTAACCTTCTTCTAACGAAAACAGCTTCAAGTCCCTCAGCCTTTCCTCATAAGATTCTCCCTCCATACCAGGCAACATCCTGGTAAATCTCCTCTGCACCCTTTCCAATGCTTCCACATCTTTCCTATAATGCGACGACCAGAACTGCACGCAATACTCCAAATGCGGCCGCACCAGAGTTTTGTACAATTGCAACATGACCTCATGGCTCCGAAACTCAATCCCTCTACCAATAAAAGCTAACACACCATACGCCTTCTTAACAACCCTCTCAACCTGGGTGGAAACTTTCAGGGATCTATGTACACGGACACCGAGATCTCTCTGCTCATCCACACTACCAAGAATCTTACCATTAGCCCAATACTCTGTCTTCCTGTTATTCCTTCCAAAATGAATCACCTCACACTTTTCTGCATTAAACTCCATTTTCCATCTCTCAGCCCAGCTCTGCAGCTTATCTATGTCCCTCTGTAACTTGTAACATCCTTCCGCACTTTCCACAACTCCACCGACTTTAGTGTCATCTACAAATTTACTCACCCATCCTTCTACGCCCTCCTCCAGGTCATTTATAAAAATGACAAACAGCAGTGGCCCCAAAACAGATCCTTGTGGTACATCACTAGTAACTGGACTCCAGTCTGAACATTTCCCATCAACCACCACCCTTTGTCTTCTTCCAGCTAGCCAATTTCTGATCCAAACTGCTAAATCACCCTGAATCTCATGCCTCCGTATTTTCTGCAATAGCCTACCGTGGGGAACCTTATCAAATGCTTTACTGAAATCCATATACACCACATCAACTGCTTTACCCTCGTCCACCTGTTTGGTCACCTTCTCAAAGAACTTAATAAGGTTTGTGAGGCACGACCTACCCTTTACAAAACCATGTTGACTATCTTTAATCAAATTATTCCTTTCCAGGTGATTATACATCCCATCTCTTATAAACCTTTCCAAGACTTTGCCCACAACAGAAGTAAGGCTCACTGGTCTATAGTTACCGGGGTTGTCTCTACTCCCCTTCTTGAACAAGGGGACAACATTTGCTATCCTCCAGTCTTCTGGCACTATTCCTGTCGACAAAGATGACTTAAAGATCAAAGCCAAAGGCTCAGCAATCTCCTCCCTAGCTTCTCAGAGAATCCTAGGATAAATCCCATCTGGCCCAGGGGACTTATCTATTTTAACTTTCCAGAATCGCTAACACCTCTTCCTTATGAATCTCAAGTACCTTCTAGTCTAGTAGCCTGTATCTCAGTATTCTCCTCGACAACATTGTCTTTTTCCTGTGTGAATACTGACGAAAAATATTCATTTAGCACCTCTCCTATCTCCTCGGACTCCATGCACAACTTCCCACCACTGTCCTTGACTGGCCCTACTCTTGCCCTAGTCATTCTTTTATTCCTGACATATCTATAGAAAGCTTTAGGGTTATCCTTGATCCTACCTGCCAAAGACTTCTCATGTCCCCTCCTGGCTCTTCTTAGCTCTCTCTTTAGATCCTTCCTAGCTAACTTGTAACTCTCGAGCGCCCTAACTGAACCTTCACGTCTCAACTTTACATAAGCCTCCTTCTTTCTCTTGACAAGTGTTTCAACTGCTTTAGTAAACCACGGTTCCCTCGCTCGACCCACTTCCTCCCTGCCTGACAGGTACATACTTATTAAGGACACGCAGTAGCTGTTCCTTGAACATGCTCCACATTTCCATTGTGCCCAACCCCTGCAGTTTTCCTCTCCATCCGATGCATCCTAAGTCTTGCCTCATCGCATCATAATTGCCTTTCCCCCAGATATAACTCTTGCCCTGCGGTATATACCTATCCCTTTCCATCACAAAAGTAAACGTAATCGAATTGTGGTCACTATCACCAAAGTGCTCACCTACCTCCAAATCTAACACCTGTCCTGGTTCATTACGCAGTACCAAATCCAATACGGCCTCGCCTCTCGTTGGCCTATCTACATATTGTGTCAGGAAACCCTCCTGCACACATTGGACAAAAACGGACCCATCTAAAGTAGTCGAACTATAGGGTTTCCAGTCAATATTTGGAAAGTTAAAGTCCCCCATAACAACTACCCTGTTACTTTCGCTCCTATCCAGAATCATATTTGCAATCGTTTCCTCTACACCTCTGGAACTTTCCTGAGGCCTATAGAAAACCCCTAACAGGGTGACCTCTCCTTTCTAACCTCAGCCCATACTACCTCAGTGGACGAGTCCTCATCAAACGTCCTTTCTGCCACCGTAATACTGTCCTTGACTAAAAATGCCACCCCTCCCCCTCTTTTACCACCTTCCCTGAGCTTACTGAAATATCTAAACCCCGGCATTTTCAACAACCATTGCTGTCCCTGCTCTATCCATGTCTCCGAAATGGTCACAACATCAAAGTCCCAGGTACCAACCCATGCCGCAAGTTCACCCACCTTATTCCGGATGGTCCTGGCATTGAAGTAGATGCACTTTAAACCACCTTCCTGCCTGCCGGTACACTCCTGCAACTTTGAAACCTTACTCATGACCTCACTACTCTCAACCTCCTGTATACTGGAGCTACAATTCAGGTTCCCAATCCCCTGCTGAACTAGTTTAAACCCTCCCGAAGAGCATTAGCAAATTTCCCCCCCAGGATATTAGTACCCCTAAAGGAGGCATGGTAATGTTAAATAAGGACAGGGAACTTAGTCTACGGGTAATTGGGGATAGGGTGGGAGAAGCGTGGTTTATTGTTTGTTCTTTTGGCGGTATTTTATGCATCGATCTGCGCGGTTGTTTTAGAAATGTCAACATGTTAAATTGTGAAAATTACAAATGCTTCCATAAAATATTTTCTGAAAAAAAAAGAATCATTATTTAATTCAACAAGTGCACAAACTGTGCCTGATAGTTTTTTTTAAACCTTCATTTCCTGCACTGAGAGCTCTGCTCTTTACATGCTGCCTCGGTCTCTTAATCCCCCAGCACGACCCACGGACCCCCCGCCGCCACCTTGCCAATTAGGGGGCAATCGGACCCCACTCACCCCAATTCATAGGGAAGGGCATCTCCAGAGGGCTGAGCAACATGGCAGCCTGGCAATGTCACCTGAGCACACTGACAGTACCAGGCTGGCACCTAGGTTACATCGGCAGTACCAGGGTGCCATGCTGCTCAAAGGCCGACTGCCATGCGATGGGAGGCCCCCCCCACCAAGTGCCGCTCCTCCTGGTACCCGTTTGGGTAGACCAGCACTAAACGCCGCCTGGCTGGGAGTCACCTCGGCCTGTCTGATGGTTTTAGCAGATTGTCAGGTCAGTGTTATTATGTCACTGCAATGGATGAATCAAGTGACATTACTGACATTGCCATTTAGACAACGGCAAAGCACCTATTTATAAAATTGTCCGTAAAACAAAAATCACACAGGAGGAAATGAGCTTTTGGAACCGCTGTTTCAATTGTCATCATTGCTGCAGGAACCAGAGGCCAGTGTGAAGGTGTGTATAACCACAGAGAGTGCTGTTGCCATGATGGGATGTGAGAATTGGCTGATGATGATAAACCAAAAACAAAAGACAGAATCTAGCTCTGCTGGGGCATTATTCTCCAGTCTACATGAGAAGCTGAAATGCAAAGTTGTGGATATTGAGCAAGTCCCAACAACAGTGGCGACATAAAAAAATGCCTCATTGGCCATAAAGCACTTTGGAGCGGCCTGAAAGTTTCAGTATAGAAGCAAATTAATTCTTCACTTAATTCCCCATGCTGCTGGTTCGCCAAAGTTTCTGTTAAGCATGACAACCTTCGAGTACACTGGGAAATGAAAATCGCTTATTGTCACGAGTAGGCTTCAAATGAAGTTACTGTGAAAAGCCCCTAGTCGCCACATTCCGGCACCTGTTCGGGGAGGCTGGTACGGGAATTGAACCATGCTGCTGACCTGCCTTGGTCTGCTTTAAAAGCCATCGATTTAGCCCAGTGTGCTAAACCAGCGGGCTTCTAAATGTTGTGAAGAATAAGGACGTATTGGAAATCCCCAAAAGCTTTGATGGTTTGCTGTCTGTTTGGAGAAAAATGCCAATCCTGATTGCCTTGTCGGCCATTTTGGGATGTCTTACATGAGCTCAATGGAGAGGCACCCTGGGAAGGTTGGTAAGCTATCCTGACTGAGGTTTGGAGGGCGAGATTTTGAAAGTAACCTGCACTTCTTTCAGATAGCTGTAACGCCAAGAGATTGCTCCACTCCCTCAAGGTCGGCTGAGCAGCTGCTTGTGGTGAAGGATCCTCACTCGTTATTATTTGCCGACGCGGCCAGCGGAGAGGGAATTCCAGGCAGAATTTGAGGATTTCTCTCACCTCGGGGTGAAATGCCACCCTCAGCAGTGCCCTATTTTCATGAGCAAACGTAACCACCTGAACAGAGGGCAGCTTCAAAGTGGAGTGGGTTCACTGGGATGTAAATGAGGCGCTGGAAGCAGAAACACGAGTGGAAAGACTGAAGAATCCTCAGGAGAGCCGGTAAGAAGATATCAAAATAAGATTCCAACTCTTTTATAAAGTCCTTGCAGTTGGTAAATGCACAAAGTTTGGATCCTCCCATTTTATTTATTTTTTAAAATTTAGAGTACCCAATTAATTTTTCTCAATTAAGTGGTAACTTAGCCTGGCAGATCCACCTACCCTGCACATCTTTGGGTTGTGGGGGCGAAACCCACGCAAACATGGGGAGAATGTGCAGACTCCACACTGACAGTGACCCAGAGCCGCGATCGAACCTGGTATCTCGGCACCATGAGGCAGTAGTGCTAACCACTGTGCCACTCTCCCACCCAGGCATCGCCTTCTTCCAGACCCTTCCATCAGGCAGAAGGTACAGAAGTCTGAAGACCCGCACATCCAGGCATAGGAACAGCTTCTTCCCCACAGCTACAAGACTCCTGAACTTGCCCTCGGACTGATCTGTTCCCTGTAAGAACACCATTCACGATGCCCTATGCTGCTCTTGCTCATGTATTTGCTTTGTTTGGCCCCTTGTTTCACACTGTAACCAATCACTGTTTGTCAATGTACCATTTGTCAATGTTCTCTGTTGATTATTCTTTTGTCTACTATGTATGTACTGTGTACGTTCCCTCGGCCATAGAAAAATACTTTTCACTGTACTTCGGTACATGTGACAATAAATCAAATCAAATCAAATCAAACCGTGCTGCCTTGGTTCCTCCCATTTTATGATCAAAGTTTACATCGCCGATTGAAACTTCTCTTTTTAAAAAAAATTTAGATTACCCAATTATTTTTTCCAATTAAGGGGCAATTTAGCGTGGCCAATCCACCTACTCTGCACATTTTTGGGTTGTGGGGGCGAAACCCACGCAGACACGGGGAGAATGTGCAAACTCCACACAGACAGTGACCCAGAGCCGGGATCGAACCTGGGACCTCAGCGCCGTGAGGCGGTTGTGCTAACCACTTGGCCACCGTGCTGCCCTGCCGATTGAAACTTAAGGGGTGATGAGGATGTTAGGATTTTGAAAGGAATTGTTACGGTAGATAAAATGAACCTTTTTCTGTGTCTGGGAAGGCGGCATTAACTTAAAAGCAGGCCATTCAGGAGAGAACCAAGGAAACACTTCACACAAAAGGTGGTAGGCGTGTGGAACAGTATTCCTCAAAAAGCAGCAGTGCTCGCTCAATTAATAATTTGAAATCTTCGATCATTAGATATTCACTGGTCAAGGAAATAAAATGGATATCGAGTTGAGGGAGGCGAATGGAGTTAAGGCACAGATCAACCATGCTCTCAATGGTTGGCAAAACAGGCTCAAGGGGCTGAATGGCCTTCCCCCGTTCCAACCGTATCCGCCAGCCTACATTATGCGGCAGGAATCCAACAGAAAATTTTAAATGCTATGATGATCCCTAACTGTTCAAGCACAAGGTCACTTTTAAACATGCTGATTTGTCTTAGATTTGAGCCAAGTTATTTAGAACATAGAACAGTACAGCACAGAACAGGCCCTTCGGCCCTCAATGTTGTGCCGAGCCATGATCACCCTACTCAAACCCACGTATCCACCCTATACCCGTAACCCAACAACCCCCCCCTTAACCTTACTTTTATTAGGACACTACGGGCAATTTAGCATGGCCAATCCACCTAACCCGCACATCTTTGGACTGTGGGAGGAAACCGGAGCACCCGGAGGAAACCCACGCACACAGGGGGAGGACGTGCAGACTCCACACAGACAGTGACCCAGCCGGGAATCGAACCTGGGACCCTGGAGCTGTGAAGCATTTATGCTAACCACCATGCTACCCTGCTGCCCGAAGAGACAGATCCAGGGGGTAGTGAAGGCAGGAGGCAAGAAGATAAGGGACAGAAGCAAGCACCCAGGCTGGAGCGGAACAGAATTGGAGCACGGAATGAGATAATTCAGAATTAATTTATGACTGGAGACCCAAGAAACCCACCACATCTCACTTGCAATTGTATAAACTTTAAACCCAACAAATTGTAAGATGATTGCAACAATCTATTTCTCTTAAAAGCCTTTAATTTCAAATCATTGTATTTCTGAGCCCTTGGATAAGATTCTGCATCATTGATTCTGGATCTGAATTCCACATTCAGCAGGGACCCAAGCCAAACAGAAGAGCGCTTCAGAAATTCAAATCCGCGAACCATTCCAATCACTGAAATGAATAGTCAGAAACTTTGTGCACCCAAACTGCCGGTACACACTTGCCACTCGAAAGTCAGAAAGTTAACTCGAGAGGTAGAAACTCCAGAGGTCACTCATTATCTTGTCAAGTTAATGGCAAATACATCTCCTCGTGATTAAAGCACGGAGCTGCCTCAGTGTCTCTTACACATTAGACACCCAATTATGGGAAAAAAAAGACCTGTCTTCCTTAAGCCAGCAGGCAGGGACTACAACCCAAGGTAGGAACTGAGATTCTTCGAACTTGCAAAATCTCATCCTTCTGGATACAAGCTATGTTGCTCTCAGGGCCATGACCTATGAGTTTTCGCCTTGGCTGTCTTTGTTGCTTCTATCCGATTTTCTGGTTGGATCCATTTTGGTCCCTTCGAACGTGACCTTGTTTTTCACACCTTCCTGCACAATTCGCTGCTGGATTCTCAGTTTCGCATTCTGATACCTGCAGAACATCCTGAAAAAGGTGCACACGTGTCTGAAAGGTTTTCCTGACTCAAATCACTTCCAGCAAACACACACAATTACAGGTCCGTTGACAGATTGCCACAGCAGGCTGAAAGGCCTATTGCACTGCAGTACCTGCACTAACACAGCAGTATCTACACCAAGCTCAGTAGCTTTGTGGTTTGAAGTCACATTTTCCTTTCCTAAAGGCCATTAGTAAACCAGTTGGGCTCTTAATAACAAAACGAGTTTCATCGTCACCATTACGGATACTAGTTTTTTATTCCATTTAAAAAAAAATTTTAGAGTACCCAATTATTTTTTCCGAATTAAGGGGCAATTTAGCATGGCCAATCCACCTATCCTGCACATCTTTTGGGTTGTGGGGGCAAAATCCACGCAGACACTAGGAGAATGTGCAAACTCCACACGGACAGTGACCCAGGGCCGGGATTCGAACCCGGGTCCTCAGCGCCATAGGCAGCAGTGCTAACCACTGTGCCGCCCTTTTATTCAAAATTTTAATCAATTAATTGAAATTAAACTTCCCAGCCTCTGTGGCGAGATTGAAACCCTAGTTTATTAGGCCGGCCCTCTGCATTACTCGTCCAGTAACATAACCACGATATACCACTTAACTCAACTTTACACCTTGCAGTGATGGAATAAAGATAATATTCGCAAAATCAACAGGCAACCCACTTACCATGTTCCCAAAGTTGCAAGCAGAAAGCTCCCCACACTGAAGTCAAAAGACCGCTTTACTCGGCCTGCAGGAAAGGAGAGGCAGAATTATTGTAAATATTGAAACAAAATTCAACTATGTTCACTAATATTGCAAATAAAACATGGCTTGGTGCGTGGACTTCCGAGAAGACTACTTTGGTAAAGCCAGTGAACCACTGATATTGGCTATTTAGCCCAATTGGTCAATTCCTGTGCCTATGCTAATTTAATTTTAAACAGCCATGAATGGGCAGTCGTCACTTTGCAAACGTTGAAGACGAGACTACATTCTAATCACGTTGTGTTCAGCACTGCTCATGTTTTTCACGTGTCATCGGTCACAATGTCCCAGTCTACATGGAAATCGGTAGCGGCACGGTAGCATTGCTGCTTCACAGCGCCAGGGTCCCAGATTCGATTTCTGACTTGGGTCACTGTGTGGTTCTGCACGTTCTCCCCCTCCGGGTGCCTCCCACAAGTCCCGAAAGACGTGCTGTTAGGTAATTTGGACATTCTGAATTCTCCCTCCCGAACAGGCGGCGGAATGTGGCGACTAGCGGCTTTTTACTGTAACTTAATTGCAGTGTTAATGTAAGCCCACTTGTGACAATAAAGACTATTAAAAGAAATTAAAAGCCTCAGCCAGCGTAATGATGGATTTACTACAATTGGTTTCGTGATTGTCGGTCATTATTGTTGGGACAAGGAGACTGGATATGTGAAATATACACAGAAAGTTCCAGACATAGTCACTGGTGCAAGGTGGCACTAGTAAGGAATAGGTAAAGTCGCCACAGTCCCAGATGACCATGGGCTACTTTCTCCATTTAAAATTTTTTTTAGACTACTCAATTAATTTTTTCCAATTAAGGGGCAATTTAGCATGGCCAATCCACCAACCCTGCACATCTTTGGGTTGTGGGGAGAATGTGCAAACTTTGCTTTCTCCTTTTAAGAGGGGAGAACTGACTGGTGGTGGTTTTACCTGAGAATCACCACACATCAGGCGAGGGGAAAGGTTGAGAAAGTGGGGCCTTCATGAATAACAGCAGTCGATACGGGAATTGAACCCGCGCTGCTGGCTTCGCTCTGCATGACGAACCAGCTGTCCAGCCAAGTGAGCTAAACAGCACCAGTGAAGAGATGCTGTCTGGCCTACTTATTTTTGGAAAGTGGACCAGGTGAAATCAGGATCAGACTTGGCTGCACTTCCTCTTACAGTTGAATAGTCTACTAACACTGGTTTCAGGGGTGAAAGACTTCAGTTACACAGATAAATTGGCAAAGCTGGGACAGTTCTCCTTAAAGAAGGTTGAGAGGAGATTTGATAGGGGTTTATCAAAATCAGAAAGGGTCTGGGCAGAGTAAGTAAGGAGAAACCGTTCCCCTCGGTGGAAGGGTCAAGAACCAGAGGATTTAATGCGATTGGCAAAAGAGGCTGCGGTTACATGAGGGAAATGTATTGCTGGGTTACAGGGAAAGGGAAAGAGTACAGGTGTGGGATTAGCTCAACTGCTCTTACAGAGAGAAGGCATGGTTCTCAAGGTGCAATGGCCTCCTTCTTTGCTGGAAGCATTCTATAATTAGGGACGTTTGGTGGGAACTTCATCTTGTATATGATTGCAGTATGCCTGACACTGGAAGTTACGCTTCAATTAAAAGGTTGTAAACCGTTGGAATTTTCTGCTGCAGACAGCTGTTGGATGTTCAGTAGTTGAGTATATTCAAGTCAGGAATAGATAACATTAAGGGAATCGAGGTTACTGGAGATACCGAGTGAAGGTTCAGTGGGAAGATTAGCCATGATTTCATTGAATTGCACAGCAGGCTTGAAAGGCCAAATGCCCTATTCCTGCTTCTATTTACATACATACGAAAGAGAAGCAGGATGGGCCATTCAGCCCCTCGAGCCTGTTCCGCCATTCAATAAGATCATGGATGATCTGATTGTAGCCTCAATTCTAAATTCCACCTAATCCCGATAACCTTTGACTCCCTTGTTCGTGAAGAATCTAGCTACCTCCGCCTTCGAAATATTAATTGATCCTGCCTCCACTCTCTCTGGAGAAGAGAGTTCCAAAGATCCAGAACCCACTGAGAGAAAATATTTCTTCTCACCTATGCCTTAAACGGGAGATCCCTTATTTTTAAACCCCTCAGTTCTTATGTTCTCAAGTAAGAAAACGGAGACTGCCCATTTTCCAAGCAGGGACATCCCTCATTTTAAGCAGAGCAATCAACATTATTCAGCATTCCTTATTCATATTTCAAGTATGCTCGCACTGCCAAGTGCAAACTTTTAATGCAATCAACTCTTACGACGGCTGATTAGAGCTCTCAAAAGATTCACTCCAATATCAAGAAGGTGCTCACTTGTGGCTAGGAAGTGGCCAAGTCCAGCGACTACTGCACCAGCTGATCCATACAGGACAGAATCTCGGGCACATGGAGTATTCTGCACGTCCAGGATTCCCAGGAGCTTGAATGACTAAAAGACACCAAAAAATACAATATTCCCAAATTAAAGTGCGATTCATTTCTAATAACAATACAGACCAGAAACCCAAGGTACACAGTTCAAAAGCCGACAGTCCGATAACCATATGCTCACACCATGAACTGGTTGGACGGGCAGTAGGGAAACACAGCACCTGTGTCAAAAACGGCCGGAGTGAATAATCTGTCAATCTGTTTTCAGTTGGTGAATAATACGTTGTTTACAAAACGAGGAGAATTCTTGGCTCTTCTATTGAAATAGTTCCATGAAATATTGAAAGTCTATTTAAGGGCGGCCTGGTTAGCGCCGAGGACCCGGGTTCAATCCTGGCCCCCAGATCACTGTCCGTGTGGACTTTGCACATTCTCCCTGTGTGGTGGATTAGGCGTTCCTGGCACGGATGGTTGGCTCGGAGTATTCGGCGATTGTGGTCTCAGAAGACGCACCGCACTGGATGGATTAGCGAGTGGATTGGGGGGGGAATGACAGGGGGGAGGGTGAACGGGGTGAGCTCAGGATGTTTTGGGTCGCAATGTGGGACGAGGCAGGGGTGCCCACTCTCCCCATTGCTTTTTCACCTTGGTTACAGAGCCATTGGCAACGACGTTTAGAGCATCAAGGGACTGGAGAGGGATTGTGCGGGGGCACGTTGAGCAGAGATTCGCTGTATGTGGGCAACCTGTTGGGGGGCATTGCCAGCATTTGGGGAGTTAGAATGATTTTAGTCGGTTCTCCAGGTACAAGTTGAACATGGGGAAGAGCAAGGTGTTCCCGATTGAGACCAGAGGGCAGCAGAGGAGGTTGGGGGAGCTGCCCTTCAAGCTGGTGGACGCTAGCTTTAGATACTTGGGCATTCAGGTGACGCAGGGTTGGGTGCAGCTTTTTAAGTTCAATTAGACTTGGCTGTGGAGCAGATGAAGGGGGATTTTAAGAGGTGGGATGTGCTGCCACTGTCGTTGTCAGGACAGGTGCAGATAGTGAAAATAACAGAGCTGCCAAGGTTCCTGTTCATATTTCAGAACCTTCCAATCTTTGTTCGGAAGTAATTCTTGAAGGAGGCTAATGCCCTGATCTCTGGGTTTTTATGAGCAGGAAAGATCCCGCAGGTCAAAGGTTTTTTTTTTGAAGCTCGGGCGTTGCCGAATGTAATGACTTATTGCTGGGCGGCAAATATTGTTATGGTGAGGAAATGGGTAGTGGGGGAAGGGTCGGATGGAGGCGGCCTCTTGCAGGGGAACGAGCTTGAGGGCATTGCTGACAGCACCTCTGTTGTGCTCTCTGACCAGGTACTCTGTGAGCCCAATGGTGGTGTCGGCCTTGAGGGTATGGAGACAGTGGAGGCAGCATTTGAGACTTGCAGGTCCGAGATTTCGTGAGGAAGGAGGTGCCTTCCTTTCCCGGGTTGCCGCCCTTGGGACTTAAAGATAGGGTGTTGTTGAGGGAGGGGGTAGGGAAGGGGAAGATGTCCGAGGTCTATAAGGAACTGATGGATTGGGAGGGGGCCCCAATGGGGGGGAACATTAAGCGGAAGTGGGAGGAGGAGCTGGGGAGTGTAGATAGAGGCCTTGACATGGGAGGAGTTCCTACGGAGGATGAACGTGTCCTCATCGTATGCGAGACTCTGTCGGTTCTTTGAGGGAGTAGAGAGCAGGTGTGGCCAGTGCGCGGGGACGCCTGTGAATCATGTCCACATGTTTTAGGCATGTCCAAAGTTGAAGGGGTTCTGGCAGGGGTTTTCCAACGTAATGGCTGAGGTGTTGGGGTGGAGGTGGCCCCGAGCCCACAGGTAGTGATATTTGGGGTGTCAGAAGACCCAAGAGTCCAGGGAGCGAGAGAGGCCGGTGTCTTGGCCTTTGCCTCCCTCATAGCCTGGAGACGGATTTTGCTTGGGTGGAGGGACCCTGAGCTACTGAAAGCGGGGGTGTAGGTGAGCAAGCTTAGAATTCCTGAGGCTGGACAAGGTCAAGTTCATCTTGAGAAGGTGGGCTGATGGGTTTGCTCGGAGGTGGAAGTTGTTCACTGACTTCTTTAAGGAGATCCGGGTGTCAGCAGAGGGGGAGGGGGGTTTAAAATGGAAAAGGCAGGATGGAAAGGGTGGGTAATGCGGGGATGGGATAATAGAGGTTGTTTATTTATTATGTTGCATAATTTCACTTCTGCTTTAATTTGTTCTGTTTGTTTATGCAAACACCAGAATAAAATATTTTTTTTAAAAAGGGAAAGCGGGCAGCGCAATCAAAGACCCCCCCCCCCCCCCACCCGGGTTATTCTCTCTTCCAACTTCTTCCATCGGGCAGGAGATACACAAGTCTGAGAACATGCACAAACAGATTCAAAAACAGCTTCTTCCCCACTGTTACCAGACTCCTAAATGACCCTCTTATGGACTGAATTGATACTTAGTACTGCACTCCGTATGTTCAACCGTTGCCTGTGTCTATGTATTTACATTGTGTATTTATGTTTGTCCTATGTTTTTTCATGTATGGAACGATCTGTCTGGACTGTATGCAGAACAATACTTTTCACTGCACCTCGGTACACGTGACAATGAGTCAAAAAAATCAAGTTGCTGGATACTAATCAGGTTTGGCAAACTTGGCTGCCTCGCCTCTTCCTAAGCAGTGACGCCGAGAGCAAATATTGGATCCCTTACTTGTGGTAGGTGAATAGTACAGATCAGGGATCAAACCTGGGAACCACTTAAGAAAAAAAGTGGGCCATTCAGCCCCTTTTGTGCCTCTGCCATAACAGCTCATCGGGTACAGCTGAACTACCAGGGAAAAATATAATAGTTTTATATACTTTCAATTTATGCTGTCCAGTTTCCTCTTAGCCATCCCTAAAACCTTGATTCCCAAGTTGAAAACAAAGCAGATGGCCACCATAGTTGGGAGATTTAAGGTCAGAGATTGACATGGGTTTTATTTTGCAATTATTCGAACAAAATGGAGCTGTTCATTTATCCAAAAGGGAGGGGGCCATTTGCAGAAAGAATGCTTGTGCCATTTTGAAGTGGAGTGAGCCTATTTCAACAATTCAATCTGAAATGTAAAGGGAAAGTGCTCAGCCGGGCTGGACGCTGGCTGAGCTGCTGAGTTTTTCAAGCACCATGGCCATTCTGTCTCTCTGGACAGAGTCCATTTCTCCCGACCTTGGCTTGACATTGGCTTGACCCACTGCGCATGCCCGTGACCTTTAATCCCTCCCCTCCCCCCCAACCATCCGATCGTTATGACGTGTTCACCTTCGGCTTCTCCGCGTCAGTCTCGCTCGACATGGCGCCTTGTGCTGCTCGGCTGCTGTGTCAAACCTCCCTCCCTGTTCGTGCTGCGGCTCCGTGTTCGGCAAAGCTTCCGTGCGGTTACCGAGCGGGCGGTGGCCTGGAGAGGGCCGGGAGCGGGCGGCGGCAGGTAGCTGTGCGCGTGCGCGAGGTTGGGGGGAGGGGAGGATCCAGGCTGCCCTGTGTTGCCGGGCCTGGGTAGGTAGCTGTGCGCGTGCGCGGAGCTGGGGAGAGGGGAGGATCCAGGCTGCCCTGTGTTGCCGGGCCCGGGTAGGTAGCTGTGCGCGTGCGCGGGGCTGGGGGAGGGGAGGATCCAGGCTGCCCTGTGCTACTGTTTGTCATAACACGGGGCAAGCCGGATTGCCAACCCTCCAGGAATAGCCTGGAGTCTCCCAAGGCCAATCCCCGAGACAACTGTTGTGTGCAACCCTGGAGAAAAGTCATTGAGAAAAAATTGCAATTTCCTCTTCAACTTTTCCTCTGCCACATAAAAATAAATTGAATTGTCTTTTGGGGTGTTGCTATTTGGTTGACTGTGGAGCATCCCACAATTGGGTAATGAGTCCTTTTGCTTTCCAACTGGCATAGGAATAATAGATAATAGAATTTACAGTGCAGAAGGAGGCCATTCGGCCCATCGAGTCTGCACCGTCTCTTGGAAAGAGGACCCTACCCAAGGTCAACACCTCCACCCTATTCCCATAACCCAGTAACCCCACCCAACACTAAGGGCAATTTTGGACACTAAGGGCAATTTAGCATGGCCAATCCACCTAATCTGCACATCTTTGGACTGTGGGAGGAAACCGGAGCACCCGGAGGAAACCCACGCAGACACGGGGAGGATATGCAGACTCCGCACAGACAGTGACCCAAGGCAGAATCGAACCTGGGACCCTGGAGCTGTGAAGCAATTGTGCTAACCACCATGCTACCGTGCTGCCCAACCGCCGCTGTGCGTCACCAAGGTGGATTGTGTTGTCCGACGAACGGATGGAGTGTGGGTGGATTTGTGATGGAACCTCCAGGAATACATTTAATCACACAGTTGGCAACCCTACCGCTGCACCCGCGTTTAACTCAAATGCCTCCCAAAGGATGTCACGCACACATTCAAAATAAAAATAAAGTTCACAGATCCAGTCAGGAATTCAGGAAAACTTCTGTAATCCAGTAGAATTTGGTACCACAAAGTGAAAGAAAGTCTTGCATTTATATGGTGCTGGATAAAAGCAAATTACTGCGGATGCTGGAATCTGAAACGAAAGAGAAAATGCTGGAAAATCTCAGCAGGTCTGGCAGCATCTGTAAGGAGAGGAAAGAGCTAACGTTTCGAGTCCGATGACTCTTTGTCAAAGCTAACAGACAGAGAAAGTGGGAAATATTTATACTGTGGAGTGAGAATGAAAGATGAGTCATAGCCACAGAAACCCAGGGAAACCGGGTGTTAATGGGCACAGAAACCAAGAGGAAAGAGTGCTAATGGCAGTCCCCAGAGAGGACAAAATGTGTGAAAGGCACATATCTGTGTACCACAGGCCGACCACTCTCTGGGTGAAGACATTTCTCCTCATCTCTGTCCTAAATGGTCTACCCCGTATCCTCAGACTGTGACTCCTGGTTATGGACACATCTGGTCCTGGCCATCTGTAACATCCTTCCTGCATCCACTCTGCCCAGTTCTGTTAGAATTTTATAGTTTTCTGTGAGATCCCCCTAATTATTCTGAACTCCAACGAATACAATCCTAACTGATTTAACCTCTCCTTGTCTCAGTCCTTCCATCCCAGGAATCAATCGGGTAAACCTTCCCTGCACTCCCTCATTAGCTAGAGCATCCTTCCTCAGATAAGGAGACCAAAACTGCATAGAATATTCCAGGTGTGACCTCACCAAGGCCCTGTATAATTGCGGCAAGACATCCCTGTTCCTGTATTTGAATCATCCCGCTATGAAGGCCTGCATACCTTCTTTACCACCTGCTGCACCTGCATGTTTACCTTCAGTGACTAGTGTACGAGGACACCCAGATCTCATTGCTAGTTCCGCTTTCCTAATTTATGGCATTTAAGTTAATGGTCTGCCTTCTTGTTTTTGCTACCAAAGTGGGTAACGTGGCATTTATCCAAATTATACTGCATCTTCCATTCATTTGCTCACTCACTGAACTTGTCCAAATCACACTGAAGGATCTCTGCATCCTCCTCACAGCTCACCCTCCCACCCAACTTGGTGTCATCTGCAAATTTGGAGATATGACATTTTGTTCCCTCATCTAAATCATTAATATATATTGTGAATAGCTCGGGTCCTAGCACCTATCCCTGTGGTACCCCATTAGTCACTGCCTGCCGATTTAAAAAGACCGTTAATTCCTACTCCTCGTTTCCTGTCTGCCAACCAGTTTTCTACCCATCTCAATACTCTACCCCCAATCACATGCGTTTTAATTTTACACGCTAATCTTTTATGCGGGACTTTGTCAAAAGCCTTCTGAAAGTCCAAATACACCACATCCACTGGCTCCCCTTCATCAATTCTACTAGTTACATCCTTGAAGAATTCCAACAGATTTGTCAAACATGATTTTCCCTTCATAAATCCATGCTGTCTCTGTCCGACCCTGCCACTGTTTTCAAAGTGCTTTGCTATAAAATGTTTGATAATGGATTCTAGAATTTTTCCCACTACTGAAGTCAAGTTTACTGGTGTATAATTCCCTGATTTCCCTTGACCTCCCTTTTTAAATAGTGGAGTTACATTAGCCACCCTCCAATCTGCAAGAACTGTTCCACAGTCTATAGAATCTTGGAAGATATCCACCAACGCATCCACTAATTCTAGAGCCACCTCCTTCAGTGTCCTGGGATTCAGATTATCAAGCCCTGGGGATTTATCAGTCTTCAATCTCATCAATTTCCCCTACACCATTTGTCTACTGACATAGATCACCTTCAGTTTCTCCCTCTCACTAAACCCTGCATTCCCCAACATTTCTGGTATCTTATTTGTGTCCTCATTTGTTTTTTTAAAATAAATTTAAAGTACACAATTCATTTTTTTCCAATTAAAGGACAATTTAGCGTGGCCAATCCACCTACCCTACACATCTTTGGGTTGTGGGGGCAAAACCACCGCAAACACGGGGAGAACGTGCAGAGTCCGCACAGGCAGTGACCCAGGACCGGGATCGAACATGGGACCTTAGTGCTGTGATGCAGCAGTGCTAACCACTAGGCCACCGTGCTGCCCTTTTTTTTATGTCCTCATTTGTGAAGGCAAAATCAAAGTATGTACTTAGTTGCTCAGCCGTTTCTTTGCACCCTACAGTACATGCCACTGTTTCTGACTGTAAGGGACCTACATTTGTCTTCACCACTCTTTTTATCTTCATGTCCCTAGTCAGTTTTTATGTTCCCTGCAATCTTACTTTCGTACTCTATTTGCCCCTTCTTAATCAATCCCTTGGTCCTTCTTCACTGAGTTCGAAACAGCTCCCAATCCTTTAGACCTGTTGTTTTTCTTGGCTAATTTTTATGCTACCTCCTTGGATTGAATACTATCTCTAATTTCCCTTGAAGCCATGGATTGGCCACCTTTCTCATTTCCCGTTTTACTTTTGTGCCAGATCTTTTACGACAATCCTTAAAATCTATCTCTTAGTTATATGTCCAAAGCTTGATCAACTATCTCACATGTCTCTGTGTTTTGTTTGACAAAGCTTCCGTGTACTACCTTCAAACCTTTCACTATTGATAAGACCTTGGTAGAGACCAGTAATATATTTTTTAAAGTAGATGAAATTTGAAATCCCAGCTATTTGCTAAAGGAATAAAGGCACAAGATTCTAAAGTTTGAAATAGATTTTATTTAACCTATATAAGAGTCAACAAAGCAAGCAAGAAATACTATAAATCCTATTCTTAACATCCAGAATTAACATGAGTTAAACAAGAATTAATAGGCAAATTGTGGTTGAATATTAACTTTGAATTGAAGGGCAGCACGGTGGCACAGTGGTTAGCATTCCTGCCTACGGCGCTGAGGACCCGGGTTCGAATCTCGGCTCTGGGTCACTGTCCGTGTGGAGTTTGCGCATTCTCCCCGTGTCTGCGTGGGTTTCGCCCCCACAACCTAGAAGATGTGCAGGCAAGGTGGATTGGCCATGCTAAATTGCCCCTTAATTGGAAAAGGTAATTGGGTACTCTAAAAAAATTTTTAAACTTTGAATTGGACATTAAATGGCAGATTACAACTAAGATAAATCTTATGAATTTGCTCAGCAGTCCACAGAGATTTTTAACTCAGCCACAATGTCCTTCAAATTTTGTCTACCTCATGAGGAATTACAGCTCGACTCCTTCTAGGATTTAACTTGATCCCCAGCTGATAGCAGCGCACAGTTCCATGGGCATGGTCAACACCATAAATGACACATGCCTGCAGAAGCAGCTCACCTCCGAAATAGAAGCATCTTCTGTCAGATGCACCAAACGTTATCTTTTAGTACCAGAAACAGCTGCAATAACGTGATCCTAGCTTCTGTTAGGACCACCTAGACTCTGTCTTCACCAGGCTTGCTCATTCTGCACCTTTGGACACATCATAGAACAATAGAAGCAGAGAATATTAATCATAGAGCCCTTCAGTGCAGAAGGACACCATTCAGCCCATCAAGACTGCACCCATTCCCTCTTTCCCCTTTAGGGGAACCAATTCATAGAGTCTCCTATAAAAGACTCCAAATACCACATTCACCACCTTCGAAACAACACCCTACGTCGGACCAATCCCCTGCCTTATCTCCGTAACCCCATCTAACCTTTTTGGACACTAAGGGGCAATTTAGCATGGCCAATCCACCTAATCTGCACGTCTTTGGACTGTGGGAGGAAACCGGAGCACCTGGAGGAAACCCACGCAGACACGGGGAGAATATGCAAACTCTGTCACATCTGCTGTTTCCACGTTATATTACCATGCTTGGTAATATGTATTCTTTGTCCTTTCTTCCAGAATGATCTGCTGTGCTGTTGACAAAGAATATACCGATCAAAAGATTGAAACAAAACTAATTTATTATTACACTACTAATTAAATGAAGTCTGCACACTCTACTGAGCTACAGATAATAATTAAGTAATATTGAATCTGTCTTGCAGTACTCAATAATCTAAATAGTTACTAACTACACTATGATCTAACCTCGTGTTAACTCTAACTACTCTAATCTTCTTCTTATGCTGTTTAGCACAGGGCTAAATCGCTGGCTTTGAAACCAGACCAAGCAGGCCAGCAGCACGGTTCGATTCCCGTAACAGCCTCCCCGAATAGGCGCCGGAATGTGGCGACTAGGGGCTTTTCACAGTAACTTCATTTGAAGCGTACTCGTGACAATAAGCGATTTTCATTTCATTTCATTTATGCTTTCACCATACTTTCTCCTCATGGTATTCCCAGAATTCCCTCAGAGTCTGACTTAAATACAGAGAAGTGGCAGCGCCTACACAGAGATGTAATTGTTAACACCACTAACCTGACTATATGCATATCATTACAAACTCCACCCAAGGCCAGAGTTAAACCCGGGTCCCTGGTGCTGGTAGGCAGCAATGCTAACCACAGTGCCCTCTAAGTGCCCTGTTGTCACATCCTTCATATTAGACTGGAGCATTTTCCCTACTACTGATGTTAAGCTAACCGTTAAGCTAACCTTACTCTCTGGGTC
Organism: Scyliorhinus canicula; assembly: GCF_902713615.1. Lineage (NCBI taxonomy): Eukaryota > Metazoa > Chordata > Chondrichthyes > Carcharhiniformes > Scyliorhinidae > Scyliorhinus > Scyliorhinus canicula. The sequence goes on from NC_052146.1 coordinate 295,071,296, forward strand.
AACTGCCTCATTCCCTCTTTCCCCTTTAGGGGCTCCAATTCATAGGAACAAAGAACAAAGAAAAGTACAGCACAGGAACAGGCCCTTCGGCCCTCCAAGCCTGCGCTGACCATGCTGCCTGTCTAAACTAAATATTTCTACACTTCCTGGGTCCGTATCCCTCTATTCCCATCATATTCATGTATTTGTCAAGATGCCCCTTCAACTTCACTATTGTCCCTGCTTCCACCGCCTCCTCCGGCAGCGAGTTCCAGGCACCCGCTACCCTCTGTGTAAAAAAACTTGCCTCGTTCATCTCCGCTAAACCTTGCCCCTCGCACCTTAAACCTATGCCCCTAGTAATTGACCCCTCTACCCGGGGGGAAAAGCCTCTGACTATCCACTCTGTCTATGCCCCTCATAATTTTGCAGACCTCTATCAGGTCGCCCCTCAACCTCCGTCATTCCAGTGAGAACAAACCGAGTTTATTCAACCTCTCCTCATAGCTAATGCCCTCCATACCAGGCAACAGCCTGGTAAATCTCTTCTGCACTCCCTCTAAATCCTCCACATCCTTCTGCTAGTGTGGCGACCAGAATTGAACACTATACTCCAAGTGTGGCCTAACTAAGGTTCTATACAGCTGCAACAGAACCTTAGTTAGAGTCTTCAAGAAAAGGCCTCAAATACCCCATTCACCGCCTCTGGGTTCATCACCCGCCTTACCCTCTCATCCCTCACTCTACCAATCTCCCTTGGTGCTGCTATCTTCCTCAACTGATGGGCCAGCATCCTGCTCGCCTTCTCCCCGTACTCGTAACCTGCCCCTCTGGCCCTATGCAAATGCCCCACCACCTTCCCACTAGATAGTAATCCAAACTCCATCTGAAGCCTCTCTCTCCTTCAGCAACCCCTCCTCCAGCACCACTGATTACCTTCTGTCCACTCTCAAAATCTTATCGACCAGCCTTGCCCTCTCCTCCCGCTCCACCCTCTCTCTCCGTGTGCGCCCAAATCAAAATCAACTCTCCTCTAACTGCAGCCTTGAGTGCCTCCCACAAAATGGCAGCCGTGACCTCACCTCCACATAACCCCGAATAGCAGCCCTCACCTGCTCACACCCACTCCCCCCCCCCCCCCCCCCCCCCCCCCCTCATCCAACAACATCCCCACTGCGGCCGTTGGGCCTCCCCCTGAACCCCTCACAAATCCACCCAATTCAGTGGGTGGTCAGAAACCACGATTGCTGAATATCCCTAGTCAGCCACCCCCGTAGCCTTGTCCATCACAAAAAGTCAATCCAGGAATACACCCAGTGCACATAGGAGAAGTATGAAAACTCCTTCACCCTTGGCCTCCCAAACCTCCACAGGTCTGCCCCCCCCCCCCCCTTTGCGCTCCATGAACCCCCTCAACTCCCTAGCCACAACCGACACCCTCGACAACTTCACTCAACCAGTCCAGACTCGGGTCCTGGACCATGTTAAAGTCACTCCCCGTAGTCAACTGGTGTATGACAAATCCGGAGTCGTCCCCAAAAACCGCCCATAAAATCCACATCATCCTAATTCGGGGCATAAACATTTACCAGGACCAGCAGCATCCCCTCCAGTTTCCCACTGACCACCACATATCTACCCCCGGATCGGCCACAGTGTTCCCCATCTCAAACGCCACCCTCCTATTGATAAACACTGCCACTCCCCTCGTCTTCATACCCAGCCCTGAACGGAAAACCTGCCCCACCCATCCCTTCCTCAGCCTCGACTGATCCCCCAGCGTCAGGTGAGTCTCCTGTAAAAACACCACATCCGCCTTCGGATTCCTCGGATGCGTTAACACACATGACTATTTAACTGGCCCATTCAGCCCTCACAGGATCCAGGCGACCACCCCCCAGCTACCAACAAACAAAGAGGAACAAAAGGCACACTCACCATCACTGCTCCCTATTGAAATTAGCCCCAAAATACCCACACCATACACTTTGCCATAACCCACAAAGCTCCTCTCCAAAGTTCAGTGTCCTCACACTCCTCCCAGTCCATGGTTCGTCATAAAGTCCATCGCCTCCTCTGGCGAGTCAAAATAAAATTCTTGTTTCTGATGAGTCACTCACAAGCGGGCAGGGTACAAAACCTCAAACTTCACCCCCTCCTTGAAGAGGCAGCCTTCATCCGGTTGAACCTGGCTCTCCTCTTCGCCAGCTCCGCACCCAGGGTTTAGTAGACTCGCAATCACTCCCGTCCCAGGTGCACCTCCTCGTCTGCCTCGCCCATCTCAAAATCTTTTCTTTGTCCAAGGTATGATGCAGCCGCGCCACCATCGCCCTTGTTGGCTCCCCCACCTACGGTCTCCAGCATCCTCGCCAAAAACTTGGCAGCCTCCGCTCCCTCGATGACCTCGGGCACCCCGACGCTCCTCAAGTTCTGTCTCCTGGAGCGATTCTCCAGGTCCTCCAGTTTCTCTCTCAGCCTCTTCTGGCTGTCCAAGACCATCCCCAACTCCGTCTCCAGCGAGGCCATCCGCTTCTAGTGCTGCCCCACCGCCGCCTCCACTTTCTGAATCGCCAGGCCCTGAGCCTCCAATCTCTGCCCCACTCTCTCAGTCACAGCTCTGAGCCGTTCCACCACTTCAGCCAGGTCTTCCATAGCCTCTTTCCTCTGCTGCTGGAATGTTCCATTCAAAAACTCCACCAGCTGCTCTGTCGACCACTCGGCAATCAGTGCTACCTCCTTGCCGTCCTCCATCTTAACCTGTGACGCACCACAAAAACCTTCCTGCTCCAGCTGCTCTCTCTTTCTCGTGGCACTTCTCGTCCTCTGATCCAGTCACCGATCTCACCAGAGGAGTATTACCTTCCCTTGGCACTCACACACGTTGCCCTCAAAAAGCCCACCATATGGGTGGGGAAGGACCAACAAAATTCACCTTGAGCGGGAGCCACTAAATGTGCCACCCCGCACTCCATGGCCACCACCGGAAGCCCTATATTTCTCATCTTAATCGATCTCTTGGACCTCTTTTGCTGAATTCTAAACTGCTCCCAATCCTCAGTTTTGCTGCTTTCTGAGCAACTTTATGTGACTCTTCTTTGGATCTTTACTTTATTTTGTTAGCCATGGTTCTCCTGTTGTGTTTTTACACCAGAAAGGAATGCATAACTGCTTCACTTCCTTAAATATTAGCCATTGCCTAGCCACCCTCATGCCTTTTGTTTTGGAAATACTTACATATTTTATATCCAACAAATTATAGATTATACATGATCAGAAAAAAAACACGCAAAAACCAACACGTATATTTACAAGCGAGTATCTTGACAACAACAACTGTGGCTGTGACCTCCCCCTTTAACCGCCAGACATATTTTACATTCCCCAATATGGTCGAGACACATATTTACAGGTATTTATGTACAATTTGGGTTTGGGCCTTAGCTTGCCATCGGACTGGTCCACTGCGGCTTTGTCCCTCCTACTCATACTCGTTCCTCTTTCTTTGTCTTCACCCCCCACTCCCTTCCTTCATCCCCCATTTCCTTTTTCCTCTCTGTCCCCTGGCTTGCCCGTGTAACCCCCCCTTACTCTACTGGTTGCTGTCTACGAACAGGTCTTGAAACAAGTTGATGAATGGCTTCCACGTCCTTTGGAAGCCTTCCGATCCCCGGATGGCAAACTTTATTGTCTCCAGCCTGAGAAATTCTGCTAGGTCGGACAGCCCGTCGTTGGGTAGCGCTGCCGATCGCCAGCCGAGCAGGATTCTCTGGTGGGCGATCAGGGGGGCAGAGGCTAGGGTGTCAGACACCCTTCAATGAAGAGTTCTGGCTGATCTGATACCCCAAAGACCACCACGTTTGGGCATGGCTCCACCCTCCAACAACCCTGGACATGGCCGTGAAGAAGGACGTCCAATACCCGACCAGCCTGGGGCAAGGCCAAAACATGTGAATGTTGTTGGCCGAGCCTTCCTGACATGGAAAGAACCCACTCATTCGGGTTCTGATTAGGTGCACCCTGTGCACCAACTTTAGCTGCGTTAGGCTCAGCCTTGCATTGTGGAGCTGAAGTTCACCCTGTGCAGTGCTTCGATCCAGAGTCCTTCTATCTCTATGCCTTGTTCCTCCTCCCATTGTTTCCTTGTCTCATCTAGGGGGGAGCGTACGTACTCCAGCAGCTGCCCCTACATGTCCCCACAGTTCCCCTTCCCTAGGTTGCCCACATTTAGCAGTCTTTCTACCAGTGAGTGTCCCGGTATCTGGGGATACATAGTTGTTTCTTTGTGGAGGAGATTTTTGACTTGAATGTAACTCAGGTCGTTCCCTCTCGGGAGCTGGAACCTCTCCGTGGGTTCTCCCGTGTTCTGACTCCACCTTTTGAAAGTGGCGTTCATTATTCTGTCAGTGAACCCATGATTGTTGCAAATGGGGGCCATGATGGACATTAGGCCGAAGTGTTGCATCATTTGGTACCACGTTCGGAGTGGGGGATGGGAGAGCAATTGTGACTAAAACTCGGAGGAATGTCCCTGTGCAGGAACTCTCCTCCATCCTCACCCATTCTGCTCCTGGTTCCATGGTCCATCCCCATATTCTTCCTGCAGCAGCTGCACAGCCGTTCCACGCTGGTCCGGGAGTTCGAGATATAGAGGAGCAGGTCAGCCGTGTAGAGTTAGACCCTATGCTCTCTGTGTCTCCTTTGGATACCTCTGCACCTCTTCACCACTCTGAGGGCAATCGCCAGTGGCTCGATTGCCAGAGCAACAATAGCGGGGACAGTAGGCATCCCTGCCTCGTGCCTCTGTGCAGCCAGAAGTATCTAGAGCTGATGGTGTTTGACCGCACGCCGTCCATGGGAGCACAGTACAGCAGTTCCACCAGGAGGTAAACCCTGGCCCACACCCAAACCGTTCCAGTACACCGTCATGCCTTTTGATGAAGTTCCCCAATCTCAGTCAACTCTTGCCTCATACTTTTGTCATTTCCTTTGTGTTGATTTAGGACCCTCGTTTCAGATCGGACTTCTTCACTTTCATGTTATGATCACTGTTCCCTAAAGGACCACGCACAACAAGGTTCTGAATTAACCCCTTATTACAGGGAGCTGGGTGGAACAGTCGATGGTCAGAGTGTGGAATCAGCTGAGGAGGCACTTTAAATTGGAGGGGATGTCGGTGTTGATGCCACTGTGCGGGAACCACAGGTTTAAGCAAGGGGAGATGGATAGGATGTACGGGAATTGGAGGGATGCGGACCTGGAGGGGGTGAGGGACTTGTATCTGGAAGGGCAGTTTGCAGGTCTGGATGAGTTGCGGGAGAGGTTTGAGTTGCCGAGGGGGGATGAATTTAGATATCTGCAGGTGCGGAACTTTGCAAGAAAGGAGGGCGTGTCGCAGATTGCTGGAGTATACCCTATTGGAGCAACTGCTGCCCCTGGATGAGTTGGGAGAAGGTTGGAATGGGGACATATATGGGTAATTGGGGGAGCAAGGGGGGGGGGGGGGGGGTGGTGCAAGTGGTGAGGATTAAGAGCCAGTGGGAGGAGTTGGGGGGGGAATAGACTTGGGCCTGTGGTGTGAGGTAATGCGTGGGGTGAATTCCACCTCCTCTTGCACAGGGATGAGCTCAATTTTGTTTAAAGTACTGCACAGGATGCATGTGACTCAAGCAAGAATGAGTGGGCTCTTTCAAGGGGTGGCTGACGAGTGCGAGAAGTGCGGGCAAGGGCCAGCGAATTGTGTCCACATGTTCTGGGGTTGCGAGAAGCTGGAGAGATACTGGGAAGCGGTGTTTGGGACGTTGTCCAAATGTGTGGGGGTGCAGGTCAGGTCGGACCCAATGGTGGCGCTGTTTGGGGTATCGGAAAAGCTGGCGCTTCTGGAGGGGAAGGAGGCCGATGTTGTGGTCTTCGCCACTCTAATTACCCAGCGAAGGATCTTGCTGAATTGGAGGTTGGATACCCCGCCGGGGGTGGCAGCCTGGCTGGAGAACCTGTATGACTTTGTCTGGTTGGAAAATATCAAATTTGAGTTGAGGGGGTCAGAGGAGGGCTTTGAGTCACGGTGGGGATTGTACATCGATGACATTTTTTTTCTTTGGACCCACGGCGAAGAATCACTGAAACGACTACACGATGACATCAATAAGTTTCATCCCACCATCAGACTCAGCATGGACTACTCTCCGAAATCAGTTGCATTCTTGGACACACTCATCTCCATCAAGGACGGTCACCTCAGCACTTTGCTTTACCGCAAGCCCACAGATAACCTCACGATGCTCCACTTCTCCAGCTTCCACCCTAAACACATTAAAGAAGCCATCCCCTATGGACAAGCCCTCTGTATACACAGGATCTGCTCAGACCAGGAGGAGCGTAACAGACATCTACAGACGCTGAAAGGTGCCATCGTACGGACGGGATATGGCGCTCGACTCATCGATCAACAGTTCCAAAGCGCCACAGCAAAAAACCGCACCGACCTCCTCAAGACAAACACGGGACAGAACGGACAGAGTACCCTTCGTCGTCCAGTACATTCCCGGAGCGGAGAAACTACGACATCTTCTTCGCAGCCTTCAACACATCATCGATGAAGATGAACATCTTGCCAAGGTCATCTCCACACCCCCACTACTTGCCTTCAAACAACCGCGCAACCTCAAACAAACCATTGTTTGCAGCAAACTACCCAGCCTTCAGAACAGCGACCACGACACCACACAACCCTGCCAGGGCAATCTCTGCAGGACATGCCAGATCATCGACATGGATACCACCATTACACGTGAGAACACCACTCACCAGACACGCGGTACATACTCATGCGACTAGGCCAATGTAGTCTACCTCATACGCTGCAGGAAAGGATGTCCCGAAGCGTGGTACATTGGCAAGACCATGCAGACGCTGTGACAACGAATGAACGGGCATCGCGCGACAATCACCAGGCAGGAATGTTCCCTTCCAGTCGGGGAACACTTCAGCAGTCAAGGGCATTCAGCCTCTGATCTCCGGGTAAACGTTCCCCAAGGCGGCCTTCAGGACGCACGACAACGCAGAATCGCCGAGCAGAAACTTATAGCCAAGTTCCGCACACATGAGTACGGCCTCAACCGGGACCTGGGATTCATGTTGCATTACATTCACCCCCCACCATCTGGCCTCGGCTTGCGAAATCCTACCAACTGTCCTGGCTTGAGACAATTCACACCTCTTTAACCTGGGGTTACCCCTATCTCTGGATATGTAAAGACTGAATTACCTGCAAATGCTCACATTCTAAGCATGGTCTGGCATCTTTCAATTTGTCTATATATATGTTTCTGGAACATACCTCTTCATTCACCTGAGGAAGGAGCAGTGCTCCGAAAGCTAGTGTTTGAAACAAACCTGTTGGACTTTAACCTGGTGTTGTAAGACTTCTTACTATAGTATTGAGTCCTGGACTACAAATGCTAGGAATGGGAACAGAGGATTTCGGAGCAGGAGTAGACCATTCAGCCTTTGGGGCCTGCTGTGCCATTCAATAAGATCACGGCTCAACCAGTTGTGATCTCAGCTCCACTTTCCACTCAGCTCCCTCCACAACCCTTAACTCTCTCTACGTTGAGAACTGGAGGAAATTAAGATGAAAAAGTGAAATTGCTATACAATGAAATAAAATAAAGAAGGGAATTGATATGGGTGGCTGTCTGAAGGGGTGTTTCGATATGCAAATTAGCACACCAGTGAGAAAAGCAAGTGTTTACCAATGTGACTAGGGGTAAACAATGGGGGGATGGAGAGGTGACTTCCAAGGTCTCAAGTCCTCTTGCATTGAAGGTCAACAGACCATTATCCTTCCTCAGTGCTTGCTGTACCTGCATGCTTGCTCCCAATGATAATTCCATATATTGGCACCCATTCATTACTAATCCTTTTTAAAAAAATTTAGATTAGCCAATTATTTTTTCTAATTAAGGGACAATTTTAGCGTGGCCAATCAACCTACTCTGCACATTTTGGGTTGTGGGGGCGAAACCCACGCAGACACGGGGAGAATGTGCAAACTCCACACGGACAGTGACCCAGAGCCGGGATCGAACCTGGGACCTCAGCGCCGTGAGGCGGTTGTGCTAACCACTAGGCCACCGTGCTGCCCTCATTACTAATCCAATCAGATTTGCGCTGACAGCCACTTTATTGAATGGATGATGGCTGTGCACCCAAGACCTTCTGTATGGTGAACTGGCCACTGGGTCATGACCTGCTGGGTGTCTATATCTCCCCTACGTGGGCACGTGCATGCGAGATAGGAAAATGGCAGACATTGACAGTGACAACTGGGGAATAGGCACTTATCGAGGCCATAGAGGTTTATAGCACTCCTTCAACCCAACTTGTCCATGCCGCCCAGTTTTTACCACGAAGCTAGTCCCAATTGTCGTCATTTGACCCATATCCCTCCATACCCAGTTTTCCCAAATAACTGCTTTTGAAAAGACAAAATTGTACCCACCTCTGCTACTGCCTCTGGCAGCTCATTCCAGACACTCCCCACCCTCTGTGTGAAAACATTGCCCCTCTGGACCCTTTTGTATCTCTCCCCACTTACCTTAAACCTATGCCCTCTAGTTCTAGACTCCTCTAGCTTTGGGAAAAGATGTTGACCTTATCGATGCCCCTCATTATTTTATAGACCTCTATAAGATCACCCCTCAGCCTCCTACGCTCCAGAGACAAAAGTCCCAGTCTATCCAGCTTCTCTTAATAACTCAAACCATTAAGTTCCGGTAGCCTTCTAGTAAATCCTTTCTGCACCCTTTCTAGTTTAAAAAAAATATATTTTTATTCTCCTTTTTACAATTTTCTCCCAAATTTACACCCAACAATAATCAGTAACGAATGTAGTATCAATCCCCACATCAATAACAACGATCCCATCCTCCCACCAAACCCCAGACATTAGCCTGCATGTTCACATAAACAAATGACAAAAAGGAATCAGGAATCACCCATAGTCACCATTAACACATACAGTCCCCCTCCCCCCAACCCTCCCAGCCCACCCCCCTAATGTTCGATGTGATCCAATTCTCGAAAGAGCATAATGAATAACGCCCATGAATTGTAGAACCCCTCCATCCTTCCCCTCAGTTCAAATTTGACCTTTTCAAGCGTCAAAAATTCCAGCAGGTCCCCCTGCCACGCCAGGGCACAGGGTGGAGAGGTTGATCTTCACCCTAACAGGATCCGCCTTCGGGCGATCAACGAGGCGAAGGCTACAACATCTGCGTCCGTTTCCAACCCTGGCTGGTCCGACACCCCGAACATGGCCTCCCGAGGGCCCGGGTCCAGTTTCACGTGCACCACTTTAGAGATTACCCTAAAAACCTCCTTCCAGTAATCCTCCAGTTTTGGACAGGATCAAAACATATGAATGTGGTTTGCGAGGCTCCCACCCCCCCCCCCCCCCCCCCCCCCCCCCCCCCCCATTGTTCACACACATCTTCTACCCCCTCAAAGAGCCGGCTCATCCTCGCCCTTGTAAGGTGTGCTCTATATACCACCTTCAGCTGTATCAGCCCCAACCTCGCACACGAGGTGGAGGCATTCACCCTCGGGAGCACCTCACACCAGAACCCCTCCTCCATACCCTCTCCCAACTCTTCCTCCCACTTTGCCTTGATCTTTCTAGCGGCGCCTTCTCCTCCAAAATATCCCGTAAACCGCTGACACTACCCCCTTCACCAGTCCCCCTGTCGTCAGCACCTCCTCCAGCAATGTGGAAGCCGGCTCTACTGGGAAGCTCTGTATCTCCTTTCTGGCAAAGTCTCGAACCTGCATGTATCTAAATATTTCCCCCTGCTCCAGCCCATACTTCGCTCCCAGCTCCTTCAATCCCGCAAAATGACCCCCAAGAAATAAATCTTTTAGTGTTCTAATTCCTTTCTCCTCCCATCTCTGAAAATTTCCATCCCACTTCCCTGGCTCAAATCTATGGCATTTCCCTTGACCCTTCCCCCAACCCGAAGTGCTGTCGTAACTGCCTCCAAATTCTCAACAAAGTTATTACTACCGGGCTCCCTAAGCATCTCCCTGGGGTCGTCGGGAGCGGCGCTGTCGCTAGCGCCTTCAATCCCAACCCCCTACCCAAACTCTCCTCCATTCTGACCCATTGGGAATCAACCCCTCTGACCCAGCTCCGTACCTTCTCCACATTCGCCGCCCAGTAGTAATACATCAGGTTCGGAAGACCCAAACCCCCTGCCTGCCTTCCCCTCTGTAGTAGCACCTTTTAAATTCTGGCCACCTTCCCTCCCCATATGAACGAGGTGATCATCCCTTCAATCTCTCTGAAAAATGCCTTTGGCAGGAAAATCGGTAGGCATTGAAAAATAACCAGGAATCGCGGCAGCACATTCATTTTAACCGCCTGTACCCGACCCGCCAGTGACAGAGGGAGACCATCCCAACTTGCCAGATCAGCTTTCACCCTCTCCATCAAACTAGAAATGTTGTACCTGCGGAGCCCCCCCCCCCCCCCCCCCCCAACCTGCACCCCCAGGTACCTAGTGCGTCCCTGCCCTACGGAATGGCAGCCCCCCCCCACCCCTGGCCGAGACACCACAAATGGCCTCCTTCTGCACTGTAAATTCTGTGATTTATGAAAATATTCACTCTTGTCGAGATTTAATTTGTACCCGAGAAAGACCCAAACACCCAAAGCAGCTCCAGTATTCCCCCTAATGACACACTTGGTTCCGACACGTATAATAACAAGTCACCGCCATATAAGGACACCCTATCCTCTATTCCCCCCTGCACTATCCCTTTCTATACCCCCAAACTGCTTATTGTGATGGCCAATGGCTCAATCACGAGTGCAAACAGCAGGGAGGACATAGGACATCCCTGCCTAGTCCCACGGTGGAGAGGAAAGTATTCTGAGCTGATCTTATTTGCGTGGACTGGCCCTCGGCTCCTTATACCCAGTCCACAAATCTGGGTCCAATTCCAAACCGCTCTAGAACTGCTATCAAGTACCCCCATTTTTAAAAAAAATTTGTTTTTATTCAAAATTTTTCAATAATTTTTACAAACCACTACAAAAAGAAAAACAACGAAAAATAACATAGCAATAAAACAGAAAACAACTTAACCATTTAACAATTTAACAATTCAACAAAATAAGGTGAGGTATTTGGCCTTTACAAATAAAATACGTCCACCGCCCAAGCGCCCCCCCCCCCCCCCCCCCCCCCCCCTCTGGGTTGCTGCTGCTGCTAACCTCCACCTAACTTTCCGCGAGAAAGTCAAGGAACGGTTGCCACCGCCTGGAGAACCCCTGCAAAGACCCTTGCAAGGCAAACTTTATCTTCTCCAACCTGACAAACCCCGCCATGTCACTGACCCAAGCCTCCACGCTTGGGGGATTCACGTCCCTTCACATTAACAAGAGCCGCCTCCAGGCTACCAAGGAGGCAAAGGCCAGAACTCCGGCCTCTTTCAACTCCTGCACTCCTGGATCGTCCGATACCCTAAATATCGCCATCCCCCAGCTCGGTTTTACCCAAGTATCCAAGACCTTGGACATAACCTTTGCAAAGCCTTTCCAAAATTCCTTAAGTGCCGGGCATGTCCAGAACATATGGGAGTGGTTTGCTGGGCTCCCTGGGCACCTCACACACCTGTCCTCTACCCCAAAATACTTACTCATTCTCGCCCCTGTCATATGTGCCTGGTGCACCACCTTAAACTGAATCAGGCTAAGCCTGGCGCAAGAAGAGGAGGAATTGACCCTGCCCAAGGCGTCAGCCCACAGGCCCTCACTCAGCTCCTCCTCCCACTTGCCCTTCAGCTCTTCCACCGAGGCCTCCTCCACCTCCTGCAGCTCCTGATATATTTCCGATATCCTGCCATCCCCAACCCACACGCCCGAGACCGCCCTGTCCTGTAACCTCCGGGCAGGCAGCAGCGGGAATTCCCCCACCTGCTTTTTCACGAACGCCCGAACCTGCATGTACCTAAAGGTATTCCCCAGGGGGAACCCAAATTTCTCCTCCAGCGCCCTCAGACTGGCAAAGGTACCATCAATAAACAAGTCCCCCGTCCTTTTGATACCCGCCCTGTGCCAACTTAGGAACCCCCATCTATTCTACCGGGAACGAACTTGTGATTATTCCCAGACTGGGGCCCAGACTAAGGCCCCTACCTCCCCCCTGTACCGTCTCTACTGCCCCCAGATCCTCAATGTCGCCGCCACCACCGGGCTCGTGGTATACCGCGCCGGCGGAAGCAGCAACGGTGCTGTTATCAGTGCCCCCAAGCTAGTATCTTTACAAGACGCCGCTTCCAACCGTTTCCATGCCGCCCCCTCTCCCTCCATTACCCATTTCCGAATCATGGATATATTCGCTACCCAGTAATAGCTGCAAATGTTCGGCAGCGCCAACCCCCCCCCCCCCCCCCCCCCTCCCCCCGACTACGCTCCAAGAAGTCTCTTAACGCGCGGGGTCTTGTTTGCCCACACAAATCCCGTAATGATCCTGTTCACCCGCTTGAAAAAGGACTTGGGGATGAGAATGGGAAGGCACTGGAAGACGAACAAGAACCTGGGGTGGACCGTCATCTTTACGGACTGCACCCTGCCCCCCAGGGAAAGTGGTAGCATGTCCCACCTCTTAAAGTCCTCCATCTGATCCACCAGCCGCACTAAATTCAGCTTGTGCAGGACATCCCAGCTCTTAGCCACCTGAATGCCCAAGTAACGAAAGCTACTCTCCACCATCTTAAGCGGTAGCTCTCCCAGTCTCTTTTCCTGGCCCCTCGCATGTATCGCAGGGCAGCACGGTAGCATTGTGGATAGCACAATTGCTTCACAGCTCCAGGGTCCCAGGTTCAATTCCGGCTTGGGTCACTGTCAGTGCGGAGTCTGCACATCCTCCCCGTGTGTGCGTGGGTTTCCTCCGGGTGCTCCGGTTTCCTCCCAGTCCAAAGATGTGCAGGTTAGGTGGATTGGCCATGATAAATTGCCCTTAGTGTTGGGTGGGGTTACTGGGTTATGGGGATAGGGTGGAGGTGTTGACCTTGGGTAGGGTGCTCTTCCCAAGAGCCAGTGCAGACTTGATGGGCCGAATGGCCTCCTTCTGCACTGTAAATACTATGATAATTCCATGATAAAAACCTCGCTCTTTCCAACATTCAGCTTATACCCCGAAAAGTCTCCAAAATCCCTAAGAATCTGCATGGCCTCCCCCAGCCCCTCCATGGATCCGCAATGTACCGGAGCAGGTCATCCGCATACAGTGAAACACGATGCTCCTCCCCCTCCCGAACCAGCCCCCTCCAGTTTCTGGACTCCCTCAACGCCATGGCCAGCGGTTCAATTGCCAGGGCAAACAGCAGGGGGACAGGGGGCACCCCTGCCTCGTCCCTCGATGTAATCTAAAGTACCCCAACCGCAGCCGGTTTGTCGACACACTCGCTACCGGGGCCTGATACAACAATTTGACCCACCCTATAAATTCCTCTCCAAACCAAAGTCTGCCTAACACTTCCCACAGGTACTCCCACTCCACCCGATCAAAGGCCTTCTCCGCGTCCATTGCCGCTACCACTTCTGCATCCCCCCCTTCCGAAGGCATCATGATCACATTCAGGAGTCTCCGCACATTCGTATTCAGCTGCCTGCCCTTCACAAACCCTGTCTGATCCTCATTGATCACTCCTGGGACACAGTCCTCAATCCTAGTGGCCAAAATCTTGGCCAACAGCTTGGCATCCACATTAAGGAGCGAAATCGGCCTATAGGAGCCACATTGCAACGGGTCCTTATCTCGCTTGAGGATAAGCGAGATCAGAGCCCGTGACATCGTCGGGGGAAGCGTTCCCTTTTCCTTAGCCTCATTGAAAGTCCTCAAAAACAGCGGACCCAGCAGCTCCGAGAATTTCCTATAAAACTCTATGAAGTGCCCCCATTCTACCCGGCCAAACACTCTCTCGGTGTCCAATGCCACAACCACCTCTGTTTCCTTCCCCTCCACCGGCACCGTAACCCCGTTCAATACCCTCCGAATGTTCGAAAAGAGCTGCCTCCCTCTCACAAACCCCGTCTGATCCTCACCAATCACCTTCGGGAGGCACTCCTCCAGCCTACCCGCCAGTACCTTCGCCAATGTCTTTGCGTCCACGTTTAAAAGTGATATTGGCCTATACGACCTACACTCCGTCAGATCCTTATCTTTCTTTTTTTTTAAAATTTAGATTAGCCAATTATTTTTTCCAATTTAAGGGGCAATTTAGCGTGGCCAATCCACCTATCGAGCACATTTTTTGGGTTGTGGGGGTGAAACCCACGCAAACACAGGGAGAATGTGCAAATTCCACACGGACAGTGACCCAGGGCCGGGATTCGAACCCGGGTCCTCAGCGCCGTGAGGCAGCAATGCTAACCACTGTGCCACCGTGCTGCCCTGGATCCTTATCTTTCTTAAGTAACAGAGAAATCGATGCCTGCCCCAAAGTTTGTGGTAACAACCCCTTCCCTATCGCCTCCTCAAACATTCCCACCATCAGCGGTACCAGCTTATCTTTGAATTTTTTATAATTTTCCACCGGAGACCCATCCGGCCCTGCCACCTTCCCCGACTGCATCCTCCCAATCGCATCCTTTATCTCCTGCTCCACTATTGCTCCTTCTAATATAGCCCTGTTCCCCCTCCCCTAGCCTCGGGTACTCCAGCCCATCTAGAAATTCCTGCATCTCCCGGTCTTCCCCAGGTGGCTTTGACCTGTACAACCTCTCAGAAAATTCCTCAAAGACCTTGTTAATCTGATCTGAGCTACCATCAACTTCCCTGCCCTGTCCCGCACCTGGACAATTTCCTTTGTTGCAGCCTCACTACGGAGATGACCTGACAACATAAGCACTCTTTCTAGTTTCATAATATCCTTTCTATAATAGGGTGACCAGAACTGTACACAGTATTCCAAGTGTGGCCTTACTAATGTCTTGTACAACTTCAGCAAGATGCCCAATGTTCTGCCCAATGGAACCAAACATGCTGAATGCCAACTTCCCCACCCTGCCCCCCTGTAACTCCACTTTCAAGGAGCTATGAATCTGTACTCCTAGATCTCTTTGTTCTATAACTCTCCCCAACATCCTACCATTAACTGAGTAGGTCCTGCCCCGATTTGATCTATCAAAATGCATCACCTCACATTTATCTAAATTAAACTCCATCTGTATTCATAGGCCCACTAGCCCAATTGATCAAGATTCCATTGCAATTCTAGACAGCCTTCTTCACTATCCACTATGCCACCAATCTTGGTGTCATCTGCAAATTTACTATTGCTCTGAATTTGATCTTGAAGGACTGTTAGCTGTTCTTTCCACTGTTTAATTTCCTGTTCAACCCCTGCCTTCTCACTTTGGACATCAGTGCATTGCTTTGTTACTACTGATTGTTCCAATGCAGCTTTACTGAAGTAGTATTCAACTTCTTTTTTTTATCTCCTCATATGTCTCAGGAGCACGTATTAGTTCCTCAAAGGGTCTTTGAGTAATCTTTGAGCTGTTGCGCCTGTCTGTACTTCTGGTTGTGTTTTCCCAACTCCCACTTCAATTTGCCAGCAATGGAATTCAGAGTTGCTATTTCCTCCCGGTACCTTTGTGACCAAATTCAGAAATGTGTATGTTCAGATATTGAACATGTCATGAATTTTCGAAAGTATATACTCAACTTAAATCTTCCAAATCAAATGTGATGAAATAATTTTCCAACTTTATTTCATTTTCTTTTTGCAAGATTTAAGTATTTTGGACTTCGCCAGATAGCTTTCCTTCATTGAGTCAGGTGCTCACTCCACACTGCCACCTGCTGTTGCAGTTACAGATTTCTAAAGACATGAGACTTCTGGAAAGTTCCTTGCCTCTCTGGCTCCCTTGTGTGGCCCATGTGAGTATTGCCTTTATTCCATTCAGTACTTTACTGGGGATTTTCTCTGGTTTTTTAAAACTCTGCTCCACATCTTGAAGATGAAAATATTTGTCAAAGGCTTTTAATACTTCATTGAAACTGGTTGAGGATTCTTCAATGTACTGTATTAGGATGACTTAATCAGCAGGTTCAACAAAAAGGTATCAATGGTATTAATCTGGACTTTTTCTGATTTTCTATTTAGACCTGATGTACGCCTGCTTTGTCTGACTTCAGCTCCAACACTGAAAACGAAACAACTTTAAAATGATTGTATAAGACAATTTTATTGTCTTCTCCATGTTTCCCAATTTTCCTTGAGGTTTGACCTTTGGATGAGTCCAAGCTGACCTGGTAAGTTGCCTTTTTGATCCATGGTTAAAAAAATTCATACAGTGAGTTCAGCTTTAAGAAGTTTTTAAAAACAGTTAAAAAAATAAATTTAGAGTACCCAATTCATTTTTTCCAATTAAGGGGAAATTTAGCCAATTGTGTGGTATACATCGACGATCTGGTAATTTTCAGCCAGACATGGAAAGAACATTTAAAACATCTGATGGAGTTATTTGATCGACTTCAGGAGACAGGTTTGGTGATAAACCGAGCCAAAAGTGAATTTGGAAAAGCCCAAGTCACTTTCCTTGAGGAGTTTCCGATACCCACGACACAACGGGAAATAATGCTATTTCTTGGCATGAGTGGATTTGATCGAACATTGGTGAAAAAGTTTTGTAGCGTGGTTGCTCCACTGATGGACTTGTTGAAGAAACATCGAACATTTCAGTGGACAGTGGACTTTCAACAGGCATTTGATGGCCTAAAACCAATGTGATAACCAATGCTCTTGTGTTGGAGAATTACAAGGGACTCTGTGTTCAGATAGAACTAAAGTATCTGACTTTAAAGAGAAATCCCGAGGCGTAGAGAAATGGACGGATCATGCAGAGACCTTGTTCAAAGAGACTGTCAATTGAGAAGGATTTCAGTTGGAGGAAGAGGAACGAGAACAAAATGGGACTATATTATTATACCTGTTTGCGTGTGGTGTTTTTTGAAATGAAAAAGTATATTTACTGTGTGCATTTCTTAAAGGATGGTGAGAAGGTGAAAAATGAAACCATCTTGAAGTTGATGGTTTATTTTATTTGCTTGGGGGGGAGGTGTCATGAGAATGTCGCTTTAAGAAATGTTTGGTGGCTCATGTTACTGCAGTGATGTCAGAGTGTGGGTGGAGCTGGACTGGCTCTGCTTTTTAGTTTCACTTTGAGAAACACTTGGGTGTGTCTGTGTCTTCTTGGTTTCGTTTTCAGTGTTGGAGCTGAAGCCAGACAAAGCAGGTGTACAATTGATCTCTCTGCCATGAAAAGACTATCTCGTGATCATTTGGTGAATTATAAATGTTTTCAGTAGTGAATGTAAACATGATGTGTGCTTCTGTTAAAAGGTCTTTTGTCTTCTGGATGTTGTTTGGGAAGTTATTAAGGATTACTTAGTTGTATTCTTTGGGGATTGTATTTGAATTAATGGTTGCTAAGATGTCCACTGTATGTTTTAAAAAGGTTAACTTGTGTTCAGAGAATAAACATTGTTTTGCTTTAAAAAATACTTTTCCATTTCTGCTGTACCACACCTGTAGAGTGGGCCATGTGCTCCCCTAATCACCATCTATTAAAAGTTGTGGGTCAGGTGAACTCCATGATGCACTTTGGGGTTCTCTAGACCCTAGCCCATAACAAATGTCTGATGCCACCTTTCTAACGCTCTCTGCGATTCAGGATGGTACGCAGTTGATTTAAATTGTTTTATTTCTAAGCTATCCATAACTTATTTGAGTAACCTTGAGGTAAAATTTGATCCTTGATCCAATTGTATTTCTGTAGGTAGTCCATATCTAGTAAAGAATTTAAGTAATTCCTCCACGGGCAGCACGGTGGCCTAGTGGTTAGCACAACCGCCTCACGGCGCTGAGGTCCCAGGTTCGATCCCGGCTCTGGGTCACTGTCCGTGTGGAGTTTGCACATTCTCCCCGTGTCCGCGTGGGTTTCGCCCCCACAACCCAAAAACGTGCAAGCTAGGTGGATTGGCCATGCTAAATTGCCCCTTAATTGGAAAAATGATTGGGTACACTAAATTTATAAAAAAAAAAAAAGTAATTCCTCCACAATCTTTTAGCTGCAATATTACGTACTGGAATGGCCTCTGGAAACCTAGTAGACAAATCCATTATAGTCAAAAGATATTGATTCCCACTTTTTGTTTTAGGAAGCGGTCCTACGCAATCAATTAGGACCCTTGTAAAAGGTTCCTCAAATGCTGGAATGGGTATTAAGGGCGCTGGTTTTATCACTGCTTGAGGTTTCCCTATCACTTGAAATGTGTGACATGATTGACAAAATTTAACTACATCTTTCTGTCGTCCAGGCCAACAAAAATGTTTTTGGATTTTAGCTTGAGTTTTTCTTATTCCCAAATGACCTCCCACTGGTACCTCATGTGCAACTCGCAACACCTCCTTTCTATACCCTACCGGCAATACTACTTGATGAACTTGTGCCCAATTTTCATCCACCTGCATATGTAAAGATCTCCATTTTCTCATCAAGACATCACTTTTACGGTAATAACACTCTGGTATACACTGAGATTCCTCTTCCGTGTATGATTTCTGAAACATCCGTTTTATTTCTATATCTTTTTGTTGTAACTCCGCCAATTTTCCTGAACTAAAAATATCCGCCTCATGGGCAAAAGCAAGACATTCCCAGTGAACCCAAACGGGGGTGGGACAGAGCTGGAGGGGCTCCCGTTCAAAATGGTCCAGGACAAATTCCGTTACCTGGGGATCCAGATAGCCAGAGACTGGACACAGA
Source organism: Scyliorhinus canicula (assembly GCF_902713615.1). Lineage (NCBI taxonomy): Eukaryota > Metazoa > Chordata > Chondrichthyes > Carcharhiniformes > Scyliorhinidae > Scyliorhinus > Scyliorhinus canicula. Next base: position 295,090,113 of record NC_052146.1, read on the forward strand.
TCCACAAGTGGAATCTGACCAGCCTGGTGGAGAAAGTAAGAAAAGACCTTCAACGGTGGGGCTCACTCCCACTCTCCCTGGCGGGAAGAGTGCAGACAATCAAGATGAAGGTACTTCCAAGATTCCTCTTCCTGTTTAGATCCATCCCGATCTTCATCCCCAAGGCCTTTTTCCAAAACATAGACAGGCTAATCATGGTGTTTGTGTTGTATATGTCACATTCCACATATTACCACCTTTTCTGGCAATATTCCACATATTACCACCTTTTCTGGCAATATTCTTCCCAAACTACACAACTCCTCATCTCTTACCTTTAAAGATTGTCTAGCTCCCGTATCTCTTAAAATTGTGACTTATTTACCTGCTCCTCCTGATACACATGAGTAAACTTTACCCACACAAGTAAATTCTTTAAAGAGATCTGGTACCTTCTTATCAATCACCTCTTGATCAGGCTGTACAATCTTTTGCACCTCCTTCGCTTCACTTGGGCTTTCCTTTACCACTTTAACAAACCCCACTGTCTTATCTTCAATGCTTTTCTTCAACCACCAACACTGTGACTTTACAAGGCCTAGTTTATTACAGTGAAAACATTTTAAACTTTTCATGTCTCTTCCACCGTCCTGGATTTCTTTTTTAATCTGAGATACACTCTCCTTATTATCTCCCATCAGATCACCTTTACCTTTACCACTTGAGTATTTCCCATGTCCCCAGTTTCTATCCCTCACAGGCTAATACTGATGTCGGAAACCAAGTTTTGATTTATGAACTAATTCATAATCATCTGCCATTTCTGCTGCTAACCTCGCAGTTTTAACCCTCTGCCCTTCCACATCAGTTCTCACTACATCAGGAATTGAATTTCTAAACTCCTTCAAAAGCATAATTTCTCTGAGAGCTTCATAAGTTTGGTCTATTTTCAAAGCCCTTATCCACCTATCAAAATTACTCTGTTTGAGCCTTTCAAACTCCATATATGTTTGACCAAATTCTTTCCTTAAATTTCTAAACCTTTGACTGTAGGCTTCAGACACTAGTACATATGCACCTAAGATGGATTTTCACCTCCTCATAGGTCCCAGATACCTCCTCCGGTAGTGATGCAAACACTTCACTAACCTTACCTACCAGCTTTGTTTGAATCAGTAATACCCACATGTCCTGTCGCCATTTCATTTGTTTAGCTACCTTCTCAAATGAAATAAAAAAGGCTTCCACCTCCTCCTCGTCAAACCTTGGCAATGCTTGGACATATTTAAATAGATCTCCATCAAGCCTTCAACTATGGCGCTCTTTCTCACTGTCCTCATCACTATCATCCAACTGTAAGTTTCCCTTTACATTTGCCAATTTTAACTGACTATTATGTTTCTTAGCCATTTTCTGAAGTTCAAAATCTCTTTCTTTTTCCCTTTCCTCTCTATCTCTTTCTTTGTTTCTTTCTTCTCTCCCCTTTTCTTTTTCCCTGATCTGTATCTCCCTTTCTTTCTTTTTCTCTCATTGCATATTCAAGCTGCTTAATTCTTTTTCAGGTTCAAGTTGCTCAATCTGCAACTGGATCTTTGCCATTTCTAATGAGTCAAACTGTATCTCAGGCAACTTTAAATGCCTGACCACTGCCATAATTACCTCATCTTTTTGCATTTTGTCAGGTAATGTTAACTGCAATGTTTTTGCCAAATCTAACAGTCTGCTTTTAGTCTCTGTCCGTAAGGTACTGTGTGTGGCTGTTTCCACCCCCAAAAAACTTCAGAGCCTCTGAAAGAGCCATTGTCTACAACACACTCCCTACTTAAACTGAAATACCACACCTTAAAAGCAACCACAATATGCTCACCCCTCACTGTCTTTAAGTTCACTAAGCCAATCCAATAGATAGACTTTTATCCCCCTCGAACCCCCAATTTGTTATGGGCCAGGGTTTAGAGAACCCCAAAGTATATCATGGAGTTCACCTGACCCACAACTTTTAATAGATTGTGGTATGGGGAGGCTGGGTGTGGGGGTGGGGAGGGGGGGGGTGTAACTAGCAAGGGGGGGAAGAAAAGGGGGGGCTCACGAGGAACAGGGAAAGAATGCGGAGAGGGGCCACTCACTGGGGCCTCCCCACACAGGGAGAAATCAGGGTAACAAACGGACCCACCCTCCCTCGAAAACACAAGCTCAAGGGAGGATTTTTCCTGTATCTATAACTCCAAACACTAATAAAAATATTTAAAAAAAAAGAAATAACCCCCTATATGAACACGGAGACAAAGCCAGCCACCTGGTGATACACCAGCTGAGAAAGCAGGAAGCCACAAGGGAGACCGCACAAATTAGGGATAGCAGAGGGGTGGAGAGCCAGCCACCCAACAGGCCGAGAAGAAGGTGAGAATTACACCTCATGTATATCGGCAGAATCTGTCAAGACTCCGGCTCAACAAGGGGACTGTGCGATATCTGTGCCAAATTATGGCACGTCTGGCATCACGGGGGTATGGGGAAGGACACCCACTCCCGGTGGCCGTCAAGGTGGCAGTCACCCTGAACCTTTACGCCACGGGATCCTTCCACGCACCAAGTGGGGACCGGTCCAGGATTTCACAGACCTTGGCGCACCGGTGCATCCGCACCATAACGGAAGCCCCGAATGCTCGGTTAGCACAATACATCCATTTCAATGTGGACCAAGCCCATCAGGATGCCGGGCAATGGGATTCACCATCGTCGTCGGGATGCCACAGTTCCAGGCCGTGATCGACAGGATGCCATTCACCCCATGAGCACTGGCGTATGAGGGGGTGATCTTCACACACTGAAAGGGGTTCCACTCCATGAACATGCAGTTGGTGTGTGACCATGAGATGTACATCATGCACGCCTGCACCTGATGCCCAGGCAGTGAGCACGACGCCTTCATCCTGGCACACATGACGGTTCCCAACACTTTGGAGGCACACCCCCTGTGAGGGGATCGCTCCTGGGCGACAGGAGTTATCTGCTGCTACGCCTATCTGAAGGCCTCAGACCAACGCGGAGAGCCGCTATAATGACGTCCATGTAACGACCAGGGGGTGATCAAGCGGCACAACGGCATGCTAAAGATGCGTTTCAGGTGCCTGGACCGCACTGGAGGCAGCCTCCAGTACAGAGATAGGACAGTTTCCCCCATCGTAGTGGCGTGCTGCGTCCTCCACAACATCGCGCAGCAAAGGGGCGGCATGCTGGAGGAACAGGCCGAACGTCAGGCCTCGTCTGACGAGGAGGATGCAGAGGAGGGCCAAGATGTGCAGGACTTGGGACCCAGGCAGCCATAGGGGGCCGCACAACGTGCGCGTCTGGGCCGCCGTGCACGGGATAATCTAATTGCTTCCAGGTTCACCGACTAGGGGCACTAGCCACTGGCAGCCCTACCGTCCAATTCCACCCCCCCATATTCACCCCCCCCTAGAAATACCCCCTTCCTGTCCACCCTTCCTGCTCCACATCACCACCGCACCTGTCCACCCTCCCTGTCCCCCATCACCACCGCACCTGTCCACCCTCACTGCCCCCCCATCACCACCGCACCTGCCAACCCTCCCTGCCCCCATCACCACCCCACCTATCCACCCTCCCTGCCCCCATCACCACCACACCTGTCCACCCTCACTGCCCCCCATCACCACCGCACCTGCCCACCCTCCCTGTCCCCCATCACCACCGCACCTGCCCACCCTCCCTGCCCCCCCCATCACCACCGCACCTGCCCACCCTCCCTGCCCCCCCATCACCACCGCACCTGCCCACCCTCCCTGTCCCCCATCACCACCACACCTGCCCACCCTCCCTGCCCCCATCACCACCCCACCTATCCACCCTCCCTGCCCCCATCACCACCACACCTGCCCATCCTCCCTGCCCCCATCACCACCACACCTGTCCACCCTCCCTGCCCCCCATCACCACCGCACCTGCCAACCCTCCCTGCCCCCATCACCACCCCACCTATCCACCCTCCCTGCCCCCATCACCACCACACCTGTCCACCCTCACTGCCCCCCCATCACCACCGCACCTGTCCACCCTCCCTGCCCCCATCATCACCGCACCAGCCAACCCTCCCTGCCCCCATCACCACCCCACCTGTCCACCCTCACTGCCCCCCATCACCACCGCACCTGCCCACCCTCCCTGCCCCCATCACCACCCCACCTATCCACCCTCCCTGCCCCCATCACCACCCCACCTGCCCACCCTCCCTGCCCCCCATCACCACCCCACCTGCCCACCCTCCCTGCCCCCCATCACCACCCCACCTGCCCACCCTCACTGCCCCCATCACCACCGCACCTGTCCACCCTCACTGCCCCCATCACCACCCCACCTGCCCACCCTCCCTGCCCCATCACCACCACACCTGCCCACCCTCCCTGCCCCCATCACCACCACACCTGTCCACCCTCCCTGCCCCCCATCACCACCACACCTGCCAACCCTCCCTGCCCCCATCACCACCGCACCTGCCCCACCCTCCCTGCCCCCCATCACCACCGCACCTGTCCACCCTCCTTGTCCCCCATCACCACCGCACCTGCCCACCCTCCCTGCCCCCCATCACCACCGCACCTGCCCACCCTCCCTGCCCCCCATCACCACCGCACCTGTCCACCCTCCCTGTCCCCCATCACCACCGCACCTGCCCACCCTCTCTGCGCTCCCCTACACCACCCTCCCCCCCCCATGCTCCATATCTTCCTCACCATGTGTTTCTAGCCCTGGGTTGGCAGTATCAGCGGGTCTGGTCCACGGCATGGAGGATGACGGCGACCCGCTCCGTGATGAGATCTGGTGCTCCACATTGTTGGACAGAGTCTGCCTCCTGCCCTCGGTCGCACATTCCACCCTCCACCCCGGGTGGTCCCTCCATGTGACCAATGAGGAGCAGGAATCACAATGGGGTCATTCCCCTCCCTCATGGAGGGGGGTATTGAGATCAGTTGCATCGCCTCCACTTCCACCCCCTGCTGAGCTAATCTATTGCACCCCAGCATTGGATAGAAGCGGGTAACTTCCTGCTCTTATGGCCGGATAATCCGTGCCCAGGAGTGGGGGAGAAAAAAAATCACTGACGAGTCCTGCTTCTGATTGCGGCATCATACTCAAAATAGCACAGCAGCAAATTGAAGATAACAAACCTACAACAGAGACAACTGGACATGCCGAGAATGAGCAAGGTGTGTCAGATATGAGGGTGGGTGAGGCTGGAGAGCCTATTAATTGATGCTCATGGTGAATATTTTCTGCATAGTTTTACGCTGCCGCATTCATTATATCAGCAGCAATGCAACATTGCACATTCTGCTGCTTGGAGTGAAGTCACAGTGAAACTCCAAGCTGCCCTAATGCAGTAGTGTCAAGTGGAAATCCGTGGTTGGCATGGCTAGTGACCCCCCCCCATCAAGTTTGTACCTTTAAACTATGGTGGTCAGCAACTACAGTACGGCCAGGTAGCAATGTTGCAATTTGCAAGCAATACAAATTTGTTATAAATTAGGCAACGCTGGCAGAAAAGTACATTTTAACTTTTGCTCCAAGTCTTTATGACAAAAATAACATCCCAGCATTTAATAATTGTCGTGTTTAAAGTTTCCGTCTACGTGTAAAATATATGGCTTAAAGACTGCCATAAAATGTATGTTTTATATCATTAGACTGTGTATAATATATTTATAAATGTACATAAATATACACATTTATACATGATTGTGCAATATATTGCTTAATTAAGTATGTCTGTGTACATGCCACAGAAAAATACTAAAGCCTTACCCTGAAGGTCAGAACAAAAGAGGAGGTCAAGGGCACAGTAAAACCACTGACTTCAGTAATTAGACAGGCTTTATATAAAAAAACCAGCACTGCAGCTGGTTCTGTGAGCGCCAGTGACAAACGTGTCCCTAATGATGCTGAATCAGTATTGCCATTCGTGTTGTGTCTGACTGCGAGCGTTCGGCTGATAAGAGAGTGTGTCTATTTCTGGTACATACCCAACCAGAGTGAGTTGCAGTGTTCAGTAACAGGCAGGCCCATTCACACACACACACACGCACACTGCACAAGAACACCAAGCTAGAAGTCTGCTGACATTTTCTTCATCGCTTATCATTTGGAGGAATCCCATCTCTTTCCCTGATATTTTTCTTTTAGCAGCTGCTGTATTTCCACAATGGATATTGGAGGAAGATTGAGCAGAGGCGTAAATATTACATTTATCAACCCCTGGATTAAGTATTATCTATTTTTCTTCAGCTTCCTGTTCTGGGTAAGTGATTGCTGAGACATTTACAGTCATTTTTTTTTTCCAGAACGTGTTTGCAGGTGTTTAATTTATTTTGTTTCAAGGTTAATTCTTGATGTTCTGTAACATCATCTTCGCCCAGCCATAGTCCCCGTCAGTTCTAATTGAATCTGTTAGTGAAGGGATTGTTTGAGCTTGCGTTCAAATTTCATTTGGATTATTACTGGGCTGTGATTTGTAATCATTTCTTGAGGTGCCTATCTGAAAATAAAAAGGATCTTCCGCTGTTTTTACGTGTTGGTGCAGTTATAATTTTAAGCTTTCGTGGAATTTACAGGAGTGCTGATTGATACTCTGAGCCTGTTAGACCAGTTTTGTTTGTGTGTGTGTGTGTGTGTGTGGGTAGAGTATTGTAAGTGCTGGGTAGCTTTAGGGGTTTTGTGTAACTGGATGAACAAGGATGTTCTATGTGGTCACCAATACCTGAAGTGTGTAGCGCCGAATTTCCATCCCCCTTCCTCAGCTGAAATGTATTGTAGGATTGTGTCCTTGAGATTTCTATTGACTTGATTTATTTTATGCGGAGTTCATCAGAAGATTATCTTACCGCTCTTTTGGCTCCAGAGGGCAGGTTGATCATCATAGGCTGGGGATGCCCTTCTTTGCCTGGCTCATTTGCACATTTGACAACGAGCTCTCCACCACCTTCTCAAGGGCAATTGGGGGTGCTGGCTGTGCTAGCAAAGCCCACACACACCCCATGAAAGAATTTTTAAAGCTAGAGTGATCGGGGAGTTGCGAAGACCCTTTCAACGTGGGAACATTGCGTTTAACTCCCGTCAGAGTCTTTCAAAGATTAGCTGGCAAAATAACGCCAGCATTTCCGTGCCAATGACTGTAATTACAAAGATAAACCGATTGTCCACGGTGCCCACAACACCAGGCCGCCTGCACCTGGGACATTGGCTGTGGTAGTGTGGAGCTGGTTAATCTGACCCGTCTCTTTACTCCCGCAGCTCAGATACTCCCTGTGGGGTAGTGATCTGAATCTGCACATTCAGAGGTCAATTAGAAGATAATTGGCACTGCTGCCAAATGCCTGTCTCTTGTCCTTCGAGAGGCAGGCTAGCAAGGTCGGAATAAAACAGCAGCAATGACCAATTCATTCTCATACAGTGATTCTTGGAGTAGTCATAGAATCCCTACAGTGCAGAAAGAGGCCATTCTGCCCATTGAGTCTGCACCGACCCTCTGAAAGAGCACCCTACCTAGGCCCATTGCCCCACCCCATCCCTGTAACCCAGCAACCCCACCTAACGCTTTTTGACATTAAGGGGCAATTTAGCACAGCCAATCCATCTAACCTGAAAATCTTTGGACTGTTGGAGGAAACCGGAGCACCCGAAGTAAACCCATTCGGACACAGGGAGAACAACAGCGACCCGGAATTGAACCCAGGACCCTGGAGCTGTGAGGCAGCAGTGCTAACCACTGTGTCATCGTGCCACCCTAGTGGGATGGACATGTGCTAGAGCAGGGGTGGGCAAACTTTTCCATGCAAGGGCCACATTCAGAAATTCACAATTTTAAAGGGCCGCATAGTATATTAAGTAAAATAATTACTTCACCCGGTTATGATTCTGGGCGCCTCATATAGAACATAGAACAGTACAGCACAGAACAGGCCCTTCGGCCTCGACGTTGTGCCGAGCAATGATCACCCTACTCAAGTCAACGTATCCACCCTATAACAGTAAGTAACCCAACAGTCCCCCCCCCATTAACCTTAAAAAAAAATAATAAAAAATTTTTAAACAAATTTTTTTTTTTTTCAATGACTTGATGGGCCGCATAAAGACCTTTGGTGGGCCGCATGCGGCCCGTGGGCCGTAGTTTGCCCACCCCTGTGCTAGAGACATGCAGAATATGTACACACACCACACATACACGCAAACACACACACATCACATACACATATACACACAGGTGTACACACACTCATGTAGACACACCGATGTAGACACATCACACACATATACATGTACACACATATACAACCTCCTCAATCCCTCAAACACTCCTTTCCAAAAGAAACTTCAATTTAAAATGCTCCATATTGGTCAGAATCTTGGCCCCCTGACGGGACAGGCACGGAGACGGGTGGCTGCTAAAAATAGCACATGAAAATGAAATGAAAATGAAAATCGCTCACTTCCCTGGCTGCATCCTGCCGCCGGATCATTTTCCCTGAGGCACGAAATGAAAATGAAATGAAAATCGCTTATTGTCACGAGTAGGCTTCAATGAAGCTACTGTGAAAAGCCCCTAGTCGCCACATTCCGGCGCCTGTCCGGGGAGGCTGGTACGGGAATTGAACCGTGCTGCTGGCCTGCTTGGTCTGCTTTAAAAGCCAGCGATTTAGCCAAGTGAGCTAGGGCAAGTAGTGGCTAGCCAATCGGTTCAAGGCCGATTAAGGCCTATTGTTGGAGACCACCTGCAGTTTTCCGGTTGGCATGCAAGTCTCCACAGTTGGCACGGGACAATATAGCTGCCTGCAGGTGGCCTCCTGACAGTGCGCCAGGGACCAGGTAGGCTTAGACACTATCTCTGTCTGACAACCCTGTCCCCCTCCAAAATGGAGATCTGGAAAAGCCTCTTTATTTTAAATATCAAAATGTTGGAGAGGGTGAGTCTCCATTTTGGGGCATCCGGCTGCTGCTTCTAAGCTAGAAGGCTTCCTATTGGCCCTCCAGCTTCCAGACTCCACCCACCAACCTTAATTGGACAGTGACTCCACCCATTGGTTAGCCAATTTGGAGGAAGACGCAGATGAGCATCTGTTCCCCACACAGTGCGGCCTTCGAGCCTTTAAATGAGCCTGACAATAGGTCCCCTATTTGGAGGGGGGAAAGGCTGTCAGACAGAGATAGTGCCTAAGCCTACAGCCTGCAGGGAAAATCCTGCCCATTATGGGTTCAGGAATATCCTGATTTTCACCCAGCTTGCTGTAGATTTAGATTTATTGTCCTGTTCTGCGTACAGACCAGGCAGATTGTCCCATACATGAAAAACATAGGACATACGATAAATACACAATATAACACACATAGGCACAGACATCGGACGAAGCATATGGAGTGCAGCACTGCACAGTACAGAAGATGTGTAGAGAGACCAGTTCAGTCCATAAGAGGGTCATTCAAGAGTCTGATAACATTGGGGAAAAAGCTGTTTTTGAATCTGTTAGTGCGTGTTCTCAGACTTTTATATCTCCTGTCTGATGGAAGATTGGATTGGATTTATTTATTGTCATGTGTACCGAGGTATTGTTCTGCATCCAGTTCAGACTGATCATTCCATACATGGAAAAAAAAACAAGTGGCATATATAAATACACAATGTTAATACATAGATACAGGCATCAGGTGAAGCACACTCATGAAGCGTAGTAGTACTCAGTGGAGAGTAGAAGAGGTTGGAAGAGAGAATAAGCCGGGTGGGAGGGGTGTTTAATTATGCTGCCCACTTTCCCAAGACAGCGGGAGGTGTGGACAGAGTCCATGGAGGGAGGCTGGTTCGCGTGATGGACTGGGCGGTGTTCACGACTCTCTGTAGTTTCTTACAGTCTTTGGCCGAGCAGTTGCCATACCAGGCTGTGACGCAGCCAGATAGGATGCTTTCTATGGTGCATCTTTAAAAATTTGTAGGAGTCAGTGTGGTCATGCCGAAATTCCTTAGTTTCCTGAGGAAGTATAGGTGCTTTCTTGGTCATAGAGTCGACGTGGGTGGACCAGGACAGGTTGTTGGTGATGTGCGGATTATTATTTATGTCTGGTAAACATTCACTCAGAATGAGTTAATGTGGAGTTGAGAGGTTGTTTTAATTCTGTCGTAGTTCGTGGGGTCAGTGCCTCTTTGATGCCCTTAACTTTATCCTCTTTGTGGGGTAGACCTCAACTCGGTACCCTAGGTAAATCACTTTGCCTTCCTGTACATCTGTATCAGAAAATCACTCAAAACCTCCTCTAGATTTGCTAGGTGCTCTTTTCCATGGCTCCTGTGATTAGTGCGTTGTCTACATATACTGCCACATTAGGTAGACCTTGGAGAATGTTCTTCATCACCTGTTGAAGAATGGTGCCTGCAAAAGGCACGATTTATGAGCACAGAGAGAAGGCCAGTAAAATGCTTGCCCAGCAACTGAGGAAGAGGGAAGCGGCTAGGGAAATAGGGAGGGTAGCGGATGGGGAGGGTAATCTAGTGGGTGATCCAGCAGCGCTGAACAAGGTCTTTAGGGACTTTTATAGGAAGCTGTACACCTTGGAACCCCCCCGGGGGACCAGGGGGGATGAGGCGGTTCCTGGACGGACTGATCTTACCAAGAGTGGGGAGAGGGTTGGTGGACGGACTGGGGGCCGTGGTCAGGATCGAAGAGGTATTGGGGGGCCTGAAAGTCACGTAGTTGGGTAAAGCCCCGGGGCCGGACGGGTATCCGGTGGAGTTTTACAAAATATTTGCCGGGATAGTGGGGCCGGTGCTGGTCAGGGTCTTTAACGAGGCAAGAGACAGAGGGAGGTTACCCCCGACGATGTCGCAGGCCACCATCTCGCTTATTCTGAAACGGGATAAGGACCCGGAGGCCTGTGGGTCATACAGGCCGATCTCTTTGATCAACGTAGACCCCAAGTTACTGGCCAAGATTTTGGCGACCAGAATTGAGGACTGTGTACCGGATATAATTGTGGAGGACCAAAGTGGGTTTGTAAAGGGGAGGCAGCTGGTAGCCAATCCAAGAAGGCTGCTCAATGTGATTATGATGCCCCCGGAGAGTAGGGAGGTGGAGGTAGTGGTAGCCATGGATGCTGAAAAGGCTTTTGACTGGGTCAGGTGGGATTATCTGTGGGAGGTACTAGGACGGTTCGGGTTCGGGGCGGGGTTTATCGACTGGGTTAGACTATTGTATCAGGCCCCGGAGGCGAGTGTAAGGACGAACAGGACGACATTGGACTACTTTAGACTGCACCATGGGACAAAACAGGGCTGCCCTCTCTCTCCTCTGCTGTTTGCACTGGCCATAGAGCCGCTGGCAATTACACTGAGAGCTAGGGGCTGGAAAGGGCTGGACCGGGGGGTGGGGGGGTGGGGGTGGGGGGGGTGGGTGGGGGGGAGTGGAACATAGTTTGGTTATACGCGGATGATCTGCTGTTATATGTATCGGACCCAATGGTGGGGATGGACAGTATTATGGAAACCCTGAGAGAATTTGGCCGGTTCTCCGGATACAAACTGAACATGGCTAAGAGCGAGATGTTTGTAATTCAGGCGAGCGGGCAGGAGAGTAGGCTGAAGGGGTTGCCGGTCAGGCTAGTGGGGGAGAGTTTCCGATATTTGGGGATTCAGGTGACACGGGACTGGGGCAGGTTGCATAAGCTCAACCTGTCCCGACTGGTGGAACGAGTGAGGGAGAAGGTCCAGAGGTGGGATGCGCTCCCGCTGTCATTGACAGGGTGGGTGCCGACTGTTAAGATGACGATTCTCCCACAGTTCTTGTTTGTTTTCCAGTGTCTCCCCATCTTTATCCCGCGGTCCTTCTTTAAGAGACTGAATAAAATTATTCTGGGATTTGTTTGGGTAGGGAAGTCCCCGCGGGTGAAGAGGGTGATGCTTGAAAGGAACAGAGGAGAAGGGGGGCTGGCGTTGCCGAACTTCAGCAACTATTCCTGGGCGACCAACATAGCGATGATAAGGAAATGGTTGGAGGGTGCGGGGTTGGTTTGGGAGCGGATGGAGGCTGCTTCGTGCAGGGGCATTAGCTTAGCAGCCCTGGTCACGGCATCTCTGCCGCTTCCGCCGGCACGGTACTCCACCAGCCCGATAGTGGTGGCGGCTCTTCGGATCTGGGGCAAGTGGAGGAGGCATGTAGGGGAGGTAAGAGCATCGGTGTGGACCCCAATCTGCGTCAACCACCGATTTGCCCCGGGGAATATGGACGGGGGTATCGACTGTGGAGGAGGGCGGGGATTGTGAGGATGGGGGATCTGTTCCTGGAAGGGAGCTTTCCGAGCATGAGGCCGCTGGAGGAGAAGTTGGGCTGGCGAGAGGGAACAACTTTAGATACTTACAGGTGAGGGATTTTGTACGCAGACTGGTGCCGTCCTTCCCACGTCTCCCGCCGAAGGGGAGGCAGGACAGGGTTGTTTCTAGGGGAGAGGTGGAAGAGGGTAGAGTTTCAGACGTCTACAAGGAGCTAATGAGAGCTGAGGATACCCAGACCGAGGACCTGAAGCTTAAGTGGGAGGAGGAGCTCGGGGGGGGGGGGAGCTGGAGGACGGTATTTGGGCAGAAGCCTTGAGCAGAGTAAACACGACCGCAACATGCGCCAGGCTCAGCCTGATCCAGTTTAAGGTCGTGCACCGGGCCCACATGATGGTGGCCCGGATGAGCAGAATCTTCGGGCTGGAGGACAAGTGTGCTAGATGCGCCGGAGGACTGGCTAACCATGTACACATGTTCTGGTCGTGCCCTAAACTCAGGGGGTATTGGCAGGGATTCGCAGATGTCATGTCCCAGGTATTGAAAATTGGGGTGGTAATGAGCCCGGAGGTGGCAATCTTTGGGGTTTCGGAGGACCCGGGAGTCCAGGAAGAGAGAGAGAGGCCGACATTCTGGCCTTTGCTTCCTTGGTAGCCCGGCGACAAATACTGTTAACATGGAGGGACTCAAAGCCCCCGAGGCTGAGGTATGGCTATCGGACATGGCGAGCTTTCTTGGCCTAGAGAAAGTCAAGTTCGCCTTGAGAGGTTCGCAACTAGGGTTCGCCCGAAGGTGGCGTCAGCGGGGGTGGGGGGGTCTAGGGTAGAGTAGAGTAGAGTAGGAGGATATTGAGGCAGGTCTGTGCGTGAACAGAGCCGTGGTTTGCACTATGTTTAATTTGTAATTCGTGTCTTGACTTCTTTTTGTTTTTGTACTGTACAATGTCACTTTTTCTATATGCCTAAAATACCTCAATAAAATTATTTGTTAAAGAAAAAGAAGAATGGTACATGCTGACGAGACACCGAAGAGCAGGCGTGTGTATATTTGTATAAACCCTTCTGGGTGTTTATCGTCACGTACTTCCTGGCTGGTGAATCTGGAACATGGGGGCACAATAGCAGGATAAGGGGATGATCATTTAGGACTGAGATGAGGAGAAATTACTTCACAAACCTTTGGTCGTTTGGGGAAATGAAGGGGTATGGGAGTGGGCAGGAGAGTGGAGTTGAAGTTGAAGATTACCCAAGATCGTATCGCAGAGCAAGCTCGAGGGGCTATATGTCGACTCCTCCTACTTCTTTTTTTTCATAAATTTAGAGTACCCAATTCATTTCTTCCAATTAAGGGGCAATTTAGCGTGGCCAATCCACCTAACCTGCACATCTTTGGGTTGTGGGGGCGAAACCCACGCAAACACGGGGAGAATGTGCAAACTCCACACAAACAGTGACCCAGAGCCGGGATCGAACCTGGGACCTCGGTGCCGTGAGGCAGCAGTGCTAACCGACTGCGCCATCGTGCTGCCCTGACTCCTCCTACTTCTTATGACAAAACACTTGCCATTGGTGTGGGCGACTGGTGATATTTTACAATGTGGAATGAAATATGTTGGCTGATTGCGCGCTTATGAACTGCCTTTGGAAGTATTACTTTATTAAAGATCGAACATAAATGCAAATTGCTGCTGCTTCCGTTTTGAGAAGAGGAACAAATTATCATCATATTTAGTACTTAAATAGTTCTGGGAACTGAGTTTGTGCCTTCAAGATATATTCTAGACCTTTGGGCTATTTGATTAGATAGGGCAATTACTATTGTATCTCGGATAAAAAACATCCTTCTGGGCATTTAATTTGCCCCAATGTGCCAGTTATATGGGTACATGTGTATCTAACGCACAGAGGAATTTTCCCTCCACTGTTGTAGACAATGGCCAGATTTACCGCCTCCCCCCCCACCATGTGTTTTCCAGCAGCTTGCCATTGGCCGCTGGACTGGATCTTCCAGCCCCGGCAAGGTCAATGGGATTTTATATGGTTCGCCCACCGGGGAACCTGCCACGGGGGAGTGGGGGGGGGGGGTCCCACCTTCACCGGGACCGGAAGATCCGCTGGTGGGAAGGTCTGGAAAATCCCACCTATTTAGGTTTCTGAAATGATACATTCCATTTCATTAAGATGGTTTTGCTCCATATTGTAATGCCCAAACTGTGTATGCCTATGTGACACAATTTCCCCCTGTTTCCTTGACGATTGAATCACATATGCATTCTTCAATCCCAAACCATTGGCGTCAACTATTTGTTCCTAAAAACAAGCCCGACCGAGCAGCAAGAAGCAAGATCAAACCTAGTTCTGATGAACCGTTTCACAGTTTGACTAACACGCAAGAATGAACAAAGGAGTACGAAACAGGGGCAGCTGTGAGCAGCATTCACCTGGCAGAATGATCCTTTTTCTGGGACTGTTGTGGCTCTGCGTGCTAGTGTTGCTGTCGCACTTTCTTCTAATGAGAAACCGCCTCTGCGATCCCAACCTGCCTTCTCTATTCAGCAGAGTCTTTGCAGCGTTATCTGCAAGGCTCCACAGCTGTCACTTGGAAATGCAATCCCTCCAACATCTGTTCTGGATGTTAAGGGTTCTGTTACTGAAAAAGGCACAGGAAGCTGTTCGCCCAGTGTCAGGTCTAACATTCATTCCTCCACCATAAGCAGCGCGACATTTCTCATTTTGTTAGCACTCAGTGACTGCCATATTTCCATAGGATATGCGGCAAAGAAGCAGGCCATTCGGCCCAACTGGTCCATGCTGGTGTTTGTGCCCCACCCAACCTCCAATCTTTCCTCATCTAAATCTGCCAACAGTACCCTTCTCCTTCATTTCCTTGTCTAGCTTGAATGCTAAATACCTTTCACTTCACGTCGCGAGTTCCACGTTCTCACCATTCTCTGGATAAAGATGTTTCTTCTGAATTCCCTGTTGTATTCTTGGTGACTATAATATATTGATGGCCTCCAGTTACGCTCTGCCTCACGAGTGGGAACATTCTCTCAGTCAAAACCTTTTATAATTTGTCCATCAGCCGCCTTCTTTCAGGAGGAAAGAGACTCCAGTCTTTCAATCCCTTCCTGATATGTATGTAGACGCATTTCTGCTGTCAGACTTGTAAATCTTCTCTGCACCCTCTCCTCTTCCTCTATATTATCTTCATAACATGGCAACCAGGACTGTACTCTTTAAGTGTAGTCTAACCGAGGTTTGATATAGGTTCAGCATAACCAGCATAAGCTTTGAATTTTATTCCTCTACAAATAAAGCATAGTTTAGAGATAGAGCTTGGGTTGCCTCTTTACGGCCTTGCTAACATGTGGCGCAAGGTTAGTGATAAACTCCAATGGATACTAGTCTAACCTTCCAAACTTTTCCTCATAAGACCTGTTGCTTGTACTGTGGCGGTTGGGGGGGGGGGGGGGATGCAAAGGGAGAGCCCCATTGATTGTGCTGTGGTGGTGGGATGGGGTTGGTGGTGGTGGTGGGGGGGGGGGAGCCCCGTTGATTGTTCTGTGGTGGTGGGGGGGGGCCCGTTGATTGTGTTGTGGGTGGGGGGGGGGAGGTTGGTGTGAGGGGAGAGCCCCGTTGATTGTTCTGTGGTGGTGGGGGGGGGCCTGTTGATTGTGTTGTGGGTGGGGGGGGGGAAGGTTGGTGTGAGGGGAGAGCCTCGTTGATTGTTCTGTGGTGGTGGGGGGAGAGGGCCCTGTTGATTGTGCTGTGGTGGTGGTGGGGGGGGGGGTTGATTGTTCTGTGGTGATGGTGGGGGGGGCCCTGTTGATTGTGTTGTGGGTGGGGGTGGGGTCGGTGTGAGGGGAGAGCCCCGTTGATTGTTCTGTGGTGGTGGGGGGGCCCTGTTGATTGTGTTGTGGGTGGGGGTGGGGTCGGTGTGAGGGGAGAGCCCCGTTGATTGTTCTGTGGTGGTGGGGGGGCCCTGTTGATTGTGTTGTGGGTGGGTGTGGGGTCGGTGTGAGGGGAGAGCCCCGTTGATTGTTCTGTGGTGGTGGGGGGGAGGGCCCTGTTGATTGTGTTGTGGGTGGGGGGGGGAGGTTGGTGTGAGGGGAGAGCTCCGCTGATTGTTCTGTGGTGGTGGTCGTGGTGGGGGGGGGGGGGGTCGTTGATTGTTCTGTGGTGAGGGGGTGGTGTGGCCGTTGATTGTACTGTGGTGTTGGTGGGGGGGGGAGGGCCCTGTTGATTGTGTTGTGGTGGTGGGAGGGGAGGGCCCTGTTGATTGTGTTGTGGGGGGGGGGGGGCAGCTCTATCAGGCCCCGCCCCGCCGGGCTGACAGCAGAATCGCCACGCACTGATTTTCTTTTCCAGAGTGCCAGACCATCTGGGCTAAAAACCCAGCTGTGCAGCTGAAGAGCTACTCGTCGGGTTTCAGTCAGAGTCTGACACTCCGCCCAGAGTCTTTGAATATTTCAAGGTAGAGGTGGATAGATTGTTGGTAAGCAAGGGAGTGGATAGGTTATCGGGGGTGGATGGAATGCAGATTCGAGGTTACAATCAGATCAGCCATGATCTTAGTAGATGGCGGAACAGCTCGAGGGGCTGAATGGCCTACTCCAGTTCCTTGTTCATATGTTTGTAAAACCAAATGTGGGTCCATTACAAGCGGAGTGAGCAGAATTTATAATGGGGAATAAGAAAATGGCAGAGATACTAAACAAATATTTGTGTCTGCCTGCCTTCCTGGAAGTAAATACTAAAAACCTCCCAGAAATAATGGAGAATCAAGGGGCTAGTCCGCTAGTGTAAACGAGGAACTGCAAGATATTAATGTTGGTAAAAAATTGTACTGGACAAGTTAATGGAACTTAAGAGTATATAAATCACCTTAACCTGATGATCTACATCCCAGAATGTTGGAAGAGGTGGCTGCAGAGATAGTGGGTGGAATTTCACAATAATTTGTCAGTGTCAGGCTCTGACTGAAAACCCACGTGTATTCTCTCCAGCTGCGTTTTCAAACGAGATTTTCTGCACAGAAATTCTGGGGGCGTGGTTTACGTCACAAAATCGCCCCATTTGATTCATTGATGGTCACCTTTCCAAATTCTGTTAACCCTGGATAAATTCCTGCAGATTGCAAGGTCGTAAACATAACCCCACTGTTCAGGAAAACCTGGCGTGAGAAAACAGGGAGCTGCAGACCGGTTAGCCTGATATCAGCTATAGGATAAATGCTATGATAAATTGTGGAATAACAGGACACTTGGCAAAAAATGGTCAGATTGGACAGACACACGGTGGTTTTGTGAATGGGACATCAGGGGCGCGATTCTCCGCTCCCCATGCGGTGTGGGAGAATCGCGGGAGGGCCCCCCGACAAAATTCACGCCCCCCTCGTGCCCCTTGCTTCATCAGTTTACAGTTTCCTGGTCGCCTCTTGACCATAGACATCCAATCTCCCGACACCTCCGGCCCCATCGGGACAATCTGAGGACTGTCCACTTCTTCCTTGAATTGGAGGCCCAACTTGTCTCAATCCACCACCCCCTCTTCCACCTGGCTGAACTTGTTCTCTCATTGAGCACTTTGTCCTTGAACTCATCTCACTTCCTCCAAATAAAAGACTTTGCTATGCGTACTAGCTACGCCTGCCTTTTTGCAGGATATGTTGCACATTTCTTGTTCCAGCCGTGTTTGGACCCCCTCCTTCCCCTCTTTTCCTGGTACATTGCTGACTGTATTGGCGCCATTTCCTGCTCTCAGTTGGAACTCAACAAAATTTGTCAACTTTGCTTGTAACACGGATGGCACGGCGGCCCCGGGTCACTGTTCGTGTGGAGTTTGCACATTCTCCCCGTGTCTGCGTGGGTCTCACCCCCACAGCCTAAAGATGTGCAGGGTAGGTAAATTGGCCACGCTAAATTGGCCCTTAATAAAAAAAAATTTTGCTTCTAACTTCCACCTTCTCTCACAAATACACGCGCCGTGATTCCCCGGTCCACCAGCCGCGTTTTCCTGGGCAGCACGCCCTGACTAACTGCCAATCACATCTCCTTCCTCAGCCTGCTGCACTGTTTTGGTCAAGCTCAACGCAAGCTTGAGGCACGAGGGCCAGGGGGTTGAGGCACGAGGGCCGGGGGGGGGGGGGGGGGGGGGGGGGGGGGGGGGAGCTGGCCAGGCTGGCAGCGGAAAGAGTTTACCACAGTCCCTCCTCCTGGTTCAGCCTGTGACTCCCTCGAGGCGGGGAAACATGGTTACCCAGAGTTCAATTTTAAACGGTGAATAAAATGAGTCACGCGGCTTCACTGTGATATTTAAAATGCCGTCTCTCCTCTTTGGAGAAGTCTGGGCCGCCCACCATCCTGACTGTATTAAAACCAGATGTGTGGGTTTGGGGCAGGACACGGGCTTCAAACAAGAAACCTGAACCCATGCATTTATTGGGGTTGAAATTACCCCTCAAAAATGTCTGAATGAGTCTGGCTGAATATCAGTGAGAGGAACGGCTGGGAAATACACTGAGCACTGCCCACAGGCCTTCCTAGACTGTTGTTGTTTTTGCCTTGCTGCCCTGTTAATTGGACTGTGAAAATATTTCATTTGATTTAATCTCATTCCTGACAGTAGCTGCTTTGCATTCCGAGCTGAACGACTAAGACTGAATGGTGATTTTGCAAACACTGCCCTGACTGTGCTCACTCCTGTTTTTGCAGCAGTTCATACACCATTTACATAAGCCATGATCCACCATTAAAGATAGCAAGCAGGGTCTGTGATTACAACTGCGTTCATCCTCACTGATGCAACCGTACTCTCAGATTGTCCAGTTTGCTCCATTAATTCCATAGTCAGGGGCACAGATAGGCGCTTCTGTGGTCGTGAAAAAGACTCCACATTGGTGCCTTGCCTCCCGAGTGCCAGGGTCCAGGATGCCACTGAACGGCTGCAGGGCATCCAGAAGGCAGAGGTCATGGTTCATGTTGGTACCAAAGAAAAAGATAGAAAGAGACATGAGGTCTTGCATCAGGAATTCAGGGAGCTAGGCTAAAAAGCAGGACCTCTCGGGTTGTAATCTCTGGATTACTCCCAGTGCCACGCGCTAGCGAGTATAGAAATAGGAGAATAGCCCAGGTGAATGCGTGGCTTAAGAGTTGGTGCAGGAGGGAGGGTTTTCGATTCCTGGTGAACTGGGACTGTTTCTGGGGAAGGTGGGATCTGTACAAGTGGGACGGTCTACATCTAAACTAAAGTGGGACTAACATCCTTACTGATGGGTTTGCTAATGCTGTTGGGAGGAGTTTAAACTAGTTTCGCAGGGGGAGGGGACACAGACTGATGGCAGAATAGGGACCCAGTATAACATAGAAAAGCAATCAGGTCAGAGGGAATACAGCAGTAGCAAGTTTCAAGGGAATAAGACAAGGCTGTAATGCCTCTACTTTAATGCCCCGAGTATAACAGGTAAAACGGATGAGCTAAGAGTGAGGGTTGATACGTGTGTAATGATATGTATAATGTAAGGAGTGTAACGGGTTAACAAGGTGATGTTCATGTATCTCAACACTAGATGGTACCACAGAGTAGTCTTATAAAAGGCCGCGTCTCTAGGTGTTCTGGGAGAAGGTTGTGAAGAGGGATAGTGAGAAATTGAGATAGAGTGTTAGTTGTACTAAAAAGATATAGGGCGGAATTCTCCGCTCCCCACGTGGTGTGGGAGAATCGTGGGAGGTCCTCCCGACATTTTTTCCACCCCCCTGGCGTTCTCCCCCCAGAGAACCAGGCCACCCCCGCCCCCCCCCCCCCCCCCCCCCCCCTCCCCGGCTCGGAAAAATCGGCGCTCACCGTTTTTCACGGCAAACGGCGATTCTCCGAGCCCGATGGGCCGAGCGGCCGGCCCTTCACGCCCGTTTCACCATGGCAGCAACCACACCTGGTCGCTGCATTCGTGAAACGGATGCCAGATGCCCGTTTGGGGCATCTAGGGGCCTGATTTGGACGGGAGCACCGCGACTGTGCTCGGGAGGGGACAGGCCCGCGATCGGTGCCCACCGATCATCGGGCCAGCGTCCAAAATGGACGCACTCTCTCACCTCTGCCGCCCGGCAAGATCAAGCTGCCACGTCTTTCCGGGCGGCGGGGGAGAAAGACGGCACCGCACATGTGTGGGTTCGTGCCTTCTGCGCACTGATGTCATCCGCGCATGCGCGGGTTGGAACTGGCAACCCGCGCATGCGCGGATTACATCAGAAAAGCGCCATTTCCGCGTCATTTCCAGCGCGACGAGGTCATGGCCGGGAACGACGGGAGCCCGCTCCTAGCCCCCCGGATGGGGGTGAATTAGGTGCAGGGAGCGGCCCCCGAGGCAGTCGTGAAGCTCGGTCGATTTCACGACGGCCATCCCGATTTTTATCGGGAGCGGAGAATACCGCCCATAGATTTCTGTAACATAGATTTTATACTGCTGTTTTATTAGCTATTACTTAGTGAAGTGTGCAAACCATTTGAAGTAGTGTAAAATAAACTAGCTTTGTTTCATATACATAGCTTGATGTTCTTTGTCAACACTACGACTTTTAGCCATCTTGGAGAACTATACAAGGAACACCACATGGTACCAGGAGTGGGGTAGAATCTTAAAAAAAAAACAACATGTGCTCAGACTTTAACGGCAAGATTGCTTCCAAACCTGTTACATCTGCTCACCCAGACAAGTCGAGACATCATGGAGAAACTGCAGATTCTGAAACAGTTACGGACTTCTGGAAAAATAAATGTTAACTGGAAAATTTTCAAGCAGCACTTTCAACTTTACCTATCTGCCTCAGATCTAGACTCAGCTAGTGATTAGCATAAAATTGCTTTATTTTTAACAATGGCTGGACCATTTCTCCACTGATGATGATAAAAAAAGATTTAGTGCGGTGATTGAGAAATTTGACCATCATTGCAAGGCTCAGATTAATGAGACCAATGAGAGATGTGTCTTTAAAAAGAAGGTTCAGAAAGATGGAGAATCCATGGACTGTTTTATTACTGATCTAAGATTAAATTCACAAACCTGCAACTTTTCAATCCTTTCATACTCAATGTTAAGAGATCCAATAGTTTTTGGAATCAAAAATGAAAAGCTAAGAGAACGTTTAGTAAGCCAAAAAGGTTTAACTTTGGAAGATGCAATTAAAATGTGTCGAGCGAGTGAATTATCAAGAAATCAGTATTCTGATATGCTGATCAGTGGTGCGAACAGCACATTGGGGCCGACTGCGGTGGATCCTTGGCGCAGTTCAAATATTGGCGCGTTTCAGACAGCAGCCATTTTGCGCATGCGCATAACCGTTCTGCGCATGCGCACTACAAAAAACAGCGTGAATCAGAAGAAGACCGTTCTGCACATGTGCAAAGCCATTTTGCGCATGACAAAAATAACGTCATGACGTGTGGACGTTGTGAACACGCCCACCACCATAAAAAAAAGAGTCGGGGAGGTACTGATTATGCGGCTGTGACACCAACATGACTGTCTCTCCCTCTCTCTTTCTGTCTCTCTCTCTCTCTCTCCCTCTCATCCCTCGCAGTTACTGAGCATTGTCTGTATGGAGCCAGTGGAGGCGGTTATTTATCTTATCACTGCGCTGGAGCAGCACAGACTCCAGCAGTAACAAACAGCGGCACCCGAGGAAGACCCAGCGGCAGGAAACCGGGAGGGGGGGGGGGCGCGCAGGGCAATTTCAGGGGCCAGCGACCACACCAGCCGTAGGCGGGGCACAAAGGCGCGGTAGGAGACCAAGGGTGTACAGGATCCGAGTGTCCTTCATGGCTCTGTCAGACAACGTGTGCCGTAGGAGACTCCCTCTGCCTCATCAGGGAGACTGCACAGCACCTGTGCCACTTTCTTACAGACTTGGGGCTATGTGGCGGTGGAGGATACCTGCTCCCAGTGGCCATGAAGGTCAAGGCAGCCCTCAATGTTTATGCAACAGTTATTCCAGGGCTCTTAGGGTGACCTGTGCGGAATTCCCTAGGTATCTGCCCATAAGTGGTCACGGATACACACTATGCATGGGCTTTAGATTTTATTCATTTCAGGCCCAGCAAGACGAGAACTCTTCGGCACCTTAGCTTGTCTGCCACAGGTGGAAGGGGCGATATAATGCACTCATGTCGCTGTATAAACCCTGTGGCACCAGGGAGCCCCCTTCATAAACAGGAAGGAGTTCCACTCCCTCAGTGTGCAGCTGGTATGTGACCATTAGATGCAGTTCATGTACGCGTGTGCATGTTTTCCAGGAAGTGTGTGCATGACAGTTACATCCTCGGGCAATTGCGGATCACTGTTATTTTCAACAGTCACCCCCGGCTGCAGAGTTGGCCTGTCGAGGACGAGGGATATCCCCTGAGGTCTTGGCTGATGATGCCAGTGCGGAGGCCGGAGACCGCGGTAGACGAGGCTCTCAGTGCCACCCAGTCTGTGATAGGGCAGTGCATCAACCTCCTGAAGATGCCCTTCTGCTGCTTCAACAGGTTCAGTGGAGCTCTTCAGTACAGCCTCCAGAGGGGCGCCCACATTGTGGTGGTTTGCTGTGCCCTACATAACCTGGCTCTGCAGTGGGGCGACAACGTTCATGAAGAGGACCTGGAGGAGTGGTACATGTTCTCGGATGAGGAGAACTTTCAGGAAGGAGTTGCGGTTGAGGTCGTTAAGGATTCAGAGGATGGAGGCTAGGGAGGGGTGAGGATGTGCATGGGCAGGAAGGCTAGACATTCCCTCAGTGTCTCCAGCTTCATGAACTAGCACCAACACGTTGTCCGATGGCTCTACGTCCATGCCCCCCCCCCCCAAGGACATCATGACCCCTGTGCAACCGGGGTTGAAAGTTACAGATATCTAAATCATCAGGGTGCTGGAGCCAGCAAGTCCTTGAGTGCCTACTTCCCTGATGTTGTTCTGTCACCCTGTTCTGCCCACTGTGCCTGAATGACGAATCTCAGGAAGGGAGAATCAGATTGACTGGGCTCTTCCAGGGTGTCCTGGGTGGAATGCACTGGGAGGTGCACCAGCGAATCCTCATGCGTCTGGGTGCTCGTGGGCCCCTGGGTTGCTCCAAGGGATGGAGGGGCAGCTGGAGTGAGCTCAATATCATCTGGTGCTGCCAGTCCTGGCGGCCCACCATCGTCTGCACCATGCAGTTGAACCCCTCAGCCATGGTCCTCAGGGACTGAGCCATGCCTCGGAGTTCTCCTGTCATGGATCTGACCTCTTGCTCCAGGCTTTGCGCTGCGGGCGCGACCCTTGTAGCATTGGCCTGGATGCCACGCATTGCTGGCAATATATCCTGTGACAGAAGGCAGGCTTTGGGACTCCTCCATTCGGCCTTGCAGTCACAAGAATGTCCCGACAACCCTTCCTGGTATTCTGGCTCTGCCTTTGCATCTCCAGCAGCCGAGGGATGAATGCACCCAGAGGCAGGGAACCTGGTTGGGGAACGGCTATGTCCTGGGATTCAGCAGACCTCCGACAGCCCGGTACCTGGGTCATT
This sequence comes from Scyliorhinus canicula, assembly GCF_902713615.1. Lineage (NCBI taxonomy): Eukaryota > Metazoa > Chordata > Chondrichthyes > Carcharhiniformes > Scyliorhinidae > Scyliorhinus > Scyliorhinus canicula. The sequence continues at coordinate 295,113,956 of NC_052146.1, forward strand.
CCTGCCTCCACCTGAAGTGTATCAGGAGCTGTGTGGTGCTCACCAGATAGTGACCCAGAATCCTTTCTCCTCCGTTTGTCGACCGAGGTGTGCGTCTCTGTGATGGTGGATGCTGCGTTAGATACCTGTAACGCCTCTGCCGTGTCCTCCTCCAAGATCTCCTCCAAGGTGGTGTCAAGGGTGGGCAGTGGGGCATTGCTGGTGGACGGTCCAAACTCTTTGGATGATGTTCCTGTACAGCAGGTGACATGGTTTTAGTACATGGCCTGGCCAAGAGTTTGGACATCAAAGCACCCACTTGAGACTGGTCATCTGGATGAAGGTTTAGTGGCTCCTCACTTTTCTGCCGCAGGTCCACCATGCTGTCAGCACAGGCACACTCCTATTCATCCCCTGCGAGCTCCATGGCTCTCTCCTCGATGGAATCAGGATCATCAGTCCGGGCATCCTACCACCCGTATTCTCTCCTTCGCGGGGTCTATGGACTGGCTTCTCCTGGAGGAACACAAATGGGGATAACGTGAACTGGATGCCTGGCGGGTGGAGTAGTGGTAGTGTCGCTGGACGAGTAATCCGGAGACCCAGGTAATGAACTGGGGACCCGGATGGTGGAATTTAAACTCAATAAAATATCTGGAATTAAAAGTCTAATGATGACCATGAATCCATTGCCGATTGTCATAAAACCCCATCAAGTTCCCTAATGTCCCTTAGGGAAAGAAATCTGCCGTCCTTACCTGGTCTGGCCTACATGTGACTTCAGACCCACAGCAATGTGGTTGACTCTTCAATGCCCTCTGAAATGGTCGAGCAAACCACTCAGTTGTATTCAACCGCTACAAAAAAAGCAAAAAAGGAATGAAACCTGATGGACCACCCGGCATCGATCCAGGCACCGGAAACAACAACAGCAAACCCACCCCACCCTGCAAAGTCCTCCTTAGCGCTTGTGCCAAAGTTGGGAGAGCTGTCTCACAGGCTAGTCAAGCAACAGCCTGACATAGTCATACTCACAGAATCATACCTAACAATCAATATCCCAGACACCATTATCGCCATCCCTGGGTATGACCTGTCTCACCGGCAGGACAGACCCAGCAGAGATGGTGGCACAGTGGAATACAGAGGGGGTTGCCCTGGGAGTCCTCAACGTTGACCCTGGACCCCATGAAGTCTCCTGGCTTCAGGTTAAAGATGGAAAGGAAACCTCCTGCTGATTACCATGTACCAGCCACCATCAGCTGCTCAGTACTCCTTCATGTTGAACACCATTTGGAGGAAGCACTTGAAGGGGGCGGGGGGGGGGGGGGGGGGGGGGGGGGCAGGGCACAGAATATGCTGTGAGTGGGGGAATTTCAAAGTCCCTCACCAAGAGTGGCTCGGTACCACCACAGACTGAGCTGGCCGTGTCCTAAAGGACACAGCTGCGAGACTGGGACTGCAACAAGTGGTGAGGGAACCAACAAGAGGGGATAATATACTTGATCCCATCCTCACCAACCTGCCTGCTGCAGATGCATCTGTCCATGACAGTATCAGTAGGAGTGACCACTGCACGGTCCTTGTGGAGACAAGGTCCCATCTTCACATTGAGGATGCCCTCCATCATTTTGTGTGGCACTACCACCGTGCTAAATGGGACAGACTTTGACCAGATCTAGCCACTCAAAACTGGGCGTCCTTGAGACGCTGTGGGCCATCAGCAGCAGCAGAATTATACTCAACCACAATCTGCAACCTCATGGCCCAGCATATCCCCCACTCTACCATTACCACCAAGCCAGGAGATCGACCCTTCAATGAAGAGTGCAGGAGAGCATGCCAGGAGCAAAACCAGGCATATCGAAAAATGAGGTGTCAACCTGGTGAAGCTACAACACAGGACTACTTGTGCACCAAACAGCATAAGCAGCAAACAATAGACAGAGCTAAGCGATTCCACAACCAATGGATCAGATCTAAGCTCTGCAGTCTTGCCACATCCAGCCGTGAATGGTGGTGGACAATTAAACAACTCACCGGAGGAGGAGACTGCACAAATATCCCCATCCTCAATGATCGAGGAACCCAGCACATATGTACAAAAGACAAGGCTGAGGCATTCATAACAATAGTCAGCCAGAACTGCCGAGTGGATTATCCATCTCGGTCTCCTCCGGAAGTCCCCTGTTTCACAGATGTCAGTCTTTAGCCAATATGATTCACTCCACGTGATATCAAGAATGGCTGAAGGCACTGGATACTGCATAAGGCTATGGGTCCTGACAATATTCTAGCAATAGTGCTGAAGCCTTGTGCTCTAGAACTTGCCCCACCCCTTGCCAAGTTGTTCCAGTACAGCTATAGCACTGGCATCTATCCCGCAATGTGGAATATTGCCCCGGTGTGTCCTGTACACAAGAAAGAGGACAAATCCAACCCAGTAATTACTGCCCTATCTGCTTACTCTGCATCATCAGCAAAGTAATGGAAGGAATCATCAACAGGCTATCAAACAGCACCTACTCAGCATTAACCTGCTCACAGATGTTTAGTTTGGATCCCGCTAGGGTCACTCAGATCCTTGGTTCAAACATGGACCAAGAGCTGAATGCCAGAGGTGAAGTGAGTGACTGCCCCTGACATCTAGGCAGCATTTGACCGAGTATGACCTAGCTAAACTGGAGTTAATGGGTGGTTGGAGGTCAATCATCTCAGCTCCAGGACATCACTGCAGGAGTTCCTTGGAGTTGTGTCCAAGGCCCAACCATCTTCAGCTGCTTCATCAATGACCTCCCTTCCATCATAAGGTCAGAAGTGGGGATGTTTGCCGATGATTGCACAATGTTCAGCACCGTTTGTGACTCCTCCGATAATGAAGCAGTCCATGTCCAAATGCAGCAAGACCTGGACAACATCCTGGCTTGGGCTGACAAGTAGAAAGTTACATTTGTGCCACACAAGTACCAGACAATGACTATCTCCTACAAGAGAGGATCTAACCATCGCCCCTTGACATTCAATGGCATTACCATCACTGAATCCCCCACAATCAACATCATGGGGGTTATCATTGATCAGAAACTGAAATGGACTAGCCACATTAATACTGTCGCTACCAGGGCAGGTCAAAGGCTAAGAATCCTATGGCGAGTAACTCACCTCCTGACCCCCAAAGTCTGTCCACCATTTACAAGGCACAAGTTAGGAGTGTAATGGAATACTTTCCACTTGCCTGGATGAGTGCAGCTCCAACAACACTTAAGAAGCTCTACACTTTCGGAGGGTCGATGCAGACTCAATGGGCCGAGTGACCTACTTCTGCACTGTAGGGATTCTATGATTCTAAGCATTTGTATGTTTTTATAAATTTAGAGTACCCAATTCATTTTTTTCCAATTAAGGGGCAATTTAGTGTGGCCAATCCACCTACCCTGCACATCTTTTTGGGTTGTGGGGGAGAAACCCTCTCAAACAAGGGGAGAATGTGCAAACTCCACACAGACAGTGGCCCAAAGCCGCGATCGAACCTGGGACCTCGGCGCCGTGAGGCCGCAGTGCTAACCACTGCGCCAAATGCAGCCCTTGTGACAGGTATTGTTAATAATAATTTCAGAATGGTTTCCACATTTGGAAAGGTTGCCTGTAAACCACCTGTACACAAGTCTGTACATCAGCTTGTGATCGGAAAGCACAGAGTTAATCAGTATCAATGAAATTAATTGTTTCACTTCATCGTCAAAAAGATTTGTGACTATGTCCTCCTGGTAGAATTTGCTTAATTTCAAGATGCCTTTGAATTCAGACATTCTTGGTATAGTAGACTAGAGAGTTCAGTCTTGAGCAACTGGAGAAAAACAGAAAGATGAAAGTGTCCTTTTTGTTCAATGGCTTTCAGTAATTTACAACATCTGTCATTATTCAAACCACACAAACATAGTCAGTTGAAAATGCACTAATTCTCCCTCCGAATCCAGTCTCACTTTTTAGCAACATTTTGAATCCTGTTTTCCTTTCGCCTTTTCTGCAAACCCATAACTTTGCCACCGATTAGCTCCAGCAATTGTGTTGGGTTGAACCAGATTTTTTTCGCAAGATTGGTGTTTTATTTAACCCTGAGCTGAGTTTCTAATCACATATCCTCTCGATCATTAATGCCTACTTTCAATCCCATAACATTGAAATTCCTTGCAAAAGCTCTCTGCTTTTCTTTTACTTCACTCTGCTGCTTGAAGATCTTCCTTTTCAATTTGTCTCTTTGACCAACCTTTCACCTGCTAACTCTTCGGTTTGTGATCTGTTTTTTCCTTATTCCATTTCCTTGAAGCACCTTGTGGCATCTTCTGTGTGAAAGCTGCTGTGGAAATGAAAGTTTCTGTTGGAGAAATCATTCAGCAGTAACATAACAACTCCCGTCTTAATTCAGGAAATGTAAAGATCTCCCCCCGCCTCTTTCAGCTGTGTTTCCCCAGCCCGCCTTGGATTTTCCTTTGCCATTGTCATTTACTGATGTAGAAATGCCGGAGTTGGACTGGGGTGGGCACAGAAGTCTTAAAACACCAGGTTAAAGTCCAACAGGTTTGTTTTGAATCAGTAGCTTTCGGAGTGTGGCTCCTTGATTCACCTGAGGAAGGAGCTGCGCTCCGAAAGCTAGCAATTCAAAACAAACCTGTTGGACTTTAACCTGATGTTGTAAGACTTCTTATTGTCATTTACTGAAAAGAGAGTGGTAGGGGAAACGAACTTGCTTCCAAGTTGTCTATTGCTGCTTTTGGAATCTCCAGCAGGAGGCGCACAAGAGCAGACTGGGCAGATTGCCCTGGAAAGTGCAGAGAAGCTGACATCAGTTTACAATAGTGTTGACTCAGCTGTGATGCCCTGTTGACTAGTCTTTCATCGTGTGCTGTTTAAGATCGTTAAACCCCTGCCTCGTCCCTCAATGCAGCCCAAAGTACCCCGAGTTCGTCCGATTCGTCCAGACCATCAGTGCCCTGTGCAGCAGCCAAACCCAATCCACGAACCCCTGACCAAACCCGAATCGACCCAGCACCTCCAACAAAGTGTGCCCACTCCACCCGATCTAAAGTCTTCTCCACATCCATTGCCACCACAACTTCTACCTCCTGATCCGCCGAAGGGCATCATAATAACATTAAGCAGCCTACTCACATTCACCCACAGCTGCCACCCCTTCAGGAACCCTGTCTGGCCCTCCCCTAACACCCTTGGCACACAATCCTCTATCCGTGACGCTGACACTTTTGCTGACAATTTCGCATCCACTTTAAGCAGCGATATCAGGCGGTACGACCCATGCTGCTCTGGGTCCTTATCTTTCTTTAAAATCAGCAAAATGGACACCTGCGACAATGTGGGGGAGAGCTCCCCCCTTTCTCTTGTCTTATACATGGGCAGCATGGTAGCACAGTGGTTAGCACAATTGCTTCACAGCTCCAGGGTCCCAGGTTCGATTACCGGCTTGAGTCACTGTCTGTGCGGAGTCTGCACGTTCTTCACGTGTGTGCGTGGGTTTCCTCCGGGTGCTCCGGTTTCCTCCCACAGTCCAAAGATGTGCAGGTTAGGTGGATTGGTCATGCTAAATTGCCCTTAGTGTCCAAAATTGCCCTTAGTGTTAGGTGGGGTTACTGGGTTATGGGGATAAGGTGGGGGTGTGGGCTTGGGTAGGGTGCTCTTTCCAAGAGCCGGTGCAGACTCGATGGGCCGAATGGCCTCCTTCTGCACTGTAAATTCTATAATCTTACATCCCCATGAGCAGAGGCCCCAACTCCGCACCAAACCTCTTATAAAACTCTGCTGGGAACCCATCCGGCGCGGAGACCTTCCCTGTCTGCATCGATCCTACACCACCCATCACCTCCCTCAGCCCAAACGGGGCCTCCAATCCCTGCACCCTCCCCTCCTCTACCCTAGGAAACTCCAACCTGTCCAAGAACTGCCTCATTCCCTCCTCCCCAGGCGAAGGCTCAGACTCTTACAGCTTTCTATAGAAGGCCTGAAATACCCCATTCACCCCTCTGCTTCTGACACCACCTTACCCCTCTCATCCCTCACCCTACCAATCTCCCTCATTACTACCTGCTTCCTCAATCAGTGTACCAACATCATACTCGCCTTTTCCCTGTACATATACACTGGTCCGCTGATCGATTGATATTTATTGTCACATAAGTACAGTGAAAAGTATTTTTCTGCAGCCAAAGGAATGTGCACAGTAAGTACATAGTAGACACAGGAATTGCTCTTTTCTGCAATTGCTCCATCGCCTTCCCTGTAGACACCAACCCATACTCCATCTGGAGCCTCTGCCTCGCCTTCAGTAGCCCCTGTTCTGGCGCAACTGAGTACCATTGATCCACCCTCCGACCTCAGGCCAAGACCTCTCCCATGTTATTCTGCTCCACATACCCGCGCACACCCTCCACATATCTCATCCGCCAACAAGCCCACGTCCAACCTCCACTCCGGCCGCTGGGCCTCCCCCTGAACTACCCGCAAATCCACCCAGTGCGGCGCATGGTCGGAAACCATAATCGCCAAATACTCCGAATTGGCCACACCCCCCCCCCCCCGTCAGCAGCGCCTTGTCCATCACAAAAACTTGATCCGGGAATAGACCCGGTGCTCATGAGAGGTACGAGATCTCCTTTGCCCTTGGCCTCCCAAACTCCTCCACATGTGGTCCATGAAACACCTCAATTCCGTTGCCACGGCCAACCCATTTAACAGCCTGGGACATGACTAATCCAACCTTGGATCCAAAATCGTGTTAGAATCGCCCCCCATTATCAGCCAATGTGTGTCCAGATCCGGGATCTTCCCCAATATCCTCCTCATAAAGTCCATGTCACCCCAATTTAGGGCATAAACATTCACCAGGACTACCGGCATCCCCTCCAGCTTCCCACTGACCATCACGTACCTACCCCCCTCCCCCGGGTTTGCTACAATACTACTCAGCTCGAAGGTCACTTTCTTATTGACCAGCACCACCATCCCCCTCGTCTTCATGTCCAACCCCGAGTGGAACACCTGCCCTACCCATCCCTTCCTCAGCTTCGTCTGATCCCCCAACTTCAGGGGCATCTCCTGCAGGATCATAACATCTGTCTTCAAAGTCAAGTGCGGGGAAAATGCGTGACCGTTTAACCGGCCCATTCCATCCTCGCATATTCCATGTAACCAGCCATAGCCCTTCTTTAGCCAGGCTCCCCACACCAGCCCACCTCACGCACTTTTCCAGGCCAAGCCCCTAGGTGTCAGCTGCCATCCCTCCTTACCCAACTGTGCCACACCAATCACACCCATGCCAGCAACTCTCCCCCACTCCCTCCCCATAACCAACTCAAGAACCAACCCATCCCCCCCCCCGACTCCGTCCTCCTGCCAATCCCCTGCATCACTCCCGTTAACTAGTCCCCGAGCACAACGAGCACATTGTCCCCGTCCAGTGCCTCTGACCATACCTCATCCCCACAATCAGCCCCTCCCCCAATCCCTCCAAATAAACAACATAAATAAAATAAATAAATAACCTTTATTGTCACAAGTAGACTTACATTAATACTGCAATGAAGTTAGTGTGAAAGTCCCCTAGTCGCCACATTCCGGTGCCTGTTCAGGTACACGGAGGGAGAATTCAGAATTCTCAGCTGGTACGACTGACAAGTGGTCAAAGAGTATACGGGGTGTTGGGGGGTAAACAGGAAAGAAGAGGCCACATTCAGATTAGTCAGGATGGTATCTAATGGCAGAGTCGGAATGCAGGGTCTAAAGGGCTTATATTGGCTCCTAATTCCGATGTTACCTTTAGTCTAGATTATTGTACTCACCTGCTGAAGTGGGACTTGAACCCATTACCTTCCGACTCAGACAAGGGTGCTATCAACTGAGCTACTGCCCCAAAGAGTGGCAGCGGGCAATTCAATAATAACTTTTGAAAGGAAATTACATTAATATTTGAAGGAGAAAGATTTGCAGGACAAATAGGGAAAGGCTAGGGGAGTAGGATTAATTGGATATTTCTTTCAAAGAACTAGGAGAGTACAGTCAGCCAAATGATCGGCTTCCCTGCTTTAGAGTACACAGGGCAATCAATGTCTGTCGAATTGTGACATAGTATTTTTTTTTAAATTTTTCAGAGTACCCAATAATTTTTTTCCCAATTAAGGGGCAATTTAGCGTGGCCAATTTACCTACCCTGCACATCTTTGGGTTGTGAAGGTGAGACCCACGCAGACACAGGGAGAATGTGCAAACTCCACACGGACAGTGACCCAGGGCCTGGACCAAACCCAGGTCCTCGGCACTGTGAGGCAGCAGTGCTAACCACTGCACGTCCGTGCTGCCCAATTGTGACATAGTAAGGGCTGGTTAGTCCAGGACAGCAGGGGAGAAATTCTTCCCGTTTCCCAGAGATTTATTTTTGCAAAAATATACTTTGTTTGTGAAATAGCTGAAAGAACGTGACCGACATTTCAAAATGGCCGTCACAGAAAGTGCAATGAGATTCAGGTTTTCGACATAGATCATGCTGCACTCTGAGGTGCTTGATGCACAATCAATGGACACGAAACGTAGATAAAGTCCGAACGATAGGCTTTAATACACAAGAAGTGTACCCGGCAGCAGACGTACAGAAGAATGGCAGACTGCCGGGGAACACGGGTTCTTATACCCCGCCTCGTAGGCGGAGCTACCTACCTCTCAGCCAATCTGCTGAGAGGCGGCACATGACATACCTGGGCCAATGGGCAGCGAGTCCTCTGCACCAATGGCAGCTCACACTTCCAGGTACCGTAATACCCCTAGTCATACTACCACAGTGCTTCACTATATTCTAAAGGACAATACAAGCATTTCAAAATGGTCATTACAAAAGGTGAAACAAAAACAGAGAATGCTGGAAAAACTCAACAGTTTGATAGCATCTGTAGGGAGAGAGCAAACAGAGTTAACCTTTTGGGTCTGTTTAAGCGAACTTAAGAGAGGGAAAAATATGTTGTACATTAAACTGGAGCTGAGAGAGATTGCAACACCATGCAGCAATTTTAAGAACAAAAGACAGATGGCCTGCTGTGGGTGGGGGGGGGGGGGGGGGGGGGAGATTATTGGGTTAAGACAATAAATGTATCTGATTTTTTAAAAGGGGTTTAAGATCTTGGAGGAATGTCATTGAATCATAGAATTTCTACAGTGCAGGAGTGTACCACCCTCTGAAAGAGCACTCTACCTCGGCCCACTCCCCCCTCCCACCCGTAACCCCACCTAACCTACACGTCTTTGGGCACAAGGGCCAATTTAGCATGGCCGATCCACCTGACCTGCACATCTTTGGATGGGAGGAAACCGGAGCACCCGGAGGAAAGCCACGCAGACACGGGGAGAACGTGCAAACTGCACACAGTCAGCTCCCAAGGATGGAATTGAACCTCGGTCCCTGGTGCAGTGAGACAACAGTGCTAACCACTGTGTCACCGTGCTGCCATAGTCTAAAGATGTTGAACTCGAGTTTGAGCCCTGAGGGCTGTAACGTGTCCAAGCAGAAGATGAGATGCTTGTGGTGATATGCATCACTGTAAATACAGAAGGGGTTATTGTAAATACACGTAGACTAGCTAAACACTAGAGGGAGCACCAGAGACATGACACACAGACACTCAACCAATAGATCAGTAAGATAGGACACGACCAATGGGCATTCAAGATACACACAGAGGTGACACGACCACAGGAGGGCATTACACCAACCTATATAAAAGGACACAGCACACATGATCCTCCTCTTTCCAGTGGAGACACTCAGTGTGTACGCACGGATTGATTTGAAATACATCATACCCACCACCTGGATTGTAGCAGACTGGTTCGTCAGTCTGAGTAGCTATAGCAGGATTAACAGGAGAGTCAAATCCAAGTAGGAGAATTGTAAACAGTTTAATAAATGTGTTAAAGCTATCTCCAAGTCTGAACCTTCCTTTGTCAGAGTGCACATCAAGGAAGCAGCTTATGCTACGTCAAGAGCATAACTAAACAATGCTGCTCCTCCAGCTTGCGTTGGGCTTCTCTGTAACATATTGTGAGAGGCCATGGAGGAATGTGACAAATAACTCAGCACCTTGCTCTCAAGCCCTCAGATTCCAGCATTCCTGCAGTGGCATTTAAGTTGTCTACAAAGATCAAGCTGCACTCTGAGGAACTTCAATATAATTTTGATACATGTAATATCTCCCTTCATCTCTGAGTTATACAGAACACTAGGGCAGCATGGTAGCATAGTGGTTAGCATCAATGCTTCACAGCTCCAGGGTCCCAGGTTCGGTTCCCGGCTGGGTCACTGTCTGTGCGGAGTCTGCACGTCCTCCCCGTGTGTGCGTGGGTTTCCTCCGGGTGCTCCGGTTTCCTCCCACAGTCCAAAGATGTGCGGGTTAGGTGGATTGGCCATGCTAAATTGCCCGTAGTGTCCTAAAAAGTAAGGTTAAGGGGGAGTTGTTGGGTTACGGGTGTAGGGTGGATACGTGAGTTTGAGTAGGGTGATCATTGCTCGGCACAACATCGAGGGCCGAAGGGCCTGTTCTGTGCTGTACTGTTCTAAATTCTAAATCTAAACCAGAAAAGGGCTGAAGGATTTGGGGTCATGTACAGAAAAAATTGTGTCTTTGTACATTTTATAGGGTATCAAGGTTCAGTTTTGGCAGAGAGCTGCAGAACCCGGTCACATTTGTGTGGCTATGAAGCGGTTTCAGTGTTCTGTGACTCTCTCTATACAATGTTTCTATTTTGTGTATCATCTAGTTTAGGTATCTGTACTTTAAGTTAATCACTTGGTGAAATACCACCAGCAACTATCATGCCTTTTGCTAATACCAGTTGAATACAGCAAAAATGTCTACTGTTTTGATAAGTGTTTGATGTGCTTCTGATTAAGTGAGCAGAGGTCACAGATACATTAACCTTTGATGTTCATACAGCTCTTTACTGTATTGATTTTCTTGTCTTGCAGATCATCTCACTGGTGATTGTTGCAATTGGAGTATACGCTAAGATTCAGAAAGCTACAGGTGGGTGAGAAACTTTCATTTCACTCATTGACATGAGAATAGACAATCAGTTTAGGGATTCTGCAAAGTTCTGCAGAAGGGTCATTAACACTCGAAGCGTTAACTCTGGGCGCTAACTATCGCTAACTTGGGATGCAACGAGGCCGGTATGTTCTCGTCACGCCTCTCGAGATCGAACGACAACCCACCCTCAATGGGTGGGATCCAGATTTGCATCCATATGTCTGTGCCGGAGTTACCCCAGGCGCGATTTAACGGCTCACCTCGGAGACTCCAAGCAGGCACCGTTAGCACAAATGTGGACCAGAAGCACTGGAAATTGGGGGAGTCTCCCAGGCGATTGGGGACCCCTGGGTGGTCAGGCTCTGGGCAGGGTGGTACCCTGGCAGTGCCACTCGGTTACCCTGGCAATGCCAGAGAGCCCAGGTGCCACTGCCAGGCTGGCAGGGGCACTGCTAGGGAGCCAGGCTGGCAATGCCACGGTGGCATCTTGCCCATACTAGGGACTGGGCCTGGGGTGCCCTGTCCAAATGAGGTGGGTGTGGGGGGGGGGGGGTACAAGGACCCCCTAATTGGTAAGTTGGGGTATGGGGGGGCTCTAGAGGCCACATTGGGGTTTCAGAGATCGAGGCACCAATTTAAAATAATGAGCCGGTTCCTGACTGCAGGAAATGAACCTAAATCCGGCCTTGGTAGGTCATTCCTCGCCGAGGCCTGGAAAAAAATCAGAGTCTCGTTTAATAGAGAGGTTGTTCTCGACACTCGGGAAAACACCCGGCTAAAAGGCCTGAAACGAGGCTCTGGTTCGTTTCCATTAAATCGAGCCCTCTGTTTCTCTCCGCAGATGCTGCCAGACCCACTCCGTTTTGCCAGCATTTTCTGTTTTTAATTCAGATTTCCAACACCCGCGTTATTTTGCTTTTATTTGACTGCAAATCCCTGCAATGGGCAACTGGAGATTTCCGAGTATATAAAACTCCTAAACCTCGTGATAACTCCTGTGTTCTACTTACGTACCTGCAGTGGCCAGATTTAGTATTCTCTTCACATCCTAAGTTTATACCCCAGGAATGGGCAGCTCGTCTTATGAGGAGGGGGTTTGGTTTGTATCCACTAGAATTTCAAAGAGCAAGAGGCGACTTGATGGAGACCTTTAGGATCCTGAGGGGTCTTTTGCGGGGGGGGGGGGGGGGGGGGGGGGGGGGGATATGGATATGGAGAGGGTGACTCCTCTCATCAGAAAACCTAGAACCAGGACTCACTGTGTAAAAATAAGGGATTGTTTATTTCAGATAGAGAGAAATCCTTTCAGAGGCTCCCGCGTCTCTGAAACTTTTGTCTTCAAAAGGCAGTGGAAGCAGGGTCTTTGAAAATTTTAAAGGCAGATCTGGATAGATTCTTGATTAACAAGAGGGTGAAAGGTTATTGGGGTAGGCAGGAGTGTGAGATTGAGATTACAATCAGATCATCATGATCATATTGAATGACGGAGCAGGCTTGAGTAGCCGAATGGCATATTTCTGATCCTAATTTGGGCAGCACGGTAGCATGGTGGTTAGCACAATTGCTTCACAGCACCAGGGTCCCAGGTTCGATTCCTGGCTTGGGTCACTGCCTGTGCAAAGTCTGCACGTTCTCCCCGTGTCTGCGTGGGTTTCCTCCGGGTGCTCTTGTTTCCTCCCACAGTCCAAAGATGTGCAGGTTGGGTGGATTGGCCATGCTAAATTGCCCTTAGTGTCCAAAATTGCCCTTAGTGTTGGGTGGGGTTACTGGGATATGGGGCTAGGGTAGAGGTGTGGGCTTGGGTAGGGTGCTCTTTCAAAAGAGCCGGTGCAGACTCGATGGGCCGAATGGCCTCCTTCTGCACTGTAAATTCTATTATTCTAATTCATACGTTTGTATACGGAGCACCTCTTCAGTGAAGGTCAGATATAGCTGTCATTGACTGTGTGGATTCTGCACGTTCTCCCTGTGTCTGTGTGGGTTTCCTCCGGGTGCTCCGGGTTCCTCCCACAAGTCCCGAAAGACGTGCTTGTTAGGTGAATTGGACATTCTGAATTCTCCCTCGGTGTACCCGAACAGACGCCGGAATGTGGCGACTAGGGGATTTCACAGTAACTTCATTGCAGTGTTAGTGTAAGCCTACTTGCGACACTAACTTTAAAAAAAATAAATTTAGAGTACCCAATTATTTTTTCCAATTAAGGGGCAATTTAGCGTGGCCAATCCACCTACCCTGCACATCTTTGGGTTGTTGGGGTGAAACCCACACAGACACGGGGAGAATGTGCAAACTCCACACGGACAGTGACCCAGGGCCGGGATTCGAACCCGGGTCCTCAGCGCCGTAGGCAGACTTGTGACACTAATAAAGATTATTATTATTCTTACTTTTATTATTAACTTGTCATAGAGCTGAGCACGTACCGCTAGGGTACAATGATTTGTAGCAGTTCCATGCTCGTACAAGAAGCAGAGAGATTGTCTCCCTGGATTTATCGTGGTGAAGAGATGCTCCATATATCAACATTCAAATCAGAAGCAGGAGTAGGCCATTCGGCCCCACGAACCTGCTCCGCCATTCAATAAGATTGCGGCTGATCTGATTGCCTCCCCTTTGATAGTCAGTTAGACTGGTTAATGTGCCTCCTAATACTATGGGTCTCTGTCTCGATCAATACAGGTCTTTTTTTTCTGAAGTATTTTTATTTATTTATTTATTTTTTTAAAATAATTTTTATTGAGAAATTTTGATTTTATACAACAATAACGCACCTTAGTAAAATACCGAAAATAACAATAATATTAACAATCATATACATTCGCCCCATCCCCATGAACAACCCAGCATTTTAACAACAACGCAAATTAACACACTATAAAGTTACAGAATAAACACTATAATAATGCACCCCCCCCCCCCCCCCCCCCCCCGGGTTGCTGCTGCTATTGACCCAGTTACCTATCTCTGAGCCAGGAAGTCCAGAAAAGGCTGCCATCGTTTATAGAACCCTTGTATTGATCCTCTCAGGGGAAATTTGACCTTTTCCAATTTTATAAATCCCGCCATGTCACTGATCCAGGTCTCCACGCTTGGGGGCCTTGCATCCTTCCATTGTAACAGAATCCTTCGACGGGCTACTAGGGACGCAAAGGCCAGGACACCGGCCTCTTTCGCCTCCTGCACTCCCGGCTCCACCCCAACCCCAAAAATCGCGAGTCCCCACCCTGGTCTGAAGTATTTTTATTAAAGGCACTTTGCATATGTACATAGGATAGCAGGGGCTGGTTTAGCACACTGGGCTAAATCGTTGGCTTTTAAAGCAGGCCCAGGCAGGCCAGCAACACGGTTCAATTCCCTGTACCGGCCTCCCCGAACAGGTGCCTGAATGTGGTGACCAGGGGCTTTTCACAGTAACTTCATTTGAAGCCTACTTGTGACAATAAGCGATTTACATTTCATGTTTCATATCAGAAAACCAAAAGTCCACAGGAACAAGGAACATAGACGCACAACATCCCCTGGCACTAAGTCCACAACTCCCCCGCGCTGGCACCTTAATTCACTTTGAAGAAAGCGATAAACGGCTTCCACCTCCGGATGAACCCCTCCTCCTCCCCCGAAAAATCCAGGTCTTATATGAGTTTCAAAGATTCACCCCTTACAAATACCAAATATGTAAAAAAATAGCAGCCCCAACCCTCTAAGTGGGAAAGCAATGGTCAACTATGTAACATTTGGGGGAGGCACATGGCACAGTGGTTAGCACTGGAACTACGGCACTGAGGACCCGGGTTCGAATCCCGACTCTGGGTCACTGTCCGTGTGGAGTTTGCACATTCTCACCGTGTCTGCGTGGGTTTCACCCCCACAACCCAAAGATGTGCAGGTTAGCCGGATTGGCCACGCTAAATTGCCCCTTAATTGGAAAAAAAAACTGTGTTACATTTTGATTATGATATGAGATGGGATGGCAGAGTAGAAGCTTGATATCTGAACCTCGAAATTGAGTCACATCCATTGAGCACACCTCAATGTGCCGATGCCATCCAGCTGATTTCAGGTTTCCCGACTGCCCTGATGCTGAAAGTATGGGACAACCTGCACAGGATGGGAATAGTTACCCTAATAAGAATTCTGGTCACAAACACATGAAGCATAAAGAGTTGAAGCAGGAAATTAGGTTAAAGGATATGATGCGATAAATATTACAGAGACTGGTTACATGTGCTAGTGAGCTAAATATTCCAGGTTACAGGATCCTCAGAAAGAGGCGTTGGGAAATCTCCCAGATATTCATGCCGGGAGTAGCAATGTTGCATGCTAAAATATGCAATTACAGCAATAGAGAGAAGGCGAGGGTGATTGCGCAGACGTTCCAGTGGGAGTCGTCTATCAACATACCTGGGTGTTGGGGTGGGTTGTGGAATAAATATAGAACCAGGGAAACATGAAGCAAAAAGAAACCTGTGGTTATATTGGAGATTTTTGCATTAAAAAGTAACTAATCCTTCAGATGCTAGGCTGGTATTTACATCGTCGTTCCAGTGTGGTTTGATGCAACCAAGTGGCTTGCTAGGTCACTTTACAGGGCCTTTAAAGTCACCTGGAGTCATATAGGCCAGATGGGTTCAATGAGGTCAGGTTTCGTTCCGAACTATCAAGATTCATATTGAAGTCAATGATCTATTCCATTGAGTCGATGGAATGATTGTTCCCTCTGGTTTTCTTACAGACGCAGTGCGGGATACCTTTGTAATTGACCCTGCAATAATTATGATTGTGGTTGGAGCCGTTATGTTTTTAATAACCTTCTGCGGATGCATTGGAGCCTTGCGAGAAAACATTGTGCTACTGCAAGTGGTGAGTTTATTGAAACCAAACTGTATCCATAAAACATCTGTGCATTACTGTGCACATTTCAAAAGAAGCACAAAATGCATTGTCCTCACAACCTTCCTGGGGTCATAGGGTTTTACAGCACACAAAGAGGCTCTTTGGCCCATCGTGTCTGCAGCGGCCATCAAGCACCTATCTATTCTAATCCCATTCCATTTGGTCAATAGCCTTGTACGTTATGGGCATTTATATTTATTCACTTGTAGCTTTAGATCATTTTGGATCCTCTCCTTGCCAGGCCACTGTGCCACAATGGAGAGCTTCCATTGAAAATGTGTTATTGAAGAATGGTGTAAACTGCAGCTACACAGATAACATATTACCTGCTAAATAGGCAAAATTTCCCTTCTTCTTTTTGTACTTTCTACTTTTGTTTTGCTACCATTCCTCCTGAGTAATTTGATTTAGGCAAAAGCACAACTCGCCAAGTTCCAGACACTCTGCAGAACCTCACGGTCCTCTCTGATGTTAGAGTCTCGGGCAAAAAGGTTGTTCCAACTTTTATTCCCAGGACCCACTTTTGTCCTCACAACCTGGCCAACCTTCGCGACCCGCACCTACTGACCTTAATGACACACGCCGCGTTCGCTTGCCTTTAATGTGAAAGGGGAGCCTGCTTGGTCCTCACAATCTCACTTGATTCGGATTCAGAGGAGGAGAGGGCAATGTGCAAATCAGGTGCAGATTTCAGCTGGTTCCTTTGTGCCTTCATCATCTTTATGAAAAGGGAAAATCCAACCTCACACATGTAGGTCGTCGTGAAGGGCAATAGCAACAAAGTGCTTGCTTTACTCAGCATTAGATACTCCTGGGCGATGCTACTCCAGAATGTTGACAGCCTGATGGGCTTTTGGCATTTATTTTAATGTGGTATCACAGGTCAGCTACAGCAGTGTAGTCTTTTAATTTGGAGTCAGCTCTATGTTAACAACTGACTCTGGGGTTTCAACGTCTAACGGAATTTTTGCTCACTTTCAAAATCCGAAACTTTTCCTCTCATTTGCCAGTACTTCCCTGCCTAGAAGACACATGGGCTTTGCATCCTTATTTGCATTGACTCTATTGACAAAACCAAACCTCAA
Source organism: Scyliorhinus canicula (assembly GCF_902713615.1). Classification (NCBI taxonomy): domain Eukaryota; kingdom Metazoa; phylum Chordata; class Chondrichthyes; order Carcharhiniformes; family Scyliorhinidae; genus Scyliorhinus; species Scyliorhinus canicula. Next base: position 295,130,995 of record NC_052146.1, read on the forward strand.
GGAATCATCTTTATACTGCTTTGTTCCAAAGTTAAGTTTCTTCTTTGCAGGTTGTTAACCAGAGACCCTGGAGCTCTGTACAGAGCTAACTTTAGCACTGCTCTGTGCTGTCCTGAGCAGCTCTCTCCAGCAGATTCTGTTGTGAGATCCAAAATGTAAATTGCTTATTTGAGTCCCTGGCCATCTCTTACTGTTAATAAAACCATTCATCTTCAGAGTTCACTTGCCTTGCTTGCCAGCAGCTGGAAAATGGAAGTAATGCTGCTGCGCGATTTGGCACCTAAAGCACATACCTGGAGGGCGCTTGGCATTGAGTGTGTCTGCAGGGCGTGTAATAGAGATCATAGAGATCTTAGAATGTACAGTGCAGAAGGAGGCCATTCGGCCATTGAGTCCACACCGGCCCTTGACAGAGCACCCTACTTAAGCACACATCTCCAACCTGTCCCCGTAACCCAGTAGCCCCAACTGCCCTTTAGACACTACAGGGAAAATTAACATGGCCAATACACTGACCCTGCACATCTTTGGACTGTGGGAGGAAACCGGAGCACCCGGAGGAACCCACTCAGACATGGAAGAACATACAGACTCTACGCAGACAGTGACCCAAGGCTAGAATGATAACAATAATCTTTATTATTGTCACAAGTAGGCTTACATTAACGCTGCAATGAAGTTACTGTGAAAATCCCCTAGTCACCACATTCCGGCGCCTGTTCGGGTACACAGAGGGAGAATTCAGAATGTCCAAATTACCTAACAGCACGTCATTCGGGACTTGTAGGAGGAAACCGGAGCACCCGGAGGAAACCCACGCAGACACGGGGAGAATGTGCAGACTCCGCACAGACAGTGACCCAAGCCAGGAATCGAACCTGGGACCCTGGCACTGTGAAGCCACAGTGCTAACCACTGTGCTACCTTGCCGCCCACACAGCCTCATTTATTTTCATTTAAAAGGCCGCAGCAGCAGCCATTCTCAATGCCAAAGCTAGTAATGGCCATTGGGTGCTTCTCCTGTGATCAGAACCACTGCGGGAACGGTGCGACCAATCGCACTGCGGCCCCATTGACACCCACCCACGACCCACCCATGGATCGCAAACCAAACTTTGAACAACCCTGGTCTAGGGATTGACTGCCGAACTTGGGTTGTCATAGCAGAGTTCAGTCCTCTCTTTTTCAGCAGGAATACCTGGATTGTAATTGAAAGGAAACTTTGCTGATAGCAGCTAATTAACAACTAATCACCATAACCGAGACAAGCTTTATATTCCAGGTTAATTGACTGAACTTAAATTCCACCAGCCACCATGTTGGGGTTTGAACCCATGACCCCAGAGTATTAGCCCAGGCCTCAGGCTTTGACACCATCCAGGACAAAGCAGCCCACTCCCCCTTCCACAAACATTCAATCCCTACACCACTGACGAACAGCCTTGTGCACCATCTACAAGTTGCACTGCAGGAACTCACTAAAGTTCCTTAGGCAGCACCTTTGTTGCTATATTTACTTGCTATAAATATGGCGGTTAATAAGGTGGCCTTTCTTAATCCTCATTATGAGTATACTTTCAGAGTCGCCAGGTATCTCTCGGTACCTCCACAAGGTTCAACCCGAATAGCGATCGAAGAGCCAATACACCAGTTAGTTAGTTCAAAGTCAATACTACTTTATTTACACACAGTAAGATCTACTCATGCACAATAATACTACAGGCTAAACTGTATCTATCACTAACGCCTATACTTAACTTCGGGTGCCCACTTAGGGCAGAGGAACAATGGCCGTTGTTCGGATCTGAGGCTGTTGGGTTCAAAGAGGTAACAGGAGTACAGCTAAGGTCGTCCATCTGGTAGCGAGCGTTGAACTTGAACTTACTGCTCCTGGTGATGCTGGTGGAAGGGTCTCTCCGCTTGAGAGCCGAATCCAAGAGGCTGAACCTTTGGCGGGGGTTCCTTCTTATACTTGGAGGGGCTTCGCACGCTTTTAGGCGGGCCTTAAACTTGGCCCCAATTAATTGGGCAGCTTCTTGATCGTTGTCATCGATCTAAACCAATAAAGGGGTGGGTGCCTTGATGGCTGGGCGTGTCCTAGGTGGCCGTTAGCCTTTGTTTGTGTCTTTTGGTTGGGGTAGTGGCGCCGGAATGTCTGAGACAGTATCGGCTACCTGAGCACTCGTTCTTTGTTTCCCGGCGATGGGCCATCAATGTGTAAATCGACCCAGAGTTCTGATTCCGTCTACAGTCTGACTTCCAAATATACATTCAGGCTCTATGCCTGCTTGTTGCTTTGCATTGTCCATTTTTCCCTATAGGCTCTGCGAGTGTCCATTTTATATACTGAAGGTGGCAATCCCAGATGGCTACACCTTCCAAACCCACATCCGCTACCATCTAGAAGGACAAGGGTAGCAGATACCTGGGACCCCACCACCTGGAGGCTCTCATCCAAGTCACTCACTACCCTGACTTGGAAATATATCCCCGTTCCTTCACTGTCACTGAGTCAAAATCCGGGAACTCCCTTCCTAACAGCATTGTGGCTGTACTTACACCTCAGGGACTGCAGTGGTTTAAGAAGGCAACTCACCACCACCTTCTCAAGGGCAGCTAGTGATGGGCAATAAATTCTGGTCTGACCAGTGATACCCACATCCCATAAATGAATTTTTAAAAACTACACCACCATTACCCTCTCAGAAGTTGCTGTAAACCACAAGCACACAACATTCTCTGCTGAATGTTGACGCTGTTTCTGTGTGTTCCACACTGAGGAGATAAGTAGGGGCTGGTTTAGCACAGGGCTAAATCGCTGGCTTTTAAAGCAGACCAAGGCAGGCCAGCAGCACAGTTCAATTCCCGTACCAGCCTCCCCGAACAGGCGCCGGAATGTGGCGACTAGGGGCTTTTCACAGTAACTTCATTTGAAACCTACTCGTGACAATAAGCGATTTTCATTTCTTTTCAAAATGTTGATGTTTGAAGACGCCTGAGCTATTAAGAGGTCACTTGCCTTAACAATAGACAGGACTACTTCAATTACTCTGTTACAAACACCGCTTTGTCAATTACTCTGTTACAAACACCGCTTTGTCAATTACTCTGTTACAAACACCGCTTTGTCAATTACTCTGTTACAAACACCGCTTTGTCAATTACTCTGTTACAAACACCGCTTTGTCAATTACTCTGTTACAAACACCGCTTTGTCAATTGCTCTGTTACAAACACCCGCTTTGTCAATTGCTCTGTTACAACACACGCTTTGTCAATTACTCTGTTACAAACACCGCTTTGTCAATTACTCTGTTACAAACACCGCGCTTGTCAATTACTCTGTTACAAACACCGCTTTGTCAATTACTCTGTTACAAACACCGCTTTGTCAATTACTCTGTTACAAACACCGCTTTGTCAATTACTCTGTTACAAACACCGCTTTGTCAATTACTCTGTTACAAACACCGCTTTGTCAATTACTCTGTTACAAACACCGCTTTGTCAATTACTCTGTTACAAACACCGCTTTGTCAATTACTCTGTTACAAACACCGCTTGTCAATTACTCTGTTACAAACACCGCTTTGTCAATTACTCTGTTACAAACACCGCTTTG